>NC_091476.1:132526633-133962883 GCF_036971445.1 Narcine bancroftii
AAGGACATTCTTGCTATGCAGGAAGGACATTCTTGCTATGCAGGAAGGACATTCTTGCTATGCAGGAAGGACATTCTTGCTATGCAGGAAGGACATTCTTGCTATGCAGGAAGGACATTCTTGCTATGCAGGAAGGACATTCTTGCTATGCAGGAAGGACATTCTTGCTATGCAGGAAGGACATTCTTGCTATGCAGGAAGGACATTCTTGCTATGCAGGAAGGACATTCTTGCTATGCAGGAAGGACATTCTTGCTATGCAGGAAGGACATTCTTGCTATGCAGGAAGGACATTCTTGCTATGGAGGAAGGACATTCTTGCTATGAGGTAGGACATTCTTGCTATGGAGGAAGGACATTCTTGCTATGCAGGAAGGACATTCTTGCTATGCAGGAAGGACATTCTTGCTATGCAGGAAGGACATTCTTGCTATGCAGGAAGGACATTCTTGCTATGCAGGAAGGACATTCTTGCTATGCAGGAAGGACATTCTTGCTATGCAGGAAGGACATTCTTGCTATGCAGGAAGGACATTCTTGCTATGCAGGAAGGACATTCTTGCTATGCAGGAAGGACATTCTTGCTATGCAGGAAGGACATTCTTGCTATGCAGGAAGGACATTCTTGCTATGCAGGAAGGACATTCTTGCTATGCAGGAAGGACATTCTTGCTATGCAGGAAGGACATTCTTGCTATGCAGGAAGGACATTCTTGCTATGCAGGAAGGACATTCTTGCTATGCAGGAAGGACATTCTTGCTATGCAGGAAGGACATTCTTGCTATGCAGGAAGGACATTCTTGCTATGCAGGAAGGACATTCTTGCTATGCAGGAAGGACATTCTTGCTATGCAGGAAGGACATTCTTGCTATGCAGGAAGGACATTCTTGCTATGCAGGAAGGACATTCTTGCTATGCAGGAAGGACATTCTTGCTATGCAGGAAGGACATTCTTGCTATGCAGGAAGGACATTCTTGCTATGCAGGAAGGACATTCTTGCTATGCAGGAAGGACATTCTTGCTATGGAGGAAGGACATTCTTGCTATGGAGGAAGGACATTCTTGCTATGGAGGAAGGACATTCTTGCTATGGAGGAAGGACATTCTTGCTATGGAGGAAGGACATTCTTGCTATGGAGGAAGGACATTCTTGCTATGGAGGAAGGACATTCTTGCTATGGAGGAAGGACATTCTTGCTATGGAGGAAGGACATTCTTGCTATGGAGGAAGGACATTCTTGCTATGGAGGAAGGACATTCTTGCTATGGAGGAAGGACATTCTTGCTATGGAGGAAGGACATTCTTGCTATGGAGAAGGACATTCTTGCTATGGAGGAAGGACATTCTTGCTATGGAGGAAGGACATTCTTGCTATGGAGGAAGGACATTCTTGCTATGGAGGAAGGACATTCTTGCTATGGAGGAAGGACATAAATTTTCAATTAAACAAATATTGATTGAATTTAAAATTACAAGCTGGCTTTACCCCCCCCCCCTCAGAAATTATACAAAGAGAGAAAAAGATAAGTGCAATATATCATTATACAAAAATATTAGTTTCCCGGATTGCCCAAAGGGTCAGTTCGCACACTAGGATCCTACAGTATTTATACAACCATTTTAGGGAAGAAGTGTAGGAAAAAAAGCTAATTTGTTCTACATTTCCTACTCACTGCTGCATGTTCTATGTGGAATTCCTATCTATAATCCCATCTCTCGAGACTGCTGAGTTGAAATGAATTAATACCACCCTGTGTCACATGTTCTCTGGATCATTTGATCTCATTCTCCAACTGCTGGTTGGAGCTGTTCAAATCCAACTGCCTGAGTCACTTGACTCCAATTGCGAGGTGCAGCCTTCAGATAAAATCTCATTTGAAATCTGCTACAGAAGACTTAACACAGGTCAGGGGTACATTTTTACCAGTAAACTTTGCATATACAGGCTCCACATTTGTAAAAAAGGCAGGATATTTATTTCTTAAATAGTTTTCTAATTTTTAAAAGGAATACTGCTTTGAATTTCTGCATTCCATCTCTCCATTCAATAGGTGTCTGATTTTCAAGTCACTGTAAAACACCTCCTTGCCACCACCTCCTTGTTACTTAAATAAATTTCACTTGATAAAATGAAAATTTTAACTTACTTGAAATAACACTCACTTTGCAAAGCTTGTCAGTTGGAAGGCAGCTCAAAAATTAAATAATTTCCTGAACACTGTTATCAGATTAGTTAATTCACTGTTATATCGTTGAATGTTTTAATAAACTATTAATTTTGCTGTACAGTGCATTTTACTTTAGAAGTGATTTAAAAGTTGTCATAAGAACGTAACTTTGGAAACAGGAGCAGGAGTCAGCCATCTGGCCCATTAAGCCTGCTCTGCCATTCAATAAGGTCATGTCTGATACACTTACCCCCTGTTCCCCACAACTCTTAATTCCCCTATTCTTCAAAAATATATTTAAACCTTTAATGCAATCATAGGAAAAGAAGTTCATCCTCATCTGTATGAAGTGTACTCTTGCAAGTTTTGATAGTATATCCTTGTAATGGGAGGGTCATGTAAATTTGCATGTACTCATTTAGTTATTACCAGCGCCCCCACATCTCCATCGGGCACACAAAACTCAAAACGGCCAACCAGTTTACCTATCTCGGCTGCACCATTTCATCAGATGCAAGGATCGACAATGAGATAGACAACAGACTCGCCAAGGCAAATAGTGCCTTTGGAAGACTACACAAAAGAGTCTGGAAAAACAACCAACTGAAAAACCTCACAAAGATAAGCGTATACAGAGCCGTTGTCATACCCACACTCCTGTTTGGCTCCGAATCATGGGTCCTCTACCGGCACCACCTACGGCTCCTAGAACGCTTCCACCAGCGTTGTCTCCGCTCCATCCTCAACATCCATTGGAGCGCTTACATCCCTAACGTCGAAGTATCTGAGATGGCAGAGGTCGACAGCATCGAGTCCACGCTGCTGAAGATCCAGCTGCGCTGGATGGGTCACGTCTCCAGAATGGAGGACCATCGCCTTCCCAAGATCGTGTTATATGGCGAGCTCTCCACTGGTCACCGTGACAGAGGTGCACCAAAGAAAAGGTACAAGGACTGCCTAAAGAAATCTCTTGGTGCCTGCCACATTGACCACCGCCAGTGGGCTGATATCGCCTCAAACCGTGCATCTTGGCGCCTCACAGTTTGGCGGGCAGCAACCTCCTTTGAAGAAGACCGCAGAGCCTACCTCACTGACAAAAGGCAAAGGAGGAAAAACCCAACACCCATCCCCAACCAACCAATTTTCCCCTGCAACCGCTGCAATCGTGTCTGCCTGTCCCGCATCGGACTTGTCAGCCACAAACGAGTCTGCAGCTGACGTGGACTTTTTACCCCCTCCATAAATCTTCGTCCGTGAAGCCAAGCCAAAGATACTATACCTGTGGGTGGTGGGCACTGTATGTTTAACTCTCATTTCACAATCATGAGTTGAGATTGTTTAGTAGTTGCACTTGATATGTAGTTGTGTATTATTCTTTGGAATTTATTAGTGTGGCTTTTGTGAATCCCCTTCTGCACAAATAAATACTGCAGTTGAATGCTAACATGTCTCCAGCCTTAATTCACTTTCAACCCGTCAAACCCATTTTGAAAACAAGTCCCTTAATTCTAATCTCACCTGTTAGTGGAAATAAACTTTTGCATCCATCTTGTCTCTCAAAGATCCCAACTTATCCTCTAAACTCCAAGAAATATAGCTCAATCTTTCCTCATAAGATAATTCCCTTTTCTTCAGAATCAACCTGATGAACCTTCTCGGCACACCTCCAAAGCCAGACAGGTATTGATTTGATGACATGAATAGCCTACTTCGGATCCTATCTTCTATCCTTTCTGAATAAAGGCAAGCAGAAAGCAACATGTGGCAGCAGAACTTCCTATTCGGAAATTAATTCCCTCCAGTAACGAAGGCCAATATCAAATTCCCTCCAGTAACGAAGGCCAATATCAAATTCCCTCCAGTAACGAAGGCCAATATCAAATTCCCTCCAGTAACGAAGGCCAATATCAAATTCCCTCCAGTAACGAAGGCCAATATCAAATTCCCTCCAGTAACGAAGGCCAATATCAAATTCCCTCCAGTAACGAAAGCCAATATCAAATTCCCTCCAGTAACGAAGGCCAATATAAAATTCCCTCCAGTAACGAAGGCCAATATCAAATTCCCTCCAGTAACGAAGGCCAATATCAAATTCCCTCCAGTAACGAAGGCCAATATCAAATTCCCTCCAGTAACGAAGGCCAATATCAAATTCCCTCCAGTAACGAAGGCCAATATCAAATTCCCTCCAGTAACGAAGGCCAATATCAAATTCCCTCCAGTAACGAAGGCCAATATCAAATTCCCTCCAGTAACGAAGGCCAATATCAAATCCCCTCCAGTAACGAAGGCCAATATCAAATCCCCTCCAGTAACGAAGGCCAATATCAAATCCCCTCCAGTAACGAAGGCCAATATCAAATCCCCTCCAGTAACGAAGGCCAATATCAAATCCCCTCCAGTAACGAAGGCCAATATCAAATCCCCTCCAGTAACGAAGGCCAATATCAAATCCCCTCCAGTAACGAAGGCCAATATCAAATCCCCTCCAGTAACGAAGGCCAATATCAAATCCCCTCCAGTAACGAAGGCCAATATCAAATCCCCTCCAGTAACGAAGGCCAATATCAAATCCCCTCCAGTAACGAAGGCCAATATCAAATCCCCTCCAGTAACGAAGGCCAATATCAAATCCCCTCCAGTAACGAAGGCCAATATCAAATCCCCTCCAGTAACGAAGGCCAATATCAAATCCCCTCCAGTAACGAAGGCCAATATCAAATCCCCTCCAGTAACGAAGGCCAATATCAAATCCCCTCCAGTAACGAAGGCCAATATCAAATCCCCTCCAGTAACGAAGGCCAATATCAAATCCCCTCCAGTAACGAAGGCCAATATCAAATCCCCTCCAGTAACGAAGGCCAATATCAAATCCCCTCCAGTAACGAAGGCCAATATCAAATTCCCTCCAGTAACGAAGGCCAATATCAAATTCCCTCCAGTAACGAAGGCCAATATCAAATTCCCTCCAGTAACGAAGGCCAATATCAAATTCCCTCCAGTAACGAAGGCCAATATCAAATTCCCTCCAGTAACGAAGGCCAATATCAAATTCCTTCCTTGATTAGCTGTTGTGCCTGAACAACAGAGGCTCACACAAGGACTCTTAACTTTACACAATTATTACTGAATTTTTTTTTTGTTTGCACAGTTTACATTTTTGTTTTTCTCTTTTGCATACATCTCTTTTCTTGAGTAAGGTTACAGATAAGTAGAAATTTTGCTTGACCTGCAGAAAAAGAAACTCTGGGTTGTATGTGATGTCATGCATGTACACTGACAATAAATTTGAAATGATTTAAATTTAATTTGCAAACTAACCTTGTCGTGGGACTCTGACAACAGAAAAATGTAATTTGTATTCCAACCCATATTTAACAATGATTATATCTGTACAAGAGCAGGACCAGAATGTAGGTCTAGGCTTCTCTTCCCTCACAGGTGTGTGAGTGGTCAAACTCTGAGTATTTGAGCTGAGATGAGCAAGGTAGCTCCATGCATCCTCTTGTTAATTATTCTGAGTAAAAAGATAATCTTGGTCCTGACAACTGTCACATAACAAAATTAGGTGCAAAATGTCAAAAGACCTCTCCACCTCCTTATTCGCATCTTGACCTGTTATGGTGCACTGCATTGCAAATAAACAAGCACAAACAATGAAAGGCTGTTCTACAGGCTTTGGCTTAAAACTTCCACACAGGGTTCTGTATCCTTTCTGGCTCGGTATGCTCTGCTCCTGCACAGTGGCCGGTGATTGGCAGGGAGTACGTGCAGTCAGACTCCCAGGTTACCTCCCTGCAGGTATAATGGGTTGCCCCCTGCAGTAGGGGGTTCAGGTGTGTGGATAGGTGCAAGGAGTCCATGATAGTCCAGTGGTTGTATCACCATAGCTGTTCAATATCACAAAAACCTTAACTGGCCAAGTCTCAGCAAATTTAATTTAACACAAACTTTTTCAGCTCCCAATATCCCTTTTCTCCCATTCTCTTTACCACAAAAAGTGGATCAATCCTTTCCTGCATACAAGACCAACACCACATTAAAGGATGATCTGATATTTGGCAAATAATATTTGCAACTCAATGCAAAAGATGGTCATCTTCAATAACAGATGCTAACTATCTGCACTTGACATTCAACCACATAACTATTCCAAAATTCCCAATTAACAACATTCTGGATGGATAACAATCACAAACCAGGCATATAAATATCTTGGCTATAACAGGCGAAAGGATAGATATCCTACAGAAGTAACTCACCTCCTAACATCTCACAGCCTTTCTAAGACAAGAGTGGTCTGTTTGAATGATGTTCCAAAAACATATCACCATCCATGATAAGCATCCATAATTTGATTAATTAAGACTAATTGATTAGGTAACAATCAATCAATTAATTAATTCCCTCCACAACTGGCTACAATGTGGGCCATCAACTAACAATTGATAGCCCAGGCTTTTGGAAAAGCATCTTCCAAACCAGCAACAACCATTGTCAAGGACAAGAATCATCAAGGATTAAGTACAGGACTGTATCACCACTTGCAGATTCCCTGCCAAACAACATCTTAACTCGAAAACCTATTATTGAAGGCCACATTGTTATATTTGCAAGCAGAATGTAGAGATGGAGTGAAAGTCTTTATTGATGCAGCTTCCGTGGTGCACAAAACACATCAACCATTGTCTAAATAAACACAAGACACCATAAAGAGAAAAATGTTGGTAATAAATAAAAGAAAGGGAAAAATAAATAAACATTTTGAGTTGACAGCAGACTTTAGTAAAGCTTTACACGCACGCATGCACACAAAAGTGTAGGCGGTTTGATTAACAAGCTTGCAGATGATACAACAATTGGTGGGGTTTTGACTGGTGAGGAAGGTTGTAAAAGGATACAGCAAGATGGAGATCAGTCAGAAATTTGGATGGAGAAATAGCAGATGGAGTTTTATCCAGACATCTGTGAGCTTTTCTGTTTTAGGAATTTAAATGTGATAGGCAAGTATACAATCAATGGGAGGACACTTGGGAACCTTGATGTACAGAGGGATGTTGCGGTCCAAATCCACAGCTCCCTGAATGTGACAACACAAGTGGGTAGGGTGGTAAAGATGCTATTGGCATGTTTGCCTTCAATTGGTGGGGTATTGGGTGTGGAATTCAAGAAGTCGTGTTGCAGCTGGGCCACGTTTGGAGCATTGTCTACAGTTTCTGGTCACCTCATTACAGGAAAGATAAGGAGGCTTTGGGGAGGGTGCAGAAAGGGTACACCAGAATGTGGCCTGAATTTGAGCTGCAAGGAGAGGTTGAACAAACTTGAATTGTTTTATCTGGAGAGTCAGAGGATGAGCAGCAACCAAATGAAGTATATAAAATTAGGAGAAGCATAAATGGGTAGGATGTCAGCCTTTATCCTGGGGTGGAATTGTCAAATACTGGAGAGAGAAAAGTGTTTGCAAGCTTTTTCTACAGAGAAGTGGGTGCTGTGAGGGGAGGTGCTGAACCAGATATGTCAGCAACATTAAAGGGCCATCTAGAGAGATACATACATTGTGGACTGAAGAGCCTGTTCCTATGCTCTACTGTTCCCTAATCTATTACTCTGGAGATGTGGACTACCCATGTTGTTTCTGAAAAGACCTCCAAATCAAATGGTAGGAGAGGTGAGGCATTACCAGTATCCTTCCCAACAAATCAATAACAGCCCTGGTTGCTCTTGGGCCTCTGGTGCTGTGAGGAAGTGACACTAGCAGTACGATGATGAATCAAGGCTATGGATCGGTACCATGTAGCAATACTGTTTAGTGTGCGTAGCTTTGTCAGAGGATACAACCAATATCAGACATATAACAGGAAGTAAAGGTGTTGCTGGTGTTATTTCTGAACAGTAACACTTGCTGAAATAATCTCTTCCACCCTAACTCCTGGGTAGAAATTCATTTGGCGGAGTAGCGGAATGTGGGTGATATTGGACAGAGCCACTGTCATACTCCATACCCACTTGCCACTGAAGCAGACCAGGAGGGAAATGGTTAGTCAGCGTTTTGGGTTGGGTGTCTTTTTTGAAATAAAAAGGGGTGATATTACTTGTACAAAGGGGGAAGGAATTTGGAGAGGGACCAGATGGCGATGGGATATCAGACAGGGGTGGGGGGTGAATGGATAGATAAGTAGAGGGAAACAGGCTGGGAATTTTCACACCAGAACTAAATCTTCCAGTTGGAGATGAACCGGCAAACACCTGTTTATACACAGCTTTCCATGGCAGATTTCTGCCCCAGGGTCTGCTGCTTTTGCTTTTTCCGGTTTTGTTCCTGTGTAACACATTATCCAATTGATAAGGACTGGAGTGGCTGTTCAGTGGGTGTTTGAAATATGATGTCTACGAGCATGCCAGCCAAAACAAAAACTCCCTGTAGAAGGGTTAAACCCCTTGTGTTGTGAAATTAGCTGCACACAGGACTTAGCCTAAAGCTCTACTTTCTCAACTGTCATAGGTTACTCTCTCATTGCTGTTGACAAAGCACATATGAGAAAAGAACACTGCCTCGTTCGACTGTACATTTGAATTGAGGCTCCCAATAACACTTCTCTCAGTTA
This sequence comes from Narcine bancroftii, assembly GCF_036971445.1. Taxonomy (NCBI): domain Eukaryota; kingdom Metazoa; phylum Chordata; class Chondrichthyes; order Torpediniformes; family Narcinidae; genus Narcine; species Narcine bancroftii. The sequence goes on from NC_091476.1 coordinate 132,535,411, forward strand.
AAGGTACTTTATGATGTATTGTTATCAATATTGAATCAAATAAGATTCTCTTTTCTGTGAAAATACCAAGGGAAATCAGCCCTAATTGGATCTCAATGAGATCTCGTTCATAAAGCATTGTGACACTTCCCATAAATGATTAATTACATTCACTATGCTTTCTGTATTGCTAAGGCTTGTCGAGCCACACACACATACTCCCTTTGTTATTCACATGTTTACTTTGTAGAAATGGAGCTTGAGTTCCGATCCCCTGTTGGGCAAACAGTCGCTAAATCGCTGCATGGGATCCAATGCAGCACATTAACAAAAACCCTTCATCCTTAGGATAAATTCAAAGGGAATTCACCCTCTCTCGCTCCCAGTGGGATTGACAGGTTCTTACTGCCACTGCCTGATGCAGTACTGTTGTCCAAGTATAAGCTGCAAAGAGAATTTCCAAATGAAATACAGGCAAGAAATTCAAATAAGAACCAAATATGCTGAATTTGAATCTTAATGTTTTTAAATACATTTCTTATGATAAATAATCATTTTGATGTGTTCTTGAGTTTTGCAGCTATATTTATGCAAGTAAATCTTAAAATGCAATTTCTTGAAAGTGGGTCAATTGCACTGGACCACACATTTTTTTTCCAAAAGGTTTGTTTCCTGAAACAAAATTGGGGGACATGATAGACATCTTTAAGCTGAATACAAAGATAATTTCAGATTTGCTGCTTCATGTAGGAAGATAGAGAAACATTAAGTTAACTTTTATTAAATTTAGCGTGTTTAATAGCATAATAATGCTAAGCCAAGCTCTCAGGTTTACAACAAATGTTGCACAACAATTGTGAGGAGCCCAGGGTTTGTATTGGTCACCAACTTTACAACTGAAGTAGAGCTCATAGCTTTCTTAATAAGTGCATTCATGCTGCGTCTTTGTGCCTTAAGTGTATGCTCACCACAAATGTAACAGAATGTATCACAGCTGTTGCAACATTGAAGAGATATTTCTTCTGCATTGAATCTTCCTGAAGACAATAAATCCTATTGTTAAGGTATGTTCTCTCTGCTGCTGCCTGAAGAAAATGCATACAATCTATATCAATGTCATGCACAACTTATGTATATGTGACCTGCTTTAATAGCCAGTCTGCATTTATCCTAACTGAGCTTCAGACAACATTCACATAGCACCTGCACTGAGTGCATGCCCAGGCATGTTTGAACTGACCAAAACAGCATGCTTTAGGCAATTTACTAGTAGTTTAAAATGAAAGGAAATCACAAAAATAGGTTGCAGTTTTTTTAAAAGAAACAGTATGCGATAGGAAAATTTAAGCTGATTTTTGTGATCAGCATCCTAAAATCCATAAAACATTCAGGAAGAAAAACCTTCTCTGTCCAGTGTTATTAAATATCTTACAAATTTAAGAAGTGAGGCTGACATGCTTGAATTGGAGATGTACAACACACAAGGCATCGCTCTAGCATCATCATGGCTCAGCATGGCGATTGGCTCATCTTCCTCAGGCAGTGACATCTGTGACTATTTCCACCAAAACTGCGGATGGCAGGTTCCAGATAATCCACAGTCTACATTTTTTTTAAAAAAAACCTTCTCCTCGCACCATCCCAAACTTTTGTTAAAACCCTTCAGTGGAAGCAATCCTCCTGTCTTCAGTAAGCACTCCCTGAAACTCCTCAATGCCAACCATTTTATGTGCCTTCACCACTCCCACACAAATGTGCCTGTCCTTGGCCTCATTCATTGCCAAGGTGAGGCCCAAAGTAACTTGAGAACAATTTATCATTCCTCTTGGGTAACCCACAACCCAAAGACATGGAGATTGCATTTTCCAGAGGAGAAGGCCTGTCTTGTCCTCACTGATGTGCGAAGGAGCAGATTTTCCCTGTCCTCTTTTTTTTATTCCTGGTTTCTCCAGTGCAGAGATTCAGAGTGAACGTCATCAATGAAGCAGCTGATTTGAAAACACCACAACAACATTCTGTGGCATGTTGAGATAATCTGATGCAGATAAATTGTTTCAATGGACAATCATAAATGTCATTTAGCTCCTTGGGTTCCCCTGGGATTCTAAATTAAAAACAGGATGGATAGTATAGTGCTCAAGGTGTGTCAGTATTGGTATTGTTAACATGGAACTGATAGGAAAACCATGTGATTGATTCTTATGGACACATCCCAACTCTGCTCTATTAGGGCATGCTTAATTTTCAGTCTTGTTTTCACCCTGATACCCAACCACACCAAGTGTCATCATTACTGATGTAACTCTGCACATAAAAGGCCAGTCAAGCAAACCGTTCAATCTGATTCTTTCATCCCCAGCTCTCCTTCACTTCTTCATTCATTCCTGTCCTTTAATCAATCTGTATGGACTCTGTAACTGTCATAAAATCCTGTTTCATTTAAAAAAAATACTTGGCACATGCATTTGGCAGTTGGTCCATAATTCATTTTGATCTTGCAAGGTATGCCTGGCATTCTTGTCTAATGTGGATTTACAGCAAGTTATTAGACCGAACGTTCGGCTCCTGTTGGCAAAGCCAAGCTAACAAAGTTAATGTGTCAACATCTCCAGTTTAGGAACTGGAAGACAAAAAAGGCAGTCGGAGTTGATATGAGATGATAGGTTAGGAATCTTTTTGGCCTTCGATCTTACACCATTACCTCTGGTTAAGCATGGACCTCCATTTTAAACTTTCTTCAAGTCGTAATGGGATTTTATTCCTTCCCACCTCTCATCTCTATTTCTAATTTCTCAAGCTGCTCCACTATTGGTGGTCTTCTAACCCCAAGCTCTGAAATTCCTCCATTAAACCTTTAGGCCTCACCACTTCCCTTTTTACCTTTCATATCCCACTTTGCTAAGGTTTTGGTCATCGGCCTCAATTCATGGCTTGATCATTTTTTTGTTGTTGTAATGCTTGTGCAAAGTATTCTCAAATATGTACCAGGTTACAGGTGGTAGATGAAAACAAACTGTTCCTGTTAACATTTACTCAACTGAAGTCACATTCAATAGAGAAATGAGTTGGATGATGAATTTGTGACAGCTGAGATTGTGGGGGAAGAGAGATGTTGAAGGAAACATTTCATCCACTAAACCCAGACAGAAAAGCAAAAAGAATAATCCTTGACACTTTTTTAGTTTCTAGTTTGTTCTGGACAAAGTGGCGACTCTCTGTCTTATAGTAGACAAAATTAAATAATTTCAAGTATGTTACATTATAAATGTAGTCTTACATGACAGTAATGGAACCTTTACTCTCAATTCCTGCAACAACCTGTTCTAAGAGTTTTAGATCCACAGACATTTGGGTGTAGGTGTATTGATAACTGTGATGGTGTGTTTAGTTTGTTAACAGTTGAAAAGATAAATTATTACACCAGCATTTTGTAGCTTGAACAATGACAGAAATATTTAAATATAAATATATTTATAGAAATAAAAGATTATGAGAGCAATTGATGGAGTGGACAGCCAGCTTCTGTTTCTCAGGGCAGGAATAGCAAACACCAGAGGACACTTGTTCAAAGTAAAGGGAGGGAAGTTTAGGGGAATCATCGGGGTAAGTTTTCTTTTTAAAAACACAAAGGGTTGTGGGTTCCTGGAACACCTTGCCAGGAATGTGGTGGAGGCTGAAACATTAGGGGCATTTAAGAGACTCTTAAAGAGACACCTGGATGAAAGAAAAATAGAGAGTTACAGGGTAGGGTGGTATGGTGAAATCACTATTGTATATATTTGCCATATATAAATTTCATGACCTTTCCTGGTTGACTCTGCTCTCACTGGCTGGCTTGTGATTCCTCCCCCTTCCCCATAAAGGCCGTCATGCCACAAGCCTGCCCCCAGTTTGAGACCGGGTCAGTGTGAACAACCTATACAGGGATGCTGTCCACCTCTTGTAAATAAAAAGCCTTCAGTCTCGACAACTTCAGTCTTTGTGTAATTGATTGTGGTTCAGATGGGTTCAGTACTTTTTTTAAAAGAATATACAGGTTGGCACAACATCGAGGGCCAAAAAGCCTGTACTGTTCTATGCCATTTATGTTTACACCTGTTGAATCAATCATGGCAGCACACAACTTGCACAAAAAAGATCACGTGAATATATTGTGCAAATTTCTTCAGAAATCACCCAATGTCAGAGCCAAAACAGCCACATCCAAATGTGAACCTTTAATCCACATGCTGTTTCTTTATGCAAACTGACGAGGTGACTGTCAAATATCTTCTCTTGATGATAAATGCAACCAAGCAAACTGCTCAAGCTTTGAATTAATTATTTATCAATACATTTCTTTGCAAGTCCATTGTCAGTCATCACCTAATCATTTCATTAATGACAAATCAGATCATAAGACATTGGAGCAGAAGTGGTCCATCGAGTGTGCTCCGCCCTTCTAATCCTGAGCTGATCAATCCTCTCACTCAGCCCCATTTCCCAGCCTTCTCCATATAACCCTTGATACCCTGACTAATCAAATATCTGTCAATCTCGGCCTTAAATACACCCAGCAACTTTGCTTCCACAGCTGCCTGTGGCAACAAGTTCCACAGACTCACGACCCTCTGGTTAAAGACTTTTCTCCACATCTATGTTTTAAACTGACACCCTTTTATCATGAATTGTGCCCTCTTGTCCTACATGGAAAACATCCTTGGCACATTTCCTCTGTCTGGGCCTATTGCAAAATAATTTTCTTGAATGAGGATAACTGTGAATATAAATTATTTACTTTTGTATGCATTGTCTTTAAAAAATTTCATTTAAATATGATGTTATTTTATTTAGTTGTTTTTGTGGTATTTATTTTTACCTGTTTGTGTGCAATAAGTAAAATGTGTTGTGCATGTAAATTGTACAATGTCTGGAACAAGAAGCTGTCATTGACAGGATCGGATTTTTAAAAAATTGCTCTGGTTCTATTCCCTTTTGGAATGTGACTTAATGCTTGTCCAGTTGGGACATGGTCCTAAAGTGTCCAAATGTACTCAGCTTCCTTTGCCAATATCCCTTGATCCCTTTACTTTCCTGCTCCTGGTCACTGCAGAGCCAGACAGCAATAGACTCAGGCCCAAAGGCCAAACAGAAACGGGACAAGCCTCATGTCCGATCTGCTCCAACTGGTGCCCACTGGAGAGGCAAGAACAAATACAAGAAAGAGTTTTGGATCTGCATGACCAAGGGGTTTGCACAAACAAATTATTCCATTCCATAATCCCTCACGCATTTTCAACTTTAGGATCACAGCAATCCCAAAGTTCTAGATTGTATAGAATGGTTCATGGAGAACAGGGAGGAGGGGAGGGGTTAAGTACCAAATGTCATCCCACAGGAGGGAGGGAAAAAGGGGGAACTAATGATCTGTAACAAGGTATAGGTGATGGGGAAAATGTTGGAATCCAGTAACAAGGCAGGAGAGTTAGACAATTATTTAAGTGAGCAGTATCAGAGTCAGGTGATTCACAAGCTGACTTGAAGCACTATTGCATCTTTGGATTTTTAAAGCACAGATGCAGAGTTGCAGGTGGACCTCCTGAGCACTATGGCAACTTGTCGATCTCTGAGATTTCTGGATGTTAAGGGAATCTAGAAAACTGGGGATAGTGAAGGATAATGGGTCTGATGTTAGTCAGCCATGGTCCTAATGAATAGAGGAGCAGGACTGACGAGATGAATCTCCTGCTCTTCTCCTGACTTGTTATCTTGTACTGGAAGTACCAGCAACCCAAGAGATTGAACATTCAGGATTGTTCAAAATGATCCAATATTGGTAGGGATTTGAGAAGTGTGGGATATATAGTGATCCAACTGAAACTTTGTAGCTTCCCAAACCCACATCATGGTGTTGGACTTTTGCAACAGAGGTCAAAGGCAAACTCCTGAGAAGAGCAACATGATTAAAGATGTCCCATCCCTGCCCCTCCCCAAAAACAGTGTTCTCCTTTACACTCTGACCATCTCCCTGCTCTTTTTGTCGCATCCAATTGGGGTTTCATTGGTTGCACACATTTTTGGTTAATACCCATAAAAAAGGAGCATCACTGACTACTTTCTACCCAAAAGTGTAATCTGTTGTGGTAAAATAATTTGGGATGTCTCAGAGATTCAAAGAAGGTGTCCATCGTACCAGTTTTACTAGAGATTCTTGATGCAAAACCATTCATTTCCAGCTACCTCTAATATTCCTGCCAATGCATTTCACAAATCCAGCTTCAAAACTTACTCACCAACTCCCTGAATGTGGTTCAGATAAAATGGGACATTTATCAAGAATGAATGGTTTTAAGAAGTTGACAATGTCTTGGGTATTTGGATAGGCACTAATGACCAGAAATGGAGAGGGAGGGAGAGGGAGGGAGAGAGAGGAAGGGAGAGAGAGGGAGGGAGAGAGAGGGAGGGAGGGAGAGAGAGGGAGGGAGGGAGAGGGAGGGAGGGAGAGGGAGGGAGGGAGGGAGAGGGAGGGAGGGAGAGAGAGGGAGGGAGAGAGAGGGAGGGAGGGAGAGGGAGGGAGAGAGAGGGAGGGAGAGAGAGGGAGGGAGGGAGAGAGAGGGAGGGAGAGAGGGAGGGAGAGAGAGGGAGGGAGGGAGGGAGAGTGAAGGAGAGAGAGGGAGGGAGGGAGAGGGAGGGAGGGAGAGGGAGGGAGGGAGAGGGAGGGAGGGAGAGGGAGGGAGGGAGAGGGAGGGGGAGGGAGGGAGAGGGAGGGAGACAGCCAGCATTGAGCAGGTAATCCTTTATCACCACTAGAACTAATTGGCTCTGAAGTAACACATAGCTCTGTTTGTCTCCTTCTTGGGTTAGAACATGTTGTTGTCATCTGAGTCATCCAAGGGTAAAAGAATTACAGCAGTGGAATGAAGTTGGACAGACATGGTTAACAAGTTGGTCTCAATTTAATTTTTATTTTGACCTTGGCACATGAAACTAAAAGCTAGATGACAATCAGCAGAATCGTATTCAAGAAGCAAGTCAAGTGAAAACTTGACTCAGGTCCAACTTTTTGAGATGAGAGTTCTTGACAAACTGAAAAAGTCAATGAACAAATCCAATTAAAATCCAACAGATTCTCCTGTGGAAGCACCTGATGGTTTTTTATCATCAGATTATCACTCTCCCTCAAACCATGGAAAAGATTAGTGTTTTTTAATTTCAGTTAAAGAAGCCCCCTTAGAGAGAATTAACTTGAAGTCGCTAGAAAAAAAAACAGATTCAGGTCAGATTACTTCCCTCGAGCGACTAACAGCTGAGATTGTGATCCTCCATCAGAACCTAGACGCAACCTCGTTATAATCATAAGAGCAAGTAGCCAGAGTGAAATGGAGGGTCCTCCTCGACTGCCAGAATGTGCTATAATTTGCTTATCCCCTGAGATTGATTGGGGTCTGATCAATCTTGAGAGCTGTAAAGGCTCATAGATTCTGGCATAGTTCTGGAGTGCTGGACAACTGCAACGGTCATTCTGATATTTAAAAATGGAAGGTACCAGAAAGGAAATTTATATACTTGTTTGCCCAACATTGGTGGTTAAGAAATTGTGGGAGTTGATTGTCAAGGATGAGGTTATGGATTACATAGAGGTGCATAGTCAACATAGTTTCCTGAAAGGAAAATCTTCCCTGACAAACATACTGATTTATTTTTTTGGGGGAGGTTGTGGGGGGGGGGGGGGGGTGAGTAAAGCACAAGGAGGTTGGACAAAGGAAATGTAGTGTATATTGTGCATTTGGATTTTCATTAGGCTTTTGACAAGGCATTCCACATGAGGCTGCTTAATAAGATAAGAACCAATGGAATTACAGAAAAGAGCATTGGGTGATCGGCAGGAAGCAGAGAGGGGGGAAAGAAGGATCCTCTTTTAGTTGGCGGTCTGTCGGGGTCGGAGTTTCGGACACTTTTTGCGTTGTACGTTGATGATCTGGATTGTGGAATGAATGGCTTTGTGGCTACAAAGAAAGGTGGAGCGGCAGGTAGTGAGGAGGAAACGGAGGCTACAGAGAGACTGATAAATGAGAAGAATGGGCAAAGAAGTGGTGAAAACACAAAATGCCAGAGAAACTCATCGGGTCAAACAGTGTCAATTATGTAGCAAAGGCAGAGATACATAACTGGTGATTTGGGCTTGAGCCCTTCATCAAAATATGAGAAAATCCTGGTGAGCATCAGAATAAAAGAGTGGGAGGGGGAAGTGGGGTGGCAGGGCAGGAGATGATAGGTGGAGAAGGGAGGGAGGGGACAGCAGCACTGAAGGGGGACAGGGATGACAGTGCTGTTTGATGAAAGAACTGGAAAGGCAGTTGTTCCTCCAATCTGCAGGTAGACATGGTGGGACAGTGCACAAGGCCATGGACAGGCATGTGAGCACAGGAATGTGACCTGGAATTGAAATGGTCGGCCACTGGGAGGTGGCTGTGGTTGCAAACAGAGAAGTGCTGAGCGAAGTGATCTCCCACGCTGCAACCGGTCTCTCTGATGTACATAATGCCACAAAGGGTGCACCAGATGTAATCCATGTTGGGAAGTGTTTGGACATGCACTTTGGTAGAAAAAATAAAAGGACAGACTATTGTTTGGATGGGGAGAAAATTCAAAATTCGAAGGTGCAAAGGGACTTGGGAGTCCTCGTGCAGAATACCCTAAAGCAGGGGTGGGCAACTTTTTTTCAAACTCACATTCCACCTTAAGTAATCTCTATGCCATACATGATCTGTGATTAGTAAAAGATTGTTTAAGGTGGTATGTGGGTGGGAAAAGGTTGAGAACCTCTGCTCTACACCCACTTATTACTGAAATATTTTGCTTGGGAAAAATTGCCATTAGCCCATTTCTATGCACATAATGAGTTAATTAGGTATAATTAAAACAGTGGTTTTCAACCTTTTTTTTCCACTCACATACCACCTTTAGCAATCCTTTACTAATCACAGAGCACTTATGGCATAGCAAGTACTTAAAGTGAGATTTTTTTTAAAAAAGGTTGCTCACACCTGCCCTAAAGGTTAACCTCCAGGTTAAGTCAGTGGTGAAGGCTGCAAATGCAATGTTGGCATTCATATCTAGAGCAATAGGATATAAGAGCAAGGATGTGAAGCTGAAGCTTTAGAAGCCACCTGTGAGGCCTCACTTTTGGACTCCTGATTTAAGACTAGAGAGGCGTATGAGAAGATTCACAAGAATGATTGCTGAAATGAAGGGATTAGCATATGAAGAACATTTGACTGCCTGTGGGCTGTACTCCTTGAAGTTCAGAAGATTGAAGCGATATCTTATAGAAGCATTTGAATGTTGAAAGGCCTGGACAGAATAGATGTGGCAAAGTTATTTTCCATGGTAGGGCAGTCTAGAACAAGACTTCAATCCTGAAGTTGTACCCATTTATATTGGAGGAAGAAATTTTTTCACTGGAGAGTGGAGATCCTCTAGAATTTGCTACCAATGGTGGCTGTGCAGGCCAAGTTTTTGGGTATATTTAAGGCAGAGATTGATAGCTATCTGAACATTCAGGGTATCGGAGGCTATGAGGATGAGGCAGGAGAGTGGGGCTGAGTGAGAGAATGGATCTGCTCATGATGGAATGGTAGAGAGGACTTGATGGGCCATAAAGCCTACTGCTCCCATATCTTTGCTCCTGCCTGCATCTCATTGCTACCACCTTTGGTAGGTCTGCCCTGTTAGTGGGGTAAAAGTGCCCAGGTATTGTGGAGTGCTGTGGCTTTCACACGACAGCACTGCCCATTACCTGGTTGGAAGACACATCACCTGCCAATCAAGGTTTGGCTCCACTCCACCCATCAGTGCATAACTGATTATTGGCCCCTTTAAGTATCATTGTTCCTGGCCTTGGGCCATTGGCCTATGTAATCAATTAGACCTTGCTGGCACTGAGCCACATCCCTGTAGATTACCTGGACTGGACTCCCCAGCCCTTCAACACTATAAAAGGCACCATATATACACTTCTCTCTGTCTCTGTCATCGCTTACGGATCACCCTGCTCCACCTCAGGTCAAGTACTGTGGAATGGTGCCAGTAAAATCATTTGGTGAGGTGTACACTGGTAAAGGTTTAGGAGCGTCTTAGTTAGTGTTCTGAGTAGCATAGAGTTGTGCCTGCATTGAGTCAAGGGGTGGCAGGTATCATATTGTTTCTTTTCCTTAATTGTACGTAAGAGCACTGTGTACTCTAATTCATGGATGTGTGCATGTGCCTTAGTCTTCTGTAAATAAAGTCATTTACAGTCAGACTGCATGCAGAGTCCTTGGTTTTGAGACTCATTGAATCTGTTCCCTCACTCACAACCGGTATATGACAGGAGAATCTTGCACAATGCAGGTACGATTCTACAGTGGCAACTTTGTGGGGCTGTTGCTTGATAGTCTGTGTTGCAGTCCTTCCCAGGTTAGATAATATGGACTTCACAAGATTGATCGAGCTAAGTCTGAATTGGCTGTGTCTAAATTCTATGTCCACACAGTGTCAGGTACACTGCCTGAACATATTTCTTTCTGTTTTCAAGGTAGCAGTGGTAGTACAACTGGGTCATTCAATTCTTCACATGAGGGGGTTAGATCTGGAATGCGAGGCTGTGCAAGAATGGTAGGTGGGAGAAAATTATAATCTTCAAAGTGAATGGTTCAGGCCTTGAATGCAGTGCTAAGGGTAGAGGAAGTGGAGGATACAACTCCAGCCTTTACAATAGAGCTGGATAGGATCCTAAAAGGAAAGAATCTGCAACAATAACAGGAGCTGCTGGAGGAACAACGTGGGTTAAAAAGTAGGGAGATGGTTAACATTGCAGGTCAAGACCTTGCATCAGGACCCTCATCCCTATCCAACTAATACAACATGGCACATCAAGTTCCTCCACCATTTTTTTTGCTCCAGATTTGAGCATCTGGTGTCTATAGGAGTAACCTTTTGCTCTGACTCACACCTGGAAGGGATGTCATGGGCCAAATGGCCTCCTTCCACACTGCAATACTCCAAGTGTGATGGAACCAGCCGAGTTCCTCCAGCATTGCTTTGCTCCAGTTTTCCAGCATCTGTAGGCCTCTTGTCTGCCTGCATCAGTGCTGTAACTACTCTCTGGTTCTTCCCTGAAGGAAAATGATCTGGGTGGCGTCTCACAACAGCTTTTCAGTCCACATCACTAAAGGTCTTTATTAACTTGCAGGATCTGAAATATAAATGCCATGGTGCAATTAGAGTTCAGATCCTTAGATTATAAACAAGATGATTGAATCACAAGAGAGATCATATTCACACCTTTTCAGCAATTATTTACCAATACAATCACAGTTTAATTGTATTAATCAGCACTTTTCAAAATTTCTCTTTGGTAGTTTTGCATACAAATGCATCAGGTATTTAAATTAATTGCTGAATCTCTTTCAGAATTCATTGCTTAACCATATAACCATGTAACCATTTACGGAGCGGAAACAGGTCATGTTGGCCTTTCGAGTCCGCACTGCTTCATGGAACCATATCTACACTATGTGACGTTAAAGCAAAGAACAAAAACCCATGCAAAAAGTTGGTTCCAAACAAATAATCAGAACACTATATTAAGTCTCCAAGTATTAAAAAATCATATCAATCCATTGAATGATATTATACTGATTATCCAAGAATCATCTTAATGCATTATACACTGGCAAATTCTACTATCATTCCAGAGACTGATCCAATTAATATAGAATTTTATTACATGCCCAAGGTTTCAGTTAGAATTGACCATTTATAGGTGAATACAATAGGTTGTACTACAAATTCTTCAGCAAATTGTTTGTTCAGCTATAAATCAATACTGGCATCAGGAACATAATGAGGAGAATTTCTTTCAGACTGCAAAGAATTGTGTCTTTACAACTGTGAATCTCAGGTTTGAATCCGAATCTCAATTTATTGTCATAAACATGTGTCACAAAATTTGTTGATTGGCGGCAGAGTGATTGAGGGTTTGGGTTGTTGTCCCCATAGTGACAGGTGTGAAGTTAATCAGTACCAAGGGTTATTTTAAAAAAAAAGGAGGCTGGACCTTGTTCCCAGTTGGTACAAGCTCAGAGCCGTAAAATTCATTGAGATGAGAAATTATTGGTTTTGTGGGAAGTGACAAACACCCAGCAGCACTGCAACTGGAGGTTCCTCCAGGACTTTGGATCACTGCCATTTTAGAGGGGAGCAATTTTTTTTCTCCCAGATCTAACCAAGCCGAGTTTCTCAGGAATTCTCTTCGCAAGAGCATTTAGAGACTGATTTATTCAAAGTGGGAGCTGAAAAGCATTCTGAACCAGAGGGAAATTAAAAAAAAGAGGGGAGAGAATGGAAAGTAGTGTTGAGGCCAAGACCTCACAGAACGGTCAAGGGATGGGGCAGAAGAGGAAATAGTGTGGTCGCAAACTCGAAATGTGCATAATCTTTCACCCATCTTATTTTTTTAATTTAAAAAAAGTCAGTGAAACAGCATGGTAACAGGCCCTTCTGGCTCACTCTGCCAAATCACATCCTTGCTACTAACTAATCCATACACCCTTGGAATGTGGGAGGGACTCCTTACAGACCACAGTGGATTAGAACCTAGGTCACTGATGTTGCAATAGAGTTGTGCTCCCTGCTATATTATCTCTTCTCCCCTTCACTGAGGTCACCTAATCCACTACAATTGAAGTTCCCACAGACAAGTTTTATTTTTATGGTTCATATCCATTTCCCATGAAACAAATGAATGATAAAACAGGTTTGTGGAAATAATTGGTCTATTTCTGCTCTCATTTTTTACATTCTTGTATAATTTTGAGGGGGGGGGGTCACTACATGCTTGTGCTGTGTGTGGATCTGAAGACATATAGGTGAGACAGGGCAAGGAATATAGACTTCCTTTGTCAAGAGGTGTTCATGAATCAGTTAGCAGTTTATTAACTGGGACAGCTTAAAACCTGGAACACTGTCTGCTCTGTATCTGTGAATATTGTGTTCTTCTTGCTCAGTAGTCATTCCTTATACAATATTGCCAAGCAATGATCAGACAGTCAAGAGCACTCAATTTAGAGCAACGGTTCAAGATATTGTCTTTAAATATGCCTCCACTTCTCTAGACAGACTTTAGCTCTTCTTCATTGCATTTTTCAGATATTACAATCACCAACTATTAAATTCCAAAACTCTTTGAAAATTTAAATGTTCCTATTTTTCTGGGGAGAATTGAATGCACATTTCAAGATAAGTAGTGTTTATGACTGCAAGGATGGTATGCTATGTCATTCCACCTTGTCCTAACAGTAACATTAATTCAAACTAATCTCTGATATATCAATTTGTTCAGTGATTTATCAAACTCTCCAAAAGCCAGGAATCAAGATCAGATCGAAAAATCCTCTGATTTTTTAAAGCCTGGAGAATAATTTTTTTCTTTAAGAATGTTATGCCACTGTACAAGATTTGCTAACTTTTAAAATGAAGATCATTTGCCTTTAAGCAGAATTCACAAGATCTTTTTGAAGCTCAGGAGGAAAATGATAAATGATTTTAAATGAAATAGAAACCTGAAGCTAATTGCTTGGAGCACTATCCCTAACCTTCTAGCCTTTGTGGCCTGATCCTGACGGCGATTCACTGAGGAACTGGCGACAGTTAAACACAGGCTGAAAGCCAACAGAAGATTGATTGCTAGAATTCAGCTCCTGAATGCTTGGCTGGATTCATGTGAAGATCGATCAGAGTCCATTTGAGACCAGCCTCGACTGTCTGCCAAGACTACTTGCTTTGCACCAGATGAAGTAGGCTGAGCAGATTGGAATGACCTTAAAGAAACTTATCAGGAGGCCTTTCTTGCATTGTCTTTGAGTTCAAAGATGCTTGCGGCAACATGCAAACAAGCTATGATGTCAGAGTTTTTGTAAAGGTAGTATATTCTTCAAAAAAAATGAATATTCCTACTTCTGCCATCAACCTCTGATGTGAATTTAACCTATGATGAACACATTCCAAAAATGCAATCAGAAAAATTTGGAAGGGGAGCTTGCATGGGACTGGTTGGTGGAGGGAGATAAAGTTAACATTTAAAGGCAATGAGTTTATATTAGATTCTCAGGATTACTTTAAGTTACCTGCTTATCCATGCTGGGCTTTAAGCCTTCAATCTTCAAATCTCTGAGCAAGAGTACCACTAAACAATCTAATCCATTGGTTTGTGAAGTCCTGAGAGAGCTTGTGCTCCCTCTCATTCACAGTTGAATATAATAAAGAGAATCTGCTTCAAACAGCCACACTTTAACAGTTCAATTTAATGTGGTAAAACAAATTAGTGTTTTCTTTCTGATTACAAAGGCATTTAGAGTTAAGGGCATTAAAATTTGTGACAGTAAAATGTATAGTAATTATTTAAAAACAAATGGTACCTCACTGCAGAAGAATTTATTCACTCTTATAATTAGTCTCCATTAGATCACATCTGCAAAATTAAATAACCAAAAACTTTCAAAAAGAAGTTTTTGCATAAAATACAATTACAAAGCAGTATTTTCTTTCATGTTGTACTATTACTGTGTAATGAAAGTGAGTGATAGATAATATCATGGCAATCATGACGTTAAAATTAGACTGACCAGCTCTCTATTTCTGGAGTAAATAGTAATTATAGCACAGAGAAATACACCTTAAATGTTATAAAGAAGCTATTACAAAGTTATTAGGTGAAAGAAATGAGCTATAATTTTGATTTTGAAAAGGGATATTTCATTTCTTCACATTATGTTCTTTATAAGGCACTGTATTGTCTTTGAATGATCAGCCAAATGCAACAAGGGGTTAAAATCCAATTGCAGTTTAGTCAAGTGCACAATAATTGAATGTGTTGGATTGACCTAGCCAATTGCCAAGACAAGCAGCCACAACATAATGTGACAATTATGCAAGAATGCCCTTTCAAACAGCCTCATGAATGTTTTGATTTGAGTTCAGGATGTGGACATCTCATCTCTGTTTGTCTTCAGAGATAACACAGTGTTCACACAAGTGACAGGTTCTGGTGGTGGAGAGGGAGCTGATGGGAATATAGAGAGAATATCTTGCTGTGGGCCACCATGGACTCAAAGGTCTGAATGCCTCCTTCTATGTTGCAAGGAAATAAAAAAAATGTACTCAACATTGTTATCATAGATTAATTCAAGAACTTGTTTCTCATGTGGGATTACGGAACTGTCTAATATAGTTCCATCCATTTATTATTGTACTTGCATGTATATGAGATAACTTGTTATGTATTTTCCTTAAAAATTTGTATGCAAGTTTGTTAAATTCAATAGATATTTAAGAGAAAAATCTACATTGCAACATTGAGATTCAAGCTCGTGTCTCTAGATCAATGGACCAGACCACTGTGATACAATACTCCCAATTACTACTAATCCTTCTCCAAGTATAGAATCCGTCCAAACACAATTAACTGATGAATAGTGGAAAGATACATTGGTGTCAGTATTTGTTTGTCTGCCAGCTGTTCCTTTCTTTCAGCCTGACATTGTGTTTGGGTGAACCAGACTTCAGATATGAACTAAAGACCCTCATTACAATGACATTAAGTATTCCAAACAATCAAGATGTTGTGCCCTTTTAATGACAAATTGCAAAGCTGCCTGGGTCACACCATATTCACCCTGATTTAATGAAATAGTGCTACATGTTCCCTGAAGTCATCACTGAAAATATGGACATTTAAAAGACTCTTGGATATGCACATTTATGTAAAAGTTTATGGGTAAGGATTAGATCATTAAGGAGTAAGTGTGTGTATTTTTAAAATTGTTTAAAAAAATTAAAAAAATAATTTAAAAAAGCGAATAGGAGTTGATACTACCAACAAGCCCAAGTCCTGGATTGGATTTTGTGGAACTAAACAATTTGATTCAGATTTTGTTAGGAGACAGGTCAACATAGAAACATAGAAAATAGGAGCAGGAGTAGGTCATTCGGCCCTTTGAGCCTGCTCCACCATTCAATGAGATCATGGTTGAACTTAAAGTTCAGTACCCCGTCCCTGCCTTCTCTCCGTAACCCCTAATTCCCTTATACTGAAGAAATGTATCTAATTCCCTCTTAAATTTATTCAATGAACCTGCCTCCACTGCTCTCTGTGGCAATGAATTCCACAGATTCACCACCCTCTGGCTAAAGAAATTCCTCCTCATCTCGGTTCTAAATGATTTGCCTATTATCCTCGAACCATGGCCCTGGGTTCTGGACTCCCCCACCATTGAAAACATCCCTTCCTCATCCATTCTGCCCAGTCCTGCCAGAATTTTATATGTCTCTATGAGATCCCCTCTCAATCTTCTAAACTCCAGTGAGTACAATCCCAATTTGCGCAATCTTTCCTCGTAAGTCATTCCTGCCATTCCAGGTATCAGCCTGGTGAATCGCCTCTGCACTCCCTCCATTGCAAGAACATCCTTCCTCAGATAAGGCGACCAAAACTGCACACAATACTCCAGGTGGGGTCTCACCAAGTCCTGGAGGATAAACTTCTATTTAGTAGGAGCATTCAAGTTGCTTTCTGTGATTAACTTTTGAATATAGTTCTATATAGTGTTCATCTTCTAGAGTTTCAGTAATGTAGAAGATGCAATAACCATTGTGCACAGCAAGATCCAATGGAGAACACAATAAAATCACTAGGTGAATTCAGTGAAGCTTTTCTTTATTGTTCAATCTTTTTATTAAACATATTATAAGTACATGAGGAGAATCTAATAGTAAAAACAGAAAAATCACTATATTGCAATACATAATGCATTGAACAATATTATCCGTTTCTCCTCAATTTGGAATATTCCAAAAAAGAAAGAGAAAAATAATATTGTTAAAACCCCATCTAATCTTCCAAAAAATAAGCAAGGCTGGCCAGCCTAAACTGAGAGTTCTCTACAACAGATCAATATAAATTATTTATCTGGTCCTTGCCAATTTAAAAAAAAATCCAACAAATCGAAAACAGTATGGAAGGTGAAGTCAAAATACAAAACTCATGAAAATAGTTTATAAGGACTCCAAGTCTCTTTAAACTTGAGGTATCAAAAGTGCAACTTCTGATTTTTTTTCTAAACTTAAACATGACATAAGTTGAGAGAACCATTGCATCAAAGTAGGTGAATTAGGAACTTTCCATTTAAATATAATGGCTTTTCTGGTCAACAGTGTAGTAAACCTGATGTGCAGAGGTGGGAACTTGACCCACCTCTGGAACTATCATTCCAAAAACAGCAGTCAATGGATTAGGTTTCAAACTAATACCCAGTATAATTTGCAAAGTCTTGAAAATATCTGTCAAATACTTCTCCAATACAGAGCAAGACCAAAATATATGTGTTAGTGTGGCCACTTGTGATTTACATCTATCGCACATCAGCCTAACATTAAGAAAGATACGGGCCAATTTATCTTTCAACATATGAACCTGATGTATGACTTTAAACTGAATCAATGCACGTTGGGCACGTAATGAAGAGGCATTAACCATTCCAAAAATCTTTTCCCAAAGTTCCTCTGGGAAAAATGACTGAAGTTGCAAGTCACCAGCCCCTTTAATTTTATCATTAGAGATTAATTGCAATTTTAATAAATTGTTGTAAATATTACCCATTAAACCCTTATGCAAATGATTCAAATGAAATCAGGTTGATATGATAGGAAAGTTAGGAAATATCTTATTCAAAAAATTAACTTGGAAATCTTTGAGAATGTGACTTGGTCCATTATAGTTATTAGATATTAAATCAAAATACATTAAGCATCATTTTATAATCTGTATTTAATAATGATATTTGTCTATAAGAGAATGGTAATAAAGGATCTTTCCTTTTTTGGAATAACTTATTAATGCTGTTTTAAAAGATTCTGGTAAGTCACTAGAGTCTCTCATTTGATCCAAAGGTCCCATAGAAACAAGAATTAGCAACTCATTAAATTCTTTATATAACTCTGGAGAGAAGCCATCCTCTCCCAGCGCCTTATTATTTGCAAAGATATCAAAATATCATATACTTCAACATCTGTAAAGGAATTGGATAATTCCATGTTTTCATCAACATTTAATTCAGGCAATGTAACTTGTGATACAGTATTTAGAATGGCCCCATAAACAAAAAAAATCACCATGACTTCCTCTTGTTCTTCTCAGTCAGGCTCCTGCTATTTCTCCGAGTGTAATATATATTTCTTTTTAATTAATTGTACTTTGGTTAGTTTTAATGGTCTAACTATTCCTGCATTCTATTCTCCCATAAATCTCTCCCCTTTCTCTGATCTTAAAACTTACTTTATAGAACATAGAACATAACAGCACAGTGCAGACTCTTTGGCCCACGATGTTGAGCGCACGCAAACACATGCACAAGCATCTGACTTCACAACAATCTTATTCTTCCCTTCATTTTTAAAAAATATTCATGTACAAAGCCAAGAGTCTTTTGAATGTCCCTATTGAACCAGTCTTCATCACCACCTCCAGCAATACATTGAAGATACCCACTCATTTCTTTTTTAAAGCAAAGATATTCACATTAAACAGATGCCCTTTGATATTTGCTCTTGTCACTGAAAAGATGTTGGTTGTCCCCCAATCTAGGCTCCTCAATCTTCTGTACCTCTAATGTCACCTTTATCCTTTACACTCCAAATTGAAAACCCCAGTTCTAGCAACCTTGGTTTATGAGACATGTTCCAGGTTCTCCAATCCAGGCAACATAAATCTTCTCTGCACTCTCTAAAACAAAACACAAGACCAGTTAATTTGGACTTGCCCCACAATGCAATGATTGCAATATATACATCAATTTATTTTAATCAGTTCCAGGCCATAAGGGTCTGCATTGGGACTGTGTTAGAACACAACCAGTATCACAGAACCTGGTAACCTTACACCAGTATGGTGATTGTTGTTCTTGATGTTTGTGGACATTGGTGGCAATGCCAGTGTTCAATGTAACAAGTAAATATTTTGGCCAGGTTCATCCTGAAGTGACAAAGCAACTAACAGGTTCCCACCCTTTCTCCTCTGGAGTTCCTTAAGCCAACTAACTGTGTGATCGAGTTGGATTTTAGTGACCATCCCATAGTTTTGAGCCTATCATTACTGTGGCCACCTTTCAAGTGGAATTTAGTGAGTTACTTGAATTTGCATTCCATGGTGAAATTGACCTCTTTCCTCCCCACCACCCCCAACCTCAGCCGATAATGAAGGCCTGTTGGTGCTTGTCAAGGGAAAACCATTGTAATCCCATGGCAATATCAAGAATCCAGACACAATCGTCTCAACGGGTCCTATTTATTGCTTTGGCAAAGTGACTTTCTCCCATTGTCAGTATTGGCTCCCACTGCTCCACTAATCTGATGTGCCCAGTTTGAACAATTTTACAATCCCAACTTTTCACTCTGCTAGCCAGGAAGTTAGCTGTGGAAGTGAATCAACAATCCTAAAACACTTGGCAGACTACTGTTCTTTAATTCAGTCTAGTTTGGGAATTAAAAGTTGTTCTTTTGGGAAATTAGAGATTTCTTTTGGAAAAGTTAGTTTGAGTCCAAAAAGCATCCAGATTGCATTCATTCTTCATTTATACACAGGGTAAAATAGCAGAATTGGAAGTGCAGGATTAGCGTATTGGTTAGCGCAGGGGTGGCCAGACTGTTTTTGGTTGTGGGCCAGATGCACAAAAATGTTAGGAGTAATGGGCCAAACAATATTAAGCGTGACAATTTTCAGCCAGTTACACTGCAAGAAAAGCATTGTTTTTAGACCAGAATGCTCCTGTGCCATTGAAAATTTATTTCCTATCAAAATAACTATATGACACAGTTTAACTGTTTTTTAAAATCTTTTTATTAAACATATTATAAGTAAACAATACACAAGTACAGAATCAAACAGTAAAAACAGAAACATCACTATATTCTAATACTTAATACTACGTGTAACATTATAACATATTGAACAATATTATCCCTTTCTCCTCAATTTGGAATATTCAAAAAGAAAAAAAAAGTATTATTGTTAAAACCCTATCTAACCTACCAAAATAAGCAAAAAGAAAACAGAGAAAAAAAAATCTTGGGTTGCCAAAACAGTGTTCTCTACCACAGATCAATACAAATTATTTATCTGGTCTTTGCCAGTAAAAAAAAACAGAAATCCAAAACAATCTGGAAGGTAAAGTCAAAATACAAATTAACTCACAGGAAAATCTTTCTAATGATACTATGCATTCCAGAATTTTAATTGATAGAGAGGAATTAATATTCATTAATCTATGGATATTAAAATGTGAATAATGATTCTTTATGAATTCTGTTTGGTCCGTAGAAATTATCTGAGGAAGAATATTTTCCAATCTAAAAGCTATAATCTTAGAAAGAATTTTGGAATCGACATTCAGCAACGATATTGGTCTATAGGAAGTTCAAACTAAAGGATCCTTATCTTTCTTCTAAATTCACAAAATCGATGCTTCATAAAATGTCCATAGCAAAGTTCCAAGTGATACAGAACTGTTAAACATCCCTGGCAACTGAGGTGTTAGAATATTAGCAAAAGGTTTTTAAAAACTCAACAGTGTAACCATCTGGGCCTGAAGCTTTGCTGAATTGAAGAGAGGAAATAGCTTTAAAAATTCAATTTCTGATATTGGAGCTTCCAATAAAAATTGATTATTAGAAGAAATTTTAGGGATTTTCAATTGTTGCATGAATCTATCCATACTTGTGTTATTATCAGGAAATTGAGATTTATTTCAATCTTGGTATATGTGACTACAAACTTGAACATG
This sequence comes from Narcine bancroftii, assembly GCF_036971445.1. Taxonomy (NCBI): domain Eukaryota; kingdom Metazoa; phylum Chordata; class Chondrichthyes; order Torpediniformes; family Narcinidae; genus Narcine; species Narcine bancroftii. Next base: position 132,556,245 of record NC_091476.1, read on the forward strand.
ATTAGAGATGTGTTTCGACAATGGATTTCTAAGTCTGAACTTTGGAATGACTTTCTAGACTTTGTAATGGTTTGAGTATCAAACCCACATACACACACACACACACTTGAACATAGATGGTTTTGATTTAACAAATGTTTTGTATTATTAGTGTTTCAAAAAACATTGATTTGGTAAAATTCCATTGCTGCTGGTCTGCAATGTAACAATAGGCTATTAAAGGTATGCTTTTAAAGTTGACACATTTCTTGCAAATCAAACAAACATACTCCCCCTTGACTTCTGTGTAAAGTATTCATTTTCCAACTTTGTCTGACATTTTCAGCATTCTCTTGCTACAATCTATCTATTTGGTTCCTCTATGATTAATCAATAGGGGTATTTTTTTCCCGCAATTGAGGTAAATGTGGTTTATTTTTCAACTGAAGTACAGATTCTCCCTGACTTACGACCTATATGACTTGCATACAACTGAAAAAAAAACTGTATAAATTAACATCATAAATTAGCATCACCATTATCTATCATTGGGAGTGGTGGTGGGGGTGGGGGCAGCCTGGCAATGGGATCAGTGTGGGGGCTGGTGGCTGGCTGTCTGGCTGTCGGGAGACTCTCCTGGCGGTTTGTTTTTTGTCCCCACATTGGGCTCACACGCTCTTGGCAGCCTGCTGTCGCTCCACACACCAATCCCACCAGCCCAATCCCTCCTGACAGCCTGCAACCAGCTTCCACTCAGATCCCACCACACCACTTCCAAAATGGATACAGTGAATATCCGACTTACATCCATTTCGAGATACAATGGTCGGTCAGAATGGAACTCAGACATGTCGGGAGTATCTGTAAACTTTAAAAAAAGAGGTAAATGTTTTCATCAATGAGTAATACTACAATGGCCTGTTTAGCAGTTGTTCAAAATGGCAGTGATATCTAATGTTGAAACTAAGAAGTACAATCTACATACAGTACAATTTATTGTTTGAGACTATGGTCTAATGGGTCACTTAAAAATAGGCAATGGGCCACAATCAGCCCGAGGGAAAGTTTAGCCATCCATGACATAGCTGTTAGCGCAACGCTATTACAGCTCCAATGAACTAGGTGCGAATCTGGCATTGTCTGTAAGGACTTTGTACATTTTCCCCATGCCTGTATGGGTTTCCTCTAGGTTCTCTGGTTTCCTTCCACCTTTCAAATAATATGGGGGTTTCCTAGGTTAAAAGGGGTATTTGGGCGCCATGGGCTCGTGGGCCGGAAGGGCCTGTTATTGTGCTGTTTGTCTACTTTTAAAAATTTAGCATTTTAATCAATTGACGATGAATGTTATCAACTTCGCTATCAATTTCTATTCATATCAGAATCCAAACTCAAGTATTTAACACAAAAGGCACAATTCCATGGATTACATTGTCTAAGAAACCAATCAAGGCTAATGATAAAAGATATCCAAGTGCCAATAGAAGCTGTCGGAAGGCATTATGTCTCATGAGGAAAGGTTGAGGGTGCTTGGTCTTTTCTCTTTGGTGCAACAGGGGATGAGAGGTGCAAGATTATGTAAGGAATGGACAGAATGAAAAGCCAGCAGTTTTTAGACCAGGGTGAAATGGCCAATACGAGAGGACTTCTGTTAAGGTGAGTGGAGGAAAGATTAGGAGAGATATCATCAGTAGGTCTTACTCCCCCTACCTCACACAGTGTGGAAGGTGCTTGGAATGCATTGCCAGGAGTAGTGGTGGAGGCAGGTACAATGGAGACTTTTAAAAGACTCTGAGACAGGCACATAAGAATAAAGTGGGATTATGGACTGTAAGAGAGGGATCATGGGGTAAGTTTATATAAGTGGGTACAACATTGTGAGCCAAAGGGCCTGTATGATTTGTATTCATTTGTGAAGGAAGAACAGAATCTATTCAAAAGGCAGGTGGTATTTGATTTCAACTTCACAAAGAATGCAAATCTCACTTGTCAAGAGCAAGATTCAATAACATTTGAGCAATGATAACAGAGAAACCTTTCTGCTATGCAAACTTGCATCAAAACTTGCAAATGAAGCAAACTCCTAGCTCCAACCTGACTGCTTCACTTCATTTTACAATCCATTTCATTGTTACCAACACCCATTGTTACCAAGAGACCAACTTGGTGCTAAACCTTGGGCTATTTAACTGCATGGATTCCACCCTTCAACCAGTGTCCATCCTGCAGCAGTCATCCAATTGCTCATGCCAGGGAGTGCTAATGAGCAAATCTAAAACTGGTATCTGTTTGCTTATACCTTCCAGAGGGATTGGATAAAATACTAAATTTCCTTCTCACAAATACAAATTCTGATTATTTATTCTCTGGGTATTAGCAAAACAATGAACAGAATGCAAAATGGCATGAAATAATTATTCATGACTTAATAATTAATGAGCTTGGTGCACATTTTGTTAAGCATGGATTCCATCTATTACCATGACACAAAATAGATAACAAGAACTTTGTAACGGAGTAATTAGGATTCTGACTCAGTTTTAGGTAGCTCAGCTCTTTTGATAACGTTTTCTTTTTTAAAAAAAATTGAGTCTTGTTAAAATTATTAAAATCTATTAAAATTAAAGGTAACTGATTGAATAAAAATACTGCAGTCTGGGAAAACCTGAAATAAAACACAAAATGGTGGAATTATTCAGCAGGTGAGGAGCCAAAATAAATCAGTTTTCTGTTGGTAACTTTTTGTCAGAACTGTCCAAATTTTCAGTTCAATGCTTTGTGAAGTCAAGGAAAGAAGTCGTTGCAAAACATGTGACTGAGAAATGGCAAAATAAATACAGGAATTGCTGGAAGCACACAGCAAGCTGGGGCACCATCTTATGGAGAGGGAATCATAGCTCACGCTTCAGATCAATCACCTTGCAGCAGAGGGTGGGCACATTCCTGGCATTTTCTTGTTTGGTTTTATTTTTTTCTTTAAAATATTTTAGTTGACATTTTATAGTATAACCAATTAAACAATGTGCTACAAGATACAAAAAAAGTTACAAATAATTCTTTTTTAAATTTTATTTATAAATCATAATAAACTATACAGTTAAAATATGCATAAATACTTAACATTTAGCCCCATATAATCCCCCACCCCAACCCTAACCTATGCATCCCTCCCAATCCCCCAAAGGAAAGAAAAAGATAGAATAAAAGAGGAGATCAACCTTCAATTATTGTCAAGGTTCAGTGCAACCCCATCAATTGTGGGGTGGGGGGGGGGGGGGCAGGGGAGGAACTATTACAAATCCAATCTCATATATGGGCTCCAAACTTTAACAAGAAAAGAATAATTATGTAAATTATGTCATCTTTTCCCAAGACCTCATTTCCAAATGTCATCCTTGAATACTCAAACCAGTCTCATTTTATTTACTAATAATTCTGATGATAAGGAAGACCAGAGCACGATCATAACAATAAAGTAATATTTAACAAAAAAACAAAAAAGAGAACGAAAATTTCAAAACCCTTCCTCTAAGCAAGGTTGAAAGTTGATGTATATGAACCAATTCTAGAACAAAACTAAATTTTAAAATTATGATAATAGTCCATGATTTTACATTTTTAACATCTGCAGGAAAACAAAATGCTGAAAATATAGATCAGGTCATGCAGCATTTGGATGGAGAGATTCTAATCAAAAAATAATAATCTCTGCTGACCAAATTTTGGGAGAAGCACAACAGGAAGGGATGCAGATTCATTGGTGGCCACGGAGAGGTGTAAGGGAACAATTCCAAAAAGTAGCAAGACTGATCTATGTTTTAAAAGATAACTAATAAAGGAAATTACCCAATGTAAAATGAGAGAAGAGAGATTATAAATGAACTATTTACAACATTGAATGGACTGGCAAGAACAGATCTAGTTTCCACACTGCAAGAAAGATGTGATGCACTTGAATGCCCAAGAGACTTTCCAAGACATTGTCAGGATTGGAATCTTGAATATAAGGAATGTTTGGACAGGATGGGGAGCTTCCTCCACAGAGAAGAAGATCACAGAAGCTGAAACCCGCATCACATTTAAAAGTACTTGGTTGTATGGTTGAAGAGCTGTGACCAAAAGAGCAAGATCCAGCAATGGGAGATGGGAACATTCAGGACAGACACAGTGACCTGAATGGTCTCCTACCTGAAATGTTACCACTTACCATCTCTAACCTGCTGACCACAGTGAGCACTTTGGGCTCTGAGGCTGATTTTTAAAAAAAATATCATTAGAACCTCACATGGGGTGACTCAGTCTGTGGCAAGTTGTTCCTAGAATATTGAAGTGTTTCATGTCTTGAAACTCTCTGCAATTGCTTTCTGTCTTGGGCTCAGTGTCAATACTTTGAGCTTCCCATCTCTCCATCAGTAGGCCATCAATTCACAAGTTGCTGAATCAGAATCAGCCCAAAGGTGCAATCCATCTTGATCATTCTTCCGATAACAAACTTCAGACAGTTCTTTGATCTTGGTTTCAGCCTCATTGCAATGTGTTGATTTCCTATGAAGTGCACTCTGAATCCATTTAATTTCATCTATTGGCCATTGCAGAAAAGGCCAGTTTACCTACTTGCTCATGAACTGAATCATTTGCTGGGCATTTCAGAATTATTTTCTCTGGAATGCTTGGACTTCCAGAAGGCATTTGACAAGGTAAAACAAAGATTATAGAAAAAAATCAGGTCAAATAATATTGGGGTGAAGGATTATCCACAGCTGGAGAGATGGTGAAGGTGAGCTTGTAATCAGATCAGCTGTTATCTTGTTAAATGCAGAGCTGGCTTCATGGGGTCTCCTCGTACTCCCCCTGTACATGGGTAGGTTTGAAAGCCCAACTGTGTAAAAGGGGTAGATTTCCTGCTCTGGAGAGGATTTAGTGAACTAAATAGATATTTTGCAATAACAAGTTGCTGGGGTATTTAAATCATTACTTTGAACTAAACTTTATATGTTGCTGTGATATCAGTGGGATTTGAATTCAAAGTGTTAGTCCAGAATCAGAATTTATTGCTATGAACGTGTCACAAAATTTGTTATTTTGTGGCAGCATTGAAGTGCAAATATTCCCATAAATTACTTTTAAAAATAAATAAATTAGAACAAAGAAGAGAAAGCGAGGTTGAATCTGTGGTTCATTGTCCATTCAGAAATCTGATGGCAGAGAAGAAGCCATTTTTATAATGTTGGTTGTTCATCTTCAGACTCCTGTTCCTCCTTCCTGATGGTAGCAGTGAGAAGGCCCTGGAGTTATTATTCTCTTAATTTAACTGTGAAATTTAATATTCTTAGAATGAAAATGAAAACTACCATAGAAATAGAGGTCAATTTTCACTAGTACATCAAGTTGCAATGCTGTTGCAAGGCCAATCTACCATTTCTGTTCACGATAGCATTAACTATACAGCCAATAAACTTAATAAAGGCTTAGCAGGCAAAATACCAGAAGTGGCCCTTTGACCCATCTTGTCAAGCAACTGACCGAGTCTAGTCCCACGTCTTCAGGCCTTATCATTCTACACCCCTCCCCCCACCGAATTAGTGTTTTACTCAGGAACAGGGTAAGTGGATTCACATGACTGGTTCTATTGGCAAGTGCAGCCTCTCTGCTTGAGAAAAGCAGGACATTTGCTGGAGTTTACTCAGGTGCTGATCTCAGGTCTATAAATTTAACGTCTCTGGGAATGAAAAAAAAGGGACATTGTCTGGGGCAGCTGCATCACAGCTCCCCCTCTCAATTTAGACAGGTGATTCCAATGTGATTAGTGCATGCAGTCTGCCAGGAACATATAATTTAATTTGAACATTATTTACAAAGGTCAGCAGTTCAATACCAATTATTTGGCACGAACACACTTGATACAACTACACTCACTCCAAGGAATAGATTTATTGCATTGAATTATATTATGTTATCAGTTCACTTTTGAGGCAGATAATTATAAAAAAAATGACTGTTCTACTCTTAAATTGTGGACAGATTCTCCCAAATCCACCAGACAGACAAGGAAAGGAGCATATGGGAACTCCTCCAACTCACACATCACCCTGACTTGGAAATAGATCTCCATTCCATCTTTGTCACTCTGTTTAACCCCTGGATCTTCCCTCCCCGTGCATCAGCACCTTGATCTCTATCCCTCCAAACCTACACCCCTCTAGCACATCAACACCTGGATACCCCCTCCCTCCAGCATGTCAACACCCAGATTCCCCCCTCCCTCCAGTACGTCAACACCCGGATTACCCCCGCTCAAGCATGTCAACACCTGGATTCCCCCCTCCTCCCTCCAGCACATCAACACCTGGATTTCCCCCTCTCACCAGCACGTCAACACCTGGAATTCCCCCCTCCCTCCAGTACATCAAAACGTGGATTCCCACCTTCCTCCAGCATGTCAACACTTGGATTCCCCCTCTCCCTCCAGCACATCAACACTCAGATTCCCCCCTCCCTCCAGCACGTCAAAACTCGGATCCCCCTCCCTCCAGCAGTTCAACACTCGGACTCATCCTCGCTCCAGCATGTCAACAGCTGGATTTGCCCCTGCCTCCAGCATGTCAACACCTGGATTCCCCTCTCCCACCAGCACATCAACACCTGGATTCCCCGCTTCTTCCAGCACATCAACACATGGATTCCACCCTCCCTCCAGCAGTTCAACACTTGGACTCATCCTCGCTCCAGCATGTCAACACCTGGATTCCCCCTCCCTCCAGCATGTCAAGACTTGGATTCCCCCTCACTCTAGCACATCAAAACTTGTACTCCCCCCTCCCTCCAGCACGTCAGCACCTGGATTGACCCTCCCTCCAGAACGTCAAGACTCAGATTCCCCCCCTCCCTCCAGCACATCAACACCCATATTCCCCCTCCGTCAAGCACGGAAAGATTCGGATTCCCCCCCTCCCTCCAGCAGGTCAACACCTGGAATCACCCCCCCTTGCACATCAAGACTCAGATTCCCCCCTCCCTCCAGCACGTCAACACCCATATTCCCCCCTCCCACCAGCATGTCAACACTCGGATCCCCTCCCTCCAGCACGTTAACACTGGGATTCCCCCTCCCTCCAGCATGTCAACACTCAGATTCACCCCTCCCTCCAGCACATTAACACTTGGATTTCCCCTCCCTCAAGCACGTCAATACTCGGATTCCCCCCTCCCTCCAGCATGTCAAAATGTGGATTCCCCCTCCCTCCAGCACGTCAACACTCGGACTCCCCCTCCCTCCAGCAAGTCAACACTCGGATCCCCTCCCTGCTGCATGTTAACACTCGGATCCCCTCCCTCCTGCACGTTAACACTGGGATTCCCCCAGACTCCAGCATGTCAACACTCGGATTCCTCCTCCCTCCAGAATGTCAACACCCATATTCCCCCCTCCCTCCTGACTTGGAAATAGATCTCCATTCCATCTTTGTCACTGGGTTTAACCCCTGGATCTTCCCTCCCCGTGCATCAGCACCTTATATTCCCCCCTCATATTCCCCCCTCCCTCCAGCATGTCAGCACTCGGATTCCCCCTCCCTCCAGCACTTCAACACCCGGATTCCCCCTCACTCCAATAGGTCAACACTCGGATTCCTTCTCCCTCCAGCCCTTCAACACTCGGAATCCGCCACCCTCCAGCACGTCAACACTTGGATCCCCCAGCCTCTAGCACGTCAACACCCATATTCCCCCCTCCCTCCAGTACATCAACACTCGGATCCCCAGCCTCCAGCACGTCAAGACTCGGATTCCCCCTCCCTCCAGTATGTCAACACCCAGAATCCCCCTCCCTCCAGCACGTCTACACTCAGTTTCCACTCCATCCAGCACGTCAACACCCAGATTCCCCCCTCCCACCAGCACGTCAACATCCATATTCCCCCCTCCCTCCAGCACGTCAACACTCAGATTCCCCCAGCCTCCAGCACATTAATTCTCTGATTCCCCCTCCCTCCAGCACGTCAACACCCAGATTCACCCCTCCCACCAGCACGTCAATACCCATATTCCCCCCTCCCTCCAGTACGTCAACACTCGGACCCTCAGCCTCCAGCACGTCAACACTCTGATTCCCTCATCCTCCAGGCTGTCAACACTTGGATTCCCCCCTCCCTCCAGCACGTCAACACCCAGAATCCCCCTCCCTCCAGCACGTCTACACTCAGTTTCCACTCCATCCAGCACGTCAACACCCAGATTCCCCCCTCCCACCAGCACGTCAACATCCATATTCCCCCCTCCCTCCAGCACGTCAACACTCAGATTCCCCCAGCCTCCAGCACATTAATTCTCTGATTCCCCCTCCCTCCAGCACGTCAACACCCAGACTCCCCCCTCCCTCCAGCACGTCAACACCCATATTCCCCCCTCCCTCCAGCACATCAACACTCAGATTCCACCTCCCTCCAGCATGTCAACACTGGGATTTCCCCCTCCCTCCACCACATCAACACTCGGATTTCCCCTCCCTCCAGCATGTCAATGCTCGGATTCCCCCTCTCACCAGCATGTCAACACTCGGATTCACACTCCCTCCAACACGTCAACACTCGGATTCCCTCTCCCACCAGCAGGTCAACACCCGGATTCACCCTCCCTCCAGCACGTCAACACCCAGATTCTCCCCTCCCTCCAGCATGTCAACACCTGGATTCCCCCTCCCCCCTCACCAAGTTAACACCTGTATCTGCCCCTCCTCCCACTGTGAACACCTGGATCTGCCCTTCCCCATTATCAACACCTGGATCTCCCCAGCCACACGATTTAAAGCAGCAAAACAGAAGCAGGATTAGCCATTCAGCCCCAAACCTTCACCATTCAGCAAGATCACAGCTGATCTCCTTCCTCTGCAACACTTCCCTGCTGTAATTTGATGCATCTCAATTACATAGATAATCAAAAATCTATTAAGCTCCCTTGAATATCCATAGTCTATTTGGGTAGAAAAATTAAAAGACCTTCTGGGTAAAGAAATTCCTTCTTGTCTCTGCTCCAAGTGACTATTTAAAGACTGATCTTTCATTTGTTTTTGGATCCTTCTGCATCTCACAGTCCCCTCCTGGCTGCTCACTCAGTTTTAAAACAACATCAAATGTGCAAACATACACTCTATTCTGCAACCAGATCATTGATACAAACCATTAGCAGCCTTCCCTTATCAATTTTCAAGGCACCTCACTGTGGCTTCCAATTCAAATGTTTACTCTTGCACCCTATTCTCTGTGCATTACTCAATTCACACCAGTAGATTAACCCCAATACCATGAGCTCAAATAACTTCCAAAGGTCCAAATATAGGACATTAACAGATTTGTTCTCATCTGTTCTGTTACTTACAACTCCAAAGCACTGCAAAAGGTTTCAGAAACAGGATTGCCATTTCATGAATCCATGTTGACTCTGTTTAACTCGAATGTTATTTTCGAAGTGCAACTTTCCAAAATTATACATGACAATTTTTTCCGTACTACTGATGTCAATCTAACAAGTCCATAATTCATGCCTTCTCTCTCCCTCCCTTCATTCTTACACAGTGGGGTTATATTTGCTCCCTTCCATTCCATGGGAACAGTTCTGGAGACCATGGAGATAGAGCATGACAATCAGTGCATCCATCATCTCCCTTGGTACCTCGTTCCCAAGGTGCAGGTCATCAGATCCTGGAAATTTATTGTCATCCATTCCGATTAATTGTTCAAAGGCTTTTTTTATATATACATAAAAAGCAATTTCTAAGTTACTAGTTTTCTCTAACCAGTTGAACTTGAACTTCATTTTCAAAAAATATATTTGCATCTTTTTCTGTGAAGACCATATTGATCGATTTCCTTTGTTCCTCAACATAAATTCTCCGGCCTCCTGCCTGTCAGGAATATTTTTGTTTTTGCATAGCATTCGAAGCTACAAAAGATTGATCTTGTGTTTGTTTTTGGATTTGTTCCATATTCTACTTTCTGCCTCATTATTAATGCACAGATCTACTTTGCTGAATTCTAAAACCTTCCCAATCCTCAGGTTTGCTGCTCTTGGCCACACTTAAATCAGTTCTTGTAATTTAATATATTTAGTTCTCATGAACGCCATGGTTCAACCACCTTTCCTGTTACTTTTCTTGCTTATATATTAGATTATGTTGCAAGACTGCAAGAAATAGGAGCCATTTGTCTCATCAAATTCACTTCACCATTTGAAGTGATGTATTCTTCCTTTAAACCCCATTCTCCTGCCTTCACTGCTTAACCTTTAACACCATTTCTGATAAAGAACCTATCAGCTACCACTTTAAATCTACCCAATGACAGGGTCCACAGCCACCTGTTGCAACAAATTCCACAGATTTACTACCCTTGAGCAGAAGGGAGAAGATGAAGAGCTAACTCATCTGTTCTAAAGGGACTACCTTTCAATCTGTGGCTGCAGCCTCTGCTCCAAGGCTTCCCCTTTAATCTGTGGCTGCAGCCTCTGCTCCAAGGCTTCCCCTTTACTGGAAACATCTTCACATCCACTCTATCTAGCCCTTTCCAAATTCTGTTCGATTCAATGAGTCCCTGCATCACCTCATCCTTCTGAATTCTGGTGAGTCCAGGCCCAAAGCCATAATATATCCTCATATGTTAACTTTTTCATTCCCAGGATCATTCTCATAAATGCCCTCTGGACCCTCTCCAGTACCTGCTCATCTTTCCTTAGATATGAGGCCCAGAACTGCTCACAATAGTCCAATTGTGAGCTGATCAACAAATTGTAAATCCACAGCATTACATCTTTGCCTTTATATTCTTGCTTTCTCAAAAGCAATGCTAACATTACTTTGTCTTCCTTACTACCAACTCAACCTGCACATTAATCTTTAGGGAATCTTGCACAAGGACTCCCAATTCCCTTTAGACCTCCGGTTTCTGAATTTTCATCCATCTCTTCTAACAGGATCTCTATTGACATTGATGCAAATACCAGCTTCCTACCAAGGATGTATTTGTATGGCACTTCAAATGTAGTTAAAACATCTCAGATGCTGCACAGCAGCATTCTCAAAATAAGGCAATCTACCAAAAATGTGATGAAGGAGATACATTTATGAAGCATCTTTGAAGAGAAAGAAAGTTCTGAGCTTCAAACCTGAAAGTGTGTAAATCTGAGGATGATTGAGAGACAAGAGTTAGAGTGTAGAGATCACAGGAAAGTGTTCCCAACATTGGAGGCAGGACACAATACCTTGCAGGCACTGGACAAAAAGGAGCATACAGAGGGAAGGACAAAGTTTGGCGGGGTCACATGAGAGAGACTGCAGATGCTGGAATCTGAGGCAACAAATGATCCGCTGGAGGAACTCAGCAGGTTGATCAGCATCAGTTGGAGAAAAAGAATGGTCAACATTTCAGGTCAGAACCCTTTATCAAGACACTTGGTGACACTTGGTCATTGTGCTGGTGTGAGTAAGCACTAAGAATGAACCTCCTTCATTTCTTTGAAACCCATATGTATGGCTATCCTATCACAAACAGCCTTGCAATTGCAAATGCCAGGCTATTGCATTCAGTGACCATGAAAATACTTACTTCTGGTTCCTCTTTGGGCATACTGCCATTACAAAAGGAATCACTTCCTGCATCCTTTGACACGATTTGCTTCTTGCATTTTGTCATAGTTCCAATCACTTTAATTTACTTTCACTCCTCTGCAGCCTTTATTTACCTTTCATGATTTTGTTCTTAGCTTTTTTTTAGTATGAGTATGCTTTTTAATTAACATCATGGAGCTAAATGTCTTCAGGAAGAAAATTAGTGCTCAACACAGTTTTAACTCATAATACACAATGTATAATGTACACCAAAAAGACAGGGACACTACTCTTCTTTAAATGGTGCTGTAACACCCTTGGTCCCCATGATCAAGCATTGCAGTGCTGTTTTAATCTCACTGCTGGTAACTCATTCACAGCAATCCATTACTTTACATTCATTTCTAAAAGGGTTTTATGTTTGGTTTTACAAGCGGTAATTTTGAGTCAAAATTTTTATGCTTCTCTGGTACAAAAAACCTGAATACTTTATATTTTAATATTAAATATTGGGACTACAGGCAATCCCCAGGCTATGAATGTCTGACTTAGGGATAACTCGTACTTATGAATGGACTAGGCATGGCTTCCAGTGCGTCGGCTCGAGTACGAGAACGCTATCTGCCATTTTAAGTCGGATCATGTTGCTGTTAACACTCTGTTGAATGTGCCTACTTCAGGAAATTGACTCTTCTAGTTTTATATGCATAGAAAGGTAAAATATACAGTATACTATATGCTAAGACAAACATTTGACTAACTGATGCTAAATAAAAACCATATGTACCTGTTCTGATTTACCTACAAATTAAAGTCAGACTTAGGAATGGATCTGTATTTCAAACTACCTGAATCCAAATGATCTCTCTTCACTTTGATGGTGTGTCAATGGTTCTGGTCACAATTCCATGCTCTTGTTGGTACTTAATCTAAAGAGCTATTTCATTTGAGAGGCAATAAGCTTAATATTTATCCAAGTGATGATATTTCCTCTTGCTCTCTCCTGTAAGTGAATGCAGTAGTTATCAAGAGAGTAGAATGACTGGAGCTCAAGGATTTCAGAGTGTTGGAGGGATGAAGAGAGGATAAAGACTGGATGATCATAGAGGAATTTAGAAATGAGGATGAAGATTTTAGAATTGTGGCTTTTCTTGACAAGTCAATGAAGACCAGCAATGGCAGGAGGTCATCGAAAGCTGGGGTTCAGACAACAGAGCTCAGGTCATTCAAATAACAAGCAATCTGTGATCACGTCAATTACAAAATAAAACACTGTTGGCAAAAAAAAAACCTTAATTATTCAAAATTAGAACAGAACTGTCAATCCTACAAAATCAAAGACTGAGGTTGAGTCATTTGAGCAAGAACCATAAAGCTGGTGCTCGACGCTGACTCCAGAGTTCATAAAAGAACTAATCAATTCAGCATAATCTTGTGGGTTTATAGCATCGTACATGCCATTCCCTCATGTGGATGGTAGTCTGTACGCACACTGGATATGCATTGAAGATGGGTCTATATGTTCCTCAGAAGCATGAGAAGGAGGTAGGCGCTTTTCGATCACTGACATATCTCAAGCTGCTGCCGACCAGTTTTTTTTAGGTTTCAGCATCAAATTATCAAACCTATATCCCCTCCACATTTCTAAACCAAGACACAAACTTGTCCAACAATAATTTCGTGATCAGCAGATGAGTGGTAAGGAGGCAAGATAAATCATTGATAACTTGTGCCTGCCCTACTCAGTGGATGACCATGTATCCACTCTGGAGCTCAGTTTGAAGAATACATCATATTATCTGCATAAGCTGCACACCTAATCACATAATCCTAACAGCGAGGAAATCAAAACCCAGGTGATTCACAGAGCACAGTAAAAGAGAAAGTCCCTGACCATTGGAATTTGGAACACCAGAAGAGGTTCAGAATTAGCAATGGTATCTATTTACATCTCATTTGCATAGTTCAGAATTAAACAGGATAGGAATCATACAACTGAGAAATTCTGGAATTTAATTTGATCAGAAGAGATTTGAGTGTACGATCAGGTTTGTTACTGTGGTTAGTTCTGTGTCACCTAATACAACTTCGCCTTAATCTAATGACAGAAGAAAATAGAGCTGAAATTTGGAAGTCTTGTCACCATATGTTAGCAATAACTTGCCCTGGTCTTATCACATTGATGTTACAACCAAGAAAGAGCACCAGAGACTCTACTTTCTCTAAAGCCTGAGGAAATTTAGCATGTCCCAGAGTTTTACAGGTATGCCATAGAAAATAAAACGCCATGCTGGAGAAATTCAGCAGGTCAAATGGTACTTTATATAGCAACAAAAAGATACATAATTAACATTTCAGGCTGAAGCCCTTCCTTCATCACGCTGTATTTTTACTTCAATCACAGCCTCTGCAGATGTTCATGTTTTTACTCGTGCTACAGAAAATATTGTGGTCTGATGCTTCACGGTCTGGTACAAGAACTGCTCTGCTCAAAGCTTCAAGAAACTCATCTCAGGCCATCATGTAAACCACCCTCCATTCCATCCACCTTATCTATTACCCTTTGCTGTCTCAGGAGAATGGAGAAAATATTAAATGACTCATTCTACCTCTGTCACACACTCAACTCTCCCCTTTCATCAGGCAGATCAGAATTTAATCATATAACCTTCCAGATTCAAGAGTTCTGCTCTGTATTTTAATCAGACTTTTAAGTAGACCTCACACTAACAAAGGATAATGTCCTTGCACTGAGTTTTGTAACTGCATATACCTTGTCTGTGAGCTTGCAGGCGCCTCAGATTGAAGAGACTGCCATCCGTGCGGTACCGGATGTAAACAGCGTCTTCATTGTTGGGGTCTTTCATGGCTTGGTTCAGCATCATGCTGAAGAAGATTGAAAAGAGGGTTGGTGCGAGAACACAGCCTTGCTTCACGCCATTGTTAATGGAGAAGGGTTCAGAGAGCTCATTGCTGTATCTGACCCGACCTTGTTGGTTTTCGTGCAGTTGGATAATCATGTTGAGGAACTTTGGGGGACATCCGATGCGCTCTAGTATTTGCCAAAGCCCTTTCCTGCTCACGGTGTCGAAGGCTTTGGTGAGGTCAACAAAGGTGATGTAGAGTCCTTTGTTTTGTTCTCTGCACTTTTCTTGGAGCTGTCTGAGGGCAAAGACCATGTCAGTGGTTCCTCTGTTTGCGCGAAAGCCGCACTGTGATTCTGGGAGAATATTCTCGGCCAAGACAAAAGAGAAACTTGTCCGTGAACTACTCTTTGCAGATGATGCCGCTTTAGTTGCCCATTCAGAGCCAGCTCTTCAGCGCTTGACGTCCTGCTTTGCGGAAACTGCCAAAATGTTTGGCCTGGAAGTCAGCCTGAAGAAAACTGAGGTCCTCCATCAGCCAGCTCCCCACCATGACTACCAGCCCCCCCACATCTCCATCGGGCACACAAAACTCAAAACGGTCAACCAGTTTACCTATCTCGGCTGCACCATTTCATCAGATGCAAGGATCGACAATGAGATAGACAACAGACTCGCCAAGGCAAATAGCGCCTTTGGAAGACTACACAAAAGAGTCTGGAAAAACAACCAACTGAAAAACCTCACAAAGATAAGCGTATACAGAGCCGTTGTCATACCCACACTCCTGTTCGGCTCCGAATCATGGGTCCTCTACCGGCACCACCTACGGCTCCTAGAACGCTTCCACCAGCGTTGTCTCCGCTCCATCCTCAACATCCATTGGAGCGCTTACACCCCTAACGTCGAAGTACTCGAGATGGCAGAGGTCGACAGCATCGAGTCCACGCTGCTGAAGATCCAGCTGCGCTGGATGGGTCACGTCTCCAGAATGGAGGACCATCGCCTTCCCAAGATCGTATTATATGGCGAGCTCTCTACTGGCCACCGTGACAGAGGTGCACCAAAGAAAAGGTACAAGGACTGCCTAAAGAAATCT
This sequence comes from Narcine bancroftii, assembly GCF_036971445.1. Classification (NCBI taxonomy): domain Eukaryota; kingdom Metazoa; phylum Chordata; class Chondrichthyes; order Torpediniformes; family Narcinidae; genus Narcine; species Narcine bancroftii. The sequence goes on from NC_091476.1 coordinate 132,571,780, forward strand.
CTTGGTGCCTGCCACATTGACCACCGCCAGTGGGCTGATAACGCCTCAAACCGTGCATCTTGGCGCCTCACAGTTTGGCGGGCAGCAACCTCCTTTGAAGAAGACCGCAGAGCCCACCTCACTGACAAAAGGCAAAGGAGGAAAAACCCAACACCCAACCCCAACCAACCAATTTTCCCTTGCAACCGCTGCAATCGTGTCTGCCTGTCCCGCATCGGACTTGTGAGCCACAAACGAGCCTGCAGCTGACGTGGACTTTTTACCCCCTCCATAAATCTTCGTCCGCGAAGCCAAGCCAAAGAAGGATACCTTGTCTATTTTCAGCTTGAAGATTTTTTATATATTTCAATTGCCTGCACGATTTGACTACTGTTACTTTCTAGTCTTATTTATTGGTTCATTTGTTATTATTGCAGGTGAATGAGTTGCATTGCCTGGAGAACATATATAAAACAATCTTATTTCTGCATGCGATCCAGGAATCACAAACAATCACCAGGCTCCGGCACCATTTTGAATGTTTAAATTGACAGAAAATCTGGTAAAAGAGAAGAATCAGATTACTCATTATAATGGTCAAACAAGGTTGCCAGCATTCCAACAGCAGGTAAATCTGATTCATTCACATCAGGAGTCAGTCCCCAGTGGGTTGATGGGAATCTAGGATAAACAGTCAGTCCATGCTGTCAGTCTAAAGCCAGAGCAGAGGAATAGCCAGAGAGGGACGCAACCACTTTGTATTTCAATGGAAATCCCAGGTGCTCTTGAGAATTTATGATTAAACATTATGTTAATGCATATGAAACCTAAGCAATTTGCACCCCTTTATTTGAGCCTCACTACTTTGAAAATATATCAGCAATTATTTAGAAAGGGAGTACTTATTGGTTCCTCACTCTCCCCAACAGCTTGCCTTCAGTAAATTTGACAGGACTGACAGATGGACCAATCAGATGACTGGATTCACTTTGAGCTTGCATAGCCTTTAAGCATCAACAAGAAGCTTTTGGGGGTTAGATGAAGAAATCAGATAATAAACCTGTCCATATAGGTAGTGTGAATCATTGCAATGAGTTGTCTCTGAAGTCGCCCCAAAGAATCAATGATCTAATAATCAATTAGCTTGGTGTCTTGACCAACCAGCACAGAATGTCCAAGGTCAAGGAAAGAAAGCAACAAACATCATAAATTCCTCCTTATAATTTTAAACTGAGAACTACACACGATGGCGATAGAAACCTTTATGATGTTCTGTGCATCGGTACTATATTTATTGGTTATTTGTGTGAACATAAAACAATACAGTGCAAGCCCTTCAGCCCTTGATATTGTGCCAAACCATATATTCCTTCCTAAATAAAAAAAGTATTAAACTCTCCCTATCCGATAACCCTCTATTTTTCTTTAATCCATGTGGCTCTTAAATACCCCCAATGTTTCAGCATCCACAATTCTGTGTGTAAAAAAATTTACTCCTGATGTCTCCCTAAACTTCCCTCCCTTAACTTTGTACCCATGTCCTCTGGTGTTTGCTGATCCTGCCCTGGGAAACAGGTGCTGGCTCTCCAAGCAATCTATCCCTCTCATCTATCAAGTCTCCTCTCATCCTCTATGCTCCAAAGAGCAAAGTCACAGCTCTGGTAACCTTGCCTCATAAGACTGATTTCCCAATCCAGGCAACATCCTGGTAAATCTCCTCTGCACCCTCTCCATGGCTTCCACATCCTTCCTATAGTGAGGTGACCAGAACTGAACACAATACTCTAAGTTTGGTCCTACAAAAGATTTGTAGAGTTGTAACATGATCTCTCTACTCCTGAATTCAATCCCCCTATTAATGAATCCAAGCATCCCATAGGCCTTCTTAACTATCCTATCAACCTGTGGTGACCTTGAGGGATGTACCCCAAAGTCCCTCTGTTTATTCACACTCTTAAGTAACTGATCATTAACCCTATACTCACCCTTTTGGTTAGTCCTTCCAAAATGCATTACCTCACATTTATCCAGATTGAAATCCATCTGTCACGCTTCTGCCAAATTTTGCATCCTGTCTATATCCTCTTGTGACCTTCGACAACCTTCAGCTCCATCCACAACTCTACCAACATTCATGTCATCTGCAAACTTACTGACCCATCCATCCGCCTCTTCATCCAGGTCATTTATAAAATATCACAAAGAGCAGTGGTCCCAGAACAGATCCCCGCAGCACTCCACAAGTCACTGACCTCCAAGCAGAACTGCTACTCTCCGCTTTCTTCATACAAGCCAATTTTTTATCCATACAACTAATTTTCCACTGATCTCGTAACTCATGACTTTCTGGATGAGTCTTTCATGGGAGGACCTTGTCAAATCCCTAGCTAAAATCTACAGAGACCACATCTTCTACCCTACCCTCATTAATTTCTTTTGTTACCGCCTCAAAAAACTCTATTAGACTCATGAGGCACGATCTTCCCTTCACAAATCCATGCTGACCATCCTTAAGTAGACTGTACTTCTCCAACTGCTCATAAATAGATTCCTTAAGAATCCTCTCCATTAGTTTATGCACCACTTACGCAAGACTCACTGGTCTATAATTCCCAGGATTCTCCCTATTGCCTTTTATAAACAAGGGAACATTTGCCATTCTCCAATCCTCCGGCACCTCCCCTGGAGCCAAAGAGAATTCAAAGATCATAGATACTGCCCCAGTTATCTCTTCACTCACTTCCCACTGAAACCTGGGGTATATCGCATCTGGCCCCAGGACTTATCATTCTTGATGCTTTTAAGAAGATCCAATACTTCCGCTTCCTTAATCTCCACATTGTCCAGCACACAGGCCTGTTGAACCGACTTCACCGTGGTCAAGGTAATTTTCTCCTATGAATACTGATGCAAAGTATTAATTTAGGACCTCCCCAAACTCCTCTGTCTCCAGGCACATTGCCTCCCTTATCATTTAGCGGTCCCACCACTTTCATTCTCATCAACCTTCTGCCTTGGGGTTCTCCTTAATTCTATATGCCAAGACCTTCTCATGTCCCCTTCGAGTTCTCCCAAGTTCTTTCTTAAGCTCATTCCTGACTACCGTATACTTTTCATGAACCTTTCCTGTTTCCTATATCAGATGTATACTTCCTTCTTCCTTTTGACTTGTTTCCTGACCTGTATTGTTAGCCACAGTTCCCTTTTCCTCCATCTTTTCCTTGTCCCATTTGGCCAAACCCATTTTGAACCCTGCTCAATTGGTCTCTAAACTTCTTCCATATTACTTCTGTGCTTTTACCCTTAAACATCTGTTTTCTAATTATTCTTGCTAGCTCACGCCTCATCCCTTCATAATGAGCCCTTCACCAGTTAAGCACTTTCCCAGTTTGGCCGCTTTTATCCTTTTCCAAAGTTATGTGGAAACTAGGGGAGTTGTGGTCACTCTCACCAAAATGCTCTCCCACCAAGAGGCCTGCCACCTGACCAGGTTCATTCCCCAGAACCAGATCTGTTATGGCCTCTCCTCTCATCAGCTGGTCAACATACTGTGTCAGGAATTCTTCTTGTACACACCTGAAAAATTCAACCCTATTTATCCCTCTTGCAGTAAGTAGATGCCAGTCAATACAAGGGAAGTTGAAATCACCCATAACTACAACCCTGTATTTCCCACATCATTCCAAAATCTCCCTGCTCATCAGTTCCTCAGTGTCCTGAAGGCTATTTGGGGGCCTATGGACTAGTCCCAGCACAGTGATAGCTCCCTTCCCATTTCTGACTTCCACCCACACCAACTCAATTGGCACTCTCTCTGCAGCATCCTCTCTTCCTAATAGCTATGATACTATCCCTGACCAGTAATGCTCTCCCCTCTTATTATTTTTAAAACACCTAAAATCAGGTACCAGCATCAGCCAATCTTACCCTTTCTCCAGCCGAGTTTCAGTAATGGCCACATCATAGTTCCACATACTGATCCATGCTACGTTCATCCCCTTTATTCCTAATATTCCTAGCTTTGAAATGGACATATATTTCAAATTCTCTGTCTATCTTTATATTTTCCACCCCCCCTCCCCCCACCTGTCCTTCCTCACCAACTCAGAGCACATAGCATCATGCTTTTGTCCTTCTATCCTAATCTCTGCCTCATATTCTGATTCCCAACATTGGGGTTAATCATCCATCATAAGATAGGCAGTGCCAGATTGGCAATTCTGGCTTTATCTTTCAGTCAATCCTCTGATTGCTTTCAGAAAGCAATGTCATTTCGAGTGGTAGAAAAGCTAGCTACATCAATGAAAAGGACAGGAGAAAGTGAAAAACGGACTGCAGATTCACTACCAGCCAATGCCTTCAGCAACCCAATGAATCCTGATACATTCCTCGTGGAAAGAGATGAGGCTAGTGCTATTACCCTGCCTCATGTGCTTTCATTAGAGCAGTTACTGGGACATTCCAGAGGTAGCAGTGAGGCCAAATCACAATGGATGTACAGGGCAAGGACAGCAGATTTCCATTCCTGATGGAGATTGCTACTCAGTCAAGTTTTCCAAATCATGGGCACTAACTTTCTATTCTATGTTAATTTATTGAATGTAACTATCTGTTAATTTCAGTGGGATATGAACACAACTGTCAATTAGGGCTTGTTCATTAAAATGATTGTTTTAGAACAAAATCCTTATCTCAATAATTTGGAGGGAAAGTTGGGAGATTTTACAGCATCCGTGCAGTACAGTTAACCCAAGTCCTCAAACTGTGAGGACAGAAATGAAATCCATTAACTGATGGATTGCAGACAGAGGGACATTGTTTCTTCAAACCTCACGTGATCAGCAAATGTAAATGAATTTTGTTACATGTGCTACGCTGAAATTGTTATGTTAGGGAGAAATCAGAAGGGACTTTCATAAAATATGAGTACAATGAAACAAGAGCTGGGTAAATTTATTCAATCAGTACCTTTGAGGCAAGCTCATAATTTCACTACAAGCAAAGAAATCATAACCAGACTGAACAATGAAGTAAGAAAATCCACAGTAGCACAATTAAGGGACGATTGCAATGTTGATAGAATTTAACTTTTTGAAGAACCACAGCTGATCCATTAGAATGAAATGGGAACAAAATATATTATAGTATTGAATATAATCAGCTAATGCAAGAGATTCTCAATATCTCAAGCAGGAACAGAACTGAGGAAATATTTTGAGGTTGGTCATCCTCTCTCTGAAGAGAAGGCCAGAAAGAGAGAGAAAAACAAGATTTAGAATGTAGAACAAAGGGGGGAAATAGGCATAGACAGAGTAGATGAGGAATGGTTGTCTCCCATGCTGGGAGAGACTAAGGCACAACTTCAGGATTGAAGGGTGTCCACTTAGAGATGTGGAGGAATTCCAGAGGGAGGTGAATCTGTGGAATTTGTTGCCAAAGGCAGTTGTGGAAGCCAGGTCATTGGGTGTATATAAGGCAGAGATTGATAGGTCCTTGATCAGCCAGGGCATCATAGGATACGATGAAAAGTTGGCTTTGGGGCTGTGGGAAAATGGATCAGTTCATGATTGAATGGAGGTGTAAACTGCTCCTATGTCTTATGGAAAGGAATTAATCATATGCCTCAGTGGGTGGAAGGTCAGTGATTGAGTGGGAAAGGGATGGAACAGGAAGGCAAGGATGGGCCAAGAGGAGGTGGAAGCAGAATCACCCATTTTATTCAGGAAGATTGTAAAGGTTGGTTTGAAAGTGCAACAGATAATCAAGGAAGAAAATTGTATATTGACCTTCATTGGTGGAGAGATTGAATTTAAGAGCAAAAAGACTCTGCTGCAATTGTACAGGACAGTGGTGAGACTGCTCCTGGAGTACTATGTGTAGTTCTGGTATCCTTGTAGGTTTTGGTGCAGAGGAGGTTCTCCTGGTTAATTCCAAAAATTAGGGAGTTATTTAATGCGGAGAGATTGAGTAAATTGGAACTATACCCATTGAAATTTAGAAGGATGAGCGGGATCTTTTAGCAGGATACAAAATTATAAAAGGAATAGATTAGGTAGATGCTTGTCTTCTTATCCCAGAGAGCAGTAAATTTGTGGAAGCAGTCACATTAAATGTATTTAAACCACAGATTTTTGAATAATAAGGCAATTAAGCGCCTTGGGTTAAGGGTTATGAAGCAGGCTTCGCAGGCTAGATGCCCGACTTCTGTTCAAATTTCTTCTGTTCTCATGGAGGTCAGGTGATACACTTGCACTGAATTTGTGCCTTTTTTAGGCAACAGGTGTGACAATGAGAGAGGGGCAGAGAACTAAAGTAGGTTCACATCTGCTGAATGCACAGAAGCATTCTGCAAGTGGTCACCCATAGGGTTGGTTTCCCCAATGTAGAGGAGAGGTTGGGGCCCTGGAGAGCTGGGAGAAAGTTACTTAAAAGACAATAACTGATACCTGTGGATGTGCTTGGCAAGTAAAGTCATTGTTTGTGGTTATTGACTGAAGTAATTTGTGGTGATGGGGTAATACCTTTAAATGCAGAACAGGGGAAAGGGGAAGGAGAGTGTTGGTTGGAAGGTCAGAAATGGAGGATGATCTGGTCAGTGCAAGGTGATGGAAAGGCAGGTGAGGAAAAGTTAGCCAAGTTGTTGACCAAACCAAAATACTGCAGATGTTAAAGATTGCACTATGCCTGAAGGGTCATAGCTGATGTTTCAGGAATGGGGGAAATTAAAGACAAAAGAGGGCTTTAAGAGGCAGAGAAATGAAAGGAAATGTGGCTCAGGGAGGTAGGTGATGAACAGCAAGCAACTAAGTGCTCCTCCTGAAATCTGATCTGCCCATGGCATGTCTTACGATAGAATTTCCATGGAGGAATCATGCATATTGATTACCTTGATATCACTGTAGTTTCATTCACAGTGGGATTGTTACAAGCTGTTCAACTTCATCAATTAAATCAATGTTCTGGAAAACATACCAACCCATCAGCCATTGCAGTGACATTACAATAGCCTATGATTAATTGTTAAAAATGATTTGATTTATAAATTTAATGGATATGATATTTTTTTGTTGCTGTAAAATATCAGTGATTTTCAGAGCTTCATTTAGGTCACACAAATGAGATAATTACTTGTCATCATCGTTCCAATGCCAACTCCCTGAAGTATTCCAGCATTGTTATATATTGGAAATATTCTACATTTAAAGCCAAAGAGAATTAAGCAAAGGGTTAAAGGTCAGCAGCTTTAAATGATAATTTCCTACCATTTCCAAAATTGTAGGCATTAGGGAACTTGACAAAATGTTGCAGCCACAGGAGATTGATGCAAAGTGACAGATCGAGGGAGATGAGATTACCGATCACTATCTGCGGCTGCATTCAATCTCCTGTCACTCCACAGGCAGGCTACTGAAATATGTCCAGTCATTTTATTAATCTACAAACTCTTCTCACACTGCTCATTCAACAGCTTCTTTCACACAAAAAAATCCTCCAGAAGTAGTTCAAATCTGATGTGAACATCATTTAAATGGGTGCTTGTCTTACTCTCATGGTTCACTGTATTGAAGCAAGTCACTACTGTCAATTTTTTTTATTTTAACTCCTTTGAGATTAAATTTTTCATGTTTTGCAGTTGCCATTTCCCATCAATAAAGCTTGCTAACAATCCACACAGAAGTTGGAAACAAGGTGCTCATATATCCACTCCAATGAGTACTAAACATGCTTTCTGGCACAGGTTTTCTGACTACACATCACAACCAGAACACTTCAACAGCAAGCCCTGTTGAATTGCAGTGCCACTTCAACTCAACACAAAATGAAGATGGAATACCGGACCTCATGGACTAAGTGGGCAGGGGAAAATCACTTTGTCCAAATGATACCTTTAGTCAGTTATTCCATCCTTAGACTGAATTAGCAGCTGGCTATTACAAACTTTGCACCAGAGTCCTTTGACTCATCCCACTTTCTCCAGATTAAAGGGGTAGCCACTTGGGCCCCAGCTATGTCTGCCTTTTTGTTGGCTATGCGGATCAATCCATGCTAAAAAGCCTACACAGGTAAGGCACCTCAACTTTTCTTCTGCTACATTGATGACTACTTTGGTGCTGCCTCATGTACCCATGATGAGTTCATTAATTTCCTCCACTTTTATGCCAACTTTCACCCAGATCTCAAATTCACTTGGTTCATCTTTAGCAACACTCTCCCTTTCCTTGATCTCTCTGTCTCCATTTCAGGAGACAAACATCTTCTATAAACCCACCAAATCCTACAACTACCTTGACTACACCTCTTCATACTCCGTACCCTGTAAGGATTTGATTCCATTCTCTCAATTCCTCTGTCTTATTATCAGAGATGTCCTCCTTCAAACAACGTGGCTTTCCCTCTACCACCATCAACTCAGCACTCACCTGCATATTCTCCTTTACCGGCACATCCGCCCTGGCACCCTCCACCCCCAAATGCAACAAGGACAGAATTCCACATCCTTCACATCCTTCTCCGCCATTTCTGCCAGCTACTATATGATCCCACCACCAGACCTATATTCCCCTCTCCGCTTTCCACAGGGACCACTGCCTCTGTGACTCCCTTATCTCCCCTTCCCACCAATTGTCCCTTGGGACCTACTCCTGTGACCACAGGATATGTTCCACTTGCACCCACTCCTCCTCCCTCACCATCATTCAGGGCCTCAAACAGTCCTTCCAAGTGAAGCAACATTTCTTGTGAATCTGCAGGAGTCATCTACTGCATCCAGTGGTCTCCTCTACATCAGAGGCACTGGACATAGACTGGGAGATCACTTTGTTGATCACCTTGGCTCTGTCCGCTGCAATAGCATGGATCTCCCAGTGGCCATCCATTTCAATTCTCCAGCCCTTTCCCTTGCTGACATGTCTCTCCAGAGTCTCATACACTGCTAGATTGAGACCACACGTAAATTGGAAGAACAACACCCTCCAACCAGATGGCATCAATATTGACTTCTCTGGCTTTCATTAAATCTCCTTCTTCCCCATCTCTGTCTCTCCATTCATTCTCCTTTCGCACAAACATAATAAATCCTTACCTTGTCCCATATCATATCCAATGTCTCCCATAAACACTGAAAAGACTGGCTGAGTTCCTCCAACATTTAGAAGTAAATCACAAAATTCTGTAGACATTGTGGTTGAAGTAAAAAAAAACAAAATGCTGGACAAGCTTAGCTGGTCAAACAGTGTCATTTATGTAGCTAAGGCTAAGATATAGAACTGACATATCAGACTTGAGTCCTTCATCAAAGTATGAAGGAATACTGGGCCTCCTGGAGTTGATTTGAAGGGCCCAAACCCGAAATCTCAGTTCTGTATTTTTGCCTTTGCCACATAAAGGAGTCCTGCTGAGCTTCTACAGCACTTTCTGCTTTTCCTCCAACATGTTGTATGTTTTCAATTACCAGCCATGGGATAACACAAATCAGAAGCACATCAGTATCTTCCTTAGCAATTGCATGGCCATTCATCAGCCTGCACAATCTGAAAAATGTTATAGGATTGAAATGTTTATAATAACAGGCATTTGAACGGAACCTCTAGTAGATGCAGCCATCACAGAGAGCTTAGGGGTGCAAAATTGGCACAAAGGACAGAGAAGATTATTGAATCAGTTACATGGGCAGGTTTTGAGATTCCTTATGAGGTAGAGCAGCAGATAAGTTTAGAGCTGGATATTGATCATCGAGATCACTTTAAACATTCTTCCACATAGGAGAGGGAGGCAAAGGAAATTGAAATTGACAGCTGGAGCATTAAACAGGAGTTTTGCTCAGAAGGTGGACAGTGGAGACATTGAAAGTTAAGATGAGCAGGGGTTTGCACTGGAGCTTCAATGGGGACCACTAACAACACAGGTTCAACAAGCTCACAATCTCATACACATCTGCAGATGCACACTGAATAATTTGTGATGGACTGGAGGTCTCTTCTCCCATTACGTGCCCAACCCAACCATACTCATACAAGGATGTGGACTGGAGTATACAGACCAGGAGGAAGACAGCAGGAACCAGTGTCCAAATGTGCAAAAGTGCAAGGAAGGGAAAGCTCTGAGAGAAACAGACTTCCTCTGGACCTCTAGGAATGTGCTACAGGAGGCAACCAGACCAGCCACACCCACTAAGGACAACTCAACCACAAGAGTCCCTCCATCCCCTTCTAGACAATCTGAACTAAGCCACCACGTCTATGACTTCTACTACTTAACATCAATCTCTTTCTTCCAAAGATGTGCAGAAGATCAGCTTTCCACATAAACCCGGCAACAGCTCCACAAGTCACCTCGACTTATTGCCATTTCTTCATTGTCTCTGGATGTAAACTCTGGTTCACTCTACTCATGATCACTGTGAGAGTTTTAGACCAAAGGAAGGTCATTTACCTTCTTGTATTTGATGAAACAAGAAAGTCTGCAGGTGCTGGGATTAGAGTAAATACTCAAAAGTGCTGGACAGACTCAGCAGATCCAAAAAAGTCCATAGGAGGCAAAGATTACATCAACATTTCAGGCTTGAGCCATTCATTAAGGTATGAGCAAATAGTAGGCAGGCCTCTGAATAAAAAAGTGAGTTTGGTATGCTCAGCTTTATCACCACAGGCTTGCTTTATGCAAAGACATTTCATCACATTGTTATCAAGCAGGAGAGAACAATGGGATACAACACCTGCTGAAAGACGCCATTATTTTACCACATTTCATTTCCCTATCTCAAGAGATAGGCAATGAATGTTAGTGAAACTAATCACCCATGAAGCTGGTCGCTGGTAACTACTTTGATTCTATTTTGCATTTACTCACAGTTGATGGTGGAGTTAAATTTAGTCTTCTGAAAAATCTACTCACCACATCAAGCTGTGTGAATAAGCACATGACTATTAAGGTCATTAGAAACAACCGAAACGGTTATATCTGTGTGTGTCACTAAGAGCAGTGCAATTTCACCAGGAGCAGTTTCAGATGTTATTCACTCTCTGGATTATACAGAAAATTCATTTGCCCTCAAAGTACAATGAGAGTTACTGACAAGAGCAGCATTGCCACTACAGCCATTAAGCAACTAGGTCATGACCTCCATATCTCCTGAAATTTAATGGCACAGCAGGCATAACAAACCATCCAATTAGAACTCAGCTTCATTAAATTAATCTCAAATTGCAGGTGTGAATAATTACTGATGCTATCAATAAATATCTTCCTGAGCACATCAGGAGTTAATCTATTTTTTGATATATGGGTCAGTCCAGTGAAAGATCTTGCTGAACTTCAGCAGAGTTGGCACTGAATCGAAGGATGTTATAGTGTGGTGGTTGTAGTATAAGTATGGACTGAACCATGGATCCAGGGATAATACCATAATTGCAACTAGGAATTTAAAATCACATCATCAAATTTGGAATTTTAAACAAAAGTGCTGCTGTCAGTATTAACAATAAGATGACTCTATTGTGATATTCCATTCAAGAAAATCTGAGATGTCCTCCTTCTTCAAAAAATCATGGCTTCCCCTCTGCTGCACATCCAACCTGGACCCTTCTTCCCCTAGAAGCAGCAATGACAGGATTCTCCTTGTCCTCACCAACCACCCCACCATCCTTCGCATCCAACATATATTCACAATTTCCACCAACAGATACATCTTCCCTCTGAGAATCTGGAAAGTCCGAAGATCCAGACCAACCTAATCCTTGAACACTCTGAATTTTCAGACTTCTACTGAAGCAATGTTTTGGGCCTGAACCCTTCCTCAAAACGTACCTTCAAGGGCTCAGGGCCAAAACTTCAGAAATATATCTTTACCTCCTATGGACTCTGCAAGTCCTGCTGAGTTCCTCCAGCATTTTACTACAATCACAGCATCTGCAGACATTCATGTTTCCCTCGTGATAAAAGGTTAAACAGATCAAATTTTATATATTCCAGTGGAAAAGAAAACCAGGAACCAGATGGGTGAATTTAATCACTTTGTACATCAGCCTTGGGGCCCAAATAATTAAGAAATCAGGAAAATCCTTTCAAAAGGTAATATTGAACTTCCACTAAAGTTTTTTTAAAAATAATTCTTTGACATTTACCCTCTTATAAACTACAGCATTTAAGTAAAATATATCTTATTATTTTATTTTAATTATTCATGACACCCATCATTAATATCCATCATGGCCATAATTATATTCTGAAAATGTAAGAATTAGAAGAAAAAACACATTTTGGTTTTGTAGTTGGATAATAATAAAAATGCACTTAAATAAATCACCTCAGAGCTAAATTCCATTCTCATTACAGTAAGTACCATTTGGAAAATTAATGGGACCTCTGTAATAATGTCCAAAAGTTCAACATCTCTAATTACTTTGTTCTCCTCCCTTTTCCCTGTCATACCAATGATGTTGTAAACGCAAACTTAATTTTGCACATTGTGTGACATTTTTCTTGACTCATCGTTGGAACAGGAAAACGAAGAAGGAGCCAAATATTTTCATGATTATCAGATCCATCTGCTTGACAATCCAGAACCCTGGGTTCAGATCCATCTGCTTGACAATTCAGAACCCTGGATTCAGATCCATCTGCTTGACAATCCAGAACCCTGGGTTCAGATCCATCTAACCTGCTAGGTTTCCGAGATGACTGCTTGCAAAGTAAACTTTTACACTACCTTAGTGTACGTGACATAAACCTAAATTTGATGTGTGGAGTATGTCTCCATTTTCACTTTGTATCAAATGTTCACCGCACTAAATGCATTGTAAAGGGTGTCATTGGAAATTAACCATAATGTGAAAATTACAATTATATGATCAAAATTTGGAGCACAATGGGAAAAGAATAACTGAAAATGAACATTTTTTCTCTCTTTTAATAGATTGCCTGAAAATTTTCAGTTCTCTGCAATGTGTGTTCATGTCTGTAGTGTTTCATTAGACTTTATTAAAGTTCCTTCGGAAGCAAATGGATTTATGAAATATTGCTGAATAGTGGATGTGTGCATGACACTGTGACTTTGCTATCACTGAGCATTCGGTCTCAAGTGGATTATCTACCTGAAGATTGAATCTGTCTTTATTTCCAACACAAGCCCCATTTCATTAGGAAATAAACCATTATCTTACAGCATCAATTACAAGCAGTAATTATCAAGTATGAGACTCGGTTGCTGTATCATACTTAAGCTTGTCATTGTTTTGTTGCTTTTTAAATCAATCTTGATAAATCATGGTCACCATCCAGTTTTCCCAATGGACCTCGAGTCCTCCGCAAGGAAAGAGACATGCAGTCAGGATGTTAGTTTTCACTCTGTCGTCTGGGAGCTGCATTTCAAAGAAGTTAACCAACATGTTCATCCATCCCCTACACAATGCTCAAATGAATTTCCAATTGTTTAACAAAGGCAGAAAATCTATTCAAGAGAAGCCAACTTACTGCAGAAGCCAAGTCTTTTTGGTAGCTCATTAATCTTAAAAATAAGCCATGTCTCTCAGTGCATTCATGAAGACATTTTAATATTCATTTATTATTTGAAAGCTATGAGGTAGGTGCCATGACAGGAAGGGTTGAAATGGGTCTTGACTTCCAGCTGTTACTTTGCTCTTTCCTATGTTCTTCTGCCTGGTTCCACTTCTCACAAACATCCTCACTGTGGTGGCAATATCTCTCACATAGATCAATTTTTAGCCTCCCTCTCTTTCTAATTAAACAGGGCATTAGATTTCATGCTTCACTTACAGATTGGGATGTAGTGACTAATCATGAGCTTCTCTTTGAATTATTAATGGTGTCCTTAGCCCCTGCAACAAATGTGAGGAAGCTCATGGATTTCATTATTTCTACAAATGAGACCATTTCAAAATTCAGAAGGTTAAGGGGTAAATTGATTCAGTTTTCTGAATTAACAGGAAAAACTTCTTGCTGGTGAGAAATTTAGGACAAGATGGTGCAATTTAACCCAGGATTTAAGTCTGGAAGCAGCTTCACATGAAGGAGTTGGAAGGAACTTGCATCGTGCTTCTGTAAAGTAACATTGAAGCAAGTCAGTTGTTATAGAGCAGAGAAATTAATAGCAGTACCATCCCTTGCAGTGAACTGGGAGTCACTGGTCAGGTGTTGTGCTGATGGCTGGCCACGCCTCCCAGCTCCACCCCCATCTGCCCACATATAACCCTGGTTTCCCGCCTGAACCCAGAACCCTTCAGAACACTACTATTGAACCCTACCCTTAGTTATGAACTAATAAAGGTGTTTGTCCTCCCTCCAGTTGTGAGAGCTTTTATTCACGCTACAATTTTATTAGCTCAATCTCTAATGATGCAAGCGCTACTCAAGCCAGGTATGCTACTAATAGTCCCTCTGTCCCGCAACGTGGCTGAGGAGTTCAAGTACTGGCTAGATTGCTTCCAGGCCTACCTGAACGTGACCAGAGACGTCTTCCACGCCAATGAACTCAGGAGGTCTGCACTTGTTTTGAGGGTAGGAACGAAAGTGAATGCAGTCATCAGGGATTGCTCTACATATGACCCTGCTATCGAGGCATTGTAGGCTAGGTACTTGAAGTCACAGAACGAGATCCTAGCGAGTCACTGACTCACTCTATGTCACCAGGACAGACCATCACCGACTACCTGCTGGATTTGTGGATGCTTGCCAAGAAGTGCAGGTACAAAGTGGCTATGAGCTGCGTTCGTGAGGAAGAACTGATCCAGGACACTCTAGTCACAGGGGTCCACTCGTGGTACATGAGGCATCAACTACGCGAGTCAAGTAAGAATGATTTGGCTAGCCACGTCAAGCTGGCTAAATCGCTGGAATAGGCCAAGCTCAAGAACGATGACCTTGAAGCCAGCGAACTTGACCACTCAGGTGAACCCTTCCAAGTACCTTTGACCACTACCCCTGCCCTAATGTCTGCCTCTTCCCATTGGCAGGGAGTGCTTTTTCTTGTGGCAACAGCCAGCATCCCGATCTCGTTGCCCGGCAATAGACTCAGTGTGTTCCACCTGTAGCAAGAAAAGACATTGGGCAAGGTTTGTCACATGAGGAGAAACCCAAGGAAGTCTGTGGCCAGCACCACTCCTGGATCCGATTCCAGCCCCAAGCTGTTTGTCCCAAATTCTCCAGGACCCACTTGCTGCAAGACATGCCAACGGAGGGTGGTGGTGAGGAAACAGTGCAAAAAGACTTTAAACAGCGCAAAAAAGTCTCAGCAGCCATCTTTCCATGATCCAAATTCAAATTCAGCATTGTCATTGTCGGAGTAAGAAAGAGGGCAGCCATCTTGCAGTGTCACAAGGCCGATGCCATCTTAACCACGCAGGGCAACCCAGGACAGTGGGGGCCACTCGAGTGAAGAGCATTGAGTCTCCAGGGAGCAAGCCTCGATGGTCTTAGATGAGGACTGACCTCACCAGCTTAGCATCTCTATAGTGACTGTGAAGGTAGATGGACATTCCACTAAATGCCTAATTGACTCAGGGTCTATTGAGAGTTTCATAGACTCACAGACTGTGCAAATATACAATCTGAAGATGTATCCTTCTAATTATTGCATATTTTTCACGTCTCAATCTCATGCTAAACATGTGCAAAAACATTGTATAGTACATCTGTCATTCGAAGGGGGGATTTCTGTGAATTTCACTTGTATGTTTTTGATGAACTGTATGCTCTTGTGTTGTTGGGTCTGAACTTCCTGTGTCACCTTAAAAACGTGACCTTGGATTATTCTGGTCCCATACCCCTGTAACAGTTCAAAACAGAGGGCCCCTAAAATCAGGACCCAAATGCAGCCTCTCCACACTGAATATCAATCTCCCCGCTCCCTTCCAAAATCTGTCCGCAGACTGCAAGCCCATTGCTATTAAGAGCAGGAGGTACAGTACAGCAGACCAAGAGTCTATAAAGTCGGAGACTCAGCGTCTGCTTGAGGAAGGTATCATGAAGCCTAGCACCAGCCTGTGGAGAGCGCAGGTGGTAGTAATTAAGGGGGAAAACAAGTTCAGGTGAGTAACTGACTATCATTTCACACTCCTGGACACATACCCCCTCCTTCTTATTTAGGACATGGTGAATTATATCATGCAGTGTCAGGTCTATTCGACCATCGACCTGAAAGCTGCCTATCACTAGCTGCCAATCCATTCTGAGGACCATCCATATATGGCATTTGAAGCTAATGGTCATATAACCATATAACCACTTACAGCACAGAACAGGCCAGTTTGGCCCTACTAGTCCATGCCGTAACAAATCCCCACCCTCCTAGTCCCACTGACCAGCACCCGGTCCATACCCCTCCAGTCCTCTCCTATCCATGTAACTATCTAGTCTTTCCTTAAATGTAGCCAATGATCCCGCCTCGACCACGTCTGTTGGAAGCTCATTCCACATCCCCACCACCCTTTGCGTAAAGAAATTTCCCCTCATGTTCCCCTTATAATTTTCCCCCTTCAATCTTAAACCATGCCCTCTAGTTTGAATCTCCCCCACTCTTAATTGAAAAAGCCTATCCACGTTTACTCTGTCTGTCCCTTTTAAAATCTTAAACACCTCTATCAAATCCCCTCTCAATCTTCTACGCTCCAGAGAAAAAAGCCCCAGTCTGCACAACCTTTCTTTGTAACTCAAACCTTGAAATCCTGTCAACATTCTCGTGAACCTTCTCTGCACTCTCTCTATTTTGTTTATATCTTTCCTATAATTTGGTGACCAAAACTGTACACAGTACTCCAAATTTGGCCTCACCAATGCCTTGTACAATTTCACCATAACCTTCCTACTCTTGAATTCAATACTCTGATTTATGAAGGTCAACATTCCAAATGCCTTCTTCACCACACCATCTACCTGAGTATCAGCCTTGAGGGTACTATTTACCACAACTCCTAAATTCCTTTGTTGCTCTGCACATCTCAGTAGTCTACCATTTAATGCATATGACCTATTTAGATTTGCCTTTCCAAAATGTAACACCTCACACTTATCTGTATTAAATTCCATCAGCCATTTCTCAGCCTACACCTCCAGCCTTCCTAAATCACCTTTTAATCTACGGTAATCTTCCTCACTGTCCACAACACCACCAATCTTTGTATCATCCCCAAACTTGCTTATCCAATTCTCCACCCCTACTTCCAGATCGTTAATATATATAACAAACAATAGTGGACCGAGGACCGATCCCTGAGGAACTCCACTAGTCACTGGCCTCCAATTGGACAAACAATTTTCTACCACTACTCTCTGACACCTCCCATCCAACCATTGCTGAATCCATTTCACTACCTCCACATTTATACCTCATGCCTCCACCTTTTTTCCTAACCTCCTGTGGGGTAATTTGTCAAAAGCTTTACTAAAGTCTAAATAGACAACATCAACAGCCTTCCCTTCATCAACCTTTTTTGTAACCCCCTCGAAAAACTCAATCAGGTTTGTCAAGCATGATCTACCCCTGACAAAACCATGCTGATTACTCCCTAGCAATCCCTGTACCTCCAAATAATTGTAAATACCATCCCTCAGAACATTTTCCATCAACTTGTCCACCACAGACGTCAGACTCACGGGCCTATAATTCCCAGGTTTACATTTAGACCCTTTCTTAAACAGCGGAACCACATGCGCCACCCTCCAATCCTTTGGCACTACCCCCGTGGCCAGTGACATCCTAAATATCTCTGTTAATGGCCCCACTATCTGTCCATTAACCTCCCTGAGTGTCCTTGGGAATATTTTGTCCGGTCCCGGAGATTTATCCACCTTTATCTTTTTCAACACAGCCATCACTACCTCCTCGGTTATCCTTATATGCTTCATAACCTCCCCATTATTTTTCTTTACCTCAACTGGTTCAATATTTTTTTCCCTAGTGAATACCGAGGCAAATAAATCATTCAAAATTTCCCCCATTTCCTCTGACTTCTCACTCAGCCTACCCTCACTATCTACAAGGGGTCCAATTTTATCCCTCACTAATCTTTTACTTTTAATGTACTTATAGAAACCCTTTGGATTTATTTTTACTCTGTCTGCCAAAGCCTCTTCGTGCCTTTTTTTGGCCTTTCTAATTTCTTTCTTAAGATTCCTTCTACACTCCTTCAAATTGTCAGCTCTCTCTTCTTTATACCTCTTGTACACCTCCCTTTTTCTCCTAACCAAATTTCCAATATTCCTCGAAAACCAAACCTCCCTATGACTTCCAGCCTTTCCTTTGATCCTCACTGGGACATAACTACTCTGTACCCTCAAAATTTCATTTTTGAATATCCTCCATTTCTCATTTACACCCTCACCTGATAATATCCTGTCCCACTCAATACTCCCCAAATCCCTTCTTATTCTCTATAAATTCTGGAGGATCCGTTTCTGTATTACTAACTGGGTTTGTATCTTCCAGAGGCAGATGGACAGAATGGTGAATGAGTATGGGTTGAAGGCTACCTTCTCCTACCTCGATGACATCACCATCTATGGCCTCACCTTGGAAGACCATGGCGCCAACCTCCATTTTCTCCATGCGGCGAAAGCCCTGAACCTCACATAACTCTGACAAGTGCGTGTTCAGGACTATTAATGGCTGGCTATCCTTGGCTACGTGGTGGAGAATGGCATCATTGGCCTCGATCTCGATAGGATGTTTCCCCTGTTAGAGCTCCCCATCCCTGGGACCGTGACCAACGCTACTCCTCATGAGCTTCCATTCACCTCCTGGTCCAGTCCTTCTCAGGAAGCACATGAGGATAAGCAAGACTGACCCCCTGGTGGAGAGGGTGAAACTGCTTCATGCCAATCCCATGTACACTTACGTGGAGTACCCATATGTCAGGGAGGACACCATCTCCCTCAGGGTCCTGGGACCTGCTGGAACAGAGGATTCCTTGCAAATGCTCTGCGAGCCACGGAGCTCATTCTCACTGGCCCCAGTCAGAGCCTCGGGGAATCTGGTTCATGAGGAAAGTCCATCCCTCTGCATCATCAAGCTGGAGACCCAGCCTGCCTCTCCTCCCTCATAAGGGGAACCAGGAGACTCAAGGAGTCCAAGGCCAACCAGTGATAAGGTGCTCCACCAGGATCTCCAGAGCCCCAGACCACTTAAACTTGTAAACTTGTAAATAACTGTATATTTTTTACCACTTGTTCTGAACCCATGTTCTCTGTCTTCATTCATAGACCTTAAATTCTACAGGAAGGGGTGAATACAGTGAACTGGGATTCACTGGTAGGGTGTTGGGCTAATGGTTGGCTCTGCCTCCCGGCTCCACCCCCATCTGCTCACATATAACCCTGCTTTCCCACATAATCCTAGAACCCTTCGGAAGACTACAGTTGAACCCTACCCTTAATTTTATGAGCTAATAAAAGTGTTTGTTCTACCTCCAATCATGAGAGCTTTTATTCATGCTACATAATTTCAGCCCACAATGCTGTGCTGACATAATAATCTACTCAACCATGTAATAACCTACTCTACCATTTTGACAGCTGAGTTAGCAGAGCTTTGTCAATGAAAGATGTTGGGGATGTGGAGAATGATGAACCTGTGGACTGAGGTTCACGATCAGCTGTGAATTTGAAGTCTGAGATTTCAGATTTTAGATTTAGATTTATTGCCACAAGATATCACATACAACCCTGAGATTCTTTTTCCTGTGGGCGAAGCAGAATTACTATTTACGAAAAAATATATATGTACACAACGTACACATGTAAACAAATGAAAAAATGTAAACAAACTGACTGTGCAATATAGAGAGGGAAAAAAAAATCAATAAAGTGCAAATTTGAAAGTCCTTAAATGAGTCCCTGATTGAGTTTATCATTGAGGAGTCTGATGGTGGAGGTAAGAGATGGGAGGTTTGAAATTGCCACACCATCTTTCAACATTTCTCACTTTTAATCCAATAAGTGATGTTGTTGGTTCTCCTTGTTCTCTTCAGGTCTGTAGTCAAAAATTTCCCTTAATTTCCTTGTCTGCTCCTCATCTACATTATCAAAACTCATCACTTGCTTAAGTAGCTCCCAAGCTCCCTTTGTCTAAATTTTGGTCGCTGAAGCTGTAAAGGATTCATTCTTATCATTCAGTTCCTGCCTTCAGATCTGCTGTGAACAACACTTCAATCTTCATTTCACGAAATTCCTACTGAAGCCTTTGATCTTGTGATACTCAAACTGAGCTACCTGCTCTCCCTTCCTTCCTAGCTCCCTGAATGTTATTAACTGTCAAATGTTAACAGTTTTAATCACAATTCTCTTTTGATCAGCTAATCAGAAATGAATCAATCCTAAAAAAAATTATAATAAAAGGAAACATCACATTGATGTAATGCATATTCTTCATTCTTCACCTCTGCACCCACTGACGTCAATATCACAGTGCGAGATTGTTTCAGCATTCAGATTCCAAAACAAGAATTTGGTCTGAGTGACAAGGTGCATGTGAAGCCTAATTGTTCTTTCCCTCATTACTCAATCGTTTCACTGCAGGAAAATAAAAACAAACAGAAATTATGTGTTTTTAAACTAAACTCTCACATTATTGTGATGACATATCCAGAATGCCATCTGTTTGAACAGAAGAATTGAGAGACCTGTGCTCTAAAACATTTAAAAATGTGCACCAACAATTCAACCAATTTGTCAGAGTGGAAAACTCACACCTTGTATGCATTCTTTAATCTCTGCAAAATCACTCAGATCATTTTAGAATGATGAAATTGGAATTAGATGTGTTGGGGGATGGGGGGAGGGGGGGAGTGGGTCCAAATTTCCAGTGGCCTGGATTTGACAATCACAAGTGCCTCCAATACCTATCACAACAGCTGTGGAATTTAAACCTATTTAAACTGACCATCAAACTAGAATGGGGTCTTAGATACCAATCAGGCTGATTTATGTCCTCTTTGGGAACAGATCTACCAAGTTTGACCAACTCAGTCCAAAGAAGATTTACCATCACACACCAAAAAAGGCAGTTAGGGATGGGAAATAATATTCAGTGTTAACAGAACAATTCCACACCTTGAAAAAAATTTGAAAAATAGGTAAAATGAATTACTTGGTGAGTTAAACACATGGTGGATGTTGAACTGTGCTTTACGGATGTCAAACATTCTTCCAGAATGATACCACAGATAAGTAAAATAGTCATGGGCTTTTTTCCAAGACAGAGGAATCCCAAGCTCAAGAAATTAGATTTAAAGTGAGAGGGAAAAGATTGAAAGAGATCTGAGCAGTGCTTTCTTCAGACAGAGGGTATTGGGTATGTGAAACAGGCTGCCAGAGGAAATGGTAGAAGAGTGTGTGTGTGTATGTGTGTGTGTATGTACATTTGTGTATGAGTTTGTGTTTGTTGGTGTGTCTGTTTATGTGTGCATGTGCATATGTGCATGTTTGCGCCTCTATATGTGTGTGTGAGTGTGTATGCCTATGTATGCATGCACATTCGTGTGTGCATGTGAACCATGCGTGTGTGCATGTGTGTGTGCTTGGCACCTACAATAACAATGTAGTGCTTTCATAATTCCGGCTGGATGTTCAGCCAATTCATTATACATGACCATCAATATATAGGATTACTTATAGACCAGTAATAGAATTCTGGCCTCGAGGCCAGTCCACATTTTAGACTATCCCACTACACCCAGGAAATCTTTGAGGCATGTGATTCAGGCTCCTATTTGGCATGCTGCACTGCCTGGTGCTGTTTATCAGAAACTTCATGGCAAGTTATGCCCTCCTGTTTTATTTGAATCTAACAATTCTGAAGACACTAGTCACAGAAGAGTAGGCCATTCTCTCCCAAGCTGCAGGACCACAGTCTTCTGACAATTTCAACCCGCAAACCTCACATTCAATGGTCCGTCACTTCAGTGTGAACACTAATTTCAGTCACATTTGATGCATAGCAATGTCTGAATTTTGCAGACTTTGTTGAGGATGCATTTTGCAATTGTGATATCACCGTTAGATGTGCACCTCATAAAACTAATTATATTACAATTTGGTCATTCAGTATTTATACAACAGATAATAGCTTATTCTAAGCAATATAACAGGCCACTGAGATACACTGTAAGATAGGTTCAATATTGATTGTATTCTGAGAAAGTAGTTTCTTACCTTGTCCTAAAAGGAGGTTCCATCAACCCAACAGATAATCACAATGAAGAAAATATCTTGAAATAAATATCTCTAAAGGAAGTTTAACACATTCCATATCCTCAGTGAATTTATTAATCTTGACTTCACAATTATAATTTTAATTAAAATAGGATTAAAGAAGAGTTCATTTACTCATTCCAATTGCCAACACATTCAGTTTGAGCAGATGAACAAAAATTATTTATTCATTTGGAACAGCAATGATAATATCTGTATCTCTGAATTGCGTTGATGAGATTCCTCATATGTGATGAAGGAATGCATGGCTGCTTACAAGTGCGAAGCCTCAAAGGGCAAGGTGCTTAGATAGAATATTAGTCATAAGGCTTATGTCAAGGGTTAAAGTTCAAGAGTTGAGGGGTACTGTTGCAGCTCTATAAAATGCTTGTTAGACCACACTTGGAATGTTGCATTCAGTTCTGGTCACCTTATAACAGGAAGGATGAGAAAGCTTTGGAGAAGGTGCAGAGGAAATTTACCAGATGCTTCCTGGATTGGAGAACATATCTTATGAGGCAAGGTTAATAGAGCTAAAGCTTTTTTCTTTGGTGCAGAGAAGGATGAGAGGAGATGTAATAACAGTCCACAAGATTATGAGGCATAGAGAGGATGGAGAACCAGCAGTGTTTTCCAAGGGAAACAGTAGCAAATACCAGAGAACATCTATATAAAGTGAGGAAAGTTTATGGAAGATATCAGGAGTAAGTTAGGGAGTGGTGAGTGGCTGGATTGCATTGTCAGGGTGGTGGTAGAAGCTGGTACAATAGGAAAATTTAAAAGTCTTAGATAGGCACATGGATGAAAAAAAAATAGAGGGTTATGGGTGTGAGGTAGGGAAGGTTTAGACTGCTGAGTGGACTTATATATGTCGGCACATTGTGAGTCGAAGGGCCTGTACAGTGCTGTCATTCTATGTTCTATGAATGTGATGTGTTTGAAAGGATTAACTTTAATATCATCCATCTGTTCAAACCATTACACAACCTTCACTATCTCTGGATGAGCACAAGCCTACCTATGCTAACAGGAATCCATAAGGCATGACCAATCCTTTGTCAGAGGTGTTTCCTGCTTTGGGAAAGTTCTTGAATAGCCAGAGCAAGCTGAAAGCAATATATAAACATTCTGGAGAAACTCAGCAGGTCAAGTGGGAGCTGCTAAGTTTCTCCAGCATGTATGGGTATTGAACTCAATCCCAGCATCTGCAGACTTTTTATTGTTTAACTTCAAGCAGAGACCCAAATTAACAAAATAGACTTTATTTTGAATAAATTATTTACAAAAGGAAAACCATTAAAAATCTGTTCCCAGCTTTACTTTCATATCCGTGCATTCCCATCACTGTGCCTTGTACATTTGATTAAATTTACACCATTACCACCATTGTGGTACCTTGTCACTCCACCCCCCCCACCCCGCCCCCCCCCACTCTGTTATTTGAGGAACTTGTTGCCTCAAGTAGTTTCAGCCTCTCAATGCCAGTAATGGGAAGTCTCTAGACGGTGGTTCCTCCCCACAGTGCCCTCGCTTTTGTTGCACCAAGCCTCAGTGCGTCCATCAGCTCTTTCTCCTCTGGCCTGGAATGTGCCAGTTGGCAGCATTCCCTCACTAACATCTCCGCGTGCTAAAGAACAGGTTTTAGGCAGACCAAAATGCCTTTTTCACTGAATCTTCCAGCAATTTTGGTTGTCTGACTCTGTGTTCATCGATGGAAACTGTCTGTAGATCAGAGAGACCTCTGTTTTGCTGCTGCTGGGGAAGAACCGTGATAAGGACATGTTCACAGACAGCCATGGAACTTTTCCACCCTAGTCATTCAAGTGCTCATCCAGATCCTTTTCCAAGGTCATGAAATTCCCTGACTCCACCAGCTTATCATGGGGAAAGGACCAAAACAAGTGCAATTTTTGAGGAAATTACAGGAAGGGTTGTTATGAGTAGAGCTATTTGCTAGATATCAGTAAAGCTTTTGACAAGATTTCCCTCACAAATACTCGAGCAGCTTGGATTCAAAATCGGCTCAGAGGCAGGAAGCAAAGACCATGGAATTTTAGTAACTTGATGCTATTTACATTAGTATAAATTCTCTGTCCTTGTGATAGGATGAATGATTATGAATTAAATGCAAGGGACACAATGGCAGTTAATACTGTGGTTGACAATGGGGCACAGGGATGAAGACAGCAGTTGGCCACAGGAACACATTGGGGAGGGTGAATTAAGGATGGGAATGCACAATACAGGGACGGGAGAAACAATAAAACCTAGAAATGCATGTCCACAAATCTCTGCATGTAGAAAGCTAATAAGGTGAAGAAAGCACATGGGTACTTGCCCAGCAGAGGATAGTGGAGCAGGGAAGGTATGCTCAGACTGTACACAACACAGGTTGGACTATAATGAATTATTTCATACTGGTCTGGTCGTCACAATCCAAGGAAGGGTGTGA
Source organism: Narcine bancroftii (assembly GCF_036971445.1). Lineage (NCBI taxonomy): Eukaryota > Metazoa > Chordata > Chondrichthyes > Torpediniformes > Narcinidae > Narcine > Narcine bancroftii. The sequence goes on from NC_091476.1 coordinate 132,596,411, forward strand.
GAGACCAAGAGAGGGTACAAAGGAGGTAAGTTGCCAGGGCTGAAGACATCAGAATAGGCTGGTGAGTTTGATCAGGTGCATACAATTGGGCAAGGCTCAGAACAACAAGAGACACAGAGTCAGGGAACTGGTTTGTGACAACAGTCTTGTGCTAAAGACAAGGGGAAAGAGAAAGGTCTGGGAGCAAAACCATTAATGACAATGAATTTCTTTTCATATATATTGTACTTAAATTCTTACTTCCTGCAGCTAAACAGGTACTTGGTAAGGAAAAAAAACTTACAAAAAGAACTAAAAAACCAACTACAATGACATATTTAATTCAATTAAAAAGAGAAAATAAACACAAAAAAGATACATAATAAATATTCAGTTATCTAAGAGCCAAAGTTTGAGAATTTGCAATATGAACAAGATGATGCAGAATAAGATAATTACAGCAAAGCTCCATTTCATATTCCTTTGAAATTTCCAATTTAAGTGCTTGCTTTGAAGAAGCTTAAAAATTCCAGCAAAAAAAATGTAAGGCTTTGTGATAGTACAGATTCTATCACCAATGCTGAACGTTTGCAGGACTGGAGAAGAGAGGAGGAGGAGTGACAAGAAGGATGACCGGCAAGAAAATATACAAGTGAACCGGTGCGGACTCAAAAGGCCGACATGGCCTGTTTCCGCTCCGTAAATGGTTATATGGGTATATGGTTATGTGTATATGCATAGATTGTAGTGTAGGATGACTGTGATTGGCTGAGAGAGTAGTCACATCTACTGGCAGGTCTTGAAGGGTTGCTCCTAGCCAGACCAGGTCATTCTGGACTGGTCGACCTACATGTGATACGCTCCAGTCTTCTAGTTAATAAAAGCCTTGGTTTGGATCAACAAGCCTTTGATTCTTTCGACGCGCTCTACAGGCTTCCTCTGCGTGCAACATTGCGAATGACTTTATCAGAATATGTCAAACTGCGGCAGATACAAAGCTGATGCTGTAATAGTATGGCGCTAAGCATAACACAAACCATGCCACATCATGAACAAAGCAGTTTTATTCCCCAGTAAATTTACTTGACACAATAATCCCAATGCTCATTGCCTCATGCTATAGTGTGAGTTCAGTGAATATTCCTTTTGTGACATTCAAGAGATTGCAGAAGTGGAATCTGGAGATGTTGATATCCATGAATTTGAAGTTCTTGACCCCCTCCACTACTGAGCTCTCGATGAGGACTGTATCGTGTTCCCCTGACTTCCTCCTGAAGTCCACAATCATCTCCTTGGTTTTGTTGATGTTGAGCGCAAGGTTGTTGTCATTACACCATTCAACAAGCTGATCTATTTCCCTCCTGGATGCTTCCTCATTTCTGTTTGCAATTCTGCCAACAAATGTGGTGTCATCAGTGTATTTAACACTTTTAGCAACTCATCATTCATTGTTGGGGAAGCACAACCTTGTCTCTTCATTTTAGACACCAGTTTTCAGGGAAACAAGGTTCTTAGTCAAGGGTCCCAGCCAAAAGGATGCTGTCTGACCAACTGACCAACTAGGAGGGAGAAATTGGGAGAACAATCCTCATCAACTCTCTTTCCTTCACTTTATAGAGCTCTGTTTGATAATCCCACCCTGGGAAAAAAAGCATTGACTGCCAAATGATCTATGCCTCTCAAAATCTTATAGACCTCTATTAAGTCACCTTTCATCCTTCTTCATTCCAAAGAGAAAAGTTCTAGCTCCATTAACCTTGCCTTATCAGACTAATTTTCTAATCCAGGCAACATCCTGGTAAATCTCCTCTGCTCCTTTTCCATAGCTTCCGCATTCTTGCCAGAATGAGATGACCAGAAATGAACACAATTCTCTAAGTGTGGTCTCACCAGAGAATTGTAGTGTTGAAACATTACCTCTCAAATCTTGAACTCGATCCCCTGACTAATGAAGCCCAGCATCCCATAACTATTCTTCTGAACTATCCTATCAACCTGTGTGTCAACCTTGAGAGATGTATGGATTTAGACCCCCGAGATCCCTCTGTTCCAGATTACAGATTCCAAATATTTACCATTCTATAAATACTCACAAAATTCTGAAATCTTCAGATTCAAATGTATTCTTTTCAGAAGGGGAAACACTCCTAATTTCACTTCAAGGGAAACTTTTAGATTCTCATTTGTACAAAAAGATCAATTGTGGCATTCTATATTGTTTGTACTTAGCATGGTTACTTCTCAAAGCAAGCTTAAAGTGTGAAACATCAGTCATTAAATGTGCCTTGTCTTGGTTGGTTGGTAGCCTCCTGCCTTTCATTCAGAATCCCGTTGCCTTAAACCACATTCTTGTGCTGAAGCAGTGCAAAACTCAGCGTCGCCATTGCCTATTCGGGGATGGGATGGGGTGGGTTGGGGGGAGGGGGCAGGAATTACAAACCCTGGCATTCTTCAAATAGCAAAATTTGTGCAAGTATTTTCTACCATTTTCCTTCCATGACCATTGATGAAAGAGAATTTGGGTACAACTGCTGATGACCTAAGCAATAGCTAATCTTCGGAAGTAATTAAATGATTGCAAACTGATTTCAGATATTCTGAACATTATCAAAATGGAATTGAAATATGTTATAAGCTCCGCTTATTCCATCTAAAACAAACCACTAGCCATTCAACTCGTTGAGTTCATTCCTACTCAATGCAGTCTATTCATTATGCTTTTAATTGTATTGTACTTGATAATTTTGTGCATGTTTAAGAGGATCAGATACAATGTAGAAGTAGATGCTTTTAGAAGCCACACAGAATTTTCTGAGTTGTCTTCTCCAACAATATACTAATTTGGAATGCTATTTCAAATACAAATCCAATGCGATTTGTCCTCAAATATATGTTAATTCTTTTCTATGACTTTTAATCATAACCATTTTCTGTCAAACACTAGACGAACAATTGAAAGAGAACATTTATATATTTGCTTTTCAGTTTTGGGCTGGCAAGTGGAATGCAGGCTTAGAGCAACCAACAACCTTGTTGTTATACTGGAACCTTGCAGTCAACATTATCAAAACCAATGAGCTGATTGAGGAGTTCAGGAGGAAATATGGAGAACACGAGCCAGACCTCATCAAAGGGGTCAGCAGTGGAGAGGGTAAAGAACTTCAAGTTCCTGGGTGTCAACCACTCAGAGGATCTGTCCTGAGGCCTCCATATGGATACAATCTTGAAGAAGGCATGAGAGCTGCTATACTTCATGAGGAGTATTAGGAGATTCGGTAGGTCACCAAAACTCTTGCAAATTTCTACAGGTGTACTGCGGAGAGCATTCTGACTTGTTGCCTCACTGTCTGGTATGGAGGTGCTAATGCACAGGACAATAAAAGACTATAGATAGTTATAAACTGGGCCAGCACCATCATGGGCTTCACTCTTCACTCCACCAAGGATATCTACAAGATGTGGTATCTTAAGAAAGTAGCCTCTACTCTCAAGGACCCTCAACATCCAGGCCATTCCCTCTTCATGGCGGCTGCCTCATAGCATGGTATGGTTGCTGCAGAGAAATAGATCAGAGGTCAATCCAGAGGACCGTAAGAGTGGCAGAGGGGATCACTGGAGTCTCCCTCTCCCCATCGACATGATCTACTGGGATCATTGTTTGAAGTGGGTGCGCAAAATCATCTGATGCCGCTTCCACCCTGCACACTTCTTTCAGCTGCTCCTGTCAGTCAAGAGATACAGGAATATCACAGCCAGCGCCACCAGGGAGAGGAACATCTTCCCACAGGCAGTGAGAATGCTGAACAATCAAAGGAACTGCTCACACTAACCATCCAAGACTCTCATATTCCCAAAGCAATATTTATTTATTTATTTGCAGAGATGAAATGGTTGTTGTGCATGTGTATCGTTTGTCTATATGTGAGTTATATCTGGTTGTGTGCCTGCGTGTTTTACACAAAGGACCAGAGAACACTGTTTTATAGGGGTTGTACTTGTGCAATCAGATGACAATAAACTTGACTTGACATCACTCTGCTACCATCAGGAAGGAGGTACAGGAGCCTGAAGACAAACACCCAAAGGTACAAAAACAGTTTCTTCCCCTCTGCCATCAGATATCTGAATGAATAAATGATATGAACCACAGATGCTATCTCACTTTCTCTTATTTTTGCACTAATTTATTCATTTTAAATGTAATTTATAGGAATATTTGCACTGAAATGCTGCAATAAAACAATGAATTTCATGACATATGTTCATGACAATAAATTCGGATTCTGATTCTGACATGTGGTTTTGTGTTACATGTATTATGAAATCATTCTTGTCATGTATGCGATGTTCAGAAATCACTGCACACGGAGACATGATGCTTCATTCATTGTTTAATACAGAACTAGAATGGTTCCCAAAATACACAGTATATATGAGTGATGACATCATACGCATGCAGGCATAACAGTTCTATCATAGACACACATTTGTACATGCAGCTATACCACGTCATATGGTTTCTACAGTTCCTAGGTCACTCGTGTCCTTCAGGGTAGATCATTCCAGAGTACATGTGACTTTTCACCCACAGCAATGTAGTTAATTAGTAATTGCTCTCTGAAAGCCATTTCAATGATAATTTAGGATGGGCAATAAATTCTGGTCCACCAGTAACGTTCACATCTAATGAACACCCAGAGTTACCATGCTACAAGTGGGTGTTACGATTATGCAGTAAGTCCTTTATGTGGTGTGGGTGAAGTTTATGGTTAATGTAGTAAGGGAAGGAAACTGTTCTTGAACCTCGAGGTGTTGGTCTTCAGGCCCTGTTGGTCTTCAGTTTCTTTTGCCCAAAGGTAGCAGTGAGAAGAGGTTGTGACAAGGGTGATGACTACTATTCATTGTGACATTTGTAGCGGACAAAAAAAGTGATCAGTTGCAAAAAATGACTTCCAGTATTCCATTATTAATCAAAATATCAATTTAATTCCAATTTTTTACAGTTTTTTTCTATGTGTGCTTCAATCTGAAGTGTCATTTTCCCACTTGCAGGCCAGCACTCAGCTAAGTGATGTTGTCATGTTGCCCATCATCTTCCTGAGGAGCCCGTACTTTAATCTATTTTGTGACCTCTGCGTATTTAAATGCCATTCTCATTCCATTCTGACATTTGGATGTGAAAGCATTGTTTAAGTGAGGGCTCAACTTCGCTTTCGAAGAGTGAGAGAAGCAGGTGAAGGTGGACCCTTAAATCTCTGTATTATTTATCAGTTGCATCTTACACCAGTAATTCTTCTTATTACATTATACTCTGCAGAGGAATGTAACTTAAATCTGAGTTGAGAATGCATTAATGCTCAAGAAAATCGGACTGAATGCGATGTTCCATACAATAACATTACAAGCTAAATGTCCTGTCAGAAAGCCATACAACATGTGTGCACAGATGTGGCAGGTTAGGTTAAGACAGACATTAATAAAAGCACTCATGGGATTCTGGGCTTTGTCGAATAAAAGCAGAAAGGATATTGTGAAGCTGTCTCAGGGATTTGAATTACGTGGTTAGACTTGCTCTCTTGTAGCAGAATGGGTTGAGATTTGGCAGAAATGCTCAAAATTGAGGGATTTAGGGAATGTGAATATTGAGGAGCCATCTCCAATGATTGAAGGATCGAGAAGATTTGCTAAGAAACCAGGGGCAACATGAGAAAAATGTTCTCGAACAAAGAAGAGTCATTTGGAATTCACTGCCTGAATTGGAAGAAGTTCAATTATTGCTCTCAAAAGTGCAATAAAATGGAGTTTGAAGACAGAAATATCAGGGAACAAGGCACAGAGGGAGCAAAATCAGTTAGATGGTTCTTGAGCTTTGCGATTCCTTCCCTGGAGGGAGGAAGAACCAAATGACCTCTTTCAAAGATGTTGAGATGGTTCTGACTCTATGGTTGATTATCAGCTATGGATATCCTGGAAAATATTCTTAATTTTTATCATAATTTTATTTAAAACAGATTACAAATTGATTGTGGCCTTTTAAACTTAGTGCTGCCCAATTGCATTCAATTTAACCTGCAACCCTGTAAGTTCTGGAGGGTGGGAGGAAACCAGAACACCCCAAGGAAATTCAGGTCGCTGATGCTGTAATAGTATGGTGCTAAGCATAACACAAACCATGCCACATCATGAACAAAGCAGTTTTATTCCCCAGTAAGTTTACTTGACCCAATAATCCCAGTGCTCATTGCCTCATGCTATAGTGTGAGTTCAGTGAATATTTCTTTTGTGACATTCAAGAGATTGCAGAAGTGGAATCTGGAGATGTTGATACACATGAATTTGAAATTCTTGACCCCCTCCACTACTGAGCTCTCGATGAGGACTGGATCGTGTTGCCCTGACTTCCTCCTGAAGTCCACAATCATCTCCTTGATTTTGTTGATGTTGAGCGCAAGGTTGTTGTCATTGCACCATTCAACAAGCTGATCTATCTCCCTCCTGGACGCTTCCTCATTTCTGTGCGATTCTGCCAACAAATGTGGTGTCATCAGCAAACTTGTAGATGACATTGGAATTGAGTTTGGCCACAGAGTCGTGGGTGTATAATGAGTAGAGCTCTGGGCTAAGCACGCATCCTTGGGGTGTGCCTGTATTGATAATCAGTGAGGAAGAGATGTTGTTTCCAATTCCTATTGACTGAGGTCTTCCAATGAGAAAGTTAAGGATCCTGTTGCAGAGTGGGATACTGAGGCTTAGAGTTTGTAGCTTCTTGGCCAGCACTGGTATTGAAGGCCAAGCTATAGTCTGTGAAGAGCAACTATATGTATGAGTTGCTGTTTTCGAGGTGATCCAGAGCTGAGTGGAGAGCACGTGATATTGCATCTGCTGTGGAGCGATTGTGTCGATTGGTAAACTGCAGTGGGTCCATAATAAACCTCTCAAAGCATTTCATCACAGTAGAATTTAGTGCTACTGGGTGGTAGTCGTTGAGGCAGCTCAAACTACTCTTCTTGGGAACCGGGATGATTGTTGCCCTTTTAAAGCTGGTGGGAACCTTTCACTGCCACAATGAGAGGTTGGAAATGTCTGTGAGCACTCCAGCTAGTTGGTTGGCACAGATGTTTCAGTACCTTGGAACCTTCTTGAATGATGTTCTGATGTCTCCCTCATATACAAATATTACAGGGTCCTCAGCCTTTTCAGGAATTCTAGTAGGTATTGCTTTCTTCTTAAAGTGGCATTGAAGATATTCAGCTTATCGGGTAGTGAAGCATTGCAGCCATCTATAGTGATTGCCTTTGCTTTGTAGGCTGTTATGGCCTACACTCCCTGTCATAGCTGGCGTGTGTCTGTCTTCTGTCTCTAGATTCATCCGGAATTCCCAAAATCCCTGAGAGGAAAGCAATGTTCTACATTTCAGGTCAGAACCCTTCGTTGAAAATTAAGTTTCCTTTTTGAAAGGTATAGAGGACAGAGAACTAAAGGTAAGGAGAGAGTGCAAATATTTAACAAATCATGGAAATGTCACACAATTTCCCACTTGAAGAAGATTGACTGTTATATGTGTATCCTTCTTCTTTGGCTTGGCTTTGCGGACGAAGATTTATGGAGGGGTAATGTCCACGTCAGCTGCAGGCTCGTTTGTGGCTGACAAGTCCGATGCGGGACAGGCAGACACGGTTGCAACGGTTGCAAGGGAAAATTGGTTGGTTGGGGTTGGGTGTTGGGTTTTTCCTCTTTTGTCTTTTGACAGTGAGGTGGGCTCTGCAGTCTTCTTCAAAGGAGGTTGCTGCCCGCCGAACTGTGAGGCGCCAAGATGCACGGTTTGAGGCGATATCAGCCCACTGCCGATGGTCAATGTGGCAGGCACCAAGAGCTTTCTTTAGGCAGTCCTTGTACCTCTTCTTTGGTGCACCTCTGTCTCGGTGGCCAGTGGAGAGCTCGCCATATAACACGATCTCCACAGGGAGAATTGTGTTAACAGCTTGAGACGATTAAAAAAAAATTTTTGGCAACAGTTGGAGTCAATTTTTACTCTATCCTAGTCTCTGCACAGCCCAGTCAAGATCAATTTAAGGATTTAGTCCAAGCAATAATAAGTTCCTAGCTGGTAATTTCTGGGATCACTTCACTTCAAGCTTCAGCACAGGACATTGCAACATCACTGATAAATTGGGCTGTCATTGTTATTCATTGTTAAGACATACCAATGGTTACAAAGGCTGAAGGCCCAAGTTGCAGGCTGAAAACAGGCAGCAGCACTTTCACAACAGGACTTCAGGCCTCCTGTGCTGTCAAGAATGGGGATCATTCAGGAAGGGAGTTCACAAAGGGCCCAAACATGAACAAGGTGTTTTTGAGGATTAATTTGAATATGAGAGGGAACAAGCATGATTTCTGGTCAGAGATGAATCATAGGCTTCAATGAGACAACAGAGAAGCTTTGAGGGCTTTCATCCAATGATCTTGAGATCAGGGAGCTATGGAGGGGCTGAGGAACAGCACTAGTAGCAAACCAACCCAGAATCAAATTCTTTGAGGGAAGACCCTTCTTGTCTCAAAACTATCAACGAAATATGTTTTCCAAATTGGAAAAAAAATGTGGCTCCTTTAACGGCACTGTTGAAAAATTCAATTTTTCAGACTAAACATTTGCCCAGTGCTGAAAAATTGTCAACTCACTCAGATCCCACATCACATGAACATGCTGAAAGCTGCAGCTCTGCTCTTACACAACCACACTCTGCAAAACAAAGTTTTGGTGTCCGAGACTGAAATTTTGGATGTCAAGCTCTTCAAGTGCCAAAAGATGCAAGGCTGTATTGAAGAATATAATTAATTTACAGGCTTTGAAGGAAAATGATCTGATATGTAGTGTTATGTCACATGCTGTAGAAAGGAGTGCAGTGTTTGGAAGAATCAGATTTTTCTGTCAGAGAGTAGTAATGAAAGTCTGTTTGAGAATGGAAGTCGGTATCAGTTAGTCTATTAAGGCATAAAGATCTTTTATGGTACGTGCTGAGAATTTAGATAAATAACTTTTCTTCTATGGCCGAGAAGAGAGAATATCTCAACATAGATCAAAAACAATTGTCTGCTTCTAACGAAAAAGCAAAGAAGCTGGAAATGTGAAATTGGAGTTGATGATAATGGTGGAGTCACTCAGTTGGTCCAGCAGTATCTGTGGAGATATAAACAGTTCAAAATCAGGAGTCAGAAAAGGGGTGTTTTAAATTACACAGACAGTGAGGGACGGAGGCCACGGCAGCATGTCTATGATAGAGTTAAAGTGGAGTTGAGATTACTTGACAAATGAATGCAGATATGGCTACTAGTTTCACCATACTTTATTATTGCTTTACAAAGCATGAGAATTCCGAAGCACTGCCACAGGAGCAAGTCTCACTACAAAGGAGTCTGCCTCATGGCTTATAGTTGCATACTTATGCAGACAAATATCCAATATTCTAGAACATTCAAACAGACTTTCACAATCCTCTTTCCATATAAGGATATATTTCTTAGGATATTTCTTAGGATTTGTTATGCCAGGTCATTTCCCTTACTCATTCATTAATAGTCTTTTACCATCTTGGCCAAGTAAGAAGTTGTTGTTCTTCAGTTCTTCATAATCAGCTTTAGCCATGCTGAATCATCAACATATATGATGAAATGCTCTCTGCTTCTCTCATATTCTCATTCCCTCTTTTTATCATTCCATGATCATTTATAACTGAATATTAGTGAGTTGGCAAAAAGTAAGTTTACCTAAGCAGCAAATAAACATGATCGGAAGATGAATAGCTAACATGGCTTCTCTCTCATTCTCAATAGGTTCAATATCAAGAATGTTCAGGTGCCATCTTGAAGAGGGAGTTGATCTGATAGAGGAGTGTAACTCGAGGAAGGTGAATAAGGGTGGTGCAGAATGATAGAAAGCATTCTGGGACCACGAGCTGCAGGAAACACCCTGCAGGTCAGGCAGCAGCTGTGGAGAGTGCAAAGTCAGGTCATGGCCTTATATCAGAACTGGCCATTTCTGGCACAATGAAGAAAGTTGGCTATCTGACGTTCTTCAATATTGAATCCCAAGTAATTCCAAAGTTTCAGCTCTAAACCAAATCCTAAGGGGAAGTCATCAACATCTTTCAAGATTAGAGATTCTTTTATTGTCATGAAATAAAAGAGAAACTGTGATATTACACAAAATTTCCTTTAGTCTACTGTAAGGCAGTCAAAGATTCACCATTAGCACAAATTGCCCAGCACCCCTTATAGTCAGAGAAAGAGAATCAAAAGAGAATCCTCCAGAGTGACTGTGTCCATCAGATCTACAAACTCCATAGCAACACAGCCTTCAAGTCCCAACCATTGACAACCCGAGCTCCAGATCTGAAGCTTCCATATGATGAGGAAGCCTCAGTGGTCTTGGTACCCTCTCTCTTCTCAGTTCCGATACCTGAGTACCCTTTTAGCCAGTTACATGCTTGTCTCCAGCAGTCTGTAGCAAGTCCCTTGACTGCAGTCGCTAGCAGCCCGCAGCCTGCATGGGTTCATTGACTCAAGTTATCAACAGTCCACTGCCTGTGTGTTCCTCAGAACACTTCGCTGGTCTGCTGCCTTGGTCACTGTCCTATAGGTTGGTCGCCTCTGCTTCTCCTTCTCAAACAATGGGTGGTTACCCCATTTTCTGATAGCCTGCACCTGTCTTCCACCTCCTGAGAGTTTTCTACCCTCGAGGCCTCTGCCCTACTTTGGCATCACCATCTTGGACCCAGACCCCGTGAACACAGGATTTGGAAATAAACCACCATTGACTCCTTTAACAGGCCATTTAAAGCAGGTTCAGAGCCAGTAACAGTGGGAATGAGCAGTTGGACCCTGCAGAGGAGCCCTGTGTCTCCGCTCTCCACTCTCCCAGTCCACATCTGAGGCTGCCCTGCTGTTACAGCACCACCTTTTTTCTGAATAAAATGGATTGAAGGAATGGACAAGAGCAATAATCACCTAAAAATATTTCATATGCAGTCGTGGACATGTGCCCTGAAAATATTTGGATGCTTGCCTGCATTTTGCATTGGTTCTGTATCTTTATCTTTGCTATATAAAGGACACTGTTTGACCTGCTGAGTTTCTCCAGCTTTGAGTTTTTACTTCAATCATGGTGTCTACAGACTTTCATGTTTTACTCCATCCTGTAGATCCTTCATATCAATTAAATTTCCCTCAACCTCCTCTGTTCCACAATCTCCCTAATCTTTCCTCATATCTAAGATTTTGCAGACCAAGGCAAATCTTGTTACACTGTCTCCAGTAATTCGAAGCAGTGCTCACTCAAGTTGTGGTTTAACTAGTGGTGTGTCAGTTCTTGAATAACCTCCCTGTTCTTTTATTCTTTGTCCTGGCTAATAAGGGAAAATATCCCATATGCCCTTATAACCACCCAGTATCTGTCCTCTTACTGCTGATAACTTGTGTACATGCCTTGAGAAAGCTCAGGAAAGTAATGACCCAAGACCTATGTGAATGTACAAGCACTAACTCCTATTTCTGACCAGGAGCCTCGGTGTTAACTTTTATAATTATATATAACAACCTTGGACAGCAGGGCACATCCACATAACTCCACCATTCCTATTCCTGCATTGTGTTCTAACAATGTGTGCTAAAAAGCACTGACCAATTAGTAGATTCACACAATGCATTGCAAGAATTTTATCCCTCGGTACCTGGAAAGTCTCATTAGCAACTCATCTGGAGGACCTTTGTAAAGACCAGAGCAATGGAGTGACCTTAAGGACACAGCCGAGACTTTTTTTTTAATGACCATACCAGCACCTTCTGTAAATGGGTGTCTAATAGTGAACAGCCTCCAGTTACTTGTTCTCTCAGAATGGAGCTGCTGCTTAAGCAAAAGCAGTCCCAAACAGGCTGGTGGCTGAGTTGCAGAGACAGAAATTACTCTGGAAAGGAAATCAAAAGGACCAGCTGCTCTACTCCCCCTTGTGAGCTGAGCTTTAACATTCAGAACCACAAGTGCATACCTTTCTTCAGCCAGTTAAAGTACTCAAGCATGTTATGCTTTGCATTGTAAAATACCCAAAAGGTTCATTAACTGAGAAAGCCAACATTACAAAAGTACCATTCATCCAATACTATTATTAGTGCTCTCAGACAAGATCAAACAACAGACTGATCGAGCATGACCATGTCACAGATACTTCCGCACATTATCAATACACATTATTCCCATTGCTCATCATTCCATGCTCAATTTATGACCATTATGGTACCATTATTTCGTTAAGTTTTACATTGACTACATTGTCCACTGCATACTTCTCAATCCTCAATCTCAATCTCCTCTTCTGTGAACCATCCCCTCCCCCTTCCCCATCTCCTCACCCACCTTCTTATCCAGACATCTGCCTGATTTTTCTACACACCTGAAGAAGGGTTCAGGCCTGGAAAGTCAACTTCCTTTTGCTTGCCGTGGTGCTGTGTGACCTGCTGAGTTTCTCCAGCACATCTGTGTATTAAGCGCCAAATGTAACTCCACCGACTTAATACAAGCTGAAGTTCAACTTCAAGTTTATTATCATGTGTACTGAGGTTCAGTGAGAAAATTTGTTTGTGTGCTATCCAGCTGCTCAATCCATACATAAAACCCCAGGAGAGTGAAGAGATACAGAGAGAGACCAGTTGGAACCGAGCAAAGGCAACATTATTGGTATGAGGTTCATTAAGGAGACTCTGCTGCTTCTCCTATGCAAGGGGATTCCGATGCTTCTATCCCTGGATGAGATGCACAGCCAAGCCCATTTACTGTCTCTTTGAAGAAAATGTGTAGGGGAGTAACACAATTGTCTACACTGAAACAGTTCTTCACCCTAACTGGACCATGTCAGACATCAAGCTTGTTTAATTCTCCCCATAATTCTATCAACTTACCCCAGATTTTGCCACTCACCCAAACTCTGTACAACAGCCAATTAACTCACCGACCATCTTTGGTATGTGAGAGGCAATGGGGGCACCCAGGAAAACCCATGTGGCCACAGTGAGAAAGTGAAAACTCCACAGACAGCACCAGATGTCAGAATGAAACCTGGGTCTCTGGAGCTGTGTGGCAGCAGCTACCCTCTTGGCACTCAGTCACCCTGAATGAATCCTTTACTAATTTTTCCAACGTTTATTCAGTAAATGATCACTAAGAATCATAAGTACCATGCTCTTTGTGGGAATTTGCCAGTGGAGCACAAAGTTTGAACATTGCAAAAAATTCAACATTTTAAAAGTCCCATTAACTGAGAAGCACTTGAGGACATCCAGGATGGAAAAGACTTAATTTGGCATATTTTGGGGAAAGAGGGGAACATGGTGAGTGAGGCGGTTAGCGCAATGTCATTACCGCACCAGTGTTCGGGACCAGGGTTCGAATCCTGTGCTGTCTGTAAGAAGTTTGTATGTTCTCCTTGTATCTGCATGGGTTTTCCCAGGGGGTTCCAGTTTCCTCCGAAACGTATCGGGGATGTAGGTTAATTGGGCGGCACGGACTCGTTGGACGAAATGGCGTGTTACTGTGCTGTAGGTCTAAATTTAAATTTAAGCAGCTACAGAAAGATGGTTTATCAAGTAACTTAAAGCACTTTTAAAATGCACTTATTTAAGGTCACTGGTCAGATTGTTCCGCATCCAACTCAAGACCTGAACTGCATAGCTGAGCTGGCATTGGCCCAAGGCCTCAGTTCCACGACTGTCTGATGAGCAGCAGTGTCCATGGAGACCGTGTAGGTTGTATCCAGAGGCACCAGTCCCAGCATCATCAATGGCTTCTGGCAATTCTTTCCATGAAAGGCTAACTTCAACCTCTTTAACTGTCTCTGTTAATCAACATTTAAATCATTGTAATGCTGTTCAAATTTTAAAAAATATATTTTTAATTTAAAACATATTAGACTGAACTAATTGGCAGTATGCTTATGTGGAGAAATAAAGAGATAAAAACTCAGGATATCCTCTTCACTGCTCTTTAATCAGCAAAGCAGCGTTCACCATCAACCCTTCCTCATGCACCGTGTTCCAAAGATATATGGGATTATGGGTTAATTAGTCACATGGGTGTAACTGGTGGTGTGGGCGCGTGGGCCAGAAGGGTTGTTTCTGTGCTGTATCCCTAAATTAAAACATTAGTTGCCATTCCTCTCCTTCATTAACTGTGACTGTGATTACAAGATTATCATAATTCCATGTACTGATCTACCCACAAAGTTTATTGGACATATCTTGGAGGTTTCTTGTAAGTGCCATGCCCACTCACATGCCCCTGTCTAAATGTCCACAGGACTTGCTTGATTTTTCCTCTACATTTGACCAGTCCTCACTTGCTTCCCTGCCACAGGTTTCCAAACCTACAGCTAGATTAACAAACCTGCAAGGAGGCTGCTCCCTTTGAGTTCAGGGGCAATCCATCCAACAGGAACAGGCTCCAGCTGCCCCAGACGTCATCTCAATGACCCAGATTCCTAAAATCTCGTCACCTGAACCAGTTTTTTAGCTACACTTGCATCTATCACCCTATTTCTACCCTTGCTAGTTTGTAGCACAGGGAGTAATGCTGAGATTATGACTTGAGAGGTCCTGCATTGAGACCTTCTGTCTATCTCCCTAGACTTATTCTGAAGAGCCTCTTTCTATTGAGATCATTGGTACTAACACATATTGCAACCTTGCACTGTTCTCCCACATTTAGATCATATCCCTCGAAATCTTTCCGCTCCATTTACCTGTCTATATGTTCAAAAGACATCCTCTTGTCAGCCACAAAGACAATCACAAACCTTGACTGCCTTTTACCTCCTATGGATGCTGCGTGACCTGCTGAGTTTCTAATGCACTTTTAATTATTTTATAATTTAGACATACAGCACGGTAACAGCACATACAGCCAGCCCATGATCAGAATGGTGGAGGAGATTTGATGTACAGCCCCCGTACATTTTGAAATGTGGGAATACGGAGGAAACACATGCAGATATGAAGAGAACATACCAACTCCTTACAGACAGTGCTGGATTCAAACCTAGGTCACTGGTGGTGTTATTTTTCTTCTTTGGCTTGGCTTCGCGGACGAAGATTTATGGAGGGAATAAATGTCCATGTCAGCTGCAGGCTCGTTTGTGGCTGACAAGTCCGATGCGGGACAGGCAGACACGGTTGCAGCGGTTGCAGGGGAAAATTGGTTGGTTGGGGTTGGGTGTTGCACTAACCATTACACTAACTATGCTGCTTTGTAATTCAAAGACAGAGCTGATACAATAGATGCCAATAAACAACACAAATTTTTAGTTTGTATTGAAATAAAATGTTCTCAGGAAAGATCTAAACTGCATTCATGAACCAAAGTGGACACCTAATTATAAATTGGAATGCATCCAAGGATGCGTGAATAGAACAAAGGCAAAAAAAAATGAGGGAGCTATGCAGTTAAAGTCTTTGTCTAGTTCAGGGAATGCAGGCACATACCAAAAAAAATGAGAAAGCATCTTAATTTTATTCCATTCTTGAGAAAAAGGTCAAACAACAATCATGGGAATTATCAGCAAGTTAGCTTAACATGACCAGTGGGAGAAATATTGAAATCTATTTCAAAAAAGAGCAACTTAAGTGCACTTAATGAGAACAAAACTAATAATTCTAAACTGACAAGAGTTCTAAAAGGTAGGTCAGGCCCAACAAATTAATTGGAATTGCTTTAGATAATGCTCATACTTGAACTGTGAGATGGCAGAAATTTTGCCACCTGCCTTGAAGAAGGCTTTTGGTGAGACATTTGGCTGTTCCTGGTTATAAATCGGGCAGCATTGGATACAGTCTTAGATTTTGTCCACAGACTACAGTTCAGAATATTTGAAACTGATCTTCTAAATCTTTTAGGAAGATGTGTTTTCCTAAAGTGAAAATAATTTCTCCCAAATATCACAAGATCACATGATCACGAGATATAGAAGCAGAAGTAGATGCAGTGGCCCATCAAATCTCCTCCACCATTCTGATCATGAGCTGATACACCCTCCCACTCAGCCCCACTCTCTGGTTTTCTCCCCATAATCTGTTGATGCCCTGACTAATCAAATATCTGTCAATTTCTTCCGTAAATACACTCAATGACCTTACTTTCACAGCCTGCTGTGGCAGCAAGTTCCACAGACTCATAACCCTCTGACTAAAGAAATTTTTCCGCATCTCTGTTTTCAGTTGACACTCTTTTATCCTAAAGTTATGCCCTTTTGTCCTGGAATCCATGCAAAACATCCTTGCCACATCTACTCTGTCTAGACCTTTCAGCATTTGAAATGACTCTATGAGGTTTCCTCTCATCCTTCTGTTCTCCAACAAGTAGAGTCCAAGAGCCAACAATCGTTATTCATAAGTGAACCCTTTCATTTCTGGTACACTCCAGTAAATCTTCCCTGAACCCTCTCCAACACCAGCAAATCTTTTCTCAAATAAGGTACTCAAAACTGAATTCAGTACTCGAAGAGAGGTCTCACTAGTGTTTTTTAGAGTCTCAACATTGCATCCCTGCTCTTGTATACTATTCTATTAGAAATGAATGACAACATTGCATTCACCTTCTTCACCACTGTTTCAACCTGGAGGTCGATCTTTAGGGTATCTTGCACGAGGAGTCACAAGTCCTTTGGCACCTCAGAATTTTGAATGTTGTCCCCATTTAAATAATTCTCTGCCCATCTATTTCTTTTTCCAAAATGCATGACTGTACACATTCCAACATTGTATTTCATCTGTCACCTCTTTGCCCATTTTCCTAATCTATCCAATTCTCTCTGCTGTCTTTCCATATCCTCAGCACCACCTCCCCTACTATCTATTCCTTAATTCAAATAATTTGTATACAAGATAAAAAAGAGGCGTCCCCAATACCAAACCCTGTGGAACACCATTAGTAACCGATAGCCAACCAGAATAGTATCCCATTATTCCTGCTCTCTGTTTCCTGCCAATCTGCCAATTCTCCACCCATGCAAGAATCCTTCCTGTAATTCCATGGGATCTCATCTTGTTTAGCAATCTGAAGTGTAGTGCCTTGTCAAAAGCCTTTGTAAAGTTGAAACACACAGCATCCACTGCATCTCCCCTGCCTTTCCCTCTTGTGATCTCTTCAAAAAATTGCAATAGGTTTATCAGGCATGATTTTCCTTTAAGGAATCCTATCTTTTTATGCATTTCGTAAGTATTCTGTAATCTCATCCTTGACAATTGACTCCAACAGCTTCCCAACCACTGACGTCAGGCTAGTAGGTCTATAATTTCTTGACTCCCTTCTTCAAAGGTGGACTGGCATTCGTGATCCTCCAGTCCACTGGAACCATGCTAGACTCCTTTGATTCATGGAAGATTATTATCAATGCCTCCACAATCTTTACAGGTACCTCCTTCAGGACCCAGGGTGCATTCCATCCAGTCCAGGAGCCTTATGTACCCTTTGACCATATTCGCTGCCCAAACACCTTCTCTTTTGTAATCTTGAATGCATTCACATCTCTTGCAGTGAAGACTGATCCAAAATATTTATTCAGTTCTGCTGCCATCTGTTGCGTTGCATTACAATTTCTTCTGCCTCATTTTCTCTCAGCCCATTGTCTACATTGGTCAGTCTTTTACTCTTTTTATATTGAAATGAAATTTTTGGTATCCTTTTTCATAATACTTTCTAAACTCCTTTCACAATACATCTTTTCCTTCCTTATCACCTTCTTAGTTGCCTTCTCTTAGTTTTTAAAAGTTTCCCAGTCCTCAATCTTCCCACTAATTTTTAATTCCTTGTATGGTCTCTTTTTGGCTTTTACTTTGGCTTTAACTTCTCCCGTCAGTCACAATTGTCTCATTTTTCCATTCAGAAATACATTTCTTTTTGGCATGTGCCCGTCCTACACTTTCCTCATTTCTCCCATAAACTCCAGCCATTGCTGATCTGCTGCCTTCCCCATTAGTGCGCTTTTCCAATTGACTTTGGCCAGTTCCTCTCATGCGACTGTAATTTATTTTCTTTCTTCTTTGGCTTGGCTTCGTGGATGAAGATTTATGGAGGGGTATGTCCACGTCTGCTGCAGGCTCGTTGGTGACTGACAAGTCCGATGCGGGACAGGTAGGCACGGTTGCAGCGGTTGCAAGGGAAAATTGGTGGGTTGGGGTTGGGTTTTGGGCTCTAGCCTCTCTCTTTCAAATTTTAAAGTGAACTCAATCATATTGTGATCACTGCCTCCAAAGGGTTCCTTTACTTTAAGCTCTCTAGTAACCTCTGGTTCATTACACACAGCATCCAATCCAGAATGGCCGATCCCCTGGTGGGATCATCAACAAGCTGCTCCAAAAAGCCATCCCATAGGCATTCCACGAACTCTCTTGTGAGATCCTGTACTGCCCTAACTCTCCCAATCTACTTTCATGTTACAATCCTCTTCCCCTTATTATGAATCATCTGTGTTATTTTTACTCGTGCTTATGTTTCGTTTCTCATTACAATGTTTGAAGCCATCTACTTTCTTACCCCACAGGTTCATTATAATATTCACAATTTTATTGGAGCAAGGGTTTACGTGATCTGCTGAGCTACAGCATTATCTGCATGGACAATTTAACAATCAATTACAAATATGATACTATTTTTGGAACTAGCCAGAAAGCTGTGGCCAATAGGCAATGTAATGAGAAATAGGAGAGAACCTGAGGTGGAAAAGAACTTCCAGAAGCTGTGGAGAAAGTCAAGATTCAAGATTATTTTATTGTCATGTCATTAAACAAAAGATGTAATAAATTTCCTTTAGTCTATTCTAAGGCACCCCTTACAGTCAGAAAGAGAGAAGTAAAAGAGAATCCCCCCATTCACTGAGTATCCGTGGATTTGCCTCTGGTGCTCCTGCAGCCACTGCAGCTGTACAGACTTTATGCTAAACCATTGCCAATCCGAGCTCCAGATCCAAACCTCTGGCACAACGAGGAAGCCCTCAGCACCCTCTCGCATCTTGATCCCGATACCTAATAACCCTTCAGCCAGTCTCCAGCTGTCTGTGGCCTGGTGCTTGTCCCTTGACCACTGTTGCCAGCAGCTCGCACCCTGCGTGTGTTCCTTATGCCAAATCACCAACAACCCTCTGCCTTTGTCATTCCCTTGTTATAACTTGAAAAATACTTGAATTAATATCATATCATTCTCAACCATGGAATGCTGAGAAAATTCAGAGCCATCAATGTGTGCCTCATGTGAATTGACTGATGCAATGTACCAGAGCCACAAATGAACCCAATGATGTCAGCCTGGCAAAGAGGTATGTGCGAAGGATTGTATGGAGCACTCAGTCATTGTGTGCTCAATGCTAATTTGAACTATTTTAGCACTATGACATGGGAAGAATCCAGCAAAGGTGGAAACGAAAGATGGGCACAGATTTAGAGGTAAAAATAACTTTGAAGAGAAAGTGAGGAAAGATATGAGATGATAGCAGATCTTATATCCATATATAACCATATAACAATTTACAGCACAGATATAGGCCAGTTTGGCCCTACAAGTCAGTGCTGAACATCTTCTTCCTCCTAGTCCCACTGACTCACATTAGGCACATAGCCCTCCACACCTCTCCCATTCATATACCTATCCAACCTTTCCTTGAATATTAACATCACTCTCGCTTCTCCCACCACTGCTGCAAGTTATTTCCATACCCCAACACTCTCTGCGTGAAGAAATTCCCCCTTATGTTTCCCTTAAACTTTTCCCCTTTTACTCTCAATCCATGCCCACTTGTTTGAATCTCCCCCACTCTCAGAGGAAAAAGCCTGTCCACATTGACCCTATCTGTTCCCCTTATAATTTCGAATGCCTCTATCAAATCATCCCTCAACCTTGAACACTCCAAGGAATAAAGTCCCAGCCTGCTCATCCTTTCCCTGTAACTCAAACCCTGAAACCCTGGCAACATTCTCATAAACCTCCTCTGCACTCTATACTGTTTATATCCTTCCTGTAAATCTTCGTCCGCGAAGCCAAGCCAAAGAAAGAAGAAGAAGAAAAGAAGAAGAATTCAGCGACCAAAACTGCACACAATATTCCAAATTTGGCCTCACCAATGCCTTATACAAAATTCACCATCTTAATCAGGAGGACGGTCCCTCAGGAGTGTGAACCACTAGTATGGTAAATAGAATGGGTGGACTAAAGAGTAATTGAGGGAAATTGAGGAGCAGACAACCACTCTGAACCCCAAGCATTGAAATGTAGCAGATCCATAATATCAGAGAGGATTTCAGTAGCACAAACTGTTATAGTGATTGTACAAAAGGAGTTTGCACCAGAAGATAGAGGCAATTAATATGAGAAAGGCAATTAACAGCCTCTGACACAGGATTTATGAATGATAAAATGCTGGGAATATAATCTAATTTCTGGGGGACTTTAAAATGGAAAAGGCTGTGACAAGGAGAAATCCATCATTAAAGAATTTGTCCCCAATGATTGATGAGAGTCAGGAAAGATTCAAGTAATGATTCCAGCTTGTCAAAAGAGAAGCCATAAATTTTCAAAACGCCATCTTCTTGTTAAAACATATAGCTGACTATAAAGTTTTTAATGAAAACAAACATTAAGAGTAAAGGAATGAAGTACTAGCAGTTCGGCAGAGATTATTATTAATATGCAAAACATGCAAATCTAAACCTGGAGATTGTCTGCAGTATTAACCTTAGCAAAATGAGAATGTTTTTCTACACTACTCTGTTTTCCATTTCTTTTTGTCTTTTTTAATATTTTTATCGGTTTTATCAAATAAATGGTGCATAGGTACATCTTTTTTGGCTTGGCTTCGCGGACGAAGATTTATGGAGGGGGTACAAATATCATATAGCAATACAAATGGTACTGAAACCCATGTAACATGAAAAAGAAAGATAAAAAGAAAAACACTATGCTCATTATCTGAATCAATCCCCTCCCTTCAGAGGCTACTAGCTAATATAAACAATGCACCACTACTAATAAAAAAGGGATCAAAAACCAAAAGCTACAAATTTTGAAAAGAATTATGAAAGGAACCCCGTAAAGAAACAAAGTTAAGATTCATTTTGGTAGTGGAACATCTAATTTTATTCCCAAAGTCAGGCATGCCATCATATCAGACAACCATTGACTATGAGTGGGAGGGACAGAATCTTTCTATCTCATTAAAAAGGCCCTTCTTGTGATAAGGGAGGTGACGGCAACTGCATGAGATTGTGAAGCTGTCAGAATTAAACCTGATGCCCAACTAGAGCAAGAAAATGACATGGAATCAAAGTAATATTAAGAACTAAAAACAAGATAAGAAATACGAAGCTGAAAAGTAAAGAACATAACCAAGACATATGATACAGTGTACCTTCAGTTATACACTTATCACATTTAAAAAGAGATTAGAGTAAAATTTAGCCAGTTGAACTTTGGAATAGCGGATTGGTGAACTACTTAAATTGTAATGAATGCCTTTATGTAGATGACCTTTTGTTGTATATATCTAATCCTGATCAGTTGATCCCATCCATTTTATCAGGATATAAAGTGAATTTGCAGAAGAGTGAGCTGTTTGTTTTGGGTCCTTCTTGCTCTCGAGATTCCTCCTATCCCTTTTAAAATAGCTAAAACTCAGTTCAACTTACTAAGTATTACTATTACTAAGAAATTCAATAATTTGTTTAAAGATTTGTTTTTACCTTAATAAGTCATGTTAAGAAGTCCTTGACACAGTGGGTCCCCTCTTTTGATGAGATTAATTGGACACATCAATATTATTAAGATGAATATCCTTCCTAAATTCTTACATATTTTTCAAGGTGTACTTGTTTTTGATTCATTGGATTCTATCATATCTTCTTTTATATGGAAAAATAAATGTCCCCGTCTTATGAAAGTCTTCCTTCAAAATATTTTTTTTTAAGACGGAGGCTTTGCATTACCTAACTTTAGGTTTTATTATCGGGCAGCTAATGTTAGATACATTAGTTTTTCGATTCATCATTAAGCAAAACTTAGTTGCATTCATTTGGATTAATTTAGGAATCAAATCTGCTAAAAAGAATTATCTTCTCTTCTTGGTACTTGGAGCACTTTTACCTTTTCTGGCCTCCAAATTAACTGGTAATTTTGTTGTTAGACATACACTGAGAATTTGGTTTCAATTTAGGAAACATTTTGGGCACCATAGATTTTTATTTATTCGCCCTATTTTAGGTCATTCCCTCTTTTTAACCTTTGGTTCAAGGTAGTGATTATCATCAGTGGTTAAATTTAGGTATCCAGTCTTTACTGACCAAAATCTTGCATCTTTTGAACAATTATCCACCAAATTTAAAATACCTAGACCTTTTTTTTTTGCTATTTACAGGTTTTTAAAATCTTTAATTTTGAAGTTCCCCAAAGACCAATGATAGGGATGATTTATCAGTTTCAACCTAATTATAAAGGTGTGGTATCTGGCCATTTTAAACATATAAACATATAACCATTTACGAAGAGGAAACAGGCCATGTCGGCCTTTCAAGTCCGCACCGGTTCATTACTTCTAAATTCTAGGAATAGTTCCCTGAATAGAATTTTAAAAAATACTAGGGGAACAAGATTTTCAACTGCCATTTTCTGTAACGAGATGCAATTCTGCTTTCTATTTCAATTGAAGTATTGGACTATTCAGATTGAATTGACAGCAATGAAAAAAACAGAGGAATCTGACATAGATATTTCAGTGATTTAATTATCAATAAAAGTTGAGAGTTAAACTGATTTAAGAAATTATTAATCTAACATTGCAAGTAGAAGTTAGCCATAGTTAGTGATGCTGGTAGTTAACGAGCTTTGTTTCCATTCAATGTGTCCTTGTACATTGTAGCTGTTGGAGCGGTCAGAATTTCTCGAAGGTATTATACTTAAATGCATGCAGCATTAGAAATAAAAGTGGATGATCTTGCTTTGCAGCTATGGGTTGGAGGGTAGGATGTTGTGGCCATTTCCGAGTCATGACTAATGGATGGATGCCATTGGCAGGTCAATGTCCAAGGATACATTGTGTATCACATCTCTAGAGAGGGTGGTAGAGGGGGAAGATAGCTCTGCTGGTAATCTGCAAGATTAAATCATTGGAAAGAAGGAATATAGGATCAGTTAAGGGTTCAGTTAAGGAATGGTAAAGGTAAAAGGACAGTCATGGCAGATCACAAGTGGAATAGATAGGGGAGATGTAATGGATGTTGTATATTTAGACTTTTAAAAAGCCGTCAACAAGACTGCTAAACAAAACTTTCTCATCAGAAGATCACAGTCAGTACGAATTGGAAATAATGTCTTCTCCTCACTGATTATGAACAAGGATGCAAGCTTCGCCCAATGCTGTGATGGTTATGCACCTATGACTATGTGGCCAGACACAATTCCAATGCCATCTACAAGTTTACTGATGACGCCACAGTCATCAGCAGAATTACAGAAGGCAATGAGGAAGCGAACAGGAGGGTGATAGATCAGCTCATTGAATGGTGTAATGACAACAAACTTGAACTCAACATCAACAAATCCAAGGAGATGATTGTTAACCAGGAGGAAGTTAGGGGAACACAGCCCAGTACTCAAGGAGGGCTCAGTAATGGAGAGGGTCAACAAATTTGTGGGTGTCAACATCCCCAAGGAGTTCTCATGGAACCTTCACATTGATGTAATCACAAAGAAGGCTCGCCAACGGCTATATTTTGTGAGGTATCTGAGGAGATTCAGTACGTCGCCGAAGACTCTCGTGAATGTCTATAGGTGTACTGTGTTGAGCATTCTGGCTGGTTGCATCACTGCCTGGTATGGAGGCACCAACTCTCAGGACAAGAATAAACTCTACAGGGTTGTTAACTTGGCCTTCGACATTACAAGCACCAGTCTTCAGTCCATTGAGGACATCTACATGAGGCGGTGTCTTAAAAAAAAGCAGCCTCTTTCCTGAAAGACCCCCACCACTCAGACCATGCCCTTTCACTCTGCTACCGTCAGGAAAAAGGTACAAGAGCCTAAGGATGAGCACTCAGTAGTACAAGGACATCTTCTTCCCCGCTGTCATCAGATTCCCGAATACTCAATGAACCAAAGACGCTGCTTTACTTTTCATGCATTATTATTTTTACTTTTTTATAGTAATGTTGAAAGATGGTTTATAATATGAAAGTTTGCTCTGTGATGCTGCCACAAACACCAAATTTCATGGCTTGTTCACAACAATAAATTCTGATTTTGAAAGCCCATGGAATTACAGGAAGGATACCAGCATGAGTAGACCATTAACTGATTGGCCAGAAACTGAGAGTAGGAATAAATAGATCTAATTCTTTTTTGACTACCGGTTAACAGTATTGGAGCGGCTTCTCTTTACATTGTAAATAAATGATTTGGATTATGGAATAGATGGCATTGTTTCTCACTTTGCAGATGATACAAAAATAGGTGGTAGTGGAGATGGTTCTGAGACTAACAAAAGGCTGCAAGAGACTTGGAAATATTAGAAGAATAGGCAAAGAGGTGGCAGATGAAATATAAGATTGAAAAGTGTACGGATGTGCTCAATGGTAGAAGAAAAAGACAGACAGACTATTATTTAGATGGGGAGAAAATTCAAAATTCCAAGGTGGAAAGGGACTTTGGAGTCCCTGTGTAGGATACCCTAAAGGCTGACCTTCAGGTTGGGTCAGTAATGAGGAAGGCAAATGTAATGTTGGCATTTATTTCTAGAAGGATAGCATACAAGAGTAGCGATGTGATGTTGAGGCTCTATTGTGTCACCTCACTTGAATACTGTGTACAGTTTTGGTGCCTTATTTGAGAAAAGGCATGCTGGTGTTGGATAGGGTTCAGAGACGA
This sequence comes from Narcine bancroftii, assembly GCF_036971445.1. Classification (NCBI taxonomy): domain Eukaryota; kingdom Metazoa; phylum Chordata; class Chondrichthyes; order Torpediniformes; family Narcinidae; genus Narcine; species Narcine bancroftii. Next base: position 132,621,330 of record NC_091476.1, read on the forward strand.
TTTACTAGAACAATACTAGAAATAGAAGGGTTAGCATGTTAGTATATGATTGTTGGCTTTTGGACTATATTCGTTAGAGTACAGAAAATGAGAGGGGACTGCATAGAGGCATTTTTAATGCTGAATGGCCTGGACAGAGTAGATGTGGCAAGGATGTTTCCATGGTAGGAGGTTCTGGAGAGCATGATTTCAGGATAAAAGGGTGTCAATTTGAAACAATGTGGAAAAATGTCTTTATTCTGAGGGTCGTAACACTGCATCTCCTGATCTGGATGATGAACCTCCATGAGGGCCTCATTAAAACAGCACTACAAGTCAGCTGATTTAAACCAGGTAATTAAGTTTTCTCTAGGCACTGATAAATGATAGTCCTCTTCCATCAAATCTTTGCACAAGTTCAGTGGCATTCCATCATCAAAGATTCTGCAAGAAAAATTGCCCAGATTAACCAGGAACTTGTAATGACCTCATCTGGAAAGGTTTTTTTGTCTTAGATGAAGCAATATGAATAAATAATAAATAAAGTTTTGCATTTCTATAGAGACTTTAAGTTGATTAAGCACTTTACAGCAATGACTTTTTTGGAGTCTGGTCTCTGATGTAAAGAAAGAAATAGCCATGCTGTGGTATTAATTGATCAAATTCCTGGATGTCAACATCTCTGAAGACCTTTGTTGACATAATCATGAAGAAATCTTGCTGCATTTCATGAGGAGTTTAAGGAGATATGGTATGTCACCAAAGACTCTTGTAAATTTTCACAGGTGTACTATGGAGAGTATTCTGACAGGTTGCATCGCTGTTTGATATGGAAGTTCCAAAGCGCAGAACAGGAACAAGCTGCAGAGAGTTTTGAACTCCGTCAGTGCCATCACTCCATTAAGGACATCTACAAGAGTCATCTCTGTTTGCTACATCAGGAAGGAGGTACAGGATCCTGAAGACAAACACCCAATGGTACAAAAACAGCTTCTTCCCCTCTGCCATCAGATTTCTGAATGAACAATGGCGCTGTAAAGGTATTGCACTAACCACTATGCCAACCAATATACTAATTATACAAGTTCTCCAACTCATTGCTTTTCTCATTAAAGTGAGGATTTCCTCTCACTGAATCAACATGGGATTCTTGTCTCTTGTAATTGGCTGTCCTTATTTTTTTATATCTTATTACCTTAACTTTCAAAGACAATCAAAGTGGAATGAAAACGGAAATTATGCATTTTATTTAAAGAGTCTTTTTTTGGGGGTGGTGGGTTTCAACATTATTGAAACATTACTTTAGTGAAATGTATCTTCAAAGGAATCACCTCTGTGGTTCAATATGGGCAAAATGACTGATGGATTATTTATGGCAATCCTGGAGAATTAATGCAAAGGCTGCTTCGTGATAGGGTCAGTCTTTTTGAAGTATTAGAATTCGTAAGCCTTGGAAAAAATAGATCAAATCAATGAAACATTGAAGAAGATTGGAAACATTTTCATTTTAACACTTGTGACAGAGAAGTCCTTTGAATGTGATTTAGTGCCCTGGGATGGCTAATTGTTTTGTTCATTTCAGGCATCCAAATCAGAATCAGAATTTCTTGTCATGAACAAGTCATGAACTTCAGTGTTTCATGACAGCATCAGAGTGCAAACATTCATATTATAACCATCTTATAACATTATAAAAATAAAATAATGTAACAATAAAAGTGCATGAAAAGGAAGGCTGTGTGTTGGATTCATTGATTATTCAGGAATCTGATGGGAGAGGGGAAGAAGCTGTCCTCGTGCTGCTGAGTGCTCGTCTTTAGGCTTCTGTACCTTTTCCCTGATGGTAGCAGAGTGGCCTTGGTGGTGGGGGTTGTTGAGAATAGAGGCTGCTTTTTTAGGACACCTCGATGGAGTGAAATGACACAGGGCGAGTTAACAACTCTCTGGAGTTTATTATTGATCTGAGAATTGGTGCCTCCATAACCAGGCAGTGAGGCAACCAGCCAGAATGCTCTCCATGGTACACCTGTAGAAGTTTATGAGAGTCTTCAATGACATACCAAACTTCCTCAGACACCTCACAAAGTACAGCCGCTGGTGACCTTCTTTGTGATCCCATCAATGCGGAGGCTTCAGGACAGATCCTCGAAGATGTTGACACCCAGGAATTTGAAGTTCTTGACCCTCTCCACTAATGAGCCCTTGATCATTCCACACAGCTAATGTAAACTCATCATCCTGACAACCACACAAGATTTGTTGAAGTTCCTGGAAAAGTTATTTCAATTTCTTGCAGAGTGCTTCTGCTTTTTCAGTGTTGCACATCAATGACTTGTTTCAGTTCCACGTGTTCTTACTTGTGATTACAATTGGACTGTTGCAGTTAATTGCCAGAATGCTCGATCCAACATGACTGGATGTGTCACAGCCTCATTAATATAATCTGACACACATTGCACCCTTTCCTGTACTCACCAAAATGTCTGACCAAGCTTGTGACAAGTGACAATGTTCACTGACTGGCAACTTGTGAAACACTGTTGGTTTGGCACAGGAGGTCTTCACCATTGAAGGTGCAGACAAATAATTTGTGCTACATTTGGACTCTCGGGAGAGATGATGGTGATGCTGGGGATTGCCTTCTTTTAGATGATCCTAAACTCCGTCTCTCTTTTGCATATTAGCACAACAGCACATTGACATTCCTATGGGATGTTGACAAAGCATTCATGCTCTTTGTGAGATCTTGCTGTGTGGAAAATGACACCCACATTTTTCTGAAGAACACTTCAAAACTATTCCCTGCATGTGGTATAAACCAGGAAGTCAGGAATGGGGAAGGACAAGATTGAATCCACTCCTCCTTGTGTGATGCATCTTCGTCCACCTCACCCCTTTACTTCTCACCCCTTTGTTTCTCTTGCCTTCTCTGTCTGTCTATGCGGCACCTACCAGTCAACTGCCTCTGTCCATCATCCTTCACCTCTCCCTGATTCACCAATCTCCAGTCCTGCCCCTCCTACCTATACTTATTATGTCAGTCCTCTCTCCTCAACATTCTCAGTCCTGATAAATGGTCCTGGCCTGCAAACTTGACAATTCTCTTTCTCTCCCACTGTTGCTGCTCAACCCGTTGTGCTCCTCCAGCAGATTGTGTGCTGCTCAGGATTGAACTCGATTAATGGGGGTGTGAGACAGCAGCTCTACCAGCTACCACATTATGCCACCCATTTCCTAGAAACTTTACTCTCCCAATTACAAATTACTCTAATCCAATCTTGCACCCACACCAACTTGACCTTTAGTTTCATCATAGATACTGGAATTTTTCATTAACTGCTCTTGTCCACGGAGTAACATCAGACGGGACTGATGATTATGTCTGCAATGCAAAAGATCAAATGATTTACACATTCCAATGTTCTGGTGTAAAGATGATGTCAATCAGGTTTACACAAAGTCTCTCAAAAGATGGGGTTCATTTGCTTTTACATTGCAGAGATCACAAACAAACTCAGGAAATTTTGTCTTTAGAAAAACTTCAGTAATGAATCACAATTAAAATGATCTGCTGGTTAGTCAAGATGTTCCTGTAGCAAATGTCTCAGGTTACCCACCTTGCACAGTTAATGTCTCACTCAAAGGCCAAGCTCCTCACAGGTGCTCTGATTTAAAATACATTTTTTATTTCATGCAGTGTGGAACACAAAGGGTTTGCAATGAAAGTGACTTTCAACTAGAACTGTCTATTGCAGCATAAATAAGGGCCTCTCTAGGCTGATTAAAAAGATAATACATGTCTGAACTTTATAATGATTTTAGTTTCTTGAAAAAAACTTGTTGCAGGCAAGATTCAAGGTCGACTTCCTCTTGACTCACCTGCATTTAATTTGTACAGCAATAATTTTGTTAATTAGAGAAGCAGATAGTCTCGCTATGTGACAGCAGTTGCACTGGGAACTGATTGTCACTCCTCTCTGTGAGTATGGACTTCTCAGGATTTGGACCTATGCCCAGCAGTCAGCCAACCTGTGATGATCCAGGTCCTCAATATCTTGCCTGCATCAACCTTCCTGCTTGATGACTGTGAAGAATGAATCAAGGGGAGAATTTTCCTTAAACTTCCTTCAAGGTCTGGTTACAGCGTGACACAATTGGCATGTGGTTGGAGGGAGTGTCGAGAATCTCAGAAGGCATTTGAACTGAGACTATCTAAATTATATCTCTTGACGGATCTCTGCAAGTTAGGTGAGTCAAAGGGTGCCAAGAAAAATGTGGAGGATTCCTATATCTTGTTGAAGAGAACACTTCCCACTCAGCGCACTCCCACCCCCCGCCCCAACAACCCAAAACGTAGTGCAGTGAGTCTGGTGCCAGTGGTATAGAGCAGTCATTCTGAATGAGAGCCCTATGCCCCCCTCTCCCCAGCTCCCCACCTGGGGCAACAGCACATTTAAGTTTTCTTTCCACCACATGTAACATAATTTTAATGTGTTTTTTTAATATAGTCAGTAGACGAAAAGTATGGAAGAAACCAAAACTTGACTGCATCACAGGGAAGGCGGTCCATAAACTTTGAGCAGAACCCCGGAAAGAGGGGAACAGCTGAAAAAAAGTTGAGAATGGCTGGGCCAGAGCAAGGAAAGAACTGCATTTTCCATGATCCTTTGTAGGACGTGGTAGAGAAAGATGATGTTCTCATAATGCCTCAGCACTTGCTTTCATGTGTTTATGTTCAACATAATTTCAAGTCATCAAGTATTTTTGTAACTCACTGGAAATTCTGAGACAGCCAGAAATGATCCTGCGTTTGTTATTGATTTCTGCTGGGAAATGGGGCTGTTGTTGGCGTGGTCACAATCTCTCGCCTTGTGGTCGGTCTGTCAACACTGATGCCCACAGCCACATCATTAGCTGATTCATTTCCTTGGCCCAGATGTCTAAAGCTCAAACATCATCCTTCTCCCACCCTTTAGAGCCTGAAGACCTAACTGCAAAGTTTCGGTGTAATGCAATGATTCTCAACCTTTTTCTTCCCACTCACATTCCACTGTAAGTACTCCCTATGCCATCTGTGCTCTGTGATTAGTAAGGGGTTGTTTAAGGTGGGATGTGAGTGGGAAGGGAAGGTTGAGAATCACTATTCTAGACCTAATGGTTTCTGAAATATTTTGCTTGAGAAAAATTGTCATTGGTCCATTCCCTTTGGAGTTATGAAACTGTGCACATAACGAGTCAATGAGATATGATTAAAACAGTGGTTTTCAACCTTTTTCTTTCCTCTCACATGTGGAATACTTAAAGTTGTATGTGAGGGGAAAGAAAAAGGCTGAGAACTATTGGAATGGAACTCATCCAATCACAGAATTAGTATCAGAAAGAAGCTCATTCAACCCAGGGTGGGCTCTTTGTAAAAGCAAAAATATAAAAATGCTGGAGGAACTCAACAGGTCCATAGGAGGTAAAGATATATCACTGATGTTTTGGGCCTTAGGCACTTCTGCATTTTTACTACTATCACAAACTCTGCATACTTTCATGTTTCTCTCTGTAAAAGCAAATCAAAGAACCCTTTACACCATTCCTCTGTGCTATGTCAGCTGACCTTCTTCGCAGAAGCTGTCCAATCACCCTTTAAACTGATGCTTTAATCTAGCCAGCAGACAGAGGTGTCATTATTGTCACAATGGAAAGCTCGGATTTGCATGCTATCGAGACTTTAACCAAAGGATTAGTTTCTCTTTCCCCTCTGTCTGCACCCTCAAATATCTACTATCAAATCATTTCCATATTTCCCTATTCAACAAGCTCAACTTTACTCCATCCATGGACTGAAGAACCCATTGCAGGGACCTTGTTACTAAACTGTTCCTTCTCCAGAGATAGAATATCCTTCCTAAAGTATGATGATCAGATTCGAAATCATTCACTCTCTGTTTGCAAAAGCCCAAAGGTCCCACTCCTGCTTCCAATACTTCCATTCTCATGTTCTTTTAATAGTGTGGTGAAGGATTGTAACAAACTGAGTTCAACAGGGACTATATTTATTCACTAGCTTCTCATTCCTGTGGGTTACTTTAAGAATTGGGGGGGGGGGGGGGGAAAGGAAATAGATTAGTAAATTGCGGATGGGGTTGGAGCAGTTGATTGACAGTTCCTGATGGAAATTTCCATGAAAAACATTGTTAGAAATTTGAATTTTCTCACCTGTCAGTTTTACATGATGGGAAATGCTTTTGTAAGAAACTTAAGCAAAATACACTGTGAAAAGGCATTCAAATTAATTAACCAAATTCAATCATGTTACAAAAATGTTCATCTTATTCAATTAGCTTCAAGTGTTTGAGATACGTTACAGCCGGCCATTTGCTTTAGTCATTTCTGATGATTTGATGATAAAAAGATAAATTCAGAATTGCATTTCCCTATTTAAAATTAGCCAATTAGTTTTAGTTTTCTACTATTATATTTGACTCTTTCCTTCATTAAATTCCAGTAACATTTTCTGTGTGGTAATGTACTTACAGGAAGTAGATCAAAATGCCAATTACTTATCGCAATGTTTAAAGCCACGGCACTATCATTCCTTAAATTGCAACGTAAATTAAAGTCATTGCTTGAGTTTTACAGCACTGATGCTGGGGGGTGGGTTGCAAACGACAAGGTTAATAGGGTTGATAAACTAATATTACAGTGCTTTGGAGCATGCAAGTGCACCAGGCACATTATAATCATGGAGAAAGGAGATTCTAAATTTACATTGTGTTTGTCACAACTTGCATTTCACAGCCAATGAAGCACTTTTGAAGGATGACTTCTGAAGTTATATACAAAATGAGCCGATTAATGTGCATGCAGCAAGATCCCATGATTAACGGATAATCGATTTTAATTGGGTGAAGTGAAGGGTAACTATTGATCAGGACAAGGGGTTAACTCCCATAATTTTGCTAGATTGTATGATGGAGCCTTTAAGAGAGCAGACTGTGTCTCAGATCAATGCTTCAATTGAAAGATGATACCTCTGAGAACCCAACTCTCCTTCATTTCCATAAAATAATGGCTCTTGTCCAGAATATATCACATTTATCAGGCTATCTGTTGACATAGACCCCACCAAAATAATAAGAAGTTTGGGATGCATTGTACTAGAGATATAAGATTTGCTGAATTTAGAAAGATCCAATATTTTAATCTTTTACACTGTGTTGTTCTCTAAATCTGTGTTTCAACTGGCCTCCCACCTCACAACACCTTCTGCTAACAAAGATCTGTTCATGATTTCACCAAAGCAGCCATGCAAACCCCTTAGATTGGTAAAGTTCCTCGTCAGCCTTCTCTTGGCCAGGGTCCCATCCCACATTGACACTTTCAGAATTTAAAGTGCAAATGTGTCTCTGGATTTGAAAATATGCACTTTTTTAGCTGTCTTTTTACATTGTGATAATTTAATTTATATTCAAGGTTTCAAGGTTCCTTTTATTGATATATAATGATAGATAAAAATGTAATATTTTAAATTTAAAGATAGAGCACTGTAATAGGCCCTTTCGGCCCATGAGCCCTTGCCGCCCAATTACACCGAATTGACCTACAACCTTCGGTACATTTCGCAAGGGAAGGGAAAACCCACGCAGACATGGGGAGAACGTAAAAAGTCCTTACAGACAAACCCCGATCCCGATAACTGGAGCTGTCACAGCATTTTTCTAACTGATATGCTAACTTCAATTTTTGTTGCTATGAGCATTTGTGGATTCACCTCCAGCAGGACTCCCACAGCATCTGCAGCCATAGAGACCATTGGCAAACTAAAGTCCAGATCCAAATCTCCAGTACAATCAGGAAGCCTTCGGCACCTGAGGCCCTTCAGAAGCCTCAGCACTGTCTCAAATCCCAGTTCTGATTCCTGGTTGCTATGAACCAGTCTCCAGCAGCTCGCAACCTGTATGGGCCCTTCCTCCGATGTGCCCCTTGCTGGTCTGCTACAGTGGTCCTTTTTCCTGTATGGTTACCTCCCATGCTGCTCCTTCTCAATGGGGAGTTATACAGTACCCTCTATAATGTTTGGGACAAAGACACTTTTTCTCTTTATTTGTCCTTGTGCTCCACAGTTTTTAATTTGCAATCAAAGAATTTACATTTAATTAAAGTGCACATTCCAACTTTTATTCATGGTTTGATTTGACCATAGAGAAATTACTGCACTTTTTGTTCATTGTCCCCTCATTTCAGGGCACTATAATGAATGGGATATTTGGCTTCACAAGCATTTGTGATAACTCACGTATGTTTAATTGCTTCATTGGTGCAAGAATAAGAGAACTTGGCTTGCTTCTAAGTTTCGATTACCTTTGGAGTCTATAGTTGTCATTTTTCTTTCTTTTTCAATTTTTAAAATTGTTTTTATATAATAATACATACAGAACAAAAGATTGATGCATAACACTGATATAGCTGTAAAAAAAATAAGAAAACTCGTTAACAGAATTTTTTAACCTTATGCAACATTATTAATTCAAGGATATATTGAAAAAAAAGAGAAAACAATTAGAAATTTGATTATATATAGTCCAACCCCCAAAGAATTCCAAAATTGCATAACAATATAAAGAAAAAGGGCACTACTACTAAAAATAAGAAGAAATGCAAATCCACAAGAATCACGTTGCATAATTATCATTCCCATTAAAGATTATGAAAATACAGATACACAATCCTTTATCCGGACTTCTAAAATCCAGAAAGCTCCAAAGTCCAGTAAGTGGGGAGAGAGGCACCCTGCACTTGGGGGAGGCAGCCGAGGGACTGGCACTTGGGGGAGGCAGCCAACGCGGCTAGGCAGCCGGCGCTTGTGGGAGGCGGCTGAGGGACCGGTGCTTGGGGGAGGCAGCTGTGCGGCCGGCGCTTGGGGGAGGCAGCCTGGCGGCTGAAGGACCAGAACTTGGGGGAGGTGACTGGGTGACTGGAAGGGGATGGGGGTGGATACAGCAGCACAATTCAGGTGGGCTTTCTGAAATTCGGAAAAATCCAAAATTCAGAACACACTATCACGCAAGGGTTCCAGATAAAGGATTGTGTACCTGTAAACCAAAAAAAAGCACCAAGGATTAGAAAAAATTTAATTTAAAACACTTATTGAACATCTTATTTTCTCCAAAGTTAAATGTGACATTATGCCATGTAACCATTGACTATAAGTGTGCAGGACAGCATCTTGCTACCTGATCAAAATTACTCGTCTTGCATTAAGAGAAGGAAAGGCAATGAGATGAAGACAATTCCACCACCTTCTTTGCACAAGGCTGTTAACAAATCCGGTGTTAAGATTGCAATAATAATTATTGATAAAGTACAGAAAACCTCTTCCCATTTTTGACTAGGGTCAGACAAGACCAGAACATTATGAATTAGTGAACCGTTCAAATTCTTACATCTGTAACCAAGAAAGCTAAAATTAGGATAAATATGAGCTAATTTAACTTTTGACATATAAGTTGTATACACAACTTTAAATTGTAAATGTTAGTGACAGGCACATAGCGAAGCTGTATTCATCAACAAAATGGAATTCCAAGAATCTTCATAAATTGAAATATGGAGGTCCAGCTCCCATGTCTTTTTAATTTTTTTCCAATGACATTAGTTTTGATTTCAACAAAGTTCTACATACAACAGATAACCTTTTCTGACATTGTTGAAGATTGTAAATTATTTCTATCAAATTCATAACAGGAGCTGGGAAAGGTTTGATCATTGAGAATGGAGGAAGTCCCTAATATGAAAATATCTTCAGAAATGAGAATTTGGTAAACTAAATTCTGAAAAAAGTTGCTCAAAGTTAGCAAGATCATTATCAAAAAATAAATCATAAAAACATTTATTCTAAACCATTCCTGAAAAGCAGAGCCAATAAAAGAAGGTTGAAAAAAATTGTTCGCTAGAATAGGACTTACTTGAAGTCTTGAGTTCAAAATGTTTTCTTATCTGAAACCAAACCCTAATTGTGTGTTTGACCACTGACTAATGGAAGTAAAAGCAGAATGGAGTTCATTGAGGAATTTCTGAGCAGCCAATGCTTCAAATTGCTCAGGAGTGTGATCCAAAGATGTGCCAGGATATTAAGGGAGGGGTGTAGCTTCCCTTGTGCAGCCTGGCCATAACTTCTTTATATTCAGCATGTTCTTTCACCTCTATGAGATAATCTTGAATGATTCTGATTTTCTGGTGATGATATGTTAACATGGTTCTTCAGTGAGATTCACATATTATTAAGTCTTTTACTTGGAAATAATGTAAACAGCGAGTTGCTGAACAAGAGCTCTGTCCAATTCAGGTAAAGTAGGTAGCAACATTTCACCAAACACTTCCCAAAGTAATTCTGCAAAAAAAATTGATAAAGTTGGCCATATTCCATTTCCTCTTTCAGACCAAGAATTTTCAAGTTGTTTCATCTGCTTTTTGCTTCTAAGTCAGCCTTCTACTTCAGTAGGTAGTCATTTGATTTGCTTAATCAAATATTAATCATTTGTTTATCATCCAGCTGAGATTCTGAACATTTCACAGCCTGTTCAAGAGATTTAATTCGTTCTTCATGGTCTTCAGTTACCTTGTGATCTTCATCCAACTTTGCTTTTAACAGTGGTTTTGATATTTTTAACATCATTCTTCAGTTCCTTAATGTATTCCATCAAAGTAGTCATTGAATCCCCAAGCAAAGGATTTTCCTTCTCTTTCCTCCCAGCCTTAGCACTTCTTGTCAAAGTCATCATTAAACAATTGCAATAATTAGCAGGAAAATATCAGAAGAAAAAAAATCTTTTGAAATAAGGATATAGGAAGTGGAAGGTAATTAAGAAATTAGGACAACTGCAGTTCGCTGTTACTGCATCGGTTGCCTGCAGGAAGTCTGCCATTTTTTAACAGGAGGAAGAGAGTTTAAAAAAAAAATGGACATACAGCATGGTAACAGGCCATTTTGGCCCATCAGCCCATGCCATCCAATTACACCCAAATAACCTACAACCCCCAGTAGGTTTTGAAGGGTGGGAGGAAACTGGAGCACCCGGAGGAGACCCAAGCAGACAAGTACAAATTCCTTACAGACAGCATGGGATTCGAAGCCCAGTCCCGGTCACTGGCGCTGTAACAGCATGTGCTAACTGCTACGCCAACCTTGCTGCCGAGTTGTGACAATGAAAGTCAAATAAGCCATTATGAGAATGAAAATCAAGAATAAAACAATAAAGGATATCACCCAAGCCTCAGATTCACCAAGATCAACAGTTTGGAAAATAATTAAGAAGAAAGAGAATACTGGTGAGTTCAGAAAAATCACAAAGGGACGGGTATCCCAGAAAACCTCCCCTGCTGATGACAGAAGAATTCCCATCATAATTAATAAAAATCCCCAAATGTATGTCCGACAGATCAGAAACACTCATCAGGAAGCAAGTGTGGATGTGTCAATCACTTCTGTCCGCAGACTTCATGAACAGAAATACAGAGGCTACAATGCAAGATGAAAACCATTAGTTAGCCACAGAACAAATGGCCAAATTAGAGTTTGCCAAGTATTTAAAAGAGCCTCCAGAATTCTTATAAAAAGGTCTTGCGGACTGATGAGACCAAGATTAGCCTATATCAGAGAGATGGCGAGATCCAAAGCGAACCAATTTTGTCATGGTTTGCAACTTGCAGTGTAGCCTCTGGTATTTCTGTTCATGAATTCTTCTGTGGACAGTAGTCATCAACACGTCCACACCTGCCTCCTGAAGAATGTATCTGATTTGGTAAACATATGTTTGGGGATTTTTCTTCATTACGATGAGAATTCTTCTGTCATCAACAGTGGGGTTCTTCTTTGGAATACCAGTCCCTTTCTGATGGCTGAACTCACCAGTACGCTTTTTCTTCTTAATGATGTTTCAAACTGTTGATTTTGATAATCCTAAGTTTTGCACGATGTCTCTGACCATTTATTCTTAATTTTCAGTGTCATAATGGCTGCTTTAACTTTTGTTGGCACAGCTCTGGCCCTCATGTTAAAGAATGGAAACTACAGGCTGCAAAAGTGATCAAAAGCTTAGATGCAAGCCTAGCTCTCTTATTGCAGCACCAATGAAATGGCACAGTTGGCAGAGCAGTTAGTCCAATGTTGTTGAGCACCAGGGATTGGGACCACAGTTCCAATAAGGAGTTTGAACATTTTCCCTGTGTCTATGTGGATATTCCCTGGGGGCTCCAGTTTCCTCCCACCATTCGAAAGATACCAGGGGTTGTAGGTTAATTGGATGTAATTGTGCAGCATGGGCTCGTGGGCCAAAATGGCCTGTTAGCATTAAAAATGTAAACGTACCTGAATACTCATAAAATCCAGTGAAGCCAAATGTTCCAAACATATGTTGCCCTGAAATGAGGGGACTATTTATAAAAAGTGCTGTAATTTTAACATGGTCAAACAAAAAACAAATGAATAAAATCTGGAATGTGGAGTTTAATTATGTGAATTGCACAGGGGCAATAGAGAAGTGTCTTTGTCCCAAACAATATGGAGGGCTCTGTATACACTATAATAATATAACTAGAATAGTGTAAAATATACTATTATAGTTGTTGTATTTTAGGCCATAAGACCATAAGACATAGGAGGAGAAATAGACAATTCAGCCCATAGGGCCTGCCCTGTCATTCAATCATGAGTGGATCCATTTGTTTTTCTGTGAACCCACCAAACCTGATTTGATCACATGTAACAAACACCAATACCCCTGCAAAAGGTAGTCCATACAGTTCAGAACATCCAGGTAAACCCCTCCCCACCACTGAGAACATCTACAGGGAATGTTGCCTTCAGAGAGCAGCAGCAATCATCAAGATTCCACATCATCAACCATACGCTCAATTCTCACTACTTCTATCAGGAAAGAGGTGTAGGTGCCACAAGACTCACACCACCAGGTTCAAGAACAGCTGCTGCCCCTCCACCATCAGACTCCTCAACAACAAACTCAATCATAGACTCATTTAAAGGCTCTTAGTTTTGCACTTTATTGATTTGCTTTCTCTCTGTATTGTCCAGTCGGCTTATTTACATCTCTTTCTTTATTTACATGTATACGCATCTTGTTGAGTACAGTTTGTTGCACAACCTCACCTGCAGGAAAAGAATCTCAGGGATGTGTACCTTGATAATAAATCTGAACTTTGTACTTTGAAAGAAAATAGTAGGAGAAATTATGTGTTTTTTAAGTGTTTGGAATGAACCCCACAATCATTCTATCATACTGCCCTTGCTTGGTACAATTTTATTTATTAATCTTTCTTTTCATTGTAACCCTATATTTTGTAATATGTGCTTTTTCCATACATAACCTGTTAGGCTGCTCACTGAAGAATCTTTCTCACTGTACCAGGAAAAAACAAGGAGCCTGCACATTCTGTAGAATTAAAACAAAGCACAAATGAGCTGGAGCAACTCAACCGGTCACACTGTACTCATATAAAGCAACAAGCAGTTGACGTTTGGCTCTGAGCCCTTCTTCAAGAATCAACCACCACAGTTGGGTATTGTGAAAAATAAACCTAAACTTAGGAGCAGATGCAGGTACACGTGTATTGTGCAACGGCAAAAATTTGTGGGGTGTAGGGAGAAGCTGGGGACGAGGAGCAGAAGGATTCCATTGATGTAGAAACAGTACAGATGATCAATGGACTTGTGGACAGCAATGTCTCTCAGAATCTGTGACCTCAGAAAATAAAGCCAGAATTAGAAGTGTTCATGTAAATCAATTAATTCCTACTGTGGATTTATTTAAGCCACTGTCTTGACACTCCTGTGTGGAAGAAGGTGAAGGAAGTTATAGTTTTGAGGATGACAAGCAAGTTAAAGAGTAAAGCAGTGCAGGAAAAATAGAGCACATGGCAGATGTAAAGTTGTCCTCATGGGTGAGAACCATGCTCACTGCAGAATGGTCGAAGGAAATGCAGAAGATGCAAAGAGAAAACAAGGGAATAGGCTGCATAAATCCTCGTGTCCACCCAGAATAACATTCATAGACAAGTAACGATGAAAATAATTGTAAGAGAAGAAGTGCAACTCCAGCAGGCCAGGTTCAATCTTGACCTCCCCAGGACTGTCTGTGAGGAGTTGGCACGTTCACCCTCTGGCAATACGGGTTTCCGCAGATCTCGTGGTTTCCTCCCACAGCCTAAAGATGTGCTGGCTGGAAGGCCAATTGGCTGCTGTAACCTGCCTCGAGTGGGTGAGCGAGTGATATAATCAGGCAGAGGTGACTTTTTTGGAAAATGAGGGGAATTTTTTAATGGGATTAGTATAAACTTGGAACTCTGGAGTTCCTGTTGTTTACAATTTACCATTACCGGTCCATGGCCAGTGTAATCTTTATCTGTTCAACCTGAGGGGACTACAATCCCACACCAAGACATTAGAGTAACTCATTCGAGATCTACTCTTCACCACCAAGGCTGCCATTGTTGCCTATACAGGTAGACCCCAATTTACAACCTATGCAATTTTACAACCATCTGCGCATATGATCAATTTTTTAAAATATATCTAAAAATAGGTATAAAATTTACGCAATTTATGTTGTATTTGACAAACTATAACAGGGAATGTAAGAACCAAAATATGTGTACTTACCTTGTTAGTCAATGTTCTGGGGTCCCGGGGCTAGACACAGCCATCTTGGTTCCTGTGCAAATGTGCGAGTCTTTGGTACAGAGGCAGCCTTGCAGCATATAACATCCTGCTTTGCAAAGGCTGACGAGTTCTTTGGACTGAAAGTCTGCTTGAAGAAGGCAGAAGTTCTCCATCAGCCCACACCTCAGGAAGAGTAATAATACCTTCTCACCATTACGATCAGCGAGACTGAGCTGAAGACAGTCCACTAGATCAGCTACCTGGGATGCACCATCTTGTCAGATGCCAAGATCAATAAAGAGGTTGACAACAGACTGGCAAAGGCAAACAGTGCATTTGGCAAGCTGTAAAAAAGAGTCTGGAATGACAGCATCTGAAGAAAGGCACAAAGGTCAGTGTGTACAGAACCCTTGTACTGATCACCCTCCTGTATGTCTCTGGATCGTGGATCATCTAACATCACCTCCTATAACTCCTTGAGTGCTTCCACCAGCACTATCTCTGCACCATCCTCAACATCCACTGGAGTGACCTCATCACCAACACTGAAGTCCTCAAACAGGTGGAGGTTACCATCATCAAGACCATGCTTCTGAAAACAAGGTACGCCGGGCAGGATATGTCTCTCGGATAGACTATCATTGCCTGCACAAGATTGTGCTGTATGGTGAACTCTCCAATGGCCACTGTAACAGAATGGTTCCAAAAAGAAGTACATGGACCCTCTGAAGACCCTTGGTGCCTGTCACATTGACCATTGCCAGTGGTCTGCTCTAGCCTCCGATCACGTGGCCTGGTGACACACAATTCACCAGTCTGTCTCCTCCTTTGAGAATGTTTGCAGAGCAAAAGGAGATGGAGGAAGAACCGTGACACAGCAGCACCAAACCCAAAACAGAATTTCCCTTGCAGCCGCTGTGGTCTGGCATGTCAGTCCCGCATTGGCCTCGTCAGCCACCAGCGATGTGGATAGCCCCCTTCCTAAATCTTTGTTCACAAAGTTAAGCCATGATAAAATATGCTGTTTGACCTGCTGAGCTTCCACAAAATTGATAAGCATGGCCCACAGGAAAAAAAGTCTCAGGGTTGTATGAGATGTGATGTATGTACTCTTATAATAAATCTAACCTTGAACTTGGTGCTTCTTGGTCAGCATGGATTGAATGGGCCAAAGGGCCTGTTTCCCGGCTGGGTGATCGAATGACTCTGAAAAGCAATGTCACAACTGAGGCACTTTGAACTGGTGTTCACCAGGAAGGAGAGGCTCAGCAAATACAGTAAAACCCTGTTATCTGGAATTCAAGCAACCAATAACCTCAAGCAACTGGCAAAAAAAATGAGGAAAATAAATAAGTAAATAAAGATTAAAATAAATAAGAATAAATAAAAATGTAAATAAAAGTTAACATTGTAAAAGTAAATAATTTTCTGAAGTAACACGTAAACCTTTGGTGAAGATGGGAGCAAATATTCAGCCAGCGGGGTGCCTTTGTCACGGTTTGCTCATAGCAGCTGTTTGAATAAAGTTGTGCTTGAATAAAATGGCAAGGATGAAGATGGTGGTTGATGCTGCTCTTTGTTGAGATGACCCTCTTAAAGTGTTTCCTTAGCCCGACTTAGTAAGAGTCTTTATCTTTATCAGTATATTATCAAATGAATTCCCCACACCGTATCCAAGGACATTAATGGACTTTAGATGCAAACCTGGGGTGGGGTGGGGGGTTAGTTGTATATAATGTTACTGTTCATCTTTCAGGCAGCTCCATTTCAAAGAATGTGACTGAAAATAAAGTAAAATTCTTTAAGGTTTGTGTATTCATTGCTTCTACCAATGATTTCTCTATTAAACTGTGAATATTGCTGTTTTAAGGACACACAACACTGGACACATGATGAGCTTGGTATGGAAAGTCACTGGAAAACAACAATGATTTAGCACCACCTTTGAAGAGGATTCAGTTGGTCCCTTCGATCCTCACTGCCAGAGATGAAGAGCTTGCTGGGAGCTGCTGGCAATTGACTACTCACCCAGATGGTAGTGAAGCTGAACAATTAACCTGGGTCTCTGAACACAACTCATTCTGATGCCAAGCAATCGGCAATTCAAAGACAGCTTTGAAGTTCTGCAATGAAAAAATGCTGGCCAGCCAAATTAGACAGAAAATCCTCCACCCAGAACTGCAATTTCTTTGGATGACTAGTTTATATATTCATGACCCAAACCTCATTTGAAAAAAGGTTAAGAATACATTTTCAGTTTTGTTCCAAAGACAATCCTCGCTGGAACATTTTGTGGCTTCTGGTGTAACTTTGTTTATGGGGCCCACACAAACTCTACACTTGAAACCCACTGATCTGTGCGAGCTTGGCTGCTGCCATTGTGAATTTTCCAAGATAACAGTAGCCTCATTCTGTTATCCAAACAAACTTCAGATTTATTGTCAGAGTACATACATGACATCACATACAACCATGAGATTCTTTTCCCTGTGGGCCGGGCAAAATCTCGACTTATCGCTAGTGCAAAAACTGTACCAAGAGATGATACGTATGGGGAAGAGAGAAATATAAACAAAGAAAGAAGTGCAAATAAACTGACTGAGAAACACAGAAAATAAATAAATATTCAATAATAAATAATGTGCAAAGTAAAAGTCCTTAAATGAGTCACTGATTGCTTCTGTTGTTGAGGAGTCTGTTGGTGGAGGGGTAGCAATGGACACTGAACCGAGTGGTCCAAGTCTTGTCACAGCTCTACCTCTTTCCTGTAATCATTAATGAGAACAGAGTTGGAAGGTGAATATTTAAAAGGAAAGGTAGTCGATGTCTATACAGCCTGCAGGAATTCCTCAGCTCACAGTATGTCTCTTATTTTCAAGCACAAACACCATCAGGCTGTGAACAATCAAATGGACCTTTTTGCAAATGAACATGGAGGTACCCATTCTATCCCTGAAAAAAGAAAATACAGAAAATACTCAGGTGGAAAAAAGAAACAGAATTAATGTTTCAGGTCATCTCTCCATGGACATGAGGAAAAGAGTGAGGAATTACAGCTGTACAAAACACCTTTGGAGCATTGTGTACCATTCTGGTCATCACACTACAGGAAGGATGTGGCAGCAATTGAGAGAGTGCAGAAGAGATTCGCAAGTTTTCTGACTGAAATGGAGGGCACTTTTTATATGATTGGATAGGATGGATTTATTCTCATCTCAAGTGTAAGGTTTATAGATGTATGAGGAGCTATGATAGGGTGATTATTCAGAGTCTTTTCCCAGGGTAATGAAGTCCAAAATTAACTTCTTAGTTAAGGTGAAAGGGGAGGGTTATAAAGGAGATCTAAGGGGCAGGTTTTTCCACAAAAGAGGGTGGTGTTTGATATGGAATGATCACTGAGAAGTGGTAAAGGCAGAAACAATGATGAGGTCTAAATGGTATTTAATAGGAACAGAGTAGAGGGATGCTAGCTAATGCAGATATTTGGGATTAACTGTATCAAATTAGCTTGAAAGACATGGCTCTGTTCTCTATAACTCTTTGACTCTATGCTTATGAGTTTATGAGTCTTGACCCACTGGGTCAAAAAATCTATAGCACAGAAAAAGGCCCTTCTCCCATCACATCCATGCTGATTCTTTGCCCATCTACCATAATTGCATTTCCCTGCATAAGATCTCTGACACAAACCATGTCCTTTCAAGTGGATGAGCAAACATCTCTTAACCATAGTGACTGGCAGTGTCTTATAGGTATCAGTCACTATGCTAAAACCTTCCCCTCGAGTTTTAAACATTTGCTGCTTTGTTTTGACATCCCTACTAAAGGAAAGAGATTGTGACTAACTACCATATTCATGCCTCTTATCATTTTCTATACTTCTATTGGGTCAGCCTCTGCTTCAGGGAGAACAAGTTCAGCCTATCCAATCATTCCCAATGATAAAACCCTCCATCGTGGCAAATCTCCTTGGCAGTCTCTCCAACTTAATAATTTCCTTTCTATATAAAATAATGTCCCAACTCATTCTATCGTATTATGTTAACATACTCTGTGCTCAGACCTATGAAGGCAAGCATGCCATATCCATTCTTTATCACCCCATCTACCTACGTGTCCACCTTCAGGGAAATATAGTCTTGGACCTCAAGGTTTCTATGGGTCAGCAGGAATTTAAATTAAAGTTTAGGGTACTGGACATACTTGCCAAAATACCAAACTTACAAGCTGTAGATTTTGACCACTCACTATGGAGCTACCAAGATTGACGACAAGAATTCAATGTTTATTTTTCAATGGTAAGTGTTTGGTAGGATTAACTGGGAGAGCAGCACGTGCCACAAGTTTACTTTCAGAATAGGGAAAATGTCAAGGAGTGAACTTTTGTAAGGATTAAAAACTTGGTGGCTGCTTTCCAAGCTTTCTCAACTTAATTGTACAATTACAGTTACAGTTTTAAAATGGCAACAGTTAGAAAGGCACAAGGCAGCAGCTAGAGGTGACCCGAGGAGCGGCAGCAGCCAGGATTAAATAAATATGAAATGCAAGCTCATTGACAATTAAGAATAACTTTGTAATATTACACTCTTCTCTCCTAAAAAAAAGGAAAACACTAGTAATATCAAATAACACTTTACGGGACTACTCCCATCCATATTGATTGGGAGGTTTTGGTACATGAGCGGATTTCCTTATTACTTGTGGAGCTACTGTTTCATTTTCCTCCACGTCATGGCAGGTCATATCTTCCAACTCCTCCAGTATTGGTACCACCAGATTTCTTTTATCTTGTTCCACAGTAGGAGATGTGGGGATTGCCTGGGCTTCTGAACAAGGTGTCAAATCATAAAGATTCGCATTCATCCGGGTATCTGATGTTTCCATATGTTAATGGTTTCAACTTGATCTACAAGTAGTTTGCTCTTGTAACTCCTCACAAACCAGGGTCCAGGGGTAATTAGACAGGAGGGCAGTGAATTTCTATGGAATGAGCAGCATTGGAATGCTAAAAAAACATTCATGGGGTGTAGCATTTGTTGCTGTACACAACAGAGTGATTTTGGGAGTGCAGTACCTCAGGAAGCACCAGTTCCCAATACTTCTCGGGCAGGTTAAGGCCCAAACGGACTATCTTCCATACGATGCCGTTGAACCTCTCTACCTGTTTATTCGTGAATGGGTGGTCTATGGTAGTGTGACTTGTGGCAAACCCATTCTGGGAGAGATAACCTTTCAGATCCTTAGACCCGAAGGTGATGCCTCAATCAGAGTGTATGTAATTTGGCATTCGGCATCGGCTAAATAGCAGATAAGACATCTGATCACTGTTGTAGTATGCATATTGGGACATGGAAAGGCAGAGGGGAAATGTGATTATTCATCAACTACTGTAAGTAGATATGGGTTATGTGAAGCTGTAGGCAAGAGTCCTTGAATAATAAGCCGTTCCACAGGTTTTGTTGCTTTGATAAGAGTTCCTCCTGGTAGGTGGTAGAACTGAGGATTTAGTTCAGCACAGTCCCTGGATGACACATGTCTTCTTGACATCTTCTGTAGAAAAGGGGAGATGCTTTCCTCTTACAAAAGGCAGCAGCCAAGTTATTCCTGGATGACAAAGTCCATTGTGAATGTCAGAGAGTGTGGAGGTAGTAAAGGCTGAACAAGTGTACACCTGACTAAATGTGTCAGGGACCACATTCTCTTTCCCAGGATGGTACTTTATTGTGCAACTAAATGCTGCAAGTTCCAGCGCCCATTCTTGAATCTGCAATCTATCTTTGAATGGCTTTTACTGTCAAACATAAAGGCCACTGACCTCTGATCAGTAACCAAGCTAAAGTGGCATTGTGCCAGGTAGAGGTTCCATTTGTCCACTGCCTCAATGATGCAGTTGCCTCTTTCTCTACAATGTAGTAGTGTAATACATTTCCTTGTAGCATCTTTGATATGAATACAACAGGTGGTCCTCCTTGATAAAGGACAGCAGAAATAGCCACATCAAATGCATCACACTCTTCTTCAAAGGTAAGTTTTCATCCACCGAGTGCAGGGTGGCTTCCTCCAACTTCCTCTTTAGTAAGTTAGAGGTGTTCAGGGTCTTTTCCTCCATTGGAAATTTTTCTGTATTTACCATCGGTTGAACTTTGTTAGAAGACCCATGAATCCATTTGGCTTTAATGAGCAAACATCCCGAGGGCCCTTTCTAAGGATCGCAAATTTTCTGGTGTAGGAAGCTCTTGTCGTGGGCGAAGTCTCTCAGGATCTGCCTTAACGATCCCGTTCCCCACACAGTATCCAAGGACATTTATGGACTTCACAGACTCCACAGTCTTTGAATCATCAAGAGTTTGGTGCCTCTGACTGATGGCCTTTAGGAATTTCTTTACATTTTGATCATGTCCCTTTTGTGTTTGTCCAGCAATAGTGATATTATCAAGGTAAGGGAAAGCACCTTGCATTTTTTTTCTCTAATTAACTTGTCCATAGCTTGCTGGAAGGTGGCTACCCCATTTGTGACTCCAAATGTAATCTTACAAAATTGTCCATTGGCTTCAAAAGCCGTGTACTTCTTAACTGACTCCTTCAGTGACACTTGGTGATAGGCACTTTTCAGGTCAAAGGCAGAGAACACACTATATTTTGCAAGTTCGTTCAACATTATGTCAATCTTTGGCAAGGGGTAAGCATTCAATTCCATGTATTGATTGTGAATAATCCACAGACATTTGCTTCTTGTGTCGGTGGGTAGGATCCTTCACCACTACCACCTGGGCTTGCCATGGTGATATGCGGGTCTCAATTATGCCTTCTGAAAGTAATTGGTGAATTTCCTCTGCAATGAAGACCTGATCATCTTTGCTAAAGCATCTTGATTTGGTAGCAATTGGTTTAGAGCTTGGTGATAAGTTTGGAAAAAAGGATGGCTCTTCTGTTTTTGCTGCTGTCAGTGTACAGTCATGATCAGCACCATTCCCAGTCAGCTCAGACAAAAGTCCTTCGTATTCAAATTTCACACTCACTCAAATGCTGACACTGGAAATCCTGGCCAAGTATTAAGTCAGAACATACATCCTTCAATAGACCAAGTTGTGTGGCAGCGTATGACTGGTTATTAAGACTAAGAGTTAGATCACAACAATATATCCTCGGGAATTAATATTTTCTAAGCCATATTAATGTCTTTACTGGATGGGTGAACCATTAGTTTTAGTTCCTGCATGACTTTCTTGCTAATGTAACTGTCAGTGCTGCACAAGTCCAACAGAGCACTTACCTTTTACCATTCACAGACACAAAGGTCTCAGCTTGTGGTAAATGTAGCCACTACCTGAGAATTGACCATTGTTGCCACTGAGCTTGGATTTGTACACCCGGGAATAATGTCCCTTCTTGGCACATTTATTGCAAGTAGCCTCATGTGCTGGACAATTTATCCCGCGAATGGTAAGAGATACTACAAAAGAAACATTTCATTATTTTTAAAAATTTTAAAATATTACAAAAAGAGAAAATACAAAGATACAAAAATACACATACAAAGAAGAAAAAATAGAAAAAGGACAAAATATAAAAACGGAAATAGTGATGATATTCCCCCCCCACCTCCCTTCCACCCCCCACCCTCCCTCCATCATCTAGACTGTCCTAACTCTCTCTCCCACCCCTCAGAACCTTACAAAAAATTATACATTTAAAATCAAATAATCAGTGTGCCAACCCTTTACATAACTTTCACTTAAAGTCAATTGCTATACAATCCAAATATAAACCCCACATTTTAACAAATTTTTCCAAATATAAACAAGATTGCAGTTCGTTATGCCGTCTTTGTATATTCAATTCCACATCATCTTTCCAAGTTATCGCTGTACATTTTCTTGCAACCGCAAAAATGCCAAATGTGACTTATCAGCCAGTCCCAAAATAACAGCATTCATATAACCCAGTAAACACATCATTGGATTCATTTGCAAATCAACTGTAAATAAATCTCTTTAAAATTTTATAACCTTTTCCCAAAAAGGTTTAACTTTCTTACATGTCCATACACAATGCATAAAATTGCCTCTCTTTTCTCCACATCTAAAACATGAATCTATTAAACTAAATCCATATTTTTTTAGATTCTCCGGAGTCAAATATAATTGATGAATAAAATTATAATTAACCATACTATATCTTACACTAATTAATTTTGTAATACTATCGATACACATATTTGACCATTCCTCCCAAGACAATTCGATATCTAAATCTTTGTCCCACTTCTCTTTTCCCTTGTATAACTTTATTCATTTTTTGCCTTGTATAACTTTATTCATTTTTTCTTGCAGCAAAAAGAAACATTTCCATTTTGTATTATTAGTGACAGCCACAGCTGGTTCCTCAAGAGGAATTGGAAGGTTATCATAGAGCCCTGCTAAAGAATCTTCACACACCTGTGATACCTGTGATGGTTCATGGCTCACTACTGCAGGTAAAAGGCCTGCCGGGGTAGCATACGCATCATTATTGCGATGAGCGATAATGCAGTGGCTTGGTTATGAGCAGTCTGTAAGTTCAGTGTTTTTTTTTTCTAAAAGATGCTGGCGTATTGCTGGTGAAGCAATGCCAGTGATGGACATATCACACGTTGCCTTGTTTCCACACTGTTCCATACTATGATCTTGAAAATTACAGTTTCTCTTTAACTTTTCCACTCCCTAAAGAAATCATTTGTTGATTCTTCTGGCTTTTCCCACCTGATAGACTGATAGTCTGGCAAAAACCTCATTGGGATTCTTCACAAATAAACTGTCCAACTTAAATATAGATGGGTGAAAGTTTTCATATCCTTCTTAATATTCAAAAAAGTTGCAACTCACACAGCCTAATAGTGTTCATACTTGTTCTGTATATTGTCTCCATAATCATCAACATAACTCATGAGAATCGTACGCCAGTGCCACCACTCGGCAGCTGTCGGTGAGCTGGGGTCAATGTCTAAGTACTAGGGCCTCAAAGCTATCTCCATGTTTGACAATTAAGTTGAGTAAATTGTTGTGAGGAAGAAAATCTTTCCAAGCTTTACTCAACTTAATTGTACAGTTACAGTTTTAAAATGGCAGCAGTTAGAATTTCAAAGAAAGGCACAAGGCAGCAACTAGAAGCTGATTGGAGCGAGAGGTCAGGTGACCTGAGGAATGGCGGCAGCCAAGATCAACTAAATGTGAAATGCAAGTTCATTAATAATTAAGAATAACTTTGTAATATTACATGAACCAATGTTGATGCCCAAATAAAAGTCTCGAAAACAGACTTGAATTTGGAAAAAAAAGGCTGATAATATTATAAAGAGCACAAAAATTGATCACAAAATCCAGAAAGGTGAAATAGAGGAATAGATTGCGATAACGTGCTTTGGAAACTAATGTTAGTCATTGTTTTAAATAGATTCAAGAACTGGCTGTGGTGAACTGCTGTACACTCAGTTATCTGGCTCTGTCCCGTTCTGTGACTGTACCTGTGGCTCCTCCCTCTTGACCCTGTATAAAGGCTCCAACACTCTACCCCCTCCCCAGAAAATTTGGGTCACAGCACAGGATGATGGTCAAGTTTATTATAAATAAAAGCCTATTGTTCTGTAACTCCAGTCTTTTCAGTTATTGATAGCACATCACAGCCCCTTTAGGTTGAAATAGCCTTCAGAAGCAATAACTAACAGAAGTATTACATTTACTCTGAATATCAAGAATCAGAAAGGAAAACAAAGTTTAAATGTCAGTTCCACTTGCACTGGCTGGGAATCTCATAACCAGGTCAAGTAGCACGTTATTGGTGAGGTTGAAGCTTTTCACCTCATCCAGAATGTTTGAAAATACACATTTGACATAACAGGGCAGTAATCCACAATACTCAGGGTGAGTGTAAGATTTATTGCTGGATTTCAGCCATCAGTTGTCCTACAGTAGTGTAAAGGTCACTCGAAAGAGCAAGACAATATAAAGCAACTGGAAGATCTCAATAGGGCACTGGAGAGGTCACAGCTGGATTAAAGCATCCTGTCTGGTTGCCACACTTCAGCAAGATGGTGAATGTCCTTGAGGGGATGTGAAATCAATTTGTTCAGATAGGTCCAAGGAGAGATTTCAACCAAAAGGTTAGAGCAGAGAAACTGGGCTTGTTTTCCTTCTGGCAAGATAGGTTGAGACGAGATGTGATGGAGGGGGACGAAGGTCACAGCTGTCTATCTAAGGATGGAAGAGAAGCAGTTCCCCTTGACAGTTGGTTTCTAGGTCAGAGACTCTGATTGAAAATGGACTGAAAATTCAAGGGAAATGCGGGAAAAAATGCTAATCATCTGGAGCTCACTGCTCTCAGGAGGATGGAAATGAAATTTCTAGTTTCAGAAGGAAATTGGATAGGTTGAAAGAAATAACTTACCTGCAGGGTCATGGGGACAGAATGGGAAAATTAGACTACTCAGAGTGGTCAGCAAAGAACCAGTGGCAACTCAATGGGCAGAATAGTCTAACATGTCCAACTAATGCTCACACCAAGAGTCATCTCATCAAAGTTGGATTCCATTTAATATTCTCAGCAAAGCAAATGAGGAAATGAAGTTCCTAATACAGGAGCTGTAACAAAGGACAAAGAATCCAACACCATAAGCAGAGGGATTGTTGTTGTGGATCTGTCCTCACACACTGCTACTGGGGAAGAGTCGTCAGCTTTCTCACAATACTTACCACCTTTGCTTGATGTTGGCATTTATCAACAAGAAATGTGTCATTCATATGTATCAGCATTGATGGTCAAGCCCTTTATAAATGAGAGCAAGAACATTGTTGCAATCCAGGTCATTGAATGTACTTAAGGCAGAGATTGATATTATATCAATAGAGAGAGCGGGGGTGGGGGGGGGGAAGGGATCTGCAGGCCTCAGAAAGTTGCTGTGGGCTGCCAGTGCCATATTTTTTAGGTACTACAAGACTTGCAGGAATAGCAGCTACCCCTCTACCATCAGACTACTCCACAACTAACTCAATCAGGGACCTATTTAAGGACTCTTACTTTTGCACTTTATTAATTTTTTGAATCTCTATATAGCACCGTTTATTTATTTGTTTGTTTACAAGTCAAGTCATCAAGTTTATTATCATCCGATTGTACAAGTACAACCCGAAGAAACAGCGTTCTCCGCTCCTCAGTGCAAAACATGCAGACACACAACCAGACTTAACACATATACAGACAAATAATGCATATGCAGGACAGGTATTTCATCTATACAAATAAATAAATATTGTTCTGTAACTATGAGAATCTCAAATTGTTAGTGACATTCTGCATTCTCACTGCTTATGGGAAGAAGCTGTATCTCTTCCCCAATTGGAGCAGCTGGAAGATGCCATGGTGCAGGTTGAAATAGGTCCTCAATGATTTTGTGTGCCCTTCTCAGACACAATGTGGGGGGGGGGGGGGGTGGGAAAAGGGGGTGGAGGGGGTGGGATGGGTAGCAAGACTCCAGTGATCTTCTCTGTCATGCTTATGGTCCTGTTAATTGACCTCCAATCCATTTCTCTGCTGAAACTGTACCATACTGATGCTGCTGGTTAGAATGCTCTTGGTGGAACTTCTAAAGAAGGTTGACATGGGTGGCCAGTAATCTTGCCCGCTTCAATCTATAGTCAATGTTGCTGCGTCCTAACAACTGAGGATATGTTGTAGGTGTAGAATAGGCCACTAGTTAAGTGAACCCCAAAGAACTTGGTGCTCTCCACTCTCTCTACTACAGAGTTGTTGATATGGTCATTCCTGATTTTTCCTGAAGTCCATGATCATCTCTTTCATCTTGCTGCCAGTGACCGAGGAGGAGATGCTGTGGCAGGCTTTGTGGGAGGATCTGGAGGTCTGTGTGTTCTGCCATGGATGTGTCATGGAGCCTGGAATGGCCGTGTCAAGTGCATGGCCCAGAGATTCTGGAGGTTGTGGCATCTTGGAAAGCGGGGCCCTGTGGTGGATGATGGGGTTGGCGAGGAGGTCGTTGGACTCATAGCTTATGAGCTCATATGATAATTTGAACTGTGTGGCAGTTCTTCACTTCAAGCTATTAGTCTTTTTTAAAATCTCAGTCTATGAAGATGTAACTTGTTTCTCTAGTGACTACTGTCTAGTTTTTTTTAAATCTTTTGCACTGTTTTTTTATTCTCTGTGTAGGTATGTTTGAGTCTTGTGTAGTTTTTTTTCTTTTGTTTGTCTGGTGTAGGAATGGCGTAGTCTTGTGTTGTTTTTGTGTAATCGCGTGATATGTAGGTACATTATGGTTTGGAGGAATGTTAACTTGTTTATTACTGTTTTAATGACAAAAAAGTCATCATATTGTCCACGATGAAACTCAGGTTGTTACTCTCACGCCATTTCACAAGATTTTCTACCTCTTCTCTGTACTGCGATTCATCGTTGAGCTGATGAAGCCAACTACTGTTGAGTCCTCTGCAAACTTGATGACACTGTTGGAGTTGGATCTGGTGATACAGTCGTGGGTCAGTAGTGTGAAAAAGAGCAGGCTGAGCACACAGCCCTGAGGTGTGCCAATGCTTAGCGTGAAGGTGTTTGATGTCCTACTACTGACCGAGACAGACTGTGGTCTTTCTGTTAGGAAATCCAGGATCCAGTTACACAGATGGATGTTCATTCGCAGCAAGGACAGATTCCCTACCAGCCTCTGGGGAATGATCATATTAACCGTCGAGCTGAAGTCAATGAACAGCAGCCTGTCTCGAGTTGGTCCAGCACGCAGTGAATGACAAGGCTATTGTGTACAGTTTTTTTTTACTGCCAATAAATGGTAATACTGCCTCACCCACAGGAAAAAGAATCTCAGGGTTATATGCACTGTTCCCTTTAAGCTGTGCACATGTCCGTGTGCATAAAGGAAATTAATGAGCATACAAAAGGTTAGTTACCTAAAATAATGTAGTAATTAATAATTAGACTTATTGAAAATAATCTCTTAGCTAATTGTTTCTGTTAACTATTTAGTCCGTTTTTCAAATACCACTAATTTACGTCACCTCACCTTTCCTGTTGTGGTTTGTACAGTTGCAGCACGGCTGCAGCCATGTTTGCTAATGAGAATCAAATGCTCTCAATTGAATGGAAGTTTTAGATATAGTTTACAAAGAATGGGTAAGTATCAAAGACTGGAGAGAGAAAAAAAATAACTGAGTGTTGATATTCTGTGCAATTTCATGCCAAATATTTTGTAAACCTACATAAACTGTTGTACGAGAAGATTTTCACATTAGGCATCTGGATTGTTTGTCCACTAGCTTTGTAATCAAATGAGTTTTGGTTTAACCATTTCCAGCAACAATTAATAAATAATAATCTGTGAATTGTTGGGTGTTATTATTAATTTATTTAGATATTGCATCATATAAAAAATAAGAAATATTCATTGATGTTTTATTTAATGGAATCACAAACTGAACAAAATAGTTCAATATATTTCTTCATAGAATGCGATCACACTTGTATTATATTAAAACATGCCAATACAGTTTTATTAGCCATGAGAGATACGCAGTGCCAACATTATCTTGAAACAATCACAAGTTTACATTTGTACAAGCATTCAATGCGTACGTACTTTTGTCACAAGGAAAAAAAATTGCATAACATAAGATTTTTGCGCATACTGACTACTAAAAATTAGAGGAAACATTGGTTGCATGTGATGTCATGTATGTACTCTGACAATAAATCTGAATTGGAATCTGACTAGTCAAGCTATCAAAGATTATGCAGATAAGGCAGGTGAATGGAGCTGAATGGGAGAATTGATCAGCATGGAGCGGACTCGATAGGCCGACTGGCCTACTTCTGCTCTTATGGTCTTATGGTCTTATAAAGTCAGCACCTGTAGAGATTGCTCACTATCTGTATCTCCACCACAACTACAAATCTCAATGATGGTGTCATCAGGTTATCAATACACTAGGTTGTGTCTCATGGATTGCAAATAGAATTTATTAATTTAACGTGGAATGGACACAATGTTCCAAGTAGCTTCCACCAAGCCAGCAGTAAAACATAAATATGTTCCACATTAGTGAAGCAAATGAACCAAATGTAGGGTTGGCAGACATCCAGTCCTTGATCTCAGTAGACAAATGCTCAAAATAAGTCCTTTTGCGGCTCTCAGCTCATATAAAGAACGTAATTTCATAATCCAAATTTCTGTAACAGATACTGAACTTGATGTTGGAATGTGCCAAATGTTAGAAGAAGATAGGAATGCAAGCCTCTCAGATAGAGTCATCAAGGGAGATGAATGAAAATATGAAATATCCATTGTATGGACTGGGGGCCAGCCAGCTTACCAGAATACTTTGCCATATCCTAAATAATCTTTGCTAGTTTGGTTATCTTTTTAAGATGAATTCTGGAAACTATGACACAGTGTGCAACCACTGAATTATCATATTTATTTCTGGGACGAGGTGATTGTGTTAACAGAAAAGTTTAGTCATTTGAGTCTGTCCTGAGCTGACAAGCTTGAACAGTAAATTTATTGAAATAATTGGAAGAGACTAATCAGAAAATGCTGAAAGGACGATTACGAGGAAAATCTGGAATTGGGTGCATGGTGCAAAAATGAGGGGTGACTTCAGTGATGGGGGGGAATGAGTTTCAAAAGATGTAGCATCACATGGTGGCATCTGAGGGTCCAACAGTAATCATGGGCATAATAATGCTCCAAACTGGACAATGGTTGAAAGGAAAGTCATGGTCGATGTCAGCAAATCAGGTAAACAGAGATGTGAACAAATTTCTTCACAACTCTTTGCATCAGAGGGCTGAGGATGGGGTGGCATAATGCCGCGTCTAATAACCATGCTACCTCACAGCTCTAATCATGCAACAGGTTCCATTCTGGCCTATGGTGCTGTCTGTATAGGTTTGATACTGACCTCTGGTGATGTACGTAGAGGTTCGATACTGACTTCTAATGCTGTCTGTATAGAGTTTGCTTGATCTCCATGTGACTGTACCTCAACAAAAAGCCCTGGAAAATCTGGACAGTAAAGATGCATTCATCAGGATGCTCCTTATCGACTACAGTTCGGTATTTAACACCATCATCCCCTCAAAATTGATAAGCAAACACCAAGACCTGGGAATCAACATCCCACTGTGTAATTGGGATTGATTTCCTCAACTCCAGACCACAATCAGTGAGGATTGGTAAGAACATCTCCATAATCTCCATCAGTACCAGAGCACCACAGGGCTGCATTCTTTGTCCCCTGGGCTACTCACCTACTATGTGACTCAAAATAAGAAACATACCATTTACAAATTTGCCAACAATTCCAGAGTCATGGGTTGTATAAAGAAAGGTGATGAGTCACCCTACAGAAGGAATATTGAAAACCTGGCTGAATGGTGCACCAACAACAACCTCACACTCAATGTCACCAAAACTAAGGAGCTGATTGTTCATTTCAGGAAGGGAAAGCCAGAGATATACAATCCAGTGATCATTTTGGGATCAGAGGTGGAGAGGGTGAGAAAATTTAAGCCAAAAGAGATGGGGAAGATCTTATTTCTTTTCCTTCAGTATTCACTCAGGAAACAGGCACAGAGTCGTGAGAATCAAGGAAAACAAGCAAAGAGGTCATGGAACCTATACAGATTCAAGGGGAGGAAGTGCTTTCTGCCATAAACCAAATAAGGGCCTGACAAGATATTCCTTCAGACATTGAGGGAGGCTAGAATAGAAATTGCAGGGGCTCTGCAGAAATACTTAAAATGTCCTTAGCCATGAGTGAGGTGCTGGAGGATTGGAGAGTAGCTGACATTGTTCTGCTGTTTAAAAAAGGCTCCAAAGGTAACCCTTGAAATTATAGACGGGTGAGCCTGACATCAGTTGTAGGTAAATTATTGGAAGATGTTCTAAGAGATTGGATATACAATTATTTGGATAGACAGAAACTGATTAGTTATAGTCATGATGGCTTTGTGCATGGTACGTTGTGTTTAACCAGTCTTTAGTGTTTTTTGATGAAGTTATCATGAAAGATGATGAAGGAAAGGCTGTGGATGTTGTCTACATGGACTTTAGTAAGCCCTTTGACAAGATCTAACATTGGAGGTTAGTCAGGAAGGTTTAGATACTAGGTATTTATGGTGAAGGAGTGAACTGTATTTAACATCAGCTGGACAGAGAAGCCAGAGAGTAGTGGTGGATGATTGCTTCTCAGACTGGAGGCCTGTAACTAGTGGTGTGCCTTAGGGATCAGTGCTGGGACCATTGTTGTTTGTCATCTACATCAATGATCTGGATGATAATGTGATAAATTAGATGAACAAGTTTGCAGATGACACTAAAATTGGAGGTGGTGTGGACAGTGAAGATGGTTTTTAAAGCTTGCTAGAAAACTGGACAGAAAAATGGCAAATTGAATTTAATGCAGACAAGTGTGAGGTGTTGCTCAAACCAAGAAAGGACATACACAATAGGGCACTAAGGTGCAGTAGAACAAAAGGGCCTGGGAATACAAATACATAATTCCCTGAAAGTTGTGTCACAGGTGGTGTTAGGTCTGCTTTGTTCATGAATGAGTGAGACAAACACCAGGCTGAGTCGAAATCAGGGTTCTTTGTTCTTTATTACCGGATTGTAACACTTGCGACTAACAAGTTAGTCGGAGAATGCATTCTGCCGTTATCAGCAAAATGGTGATTTTTTATACCCTTGGATACATGTTTAGAACATCATCATATCATTACTTGTCCAATGACTAAAACTGTTGCTATCCTTTCCCTGCTAGCTTCCTGCCTCTCAATCCATCAATGTCTCTCTTATCTTGTAAGTACAAGGATGCATTCTGTTACTCCTTAGTACTGGGTGACTCCTTCTCCGGTCCCATCTCATGATGTTTTACCTAACAGGAGTACAAGGACACCTCCCCTTCTTGTTACTGCCCTGTACAGGGTAACTCCCTACACATTCCCATCTCATGATGTTTTACCTTACAATCCCTCCTTTGTCCTCTTTAGAGGACAATCTCGCCCTGACTATGCTACCACCGCGTTACATTATTTCGCCTATTATTGCCAAGCTCTATACGGGTTCTGTTCACAGGGTAGTTCGGCTGGTGGGCGAGGGTTCCCCCAACCCTCCTTTGCGTACACCCCCCATCCGTCACCCCGATCCCATTGCCCGTTTACAAGTTTCATCCCATTTGCCCCCAAGCAAAAAACTAGCTAACCCCCCGTACATTAGTAAATTCCCAAGTTAACATATGGTCTACAATCTAATTCATAATACTTGTTCTACAATCTGATTAATAATGTTTGTGTTACAATCAATGTTATAATATTTGGGTTACAAGCAAGGTTAAAATTATATGTGTAAAATCTAATTCACAATCCCTCCTTCCCATCACATTCCCCTTCAGACTCCAGATCGATCTCAGCAACTTTCTCCGCCTCCTGTAATGTGAGATAGTCTTGCTCCACAGCCTGCACAGCTTGATATTTCGGAGGCAGTTCATCACGGTCAGCAAAGGCTCTCTCTATGGTCCTCGTAACCAGCGTTCGAATGCATGGAATACAACAACAGCCACAAGTGATAAAAATTGATACAGAAATGAACAAACCCAGCAAAAGTTGTCCTAACAATGTGCTCCATCTCCCAAACACTCCCTGTAATCAGGATAAAACAGGATTGGAGACTCCAGACTGGGCTTTTAATTCTTTCGCCAATGCCCTAAGTTTCGTTAACCCCTTAGTGAGTGATCCATCTGGCCCTGTGTTATTAGAGATAGAAGTGCAGCATAGATCTCCAAACATAGCACACACTCCACCTTTCTCTGCCGGGACCATATCAATCGCTATCCTATTCTGAAGTGTCATAAGGGAAGTTTCTGACAGTTGTTGATGTATTGCCTCAACAACGTCCCTGGTCAAATTTGCAAGGCGCTGAACATTATAGTGAATAAGGTTGATCCTATTAACATTTTTATTTACAGTGATGGGAAAAATTGCACTAAAAACAGGAAAGCTTTCAAACCCAGCTGCAATCTCATCGGCTAATTTAAATTCGTCCGGAATATTCCGGGCTTGGCCAATGGCATCAATCCATACCCCATCAGGGTTCCTTCCTCCCGGCCCCAAGAGTCCAACACTCCTCCTTTTTCTCCACAGCCAACTCTCTGTGTGGCGCAATTCTAGGGAATCCTCGTCTCCCTCCTGCATTTTGACAATCAGCACTGGCGCATTAAGGGTTACTAGAGCACACCGACCATCCCAGTTAGCAGGGAGCCAGTTGTACAGCACTCTTCCTCCACAAAACTCATCTGTGTAGTCATTCAATCTGCTACAAGTCTCCTTAGTTTCAGATTCATTTTTTTTGTTATGGGACCTCAAAATCATCCCCTGTATATGTTCATGATAACCAGTAACCTGTTTGGCTGCCCTGTCAGGCACCCATGTGGCGTTTTCCCTGCTAATAGTAGGTCGTCTACATACTGAATCAGTGTAACATCTTCCGGGAGCTTTAATTTCATTAGGATTTCGCTAAGGGCCTGATTGAACAGTCCTGGACTGTCCTTATAACCCTGAGGTAATCTAGTGTATGTGTACCGATGTGCTTGGTAAGTGAAAGTTAACCAGTCTTGCCATTCCTCAGCTAAATTCAAGCAGAAGAATGCGTTTGCCAGATCAATGACAGTATAGTATTCGTGCTCCGGACTCAGAGCCCTAAGTGCTACATATGGGTCTGGGACTGGTCTCCCGATGGTCTTGGTAGCCAAGTTAATCTCCCGGAGGTCGTGTACCATCCTCCAGTCTTTTCTACCCGGTTTGGGAACAGGCATGATGGGCGTGTTCCACATACTGTCAGGTGCCGCCCTTAAAACCCCTGACTCCATTAACCCTTCTATCGTTCCTTTAATACCCTCCTCCTGACTGGGCGACAAGCGGTATTGTTTTCTCCATATTGGTTTCTGCCCGGGGTTGGCCAATTCTAGAAATACCTCTCCTTTTATTACTCCCACATCATAGGGCCCCGTTGTCCATATATGTGGACTCAGATTAGAAAGATATTTGTCTGAGTCTCTGTGATCAATATTTTCTCCTTCTATGGCTCGGTCTCTTTCTACTTTCTCATTCACTACCTGGTCCCATGCTTCAATATTCAGTCTGACAAATTTTCCTCCCTCCGAGGTGGAATATCCCGGGATTTCTGTCTGCCTGTATTCACACCCTATCGCTTCCTTTACCATCGGACCCAGCTGTCGAGCGTGATGATCTTTGGCAATACCCAAGGTCACATGAGGCACACTTTCTACTCCTAAGCAGAACCACTCCATTTGTTCTTCTGTCATGACAACCATAGCAGCTATTCCCTCCTTACCTACAAAGATAAATGGACAATGTATCGTTTCTGTCTTCCCTTCTTTTAGAGAGTCCCACCTCTCCTCATATTCCTGGTCCGGGTGGATGGTGTAGTTTAATGTAACATGCATAGGATCTAGTGGATAATGGTAATCCCCATACCGAGGAATACTGGCCCTCCACTCAAAAAACTGTTTAATCAGCCCTGGGCCTGGTTCATCATACAGTAGCTGACTCCAGAAAATACTAACCTCCACAGAGTCTTCTGAAGCGTTAGATGGGGTCATTACTATAAACTGTCCTCCCCTTCTTATTGTATCCCCTGGGTATGTTAACCGAAGGCCCTTCTCAGAACATTGTATGGTTATTCCTAGTTTGGTAAGAATGTCCCTTGCTAATAAATTAATGGGGCAACTTGGCACAACCAGGACAGGCGTTTTAACCCTTTGTCGTCCAAATGTCATGTCGATGTTATCTGTATAGGGCTGTGTTTCCCTTATCCCGGAGAATCCTATTGTAGATAATGTTTTGCCCGAAAATGTGCTCCCTGGGGGTTTTTTAATCACTGTCGTAACTGCTGCCCCTGTGTCAACCATAAATTCAATTTTTTCTCCATTTACCGTCCCCCAAATTTTTGGTGGCTCCCAGGGAGGCGTGATTTTTGATTCTCCAGGGCACCTTCAATAATCAAATTCAGCACCTTCCTCAATATAGTCATTACACTGAGGTGCCTGGACTTGTTGATCACTCTGCCACCCCCCGATTCTCTGGGGCCCATCAATATGTCCACCCCTACCCCTTGCTTGTCCTCTTAAGTTTCCTCCTCTTCCCCGATAGCCTCTAATAGAGGGTAATCTTTTTCCCCTTGCTCTCCCAGCCTCCGGACAGTTCCGCTGGTAGTGTCCAGGATTTTGGCAGTACCAGCATACTGCATGTTCCCCTCTATACATTGTACCTAGCTGTCTTTCCCAACCATTTCTTACTTGGGGTCCCGGATTTATCACTGGCCCCATGACCTGTGGGACTATCTGTTGGGCCGCTAATTTAACCCCTATATGTTCTATGGCTCTCACCAATTTATCGGTTGTTTTGTCCACCTCCTTCTGGGACGCACTTTCTGACTTAGCATGCTCTGATTGACGATGTCGTTTGATTGCATGTGTCAGGTGTCTTTTCCACAAATCCTCTGACATTGTCTCTAATCCCACAATGTCCCTTAATTTTGCTTGAACCGTAGCAGGTAGTCCGTTTATTATCCCATTACGAAAGTGAGCCCTTCCTAAGGGGCTGTGGTCGGGTCTTTCTCCAGTCCCTGTTTCCCATAAGTCCCATGCTCGAGTGAAATACTCGTGTGCAGTCTCTCCTTCCTTTAGTTGAAGGGTTACCAAGACATCCAAACTATAGGGTGTAGGAAATGTTTCTCTAAGTGCTTCCCAAAATTTATTCCAAAGTGGGTTAAATTCTATTTCATCCCCCAATTTACTGCTTCTTACAATTTTCTCTATTTGCTTCAGGGCCCCTTCTGCCTTTAATTTTATCATGATAGTTCTGACATCTGCGAGTGCTAATTGTTCTTGGCAGGTTTCTCGCTCAAAACAAGAAATCCATGGACTAGCCCCATTACTCAACGGAGGTAGTTTTTTCATTAAACTCTCTAAGTCCATTCGTGACCAGGGTACATATTTTTGAGTTCCCCGTCCCGTGATCAGTAATGGGCATTGATATCTCAATTTTGGGGATTTCTGCTCCTTCTTTACTCTTGGCATGCATTTATTTATCCCACCTTGTTCTGACTCTTCTTCGTCACTGTCACTGTCCCTATCAGCTTCCAATGTCTCAGGGTCAAAGGTATATTGGTCACGTTCATCTCTAAGATAATCTTTTCGGCCATAGTTTAGTTGTTTCACATCTTTCTCTTTTGTCCTAACTATGTCCAGGTAGGCATGTCTATTTTTCTCCCTCCCGAGTCTTTTCCTTCTACTTTCCTCCCATGGTGGATCGTATCTCGTTTCCTCATCTGTACTACACTTTTCGTCCTTTACTCCTATTACCATTCCTTCAGCTTTAATTTCTCCTGACAGTGTTGTAGTTATCTTTTCCACTTCCTTCAATACACCTACCATTAAATCTTTTTGATCCTCACTGATCTGCCCCAGCACATTAATATCTCTGTTTAAGTTTTTAATGTTATCCTGAACCTTTTTCATGTTCCATTTCTGTATCTCTAACTCCTTTTCTATTTTCTTGGACTCCAGAGGGGTCTCTACATCTATTACTCCCCCTTCTATTTTTATTAAAGGGGCCTGTACCTCGTCTGATGTGTCCCTATTCCCGTGGTTCTTGTCACACCCCAGTGTCTCAATATCTGGATATAAGGGACGTGACTCCAGTATCCCATCTGGGGTGTCAGAGAGAGAGAGAGAGAGAGAGAGAGAGAGCATAGCGAGAGAAAGAGATAGAGAGGCAGATACACAGAGCACAAGAGATAGAGAGAGAAAATGCCTTGCACTGGCCCCACTGGGAGAAAAGTCTTCAGATTAACACTTTCGTTTCAAAGGTTTTAAAAGGTTCTCATCCTGTGATCACTGGTCTGGATCAGATTGGGTCTCCCACCACTGGGAACTATCACTCCTTCCTTCCCTCCCACCTCGAGTGAGCTACACGTCAGCCCACAATGTCTGCCCTGATCCCGCAATGGTGGGGGTGCGGGAAAAAGGGAGGGAGAGAGGATAAAACAGGATCCCATTTGATGCGGAGCTGGAATTGTGGGCACAAAATTAAAACCAAATTGTATTTCTCTGCCCTGCCCAACCTGGGGATTTCAGGGCAGCACCGCCACAGATTGGGATTGGGAGGGGGAGTGGGTGAGAGAGGAGGGGGGGGAGAAGAGAGAGAGGGGGAGAGAAGAGAGAGGGGGGAGGGTGAAAGGAGGGAGGGAGAGAGCAAACCCGGACACTTCGTGGCTGGAAACTGGAAACAGGCACTTTTCCTTTCCCTTCTGTGTTTT
The DNA here is from genome assembly GCF_036971445.1 of Narcine bancroftii. Taxonomy (NCBI): domain Eukaryota; kingdom Metazoa; phylum Chordata; class Chondrichthyes; order Torpediniformes; family Narcinidae; genus Narcine; species Narcine bancroftii. The sequence continues at coordinate 132,658,370 of NC_091476.1, forward strand.
GTTTCTTCCAGCTTATCTAAGACACTACGTTTTAAAATTTTTGTTTCCCTCACCTGTCAGGAACATCTCAGTGCCCCCGGGTAACCAACCCCTCTTCCTCCAGCGGTCTACACATTTTCGGAGCATTTTTTGTTTTTCCAATGCCGCATTACTGGTATTTCGCTCCTCTAATTCCTGATTAATTTCCTTAATAACTTGGTCAAAAGTCTTAGCAGGCAACTGTACAGCCATAGCTGCGGGACCGCTTTCTAATGCCTGTTTTAATTTAGGTTCTTGTCCGTTTAGGGGATCTATGTCAACGAAAATTGCTTTTAAAAATGTCTCCTTGCAAGCTGGATGACTAATATCTTTTAAAAGAACAGTCTCTAAGTCTTGTCCTCCAATTGACTTCAGACTGTCCTGTATACTCTGATTGCTCGTTTTCCACTCTCTGTTTTCCCAAAGGGGTCTGAAAGTTAAATTACAACTAGAAAACCAAATATTTGGGCTATACTTTTGTCCTGTTTCCCTGTACCAATCTATGAATTTACGTAACTTTATCTCCTTGGTGATGTTGGGAATACCCTCATTTAACTTATCAAAAGTATTTCGAATAAACTGGGTGTCTCTTAGGAGTTTGTCAACTTTTTCATTAATATCTCCTACCTGATCCGGACACAGCTGTCGCAGCCTTCTGTCGTCGTTCTTGTTCACCAGGCAGGCGTCCCTGAGTACTTTTTTTGTTGTCTCAAGGTCTCTAGTGTCTGCTGTGGTATTCCACCACGGCGAATTGGGGAAATAAATTCTTAACTTCTCAAGTGTACAGACATTATCATACCTACCGGACATTTATAAGTCAGTCTCTCAGATACAATTGAGGCCAATAAGCCTGAACCTTTGTTTTCTTTCAAAGCCCAACCTTCACGTGGGAGATTTCTCCTCTTAATAACCAGTTTAGGGCAGAAAACTCAGGTCCTCAATTGTTTATAGACCACCTTCTCACTCTATTGGACTTTGCAACGACACAATAAAGACTTTTAAACTCTAGTAGTTTCTTGCGAAGCACTTAATAAATGTCATTCAAACACCTTAAGGACTTTTATCTTGTCTGTAATCACTTACGTGTTACAATCCTGGCATGCGACCTTCAATTGTGGTCGTCTAATTTGTCCGATCTCCAGTTCTTACTGACAATCATAAAGATTTTAAAAAAAAAAAAGAGAATTTTGTTAAAACAGGCTTCTCTGGACCTTTTTATCAGCCGGCTGAGATGATTGTCAGAAAAAACAGAAACCGTCGTCCAGTGTTCACTCACCCATCACGTCGGGGTCACCAAATTGTTAGGTCTGCTTTGTTCATGAATGAGTGAGACAAACACCAGGCTGAGTCGAAATCAGGGTTCTTTGTTCTTTATTACCGGATTGTAACACTTGCGACTAACAAGTTAGTCGGAGAATGCATTCTGCCGTTATCAGCAAAATGGTGATTTTTTATACCCTTGGATACATGTTTAGAACATCATCATATCATTACTTGTCCAATGACTAAAACTGTTGCTATCCTTTCCCTGCTAGCTTCCTGCCTCTCAATCCATCAATGTCTCTCTTATCTTGTAAGTACAAGGATGCATTCTGTTACTCCTTAGTACTGGGTGACTCCTTCTCCGGTCCCATCTCATGATGTTTTACCTAACAGGAGTACAAGGACACCTCCCCTTCTTGTTACTGCCCTGTACAGGGTAACTCCCTACACATTCCCATCTCATGATGTTTTACCTTACAGTGGATAGGGTTGTAAAGAGAGCTTTTGGCATATTGGCCTTCATAAATCAAAGTATTTGAATATAGGAGTTAGGATGTTATGATAAAGTTGTATAAGACATTGGTGAGACCAAATTTGGAGTATTGTGTGCAGTTTTGGTCACCTAACTATCAATAAAGTAGAAAGAGTGCAGAGAAGATTTACTAGGATGTTGCCCGGACTTCAGGAACTGAGTTACAGGGAAAGGTTAAACAGGTTAAGACTTTATTCCCTGGAAAGTAGAAGTATGAGGGGAGATTTGACAGAGGTATTTAAAATTATCAGAGTAGATGTAGATAGGTTTTTTCACGGAGGTTAAGTGAGATACAAACCAGAGGACATGGGTTAAGAGTGAAAGAGGAAAAGTTTAGCAGGAACATAAGGGGGATCTTTTTCAACAGAGGGTGGTGGAAGGGTGGAATGAGCTGACAGCTGAGGTGGTAAATGCAGGGTCAATTTTAACATTTAAAAAGAATTTGGACAAATAAATGGATAGGAGCGGTATGGAGGGCTATGGACTGGGTGCATGTCAGAGGGCTAGGCAAAAAAAAAAAAAGATTCAGCACAGACTGAAGGGCCAAAGGGGTTTGTTTCTGTGTTATAGTGTTCTATGGTTCTATGGTTTTAGGGAGTTACTATCTCAGAGGATCTTTCCTGGACTCAACACAATAATGGCATAGTGAAGAAAGCACATCATTGCCTCTATTTCCTCAGGAGTTTGCAGAGGTTTTGTATGACACCAGAAACCCTGGCAAATTTTGACAGAGGTGTGATGGAAAGTGTGCTGACAGGCTGCATCATGGTCTAGTATGGGGACACCAATACCCCTGAATGTAAGGCCCTCTAAAATGTAGTGGACACAGTTCAGGACATCATAAAAAAGTCCCTCGCCACTATCGAGAACATCTACAGGAAGCGCTGTGATTAGAGAGCAGCAGGAATCATCAAGGATCCAGACCAACCAGCACATGTTCTGTTCTCACTGCTGCCATCAGGAAAGAGGTATAGGTGTCATAAGACTCAAATCACTAGGTTCTGGAATGGCTATTAGACTCCTCAACCATAAACTCAATCAAGGATTCATTTAAGGATTCTTATTTGTGATTATTTTATTCTCTCTTTATTTCACAGTTTGTTTACATTCGCTATCTGTTTATAGTTATTTATTTGTTTACATATATGTGCTATGCACAGTTTTTTTTGCACTACAAATAAGTGATAATTCTACCTTGACCACAGGAAATAGAATCTCAGGGTTGTATGTGATACCATGTTACGTGCTCTGGGGATAAATCTGAAATCTGCATGGACTTTCTCCACGCCTTCCAGTTTCTGCCAGTGTCCTGAAAACATGCATGTTAACAGGTTACTTGGCCATCATGCATGAATGGATGAGAATGTGGAGAGAATGAAAGTGGGATTATTGTAACACTGTAAGTGAATGGTTCTCGTTGAATGGAAGAGCTTATCTCTTTGCTTCAACACTATATAATTTAATGACAGCTTTGAGAAATGCTACATAGATTGGTGTAGGAAAAAGAGGATGATGGTGAAGCTTGAAACAGGGTGGGTTTATCTACTTGAGTGATCTGAGACCAGATACCAGTTAGTATAACTCTATTGTGATCACACTTGATGGACATACAGCCGTAACTGGAACTACTAAAAAAATTAGAGGGTTATAAGGTAAGCAGGGCTTCGTTTTTTTTGGTAGGTATACATGGGTCAGTGCCACATCGTGGGCTGAAGGGCCTGTACTGTGCTGTAATGTTCTATGTGGTAATGGAATGGATGTCCTGGCTTCTTCAGTCTCCCAAACAAACTGACGAGAGAATAAAGCAATAGAGTGAAAGTTTTTCTTTCTTTCTTAAATTAGTAATTTTCAATAAAGAAGATACATCAAAAGTGAAGCTGCCTCTTTGTATTTAATTGGTCACTGAGGCAGAGAGCTTGACTGCCCAATTGGGCTGACCAGTGAGACCCTCGAAGAGTCATCATTGAGTAAACTGTGTGCAAGAAGGATTACAGCACCACACTAACATGAAAGGGAGCAGAAAGCAAGAGCCACCAGAGGGAAACCATGATCCCTATCCTGAAGAAGAGTCAGGTGCCATCCAAGGAGGAGGAGGAGGAGGCTGTGGAGATTAAGCTGATGATGAACTCACAGATCTCCAGCAAAAGAGGAACATGGCAGCTGAACCAGGCCTCTGTGAACAGCAGTCAATGAAAAGATGATGTGAGAAGCTGTTCACCAACCAAAACACCTCAGAATGGATGTAAAACATCTTGCTTGTTTAAAGATGTGTTAACATTTTATGCTGAAATTATTGGAGTTTCAAGAAGTGGTTTGAATTCCACAGGCAAATAAATTGGTTTTGGTGGAATACTCAGGTAATGTAATTATGAGCATCAAATAAGAGTTTTGCCAAGATGGAACATGATCACCTTGTGAATACCTCAGAAATAATCTACCTTATATTATAATTAATGAACGAAGATGGTTGGAGTTATGCCAAGATTGTAAGACTAATACTATTAATGTAAGGTATAGATGAGTTCAGTATAATTTTTTAACATCGGTTATACCTTATGCCACAAAAACTGAATAGAACTAAATCTGATATATCAGGCCAATGTGGTCTAGGGGTGGGGACTTCCCTACATTCAACATGGTCTTGTCCCAAAGTAAGGCAATTTTGGGTGGATTTAGGGAACTTTTTAGAGCAGGTTACGAATGTTGTATTTCCGCAAAATCCAAATTTATTTTTAGTGGGACGAGAGCTAAATTAAAATTATCAATCTATCTAGTGGAATTTTTTAAAATTGTACTAGCAGTGACAAGAAAATGCATTGCAATTACTTGGAAATCAGACACACATTTGGATATGGAAAGATGGAATGCAAAAATTCAGAGTTGTATTCCTTAAGAGAAAATTAAATACAATTTGAGAAATAAATATGATATATTTTTGCAAATATGGTGGTCGTATATGCAAACATTAGGCATAAATATATAATAGGCTTCTTCCTCTCCTTTGAAACCTGTAAAGATCCTCTAAAATCTGACTATATAGAAGATTGGCTTTGCATGTTTGATCATCCATCTCAGAGCAATCCTTGAAGATTACTTCTTTTTTAGTTAATTCCACTGTATTATTGGACTCTTAATTTGTTTTATGCAGGTATGGGGGGGGAGGAGTAGGGAAGAGAGGAGATCAAAAATACACGTAGAGTCATTTTTGAACTTTATTGTTGTTGCATTTATTGAATGTCAATTACATGTATGGAAAAATTTAAATAAAATATTCCACATAAAAAAGAAATAATCTTGTACCTCCATATACCCTTGACCTGGGTTAGACAAGTCAATAACTGCCAGTAGATTTGAACACAGATTGTAAGGAAAGACAGGCTTGCTTCTGAAAGCTTTCCTGACGATGCTCCAACTAGATTCAGAGATGACGTGGTCGAGCTTGTGCACTCAGTCTTCATGAGAAGCTCGAGCTTCTCATTGCCAGTTCACTTTAACCTCTTCCTCACACACACTCTGACCTGCCTGTCCTCATTCATAAAATTCCCAGAACATATCCCTGCGGTACTCCACCAGTCACTAGCCTCCAGAAGATTATTTCTATCTACTACTACCCTTTACATTCAGATCAATTTAAGACCTGAGAATATTTGATTTGAGTTCTATTATTTGATCAACTGATAAATTTGCTCCAGTCCTGAAACATGAATTGCACTGTTCAATTTCATGGTTGCCATGCAATTTTAGCATCACTTTTGAACTTGAAATAGCTGTAGTTTCCCATCATTCTACTGAATTGCACTTGCAAAAATATCTGTTCACTACATTAGGAATTAATGCAGGTCCTATCAAACTAGTAGATTTTTTATGATTTCATAGGACACATCATGAACATTTTTTTTAAATTGCAGTCCAAGATGGATTTGGAATAAAATAGATTATCAGAGACAATTCTGATCAAACTGTTAACAGCTGCAGAGACAGGCATTGGGGTTGTCTGGTCAATTCAATTTTGATCTAATCAACATGGAGTCATGTATTGCTTTAGCTGCTGCAGTTACAGCCAGAATTGAAGGCTACTATGTTATTGCATGAATCAAGCTTCAACACACCCAGCTACTTTTACATAAATGAGAAAATAAGCCCATTTTAAGCCAGAGAGACTGCACCTTGAGCTGTACCCAACTTCAAAGTGGTAGCGATACGGTAGTTATGGGGGACTTCAACATGAAGGTGGACTGGGATAATCAGACGGGGGCAGGAACACAAGAGAGCGAGTTTATAGAATGTCTATGAGATACTTTCTTGGAACAGCTAGTGGAGGAACCTACCAGGGGGAAGTCGATTCTGGACTGGGTGCTGTGCAGCGAAGCAGACTTAATAAGTGACCTTGATGTAGGGGAGCCATTAGGGAATAGTGACCATGGTATGGTTACTTTTAAGCTGCAATTAGAAAGGGAAATGGAAAGGAAGTCGGAAGCATCTGTACTTCAGTTAAATAAAGGGAATTTTGCAGCTATGAGGGAGGAGCTATCCAAAATAAAATGGGAAGATACACTAGCTGGGAGGACAACTGGGGAAAAATGGCAGGTTTTTATGGACATTTTTCACAGGATTCAGGACAAATTTATTCCAAAGTGGAGGAAAGGCTCTAGGAGATGCAAATGGCAGCCCTGGCTAACTAAGGAAATCAAGTGCATTATCAAGTCCAAAGGGAGTAATTATAAGATAGCGAAGTGGAGTGGGAAATTAGAGGATTGGGAAACCTTCAAAGAACATCAGAGGGTAACTAAGAAAGCCATAAGAGACGGGAAAATGAAGTACGAGAGGAAATTAGCAGATAATATTGTGGAGGATAGCAAAAGCTTTTTTAAGTATGTGAAGAGGAAGAAATTGGTTCGGTCTAAAATTGGCCCTTTGAAAATGGGCAAGGGTGAAATTATTACTGGAAACAAGGAGATGGCAGAGGAATTTAACAAATACTTTGCAACTGTCTTCACCAAGGAGGATATAAGTTATAGTCAGTTAGGGGGTAGTGGTCATGCGGTACCAAGAGACTTGGGGAACTTTACTGGGGAGGTAGGGGATCTAATGGATATCCGGATCCAGAAGCAGGAGGTTATGAGTAAATTGTTGGGACTGAGGGCTGATAAATCCCCAGGGCCTGATGGGCTGCATCCTAGGGTGCTTAAAGAGGTGGCTATGGAAATTGTGGAGGCACTGGTCGACATTTTCCAAAGTTCCATAGATTCCGGGGAGGTCCCTGAGGATTGGAGAGTGGCTGATGTGGTGCCGTCAGTGGTGGGGAAGATATTGGAGTCCATCATAAATGGAGAAATAGCAGAACACTTAGTCAGTAATAATAGTATAAGGGCTAGTCAGCATGGATTCCTTAAGGGTCCGCGAAGCCAAGCCAAAGAAAAAGAAAAAGAACTCTGCAAGCACAAAGCACCATCAGTGGAGGGAGTCAGCATGGATGGAGAACCCACTGAGCAGGCTGCTTCATGCTGAATGCTGTTGGTGTCCCCTCAGATCCCTGACAGGACATCCTTTGAACATCAGGAGGAGAATGGCTGTATAAACAAAATGATCAGCAGTGGACTCCAAAACTACACAGTGTCACCCACATGTCTCAAAGCTATGGTTCTTGTGTTATCAGCTTGAACAAACACAAACAGCATTGACCAAATTTGCTGAGCTGGATTTTAACACTGGAGTCTTTTATCTGCAAAGCAAAAAAAAATCAACCGAATCGGCTTCTGGAGACAGAAGTCATGAACATAGGTGTACCACACTCTCACATTGATAAGGGAGAGTTTTTGAAGTCACATACATTTATCTGCATCAACTCAATATTTTGCTCTTGAGCTGTTGTAAGTGAATCTCCCTGCATTAATGATTAGCCATGAGTATTACCATGTTCTTCTGTACAAATATCACAGTCCAAGAGGCCAACTACATTTAGTAAGCAAAAAATGTATTAAAAATCCTGGAACAAGCATCTGATTGATTACCATGTGGAAGATTGTGAGGCTCACTGTCCAATTCACAAGAAAGCTTTTCATCCTCCCTCAAACCTCTGGTATTATCTCAAGACTAAAGGCATTACTATCCAAACACCTGTCTCTGCAGCTGTTTACATCTTGATCTGAATGGTCTCTGATGATCCATTTAAATCCAAACCACTTTGGATGTGATGAGAGTAAATATCACTTCCTCTGTGAGCTTTAGATCAGAGAGATGGTCGTCACCACCACAACTGTCCCACTGAGACCCTTTCTCCCACTCTCCTAGTCCCATGCTAATAGTCCACTTTTAAGCAACTGTTTTTATGCAGAGGTCTTAAAGTTGACAACCATCCAATTGCTTTTTCCACACCCATTCTGATATACTGTGATTTGAGAAACAGTTCTGTTGGTGAGGAGCTGGGCAAGGTTCTTGCTCCAGTATGTATGCTGAGTTGTGTGAGATGAGGACAGTGCTTGCTGGAGTATTCAGCATTAGTTGGGAATGTGGTCTGCCTGCTCTCTACACCTATTGCCTTAATTTGGAAGTCAATATTACACCTTCACTATCAATAGTTTCAAACACTTGTGTACTGTTTTTGATCTGGACAGACACCCACCAGTCATGGCCAAGAGCAGGAATGAATGACTCCAGTTTTACATGGTGATATTAGCTTTTGGCAGAGTTTACCAGAGTTAAAACTATGACCTCAGAGTAGCAGGAAGCCTTCTACCAACTGGACCATCAAGAATTGCCAGGCATTAACAACACACAGTTCCATCATGCCAGGACCTGTACTCTCTGTAGGGCAAAAATAATCCTCAGCAGAATCCTTTAGGATTAAAAAAAAAGCATTGCTTTAATCTCTTGTCAAGACATGGGATTCCAACACAGCTACTCCAGATACAGGCTTGATAATCCAAAAACGAATCCACTGGAGTGCTGAGTTATCTTTTACTCTTTTTTTTTTGTGTTACATGGAAATCCAATTAATTATCACATTGTTGTTGATGGCATTTTCTGTGAAACAATTTCTTGCAATGGAAGTACAAGGTGCCAACAGACAATGATATTTTAACCACTGATCCAGGGACACAGCCTCTTCCCAGCAGCTGAAGAATTTAAAGTAGCAAATAAATCTAGATTTGTTTTCATAAAGACTATTGCAATTTTCAACTAGTGTACTGCAGAGAGTGTTCTGAGTGTTTGCATCACTGTCTAGAATGGAGGTGCCAATGCACAGGACAGGAAAAGGCTACAAAAGGTTATAAACTCAGCCAGTGCTAAATATAATTGAAGTAAATAATTATATCGTACTAATCTATATTTTACATTAATAATTTTATTCATATTATCTTTACATATCATTCTCCAATCATTTTCATCTATCTATTTGGTTTAGACATATTTCTTTAAAGTAGTTTATATATTTCTGAAATAAATTTATTTGTATCTCCCTTAGTAATTAACATTTCTAATTCAGGCTGTCTAGGTAATCTTAAATTTTGACCTAATTTATCAGATAGAAAAGCTTTAACTTGATAGCAACAAAAAAAAAGTATTATTCAGGACATTATATTTTTTCTTCATTCATTGCAAAGAAATAAAATTACCAGCTTCAAAACAATCCTCTACTGTTTTAATCCCCATTTGATTCCATATCTTCAAAAACTGATTATAAAGAGTAAAAGGAAAGACTTAATTTAATATAAAGATATTTTTCAGGATATCAAGATTTAATTTAATATCATCAGATTTATATTTTAGATGTGGTAGAGAGAAAGGTTCATTTTTTCATTCAACTTAGCAATGTACTAAGGTTGAATCTTTTTGGATACAAATTAAAATATTTTTGGAGAAAATATTAAAGGTAAAACTCCCATTTGATCCAATATAATTTTTATTGGAAAATGTTAATTAAAATGGTTAGTTTAACTAGGTATCAAATTAAATTTTTATGATTAGCTGTAGCTATTTTGAGGAAATGTGTAGCTATTACTTGGAAATCGGATATGCATTTAGGAATGCAAAGATGGCATACTGAGTTGAGATCTATTTCTCTTAAAAAATTACTTTTGATTATAAGATAAATATATATATTTTTTGAAAATAGGGAGCCCATGTTTATAGTATGTTGGTTTGAAGATTAAAATTTTCAATCCTGGTGGTGATTTTTGGCTTCACAGCAGTTGATTTGAATTTATGCATGTATATTTGATAATCTCCCACTCTTCTTTTTTTAGAGGGTAGATGGGAGGGAAGGGGTGGTGGGAAGGGAGAGGGAGTAGGATTAAATATATATCACATATATCGTTTTTATATAATTCATTATTAATTGAAATGTAATTGTGGTTTAAAACTTTTAAAATAAAATATTCCAAAAAAAAAGTAGCCAGTGCCATAATTGGCATCAGTTTTTACTCCATTAAAAACATGGTTAAGAGGCGGTGCCTCAAGAAAGTAGCCTCTATCATCAAGGACCGTCACCACCTCGGCCATACCCTCTTCTTGCTGCTAAGATCAGGAAGGAAGTACAGGAACCTGAAAATGCTCCATCATCAAATTTCTGAACAGACAATGAACCTACAGACATTACCTCACTTTTTCCTCTTTTTTTGCACGAATTATTTATTTTTAAATATTGCATTTATGGAACTGTTAATGCACAATACTACTGGTCCAAAATGACAAATTTCACAACATCTGTTCATGACAATAAATTCTGATTCTGATTCTAAATATCATTGGATAAAATCTAATTGATGCACTGATTCAAAGAAGTGATGGATATGTTCAGTAGGTCAGACAGCATCAGTGGAAAGAGAAACAGAGTTAGTGTTTCTGGTCAAAGTCACTGCATCAGAATTGGAAGAAGGAGAAAACCAGCAAGTATCTAAAGGACAGATGGCAGAGGGGATGGATGGGACAAATGGAATATCTCTGAGAAGGTAAGTCTAGGGTTGACCTGGAGATAAGCTATTGATGTTGGAATCAGATTGATACTATGGTCAGTTTCTATCAGGTTATTCACGGGAGAAAGCTATGGTCTTTCCTCAATTTTCCTGAGATTTGACCCACCAATCTCATTGCTCTTCTGTGCTTCTTCATTCAGGCACAAGTAACAATGGGAAGGAACCCAGTGCTGGATTGACATTGATGTTAATACATATAGCAATCATGAGCTGTTCAGCATTTTCGAACATCCTGAGGTTATGAAAGCCATTGGATAAATGAATGGCCTCCTTTTTCTACCATTCAGTAAATTACATCCATGTTGAATTATTATTATTCCTGTCTTTTAAAATGTCTTCTGAGAATGTTTATAGAAAAAGATACCACAGGGAAATTTCAGTGATACCACAGGGTTATAGATAGCACATCTAGTTCTTTTAAGATTGAGTCAGTGCTATAAAAGTAGAAATAATTTAATTAACAAGCACAAAAAGCCAGTGTTTTGTGCCTTGGAGCAGTCTCCCCTCTGAATTTGAATGTGAATAGATCAATGGATGATATAGTATTCTTAGTGTCCAAATGCATCACAAGTTTTGTGGATGAATTTAGCTTGAGGATATAATTGTACAAATTCCCTGAAACCTTTACAACATTTGAAACATGTTGCTCATTTATTTCCATGTGACAGATTGCAATGGCTGCCACTTGGTCACAGGTTTAGGAATTCTCATTATCTGCTGCTTTGATCAATCAGCGTTAAATAAGTAAAGTTCCCATTCATTCTCTCTCATCAGGTCAGACCAGAGTTGGAGAAACTTCGATCTCACTTCTTTTCTTTTTCAATATTTTTATTGATTTCATTTAGCAAATGTTACATAGGTAAATAACCATGACTAGAACCATAACCAAACCTGTATAATACGAGTGACAGCAATGACAAAACCTACGTTACATGCAAAAGTAAATAAAAATAAACTTGCTATTCTCCAAAATCGACCCTCTACCTACAGAGGCTGTTGGCAAAATACATAGACCACTATCTGATAATGAAAAGGAAAATAAACAATGAGGTCAAAAATCAAAAATTATTTAAGCTTACAAAAATTTTGAGAAATAATTAAGAACTCCATAAAGAAATAAAATTTACATTTATCACAGTAATGGATCATCTAACTTTATCTAAGGACAAAAAAAGCCATCGTATCAGTTAGCCATTTAGAGTAGTATGGCCCTTCTAGCAATCAGGGAAGCAAAAGCTATTACATGGGATTGTGAAGAATTCAAAATCAGATAATGGGGCCCACATATTCCAAACAAGGCAATAAAAGGTGAATGAGGCCAAATTCATATTAAGAACCAAAGATCGTGTATGAAATACACCTTCCCACTAATTGAGAAGAGAAAGACATAACGAAAACATAGGATACAATAAACTATCTTCAGTTTTACATTTATCGTATTTAGAAGATAAGTAAGGATAGAATTTAATCAATCGGGGTTTGAAATAATGAGCATGATGTACTACTTTAAATTGTAAATGCCTAGCACAGAGAGAAGATGAATGAATACATTTCAGAATAGAATCCCATGTATTCTCAGAAAATAATTGTTGGCAATCTTGTTTCCTTAGTTTTTTTAATCAATCTCACTTCTTCATTCTGGTTGATTTTTGATTCCTTTCATATTCTCTCTTCTTGAGGATGGTGCATTCAAATCTCATCCAGAATAATGATCCAAGGCTACTGCTCCAGAGTGCTGCTGAGGGGCAGTTGAACTAACAGCCTGGTCATAGAGTCTTGGAGATATGCAGCAAACAACAGGCCCAGTGGATCCCAGCCAATCACCAATCACCTATTTACCATAATCGTACCCCAACCAATTTTACTTTCAACACATTCACAACAGCAGTGCAGAAGAATAGAGGAACCTTGGGGTCCAAACCCACTGACCTCTCAAGATTGCCATGCAGGTTGATAGGATAGTTAAGAAGGCCGATGGTATGCTGGGTTTCATTATTCGGGGGGCTGAGTTCAGGAGTCGTGAGGTAATGCTGCAGTTCTATAAATTTCTGGTGAGAACACACTTAGAACAGTGTGTTCAGTTCTGTTCACCTCAATTTTAGAAGGAAGTGGAACCTATGGAGAGGGTGCAGAGGAGATTTACCAGGATGTTGCCTGGATTGGAAAATAAGTCTTATGACACAAGGTTAGGAGAGCTGGTGCTTTTCTCCTTAGAGTGAAGGCTCATGAGAGGTGACTTCATGGTCTACAAGATATGAGAGGCAGAGATAATGTAGATAGCCAGCACCTTTTTCTCAGGGTTGGAGTAGCACACACCAAAGTACAAAGTGAAGGGAGGGAGGTTTAGGGGAGACATCAGGGGTACTTTGTTTTTAAACACAGACATTTGTGCGTGCTTGGAATGTATTGCCAGTGATGATGGTGGAAGCTGCAGCAATTGGTGCATTTAAGAGACAATGGAGTGTTATAAGGTAGGGAAGATTTTGGTTTTTTAAGGTATATATACTCTACTTGGATCAACAGAACATTGTGGCCCAAAGGACCTGTACTGAGCTGTAATGCCCTATAAGGGAACAAATTCAAAGTGTTCAAAGAGAGACAATACTGGACACGTTAGTATTGAACATTAGGATTTATTTACACAGGGTGAGGGGGAATACACAGTAGACCACGTGCAGACACACCAATATCAAACAAATCATACACATTGGATACAAGTTAGATAGTAATGACCACAACTCCTGATGGCATAGCGAGGGTTAAAACAAACATTATTTGCTACCCCTCTCCGGACAAGTAGGCACAGCACACTGATGAGCTTAGCTGGTCAGATGACCCTCCAGGAGGAAGCACGTAGAAATTCATTTGCTCTAACCGGTTTCCTGTCCAATCTGTTGGATAATCCTTCAGGTGACACACTGCCTACCAACTGAGATTCCACCTCTCATCCACATACTGGGACATTTAACCCACTAACCTGCAAGACTGGAGGAAACTGGAGCTTCTGGAGGAAACCCATAGAGTCACAGGGTGAGCAAGCAAGCTCCACATACATAGTACCTGAGGTCAGGAATGAACCTAGGGATCTGGAGTCGAGAAGCAGAATTTTACCAGGAATGGGTCATCAAAAATGGGTCTCTGCTCTAACTGTGGACAGGTAAGTACAGAAGAACAGCCATTCCTAATGGGAGCCATTCAGACCCTTGAGTATCACAGCACATTTGAGGGGGGCAAGGACTGAAATCATAAATATTTTATTGTTTTTTTGTAGAAGTATGGAAGAAACCAACTAAACGACTGCTTCACAGGGAAAGGGGCACATAAACTTTGAGCAGAGCTCTAAGGGGGCCATAGCTTAAAAAAGATTGAGAATTAATGGTTTAGAATATAGAGCATAGAACATTACAGCACAATGCAGTCCCTTCAGCCCATAATGTTGTGCTAACGTTATTATCATCTATTAAAGATATTTGCACTAGTCTGAATTACTATATGTTTTTTTTGGCTTAAAAAGTTTTTAACAATTGGTAGATTTTAAAAATGTTGCTTTTTACATTTTCTGAGCATTCTGGATATCAATGTCTTTAAAATATACATTGTCTGATGGTACTGGTGAGTGTGGGGCAGGGTCTTGTCAGTTATCTCAGCCACTGGAGGAGGGGAGACTTCACCCTGTACCAAAATATCCCAGCTCGAGTGAAATGTCAGCTCTGCTAAACATATGTATTCCTTTCTTTAACATTATTCGGATTTACAACAAAGATGAATCTTTTTTTTTAAATATCCACTTTCACTTTTACCCTTACAATGTTTTCTTTTGCTTTCCCAGAATTCTTTCTAAAACTCTAATCTACAGCTGACATCATGTTTGTGTTCAGATGCAGGCCATAAGCTGAAGAAAATTTCTGCACAAATGTGCCTCCCCATTAAATGCACATAGTGTATCAATGCTTATGAAGTCTCAGTCATTTTTGCATTAGGTAATACCTAATATTTTGTAAAATAAGACCATCAAATAGAACTGGCATGGCAATTTTCCAGGAGATGTTTCAAAACTGCACATTATCAAAACCCTATAATTTAAAGATTTCAAAATGGCACCTCAAAATGTTCCATTGAAATCTTGAACTGTGTACAGCTTCCAACAAAAGTTACAATATGCCAAATACTGAGGATGGTCGTCACCCTCTGATCTCTGCATCAGAATGTCACGTGTTCGCCCTCTGCTCAAATTGACATGACCAAGACTGGAGCTTCATCACTGAGGAAATTCTGTGTGTCATCATCTTGCACATACCACCGTGCCCATGTGCCTAGTCAGGAGGCTATAAAATGCTTCAGGTCCCTATTCTTCATGTTCCCTTAATATTTCAAAATAATTTCACATTATGTGATCTAGCTGATCACAAATAGGAGGCAATGCAGACTGCCCAAGTACGAGTGACCAACCTTGAAATGAAAGTCCTGGAGGTATCTTCCAAGCTGATTGAAACATTTTTTGTAAGCCCTCCTTACATGTATCAATATACCTACAAGACTAAAACTCTATACCTTCTAATGCTCCCTGGTCAGAGCTGTCATTATTACCCAATTACAATGATACTTCGAATCATGTGGTTTTGTCTGCACGTGCTGCAAGCATGCGCTGTTGTTTTCGTTGCTGCTTGTGTTTTTATAGTCGCTACCTTAGTCAAATTTTCTGGTGTTTTATCTCACTGCCATTGCCATTATATTCAGTGATATAAGGGAATTATGATTTACGAGTAACATTAGTAAAAAAAACCCACACTAATAAGGATTCTGTATGGTCTGGTAAGGGAAGAGGTCCATGATGGTGGGGGGGAGGGGGGGTTGGTGACATCATGAGTTACCACACTAGGTGACACTAACCTTAGTGATGTAATTGCACAAAGTATGATGTACAGTGAATCATGGAGAGTAGGGTGTGGTTTTATGAAGGCCAAGTTCAGGGTATAGTGCAAGAGCATCATCTTTCCGTGCTAGCGCAGAATGTCAAGTCAGTTCTCACCCCACGATGCAAGGCTGATACAGCCCAAGGTGAGCCAGATGTAGCTCAATGTCAGCACTTTGAAAATCTCTGGATCTGCGGGTTCAAGAACCACCCAGCAGCCATTCACAACCTTTTGTTTTTGGCTAGGCCTCCCTGAGAACTCTGCTCAGAGTTTATGAGCTCTCTTCCCCATGAAGCAGTCAGTTTAGTTGGTTTCTTTCCTTTTGACAATATAAATCAGCTTTGGCCCCTGGGTGGGAGGTTGCAGTATGCTCCTCCCCCCCCCCCACCCCTTCCATTGGAAATGGTTGTTTGTGAGCATGAAGTATAAACCAAGGGAGTTCTCTATAGTGGTCTTACCATTGCTTATCCTTCAATATCGCTCAGCAGATAGTGTGGCCATTTTTAACAACGTTGCCTATGGGAACTTACTGTGCACACATAGGCTGCTGTGTTTCCTAAATTACAAATTATGTGACTTTATATAATGCTTTGGCTTTAAAGTCACAGGGTGATACAGCCCAGTCATGGGTCATTATATCTCCTTGAAGCCATATTGACCATCAGCCACTAATGGTCCAGATTAGTCCAGTTTTATCATCCTATCCACATTCCTATCAACTCCTTCCAGAGCTCACCACCCACCTGGACCCTCAGGAGTGTTTAGAGGTCAATTATCCATCCAGTAGCACATCTTTGGGATGTGGGAGGAAACTATGGCAGCCATAGGAACACCAAGTGGTCACAGAGAGAACAGGTAAACTCCACATAGATGGCTACCAAGGTTAGGATGGAACCAGACAGCAGTTGTCTTTGCAATGCCTCTGTGACAGCCATTACAGTTCCATGAGGTGTATATGAGGGGTGGAACTGTGTTGAAATTGCTTGTTGCCTTGCTCTAAATTCAACAATGAACCAAGGAAACTTTGCAGCTCACAGCTCGGATCTTCAATTTAAGAACTTTGCCTAGTTCAGTATTTCTCAAGTACTCACTTCTGCTGAATGCTGGTTAATTACTTGATTTACAAAAGCCCTCCCATCAGTTCCATTTGTGACGCTGATATTAACCTTAGTGTCCAATCATCATTTAGACCAAGCTGCTATGTTCTCTGAAAAATAAGACAAATTGATGTGACTGATCCTTTCATCTCACAGCCACAAATTCGACAGTAAAATCCATCATATGGGCTTAATGTGACAAACTGGTAGGAAGAAATAGAAACTATATCTTAATCATTTATATTTCAAATCATTAGTCTTCGGACTTGAGCTTTTTCAAATTAATATTGCTGTCAAAAAACAGACAATTTTGTGAAGGATTTGCCGCGAGGTTGATGCTTCTCATGAAGATGTGAGAAATGAAAGATGGATCCCCCTCTGCCAGTCAAACCTCATCCTCACTTGTCAGGAAGAGGCGCAGCAGCAACTACACTTCCTGAGAAGACTGATGCGGGCAAGGCTACTGGCCACCATCCTGACAACATTCTACAGGAGTTCTACGGAGAGCATCCTGGCCGACTTCATCACAGTGTGCTACAGTTTCTGTTGAGCATCAGGTTGGACATCAATCTAAAGGACTGTAAGAGAAAGACAGAGAGGATCACTGGTGTCTCTCTCGTGCCCCCTCCCAGCCCCATCCCCTATGAATGTGATCTACAGGGATTGTTGTCTGCAGAGGGCACGCAAAATCACTGAGGACTTTTTCCACCTTACACACGGTATCTTTCAGCACTCATCGGGAAATAGATACAGGAGTATCAAATCCATCACCGCTAGACTGAGAAATATCTTCTTCATTAGGCAGTGAGAATCCTGAACAACTGAACTGCTCTACAAACTCTCCAAAACTCTACTATTTATTTAACAATATTTATTAATTTTTCTATATGTGTATACATACTGCATATGTATCATTCATCTGTATGCGTGTTATGTCTGGTTGTGCGTTTTAATATTTTTGCTCTGAGGACTGGAGAATGCTGTTACGTGGGGTTGTACATATACGATTAGACCATAATAACCTTGAACTTGAACTGTGCCTCAGTCAGTATTGCTGATCTACTCTATTCTATGGAGCTATTCCATGAAAGCCAGTGTAATTGACTTTAAGAAGCAAAGCCCACTATTTATCAAATCCTCATTCCCCTTAGACTTTCTCCTCTTTCTCAATAACGAACATTTTCATGTGTGAAAGAATAGGGCTCTGAGCTCAAAAATAAGAATTAGTAGTATGGTCACTGACAGTAAGATTTAATTACCTTTCCAGCAGGTACTTTGAAGCAACAGGGATTTCCCAATGTTCTTTTAATGAACAGGGTTGAGTGAAGAGTAAATGTCAGGTTTTACTATTCTTGATCAAACTTGAAATTCTCTACTACACCTGCCAAACCTGAGATCTCTACCATCCAAACACCAAGGGCACCAAGAAAGCATCACGCATGATCTCTTACTAGTGAGGCTGTATTCCTCCCCCTGACTCTCCATAATTTCCTCTCATTCCCTGCCCCTTCCTCCATCCTCCCCTCTCCCTGCCCCTTCCTCCATCCTCTCCTCTCCATGCCCCCGCCTCCATCCTCCCCTCTCCCTGCCCCTTCCTCCACTCTCTCCTCTCCCTGCCCCTTACTCCATCATCCTCCCCTCTCCTCCATCCTCTCTTGTCCCTGCCTCCTCCTCCATCCTCTCCTCTCCTTTGGCCCTTCTTCCATTCTCTCCTCTCCCTGCCCCTTACTCCATCCTCTTCTCTCCCTGCCCCTTACTCCATCCTCTCCTCTCCCTGCCCCCCCCTCCATCATCCTCTCCTCTGCCTGCCTCATCCTCCTCCATCCTCTCCTCTCCTTTGCCCCTTCCTACATCCTCTCCTCTCCCTGCCCCTTTCTCCATCCCCTCCTCTATCCTCCCCTCTCCCTGCCCCCTCCTCCATCCTCTCCTTTCCCTGCCCCCTCCTCCATCCTCTCCTTTCCCCGTCCCTTCCTCCATCCTCTCCTCTCCCTGCCCCTTACTCCATCCTCTCCCTGCCCCTTCCTCCATCCTCTCCCTTCCCCTTCCTCCATCCTCTCCCTGTCCCTTCCTCCATCTTCTCCTCTTTCTGTTCCTTCCTCCATTCTCTCCTCTCCCGTCCCCTCCTCCATCCCCTCCTCCCCCACCCCTTCATCCACCCTCTCTATTGCCGGGGTGATGGTGTCGATGGCATTACTGGGACATTGGAAACACATTAAGACAGGCACATGGATGCAGGAAAAATAAAGGGGTACGGGTGTAATGGAGGGAAATTTTGACTGTTGAGCACTTTTATACAAGTTGGCACAACATTATGATGCTGAAGGATCTGTACTGCGCCATAATGTTCTATGTTCTATGTTAAATCCTGAGGTAGCCTAAACCAAAATCTAATCTCACCATCTTCTCTTGGGCATTCACAGATGGATAATAAACGGTGACCCTGCTGCAGAGCTCACTTCTCATTAACAAGTCATGAAAATTAATCAGGTCTTGAGTATGTGTCTGCAGCAATTGACAACTGTCATGGAGACAGCTGTGGTTCCCTGATGCTGATTTGTCAAGGCCAACCTCATTAGAGTAAACAAGGCAACCAACTAAACTTGAGGATGGTGCATCCCAAACACAATGGTCCAAATAGTGACAGGGCCCTCAAGCTTTCTTGCATTCAGTGTTGTATATGGAGGATAGATTATAGTCCAGGAAAAAGATAAATTAACCAGGAAAATATTGTTAAAATGCGTTCAGTGACTGGAATTAAAAGTCCATCTCAAAATCTCTGAAAATTAATTGATAATCTTAAACAAGCAAAAATCGATAAATTCACTCCAATAAATTTATATTTCTTGCAGAGGAATTTGGGATTGGGTGGAAAAGCTCTGGAAAAATGTGACTGAAAAGAAAGCTTCCTTCCAAACAATCTCTTTGCACTAAAATAAATGATTTTCATTTATTAAAATTGTAATTACTCTCAGCAATTAAAAAAATATATATTCTTTTCTGTTTTTATCCTCTCTCTCTCTTTCTATTTCTCTCTCTCTCTCTCTCTCTCTCTCTCTCTATATATATATATATATATATATAAGGAGAGAGAGAGAGAGATCGAGATCAAATAGAAATCAATTTATTTTGATTTCTTTATATAATTTGGCATTGAGTTAAATATTCCCAGTTCCATATTCTCGTTCTTCTTCTGCACTGCTCATTGACCTCACTTCTGACAGGTAGGTTAAGGAGATGGGCTTTTGGCAAAAACAATCCACAGGAGGAACTAAACAGGTTGAGCAACATCTATGGAGGTGAATTGTGGATGTTTCAGGTTGAGACCCTGATTAGGGCTGAGGGCCAGCAGTACTCACAGAGTGGGTTATAGAACACCCATCAAAGAGGGAAGGACATACTTTATCAATAATTATTAATACAAACTTAACTCTAGATCTGTTAATAGTCTTGTTTAGGACGGAAAATCTGTTAATAGCCTTGTTTAGGACGAATGAACAGAAGGTGGTGAAATTGTCTTCATCTCATTGTCATGTGTTAGCCTTCACTTCTCCTATTGCAAAATGAGTAATTTTGATCAGGTAGAAAGATACTGTCCTGCACACTCACAGTCAGTGGTTACATGATATGACTGTCATATTTAACTTTGTAGAAAATAATATGTTCAATAAGTGTTTTAAATTTAAATTTTTCTAATTTTTGGGACTCCTTTTTGAATTATTTTCATAACCTTTAATGGGAATCTCGTGGATTTGAGTTTCTTCATATTTTTACTAGTAGTGTAATTTTTCTTTATATTGCCATGCATCTTTGGAATGCTTTGGGGTTTGAATTACATATAATCAAATTTTTAATTTTTTTTCTCTCTTCATTTTTTTTCATCTTTTTTAATACATTCTTGAATCAATAAAGTTGGACAAGGTAAAACAAGTTCTGTTAATGAGTTTGTTCCAGCTGTATCAGTGTTATGCATCGACCTTTTTTCTGTCTGTATGTATGATATAAAAATGTAATAAAAATCTTGAAAAAAGAAATGGAGAGGAAGATATTGCCTTCAAAGTCCACGTCCCTAGAAGAACCTTGACAGTGGATTAGCATCATAAACACTGCAGGTGTTGGAACATGGAGCAGAACAGAAATTGCTGGATGATTTGGACAGCAGCTGTAGGGGCAAAGGAATTGTTGTTGTTTCAGGTTATGATCTCTGCTTCTGGACTTATGTTAATTCTGTTTCCTCAGGTCACAGTTGCTCTGTGGAAGGCACCAACATAAACAGCAACAAAACCCCAGAAAAAAAAATGAGTGGGCAAGGGAAATATCATATCTTGTACTGTGTATAACATACACCAGTTAAAAAGTTAGGTCAAGTGCGAAGGAGCAAATTCAGGTACTTTTGTGCAAATATTGCATGTCTGTTTGTTCCCCTTTTGACTCTGCTCTCCTGAACCTCGAAGTTCAGGGAGCTGGCAAGGTGAAGCCTCCCCCCCAAAAAAAAGGCTTTCAAATCTACTGTGCCTTTTAAACTTTAGGAATTTACAGATCTCCTTGTGATATATTTGAGTGCAGTGTCTGTGGTAACATTTGAAATGTGCCCGACACTTCATGCAAAGCAAGTTTCCACAGGCAGCCAGGAGCTGTTGGTTAAGAAACAGGCATTGACTAGGACACTGTGGAGGGTTCATTGACTCCTCTTCCAACTGGCACCATGCATTGCCTCATGATTATTTTAGCAAGTAGATGAGGTTCACCATCCCTGAAACCTTATTGTCCTAATGATGCAGCTTCCTCTCAGCACAACACTGACACCTCAGTAATGTTTCTTTCTGCTTTAAAGTAGGAGTGAAACTGATGTCAAATAAGACCATAATACATAGGAACATAGGAACATAGGAAGAAGGAACAGGAGTAGGCCAAAAAAGGCCCATCGAGCCTGCTCCACCATTCAATAAGATCATGGTTGATCTAATTTATGATCTAACTCCACCTCCCCATATCCCCTAATTCCTCTATCATGTAAAAATTTATCTAACTGAATTTTAAATATGTTTAATGAAGCAGCCTCAACCACTTCCTGGATAGAGAATTCCAAACATTCAATACTCTCTGGGAAAAACTATTTTCCCTCATCTCTGTCCTAAATCTACTCCCCCGAATCTTGAAACTGTGTCCTCTCATTTTAGTTTCCTCGGCCAGCTCAAAAGACCTTCCTACATCTATCCTATCCATACCCTTCATAATTCTATATGTTTCTATAAGATCTCCTCTCATTCTTCTGAACTCAAGCAAATACAATCCTAGACGATTTAATCTTTCATCATAAGTCAACCCCTTCATCCCAGGGATCAACCTAGTAAACCTCCTCTGTCTGGACTGTCTCCAAAGCCAGTATATCCTTCCTCAAATATGGAGACCAGAACTGGACACAGTACTCCAGGTGCAGTCTCACCAGTACCTTATACAGTTACAACATTACCTCCCTACTCCTGAATTCAATTCCTCTTGCGATGAAGGCCAACATTCCATTTGCCTTCTTAATAACCTGCTGCACCTGCAACCTAACGTTTTGCGATTCATGCACAAGCACTCCCAAGTCCCTCTGCACAGCAGCATGCTGTAGTTTTCCACCCTTTAAATAATATTCAGCTCTTTTATTTTTCCTGCCAAAGTGGATAACCTCACACTTACTAACATTGTACTCCATCTTCCAGACTTTTGCCCACTCATCCAGCTTAACTATATCCCTCTGCAGACTCTCCACATCCTCATTACAATTTGCTCTTCCACTCAATTTGGTGTCATCCGCAAACTTGGCTACACCACATTTTGTCCCCTCCTCCAAGTCATCAATGTAAATGATGAACATTTGTGGGCCTATCACCGATCCCTGCGGAACCCCACTTACCAACCTGAAAAACTCCCATTTATTCCGACTCTCTGCCTCCTGTCAGACAACCAATTTTCGATCCATGCCAATAGACTTTCCCAGACTCCACTTTCCTGTAACTTACTGATAAGTCTCTTGTGCGGCACCTTATCAAACGCTTTCTGGAAATCCAAATATACCACATCAACCTGTTCCCCTCTATCCACCGCACCCATTATATCCTCAAAGAATCCTAACAAGTTTGTCAAACAAGATCTTCCCTTTCTAAAATCATGCTGCGTCTCCCTGATTGAACCCTTACGTTCCAAAAGTTTCACTATTTCATCTTTAGTGACGGCTTCAAACATTTTTCCAACTACAGACGTCAAGCTAATTGGCCAATAATTCCCAGTTTTCTGCCTACATCCCTTCTTAAAAAGTGGCATGACATTTGCTGTCTTCCAGTCTGCTGGGACCTGCCCAGAATCCAAGGAATTTTGGTACATGACCACCAATGCATCAACTATAACTTCTGCCATTTCCTTCAGAACCCTTGGATGCATATCATCAGGACCAGGTGATAAGGCCTTCCCCAACATTTGCATCCTTAACTCTGCACTTGGGCATGCTGGTCGTGTCTTCCACCGTGAAGACTGACACAAAATATTTGTCCAATGCCTCGGCCATTTCCTCATTTTTTGCTACCAGATTTCCTTTCTCATCCTCCAAGGGTCCTATGTTAACTCTGGCCACCCTCTTCCGTTTTATATATTTATAAAAATTTTTTGCTTTCTGTTTTTATATTTTGTGCCAATTTACTTTCATAATCCTTTTTCCCATTTCTTATTACTGGCTTTGTAACCCCTTGTTGTCTCTTAAAGTTATCCCAATCTTCCAGTTTCCCACTGCTCTTTGCAGCATTTTACACCTGCGCCTTCAATTTTATACTCTCCTTTATTTCCCTTGTTAACCACAGTTGATTTTTCCCTCCCTTGCTGCCCTTTTTCCTGACTGGAATATAGTTTTGTTGAGCATTACAAAATATTTATTTGAAAATCTTCTACAGTTCCTCAACTGTTTCATCAATTAGCCTGTGCTCCCAGTCCACTCTGACCAATTCCTCCCTCATCCTATGGTAGTCACCCCTGTTTTAGCATAATATATTAGTTTTAGATCTAACTATTTCCCCTTCCATCTGATCGCTATTTCCCAGATGGTCTCTGACTATTACATCATTTACTCTACCTATCTCATTGCACAACACTAGATCCAGGAGAGCATTTTCTCTTGTTGGTTCCTTAACATGCTGCTCAAGAAAGCTATTGCGGATGCATTCTATGAAGTCCCCTTCCAGACTCTCATGACCAACTTGATTTTCCCAATCTATGTGGAAGTTAAAGTCCCCCATGACTACTGCCGTAGGACAGTAATAGACTATTCAGCCTATCAAGTCTGACCTGCATTTAATCTTGAGCTGATCCATTTTCCCACTCAGCCTCACTACCCAGCCTTCTCCCCATAACCTTCAATGCCCTGGCTAATCAGGAACCCGTCAATCCCTGTCTTAAATATAACCAATGATCTAGCCTCCACAACTGCCTGTGGCAATGTTCCACAAATTTATTACCCTCTGGCTAAAGATATTCCTCCACATCTCTGTTCCAAGCAGGCATCCTTCAATCCTGAAGTTGTGTCCTCTTGACCTAAATTCTCCCACCATGGCAACAGCCATTTTAAATCTATTCAATCCATACCTTTCAACATTTGAAATGTTTCAATGAGATCCCACTCATTTTCCTAAATTCCAACGAGTACAGGCCAGGAGCTGTCAAATGTTCCTAATATGACAACCCTTACATGCCCAGAATCAGCCTTATGAACCTCCCCTGAACCCCTCTTCCATGTCAGCACATCATTTCTTAAATGAGCCCAAAACTGCTCACAATATTCCAAGTGAGGTCTCAGCTATGCCTTCTAAAGCCTTGACATCACATCCCTGCTCTTATACTTTATTCCTCTTGAAATGAATGCCAGGATTGCATTTTGCCTTCTTCGCCACCCATTAAACCTGTAAGTTTACCTTCAGGCTACCTTCTTGCACAAGGACTTCCAGGTCCCTTTGTATCTGGGTATTGTCAATTTACTCCTCATTTAGAAAAGAGTCTCACCATTTATCACCAAGCTTTGAGGTAAGAGACTAGAGGCAATTTTGGTCAACTATTGATTTTACTCCTTGACATGATGAAAGAAGACAGCTGATGTACTAAATCAATGGTTTGTACCTCGAAACAATGCATACTCCATTGCTAGAGGAACAGTGAAGTATTTATTTTTGATTTCCTCCAGTCCATATGGAGAAAGGTCCAGCAACAACTGAAAGATGCCAGCATAGTCCACATCTACAAGAGGAAAGGCAACCGCCAGTCTTGCAACAACACCGAGGCATCTCCCTCTTGTCCATTGCAGGGAAGATTCTGGCCTGTGTCCTGCTCAACCGCCTTCTCCAACATCTTGAGCAAGGTCTGCTCCCAGAAAGCCATGCTGATCGTGTGACTGTGGACGTGATCTTTGCTGCATGCCAACTCCAGGAAAAATGCCAGGAGCAACACAGCGACTTCTTGGTGACCTTTGTCGATCTAACCAAGGCTTTCGATACAGTTAGCAGAGAAGGCTTGTGGAAGATCATGGAGAAGTTTAGCTGCCCCAGCAAGTTCATCACAATCGTCTGGCAGTTCCACAACGGTATGATGGTGAAAGTTCTGGATGACGGCGATGAGTCGGAGGCCTTCCCAGTGACAAATGGCATCAAGCAAGGCTGCATTCTTGCCCTGACTCTGTTCAGTATGGTATTCTCTGTCATGTTGACAGAAGCCTTCCGTAACTATGTAGAAGGAATCCATGTCAGGTACAGGACTGACAGCAGGTTGTTCAACCTCAGGCACCTGCAGGCAGTTACAAAGGTGCAAGAGACTGTCAT
Source organism: Narcine bancroftii (assembly GCF_036971445.1). Lineage (NCBI taxonomy): Eukaryota > Metazoa > Chordata > Chondrichthyes > Torpediniformes > Narcinidae > Narcine > Narcine bancroftii. Next base: position 132,684,005 of record NC_091476.1, read on the forward strand.
TAGAGACTTCTTGTTTGCTGATGTCTGCACACTCAACACCAGCACAGAGCAGAAGATGGAGCGTGAAATGGACCGCTTCTCACAAGCCTGCGACAACCAAAAAGACCAAAATTATGTACCAGCCTGCCACACAAAAGCCATACCAGGAGCCGTGCATCATAGTGAAGGCCCAGAACCTCCAGGCAGTCAACAACTTTACCTACCTGGGCAGCATACACTCTCGCTCAGTGAACATAGATGCTGAGGTCAACAGAATTGCCAAAGCCAGCGCCACCTTTGGGAGACACCGTGAGAACGTCTGGGAGCAGAGAGGACTCAGCCTTACCACCAAGCTGAAGGTCTACTGTGCAGCGGTCCTTACCACCCTCCTTTACGCCAGCAAGTCCTGGACTGTCTACAGCACACACGCCAAACAGCTCAACCACTTTCACCTGAGATGTCTCCACAGACTCCTCCACATCAGGTGGCAGGACAAAGTTCCCGACACGGAAATCCTGGAATGAGCTGGGATCTACAACATCTACATCCTCCTGTTAAAAACTCAAGCCAGGTGGGCTGGACATGTGGTCAGAATGTCAGACAGCTGATGTCTAAGCATCTGCTGTACAGATAACTGTCAGGGCAAGGAGGGGGGGGGGGGCAGAAGAAATCTTATAAAGACTGCCTCAAAGCGACCTTCAAAGGCCTGGGTATCGACATCAACACGTGGGAGACGCTTGCCCTTGACCATTCAGCTTGGCACAGCAAGATCACCACAGGAACCCATGCAGCTGAAGTCAGGCGCATCATCGAGGCACAACGAAAGTGTGCTGTGTGCAAGGCCCGAGGAGCATCCACTGCCATGACAGCACCCACCCACTTGTGTCCCACATATGGGCGAGCCTTCAGGGCCCGGATTGGCCTCACCAGTCACCTCCGGACCCACAGCCATTAATCAAGATGACCTTGAAGCCATGGTCATCTTCGACTACGAAGGATGAACAACAACAACAACTTTATTGATGAACAAACTGGATCTCCTTTCTCTCATAGAGAGAATGATAAGTGATGAACTGATGGAGGTACATCAAAATATGAAAAGGGTGATGGATTGATGGGGAGAGAAGAGGCTGTCAACATAAAGGGGTCATTGAGAAATTTGACAGGGAGCTCACAAGAAACTTTCTTATCAAAGAACAGTTAGAATGTGAAATGTTCCAACAGGGAATGACTAAAATGTACTTACTCTGAAGGGAGAGTGGATGAGTAAGTAAAGAGGGAAGGGAACAGGGATTCACACTGATAGACTGAATTATGGAAGGACATCAGTAGGCAGAATGGCATGGGATTGCCATCATGGCTGGATTAATTGGGCTAATTGCCTGTTTCTGTAGTTATACCCTGAGTGAGCCTCTAATTTTAGTAGTCAATTCTCCCACATGGATCAAGGTGAAACCAGTTGGAGCAGATAATGATAAAACTTTCTGCAGTGGAGACAGTTCGGCAATCTGCAGCTGATCATTAATGAGACAGTATCTAGGCTGTTCAGGAAGTAAATTACAGCTGATATCAACGACAGAGGAAGTAACACCAATCAATTTAAACTTCATTCAACCATCACACAATTGTCTATCGTTGTGTTTCAGTGCTGACATTTTATCTCATGAATCTTTCAGACAGGTCTCTTGCACTGGACTTTATTACTCCGACCTTCACCGCAAGCTCCAACTTTGCCCCGATGCACACACCCTTCACTGCACACATGCTTGCCCTTCATTGTGTGGAAGTGTTACCACAGGGCGGACTGGAGAGTTTCTCACCTAAATACAAATTTTAGCACAGTCAGGAGGAGAGCAGTTATTGATCAGGTCCAGAGCCATGGTAAAAACAATCAATCCTCATTTAATTGAATTAGGCACAGAACCTACCAACAGGGCTATAAAAATGAAAGCAACAAGATCTGCCATACAAACAAATAGCCTGGGAATATGAAGGTTGTCACCTGCCGTCCATTACTGAAAACTAATTGATGCATAATAAGATTACGTTTACACAGAGTCAGGACTGCCAATTTAGCCATGGTTTAACGGTTCTTTATACAAAACTATAATGGAGTGGTTAAGGTTACTGAAATCAGTTAATGCACTTTGCTGTCATAAACTGCCACAACATATTGCTAACAGCATTCATAAGAACATAACAAATCGGAGAATTCATTCTGTAGAAGCCATGTCAGCAGACTCTGTTTTAATGGCTTTTTGTTAACTGATTTTAGGTTTGCTGAAGGTTCAAAACAGTGTTTATTGAAATGTTACTCATCATTCATTAAAAAAACCTGACAGTTTAATTATTCTTTGGTTCTAGACTAATAGAATGTCCATGGCTGTTGTACAAGTATAATTTGTGTTTCAAAAATTATCTAATTACTCTTTTACCATTGGAAAGCACAAAGATTTTTGTTTATAATTCACATATACTTGTGTATCTCTTCTAAGTAACTAATCCACCCGAAGGTTCACTTAAACAAACATCTGAGCTGCACAATTAGAATAGTGGTCACAGTGCCAGCGATTGGATTCAAATCCACTGTTGTCAGTAAGGAGTTTGTACGTCTTCCCCCCCCCCCCTCCCCATGTCTGAGTGGGTTTCTTCCAGCTGCTCTGATTTCCTTCCACCCTTCAACATGTACCAGAATTGTAGGTCAATTGGGTGTAATTAGGCAGCTCAGGGTCATGGGCTGAAAGGGCCTGTTACCGTGGTGTTTGTCTAAAAAAAATTCACTCAGAGTGGATCAGTGTTAAGCCAAAGTTCTCCTAGGTGGATACAAGACATGTCTTAGCACTACTGTGGAGGAGGATGGCTCTCCCCAGCATTCTGACTAGTAATAACCCGTCACTAAAGGACAGATAGCTCTTATCACAATCATGGCTGAAATGTACACTAAGATTGAACAGTTTCAGGCAATAGAGCCCAACCTCCACCATCAAGCGAATCAAAAGTAAAAATACAATGCTTGAGAAACTCAGCAGGTCAAACAGTGTACTTTATATAGCAAACATAAAGATACAGAACCAAAATTTTGGGCTTGAGCCCCTCATCAATTTTTTTTGGCTTCTTCTGACAACCATCCCAAGTTTTAAACTGAGTGACAGGCACAAATGTTCCCCATTCAAGAAATCATATCTCCATTACACCAAGGAAGGGCACCATTCATCCCTGCAGGTCTGTTCCAGCTTCCAATAATAAAATCTTATTCCCCTGTTCCACGGTCAGATCCTCAAACATCCATCTCTCAAACATCCATCTTTTGTCCATGGAAGCCACTGACTGAAGAGGGAGGTTGTGCTAGAGCTAAGTACAATACAAGTTTGGCACTGTTATGAATAGAAAGAAAGCAACTACTGCAATGGAGGGGGAACAGTGCAGATAAGCAGAAGTGGACAATGCTTGCTATGAGGTAAAACACGAAAGTCTGCACAGGCCGTGAAGGGAGTAAAAAAAACGGAGATGCCGGAGGAACTCCGCGGGTGTCGCAGCTTACATATGGATACTGCAAAACCAGCTGAGTTCCTCCAACATCTCTATGTTTCTAATGCTTGCTGTGACGATGTTTGGAAAGGCCGGAGTCATTTTCTTTAGAACAGGAGAGTTAGGACAGAGATCTATCAAATTAAGAAAGAACCATTGAGGGAAATAGGAAGGGCCTATGTTAATTTATTAAAGATTTTCATTTATTAAGTTTGTACATTCTCCCATGGGCCTGCATAGGTTTCCCCAGTTGTTCTGGTTTCACCCTCCAAAACATTCAAGGCCTGTAGTTCAATTTGGGTGTACAGGGGGCTTAAATGCCTCTAATTTTCTGTAAAAAAATAAAATACTGTAGTTATCTTCTTCAAATGTTCAGCTCACCAAGAATAACTGAGATTTTTTTAGATTCCTGCACCCAAAACTAAGCTTTACACTGTATCTCTGTACATATGACATCAATTAAACCAAATTAAACTAAAGCAATTCTTTGAATCAGAGGCAAGATTACTTCAAACTGAGCCACAACCTGCCTGAGTGAGAACATCACCCTGTCTAGAGCATGAATCAATCGCAGGCTTTGGAGCCACAACAGACAAGAGTTTCCAGGCCAAGCTCATCCCTGACAATCATCCACACCCTGGGTACATGCAAGGCAATGTCCAGGAACTTGCAAAGAATTAAACTTTTGATTCTTATCCAATAACTGTCACTGATAGGGATTAATTAAATACTTTTGATCACTTTTGAGTATTCAATTACTTCAAAAAATTTTTGCTTTTCTTTCAATGTTTTATATATTTTTATTATCATTTCACAAGCTATCGGAGCAGAAGTGGGCCCATTGGCCCATCAAGTCGGCTCCACCATTCTAATCATGAGCTTGTGAGAGATGAGAAAAACTGATATTGCAATATGAACATGAAGAAATGAAGAAAATAAAATTGATACATAAGTAAATGAATGAAGCCAGTACAAACAACATGAGACATGGATATTAGAAGGCAGGAAGCTGACCCTGTCTGAGTAAGATAAGAATCTCCTAGCCCTTCAGACAGAAGCAGCAAGTTCACTGAATGAAGGAGATAAGGACAGACAATTGATGATAGAAGTAGAGTTAGTCTGAACGAGATAAGGGTCTCCAAGCCCCAGATAGAATTAGCAAGGCTTGCATAAATAATTAGAAAACCTTAGACAGTATTAGCCAGTTCTACATATATAATTAGTAAGCCATACACAGATTTATCAAGTTATGCATATTTAATTAGTAAACCCTAGACAGGATTAGCCAGTGGGCTGATATCGCCTCAAACCGTGCATCTTGGCGCCTCACAGTTTGGCGGGCAGCAACCTCCTTTGAAGAAGACCGCAGAGCCCACCTCACTGACAAAAGGCAAAGGAGGAAAAACCCAACACCCAACCCCAACCAACCAATTTTCCCCTGCAACCGCTGCAACCGTGTCTGCCTGTCCCGCATCGGACTTGTCAGCCACAAACGAGCCTGCAGCTGATGTGGACATTTTACCCCCTCCATAAATCTTCGTCCGCGAAGCCAAGCCAAAGAAAGAAATATGAAGGGACTGTAGCTCTGAGAGTTGGAAAGGTGTGAATGGGGACAAGGGCAAGGTTATGAATAAGGAAAATGGGGATAATGACATGAGAAGACACCGACAGGATACCCCCGGTCCTCCAAGTGATCAGAAACAGCACATAGGCAGGCAGGATTGCCCAATGCCAAACCTCTCCAGCAGGAGGCAGAAGAATGTAAGGAGGGGTTATTCCTATACTGAGATAAACTGTATAAAAGTTGGGTGAGCCCCAGTGTATGTGTGTATTCCCAGGGTAAGGGGAAGCACCCAACTTTGCATTGTTGTATAATAAATGTTCTTTGTTCTCAATTTTTGTCTCGAGCAATTTCTTTAAAGGTAATTCTGTTTCTAACAAGCTGATCAATCCTCCCACTCAGCCCCACTCCCCGGCTTGATCCCTGTAACCCTTGATGCCCTGACTAATCAAATATCTGTCAATCTCTGCTTTAAATACACCCAACAACCTCCTGTGGCAAGAAGTTCCACAGACTCACGACCCTCTGACTAAAGACATTTTTCTGCATCTGTTTTAAGTTGATGCCCTTTTATCCTGATGTTGTGCTGTCTTGCTCTAGACTCCCCTACCATGCAAAACATCATAGCCTTCCAGCCTTCAAAATGCCTCTATGAGGCTCCCCCCTCATCTTTCTGTACTGCAGCGAGTATAGTCCAACAGCCAACAAACATTCCTTATATGATATGCTAACTATTTCATTCATAGTATCATTTTAGTAAATCTACTCTGAACCCTCACCAATGCCAGCACATATTTTTTTTCAAATAAGTTGACCAAAACTGTATACAGTCCTGTAAGTAAGATCTACCTGGAGCTTATCGAATCTTAACATTACATCCCTCATTGATTTTTTATAGACTGTCAGTCACTTTGAAAGCTAGCAAGTGTGACTAAATTGGCTATTGAAGGTTAGCCTACATCTCCCTAACCTTGGATGCCATTATTAGTTTGAACACCAAATACCTTTTCCCTTAGATAGGAAATGATATAATTGGCATTTTATTAATTGCTTTCATTGCAGTCGGTTCCTTATATTCTCACCTCCATGGGGAAAATTTGTGCTAACTAATTTGCAGATTTTACTGAAAGCTTGTTAATTTTGTGATTACATCATCTGGTTTTCGGGGTCATTGTACAAGTTAAATAATTTGAATTATTTATAATCTATTTTGTCTCTCTAAGGCTTTGGCAGTAATTTTACATGTGACACATTTCCATCAGTCCAGGTTCCTGCCTGTGCTCCTTGTTCTAAATTCCTCCGCTAGAAATTTCAGAAACTGTGATCAGCGGCTTATTGTCAGCAACTGGTTTCATGGGATAGGGAACGAGAGCCACTCAAGATCCCACTCTCAAACAGAAGGTTTGAAGGGTTGAATATTCTCTTCTCGTCACTTTTTTGTCAAGAGGCAGAAGTTTATAATTTGGTAATTTTGGAAACAGGACTAGAAAAACGTATGGCATAGAAGGAGACCATTTAACCCAGACAGAAAGAGACTCCCCATCGCTTTGTCTGGAAGCTGCTAGTATAATCGCCAAGAAACAATTCCAACTGCGATTACAGTCAAGATTCAAGATACACTTTAATGTCATGTAATAAAGATGGTGCAATATTAAACAAAATTTATTTTTGGGTACAATAAGGCAGACAGATTTGCCATCGGCAGCGATTGCCTGAAGTGCCTCTTACAGTCAGAGAAAGAGAAGCCATTCCCTCAGAGTCACCATGGATGACTCTGACAACACTCCCGCAGCCCCTGCAGCCACAGAGACCAGTCTGCTCCAATGCAATCAGGAACCCTTCAGTGCTCTTTCATATCCCAGTTCCGATACCTGGTTCCCCCTTTAGCCAATCTTGACTCAGTCTCCAGAAGTTCACAGCCGTGTGTGAATCCTTTGACTGAATCACAAGAGCCCACATCCTGCATGAGTTCCCCGCCTTGAGTCGCCATCAGCGACTTCAGCTGAAGAGCCCCTCACTGGTGCGCTGCCGTGGTCACTGTCCTATGGGTCATCTCCTCTGCTTCTCCTACAAGGGGGTGGTCTTCTCGTTTTCAGATGCCCTACTCCTCCTGAGTCTGTAACTCCTCTTGGCCTGCTCCTTATCATAGACTGAGAGACCTCACCATCCAGCTGTGGTTACTACGCAGAAAGCTTTGAATTGTTTTTCTCAATTGCCCTTTAATCTTTTTGTTAATTGCCCTCAATCTCTAACCCCCAGTTACTGATCTCTCTGGCAAATTATATTATTGACATCAATTAAACCTCCCATCAGAAATGACCAGTAAAGAACCTCTCCACTTACAATACAAGTATCATATGTTGTGTTAATCAGTAAACTTTGGTAGGAATGTAATATGTTGTTCAGTGAAAGGCTGGTAGAATTGGGGTGACCATGGGAGATTAATTCAAGCCTGGCTATGCTGAGTTGGTGATCAGTGATTCTATACTATATTGAATATTTCTGATGTCTTCTTGGTATGAATACTGCTCTAGAATGTGATACATAGCTGTGGTGAAACTAGCAATGTTATGAACAAACACTGACTGCACAAAGCACTGATTTCATAAATCTCTTTCAAAAGTAATGACGGTCTCTCTAGGACAAATTGAACTCAGAACCAGAGACATTCTTTCCTAAACACGGAGAGGGCACATGAGCTTGCACATATAGATATATATCTATATATAAATACGCACACATATATAAAAGACTCAAAATCAATGTGAAAGCATCCAATTCTGAAAAGTTCAAAACAATCCTGATCTCTCCCCTCAGACTGCATCAATTCAGAACCAAATGACCAATTCTGCAGGAAAATCAGCAAAGCTGTTCTTGTTATTTTCACTGTGGAAGGACCCAGGTCCTCAATTTGTTTCGTGCATTTGAACATAACTCAGAGGAATAAATGAACAGTTTCAGACACCTCAAACAAAAGTGCTGTGAGCAAAATAATATATTTTTGTATTTTTATTGTAATGCCAGCAATTGTTTTACGTTATCTTTTCCCAAAAGAACAAAACCAGTTTCTAGTCTTTATATAATGTGCAAAATAAAACAAAGGATTAAATTGTCTGCAGCAGTGCTGGTAATAGTACCTTTTGCAAACAGTTTGGAGGGTAACTTGGCAAATTGTCAATTATCTTGTATTTCTATTATTTCCTTTGTTAGTAGCTTGCCAGGACTTTGCAATGGATATTGAAAGAGCTGTTTGAATTAAGCTATTGTCTGTATTTCCATATGATGTCTGTGATGGTTCATAAAGCAATTTCATTCCCTGACTAATCTAACCCATTTCCTAACAGTTCTCCCTCAGATCTACCACTCAGCATTAGGCCCCGAACAATTTTTCAGTGACCATTTAGTGCACCAGATCACATGTCCTTGGGATGTGGAACAAAACAGGAGATCCCAGGGGTCAGCACTGAGAGGTCAGGATCAAAGCTGGGTCACTGGAGCTGAGGCAGCAGCTCTATGAGCTGCACCACTGGGCCTATCAAGGGCAGGATAGAAGCAGGCCATTCAGCCCTTTGAATCTTTTCTGCCTTTCAGGTCTGATTCTCTGACTTAATATGATATTTATACTCTTTTTGCATGTTCCTCTAATCTGTCCAGCACCTTCTCAAACGCATTCAGTGATTTGGCCTGCAGATAATCCCTCTCCTTTTGCCTCACCCCATAATTGGAAACTGAGAGAGCCCTTCCCTCGGAATGTCCATCCCCCAGGCAATTTCCAATTCTTCGTGGAGATCATGAGAGGCGTATGTAGAAGGGACCAAACGAAGTTAATGTCGTGGTTAGCACAGCACCATAACAGCACCAACAATCTGGGTTCAAATCTGCTGGTATCTGTAAGGAGTTTGTATGTTCTCCCTGTGCCCGCGAGGGTTTTCTCTGAGTGTTCCAGTTCCCTCCACTGTTGCAAAGACATATGGGGTTAGTAGATTAATTGGTCACATGTGTATATTTGGATGGCATGGGCTTATGGGCCAGAAGGGCCTGTTACAATGTTGAGCTTTAAATTTGACAACATTTAAATTAAAATGAAATATTATTGAGTCATGGGGAGATGAGTTCAGTAGCTCAAGAGCAGACAGAACCAATGGGTCTTGTGGATCCTGGGGGGTTAGTTTCAGCATCTGCAGTTCCTTGAGTTTCTCAAGATTAGTAAAATTCTTCATTATATCAGTTTAATCAGCTTTCTCCTGAGATGGAGGATGACTTGATGACTTAGCTCCACTTCACGGGTTGTCAGTGGCCATTGAGGCCACATTGGGAATTGTGGATTCTTCAACAGATGAGACAGGTAATTAGTGATAGTTTGCGAGGTGTTGGGCTTCTCTATTATTTGCCTCAGCCTCTCTGCATCCTGCATGCATGGGCTCAGGGCTCTCACTGCATCCTGAATGCCTCTTCTTCACTTTGAGTATACTCCAGCAATTAGAGGGGGCATTATATTTTATTTCCTGCAAGCTGCAATCATGCTTTTGGATCTTCTCCTTGGTCCATCTGGCCATCTCTTTCCATTACAGTGTTCGGAATAGTATATTTGTTTAGAAGTCTAGTGTCAGGCTGGTGAATAATGTTACCTGCCTCATGGAGCTGAGTGGATCTGCTTGGGCTCCTAGGGCTGGAGATGTCGGTCTGCAGGGAACAGATGGTTTTCTTTATCCTCCCAATGAAGTCTGCAGACTCAGCATTAGTCGAATGTTCCAACTAAATTACTTGACAAGCAACCCTGCATTAACAATCCAGAGATCTAGGTGGAAATCCTACCATCATTACCTTGAGGTTGATCATCTTTCAACTGTTGCTTGGCAGAACTGGCATGTCATGTGTGCCAGAGTCATTGACTTTGAATATTCTCCCCATCAGCAGGGGTGCACGTTATTATATCCTCAGTAACACAGCTTTCAGAATTTAAATTGGAAGATGTTGTTTCTGAAAGATATTTTGCTTTTCCTTAAAATCTTTACTCTAGAAATGGTCTAGATGAACTGTATAAACTTCTCATTTACCTCTTTGAATCCTTACTTTAACAATTATCTCTGCATAAGGGCCTGTCAAAGAACCTGATGAGAAATTCATGGTGATTAATGAACAGGTTTCACCAACGTTCCAAATCCATTTGTACATTATTTTGTCTGCTTCATGGTCTACATATTATTTGTGTATTCATGACCAAAATGCAACGAGTATGGTCTGCATGTTAAAAGTTAAGAGAACAAAACCATATAGTGTTAAATTTCAAAGAATAAAAAGAGGAGAGAGAAAGAAGGAGGGAGAGAAAGGATTGGTAAACATCGAGAATTTGGAGAAACTCGTCAGGTACTATCCATGGAGAGAAATGGACAGTCAACATTTAGGGATGGGATCTTTTCTCAAGACTGGCTGGGAAGGTGAGATGGCAAGGTATAAACTCAGGGGGACTAGGGAGAAGCTGATAGGATAGATGACAATGAAGATGGGAGAGGTGAGACAGGAAAACCAGGAGCAGTGGAGACCAATGGGGAAAGTTGAGAGAAGAGCAAGTCCTAAAATGAACTAACAGAAGAGGAACAGTGGAACCAGATTGGGGTGGGGAGTTACCTGTAACTGGAAAATTCAGTGTTCATGCTGTTGGGTTGTCGGTTGCCCAGTTAAAATATGATCGGCTGTTCTTCCTGTCTAAGATTGGCCTCACCCTGGCAGTGGATGAGGCTGAAGGCAGACAGATCAAGGTGGGAATGGAGAGATGAATTGTACTTCCAGCTGGCTCCCAAGGACAGAGCACTTGCCCAATCTGTTTCCAGGTAATCTTGCAAGTGAGATATCGTTTCATCTGCATCCTCTTCAAACTCATCTTCTGCAGTCAATTCTCTTCATATGGTCTCCTTGTTAAAGGGATATGAAAACAAGCACAAATAAAGCTGCACAAACAGATGTGTTATCGCTTTCAAAAGTCTGAGAATTCTAACAGCAAGAAGTACTGGCACAAGCAACTAGTCTCACAGGAGTGTCTGCCTCATGGCTTACAAATCATGTATTTTTATATCTTCAGACCCCTAGGGTTCTATAAAATTCGAACGGTGTGCTTCATATAAGTAGATATTCCTTTGAATCCTCTTGGAATTCGTTAATGAGGGTCCTGGCTCTTATCCAATGGTTAATAGCGTTTTACTACCTTACCAAATAAAGTGGTTCTTATCCGCTCCAGCTGATAACAAGGAAGAATGGAATGCAGATGTCTTCTGCCTTCCAGTCAGTTTATTAAAACTTACATTCTCACCCCTACATCATTGAAACCAAACGTAGGTTCTGTGACAGAAGCTGATCTTGAGCTTTTCAGGTTTAACCATGTCGTAAATTATGAATTATAAATTATGTCTTAACTAAACATGGCCCTTAACAAGCACCAGTCAAATATTGCTCATCTTACACTATCAGCAAAGTTCAAGGCTGTGCCCAGAGTGGAAACATTTAAAAGAAACTTCAGGACTCACTTACAAATTACAGGAAGAACTATTTATTGAGCCTTGATGTACCAATCACCTTGTATGACAACTTTCCTGACCAGAAAAGGACCATATTTTCACGTGAAATGCTTGTATGTGCAGTGGTTGGCATTTCACTTCTGACTGTTCAGGAGCACGGACTTCCATGACAGTGACCATGGACACAGCAGTTCTGAAGTTTCTCACAACTAATTGTGTGACTGATCTCACTCATGGAATTCATGAAGTCAGACTGGAAGTCTTCCCACTGAATCTCCACCAAGACTTCAAGCAGCTTTAATGACTACATTTACTTCAATGTAGAGGGGGAAATATAACTGTCTATGAGTTTGCATTTGTTAATTGATTGAGTTAGCAATTGGACTTAAATACTTTGAAGCATCTTCATTTTAGAAATAGACTTAGATTTTTTTTAATTTAAAAAAATGTTTTAGCTTGGTGAAAATTTGTCAATAGTAGATGTATAATATTTCACGGGGGTGGAGTGTTGGGTTGTTGTGGGTTGATGGAAATAATGTCCAGTCTCTCATACTAAACACACAAGTCATCCACTTCCATTGAAGTAAGCAAATCCAGATTTCAGAAGCAAGTATAAATGCAGGCTACTACCTTAGAAGGCAGTAGATGATACACTTTTGACATGCAGCTCTGTCAGAAGTTGCTTTTGATGTATGTTCAAGGTGTTCATTATGGTTGTAAAGACAGAACATTGCATTGCAAAGTGCCAATCTATTCCCAGCTTAGACTGAAAACAAAACTTTCATTTAATGTTACAGCAACTATCTTTATTTAGTCCCAGCACAGTATGATCTGCCACAAATCTCAAAGGAAGTAGCAGCATCAGTTTATTTTGAAAGCACTTTCAGTGAATTTATTTCATGAGATACCTATGAAGTGATTGCTAACCCGCTCATTAGTAGATGCACTGGCAAAATGACATTTGCTTTCAGCAATTACTTTCGTTTGTATTTTCTTTCATTGCCATGAACACTATTTCTCTGACATACAGATCTAGTGAGCCTGTCTGATGTGACAGCCTTCCTTTGTGATTATGTATTTTACAGAAGCCAAAATGTATGCACTTCCTAAAGAAAAAATGGGGTTTCTTGCTGGGCTGCAGTGATATCCTCATCTTTATTTTCAGAATCTGACACTGTCACTGCCAAAACAAAGCAGTATCTGGCGCTTCTTCTGCTCAACATGTGGCTTCTGACGTTTGGTGTGGAACCCATCAGAGGTGCGGAGGTGGTGGATGAGGGTTCATTTTTGACATTCAAGAGAAGATTGGAGAGGTACATAGATGATCTCATGCACAGTTCCTGCAGATCTTAATGGAAAGCACCTTGTTTTTGACTCCTAGATTTAAATGTTCAACAGTTCCGAAACCCATCATCACGATTCTTTCCCTCCGGCAAACGCTTGTAATTTAATCTCTCCTACCTTGCACCGCATCATTATTTTACTTTTTCTCCTCTTCCTCCATTTCTTTCACTACACCTCAATAGTTGCCACACCTTCTCTGGCCTGTGCAGAAGACATCCTGTCAGATGACTTCTCTGGATGGCCTGTATCTTATCTATAGCCCTGACCTGTTAAATGAGTGGATGTTGTACAGACTGGTGAGATGTATTGATCATTCAAATGTTCAGCATTTGCAAAATTAAATCCTGTGATGCAATGTACAGAACACTGCAAAAAAGAGTTCCTGCTGCACTGATACTTGTTGACGGATGATCTTCAAGTGGAAACAGTTCAGTTCTCCTGGTATCAAGGTAGCCAATTCATTTCTAGCATGTGGGAATCTAACAAGCCAGTACTTATTGCCCATCATTAATTGCACTGAGGTGCTGGTGAGGTGGGTTTGTGAGTTGTGTTGGTTTTGTGGTGAAAGTTATTCCAAAATGGAACAGAGTGAGAGGGTTTAGACCCAGAGATAGTGAATTTATTCCTCCCTTTCTCTCTATTTCTATATCCCTCTCTCCTTTTCTCTAGCTCCCCACACCATTCCAATCCCTCCCCTGTCTCTCTTTCCCTATCCTCTATCTCCCTTCAGCTCCCCAAACCACTCCAATCCCTCTCTCTCCTTTCTTCCTGCTCTTCTCCCTCTCCTCCCATTCATAGACACCCAATTTATTGCCAGCCCTGCTTCGTATGTGACTTGGAGGGGAGCATGGTGATTGTGGATGATGTCCGTTGTTGCTCTGGGTGGTAGAGGCTGTGGGTTTGAGAGTGATGCTGGATAAGTCAAGGCAAGTGTTGCTGTGAATTTAGAGATGGCATTCACAGTGCAGTCATGACATGCCATTGGTGGAGAGAATGAATGATTCGGGTTTTTGATGGGACGCTGATGGTGTCACCTTTTGTAAGTGTTGGAGCACAAACAGGAAGCAGGTGCATTCCATCATATTCCTGTGTTGATTGTCTTGGACTATTAACATGAATTAACATGAATTTCTGCAGCTGATTTGCATTCAACCTGCTTAACTAGATTTGGTGAACATTAAAAACATTGACCTCTATCCCACAAAGGTAGCATAGCTTGAACAATCCTGTCTTCAAGGAAAGAAGTATCAGAGAAATCAACACCAAACTAATAAATAAATAACCTGAAAGTGAGAGGGGAAATGAAATTCCAACAGCTCATGAGGTTGAGCTCAATCTATGCCCCACAGGGAGAACCATCAGTTAAATATTTACAAGGAGCTGAAGTTCTGAGGGAAAGCTTTCCCTGGGCAACAATCTGATGGAGAAGGTGTCCACTTGTCATACTCAATCATACCCAGGAATAAAGGTAGGCTTTGCAGGTAGTGGTGGTGGTTAGGCCCTCATTTACTGACCCATTCTTTAACATTACTAACCAACAGGATATTTCCAAAATCTCTGTGCCAACTACTTTTAACCTAAGATCCAGATAGCTTAGAAACTCTAATTTTTCTGTGGCTATCAAACACTTTTGCACAAAAACAAGTCTTCTCCCCATCTAGTCTCTGCTGAACCACTATTCCATTTCATCCCATTGACAAGAACCCTCCATACATCTCCCATCCATGTACCAATCCAATCTTGTGTCAAAAAGCCTTGGAGATAAATTTATATAACAAGTTGGCTGCAGTTTGAAATGTTTTTTTTAAAGGTTAAAGTGAACAAGCAGAATACCAGTGAGGAAAATTGTTAGTTCCCAGTGCACTTTATGTTGTAGACAGTCAACAAGTGCAGTTTCCTGTGGGAAGAAACCAGAGCATCTAGCCAAAGTGTCAGTTTTCTCCAAGGAATGATATAGAAATCTTCGGCCAATGCTTGGATTGGGATTTTAAAAAAGGCATCTGATTCACCAGTATCTGCTGCCTTACTAAGTTAAATCCACAACTGCCTTCTCCCACAACTGCCTTCTCAAGTCGGAGAGTCAGAGATGGACCAGAATTGCTGCCAAGTGCAGAAAGGTGCATGTCCTGTGAATAAAGGCATTTTTTAAAAAATGTTAAAAACAGCCCCTAGCAAGCATCTCTGAATCAGAGCTCATTATCACAATATTACAATATTTTAGCAGCATGGTTTACTCAGGAAATGTTAATCATGCTTGTATAAACATATCCTGAGACTTTAGATCAAGCGTTTTGCAGATTAATTAAAGATTTACTAAGATCTCCCGTTATATCTTAGAGACATTGGATAAATGTCCAAAGGGCTTTGCCCAGCATGCAGATGACCTTCAAAGAGCATTCTAATTTATGGCTTATTTCTTTTCAATTATAATTTATTTTTCTTAATCTATATGACATTTAGTATTTCATTTATTCCTTCAAAGTTTAAAAGTTGATAGTTTTGAGCTAATTCTTCTCTTGGATTTATCATCACCAATCAATCTGATTGATGAGCCCTGTGAGTCATTTTAGTTCTCAATGTTGAGCTAAATGCAGAGAAGTTGGATCAGGATACCTTGACCCCACAACAGTAGCTGAACCAGAATAACTTTACACCACGTCACAGCACTTGAACCATCAAACTAACCACCACCGGCATTCTTTGTGCTGAAGGCAACTGAAAACAAAAGAGGACCAAAATCTGAATTAAAAATAGAAAATTTTAGAAGTATTCAACATGTCGGGCAGCATGCGGTTGGAAAGAGTATTAATGAAGAGTCACTCGTAACTATTTCTCCCTCCACAGATGCACCTGCTCACTAACGTGAATATTTTCTGCTTTCAGTTTAAACTGAAAGAGAGTTTATCAAGATGAAGTCATATTTTAAACAATCACCTAGTTAATTTACAGAGGAGACATGAATAAACTGGGGGGAGTTTTGACAATGGAAGCCATTAAACAGATACAAAGTGACAAACCTCAGCTGATGCAGATTTATAAATATAATCAGCTTTGAGGTCTTGCTGTATGAGCAGAGATCAAAGGAAGGAAGACCTCTACAAATTGGATCCCCATAAATTTCCAAGAAGCAAGGCTCGATCTACTGTACTGCTACAACAGTTGGGTGCTTGATGTACAAGACAATGTTTCTAAACATAAGCTCAGCTGTCAAGTGGCTGTGTAGGTGAGATGCAATGATGCAATATATAGTAAGATTCTCTCAGAACTGAATGCAATAATTCTTGCCAGAAAACCATCTCATGTTGATAGCTGGAAACACATTACATTGAGATGACAGCACAGTGCATCAGGCTTTGTGGCAATGTGTTCTGTGAAACTGTCTGGGGATGAATATCCTGGCAGATATCTACTTGGCCATAAGCAAACACTGCTCCTCATTTGTGGTACTCTGAGCTCCAGATGTTGCCCTGATATCAGATAAAAGTGCTTGGGCCACTTGTGGAGTTAACTCTAAGCTGAATCTAATTAATGAAATAGTGTGGGAGGGGATTTACCTCTGGTACTGTATACAAAGTAAAATATGCAACAACATTGCCCACTGTTTGCACAAAACTCTGGACATTGAAGCCTCTGTCGTCAAAGACCCGAGAAATGGAAAATGAAAATGATATCCTTACTCTCTTTTGGTGTCAATGCCCAGAGAATAACTTCTCCCTCATCAGATGCATTAGCTCAGATACTCTACCCAGGCTCTGGCCACAAATGAGTGAGCAGGGAGACCACATTGGGTCAAGTCTTGTTGGTTGTGCTTGGCAGTTCTGAAGGGAATAACAAGCACTCATACCTTTGAACAGGTTTACAGTCCAATTCATTGGAACTCGTCCTCCTTTCATTCTTCCATCTTTCTCTCTCAGTCTTTATTGAGACACCTGCCTGCTTTTTGCTTATAACTTGAAGAAGGACTCAGGCCAAAAAAGACAGTAATATATCTTTACCTCCTATGGACTCTGCAAGACTGGCTGAGTTCCGTCATCATTTACATCTTCCATATAGGCATCCTCCAACCAGATGGCATCAACATTGATTTCTCTGGTTTCCATTAAGCCCCCCCCCCCCCCCCGCCCCACCACTCCACATTTTCCCTCGGTATCCTTTCAGATTTCTGATTTATTGTCAGAGTACATACATGACATCACATACAACCCTGAGATTATGTTTCCTGCAGTCGAAGCTGAATTACCACAACGGATACATGTAAACAAATAAAGAACTGCAATCAGATAATGAATGTAAACCAACTGTGCAATACAGAGAGAATAAAAAAATTAGTAAGGTGCTCAAGTAAGAGTCTTTAAATGTGTCCCTGATTGAGCCTGTCGTTGAGGGTGTCTGATGGTGGAGGGGTAGCAGCTGTTCCTGAACCTGATGGTGCAAGTCTTATGACACCTGTACCTCTTTCCTGATGGCAGCAGCGAGAACAGAAGCATGTGCTGGGTGGTGTGGACCCTTGATAATTGCTGCTGCTCTCCGACAACTGCGTCCCCTGTAGATGTTCTTGATAGTTCAGAAGATTTTACCTGTGATGTCCTGGGGTGCATCCACTACCTTTTGAAGGGCCTTACACTCAAGGGAATTGGGTATTCTCTGATAACCCTTTCATTCCTGGAGTTACCCTTGTGAACCTCCTGTGACATAAGCACATCGTTCCTTAAATGAAGAACCCAAAACTACTCATATTATTCAAAGTGGGATGAAGGCACCCTTAACCCAGTTTTACAAGATGGATGGTGCAGTGACCAGTAAAGCACACAGCAAGAGGACAAAATTTCATGAGAGACATATAGGCTCAGACCATCTGCTCTTCATTAACACTGATCCTACACCCATTCCATTTTATTCCCCTACATTCCCATCAACTCCCCCAGATTCTACTCCACATTTCTTTGGGATGTTTGAAATGGGATCAATCCTTTCCTCTAGTACCAGTCTGTACTCCTCCCCCTCTCATTCTTCCACCATTTTTTCTCAGCATCTTTTCAGATGCCTGCCTTCTTTTTGCATATACCTTGATTAAGGTCTTGGCACAAAGCATCTGTATGGACGCTGCAAGACATTGTCAAGTTCCTCCAGCATTATTGTGTATTTTTACTACAGTCCAATTTCACATATGCTGAGTGACAGGTGGTCCCCAGTCTTTCTGGACTCCCCAGCATTATGCTGGGGAACCTGCTCTCATCTCCTCTACCACATCAGCTGTACTATTGCATGCAAATGGGGATTCCCAGTCCGTGTTGAGGTGGTGAAGGGGAAGGTGACTCTGTTTTAACTTCATGTGAATGCTACTTAAGGAGGCAAAGTTTCCCCAGCACACATAAATCTTTATTTTAATGTTGTCACGGATCCAATATTTGCCACAATAATTGGCTGAATCTACTGAGAAAAGTAAAGATCGATAAATTAAACACCTTCTTCCCATTGAATTTTTCTGGTAAGTTTGGGAAAATATGCCTCAAATTGGAAATGTCCTCTTACCCAATGGATCCTCACCTCTTCATGTTGGTTCTTCACAGCCATCACCTCCTTCCAGACTCCTTGTCCTATTTAATAACTTGCTGTATGTTCCACGGATTGTTCCTTACACTCACCGTGGGAAGGTGTGAAGGATTAAACAGCAGGAAACCATTTTAAACCACATGACCATTGTTATTGGCATCTAATCAACTTCAAGCAAAAGTGGAAACAGAGGAAGAGGTGGTTGGGGCACAAGTTGAGGCAGTTGGTTGGGAGTTTGTGTGGAAGGATGAGCAGATAGTGCAAAATTCAGGCAAGGGGATATATAGTAATGCAATAAGGACACAGAGTAAAAAAAAAAAAGGGTAACAAATGCAGGGCTAAAAGTTTGTATTTAAATGCACACAGCATAAAAAAAACTAAAGTAGATGACCTTGTAGTACAGCTACAAGATTGGCAGGCATCATGGAGTAATGGAAAAAGGATGAAGTCTTTGAGAGATGAATGTCCAAGGATACACAGAACATCAAAAGGATAGGCAGGTAAGCAAAGGGGATGGCATGGCTCTGTTGATAAGCAACAACATATAATCATTAGAATGAGATGACATTGGATCAGAATGTAGAGAATCATTGTGCATTGAGTTAAGAAATGGCAAGAGTAAAAAGACACTGTTGGCTGTTGTAAACAGACCTCCAAAGAGTAGCTGGGATGACAACAGATTACAACAGCAAGATGAAAAGCTGTGTCAGAGGACAATGTTATGGTTGTCATGGGAGATTTTAACATGTAAGAAGAGTGGGGAAAAGTAGATTGGGACTGGATCTCAAGGGAGAAAATTTGTAAAATGCCTATGAGATGCTTTCTTAGAAAAGCTTGTTGCTCAGCCAACCAGGGAATTGGCAACTCTGGATTCGGCATTGTGTGATGCACCAGAGTTGATAAGGGGGCTGAAGGTAAGGGAACCATAAATGCACCATAATATCCTTTGGACAGTAAGATACGGAATTTCCAAGAACTCAAACTCAAATTGACAAAATGTCAACAACATCTCAGAGTTTTAGAATGTGTGAGCCAGCGGATAAACAAATAATACAGCAACACAGAATGTCATTCTGTTACAGACTTACTTCTTTAGAGAAATATCCGATTGGTTGTGGCATTTAGCAGGGTACCATTCATGTACCTTCTCATATTTATATAAGCTCATTTATTGCCAGATGAACTGATGTAGTGATAAAGTTTGTTTTGTGAGTCTGATAAAGGTAGGATGGAAACTGTCCTTGAATTGGGTGATGCGTGATGTCACAATTGTGAATCTTCTTCCTGATAGGAGGGAAGAGAAGAAATTATGGCCAGAGAGTGATGATTGGTCACCTTTGATCTTTTTCTTTGACACTTGCACCATTTTATTCTTTGATTAGCTTCTCCAAGATACCATGTAGATATGGAATGATGAAGAATGGAGTATTTTAATTGAAATTGTAATTTGAATTTCCACAGATTTGATCTGCGTCAGGTAGGATGACAAAACTTCATGTGGGAAGATGACAGGGTTAATTTTGATGATCTGATGGGATCTGGCACAGCAATAACTAAACGTTTCATTAAAATCAATCTCTTCAAATTCTTATCATGCAGGTTAAGTTCAAATTATTCTTCATGTATTGGAAAGTCTGTACAAACAGTACTGACACAAAAACCTCAGTAATGTATAATGAGGATGTAGTTTAAATGAGAATTTTATTCATCCACTAATTTATTTCACTTTGCTTGCTTAATTGTTTAAATTTCAAAGGTCAAACGTCCTCAGCATCATAGAGTGGATTATTTCAAGTGAACTACATCTGAAGCTCTGACCATGTTATTTATCTAACTCTGCAATCCACTAGGATGAAATAATGTTCAAACATTATCCTGCATAAGATACATTGGTTCTTTAAGAAATTGAAAACATATGCTTCAGATAATCGATCATTATATGCTTCTGCTATAATTAATTATATGCTATATGATATATTAGGAGCAGAAGTAGGCTATTTAGCCCATCGAGTCTTCCCCACCAATTTATCATAAGCTGATCTATTTTCCCACTCAGCCCCACTGCCCTGGCTTCTCCCCATAACCTTTGGTGCCAATATATTCTCTGGTATATTGCCTTTTTAATAATGAACACTTATTAAATTTCTTGGCATGGTTTTATTTCTAGAGGTATAACGTTCCTTTCATGAATAAAGAATCCAAGTTTCTGATTTTGTTCTGCTCGAACAAAAGTTAGAGGAAAACAGAATCAGTATTGGATCTGAGCCTCCAATAGACCATCATCTGACAGTTTCTGCAAGGCAAAGCCAGCTCTGAAATGTTGTCTAATTGCTCTACCCTCTGACATCAATTTTTTCTCACTGTCAGACATAAATCAATCTCATAGTGCATTAAAGATTAAATTCAATTTCTATTATTTGCCCTGAATGTTGTTTAGACCCCATTCAATTCTTTAAGCAGTAAAATTCCATTATGTGGCAGGGATGCTGAGAGATAGTGAAAGGTCCCTGTGTTACATGGACAAAAATAAATTCCTCTTAATTTGCCTTTGGTTGGATGTGCTGCAGCCATCTCATTTTCTAAGGAATAAATTTGTGTTCCACTGTCTGCTGAGCACCAACAAAGCTGTTCAAAGTCATACCCAAAAATTTGTTCCTTGAGTTTTGGAAGACTAGGTGTCTGCTATAATGCTGTGGCACTGTAAAACATAGGAGTATAAACAGGCTATTCAGACCATCAAATCTGGCTTGCCATTTAATCATGAGCTGATGCATTTTCCCACAGCCACACTGCCTGGTCTTCTACCCACAACCTTTTTTACCCTGACTAATCAATAACCTATTAATCTCTGCCTTAAATACACCCAATCACTTGGCCTCCACAACCATTTGTGGCAACAAACTCTACAGATTTACCACCCTCTGGCAAAAGAAATTCCTCCATATATCTGTTCCAAGATGATGCCGTCTTGTCCTAGACTCTCTCACCATAGAAAACAACTTTTCTGCATGTTATAGAAAGGACACTGTTCGACCTGCTGTGTTCTTCCAGCTTGTGTTTTTACTTCAACCACAGTGTCTGCAGACATTCTTTTTCTACATCTGTCCATGTTTCAACATTCAAAATGTTTCAATGAGATCTCCTCTCATTCTCCTAACTTGAAACAAGTACAGGCCAAGAGTTGTTAAACATTCCTCATATGATAACCTTTCATGCAGGAATCATCCTTATGAACTCTGTCTGAATCCTCTCCAAGGTCAGCACAAAACTCTAAGTGAGGTCTCACCAATGCCTTATAAAGCCTCCACATCACAATTCTTCTCTTATATTCTTCCTGACCTCCTGAGATATTTTGTTTCATCTTGTTAAGTACCTGTGGAAAAAGTCTTTCTGTCTTTTTTTTAATTGACAGAATAACTTGAAACAAAATAATTTGAGACTATATGTTGGGTAACAATAAAAGAAGACATCTATTATGTTCCCACAGTATATCGAGTCTCTGTTGGGGTCAGACTTTTACTTTTGCTAGGTCTGTTGTGCAATATTTGATTCCGGGATAAATCATTGTTTTCTGACTGTACCATAATTACCTTTAACCATACCTCTATCTAAAACTCCTGAAGGTTTTCACATGGACTAATACATTATTGATTTAGTCAGGACATTTTAGAGACCTCATTTGCAAAGGGTGTGAGATTCTAAAGCTTACATCACACTTTAAAGCTCCTGATAATTTGAAATCTCTGAACTTGATGCATCTGCCACAATGAACAATAGAAACTTCAAATGGGTCCACTTAACCAATTATTTAACATACCTTGCTCATTTAAACTGTATTTGAAAATTGAATGGAAATGACTGATTGACCAGATAAAAGAAATGCAATGGATGTAAATTTAAATTTAAACATACAGCATGGTAACAGGCCATTCCAGCCCATGAGTCCATGCTCTTCAAATTTATGAATTAAACTCACCCGCTGTACGTTTTGAAGGGTGGGTGGAAACTGGAGCACCAAGAGGAAACTCATGCAGACACAGGGAGAATATACAACCTCCTTACAGACAGAGCCGGGTCGTTGGCTCTGTAATAGCATTGCGTTAACCACTACGCCACCCTGGTAGTTCCAGACAATCTCTCATTCAAGTACTGACCAGGCCTGAGCTTACGTAGCTTTCGAGATCAGTCGAGATGGGGTGTTTTCAGACTAGCATGGCCATACTGGTGCTTTTCCTCAGAGGTTGTTGAAGAATGTATCTTATTGGATCCTTGTTAGAAAAAAACAAGAGTTGGAATAAAAAAGGAAGTTATCAGCTTGTATGAAAAGTTGGTTCATGCAAAGGAATCAGAATCAGAATTTATTGTCATGAGCAAGTCAAGAAATTCACGAAAGAATGAGACTAATGAGTGTTGTGCTGGAGAAGTTTGAAGGAGATGCATCATAATGCTGGTTCCCTTGCCATGGGCCTTTTGTGCACAGGAGCCAAGCTAGTGAGAAAGTAAGCTCCCTTGACTAGTATCTCTTCCCAGCTCTAAGATGTCTGATTACGATCCTTCTGGTTCATATCCGGGCACTTATTTTTAATGTCACCATCTTTATTTCAGGCACTGCTTTTCAGATACTTACTATGTTTTTGAGTGAAAGAAAAGCTTCCTTCACTTCTTTCACCATCTACCTTCAATCTGTTTCCTTCAGTAGTTAAAAGAAATTAAATTAAAATTTAGACACACAGCACAGTAATGGCCCTTCCATACCATGAGCTGGGCTGCCCAAACACACCCATTAACCTATAAACCCCATACATTTTGGAGGATGGGAAGAAACTGGAGCACCCAGAATATACACAGTCCATACTGACAGTGCCGGATTCAAATCTGGTTCACGGGCTCTCTAATGGTGTAGCACTAAGCGCTTCGCAAACCAAGCCACCCCTGTGTTTTTCATTGTATTCAACATAAAGAGGCAATTTTGACTTGTGTGTGAAGGACACTATTTAAATGTTTAGTGTCTACACAATAATGAGATGGATTGGCTGGGACCGAGAACTTTTATAGGTGAATTGAACGTACAGATAGAAGATTTAGATTAATGCAATTATGTGTGAAGAAATGTGATAACAAAAAGAGATAAATAACACTGGATATATGATTCATCAGAACTGAACAGCATTTGGTCAAGGCTGAACTTTAAATGATTTTAGGTGTGAAAAGAATCCCATAAAGCTAATAGAAAAGTATCCAGATTGTGAAAAAGCATTTTCTACTAAAATTAGAGTGATAAACAAGATTCTGAAAGGACATAGAATATCTACAGCATAATACAGGCCCTCAAAGTTGTGCTGAAACATGTCCCTACCTTAGAAATTCAGAATCAGAATTTATTGTCATGAACAAGTCACAAAATTTGTTGCTTTGCGGCTGCATCATAGAGCAAACATTCATATTATAACCATCTTACAACATTACCTTAAAAAATTTAAAAATCACAGTGCTTGAAGAGTAAGGCAGTGACTTTTGGTATACAGTGCCAGATTGGTATACTCATTTAGTAGATATTCTGTGGCTCCTTCAGATGGCAGTGCTGCCTCTGGTGCGGACCTGCGGGCAGCGAGGGAGTGAAGATCCAGCACTCCCGTGGGGTACAACCACCCAGTCAACTACTGTCAGCTCTGAAGAGGCTTTGAATGGCCCGTTGAGGGAGCTGACGGTGGTTTTATTTGAAATCCCCTGACCACGGGTTTGCGCCCAAGATGGCGGCGCCTGTTAATTAGCAGCAGCCACGAGGGGCTGCAGGATCTGGGAAAGTGGAGGGCTGGAGCGGGGAACCAGAGAATGGGAAGATCACCCCCATTCCCCAGTCTGAGGAAAAGCAGAGGAGATGACCCACAGGGACCATGACCACGGCGATGGGCCAGTGAGGCGGCTCTGCAGCTGAAAGACCAGTGGATGCAGCGGGCTGCTGGCAACTCGAGGCAGGGAAGCTGTGGGCTGCTAGAGACTGTTGTCAGGAGAATTGCACCGGCCTGCAGACTGCTGGAGACTAGTTTGAAACTGGCTAAAGGGGCACCAGGTATTACATGAAGTTTCTTTTTGCCTGATGCAAGGCAGACAGTTTTATTACTATGATAGTAAATTGAATCTTGAACCTTGAATCTTGGTTTATTGATTATTCAGAAATCTCATGGCAGGTGGGAAGAAGCTGTCCTTGTGCCATTGAGTGCTCACCTTTAGGCTCCTGTCCTTTTTTCACAATGGTAGCAGGGTGAAGAGGGCATGACCTGGGTGGGGTGGGGGGGGGGGGCGGGGTGTGGTCCTTGAAATAGTCTGCTTTTTTTAAGACAGCGCCTCATGTAGATTTCCTCGATGGAGTGAAGTCTGGTGCCTGTAATGTTGCAGTTTGAGTTAACCACCCTGTGGAACATTCTTGTGCTGAGAGTTGGCGCCTCCACACCAGGCAGGGATGTAACCATAGTACACCTGTAGACGTTTACAAGAGTCTTTGGTGACAAACCGAATCTTTTCAGATACCTCACAAAGTATAGCCATTGGCGAGCCTTCTTTGTGATTGCATCCACATGATCAATGCCTCTTATCATCTTATAAACCTATATCAGGTCACCTCTCATCCTCCGTCCTCTAAGGAGAAAATGCCGAGTTTCATAAGGCATGCTCCCTAATGCAGGCAACATTCTTGTAAATCTCCTCTGCACCCTTTCTATGGCTTTCACATCCTTCTGGTAGTGAAACGACCAGAACTGAGCACAGTACTCCAAGTGGAGTCTGACCAAGGTGCTATATAGCTGCAACGTTACCTCTCAGGTCATAAATTCAATTCCACAATTAATGAAGGGCAATACACTGTATTCCTTCTTAACCATAGAGTCAACCTGTGCAGCTGCTTTGAGTGACCTATGATTCTTCAATTTTAATGCAGGAAATTAAGGGAGCAGTTGTGGCCATTATAACACTTCAATTTAGTAGACATTGGCTCCGGCTGGCTCTGAAGGTGAACGTGAGTGCCACTATACATCCACATCAGGGCATCTATTACTGTCTAAAATATCTTCTCCATGAATTTCGGAATGATTACCATATATAATGATGTTCCCCGAAAATGCTCAAATTGGATTCAACACCTCTGATACTGCGATCAGTGGAAAAGGAACTGCCACAGAATCCTGCTTCTGCCTTTTCTAATTTTTTTTTGAAGAAAGGCTCAGGCCCAAAATGTCGGCAATGTATCTTTGTCTCCAGCTGAGTTCCTTCAGCATTTTGGTGTATTTGCAGGATTTTCACGAGCAACCTGCAGTCTTTATATGTCTTGCCAGCATGCTGCTCTATACAGGGGAATCGAGGAGTAAATAAAATGACAATGAAGTTTTTTAATCAATTTCAGGGTCAGGGCATTTGTTTGTGAGTCATTATGGCACAAGTGCCTCAGCCTACAACATTCCATTCTGTACATTAAGTGACTATAGTGAGGACAAGTCAACAACACACAATTATCCATTTCTAACCTCTCAAGTAAGGAGCTGTAATATTGTCTTCCGTCGAACTGCATCTTATTCTTTTTTTAAATATTTTCTTGCTGTTTTATAATATAAAAAGTTAAACAGTACAATTATACAATGCACTATAGGAAAAATAAATTAAAACATTATACAATGCAGTCAAAGCATGAAAATCTGGAGTTCAGAGAACAATCCCAACAACACAAGATTTAACAACAAAAAAAGTTTACAATTCTCTTTTCTTCTCTTCTCCTTCTATAATAATCCTATCAGAGTTGGACAAAACAGTTATCTATTATATTATCCAAATCAAAAGAAAGAAAAAAAGAAAATCCCAAACAAAAAATGAATAAACAACCTTATAAATCCAAACCCCGAGCACAGGGCAAGGTTAAAAAAATACATGGGAATCGAGTGTCACCAACCTGCAATCAGACAGCACAGTACCAAAGCATCTAAACACCTAATTCTTTACAATATGATAATAGTCCATAAATGGGCCCATCTTTGGAAGTTAATAGACTTGAATAAGTCACAATATCACTTAACCATTGTGTGTGTGTGTGTGTGTGTGTGTGTGTGTGTGTGTGTGTGTGTGTGTGTGTGTGTGTGTGTGTGTGTGTGTGTGTGTGTGTGTGTGTGTGTGTGTGTAGGTGAAGTATTATCTTCCCAAGTCATCAAAATTGCACGTCTGGTTATCAATGAAGTAAGAGATAAAATTTGGTCTTGAGTTGGAGTCAGTAAAACATCATCTCCTTGAAATGATCTGAATAAAGCAGTTAAAGAGCAAAGCTACACCTTTTGATGTCTTAGTTTAGATGCACCTGTGCAGTTGCTGGTATTTGGGATTCAATTAAAAACAATATATTTTTACAAGCGGACTCAAAAGGCCAACATGGCCTGTTTCCGCTCTGTTAATGGTTATATGGTTATATGGTTATATTTAAGATGTTATAATGCAACAGGATAGAAGTTGATTCTGGCCACTCAGCAGAGAACATGGAACATTACAACACAGTGCAGGTATGTTGGCCCTCAATGTTATGTTGACCAATGTATTCTTACCAAAAAATACTAAATCCTTCCTTCCTCATAACCCACTATTTTTATTTCATTCATATGCCTAAGAGTTTCTTAAATGCCCCTAATGTTTTAGCCTCAACCATCATTCCTGGCAATGCATTTCAGGCACCCACAACTCTCTGTAAAAACTTATCCTGATGTTTCCCGTACACAATTCTCCCTTCACTTTGTAGATATTCTCTGGTGTTTGCTACTCCCACCCCATGAAAAATATGCTGACTGCCTACCTTATCTATGCCTGTCAGAATCTTGTAGACTTCTATCAGGTGACCTCTCATCCTTCTATGTTCCAAAGAGAAAAGTCCCAGCTCTGCTAGCCTTGCCTCATAAGTGTTATTTTCCAATCCAGGCAAAATCCTGGTAAATCCCCTCTGCACCCTCTCAATAGCTTCCTCATCTTTCCTAGAATGAGGTGACCAGACTGAACACAATATTCTAAGTGTACTTTCATCAGAGATTTGTAGAGTTGCCACATGACCTCTCAACTCTTGACCTTAATTCCTGGTCAAATGAAGCCTAGCATCCTATAGGCTTTCTTAACTATCCTCTCAACCTGCACAGCAACCTTGAGAGACCTATGGAAGGTTCCCTTTGTTGTCCTACACTGTTAAGTGTCCAACCATTAACCCAACACTCAACCTTCAGGTTTGACCTTCCAAAATGCATCACCTCACACTTATCTGGATTGAACCCCATTTGCCATTTTTCCATCCAACTCTGCATCCTGTCTTTATCATTTTGAAACCTACAACACCCTTCTTTTCTTTTTAAAATATTTTTATTAATTTTAATAAAGAGATTATAATACTAATACAATACAATAAAATTATATGAATAGTTATATGTAATTAATAAAACAATCAGTATATCAAAAGCAAATGTAAATTGTAAATCATATCCATAATTTATAGTCCAAATAATATTAAAAAAGAAAACTAATAATAGAAAAAAAAGGAAATAAAAAATAAAAAAAAATAAAAGAGAGAGCAACAAGGAAAATAACAGAAAAGAAGAGACAAAACAAAAAGAAAAAACTCAATACCCCTCCCTAAAAGTGTGGCCAGATGCTATTTATAATTGACATTAAAGGAAAATGCAGAAAAGAATGTAAAAAAAAACCCATAGAAAATACACAAGTCAGACAATTCATTTAAATTGAAGTAAAATTATAAAAAAAAGAAAGTGAGTCATGAATAACCCCACAGCATCTGAAATCTTATATCTGAATTATTAACTGAATAACGAATCTTTTCTATATTCAAACAAGACATGATGTCATGCAACCTTTGATCATGAGTAGGCAGGGCAACATCCTTCCAAAAGAGATAGCATGACTCTGAACAAGGGACAAAGAAGAATCATTCCCTCCCATTGTACCAACGAGAGCCACCAAAGGATTTGGTACTAAATCTACATTAAAAATTGTAGACCAAGTGCGGAAAACCTCGCTCCAGTATTTTTTCTAGTTTAGAACAAGTCCAGAACTATGAATTAATAATGCCCCTCCACTCTTCCTTCTGTTACAACAGGGACTCATATCAGAGTAAAAATTAGACAATTTTACCTTAGACTTATGTGCTTTACGTGCCACCTTAAAATGTAATTTACAATGACAAGCATATAACAAAGAGCTATTAATCAATTTAAGAACTATGTCACAATCCACATCCAATATAGTCAAATTTAAATCCTGTTCCCAAGCATTTTTAATTTTAACTTATGAAGTCTGTTTTAAACACAACAATTTCTCATAAGTAGTTGATATTAAACCTTTACGAGAAGGCATTAAACTAAAAAAAAAATCATCTACAAAATTTGATTCAGACTTGCTTGGAAAATCAAAAACCTGTGATTCAAAAAAAATGCCGGATTTACAAATGTCTAAAAAAATTGAGATTCGGGCAGGTTAAACTGAGATGAGAGCTGCTCAAATGATGCAAAGCATCCATCAATGAACAGATCCTTAAAACTTTGAATACCCTCTCTATATCATCTCTGAAAAATAACATCATGCAAAGAAGTTTAAAAAAAGGTGATTGGATATGATAGGGCTTGAAAGTGAGAAATTATGAAACCCTTTCATATGTAAGACAATAAAAGTTAAAAAAAAATTAGGAACAAAAAAAGGAACAGATTGAAAAAGAAAAAAAAATAAAAGAATATATTTATTTTAATAGAATTTATACGGCCAACTAAAGTTGGAGACAAAAGTGACCATTGAGTCAGGGAATGCTTCATTGTTTAAACATAGCACGATAAATCTCTTTTAAAAGATGTTTATGATTATTTGTAATTGTAATACCAAGATATGTAAATTGATTTTTAATGATCTTAAAAGCAAAACCACCATACATTATACAGGAGAATTCAATGGAAAAGTTCACTTTTATGCAAATTTAATTTATTTCCTGAAAATTGACTGAATTATGGAAATAATGGCATCATATGGGGAGAGAGGCAACTGGATCCAACATGAAAAGTAAGAGATCATCTGTTTAAATGAAGACCTTATGTTCAATCCCTTTCCTCTGTATCCCCAAGAAGTCTTTGCACTCACAAAAAGCAATTGCTAATGGTTCAATTGCCAGATAAACTAATAAAAAGCTTAACAGGCATCCTTGATGAGTGCCACATTGCAGATTGAATGCGTTCGTTGCTGTAAATTAGTATGAATTGTGGCCGATGTCCATGAGTACAATAATTTAACCCATAATAAAATCAGAATCAAAATTAAATTTTTTCAAGAGTTGTAAACAGATATATCCATTTTATTTGATCAAAAGCTTTTTATGCATTCAATGAAAGAATACACTCAGTTTTCCCGGAGGGCAATAGATATATTTATTAAGTGATGTATATTAAAATAGGAATATCTGTTTTTAATAAACCCCATCCGATCTTCAGAAATAACCTATTAGCTAATTTTTTTTTACCATCAATATTTTGTAAAGAAATTGGTCTATAGGAGATACATTCGGTTATGTCTTTACCTTCTAGGAACAGCAAAGAAGGCTTACACCCATGCTTGAATAGCCCTGACATAACTTCTTTGTAGATGATCTGCTACTTCATAACATCAAGAGAGTAAGCTTCCATGATTCTAAATTGTTTGCCGTGAGATTGCAGAGTTCCTTTACCACGGGCTTCATGGATCAGCAATTCCTTCATTTGTTAGCAGTGCAAGCATATAACCTCTGAACATGGTTTTTGCCCTGATTTAGGCATAGGCAATAGTGAACAATGCACTCTATCAAACTCCAGAGGTGTCGAGAACATCTCTTCCCCAAACACCATTATCAGCAGGTCAGAGAAAAACTTAGTCAGCATGTGAGTTTCATTATCTTTAGCCAAGCCCACGATACACCTCTTTACTTTGACTTTCCAAATCGATAATTCCTGCCATTATTATCTTCCAGCCAAGTATCTTTAGCCAAGCCCACAATACTCCTCTTTACTTTGACTTTCCAAATCGATAATTCCTGCCATTATTATCTTCCAGCCAAGTATCTTTAGCCAAGCCCATAATACTCCTCTTTACTTTGACTTTCCAAATCGATAATTCCTGCCATTATTATCTTCCAGCCAAGTATCTTTAGCCAAGCCCATAATACTCCTCTTTACTTTGACTTTCCAAATCGATAATTCCTGCCATTATTATCTTCCAGGTGACAGACCTGGTCTTTCAAATCCTTTTAAGTGGATTCTGCCGAGGTCAAACATTCACCTTGTTCCTTTGTAGAATGACAGGCCTGTGCAAGCTGATTTTCCAATACCAAAAGCCTAGCATTTAGAATTTTAAATTAGACACTGATAAATACTTTGACCTACTCAAGCTTAGTGGTCAGGTTCGCCAGTGGATTAGTTGGAGTTTCTTGTTTCCTTCCATTTTTTCTGACCTTGCCACTTGTCTCCATTTCAACTTAGAAAAGAGCACAAAATATGAAATTCAACACAGCTTTGAAAGTTTTAAAAAAGTAAACAGGGGTAAAAGGAATACTGAATGTACGGAGCTGATATAAAGACAACTACTCCATATCACACCCAAAGGGAAGCCGCAACAGTCTTCAACACTCTCCACTGCTCTTCCAATCTTGGTGTCTTCTGCAAACTTACTGACCCATCCTTCTGCTTCTTCATCAAGGTCATTTAGAAAAACTACAGAGTAGGGGTCCCAGAACAGATCCTTGCTGTACTCCACTAGTCCTGACCTCAAGACACAATACTTCCCATCAACTACTACTCTCTGCTTTCTACAGGCAAGCCCATTCTAAATCTGTGCAGCTAAAGTTCCATGCCTCTAACTTTCTAAACAAATCTCTCATGAGGGACCTTGTCAAATGCCTTAATAAATTCTAGTTACACCTTATCTACTCCTCTACCTTCATCAATTTCTTTTGTTACCTCCTCTAAAACTCAATTAAGCCTTTGAGGCATGACCTTCCCCATCACAAAGCCATGTTGACTATCTCTGAGAAGACTGTACTCCAAATCCTTATACATCCTGTCTTTAAGGATGCTCTCCAATGGGTTGCACATCACTGGCATAAGACTCACTGGCCTATAATTTCTAGGATTCTCCCTATTACAAGGGGACCACATTTGACATTATCCAATCCTCCAGCACATCCCCCATGGCCAGAAGAATGTAAAGATCATAGCCTATTCCTCAGCTATCTCCTCCCTCCCTTCTCACATCAACCTGGGATACATCTCGTCCAGCCCTGGGGAATTAAAAATCATAATTTTTTTTAAGAAGATCCAGCACTTGGTATTTTACAAACTCAGCATGGACAAGCACACATGTTTGTTCTACTTTGACTTCACCCTGATCAAGGTCCTTTTGCATGGTGAACAATGAAGCAAAATATTCATTTAAGATCTCCCCAAACACCTCGGCTTCATACACATGTTGCCTCATTTATCCTTAAGCAGCCCTACCTTCACTCTCATAATCCTTTGGTTCTTCACGTATGCATAGAATGCAATGAAACCCGTGCCTCTCAATTACACCCAATTGACTACAGCCCCTGCATGTTTTGAGAGGTGGGAGGAAACTGGAGGTCCTGGGGAAAACTTACACAGACATGGGGAGAATGTACAAACTCTTTACAGACAGTATTGGATTTCAACCTGGGTTGCTAGTACTGTAATAGAGTCACACTAACCACTACATTAACGTGTCATCCCCTGTTTTTACAGCAAGTTCAAGTCATTTATTGTGTGATGAGCAGAGATGGGCGTAAATATTTGAATCATTTATCTGACAAGCTCGAGAACAAGTTGAACATCAGGAAAAGCTTGACATCAAATACTAGCCCAAACCCACCCTACCAATCTGAGGCAGGTCCATCAATTCCCCTCCACCACCACTTTCTTTCTGTCCAATAATCAGTTCTCTATCCAATTTCATTCACTTTAACCTTGTGAAACAACTTCCTATAAGTCACTTTACCAGAAGTTTTCTGAAAATCCAACACACCATACTGGCCACTCTTGGGTTATGTCCCAGTTGACCTATGGTGTGCACATGCTCCTGCCCCACCAAATTGGTCTCCGCTTACCTTGACTCTGCTTTGTCCCCCTAGTTCAATCCTTCCCCAACTACATCTCAGACACCATATGCCCTCCATCACTTCAACAACTTCCATTTTCCTGAACTTGATCACCTCATATTTACCATGGATATCCAATCCCTATAAACCTCCATTCCCCATACTGAAGGCCTCAAAGCTCTTTGTTTCTTTCTGGACAATAGAACCAACCAGTACCCTTCCACCACCACCCTTCTCCCACTGGCAGAACTTGTCCTCATCCTCAATAATTTCTCCTTTGACTCATTGCACTTTTTCCAGGATAAAGGCATAGCCATAAGTACCCTCATGGGCCCAAGCTATGCCTGCTTTTTTGTTGCTACGTGGAACAAGTCCCTCAATTCTTGCTCCACTACATCAATGACTTCATCGTGCTGCCTTATGTACGCATGATGAGCTCGTTGACTTAATCTACTTTGCTGCCAACTTCCAAACTGACCTCAAATTCTCTTGGTCCATCTCTCTTTCCTCAAACTCTCTGTCTCCATCTTAGAAGACAAACTCTCAACAGACATCTTCTATAAACCTACCAACTCCCACAACTACTTTGACTCCACCTCTTCCCACCCTCTTCATTCCATTCTATTCTCTCACCCGAAATGTTGGCAGTATATCTTTGTCTTGTACACTTCTACATAGGAACTAGCTCCAATAAAAGCATTACATACAAAGGTCTAATGTACATGAGTATATTCGTTCCCACAAATGGTAGATCTACTTTCCTCTCTCTCTCACTCCACTCTTAGAATTGCACCTTCTTATCATTCTTACATGCTTCTGATCCCATTGTTCACAGAACTGTGGAGGGGTGATGAGCATATTGAGTGACTTTTATGCATTTCATGACATTTTGACAAAATCAACTTCTGGATATCTGAATAAAATAGAACCTGTTCCTGATGCAGGATGGTCTGTATTGAACAGAACCATTTCTTATGCAGTGTAAATCAGATCCTGTTCCTTACACAGGTAGTCTGAGCCATGGTTCAGGCGTGCTTGAAAACTCCGTCTCCTGCTGTCTGCTCTCCACCACACCTTCACAACTCCAGATCCCAATCCCCTGAAGTCATCACTGCCTGCACCCTGGCAAGAGGTCTTTACCTGCTGGGAGTGGAGCCCACCTTCTCTAGCAGCCCCTCTTCCTGTCGTCAATGGCTACCCCTGCGTTCAATGTCGTCGCAACGTATTTAAATATGTCTGGAACTGCTGCGGCAAGCTTGGAACTTTTGACCAGAAGCCTGACATTGTGGTGGTTTCAGAAGGAACCAAATACATTTTAAGTCAAAGCCTGCAGACTTTTTGGCTTCACTTATTTTATTTGAGTCATGTTATCATTTAAAAATGTATTTTAGATGAGGCTGTTTTTTGCAAACACTGCAGCAGAAATCTTTATCCCCTTTCATTTCTCAGCTACAAATGGTTGGCAAAGCAGTTGTCTTTTTAAAGATTTTCTCTCATGGCAATTATTCAGCGAGAATAACGGCCATTGGGAATGCAAAGTTGAGCCATGAAGCTTACTGAATACATTGACAATGAATGATATGCAATTTGTACTAAACTCCAACCCAAGCTTCGTCGGTGATCAAATTTACTATCACAAAAATTCCCAAACAGCCTATTGGACCTGAAATCATCAGCTTTCCTCTTTGGATGTGTTCCATCTTCTCCTTCTCAGTTGTATTGATTGAAATGTTGAAAACCTACTTTTAAAATAACCATTACCATCCATCACACTTTCCAATGGCTAATCTCAAATCAAAAATACTAAATATCGGTATATAAATTGCAGAGCATTAGGTGGGCACCAAAGGGACTTGCTGACAAGTTTAACTTTGAAATGGGAAAAATGTTTTACTATCAAAACCATTTTAGAGTTTTTTTCTAGACTATACATGTGTGCAATAAAATTCCAATGACAGCCAATAGGTTAGCGCTTTGTGGCAGGATCATTTCATTTGAAAGTCTTGTGTTAGATGCTACCTGGTAAAAATAATGAGAAGTAAGGTGAACGTAGTTAAATCAACAATATTTTCCTTATTCCGTTCATAACTCATCCAAATAATCAACCAGATCCAACCTAAGACGGGTTAGAGCAATAATACCATGGGATCACCATCGTTTTGATAAATTCCTCCCAAGCTTAATAGCATGAACCACACCAGCAATTTGTACTGTGCCCCTCTGAAACCCATTCCATTCAATGCCTGGCACACACAGAATGTACTGATGTGACTATACTCGGGCTCAGGGCTGGGGAGCACAATGGAATTCCACTTTTGTTCTTGCACTATCTACTTTTCTATTTATTTTCTGTTTTTAAATTAATGCATACTGTTATAGTTGTTTTGTTTTTCCCATAAGTATGTGTTGGCTGCAGCAAGGAAGAATTTTGGTGCACATCTACAATAGAGCTGGTGCAATGGCAATCCTGCCGCTAGTGCAGACCAGCAGCGAACAGGGAGAGGAGTCATGATGCTCCTCCACAAGGTTCTAATCCCCAGTCCAACTACTGATGGCTCTATACAGGCTTTAAATAGCCTGTTAAAGAAGTTGAAGGTGGTTTATTTAAAAATTCTGCAACAATGGGGTCTGGCCCAAGATGGCAGCGCCTACGTTCAGCAGTGGCCACAAGGGGTTGCAGCATCCGGGGGATGGCAGACAGGCACAGAACACCTGTAACAGGGAGAATACCCCATTTGAGAAGGAAAAGCAGAGGAGATGATTCTATGGCCACAGTAGCAGACTAGTGAGGGCTCTGCGGCTGAAGAACATGCAGTCCGTGTGGTATTGGCAGCTTGAGGGAGGAAACCAATGGAGGCTGCGGGCTGCCGGCGAATTGCATGCAAAGGATTCTCACTAACTGTGGACTGCTGAAGGTTGGCTTAGGACTGACTTTTTAAAAATACTTTATTTATAAATTTTTAACCACAATATAATCACATTACATTCAATTTTAAATTATTTCAAAATAAATTATACATGTTGCATATATCTTCCCATCCCCTTCATCCAATCCTACCACACTCCCAACACACCCCCCACCTCTAAGAAAGAAAAAAAAGAAAGAAATCCTGGTGAATGCCCAGAAAATAAAACATTTATACAGTAAAATCTATTGGAGGTTACCAAAAAGTGAGGTTTTCAGAGAAAACTTTGTAAATATGGGCTCCAGATCTTCCAAAAAAATGATATTTATCTTGCAGATTATAAGCAATATTTTTCTAATGGTGTACAACTATGAGGTTCTGCACACTATTTTTCCAAGTCTAAATCTATATCTGATTTCCATGATATTGCTATACATTTCTTAGAAACTGCTAACACAATTAACACAAATTTGATTTGATAAATATTTAAAATAAATTTTTGTCTTTAGCCTTAATATCACTCAATAAAAATAGCATCAGATCCTGTAGGAATTTGAGCCCCGTAATTCATACCAAAAAACTTCCTATCCCTATCCAAAACTGTCTAAATTTAGGGCATTTCCAAGTTGAATGAAAAAAAGTTCCAACATCAGTTCTACATCTCAAACATAAATCTGATATGGCAGGATTTAATTTATTTACTTTTTGTGGAATCAAATATAGATTGATGTAAAAAAATTATATTGAACTAACCTATATCTTATAATCTATAAATTTAGTCATATTCTTATTACACAACTCTGTCCAATCCTTTGCACTTATTTGAGTATTTAAATCTATTTCCCATCTTAATCTAGATTTATGCACCCCAGTTTTGAGGGTCTTAATTTGAAGTAAATTATACATTACTGAAATAAATTTATTTACAGTATTATTACGAATCAGTAATTCTAATTCTGATTGATTAGGTAACTTCAAAGTTGACTTATTTTGGCAGGTATAAAAGCATTAACTTGGTAATAACAAAATAAACTATTACCAGGTACATTAAATTTTCCCTCATTCTTTCAAATGTTATAAAATCTCCCATCCTCAAAACAATCTTCAATCCTCTTAATACCCTTCCATCTCCAAATCCTCAAAAATTGGTTATCCTTTGAAAAATGAATACGCCTATTTTGACATAGAGGCATTTTCATAGATATAAAATCTTTTATACCAATTTCATTATCAATATTATTCCACGACTCAATCAAATGTTTCAAACTAAATGATCCCCTTTTTCCAAATAACAATTTAGAATTCCATTTATAAATAAAATCTTGAGGATCCATACATATCCCCGATTACATTAAATTCAACAGAGGCCCAAGCTGGAATACTATTTAAGTTAAACAATACATTTATAAATCTCAATTGAGCTACTTTAAAAAAATTATTTAAATGAGAAAGACATAAACACCTTAACTCATACTTCCAAATCAAAGAGACCCTGGGCATTTTATCTTTCCACATAAATTTTCTAACCACCTTATTTAAATTCTTTAAAAATTTGAAGGAATTTGAATGGGAATTGATTGAAAATATATTGAATACAAGGAAAATCATTCATTTTGACACAATTCACTCTACCAATGGAAGTAATAGGTAAATTATTCCACTTTTTAAAATCGGCAACAGTTCTATTAAGCAAAGGTGCATAATTCAATTTATATACATTTTTAAATCATTGTCATTTTTAATATTTTATACCAATCCCTGGCCACTTAAATTTTGTGACTATTTTACAATCACATTTTTCCTAATTAGCTTTATAACCAGAGACTTTGCCATATTCTTTCAATCAAATCTGTAATTGTGATAAAGTTTTTTTTAGGATCATTTAAATAAACAAAAACATCATCAGCAAATAAATTAATTTTGTATTCTTCTTGAGTCACTCTAATTCCCTTAATTGTAAAATCTTGTCTAATACGTTCAGCTAAAGGTTCAATTGATAAAATAAATAAAGCCAGTGACAAAGGACAGCCTTGTTGATTTGACCTAGTTAATGGAAAGGAAGCAGAAATTTGTGCATTAGTGATAACTTTTACCAAAGGATTTTTATATAAGACTTTAACCCAATTTATAAATGTAGATCCAATATACAACTTCTCCAATACTTTAAATTAAAAGTTCCATTCCAATGTATCAAATGCTTTTTCCACATCCAAAGTTAGTGTAAAACTACAATCTCCTCCTTTCTGAATTAAATTAATTAGGCTAATTAATCTTGTAATATTCTCCACAGATTACCTTTTTTAAAAAAAATCTGCTTGATCCATATGGATTAAATCAGGCAAATATTTAGATAATCTACTTGCTAATATTTTTGCAATAATTTTATAATCTAGATTCAATAAAGCTATTGGACAATAAGATGCAGGATTTAATGAGTTTTTATCATTCTTTGGTATGACTGTAATTATCAACATTGAAAAAGTATCCAGTAAAGAATGGGATTCTTTCATAAACGGATGTATTTAAAGGTTCTTAAACTTCTTATAGAATTCAGATGGAAACCGTCTTCTCCTGGAGATTTTTCATTCAGTAATGAACTGAGCACTTCATTAATTTCTCTTTTGGCAAAAGGAACATCAACATTTTTCTGATCTTGATATGGCAAGCTAGATAAATTTATTTGAGAAAGAAATTTATCAATCTTACCTTCATCTCCAATAAATTCTGATCTATTTCTTTTCTTTGGCTTGGCTTCGCGGACGAAGATTTATGGAGGGGGTAAAATGTCCACGTCAGCTGCAGGCTCGTTGGTGGCTGACAAGTCCGATGGGGGACAGGCAGACACGGTTGCAGCGGTTGCAGGGGAAAATTGGTTGGTTGGGGTTGGGAGTTGGGTTTTTCCTCCTTTGCCTTTTGTCAGTGAGGTGGGCTCTGCGGTCTTCTTCAAAGGAGGTTGCTGCCCGCCAAACTGTGAGGCGCCAAGATGCACGGTGGTCAATGTGGCAGGCACCAAGAGATTTCTTTAGGCAGTCCTTGTACCTTTTCTTTGGTGCACCTCTGTCACGGTGGCCAGTGGAGAGCTCGCCATATAACATGATCTTGGGAAGGCGATGGTCCTCCATTCTGGAGACGTGACACACCCAGCGCAGCTGGATCTTCAGCAGCGTGGACTCGATGCTGTCGACCTCTGCCATCTCGAGTACTTCGACGTTAGGGATGAAAGCGCTCCAATGAATGTTGAGGATGGAGCGGAGACAATGCTGGTGGAAGCATTCTAGGAGCCGTAGGTGATGCCGGTAGAGGACCCATGATTCGGAGCCGAACAGGAGTGTGGGTATGACAACGGCTCTGTATACGCTTATCTTTGTGAGGTTTTTCAGTTGGTTGTTTTTCCAGACTCTTTTGTGTAGTCTTCCAAAGGCGCTATTTGCCTTGGCGAGTCTGTTGTCTACCTCGTTGTCGATCCTTGCATCTGATGAAATGGTGCAGCCGAGATAGGTAAACTGGTTGACCGTTTTGAGTTTTGTGTGCCCGATGGAGATGTGGGGGGGCTGGTATTCATGGTGGGGAGCTGGCTGATGGAGGACCTCAGTTTTCTTCAGGCTGACTTCCAGGCCAAACATTTTGGCAGTTTCCGCAAAACAGGACGTCAAGCGCTGAAGAGCTGGCTCTGAATGGGCAACTAAAGCGGCATCGTCTGCAAAGAGTAGTTCACGGACAAGTTTCTCTTGTGTCTTGGTGTGAGCTTGCAGGCGCCTCAGATTGAAGAGACTGCCATCCGTGCGGTACCGGATGTAAACAGCGTCTTCATTGTTGAGGTCTTTCATGGCTTGGTTCAGCATCATGCTGAAGAAGATTGAAAAGAGGGTTGGTGCGAGAACACAGCCTTGCTTCACGCCATTGTTAATGGAGAAGGGTTCAGAGAGCTCATTGCTGTATCTGACCCGACCTTGTTGGTTTTCGTGCAGTTGGATAATCTATATAAATAAGAATAAAAACACTTAAAAAAAAACATCATTAATTTTTTAGGGGTTATACATAATCGACTTTGATCTCTTCCTAGCAGCATTAATTATTCTGAAAGATTGTTCAGTTTTTCACTGCCAAACTAAAATTTATGAGGATTTTTTGTAATTCATATCTTTGCTTTGTTCTATCAATCAATTTCTCTGTCCTATAGTCTGAATCACATTAAAATGAAACTTTTTTCTTTATTAATTGCTTTGTTTTCTCATCCGATTTTTTGAAATACCTTTTCCAAATCATGTTTTTCCCTTTCTAATTGATTAACCTCTCATGTATAATCTTTCTTAATTTTCAATGTAAAACTTATTATATGTTCTCTTAAATATGCCTTTAATGCATCACAAACAACAAATTTATTAAGAACAGATTTTGAACTTAATTCTAAGAACTCCTGAATATGCCTTCTTATAAAACAACAAAAATCTGTCCTTTTTAACAATGTTGAATTTAATCATCATCTATAAATTGTTTGTTCCTTTTCCAAAAGTAAATACAACATTAAAAGAGGTGAATGATCACATAAAATTCTAAGCTTATAATCTAGATTCATAGCATTTCCTTATAATTGTGCCAAAATTAAAAATAAATCTATCCTAGAATAACAATAAAATCTATGTAAATAAAATAACCCATTTCTGTTGGGATTAATTTGCTCCAAATATCTATTAAATTCACATCTAACATAACATTCAAAATTGCTTTAGTTGCTTTAATTTGAATAACTGATTTGGTTGTTTTATCCAAAACTGGGTTAAAACAACAATTAAAATTCCCTCCTACCAACACTGTTTGATGAGTCTCAGCTAAATACATAAATGTATCTCTAATAAACCCTTCTATATCTATATTTGCTGCATAAATATTCATCAATGTCCAATCTTCAGAATAAATTTGACAATTTACTAATACAAATCTTCCCACAGAATCAATAATCACTTTATCAATTTTAATAGGTATTTTTTTAAAATAAAATTGCTACACCCTTGCTTTAGAGTTAAAAGTAGAAGCTTCCACAGGTCCAACCCAATCTCTTTTCAAATTTTGATGTTCTTTCTCAGATAAATGAATTTCTTGTATGAAAAAGCAATGTCAACTCTAACTTTCTTCACATAAGATAATACTCGCTTTCCTTTTATCTTATTAAGCCCATTAACATTATAACTTATAAAATTCAAAGCTTTACTATATGCCATTATATTAAATACAAGAAATTCATGACTCCCCCCTTGGACCTCCCACATCTTAAAAACCATGAAGTATTTCTGGCATCTCCTTCAAGAAAAAGAAAGGAAATATAGAAAAAAGAGAAAAATTAATACAAAAAAGATAAAAATCTTTTCACAAAGAAATGCCCTCAATTACTACTGCCCTCAATTATGTGGGAAGTGACTCTGGTCACTAGGTGGCACACAGCTAGGAAATGAGATGGTAAAAAAACCAACCTCCCCAGGGGAAAAAAAAAACAATTTTTGAATAGTCTTCATCATCTTCAGGTAAGGGCAGTGGCTTCAAGCTCCATATTAACTTGATCATCATCATCAAGGCGAACCATCTCCTGTTGTATCTCCTTATCTGACATTTGGATCTTCTCAATCTGTGGTATGTCTGCTGTTACTAAATCAACCTGGTTATCCATTTTATTATTTGGAAGAGAATTGGCAAATTTTAAAGCTTCCATCTCATTATTGAAGAATTGTCCCTGATTATTCCCCAGATAAACTTTGAGTATTGCAGGGTGGCAGAGCCCTTCTTCCAAAGTATAGACTTTGCAGGATTCAATTCCTTTCTTCTTTTCACCACATTCACACTAAGATCCACATAGAAAAATACTTTTTTGTCAACCACAATCAAAGTGAAGAGATTTCTGGACTGCTACTCTCAAAATAGTCTCCTTATCTTGATAATGAAGACATCTAATCAAAACTGAGCACAGCAATTGACCCAACATCAGTTTCTTTCTAAGCACTCTAAGTGCTCTATCTAATTTAAGACCATTTGAAAAATGTTCAGGTCCAAAGGTCTCCAGAATCCATTTTTGAAAATATTGCACTGCATTAAGTCCTTAAAAATCTTCTGGGAATCCAACAATCTTCACATTATTTCTTCGACTATGATTCTCTAAAGTGTCAATTTTTTGTAAAAGTTGTTTTTTTTTTGCAAAATTCCATGCCATAACTGAATCTTCCAACTTATTAACCACATCTTTACATTGATCCACTTCATCATGATATTTTTGTAAATTTTCTTCAACCTTTTGAACTTGTGTTTTAATTTTATTAACCACTTTAACATACCTCTTCATGTTTCCTTAATTATCTTCATTTCTCCTTCAACAAATTAAAATTGAGTATTCACATCCCATTTAATAGATCCATACTGTAAATCCATTTTCTGACTCATTGCTTGCAACTGATTCATCAATTGCCTTCCTAAACCTTGCCCTTTAACTTCAGGTAATGTTACCTGCACAGCCTCTTCTTCAATGTCAACACAGCCTGTTTTCACCTTGAAAACAGCAATTCATGCATATGGCTGTTCTTCATAGACTACAGCTTATTCTTCAACACCATTATTCCATCATTGCTGGTCAAAAGCTCCATATCCTGGGCCTCTGCACCTACCTCTGCAACTGGATCCTTGACTTCCTCATCGGGAGACCATAGTCAGTATGAAATGGAAACAAGATCTCCTCCTTACTATCAACACAAGCACGCATCAAGGATGCATGCTTAGCCCACTGCTCCACTCACTATACACCCATAACTGTATGGCCAAGCACAATTCCAATGCTATCTAGAAATTTGACCATGACACAACAGTTGTGGAAGGAATCACAAATGGCAATGAGGAAGCATACAGGAAGGAGATAGATCAGCTCATTGAGTGGTGTCACACCAACAATCTTGCACTCAATGTTAACAAAACCAAGGAAATAATTGTGGACTTCAGGAGGAAGTTAGAAGAACACAAACCAGTCTTCACCTAAAGCTCAGTAGTGGAGAGGGTGAAGATTTCAAATTCCTGGGTGTCAACAACTCCAGGGATCTCTCCTGGAGCCTCTATGTCGATGCATTCACAAAGAAGGCTTGTCAGCGGCTACACTTTGTGAGGTGTTTGAGGAGATTCAATATGTCACTGAAGAATCTTGAAAAATTCTAAAAGTACACCATGAAGAGCATTCTGTTAGGTTGCATCATTGTATCGTATGGAGGTGCCAATGTTCAAGACAAGAAAAAGCTTGTTAACTTGGCCTGCGACATCAAGATTTCACAAGATTTCACTCCATCGAGGACATCTACGAGGCAGTGCCTTCAGAAAGTAGACTCTATACTCAAGGACCTCCACCACCCAGGCTACCATCAGGAAAAAGGCCAGGAGCCTAAAGATGAGCATTCAGCAGTACAAGAACAGTTTTTTCCCAGTTGCCATCAGATTCCTGAATGAAATCACAGACACTGAGACACCTTTGATTTTTAATGCACTATTTTTATTTAATGTTGTAAGGTGGTTTATATGAATGTTTTCACTGTGATGCTACTGCAAAACAATGAATTTTGTGACTTGCTCATGACAATAAATTCTAATTCTGAAAGAAAGATCATTCAAAGTTCAAAGTTCAGATTTATTATCACTGTACATGTAAGTCATGACATACAACCCTGAGTTTCTTTTTCCTGTGGGCCAGGCAGAATTTCTACTTATCAGTTATGTAAAAGAAACTGTACTCAAGAAAAAAAATACATATACAAAAAAGATAAATGTTAACAAGAAGGATGTGCAAACAAACTGTTCGATTTAATTTAATTTTAGTTTAGTCATACAGCACAGTAACAGGCCCTTTCGGCTGACAAGCCTGTGCTACCCAAATACAGCCAATTAAACTATATGCCCAGTTTTTGAATGGTGAAAGGAAACCAGAGCACCCAGAAGAAACACACACAAATGTAGGGAGAATGTACAAAGCCCTTACAGACAGAGCTGGATTCAAATCCTGGTCACTGGCGCTGTAACATCATAGCTCCAACCGAGATCTTAAACTGCCCTGCAGAAAATATATATACAATAATAAATACAAGGGGTCCCTGATATGCGTCTAAGTTCCATTCTGACCGATCAGTCGGATCTCAAAATGGATGTAAGTCAGATGTATTTAACTCTGGGCCTGCGTTCACTTCCTCCACCTCAAACACCGGGTCCGTCACCACTTTGGTGTCCCGAAAATAGAACACATTTGGCGGCAGCAGTGTCACAGCTCCCTCCCACCCTATGGCCACTGGCATGTTGGTCCATTAAAATTAACAACCCCTGGATCCCTGGTACTTGACGTGTAATTTTTATATTTACATATATTTTTTTCTTTTTTATCATTTATACAGTTTTATTTTGGTTGCATGTATGGTCTTAACTGAGTCTTGAGTTTGTTGTTCAGGAGCCTGGTGGAGGTCGAGCAGCTGTTCCTGCTTTAATATGTTAGACAAAGCAGATCAGAGGAATTTTACATAAAGTAAAAACACAATGCTGGAGAAATTCAGCAGGTCAAACAGCATACTTTAAATAGCAAAATAAAAGATACATAATCAATGTTTTGGGCTTGAGCCCTTCATTAAAGAAGTTCAAATTCTCCAGCTTTTTGTTGGTGTGTTGTTCAGTTGTTGGCTCAGCACCATGTGAAGAAGGTCAGTGTCTGTAGGATGTGGATGGGAGGAGTGATATATCATTAGCTTTCTTAATTGGAATGGGGTTGTTAAATTATTTAACAAATAGATGTTCCAAATGTGTTTACTCTTCAGAATAATTAAGAAAATAAATTCAGAGTATGGTTAGAATTCATAGCTTATTATTGATCTGAAGGAATGATAATTACCTCTTGCCCTGAGCTCTCCTGGAGATCTACCTCTCTAATCAACCCTTTGATCAGCAGAAGTCTGAGCAAAGCAAAATTAGCCACTGACCTGGCGTGGATTGGCCAAACTTCCTGTCACTGAGCACAACACTGAGATCAGTAGTTGGATGGGCAATCATTTCACAGCTTGCAGGAAATCAGACAATCAAGATTCAATATTACTTTATTGTG
This sequence comes from Narcine bancroftii, assembly GCF_036971445.1. Classification (NCBI taxonomy): domain Eukaryota; kingdom Metazoa; phylum Chordata; class Chondrichthyes; order Torpediniformes; family Narcinidae; genus Narcine; species Narcine bancroftii. Next base: position 132,728,634 of record NC_091476.1, read on the forward strand.
ATTCAATGAAACATGTGTTGGCTCTAAAGGTTGGCATATCCGAAGGGTGGTAAAGAGGACGAGCTCCCACTGCTACAAAAATGCTCTTCGTGGCGTGCATCTCAAACAGCCTCTGACAACCAGTCCAACTCCTGGGCTTCACATGTGGCCTAGTTCTTAGGCCCAGAGGAACTGTTTTCACTGACAGGAGAAAGGGCAAAGGCAGGCCACCTACTCCTTGAGCCAAGCCAAATTAGATTTGTTTACCAGAGGGAAAACTCCGATTTCAAACCTATGCAGTCTTATGACTATACCTGCTCATGGGAAATGCTTTGGGAGTAAACCCCAAGGAAAAATACAGAGTCCAAGTCCCGAAGGCAGCTAGTTGTTATACCTAGCACTGGCACGGCAACTCCTGTGATGCTGCTGGTGCCAAACTATATTGACTTTCGTCATTCCTTTGGACCTGTCTTTAGCACGGAGAGGGGGGTCTCATTACATAAGCAATGGATAGATCTCCATATTAATTCTGCCCTGGCTTGCACCCTGGAGTGCTTACTCCAGCTGGCGCAGTACCCTTGGTCGACCACGACCGACAGAGGCCGCAAATAAATAGGTGTATATCACCAAGAAATAAAGAAAACTAATCATTTTGAAGAGCAACTAGCCACAGATAGGAACAACCACCTGATGCACTTTCCTTGATGTTGCTCAAAGCGACAAAAGATAGGGACCTTGCTTTTCTTTCACTTAAGTGGTTTAGGAGACATCCAAATAACCTAATAATCTCGACAAACAGTATCAACTATATTGGCCAGGACACTGGGGATAATATTACTGATCTTTTTTGAAATCATATCCTGGATCATTTTTGCCCTGATTGGAGAGAATAGAATGGGTGTTGGATGAAATTTCACCCTCTGACAATGCCACACTCCTGTAGTATACCACGAGACAGTCAGCCTAGATTTTGGTGTTCAAATCACTGGAGTGAGGCAAGAACTGTAACTCTGGAGGTGAGCGTGCAAACCGTGCTCACACAAAAGCCACGGAAGCTGTAATTTTTCTATCACCTTTGTCACTGTGGCAACGGTGAATATAAAGTAATCCCCACCATGGCAGTTCCTGTGTATGGACATGGCCATGCAGCCAATCAGAATCAGTGTCACACTGCTGTATACATGCACATTCCCTAAATTATGTCCCAGAATATTTAAAATTATACAAAGCAAGTTATACATTCACTCTGTTTAACCAATAATATTTCAAAACAATCACAGTTTTAAATTCAATGTCATTACAAGTTCAGCTTGGTTTATATTTAAATTTGAACCTATAAAATACCAAAAATTCTTAATCTCTGGAATAATTGCTAATTTCCTGTCTTTTTATTGGTAAAATCTCTGTTTAAAATTGGTTCAACTAATTTTTGTAAATAATTAATCTGTGGCTTCATTGTTGGCGTAGCAGTTCGCACAACACCTTTACAGCGCCAATGATCGGGACCGGGGTTTGAATCCTACATTGTCCGTAGGAGTTTTTACATTCTCCCCGTGTCTGCGTGGGTTTTCCCCAGGGGCTCCAGTTTCTTCCTCCCATTTGAAACATACTGAGACTTTTGGTTAATTGGATGTAAATTGGGCATCATGGATTCCTGGGCCAAAATGGCCAGTTACCATGCTGTATGAGTAAATTTAAAATTTAATCTAATTAAATTTACTGATAAAATTATGTTATTCATATATGTCCTCATCCGATGAATGAACAGTAAATTTTTACATATTTAAATATTATTCTGATTGACTTATGTATCATCCATGTTCACTCCTCATATGCAATAGATTTGTTTCCGATCTACATAAAAAGATTTGATGATAAAGCAGCTATGATCTGATCTGATAATGAACACATACCTAAGCAAAGATCTGAACCCATTGCAATTCGACTGTCATCGCAATTGCTCCACCGCAGAAGCAATCTAATTGGATCTCCACTCTGTTTTGGATCACCAAAAAACAGCAATTCATGTATATGGCTGCTCTTCATCAACTACAGCTTAGCCTTCAGCACCATTATTCTCTCAGTGCTGGTCAAGAAGTTACAAACCCTTGGCTTCTGAGCCACCTCTACAACTGGATCCTTGACTTCCTCATCGGGAGACCACAGTCAGTACGAATTGGAAACAACGTTTCCCTTACTCTCAACAGAAGTGCACCCCAAGGATGGGTGCTTCACTCACTGCTCTACTCATTTTGTGGCCAAGCACAATTCCAATGCTCTCTACAAATATGCCGATGACACAACAGTTGTCAATGGAATTACAAAGAGCAAATAGGAAGCATACAGGAAGGAGAAAGATCAGCTCGTTGAGTGGTGTCATGCCAACAACCTTGCACTCAAAGTTAGCAAAACTAAGGAGATGACTGTGGATTCAGGAAGAATTCAGAAGAACACAAACCAGCCTTAATTGAGGGCTCAGTAATGGAGCAGGTCAAGATTTCAAATTCCTGGGTGTCGATCCAATCACAAAGAATGCTCACCAGCAACTATACTTTGTGAAGTGTCTGAGGAGATTTGATTTGTCACCGAAGATTCTCAAAAACTTCTATGTATACCATTGTGTCTGGTTGTATCACTGTCTGTTACGGAGGTGCCAATGTTCAGGACAAGAGAAAGTTCCAGATGGTAGTAAGCACAACCTGCGACATCACTGGTGCCAAACTTCACTTAATCAAGGACATCTTCAAGAGGCAGTGTCTTCAGAAAGCAGCCTCTATCCTCAAGGATCCCACCACCTTCTTCACTCTGCCACCATTGGAAGAAAGGTACAGAAGCCTAAAGATGAGCACTGATGATCCCAAGGACAGTCTCTTCTCCACTGCCATCAGATTCCTGAATGATTAATGAACCAAAGACATTGTCTTACTTTGACCTTTTGTGCACTCTTTGTATTTATAGTTGTAAGGTAGTTTATGCAAATGTTTGTACTGTGACGTTGCTGCAAAACAACACATTTTGTGACTTATTCCTGACAATAAATTCTGATTCTGATACTGAAAGAATGATCATTCAAAGTTAAAAGTTCAGATTTATTATCACTCTACATGTAAGTCATGACATACAACCCTGAGATTCTTTTTACTGTGGGCCAGGCAGAATTTCTACTTATCGGTTAGGTTAAAAAAAACTGTTCTCAAGAAAAAATACATACACAAAAGAGGTAAATATTAACAAGAAGGATGTGCAAACAAACTGTGCAATTTCATTTAATTTTAGTTTAGACATACAGCGCAGTAACAGGCCCTTTCGGCTGACGAGCCTGTGCCGCCCAATTACAACCAATTAAACTATATGCCCAGTAGATTTTTGAATGGTGAAAGGAAACCAGAGCATCCGGAGAAAATAGACGCAGTCACGGGGAGAATGTACAAACTGCTTACACACAGAGCCAGATTTGAACCCTGCATCACTGGCTCTGTAACGTAGTAGCACCAATCGAGATGCTAACCGTTCTATGCAGAAAATGAATATTCAATAATAAATACAAGTGGTCCCTGACATGCATCCAAGTTCTATTCTGACTGATCAGTCAGATGTCAAAACGGATGTAAGTCGGATGTATGTTACTCCGGGCCTGTGTTCACTTCCCCCACCTTGAACACTGGGTCCGCAACTGACTTCGTGTCCTAAAAATAGAACATATTCGGCGGCAGCAGTGTCTCAACGCCATCCCAGCCTGTGGCTACTGGCATGTTGGTCTGTCAAAATTAACAGCCCCTGGATCCCCGGGACCTGATGCATATTTTTTATAGTTACATGTATTTTTTCTTAATTTTTAAAAAATTATATACAGTATTATATGTCACCCATATTTATGGATAGTGATAGGTCATAAGTAAGGGCCCATCTGTCAAGTGCAAAGTAAGAGTCCTTAACTGAGTCTTGAGTTTGTTGTTCAGGAGCCTGGTGGAGGTCGAGCAGCTGTTCCTGCTTTAATATGTTAGACAAAGCTGATCAGAGGAATTTTACATAAGGTAAAAACACAATGCTGGAGAAATTCAGCAGGTCAAACAGCATACTTTATATAGCAAAGTAAAAGATACATAATCAATGTTTTGGGCTTGAGCCCTTCATTAAAGAAGTTCAAATTCTCCAGCTTTTTGTTGGTGTGTTGTTCAGTAGTTGGCTGGGCACTATGTGGAAGAAGGTCAGTGTCTGTAGGATGTGGATGGGAGGAGTGATATATCTTTAGCTTTCTTAATTGGAATGGGGTTGTTAAATTATTTAACAAATAGATGTTGCAAATATGTTAACCCTTCAGAATAATTAGAAAATAAATTCAGAGTATGGTTAGAATTTTTAGCTTATTATTGAGCTGAAGAATGGTAATTACCTCTTGCCCTGAGCTCTCCTGGAGACCTATTCTCTAATCAACCCTTTGATCAACAGAAGTCAAAGCATCATTAGCAACTGAGATTGTGGCAGCCGTAGAGTGGATCTGAATTGGGCATAACACCGAGATCAACAGTTGGATGGGCAATCATTTCCCAGCTTGAAGCTGCCTTCCTGGAAATTGGAGCAAGCAAAGGGACAATAAGATTCCTTTATTGTCATACAATAAAACATGTGTAGGCTATAAAGGTTGTCATAGGTGAAGGGTAGTAGTGGGGATGAGTTTCACAAATGCTCTTCATGGCGTGCCTCTCAAACAGACTCTGACAACCAGTCCAAATCCTGAGCTTCACATATGGCCTAGTTCTTTTTCCCAGTAGAGCTGTTCTCACTGACAGGAAAAGGGGAAAAGGCAGACCACTGGCACCTTGAAATCAGTTGTTCTGGGCAGATGGGACTCATTAACCACAGATGGTAACTCACCAAGGAGAGGGAAAAACTCCAATTTCAAACTTCCACTGTATTTCAGAAAAAATAACCAAAATAGGACAGATGCATTTAAGGGAAGGGCATTAAGGTATGCAGAGGAACAGAGGGACCTGGGGGTTATGGTACAGAGTTCATTGAAGATGGATTCCAATGTAGACAGGGTGGTTAAGAAGGCATATGGTATGCTGGCCTTCAAAATCATAGTAGAATATAGGAGCTGGGAGGTGATGCTGCGGCTGTTTAAGGCATTGGTGAGACCAAGTTTGGTGTATTGTGTTTAGTTTTGGTCTCCAAATTATAGAAAATATACAGATAAGGTGGAGAGGGTGCAGAGAAGGTTTACAAAGATGTTGCCTGACTTACAACATCTAGATTACGGAGGAAGATTAAGGAGACTGGGACTTTATCATTGAAACGTAGACGGCTGAGATGGGATTTGATAGAGGTATTTAAAATTATGAAGGGAATAGATAGACTAGACGTAAATAGACTCTTACCCCTGAGGGCAGGGGAGGTTGGAACAAGAGGGCATAAGTTAAGGGTAAGGGGGCAAAACTTTAGGAGAAATATTAGAGGATGCTTTATCGCTCAGAGAATGGTGGCAGAATAGAATGATCTTCCAAAAGAGATAGTTGCGGCAGGTCCCTTCTGTCATTTAAGAGAAGGTTGGATGTGTACATGGATGTGAGGGGTTGGAGGGTTATGGGCAGAGAACGGGAGTGGGGAACTAGTGGAGTTGTTCAAGTGAACCAGCGCGGACTTGAAGGGCCGACATGGCCTGTTTCCGTGCTGTAAACGGTTATATGGTTATATGGTTATGAATATACCTGCTCACGAGAAAGGGTTTGGGAATAAATACCAGAAAAATCTGGAGTCAAAGTCCCTTATGTGGCTGTTATATCCAGCATCAGCATGGCAAATCCTGCAATGCTGCTGGTGCCAAACTGTATTGACTCATCATTCCTTTGGATTTGTCACTAGCATTGTGGGGGCAGGGGGGTTCCCACTGCATGGGCAACAGACGAATCTCCATATCAACTCTGCCCTGGCTTGCACCTTGGAGAGACCACTCCAGCTGGCGCAGAACCCTTAGTCGACCACAACTGACAGGCCACAAAAAGCAGGTGTTATATCATCTACCATAAGTCAGACAGATTTGCCATGAGCAGAAATTGTCCAGCACCCCTCACAGTCAGAGTCAAAGAGCATCTGTGGATTTGCCTCCAGTGTTCCTGCAGTCTCTACAGCCAAACAGACTCCACTCCAAACCACTGGCAAAGAGAAATCACAGAGGGATTGAAAATTATTCTCAAAATTTCAATGAGGGGTTATCAATGCTGAGCAAATTGGATGCATTCCAGAGCTTCTGTCAATTAAAACTGCATGAAGATAGCACAAAATACTGTACATACCATACACCATTTTGCCAATTCTCCTGTTTAAGGATGCCTTTTGGAATTTCCTCAACTCCAGAAATGTTCCACAGGACAATGGAGCACATCATAGATGGCATAAATGTGGTACGCATGTACATAGATGACATGATCTGATGGGAATCCACAGAAGAGCAACACAATGAGAGCTGTGATGCATTCAGAAGTATTGATTTAAGCTAAACAGAGCAAAATGTCAATTTGATGTGAAGGAAATCATCGTTCTGGGAGATAAGCTGTCGGAGGCAGGTGAGGAGCCAGTGAAGAGCAAGGTGATAGCAATTTTAGAGATGCCCAGACCCAATGGCTCTAAAGGGCGTATTGAGAGTGCTGGCAATGATCAATTTCGTTGGTAAATTCAAGCCAAGACTGTCTTCCAAATCAATGTACCTGAGGAAGTTGCTACATGACAAATGTGAATTCAAGTGGACGACCAACCATGAGGAAGAGTGGGGACGAGTGAGGACCATTCTAACTACAGAATCAATGCTTTTGACCCATCCAGAAGGATGAAAGTATCTATGGATACTTCAAAAGATGGAATAGGTGCTCTACTACTTCAGACTGTTTGGAGGCCAGCTGCATATGCATCAAGGACAATGAACGCATCCAAATGTTGATCTACGCAGATAGAGGAAAAGAGTCTAGGTCTCCTCTATGCATTCGAGAAATTCCACAGTTATGCGTATAGTCTACCAACCTTTGTGGCAGAGACAACCACAAGCTATTAATAGCCATAATCAAGAAAAATCTCAGTGAAATATCATCATGAATCTGAAGACTGATGATGAAGCTACAATGTTATGAATTTGAATTGGTGTGCACAACAGGGAAACTTATTGTAATGGCTGATATGCTGTGCAGGGCCACAACACAGAGTAAAGCACACAATAAGAGTTCCACAGAGAAATAGGTGAATCTCCATGTGAACCTGATCACTGAATCCCTTTCCGTATCTAACATGAAATCGAAGCAGTTTGCAGGTGAAACAGAAAAGGACACAGTTCTCCAGAAGATCATCAAGAATCTGAATGAAGGTTGGCCTAGAGGTGAATGTCAGCCATACTACAACATCAGAGCAAAACTCAGACAGAGCAGAATTATAATTCCTCAATCACTGCAACAAGAGGTGCTGAAAAGGGTGCATGAGGGGCACTTTAGAATGGAAAAATGCAAGAGGAGCACCAGAACTGCTGTTTAATAGTGAGGGATAAATACTGAGATAGACAGAATGGTCTCAAGCTATGTAACCTGTCTGAATCATCACTCAAAGCAGCCAAAAAAACCCATGACCATAATTAACTTTCCAAAGGAGCCATGGCAAAAAATTGGGACTGATCTGTTCCACCTGGATGGAAAGAATTATCTGCTGGTTATTGACTATCTATCAAACTATCCTGATACTTCACTGATCGTCAATATTTTTGCTGCCTGCATGATTAAATATATTAAATCAATCTATGTTCTATGTTCTAAGACACGGAATTCCTCAAATTATCTACAGTGACGATGGACCATGCTACAGCTGTAGAGAATTCCAGAACTTTGCAAAAGAGTATGATTTTTGACATGTGACTTCAAGTCCTCTGCATCCCCTGTCAAACAGTAAAGCAGAGAAAGGAGTTCACATAGCTAAACTGCTGCTCAAGAAAGCTCATGAAAGAGGATCAAATCCTTATCTGCTGAGTTACCAAGCTTCAGCATTTGAACATGACCTGTCACCTGCTGAGCTCCTGATGGGATGTAGACTACACAACACACTTCCCTACTCTTCAGACCCAAACAAAAGCAGAGATGTTAAATGGAAACAAAGGTATCTGCAAAGAAGACAAAAAGCAAACTATGGCAAGTCAGCAAGAAGCTTAGGGTCACGAGAACAATATGACACAATTTAACGAAGATTCCGACACATGGGACAACAAGGCCGCTGTTTTGGACGATGTAAATCCAAGATCCTACACTGTCGGAACAGAGGATGGCCAAATACTGAGGAGGAATTGAAAGAGCCTGCTGAAAATGAAAGAGACACTGCTAGAACAGACAAATGCAGAAGATCCAGTCTGCATAAAAAAAATATATCAATCAGAATCTCTGAAGGATGAAAAAAAGATAAATATTTATTACAAGTTAAATTACCTGTGTTAAATATGGATTAAACATTAGGGTTATCTAATCCTTTTTCTGAGATAGAAGTGTATGAGATTCCAATCTCATTACAAAGCAATAAAGCCCTGGAAGGAAGATGGTGTTTCTCCAGCGTTTTATAAAGAACTTAAGGAATTGTTGACTCTTGTATTAATGAAATTGAGGGAGTCATATGATTTGCCAGAATCTTTTAAAACAGCAATAATAAGTTATTCCAAAAAAGGAAAAAATCCTTTACAACCTTCTACTTATAGACCTATACCATTATTAAATACAGATTATAAAATTGTATCTAAATTATTAGCTAATAGATTAACTAAATATTTACCAAAAATAATAAATGTGGATCAAACTTGTCTTATTAAAAAGAGATCTGTAGATAATATATTTAAATTTATGAGTTTATTAAATGTAGCACAAAAATTAAAAAAAAACAGCAGTATCAGTTGCATTAGATGCAGAAAAAGCATTTGATAGGTTAAAATGTTTTTTTTTAATTTAAAATAGTAAATACATTTGGAATTCCAAATGTTTTTATAAATTGGATAAAAGCATTATATAATCAACCAAAAGCAAAAGTGGTCACAAATATGCAAATATCAAAGCCTTTTCTATTGGAAAGATCATCTAGACAAGGGTAGTACATTGTCTAGATGATCACCATTTTTATTTGCTTTAGCTATAGAACCTTTGGCAGAAATAATAATAAGAAACAATTAGGTTAAGGATTTTGAAATAGATAATAAAGAACATAAAATTAATTTATTCACAGATGATGTTATTATTTATTTAACAAAACTAGAAATATCATTGTGTAAACTAAATAGCAAAATATAGCTATAAAGTAAATGTTAATAAGAGTAAAGTGATGCCTATGGTTGATATAGTTCATACGCAAAGTAAAAAAAAAGACAAAATTTAAGTGGCAAAAAGAAGCAATTAGATATTTAGGAAAAAAGAGAGAAATTTAAATAATTTATTTATATTGAATTATTTACCATTATTTAATGATTTTAAAAAATGGAAAGATCTGCCAATAACTTTAATAGGATGGGTAAATTGTATTAAAATGAATATTTTTCCAAGAATACTATATTTATTTCTAATCATTACCCATTCCTATACCAGAGATGTTTTTCCAAGAACTAAATAAAAAATATAAGGAAATTTATTTGGAGAGATAAAATGCCAAGAGTAAGCCTTGGAAAAACTGACTTGGAAATTTAAACAAGGAGGATGAAGTTTACCAAATTTTAAAAATAATTATAAAGCAGCTAAATTAATATTCTTCTCCGCCTGTTATCAATTTGGAGAAAAAACAGTGTGGGTCCAGATTTAAATGAATAAAATAGGAGAAATTAATTCAGAGCATTTTTTGTATAAATGGAACAATGAGTTATTGAAGAAGAAGACAAAATTACTGATTTTAAAGCATTTACTTAAGGTATGGAACAGAATCCATGTGGAAAGAGTAATTCAAAATGATCAAATACCTAAGATGATGTTAAAACAAAATCAACTTCTTCCTTTTTCTTTGAATACTTCTTTATTTGATTCTTGGTAGAGTAAAGGTTACAGAAGATAAAAGATTGTTTTTAGGCTCCTTCTTTATGACTTTTGAACAAATGAAAGAGAAATATGAAATACAAAATAATACAATTTTTTAATATTATCAACTTAAATCATATTTAAAAGGGAAATTAGGTGTAAATATAAAACTCCCAGAATAAAGTCAATTCAAATATTTAATTGCAGATGCATTTATTGAAGAATTTTTAACTAAAAATTACAAGATACTATGGGGAAAAAAAGAATTACATAATTCAAAAGAAAGATGGGAAAAATATTTTTTTTTCAAGAAGAACTTTGGTCAAGGTTGGGTCAAGAGATTGCAACAAATACACTTAATGTTAGATTTCAAATAGTACAGTATAATTTTTTTACATCAATTATACTATACACCATATAAATTAAGTGGACTTAACTCAAACTATTCCAATAAATGTTAGATGTAACAAGGAAATAGGGACCTTTCCACATTCAGTTTGGTCCTGCATTAAAGTGGAAAAATGTTGGAAAGATTTGAGTATATTATCAGGACAAATTATGAAGATAAAAATACAATAGGACCCAAGAATATTTTTACTTGGTTATATAAATGAAACAGATATAAAATTAAAGTTTGATAAATATCAAGTACACTTTTTAGCAAAAGCATGTGTGGCAGTCACGTGGAAAACAGAACATTATATAATGATGGACAGATGGAACACTGAAATACAGAACTGTATCCCATGAGAAAAAATCCACTTATAATTTAAGGAATTAGATTGGGAAATTTTATAAGATTTGGGAACCATATAATGGAATTTGTTAACAAAAGTCCACATCGCTGACTCCTCTCAATTAATAATTAGAAGATACAAAATTATGATAGGAAAATATGAATAGTAATTATTATATAGTTTAGATGTTTTCTTTCTTTCTTTTCTCTCTTTTACTTTCTTGGGGGGGAGGGGAGGCGGTGGGGAGAAATTTAAAAAATAGTGTAATCATGTATTGAATAGTATTACAATGTACTATTTATATATAATTGAATAACTGTTTGTCATTGATGCAAGTGATAAATAACATTTTCAAAAAAACCCCAAAGATTAGGTATTAAGGTCCTTCCAGTGTCTTGCCTGAACTACATACCCCTCTCTTCAGCCTGGTGCAGAAGGTATTACTGTATTTGTCAAGCCTTCTGATGATCCCCAAATGACATTTGACATATACAATAAGTCAAATAAATCACCAAATATTTACATCAATTGAGATTTCAATAAGTTAGCATGAAAGTTTTGGTACAGAAATAATGATCAAATTAATATTAGCCACTGCACTGGCCCTCCCCCCCCCCACCCCTTTTCTCTCTATCCTTACTGAGAAGTGTTGAATTACTAAGAATTAATTGGTTTTACATTCACCTCAACCAAAGTAGATACCAGAGATCAATTTAATTTATTCTCAACATTCTTTAGATTAAATAAGAGATTTTAATTCTAAGTACATTCATACAGTATTGCAAGAAGACCTGGATGTGTGACCATGGCAGTATGAATTGTTCATAAGGTATTAATGGGAATATTCAGGTCAGATCAAGTAATTATTTAACCCATTCATTGATTATGTGAAATTGAATGGATGAAAACGAACCTTTCTGCAAGCAACCATTGTTCTTGAGCCAGCATATTTCAGTGTTGGGAGCTGCCTATGGCTTATTGAAAACATTCTCATAGAGTTTCACAGTAAAAACATTGAATCTTACAAATTTTAGATTCATTCTGAAGTGGCTATTTAATGGAAATATGGAGTGGGGTAAAAATACACCCTGAATTGCTACCGTTAAACATGCGTATGAATGCTGTCGGTCAGAAGCAAACTCACAAAACCAAAAGACTGTACAACAGGAGAGCTGCTGTAAACTCTGAAAGTGTCTTCAAAGGGCCGGCTCAGGCTTATATCCTGGAGGGTGATTGACACCCGACCAGGTGGGGCTTGCTCTATTCAGGTCGGCTGATTGACAGCCGGCCAGGTGTTGTCTTGTCCCCAGGCTTTTCTGCAGGTACAGAGGTTGCAGTAGGCCAGTGGTGTACCACCACATTGTGAAAGAGTAAATTCTTCTCTGAAGTCTTCTCCATTCATTCCAGAGCAGCATCAAAAAGAGAAAGGATAGAGAACAGTTCTGCTGAGCAGTGTTTACACTGGGATGTTAGAGATGAGGTCAATGGTAAATGCAGAGAAAGTGAGGAGAAGATTATGTGATCAGGGAGACCTGAAGGAATGATAAAAATCAATTCAAAGGTTGAAAGTAATGGAGCAATTTATCGTGGGGTGATGCAGTTACTGTAGTGGTTAGTGCAATGCTGTTACAGTGCCAGAGACCTGGGTTCAAATCTGGCACCGTCTATATTCTCCTAGTGTCTGCATGGGTTTCCTCCAGGTGCTCTGTTTTCCTTCTACCCTTCAAAATGTAATTGTATGGCACAGGCGTGTGGGCTGGAATGGCCTGTCACCCTGCTGGATGTCTAAATTTTAAATATTTTAAATTTTAAAATTTAAATTTAAAGTAAAATTTAAAAATGAAACAAAGGAGGCCAAATACAATCCGTTGGAAGAACTCAATGGGTCGAGCAGCATCAGATGGAGAGAAAGTGTTGTCAGCATTTCAAACCAAAACTCTTCATCTAAGGAAAGTTCATAAAGAAGCCCTGCAGTGAGGACAGGGAAGAACAGAGGGGTCAGAGGAGGTAAGAATAGGAAAAGTGCATCAGGATGTGGTGAGGTTAGCACCGATGATTCCGGAATGAAAGAATGCTAAATCAGGTATTAAATAAAATCACAAAAAGCAACATACCAAAAAATCCAGAGATCTTTCTTCTAAGTAATATAAGTAAAGAATTAGGCCTCAAATTGGATGAAGCACAAGAAATATTTATTATGAAAGCCTTAGCTGCAGCAAAAAAATGTATAATCTCAAGTTGGAAATCAGAAGAGAGCATGAGAGTACAGCAATGGTACATAGAATTGAATAAATGTATTCCATTAGAAAAAAATAACATATAATTTAAAAAATAAAGTCATGGAACACAACAGAGAGGGTCTACCACAGACCTCCACCCTCTAAAATGATAGAACGAGAAGAAGACGAAATTAACTGACCCAGTGTGTAAAAGTAGATGATACAATTTTCTTATTTATTCTCATTGTGAGATGACATTGTTTAATGGGTTTATTGTAATATACATGTTGAACGTTTAGTGGGTAGGGAGGGGGGTGGGAAGGAGGGAGGGAAGGGAGGGGGGAAAGAGGAGAAAATGACACTGTGTATATTCAAGAGAGAAATGTTTGTGTGTATTTTGGTTAATATGGTTCTTAGTGTGAAAAATAAAAATTAAAAAAAATTTAAAAAGAATGATCCTATGAGGAGCATTTGACACCCTTGGGATGTACTCATTAGAATTTAGGAGAATGAGGAGTGATCTCATTGAAACATTTTGAACGTTGAAAGGCATTTTCAGGGTAGATGTAGAACAGTTGTTTTCCATGGTGGGAGAGTCTAAGTTAAGAAGGCACAACTTCACGTGATTGAAGGACCCCTCCTTGTTATGTAAGGAATAAGTTCAACTGGTCCAAAAAGCAATGAGTCTAGACGCAGATTGAAAGTCATTACAGTCTTTATTTGCCCGCAATGGAAACTCACCATAGGTAATCACACTCACTCACACACTCTCACAAAGTACAGAAAGCAATTGCATTGGACACAACTAAACAAGCTATCCTCTAAACCATACCAAATATAGCTATACTCTAGAGGAAAATGCAACAACAGTACCCACCACCCCTTGATCAAGTGCAAGTATGGCACCAATATTAAATAAGGTAAAAAGGAAGCATGGTACCATGATGATTAATCAGTGAGCACTGCAGAGCCCTCCATCCATCACTGCCACGCACCTTGATGTTCATTCTCCGACATCGGCTTTGGCTTGTGACCTGGAGTGGAGCTTGGGTTCATTCCTTGAGGAAGTGAGACCCATCTGCTGCTCTTGCTAAGCTTTATATCCCTTTCTGGTCAGTGGGGGCAGCCTAGGTGATTAACAGAGCCAGTGGTGACCTGTGTGATCTTTTGAAGAGGCTAATTACAATGTGAGTGTTCAGCATGGGTGGCCTTGACCTTGATTAAGAAATGGGTGGCTTCTGACCAGGTTCCCTTCGGAGAGGTCAAATGAACCTCCACACTGCCCCGCTTAGAATAGAGATGTGGAGGAATTTCTTTAGCCCAGATAATGGTAAATCTGTTGATTTTTTTTGCCACAGGCAATTGTGGAGGCCGGGTCATTGGGCGTATTTGAGGCAGAGATGGATAGGTTCTTGTTTAGCCAGGGCATCAAAGGTTATGGGGAAAAGGCTAGACAGTGGGGCTGAGTCAGCTCATTATTCAGTGGTGGGGCAGACAGACTTGATGGCCTATTTCTGTTTCTATGTCTTTGTTACAAGATCAAACCAGCAACCACAAAGAAGGCATATCACACAGGGGTAAAAATGAACAATTACTTTATTAACAAAAAATGCACCTTCAAACTTTAATTCAAAATCCCCCCCTTTATAACAATGCCCACTGATTACTATGCAAATCTCTATAACAGTGTAAAACTAATAAATTCCACAGCCTAAATATAACATATGAAATTAAAGTCTTAGTTTTATTTCCAACCAGCCCACATAAAAACTTAAACACAAAACAAACACACAAGACTCACAAAACTTCGATCTCAACTCAACCAAAGATCATAAACAAAAATCAGTTTGTTTAGTAAACTGAAGCCAAAAGATCTTTGAGAGACAGCTCAAAATTCAATGTTATCTTCTTGTGTTGCTTGCAGAGAGAGGAACCACAGGCTTGGTCCGGATCCTTCTGGCTGCCTTCAGAATGTTCATCCTTTTTGAAATCCCAACATTCTAAGCTGTACTCCAGACCATGACTCATGTTCTGGCCCTTCTTCCACTCCACAGCACCACCCAGTTGTGGTTTATCATCCAAGTCCAGAAATTGTTTTCATTTTCTGCACATGCTCAATCTGTCTCGCACTCTCTCAGTAGTCCCCCTTCACCTTGGCTCTTTAATGCAAACTGTCACTTTTTAATATAAAACCACACAACACATAGGCCAATACACAACACAGAATTCTGTAACTGTCTTATAAATTTATTTAATTTCTTTCCTTGGGCTCTACTCCGTTCCCTAACACCAACCTTCCTGTCATTTAACCTGCACTACCCTTCCCTAGTCACACATCTGTTTGTTCATTTTCTCACCCCCTTTCTGCCATTGGAGCTAATTAATTGTACACCTCTTTCCTGCTTCTGATGACAAAGTGATGTAGATTGGGCTGGATGTGGCTGATGGCCAAGGTTTACATCCTCATGCCTGCTCACTGCAACATGGAAATCAGGAATACACCTTCAATTCGTGCACATCTGTTTCCTCTCTCCACCACTGGATTTACCTTTGTAAGTTGCTGAGCTGGGCAGCTGGATATTCTGTGTCTGACCTCATGGTGGAAGCCATCCCTTGCCAATGGGCTCATTGTGGGCCTCATCAACACAAAGTGGCAACTGTTGTTCAAAAGGTAAGTCTATATAAGTATGTAGTTTTTTTTTCTTTATTTAATTGTATGTTTATTTTTTTTATTATTTAACTGACAGTCTTCAACTCTATTGTCATGGGACATGATGTGGCAAACACTCCCCCTCTCCCCCCACTTCTCTCTCTCTCCATCACAGAGGTAAAAGCAATCCTCACATTTCCTCTTGTTATATCCAATCTGTTGGTCTGTACTCCCTGCCTTCCCATTCTTCCCCTTTTCTTTCCACAGACTTTAATTCAGGTGTCTGTCTATTGAGGAATGGCTCAGGCCTTAAACAATGGTTATGCATGTTTACCTTCTTTGGATTTGGAAAGACCAGCTGAGTTCCTCCAGCATTTCTGTGTTTTGACGTTAAATTGACCCTCAAAATTGTGTTCTTACTTGGAAGTGGCAACCATCAAATTCAACTTTCACACATAGCCCACTTTCGAGTCATTGAGAGGCAAGGACACAGACCCTTATCCCTCTGTCCACACAGACCCTCATCCCTCAGTCCACACAGACCATCGATGATAAAAGACATCGAACCTGATCCCTCTTCCTCACAGACCATCAAGGGAAGGAAACAAGCCCTCGTCCCTTCGTCCACACTGACCATTGTGACAGATTATGTTGTGTTTGTATTGTATATAGATAAGTATTTGGGAGACAAATTGGGGAAATTCTTTTAGTGTAGGTCACATACAAACATTTTAAAACAGATCATATTTAAAATACTGGAGCTCTGCTCATGCTAGACATTCTGGCTCCAAGAGCCTTTGCAAAAGCTTTGAAGAGTGCCCAAGAGAGTTCACTAATGGATTGTTGTTTACAAAGAGGCAACAGATGAAAGAACTCATTAGAGCCATAGGCTGTCTGGAGTGGAACTTCCTGTTTCTAGAGGGTCATGTGGTTTTGCAAATAGAGAGAGTAAAACTAGTTTTCTTTCTGATAGAGAGGGAGATAATTGAGTTTTGCAGTTTTACAGTCAGCATCAGCAGCTGGGACTGGAACAGGACAAGCTGACAAGCTTGTGGAAAACCCCATTTGGAAGATGTGTTGTGACTACTTAGTTCAGCCTGGTTAAAGCCCTTGTGGTTTATACAAGAGGGGAGGACTGGCTAACTATAATTTCACTTGGAATAAGAGAAACAAAAAGGGACTCTGAGGTGATCTGAAAGAAAGAGGTCATCATCAGGCGAACCCTGATGGGGCAAGTTTCTTCGGCAAGACATTGAAGTGGCTGGTTACAAGGAATCAGTCGTGGGTGTCCTGGAACAACAAATCTCTCTCTGAAATCCAAAAAGAACCTTCCTGAGTGGTAACCATTTACCTTTCAAGCACCAAAGCCTGGTGAACTTCATAAATGTTAAATTATGTGCACAGTATAAAAATTGCCTGCAACCAGTAAACTTGTAGGAATGAGAAATGAGATCGGACTGTAACTCAAAGAACTTCTCTGAACTTACATACACATCACATACACATGCGCTTAGAATTAGAAGGGGGTTAAGTTAGGTTATTTAAGTTAATAATAATAAGTAATAATAATTAATTAATTAATTAGTTTTAGTGATAAGTTAGAGTTTCATTTTTTTAATGTTTAAGGATAATTAAAAGCAACTTTTGTTTTAGTAACCATTTGTCTTGGTGAATATCTACTGCTGCTGGGTTTTGGTGTCCTCTGGGCTTATAACACCATCAAGGGTTAAGGGAATAGACCCCACATTCATTTGTCCACACTGATCATCTAATGTTAAGGACACATGTCCTCATCCCTCCATCCACACAGACCATCAAACACCCTTTTACACACTTTTATCTTAATCCCATTTTTAAATTCTTCTCACAATTCCATCAACTTCCCCCCAACATCTCCCCCACACACTCCAGTCCAGATTTACCACTTGCATACACACTGGGGCTCATTCACACTGGGATGTGGCAAGAAACTGGAACACCAGGAGGTCACAGGGAAAAGGTGCAAACTTCAGGCACACTGCACCAGGGGTCAGGATCGATCCACCATCACTGTGCTCTGAGGCAGCGGTTCTGTGAACTGTTCCACCAACCCACGCGAACTGAAATGAAAGTCATGGCATGGCTGGAAGCACAACAGAAAATGGTACTTGGACAGTTGACTATGTAGGATCTCCCCTGCACAGCTTCGTTTCTCACAAATTCAGGGAGTAATGGAAACATATGTCTCCGCTACCTACTCGTATTTGAAATATTTCTGGAGTTTAAAGTCTGACTGACAGAAACATTCTCTTTCCGAGCCAGAAGAATGATGGCATCATTTATCTTACAAAACGCCTTCAGATATGTCATTCTTCATTGCTTTGGGGCTTGTCCAGGAAACCAGGACATGCTCCAGGATTTGGCTCATCTGAAATATTGATTTTATGTCAAATAAATAGGCTGAATGTAGACAAAACCTACTACCTGGAAGAAAGGAAAAGACGGGAGCAAATTAATTTACTTCAAGCCACGGGTATAAGATTAGTGAATGGAGACATTAAGCTTGTAATATTTATTGGCTAAGCATTTTATGAGCTATAAGATACCAGAAAGAGGCCATTCAGTCCTTCAATGAGTTGATCTCTCACCCAGCACCTTAGCATTATTAAACAAGCCTCTATTTTTATTTGATTTGAGCTGAACTTTTGATACACATCAAAGGCGTGGTTAGTGTAATGGTTAGCGCAATGCCTTTGCAACAACAGTGATCGAGACCGGGGTTCAAATCCCACTCTATCTAAAAGCCGTTTGTATGTTCTCCCCGTGTCTGTGCGGGTTTTCCCAGGAAGCTCTGGTTTCTTCCCACCATTCAAAACGTTAATTGAGTGTAAAATGGGTGGCATGGACTCAGGGCCAAAATGGCCTGTTACCGTAGTGTGTCTATATTTAATTTCTTTTAAATTAAATTTAAATTGAATCACTGGCTGTTTGCAGTGGAAATTTCCAATTTTATTCACAAAGAATACATTAATGGATAGTTTTGTCAGTGATAATTGCAAATGATCTGAAAGCCCATGCATTTGATTCAAAAAATAGCAATTTATGTAAAATAGTACACCGACATTACAGCAGAACAAGATGAACCTACAGGGAAGTTGATAATAGCAATGGACTAGCAGCTGAGGGGCCCACACAGGCTTGTGGCTGGGGGACCTGCACGGGCTGTGGGCTGCTGGAGATTGACTTGTGGGAACCAAGTATCAGAGCTGGATTTTGAGATGGCATTGAGGATAAAAAAGGGCTCTCGAAGAGCATCAGGCTCGGAAGGCTTCCTGATCACACCAAAGGTACGGATCTGGAGCTTGAGCTGCAGATGGCTCAAACAGGGATGTGTGCAGCTGCGGAGGCCGTGGGAACGCTGGAATTCACAGATACTCAGGGAGACTGAAGAGACCCTCCTTAGCTTTTTTCTTTCTTACTGTAAGAGACACCATGTTTCATAGCAGGATGGCCCTTCACCAAAATATCTCTAAAGAAAGATTACTGACTGTCCTGGGTAAACTTTTACCTCTCACTTTGTTCGTTTTAGATTGGTCACAGTCTTTGAGCTACCGAAAGATAACAGACACACACACACACACCAAGAGCACTTCAGTTTATACAAATCTTTATTACTAAATCTAAAGCTGAATTCAAACTACAATATGCAAGCCCTTCCCAATTATACTTATCAACGCCTAGACTGGTCCCAACTGCTGAAACGAGGCAACGATCGTAGTAGGTTGTCTGGGCGCCGGTAGCAGCTTCTCCATCTTCCCCGACTGGGACGTTGGTTGGAGTCTAGAAGTTCTTCTTCTTGCTGAGAGATGTTGCCACCTCTCGGAGAGTCTCAAACTTCTGCAGTGGGACCATGGCTTATATTACCCAAAAATTGTTTACTCATAGCTTATCTCTTAGAATAAATGATTTAATTATCTTCAAGGTCTCCTGATATCTCTGTATATCTGGGCCTCATGGTCGAAATTAGATATTGTCTACTGATTCATATGCATCCTGGGCCTCATGGTGTAAATTAGATTATGTCTTCTGATTCAACTGCATCCCTGGGCCCCATGGTGGAATTTAGATTATGTCTACTGATTCACATGTATACATTCTTGCATAAGCTGATCTAAATCCTCCATTACACTGACCTGAAATGTTAAATATTTCTTGCCCTGCTGAGATTTTCCAGAATTCTCTATATTTATTTCAGAGTTTTAGCCTCCAGAGTGGTTTGTTCTTGTAAGTCCAGATTGTCGGTCCATCCAGGGAATCACGTGCCTGCAGTAAACAGAGCTGCTGCCAGCAAGAAACAATGCTTCATGGAGATAGGTGTAACCCAATCCCATAACTACTGGTCAGCCTCCTCTGTCTACTTCAGGTTTGAACAAAACCTGACCCGATGCTCATAAATGCAGAGAAAGTAAAGCTGACATTTGAAAGGTTTTGCCAAGATG
This sequence comes from Narcine bancroftii, assembly GCF_036971445.1. Classification (NCBI taxonomy): domain Eukaryota; kingdom Metazoa; phylum Chordata; class Chondrichthyes; order Torpediniformes; family Narcinidae; genus Narcine; species Narcine bancroftii. Next base: position 132,748,704 of record NC_091476.1, read on the forward strand.
ATATTCTGTCGATGATTCGTACCATCCCTTCTTCATGCACTACATAAACTCCAGTTTTATAGTGGTAAGTTTGGTGTAAACTTTTGGGAAGAAGGGATTTTTGAACTCCAGTATTTCTTTTGTCCAAAGCATATGATAAATAAATGGAAAAGGAGCGATGTATTCATTGAAGCAGTCGACATTTTTGTCCCACAGATCTACCGGGCTGAACGGAATAACTTTTATAATTGTTCTGAGTTATTGTAGCAGGAATGTGATTGACGCTAATAATACATCTTCCATCTGCTGGGTATATATGCCTGAAACCCTTGAGTATCCCTGCTCTCAGAGGTATCAAACTTTCTTTGAAGTAATGTTGTACTTCAAAATATACTTTGATAAATCTGCAATATTGGAGGTACCATCATTTGGATGTTATACTGTGACACATTTCACCCTCCCAGGTGGACAAGAAAAAGATGCCATAACAGTAATTCAAAGAGGTGAAACACAAAAGTCTGCAAATGCTGTGATTGTAGTATAAACACAAATACCGGAGGAACTCAGCAGCTCTTGCAGCATCCATAGGAGGTAAAGATATATAACCGATGTTTTGGGCCTGAGCTCTTCTTCAAGGTAGGAGTAGAAAGCAAGCAGGCCCTGAATTAAAAGGTTGGGGAGAAAAGAAAAATGGGCAGTGGGGGTGGGGGGTTGTGAGTAATATTTTTTGTCTGTTGGTCTGCACTCCTTCCCCCTGCCCTTCTCCCGAGTCTTTTAATTTAGAGCCTGTCTGCTTTGAAATTATACAACTTTACTTCCTATGGATGCCTGTGAGACCTGCTGAATTCCTCCAGAATTCCTGTATTTTCACACTAATTCAAAGAAACGCAGTTGTAGGAAAATGTATTTATTTATTTAGACATACAGCATAGTAACAGGCCCTTTCAGCCCATGCACGTCTGCCGCCCAATTACACCCAATTGACCTTCCACCCCAGGTACATTTTGAATGGTGAGAGGAAACTGGAGCCCCCGAAGAAATCCCCCACAAACACAGGGAGAACATACAAACTCCTTATAAACAGCAGATTCGAACCCCTGTCCCAATCGCTAGCACTGTAACAGCATTGCACTTACTGGTATATTAATCATGTTGCCCACCCATAATGTCCTGGTCAACATTTAGCCCTAACTTAACACCACTAAAAAGATTAACCTGTATTCACATTGGTTTGGGAGAGCCTCTTCTGTATTGATACCATGTTCGATGATAAATCCTGGGATTTAACTTTATTACCCCCTTGTTACAGCGAACGGCATCATTAGCCAGATAACGATGGCATCTCTGCAATCCTGGGAAACATTTTTGTTTGGTCTTTGATTGAAGTTTTGCAAAAGGCACCCACATCCAGGTGATAAAAGAGATAAAAGTTGACAGTGAATTTCATGCTTTAAAACAGATATATCCTCTGCAAAACTGATTAAAGTAAATTTGAGATAAAGAAGAAAAGAGAAAGCTCACTGAATCCTTTAAGGAAACATTCAAGAGGAACATCATAGAGAACCATAAAAGTATAAATAATAATAAACAAGAATCATGGTATCAGTACTGCGAGCGTGGATTGAAATTATTGCAAGGAAAGTTAGTATCAAAGATTGTTTAGTGAGAATATGAAAACTATTTGAAATACGCATCAAAAAGAGAAGCCAAAGTAACAGTAATTAGAATAATTTAACAGCAGTTGGATACAATAATAAGAAAATGAAGCCTTGGCTTTGTGTGCTCTGGTTGCCTGGTCAGAGATGAATACATCAACTTCACATTTGTTTATCTGTCATTTAACCTGCTGAGATAAAGAAAAGTTTTATCCTGAGACAATTTTCCAGAATTATAATGATGATTTTAGATAAAATTTGAACAAATAATCAAAACAAGAGGTGAGCTTTGGAACATTAGTGTTTGGTTAAAAACAATTAAAATATAACACCTTCCTGCAAACATCGAAAAATATGATAAATAATTTAGGTCTGCTTGACTAAGGTGTTAGATAATCAAAATAATTTAACTTAATGATCTATTTATCTTACAAATGGATTGTGTGTGTCTCTGGGGAATAAAGGTTCAACGACAATTTGAAAAAATTATATGATTTTGTGAGCAATTGTTTTATTGTAATGCAGCGATGTGGCAGCAGAGCATTGTTACAGGTAAGTGCTGAATATGAGTGGTACAATAAAGAGTAATTTCCAACCAAAAACTACAAAGTAGGAAGGTGATACGTCAAATGTGTCAAGGGCCTTCGAAAGTTATTAAGCACACTTCAACCATGCAATAGTCTCCAGGTCTATAATCTGGAAGGCTCATTTGGAACCAACAAGAAATCAACAGTTATTCAATATTCATCCCTGCATCACAGCAATAAAGAGGGCCGTTTTACATCACTTACCATGTCTTTTACATTGTCAACTCTGTCCCTGTCAGCAGTATCAGAGCCCCAGATTGTGGATTAAAGCAGAATCCAGAGACTCTATGGTTCCTAGTGCAGGTCAACGTGAAGGATGCAAGGCCTCCCTCCAGCCACCATCCTGTCAACTTTCTCTCGAAGCTATCGAGAGTGTCCTGGCCAACTGTATCACAGTGTGGTATAGTTGTTGTTGTGGTGCATCAGATTGGAAATCAATCCACAGGACCATAAGAGCAGCAGAGAGGATCAATGGGGTCTCCCTCCCCCCCATCCATGAGATTTTCTGGGATCATTGAATGAAGAAGGTTTGCAAAACTGCTGAGGTGCTCTATCACCTCACATGCAACATCTTCCCAAAGTTAGTGAGAGTGTTGAAATAGTGAATGAAGTACTCGTACAAACCCTCCATGATTCTACAATTTGTTTAACCATATGTATTTATTTTAATATTTGTATATATGTACTGTGTATAGGTATCATTTTTCTGTATGCATGCTTGCATTGTTTTACACGAGAAATGCTGTTTTGTCAGTCTGCACTTCTACAATCGGATGATAAATAAACAAACTTAAACTTGTTGACTATGGCCAGAGATTAAATCATCGTTGGCAGCTGTAAAAGATCCATCTGTGATATCATGAAGAAAAATTAGAGTTCATTCTATTGAATACATCCTCGTTTAACTCTTAAAAATGTAGTCATTAGTCCTTGGTTGACCTCAGGGAGCCCAAAGTTTATAGCAAAGTTTGTGAAGAGTGCAACATAAGTGTAGATCTTTATTCCTGATTTCATAGGTTCAATAATCATTGCAAGTTCTGAGGGAACAACCAAGAGAAAACTTGTTGATGTTCAGATACAGTTGATGGACTGGGGACATTCATTTGTTGCAGACCACTGTATCCAGACCATTATAATCTGGACTTGGAATCAAACTTTGTGAGCCCATTTTCTGGAAGAACAAACACCAAACCCCTGGCCTCATTCTCTTTTATCAATTGCATAATATTTTTAAAAGTACATAACAGATCTAAACTATAAATTCACAAGCTGCTGTGATGATTATTCTCTGCAAAATAAACATTTCAAATGTAATGAGAGCAACAGTCTTTGCCTAATATTTATATATTTGGATAGATAAGATAGGCTGTTCTAAAAATAATTTTGCAACAGAGCACATGTGCAGATCTGTCATGTATAGACTTTATTGGATCTGCAATAATTACATATTTGCATGTCAGCATTAATTCGCACACAGTCATCTTGGGACTGTTACTGAAAGAGGAGCCAGCTTGAGGTGAATGCCTTTAAAAGTGATTTGAGGGCAAGTTGGGGTTAAAGAATGATGGTTGGTGGGAGAAGTAATCAAGATAAGGGGAAATGATGAATAAAAGTGGGGTGGCTCAAGTGGAGCAGCTATTGAAGAATGGGACTTAGAGGCTTTGGCAAGTTAAGGATGAGCTTGATTCCAGCAAGGTAAGAACTTTCAATTTAAATGAGGAAGAATTAATGGAGTCACCAGTGAGGGCAGTAGAATTCTCTAATTGCAGGTTATGGGAAATTTGCAACCGCACAATTGTCCCTGATGACTACACCTGCATGAGGTGAATCCAACTGCAGCTCCTGGGAAACTGTGTTAAGGAACTGGAGCTGGATGAACTCAGGTTCATTTGGGAGGCAGTGATCGAGAGGAGATTCATGGAGACAGACACCCCTAAAAGTCAGGAGACAATTAACTAGGAGACTGTTAGGAGAGGGAAGGGGAAGAGACTGTCAGTAGAGAGCATCCCTATTGCTGTTCCCCTCAACAACAAGCATACTGCTTTGGATACTGGTGGAGCTGGGGGGGTGGTCTATCAGGGACAAGTCATGGTAGTCATGTCTCAGGTGTAGAAGCTAGCCCCTTGGTCCCAAAGTGAAGAGGGGGAGAAAAGGAGAGGTATTGTAATTGGATACTTGTTGGTTAGAAGAGCAGGTAGGAGGTTTTGTGAACAAGATCGAGGCTCCCAGGCGATATGTTGCCTGCCAGGTGGCAGGGTCAGGAACATCTCTGAATGAGTTCACAGCAATCTGGAGGGGGAGGTTTATGAGCCAGATATCATGGTCCATGGGTAGGGGGTGGGGCAATGACATAGATAGGAGTAGGGATGAGGTGCTGAAGAGGGAATAAAGGGAGTTAGGAAAGAAGTTAAAAACCAGGATCTCAAGTGTGTTAATCTCAGGATTGCTGCATGTGCCATGTGACAGAGCAGGTTGGAACAGGAAGATGTGGAAGATGAATGTGTGTCTGAAGAGTTGGGGCAGGTGTTTAGATTTGTGGATCATTGCGTCTATTCAGGGGAAGGTCTGACCTGTACCAAAAGGATGGGCTGCATTTGAACTGAAAAGGGACCAATATCCTGGTGAGCAGGTTTGCTAGAGTTGTTGTGAATGGTTTAAACTAGTTTGTCAGGGGGGGTTGAAATCAGAATGTGAGTGCAGAGAATAAGGCAGAAGGTCAAAAGCATGATACTATGTGTTCTGAGTTTGGAAAGAAGGACAGACAGGGGACAAAACATAAATTTAGCTAGTTAGAGGGGTTGAAATGTGTCTATTTCAATGCTAGGAGTATTAGGATAAAAGGGGGATGAACTAAGATCCAGGATCAGTATGTGGAACTACGAGGTTGTAGTCATTACTGAAACTTGGCTGGAGGAAGGCCAGGATTGGCTAATGCAGGTACTGGGGTTTAGATGTTGTAAAAGGAATAGGATGGGAGGTAGGAGAGAGGGAGAGTAGCATTACTCATCAGGAATAGTATCACTGCTATAGAAAGGGAGAACACTGCAGTGGGAGTGTCCACTGAGTCAGTGTGGATGCAAGTCAGAAATAGGAAGGGAGAAATCACTGTGCAGGGAGTAGTGTATAGGCCCCCAAATAGCCCTTGGGACACTGAGGAGGCAGATTTTGGATTAGTGAAGGAAATACAGGGTTGTAGTTATGGGTGATTTCAACTTCTCTAATATTGACTGGCACCTCCTGACTGCAAGAAGGATAGATGGGGCTGAATTTGTCAGGTGTGTTCAAGAAGGATTCCTGACACAGTATGTGGACTGGCTGACAAGAGGTCAGGCCATACTGGATCTAGTTCTGGAGAATGAACCTGATCAGGTGGTGGGCCTCAGTGGGGGAGCACTTTGGTGAGAGTGACCACAACTCTCCAAACTTCACCATTGCTATGGAAAAGGATTAAAAACAGACAAAATGGGAATACACTTAATTGAAGAAGGACTGATGAAGCAGGAGCTAGCAAGAGTAAATTTGAAAAAGATGTTCAAGGGTGAAACCACAGATATAATGTGAAAGAAGTTTAGGGATCACTTGTGCTGGGTTCAGGATACAGCACTGGGACAAGAAAAATATGGTAGGAAAATGGGACCATGGCTGACAAAACAGGTGAAGCAACCCATCAAAAGGAAGAAGGAAGAATATATTAGATGTATGAAGCAGGAAAGGGCACATGAGGAGTATATGGTAGTCAGGAAGGAGCTTAAGAAAGGATCGGAAAGCTCGAAGGGGGCATGAGAAGGCCTAGGCATGTAGGATTAAGGACAACTCCAAGGAGTTCTTTGCATATGTGAAGAATGACGAGAATGAAGGTGGAGCCGCTAAAGGATAAAGGAGGCTACATGTGCCTGGAGGGGGAGGAGGTTGGGGAGGTCCTAAATGAATACTTTGCTTCAGTATTCATAAGAGGAAAGGATATTGATCAGGGTGAGGTTGGAATAGAACAGACTTGTGTGCTGGTCATTGTGGAGATTAAGGAAGAGGCAATATTGGATCTTCTTAAAAACATCAAGATTGATGTGGTGATACACCACTAGCCTACAGCAGGGGGTGACCTGTGTACCTGCAGGAAGATCACCAGAGGACAGACCGCACCTGGCTGGCTGCCAATCAGCCAACCTGAATGGATCAACCCCACCCGGTCAGCTGCCAATCATCCACCAGGATATGCCACATCTGGCCCCTTGAGGTCAGTTACAGAGTTGCAGCTAACTACAGCAGAAGACTTTGAGTAGAATAAAGCCTGTTGTTCAGTCTTTTGATCTTGTGTCTGCTTACTGTCACCACAGTGCATCACAATTGATAAGTCCTCAGGTTTCTGTGGGAAGGGAGAGAAGAGATTGCTTTGATATTTGAGTCACCTTTGACTGCAGGGGAGATGCCGCAGGATTGGAAAATAACAAATGTAGTCCAATTGTTCAAAAAAAGGTAATAGGGAAAATCCTGGGAATTGTAGATTGGTGAGTCTTGCATCAGTGGTGTGCAAGCTGTTGAAGAGAATTCTTAAGGATAGGATCTGAGCATTTGGAGAAGTACAGTCTACTCAAGAATGGTCAGCAAGGCTTTGTGAAGGGAAGGTCATGCCTCATGAGCCTAATGTTTTTTTTTAATATTTTATCTTGAGAATTTTCAATCAATATGCAGTCAAAATGAAGTATAATCAAAAAGAAAAATTATCCATAATATTAACAAATAATTCAACTATCAATCTCCATGTCAATATTAAAGAAAGTGAGAAAACAGGAAATAGTCAACATGTGATTCAATTATTATAAAGAAAGAAAAATTACAATAATACTACAAAAATGCAAATTCAATGTCCATGTTGAACCAGAGGGAGAAAAAGATAATGGAAAGATAATAAAAAGAACAAAATAAGAGGAACCCCCCCCCCAAGAAATAAGAAAAATAAAAAAGAGAAGATTGACTTCATCTAGGATAAACCCCACTCCCATCAAGGGACAAATAACCTGACTTATCTAGGGTCCTCAAAGAAATGGGGGGTGGGGGGGATTGTTAAAGATTACCCAGATGTATTTTCGGTATGAATTCCATATTCTTAAAAATACATCATACCTATTTCTGATGTAAAAGGTGATATTCTCCAGGGGACTCACAAGTCTGAGTTTTTCTGAGGAGGTAACCAAAGAAATTGGTGAGGGTCGGGTGGTAGATGTGGTTTACGTGGATTTTAGCAAGGCATTTGACAAGGTCTCCCATAAGGGACTCATTCAGAGTCCTGGGCCTGCAGGAAGAAAGCAGAGAATAGTGGTATAAGGAAAGTATTCTGCCTGAATGTCAATGACCAGTGGAGAGCTGCAAGGATCTGTTCTGGGACCCCAACTCATAGTGATTTTTTTTTGTAAATGATCTGGATAAAGAGGCAAAAGTATGGCTCATTAAGTTTGTGGATGGAGCTGAAGGTTGTCAAAAGTTACAAGAAGATATAGATAGAATGCAGAGAAGGGTGAAAAAGTGGTAGATGGATTTTAACTGGGGTGGCCAAACTTGCTTAAGGTAAGAGCTACAAGCGATGAAGCTCAGATACTTGAGTCGCAGGACATGAACAAAATTCACACATACATTTTTATTGTTACATACATATTTTGTTACCAAAATTTTATATAAATTTTAAGAAATGCATATTAAATGCAATAATTATTCATGCCTGCAGTTTTTAAACTGTTAATTTGTATTAGTTTCAGTAATAACAAAGGCACAAATATGTTTTTTTTTAAATGTAAACCAAAATATTAGAGATATTTTAATCAGATTTCCACCTTACAAAATTAGTCTTATTAGTCGGGCGGGTGAGAGACCGGCAGTGTGAGTCGGGTGGGCGAGAGAATAGCAGCGTGAGTTGGGCAGCTGAGGGAGGTCGAAATTTATAGAATATTTAAAATTTTCCACGAGCCACATCTTAAAGATCAAAGAACCACATGTGGGTCATGAGCCGTGGTTTAGCCACCCCTGGATTTTAATCTGGATAAGAGTGAAGTGAAACATTTTGCAAGGACTAAACAGAAGACTGAGTACAGGGTTAATGGTCAGTTACTTAAGAGTGTGGATGAACAGAGGGACCTTGGGATTCAAATCAAGAAGGCCTATGGGATGCTGGGTTTCATTAATAGAGGGATTGAATTCAGGAGTAGAGAGGTCAGGTTGCAACTCTATAAATGTCTGGTAAGACCACATCTAGAGTTTTGTGTTCCATTCTGGTCACCTCCTTATCAGGAAGGATGTGGAGGTTATGGCGAGAGTGAAGAGTAAATTTACTAGGATGTTGGCTGGATGGGAAAACAACTCTGAGGCAACACTTTGGAGTGTAGAAGGATGAGAGGAAACTTAATAGAGGTCTACAAGATTATGTGAGCACCTGTTTCCCAGGGCTGGAATAGCAAACACCAGAGGACATGTGTACAAAATGAAGGAAGGGAAATTTAGGAGAGACATCAGGGGTAAGGTTTTTTCAGAGTGATGTGGGTACCTGATATGCCTTGCCAGGGATGGTGGTAGAGGCTAAAATATTTGGGTAATTTAAAAGACTTTTAGACAGACCCATGGATGGAGGAAAAGTGAAGGTTTGTGGGTTATGGAGGGTTTAGTACATTTAAAAAAAATATATATATGGTCAGGACAACATCAAGGGACTGTACTGTGCTGTAGTGGTCTATGTTCTATTCATACTTTGAGCAGCGTAGCTTCTCGAACTATTTGCTTCCGTTTCCCTCTTCTTAAAAATATATAGCACATTTACCACATACATATCTATTTTCAATAATATTCTACATTTCAGGAATGGAAAAATCTGGCTGAATAAATTGGATTTTCCATTGTGATGAGGAGATTTATACTAGATTACAAAAGTTCAAACATTTGCATTAACAAAGATGAGCTATGCAATGTCTTCAGATGGTCTGGGGGAAAAAGGAGTGAATGAGAGCATTTAGGGAAGTGAGAACAGAGGCAAGAGAATGTGGGACATAGAAAATGCAGAGCAAAGGATATACCAACCAGCAGATCAGGCCCACACTCCTGAGAAAGACAAAAGAGGAAAAACTAACAAGCTGAACCAATATCACAGATGTGTGACTGTTACAGTTGACTTTTCTACTTTAATTCAAATCGATGACTATGTATCATCACAGAAGCCTGCATGTAAATTCAAATTTAGGTTTTCTAAAATGACTTTTGAAACTGCTTATTCTTAGGAATTTTTGCTGATTGCACAAGAATTCTAGATGAAAGAATAAACTTACTCATTTTTCTAAAATTTCAGACTAAAACAGAAAGCAATGAAAATAATCAGTAGCTTGAGATTAAAATGCTAAATTTGTTTATCTCTCTGCAAATGCTCCCTTGTTTACAATGGATTCCCATCCGTGTTTAAGTTCTAATACAGTATATACTCATGTAAATGTTGAATTGAGGGGATCAACTATTGCAAACCATTTATTTCCATACTGAAAAGCCTTCTTCTCAATGGGGATGCTATAATCTCAGGCAATAAATGCATGTGGATACAAGATGCACTTCAAAACTTTGGCACAATGATCATCTCCATTCGATGCCCATGAACAATCTACCCTGCCAGCAATGTGAAGCAGAAATTATGTACGATGGCACTAAACAGAAAAGGCTTGATTCTCCCACAGTGGTCACTGCATCAGTAAGGTAACAAGTACATTGATGTTCCCCCAGCATGCTCTTTCATTTCCCACACTAAGTTTATCAAAGAATTCTGATACCCACTTGGAAAATTCAAATTACCAGTATCTGTAGACTGAGCTTGCCTTAAGTTTGTGTCCAAGAGTTGTTTTTGTGCTAACATTTTCTCTTCTATCATTAATCAGATTTTTTTAAAATATTGATCCCGAGGCCAATTAATGACATTACACTCTCTAGAGCATAGTAGGCTGAGGGGGAACCTCACCGAGGTTTATAAAATCACAAGGAAAATAGATAAGGTACAGTATATAGTCCCAAGTCTTTTTTTCTCAATCAATCCTCAAAGACAGTCTCTCTCTGCAGGTAAAGGTTCCTTCCTCATGCATCTGTTGAGGCAATGCCCTGGGAATTAAAGCATCCATGTTTCGGGAACAGTTTCCTACCACTCTACCCAAGAGAGGAAAGATGCTGTCTATTCCAGCAGTTCCCTTCTCAACATTGTTTTTTCAAAGAAGCATACCCCCAGCATCTCTGCTCTAACCCCCCACCCCCCCCGCCTGTTTTTATTCTGCCTTCAAGCATTCTTTGCACCTCTGCATCTCACCCTTTCCACATACCTTGCATGTTCTTTATTCCCTCATATACTTAACCCAACAGGAATCTAATGAATTTGAGGTAACATTGCAACTAATTTTATGAGGCAAGGATCAGACACTGAGAATTGCTGTAAATGTTGTATAAAACAAGATTCTCAGCATGTTCCAAATGTTTCCTATCTGCTTTTACAGATACACCATAGAAAGTATCCTTTCAGGATGTACCACAGCTTGGTATGAGAACTGCTCTGCCCAAGACTGTAAGAAACTGCAGACCCTGAAGACAACTCAGGTTATCACACTAACCAGCCTGCCCTCCATCTATACCACACCCTGCACTTTATCATTGCACTACCTTAAGTGTAGGCTGACTTACCTGGCAACATACAAAACAAAACTTTTTATATCTTGGTGCAAGTGACAGCAACAATTTAAGCAATTCAATTAAATTCATACAATTTTCTTTCAAAACAAATTCTGACCCTTGACATTTTTGCGACTGTCTGGTCTTTCAGGAAGACATACAAGACACTCCGCCCATACCTTGAAGAGTAGCAGAGTTTTGTCTGATACTTTTGATGATCTCTATCTCTCAATTGATGTTACCCGAACAAAATAGCAGATTGTACTGTCATAAACACATCATTGCTCACAGTATCTCATTGTGTACTACTGTAGTTGGTTACCATGGTCCCTACTTTACAATTGTAATTCCTTCATTTTCTGTAAAGTTGTGAGTGGTCACCCTCTGAAGGTGCTAAAACCAGAGGGTCCAGGATACAAGCCCACCTTGCACATAGATCTCCAGTAAGCATATAAACTCTAGCTCACATGTTCCCTTGTTTCCTGCTGGTGTCACTCAACAATGCCACCAGGATGATCCTGCTTCATGAAAAAAAAGTTACTGGGGTTGTCAAGGATACCACAGAGAGCTTTCACAGAGCCTAATGATCCTTGCACATACCGTTCAAAAAGAACGATATGGTTGATAATTGGCAATTTGAATATTATTTAACAAAATGTGCACAATTTCCACACAATTAATTTTACAGCATTACCTTGTGTAAACAGAATGAACTGCCCAAAGTCATTTTTATTACCACATTGCTCTGGAAATGAATCATTGGTGCATGGTCAACATGTCTTTCTTCAAGCAGCAGCCAAGTTGCCCATGATCTAGAACAGCCATTCTCAATTTTTTGGTATCCCCCCCCCCCCCCACCTTCGGACTTTGCTGAAAGTTTGAGCCCCTTCCCTGTGAAGCAGTCGACTTTTAGTTTTGTCCCTACTTCTCTTTTTAAAAATTGTATTACGAGAGGTGAAAATAAAACAAGGCTTTTACACTAGTGAAAACACAATGTTAGGGAAACTCAGCAAGGTCAACAAATAATAAAGATGAAGATGTATAACCAAAGTTTCAGGCCTGAGCCCTTCATCAAGGTACAAACAAAAGGTAGGCAGGCACCTGAATAAAATGGTGAAAGGGAGGAGCAGGGAGAGGCACTGGCCCACAGGCAAGAGGTAATGGGTGGATCACGGAAGGAGAGTGAAAGTTTAAACAGGTGGGGGGAATATCTCTGTGAATGGAGAGGGAAGGGGTGGAGAGATGGAGGAAAGGAGACAGAGGACTAGGGATGAGAAAGAGAATGGAAAGTGGTCTAACAGAAATGAGAGAAATCAATGTTAATGCCATCCATTTTGAGAGTCCCCAGACAGAATATTAGGTGTTGCCTCTCCAATTTACAGGTGGCTTTGGTTGGTCAGTGCATGAGGCCATGGACAGACATGTTAGCAAGGGACTGGAGTGCAGAAATGAAATTCTTTGCCACTGGGCGTGAAGGTGATTTTACTTAAATGTGCTGTGGCCAGCAGGGGCGGGCCTCCATTGAGAATGGCTGGTCTAGTTGATGACCAGGGACATCTTTCACCTCCCTAACGGTTTGAGCTGAGATTTCAAATCCTCATCAGAATTAAATGAGTTCCAAAAAATTATTGGTTTTGCAAAAATATGCGTTAACCAGAAAGAACTGAATATAAATGATGATCCAGACTGGGGGGATTGTGTGAGCATCAAAGTGAGGTTAATGAGGATGGAGATGAACTTCCTGAGTTTGGAAGCCATGTTCTTCTATCCAAGCAAAGAGAATTCCATCACAATGTGATCTGTAGTTGAATGCAAGTCAAATACCACAGAATTCTTGACCTCTGGGCTGATCTGTAAAGCTTCTCTCTGATAATAGTCCCCAGGATGTTGATGATGGGGAAAGATTTTATGATATTAATGGCATTCATTACCAGAAGCAAATCTTGCTCGTGCTGAAAAGTCCCAGACCTCAAAGTCATCCAGGTCTTGCCATACACAGAAATACAACACCAAGGAGGAATCTTTACCAAATAACGAGCTGCAGGAGGAACTCAGCAGGTAAGGCAGCATCAGCGGAGAGAATGTTTTAATCAGGATGCTTTATTGAGACCCAATAAGGAAAGCCTTTCCAGTTTCTGTTCCCTGCTGCATTCTTCTTATCAACTCTCAAATTAACTGAGACATGAAATGTAGAGATGGAGGGATTTAAGAGGAGTGAGTAACTGTCTTACAAATTCAGTGGCACTGTAAATGTTGAGCTTGCCTCATTTTGATCAACAATTGCAGTCAACAATATAATCCATCATGCCTTCTGCGGTCAGAAAGATGATGCAGGCACTGTGTGCTCAGCATGTAAACTTGCAAATGGTGATTATAATAATGAGTTTATTGTCGTACGCAGTGAAACATGTATATATGCTCTGAACTTCATACCTGTGGCAGCCAAACAGGTTCTTATAAAGAATAATAATAAACCAATCAATTAAGAAAGAGACACCAGTCTTCACTCCATCGATGACATCTACAAGAGGCAGTGTCTCAAGTACCCTTACCATCTAATCGACATCCTCTTCACACTGCTACCATGGGAAGGAGGTACAAGAACCTGAAGACAAACACCCAGCAGCAAAAGAATAGCTTCTTACACTCTGCCATCAGATTTCTGAATGGATACTGACCCACAGACATGACCTTAATTTATTTATTTTTAAATGTAATGTAATTTATGGCTTTAATATTTGCACCAGTAATGAATATTTACACCTGTAATGCTGGCAAAAAAAAAAGAATTTTGTGACAGGTTTATGACAATAAATCTGATCCCTAAACAATAAATATACAAGATAGATATATTGTGTACAATGGATGAATGATTGAGGGGAGATTCAATGTGGGGTTAAATCAGAATTTTAAAAACTCAACCTGAGTTTCAGTGGATGCACAAGAACATTTGATATTCACAAAGCATAAATACAGTAAAACCCCTGGCATCTGGAATTTAAGAAACTAGCAGCCTCAAGCAACCAACAGAAAAAAGAAATGAGGAAAATAATTAACAATAAAATAATGGATTAAAAAATGCTTGTTTAAAATTGTAAAAGTTCTCTGAAGTAACACATGAACTTTTGGCAAAGATGGGAGCAAATATTCAGCTCACAGAAAGCCTTGATTGTGCTTTGCTCTCAGCAGCTGTTTGAATAAAGTTGCGTGAAAGGGCACTGACATTGCCCAGGATGAAAAGGTGGGTGATGCCACTTGACATTGGGATGACTCTCTTAAATTGTCTCTTTGCCCCTGCTTAGTAAGAGTCGCCCCCGTCAGGGGCTTTATCTAAACTTGGGAGAGGTGCGGTTAATTATCTATTATTTGTTCAGTACAAGTACAGAATAGTATTCTAGTCTTTTGTCTTTTAAACTGTTTCTTCTTAATGCAGGTGTATTAATTCTTTCTTTGGCTTGGCTTCGCGGATGAAGATTTATGGAGGGGTATGTTCACATCTGCTGTAGGCTCGTTGGTGACTGACAAATCCAATGCGGGACAGGCAGGCACGGTTGCAGCAGTTGCAAGGGAAAATTGGTTGGTTGGGGTTGGGTATTGGATTTTTCCTCCTTTGTCTTTTGTCAGTGAGGTGGGCTCTGCGGTCTTCTTCAAAGGAGGTTGCTGCCCGCCGAACTGTGAGGCGCCAAAATGCACGGTTGGAGGCGATATCAGCCCACTGGCAGTGGACAATGTGGCAGGCACCAAGAGATTTCTTTAAGTAGTCCTTGTACCTCACAACAAGATAGACAACAGACTCGCCAAGGCAAATAGCGCCTTTGGAACATTACACAAAAGAGTCTGGAAAAACAACCACCTGAAGAAAAACACAAAGATCAGTGTGTACAGAGCCGTTGTCATACGCACGCTCCTGTTCGGCTCCAAATCATGAGTCCTCTACTGGCATCACCTACGGATCCACCCTCAACATTCATTGGAATGACTTCATCACCAACATCGAAGAACTCGAGCTGGCAGAGTCCGCAAGCATCGAATCCACGCTGCTGAAGACCCAACTGCGCTGGGTGGGTCACGTCTCCAGAATGGAAGACCATCGCCTTCCCAAGATCGTGTTATATGGCGAGCTCTCCACTGGCCACCGAGACAGAGGTGCACCAAAGAAGAGGTACAAGGACTGCTTAAAGAAATCTCTTGGTGTATTAATTAAGCATTGTAAGAATAGGTCTCAAGCAATCAGAAATAAACATTTATCTGGCATCTACCAATCCCCATGGGTGCCGTATTTCAGAGGTTTTTCTGTAGATGAAAATGTTTTAGTTGAGCCTTGTAATATTGAAGTCTCACTGCCAGACCAAGCATCCAAAGGTTTATGAGAAGGTTCCCATTTACTCCAATCTTTTGCCTTGCTTCCTACCATCAAACTTCACATTGATAAGCAACTTGCTGGGTGGAGTCACATGATGGAGTAGTGGCCGGTAGGGGAACTCCAGCCCTCTCCAGAAAATTTTTTTTAAAAAAGGTAGAGAAAAAACAAAGTCACTAACATAGAAACCATAACAAATTGAAAGTGAATGTGGAGAAAATGGCACCAAAGAAAGAAAAACCAAAAACAATGGGAAGAAAAGAAGGAAGGACGTCGGAGGAGGAAGGTGAAGGCCTTACCAGTATGGGGAGGCCCGCTGTGGAGAGAAAAGCCCGCTCCTTGAGGTCAGTGGAAACCCCGAACTCAGGACTACAAAGATGGCTCACGGAGCCAAACAAAAGTGCGCAACTGCGCAAGACAAAAACAACACCGACGGGAGGGGGGACCAGCTGAGGAGTAAATCTCCACAGCTGAAACAGACAAGTATAACATGACAGCAAGACTCTCAACAGGAAAACAGAAAATAACGGGAACAAGAAGGAAGGGAATAAAAATAGGAAATCAAAGAAACAACAGATGACCAACTCAGAGGAAGAAGACCAACACCAAGACACTTTTAATAAAAAAAAGAACAAAAATACCCAACAAAATAAAATAAACAACCCAACAAGAAAATCAGAAGAGACGGAGGTAAAAGACACAGATCCTGGAGTGGACCCAGAAGAAGTGGAGGGAGAACATAGAGAAATGGAAGATGAAGGGAAGGGCAAGTACATGGATATATTTTTTTAAAAATAATATATGGAAACAGTAAAAGAATGGCAAATGCAAGAATTCAGTGAAATAAAAAGAAGAAGAAAAAGTACAGAAGAAAAAATGAATAGATTAGAGATCATCATGACAGAAATAGGAAAAAGAGTAGACAAGGTGGAAGAACGAGAAACAGCCATAGAAATGGAGGTAGATGACTTAAAAAGGAAATTAGAAGAATCTGATAAAAAAGTTAAAGAAACACAGGAGCTATTAGCTCAGAAGATAGATATAATGGAACATTATAATAGAGGAAACAATATAAAGATAGTGGGCCTTAAGGAAGATGAAGAAGGCAAATATATGAAAGAATTTATAAAACAATGGATCCCCAGGGTCCTGGGAAGACCAGAATTACAGGGAGAAATGGAAATAGAAAGGGCACACAGAACATTAGCCCCTAAACCACAACCACAACAAAAACCAAGATCCATTCTAGTAAAATTCCTAAGATATACAACAAGAGAAAATATATTGGAGAAGGCAATGAAAAAAAATAAAAGAAGACAAAAAACCACTGAAATACAAGGGTCAAATTTTTTTTTTCTAACCAGATATAAGTTTTGAACTCCTGAAGAAGAGGAAGGAGTTTAATGCAGCAAAAACGACCCTATGGAAAAAAGGTTATAAATTTATTTTAAAATACCCAAAGGTACTTAAAATAGTCACCCCGGGGCAGCAAAGCAAACTATTCTCGGATCTGGAAAAAGCACAAAAATTTGCAGAACAACTACAAAACAGACAGAGAGATGAAGAGATGTAACAAGAACAAAAATGACAACAAACTATGTATATATAAAAAATAGAGTATGAGTAAAAACTAAGAAGGGAAAGAAAGGGAAGAAAGGAAGTAAGGAGGGAATTAAGAGAGTGACCTTTGTTATATATGAAGATTAAAATCTTTTCTGGGGGGGCTGGGTGGGGAAGAATAAAAGTCACTGTGAAAGCAGTTGACGCTTGCGAGCGAATTCGCAAATCCAAATGGAGAGGGGAGATGTGGTTGCCCGACAAGGGACAAAGGACAACTCAGAAAGGGGAGGGACTATTGGGGTTAAAGGAATTTTAGATATGAGAATAGTGGAAATATTTTATGTTATATAAATGTTGTCTTACAATGTGTTCAATAAAAGAAAGCAGAAATGGATAAGAAGGGAAGGTGGTGATGAGGAAACGGAAAGGAAAGATAAACAAAGTATGAAATGGCCATGTTGAACTATATGACTTTAAATATTAATGGAATACATAACCAAATCAAAAGGAAGAAACTGTTAAATTTACTGAAAAAATAAAAAATTGATATAGCATTCGTACAAGAAACACATCTAACTGAAGTGCAACACAAGAAATTAAAGAGAGATTGGATAGGACAAGTAACAGCAGCATCATATAATTCAAAAGCCAGAGGAATAGCTATATTAATCAATAAAAATGTACCAATCAAAATAGAAGAGGAAATAATAGATCCAGCAGGGAGATATGTAATGATAAAATGTCAGATATATTCAGAATTTTGGAATTTACTCAATGTATACTCACCTAATGAAGAAGATCAAAAATTTATGCAAGATATCTTTTTGAAGATAACAGATACACAAGGGAACATACTAATAGGAGGGGATTTTAACCTTAATTTGGACTCAAACATGGATAAAACTGGAAAAAAAAACTAACAGAAAGAACAAAGTAACCAAATTTATAATTAAATCGATGCAAGAAATGCAACTTTTGGATATATGAAGGAAACAACACCCAAAGGAAAATGAATATTCATATTATTCAGGTAGACACAAAACATACTCAAGGATAGACCTATTTCTGTTATCAGCCCACATTCAAGGGAGAGTTAGGAAAACGGAATATAAAGCTAGACTATTATCAGATCACTCACCCCTGTTATTGACAATAGAGCTAGAGGACATCCCATCAAGAATGTATAGATGGAGATTAAACTCCATGCTACTTAAAAGACAGGATTTTAGAGAATTCATTGTACGACAAACTAAAATGTACTTTGAAATAAATACGGAATCAGTGAAAGATAAGTTTATACTATGGGACGCAATGAAAGCATTCATCAGAGGGCAAATAATAAGTTATGTAACTAAGATGAAGAAGGACTACAATCGGGAAACAGAACAGTTGGAAAGGGAAATAACAAATACAGAAAAAGAATTAGCAATAAAGGAAGATACAACTAAAAGAAGAGAATTGGCAGACAAAAAATTAAAATATGAAATACTACAAACATATAAGGTGGAGAAGAACATAATGAAGACAAAACAGAAATATTATGAGCTAGGAGAAAAAACGCACAAAATTCTAGCGTGGCAGCTTAAGACAGAACAAACTAAAAGAATGGTATTAGCATTAAGGAAAAAGGACAAACAAATTACATATAATCCAATGGAGATCGATGAAAACTTCAGGGAATTCTACGAACAACTATATCAAACTGAAAACGAAGGGAAAGAAGACAAAATAGTTGACTTTCTAACTAAAATTGAACTACCGAAATTACAAACAGAGGAGCAAAATAAATTAATAAAACCATTTGAAATAGAAGAATTACAGGAGATATTAAAAAAAACTACCGAACAATAAAACACCAGGAGAGGATGGATTTCCAATAGAATTCTATAAAACATTTAAAGACTTATTAATTCCTCCCCTCCTGGAAGTAATCAACCAGATTGATAAAACACAAAACATACCAGATTCATGCAAAACAGCAATAATTACAGTAATACCAAAGACAGGGAAAGATCCACTAGCACCAGCGTCATATAGACCAATATCTCTACAGATTATAAGATAATAGCTAAACTATTAGCAAACAGATTGGCCGACTATGTACCAAAAATAGTAAATCTAGTCCAAACTTGATTTATTAGACAAAGACGAACAACGGACAATATCTGTAAATTTATTAACTTAATTCATGCACTAGAAGGAAATAAAACACCAACAGTAGCGGTTGGTTTAGACGCAGAGAAGGCCTTTGACAGAGTAGAATGGAATTATTTATTCAAAGTACTACAAAAATTCAGCCTACCAGAGAAATATATTAATTGGATTAAAGGATTATATAAGGGGCCATTGGCGAAAGTGACAGTAAATGGATATATATCAAAACAATTTAACTTAAGTAGATCAACAAGGCAGGGATGTCCACTATCTCCCTCACTGTTCACGTTAGCTATAGAACCACTAGCAGAACTGATAAGAACAGAAAATAAAATAAGAGGGATAAAAATAAAAGAGAAGGAATATGAAATCAGTCTATTTGCAGATGACGTTATAATATACTTAACAGAACCAGAAATATCAATAAAAGAATTACATAGGAAATTGAAGGAATATGGAGAAGTATCAGGATACAAGATCAACGCAAATAAAAGTGAAGCAATGCCAATGAATAATGCGGATTTCACAAAGTTTAAGAAAGAATCACCATTTAGATAGCAAACACAAGCAATGCGATACCTAGGTATACAACTAAATAAAAATCCATCTATATAAACTAAATTATCATCCATTAATGAAAAAATTACAAGACGACTTAGAGCATTGGAAAGACTTACCACTAACACTGATAGGAAGGATAAACTGTATTAAAATAAACATTTTCCCAAGGATACAATACCTATTTCATTCATTACCAATTCACCTAACGGAGAAATTCTTCAAGGAGCTAAAGAAAATAATAAGGAAATTCTTATGGAAAGGGGGGAAACCGAGGATAGCACTAGTTAAATTAACAGAATGGTACAAACAAGGAGGCTTACAACTACCAAACTTTAAGAATTATTATAGAGCCGCACAATTAAGATACCTATCAGATTTTTATCAAACAAGGGAAAAACCAGATTGGACCAGATTAGAACTAGATAAAATAGGGGAGAAGATACCTGAACATATACTATATAAATGAGATGAAAAATTGGTGCAACGTAGGAATTCACCGGTATTGCATCATCTGCTCAACATTTGAAAGAAGATTCACGTAGAAAGGAATAAAACAAATTACCAACTACCAAAACTAATATTGATGCATAATCAACTAATCCCTTTCACAATAGATAACCTTTCCTTCAGAGAATGGGAGAGAAAAGGGATCAAAAGAATAGAAAATTGTTTTTCGGGAAATAAATTATTATCCTTTGAACAAGTGAAGGATAAATATAATATAACTCACGATACAATGTTTGCATACCACCAACTGAAAACCTACTTGAAGGACAAATTGGGAAACAGTCTGAGGTTACCAGAAGGAAGCAATTTTGAATATGTGATTACAGACACAATGATAATTAAAAACATTGTAACAAACATGTACATCAAACTGCAAGAAAAGGAGAACGAGGAAACAAATGGTAAACCTAAACAAAAATGGGAACAAGATCTAAACATAAAGATAAAGAATGAAACATGGGAAAAACTATGCTCCGGAACTATGAGAAATACAATAAACATGAGGTTACGTATGATACAATATAACTTGATACACAGGCTATACATCACACCTCAAAAGTTAAATAAATGGGACCCAACAGTATCAGACAGATGTTTTCCCTGTAAAAAGGAAACGGGAACAACAATTCATGCAATTTGGACATGTGAGAAAGTAGAAAAATTTTGGGAAAATCTAAACCAGATATTAAATAAAATCACAAAAAGCAATATACCAAAAAACCCAGAGATCTTCCTTCTAAGTAATATAAGAAATAAAGAATTTGGACTCGATTTGGATGGAGCATAAAAAAAGATTTGTTATGATAGCCCTAGCTGTAGCAAAAATATGTATTATGTCAACCTGGAAATTAGAAGGCAACTTGAGTATACAACAATGGTACATAGAAATGAATAAATGTATTCCATTAGAAAAAATAACATATAATTTAAGAAATAACATCACAATATTCGAACAAATATTGGAGCCATACATGAAATACAATAGAGAAATCCTACCACGGACCTCCACCACCTAAAATGACAGAAGGAGAAGACAACGAAAAGAACTGACTCAGTAAAATTTCTTGTTTATTTTTATTAAGTGACAACATTGTTTAACGGGTTTAATGTATCATATAGATTGAACTTCAAATAAATGGGAAAGGGGGTGAGGGAGGGAGGGAAGGGAGGAGGAAAAGGGGGAGAAAATGACACTGTATATATTCAAGAGAAAAAAACGTCTGTATGTATCTTGGTCAATATGGTTTATAGTGTGAAAAATGTTGAAAAATTAAAAAAAGATAAGCAACTTGCTGCAAAAATTTCATTAACTTCTGTGGCCACTTCCCAATTTTCCTTTAAACGCTGAAAAATCTGCACTGCATCCTGTTTGAAAATGTTGAACACTTTAATCAGTTGCTCACAATCAAACATGCAGGTATTCAAGCAAATCAACTTGGATAATTTCATTTCTCCCAGCTGGTGATGTTCCTTTGTTACTGCCTGAAGCCACGAGTGCTGTGCACACAGCAACTGCCTTGTATAGCTGAATTCTGAGGCCAATTCTAGACTAGAATTATCAACACAAATGTTCTCAAATTGGAACAGTTCTCAGGGTAGCACTGCTGCTTTCTGCAAAACTAATGTCCATTAAACTGACTCCTGGCAGCAAATAAATATCCTGGATGAATCAATCCTCTGATACCTGGAAGATTCCTGCAATGTTTAAACCTTGTAATTTTAAGTTATTGGGTCATGTTAATCACAGAATCATTAAAGAACCATAGAGAACCTATTGAGTCCATCATCTCTATGCTGTCTGAAATAGAACCAATTTAAATCCATCCCAGTTCCCAGGTTTCAGTCAAAGGGTTATGATTCTTCAAGCTCTCCTCCAGGACTTTGGGCCTCTTCCTGTAATTACTTCATCAATCCCATAATTCCTTTGAGGAAACAACAAGTCATTGGACATTTTCTAGTCCTCTGATACATGCCTGTCATCAAAATGTATTGGAAATTGATAATTCCAGTCTGGTTATTTCCTCCCCTGGGTAATTTAAACAAACCTGGCAATGCAGCCATGATTAAAGATGACAAGCTCCATTGCTGCAGTTGGCATAGCAGTTAGTGCAACATATTTATAGCATTTATATTTATAGACCGGACCTGGGTTCGAATCCCATGTTGTCTTTAAGGAGTTTGTACGTTTTTCCCATGTCTGTGTGGGTTTTCTCTGAGTGCTCCGCTTTCCTCTCACCCTTCAAAAACATACCAGGTTGTAGGATAATGGAGTGTAAATTGGGTGGCACAGACTCGTAGGGCCAAATTGGCCTGTTGTAGGATAATGGAGTGTAAATTGGGTGGCACAGACTCGTAGGGCCAAATTGGCCTGTTGCAGTGCTGAATGTCTAAAAAAAATCCAGTACTTAACATTCTTTTGCCTTAACCTCAATGCCTATGTAAATGTTCTCTTCTGTGAAAAGTCGACATGTAGAAGGATATTTTATCATGAATTTCAGATTCTATCACCAATGTGTATATGTACGGATGGTCGTGTAGGATGACTGTGATTGGCTGAGAGTGTAGCCACACCTACTGGCAGGTCTTAAAGAATTGCTCCTAGCAATGTTTATTGCTCCTTAGGTTACTGGTCGACCTACTTGTGATATGCTTCAGTCTTTTAGTTAATAAAAGCTTTGATTTGGATCAACAAGTCTTTGGTTCTTTCGACACACTCTACAGTTACTTCATTGAAGGAGTAGATGTTTGTTGCACAGATTACATTCTGTGGAGCAATGGAAGACATCTCTGAGCCACAAAGATTTGTCACCAGAATAGATCAGTGGTTCTCAACCTTTTTCTTTCCACTCACATACCACTTTAAGTAATCCTTATGCTATTGGTGCTCTGTGATTAGTGAAGGATTGCTTAAGGTGATGTGAGTGGGAAGGGAAGGTTGAGAATCACTGCTCTAGACCCAATGGTTACTGAATTATTTTAATTGAGAATAATTGTCATCGTCCCATTTCCTTTGGAGTTAAGAAACCATACACTAAACGAGTCAATTAGGTACGATTAAACCAGTGGTTTTCAAACATTTTCTTTCCACCCATATACCATCTTAAGCAATCTTTTAGGCATAGGGAATACTTAAAGTGGTACATGAGTAGAAAGACAAAGGTTGAGAATCACTGGTATAAACATAACAGAGATAGAGGAACTGAAGCAATTAAATGCAACCCTTCGAAAGATATTGGGAATTCGGTTGAAAGGGCCATTCTAGGACCCATCAATAACATGTTATTTACATAGAATTCATGTTTATTTATGTTCAAAAATTTTTTTCCCTACCTTTCGGAGTGGGCATTTACACATGAATGACCAAAACTTGAAATCTACGGTCCTTTACACAATTCTATGCTGAATACTGGAAGTGCAGCAAGTAAAAAGATGGACTTGCAAATACTTGCGCTATTCATCAACCCATTGTTGCAGACAGACCTGCAGTTCAGTTTAGACTGCAAGCAGTCCGCAAAACTGTCTCGGGCTGCTGCAGGAAAAATTGCAGAATGGGAATGAGTCACTCATTTCTGTTCCAAACTTTTTATACAGCCTGTGTTGCAGTAATTTTGTGATTATTTCCTATTACGCAGGAGCTGTGTAAAAATCATAACTGACTTCAGTAAAGCTTGAAACACAACCTCAATGGATACACCAAACAGACTGAAGAGAAAAGGCCCACCAAAAATCTAACCACTTTTATTATAACAGACTGAGAAAATGAAAGGCCCACCTACCACATGAGAATTTTTTGTTATTCCTATTTGTCACCTTGACATTTGAACTTAATGTTGGAGCCGAGAATGAGGAGAGGAATTTTGGGTGGCAGGATAATATCTTTTAAAATGTGCCTTACTTGTTTGTTGATAAGATAGCTGTTGAATCTATTCCCATAGTCTGAACAACTCAATGGGAGTTACCCCTCAAGACTCAGCTCCTACCCCATGTAGGAAGTGATAGAATGGATTTTTGAGACTGAACAGATCACAGTCAAGTGAAAGTAAGGATGCAAATATGTGGAGGACAGCAGGGTACAACATGACATCTTTTATTAAAGGTACCTACCGTTATATAACCATACCAATGCTGGGAGAATGTTGATGTAAATTTTTATCGTATACAATGAGATTTTTTTTTGACGTAAGACATTTCCATGCCTGACTGCTAATTGGATGGGGTCCTGTTAATTGGCATATGTGGTTGCCTCTATACATAATGTACAGAAGCTACACCAATACCCTAATTGGCCAAACGTAACAGGGTACGTAAAGAGTGGTATCTCTAAGATGGAGCAGGAGTTATTTGTTTGAGGTTTTGGGAAGATTTAACTTGGGTCCTGGATTTACCTCTTGGTCTATGTTATGTTTGGTTACTGAATTTGATTTTTTTTTCAGGATATAAATTGAATTTAGATAGAAGTGAACTTTTTCCTATTAGTAATCATTTACATTTATATGATCAATTACCTTTTAAATAGTTAAAAATCAATTTACATATCTTGGTATAAAAATTACAAAAAACTTTTTAGACAAAAATAATTATCTCTCTTTGATTGATTATGCTAAACAAATGTTATCAAAATGGTCACTAGTATGGACCTAATTGTCATTAGTAGGTTGAATTAATGCAATTAAAATAATAATCTTACCTCAGTTCTTATATACATTTCAAGCTACCCC
Source organism: Narcine bancroftii (assembly GCF_036971445.1). Classification (NCBI taxonomy): domain Eukaryota; kingdom Metazoa; phylum Chordata; class Chondrichthyes; order Torpediniformes; family Narcinidae; genus Narcine; species Narcine bancroftii. The sequence goes on from NC_091476.1 coordinate 132,773,458, forward strand.
AACTTTTGTCCCTAAAAGTATTTTTGATGTTAGATTCTAAAATGTCATCTTATATATATGGAATATTCAAAGTCCTAGACTGGCTAAACCATTACTACAGAAAATGAAAAAAAGATGGTGGTTGGGCATTACCAAATATCAGATTTCGAAAAAAATAGAATTCGACCTTTAACTTTGAAAAAACCTGGCGACCATTTATTCACTATTTTCATATGACTCAAACTAATAAACAAAATTGAACCACTTCCAGTTTTTTTTTCCCCTTTGAAATTACTACTTTGAAATTTCTACTTTGAAATTACTCTCAGAATGGACTGATCAGTTGTTTTTGTTTTTTGGGTTTTTGTTTTCATTAGGAGTTGTATGTTGTTTGTTTTATGCCTTAACTTTTTATTTCCTTACTCAATTAAACTGTCAAGATATGGAAATGTTGAATTTATTTGAAAGTACTTGATTGTTATATTCAAGGACAGTGCATATAACTTTTTAGCATTTTCTATATATGATTGTTTTTTTTCTTTTTTTTGTTCAAAATTGATAAAAAAATATTTTTTTTTAAAGATGGAGTTGCCTGTGCCCTCAAACAAAGACAGAGAAATTGAGAAATGGATATGGAGTGTTAGAGGAATGGAAGATGAGAAGAGGCTGGATAGTGTCAGCAAAAGTATTGATATTCCATGTATATTTGTCAATAAATTGCCAATAGAATGAGAAGGGTTCTTCTGTGCAAGGGTCCATAGTTCCCAAATAGATTTTTTTCACCTCAGAATCCAGAATCCACAGTACAGTGAGAGAACGTTATCCTCTAACCTGAAGAGCTGCTTGAGAAGGGACCTAAAGATCATTTTTGGCAAGTATCAGTGATATAATTTAACAACTTTTATTTCCATATGCAGTCATCTCATGTGAGCATAAAACAAAATACAAATTTAAGAGACTGTATACATTGCTTCAATTACATGTAGAGTGCACTGGTTGAACTCTTCACTACCAATGAGGTTACAGAGATTATATCCTCAGTCAATCTCGGTAACTATAGTATTACTGGTGACCACTTGACGTTGAAATCATCATTCTTTAGTTGCAGTTTAGCTGTTATACTTCCCATCAAATATACACTATTTAATCTTTCCCTCCATTGTTGGACAGTTGGTGGTTTTACATTTCTCCATAATACTGTTATCATCTTCTTTGCAATCAACAACAATACCCTAAGTAAACATGCCTGGTTTTTGGTATCTATACCCTCTGGAGTCACTCCCAATATAAAATATGCTGGCACCAAATGTAGGTCTACCCCTATGATTTGCTTAATTTCCACCTGAAATTCCACCTCCAATATTGATATAGATTTGGACATACCCAAAAAATATAGGTATGATTGCCAATCTTTCTGCATTCTCTGCAGCATAATTCTGAGGTGTTACTGTATCTTGTCAACACCTGAAGAGACTTAAATAGCCTCATTTTAATTGTCCATTTAAACTCCCTCCAGGTTGGGCCACTTGTTAACTTGTGACCCTCAAGGCATGTCCTTTCCCACATTTCATCTATGATACAAATATTCATTTCTAATTCCCATTTCTGTTTTACTTCCATAGTGTTTCCTGTTACATTATCTGAAGGCATCTGTATAAGTGAGCTCTCACGTTCTTTTTTATCACTCCCTCCATAGTCAGCATGAAGATTTTTTTTGAGTGTAGATGGTATTTTACATATCTGCTCCCAATCTTGAAGAAATCTAAAAAAAATCCATCCCTGACAAACCAAATTTATTCTGAAGATATTCATATGATTTCAAAGTTTTCCCACAGAAAAACTGATCCATAAAAGTGAGCCCTTTATCTTCCCATTTTCTAAAGCTGTTATCTACTTTTCCTGGTAGGAATTCTGGGATAGCTACTATTTTTAATGCTCTGGATATAGAGTTAAAAATGTTTAATTGTTTTCTAATAGCTAACCAAGTTTTCATTGTGAATTTAATCCATTCATTTTCTAATGTTAATTTCTTCCAGTTTGCCTGGCTGAGGAATGATACTTCTTTTCCTGAGGCATATTGGGGTATGAATTTTGATCTATACTCACCCAATCCATTTCCATATCATTTGTTATCCATATCTGCCCAGTAGTAATATTTAATGTTTGGCAAATTAAGGCCCCCTTTTTGTTATGACAATAACAAAATCTTAAGTCTAAATCTAGGGTTTTTTTTTTAAATTTTGCCTTTCTAATCTTGATATCAATTTGTCAAGAGCTTTAAATGCTACCATAGGAACTCCTACTGGCAAAGATTGGAATTTTTTAAAAAAAGCAGTCTGGGCAAAACATTCATTCAGACAGTTTCAATTCTACCAATTAAGGGGAAAATCTCCCATCTGAGCATATCTGTCTTTACCTCCTTCAATAACTTTCCATAATTGGCTTCATACAGTTTTAAGATGGAGGGAGAGATAATAATAACACTTGGGTATCTGAAGCCCTCTCCAGACCAATGAAACCTGACCTGGTTATCTAATTGAGATGGGATCATTGCTTCTGATTTTGAGTCATTAATTTTATAACCAGATATTACTTCATGTTCTTTTAAAACTTGCATCATGTGAGACACTGAAGAAATAGGGTCAATCATATACAACATGACATCAACTACAAATAAGGATATCTTATGTTCCACCCCTCTATCATCTTTTATACCTTAATATTACCCACTTACCTAAAAATTTCAGCAAATGGCTCTAAGAACATCGAAGAGCAGTGGACTCAAACTGTCTCTCTGCCCAACTCCCTGTTTTAACCTAAAAAACTGAGAGCAACATACATTTATCTTCACTCTTGACTTTGAGCTTGAATATAATACTTACACTCAATGTATAAATTTCAGGTGAAAGCCCATCTTATTTAATGGATGGTTGAGATAGACCCAGTCTATTCTATCAAAAGCCTTCTTCACATTCTAAGCTAAGTATCATAGATATCTGATGTTTCTTTTTGCACATGACATAATGTTAAGAACATGCCTGATGTTATGGGCTCCTTGTCTATCAGATATAAATCCTGTTTGATCAGGGTGTATCAACTGTGTTATAAGCTTTTGAATTCTCTTTGTTAGCATAGCACTAAGTATCTTTTGATCATTTCATTAAAGATTTATTGGCCTATAACCTTGACAGTTAGTGGGGTCTTTCCCATCCTTATGAATAACGGAGATTATAGCCTTCTGCCCATGATTTAGGGGAATTTCCTTCTGATAGGACATAATTATAGAGCTCAGCCAGAATTGGGAGAACTCGTCCCCATAACACTTGTGGAATTCTCCCAGAATCCCATCGGTCTCCAGGGACTTATTATTCTTTAGTTTATTAATAACTCCCTTCATTTCCTTCTCTTCATTTTTACATTTCTTGAGAAAGGGAGGGTAGATTTAATCTAGAAAAGAATGTTCTTATCTTCCCCTTCTTGTCTATCATTTCAGGAGAGCGACCTAGTTCTTCATAAAAGGAATCAAAGGCTTGAGTCCGGGTGAAAGATTTTGGGGACCATTTGATTAGTTCGCTCTTTACGCAGATGAAATGCTAAGAAGCAACTAGCTCTGTTTCCCTTCTCATAATATTCTTGATTTTGAAATCTCAGGGCTCCTCTAATTCATGTCTTTTTCATCTTCATTTATTTAGGAGTTCTTCATTTTTAGTGCGATTTTTATGTACCGACTCTGGTACCTTTATTTTACTTTCCAGGTCTCGTTGTTTCTTCCACCTGTTCTTTCTTATTCTACTTGATATTTCAATCATTTTGCCTCTTATTATTGCTTTAGTGGCATCCCACAAGATGGATGGTGTAACTTCACCATTATCATGAATATCAAAATAGTTCTCCATACACTTTAATTTCCTGAGTCATTAAAGGGTCAATCAATAGAGAAATGTTTGCTCTCCAGTATGGAAAACACTTTTCTATTTCTAAATCCAAGGTGAGGATTATAGGTGCACGGTCACTGACTGCTATTGTGTCTGTTTTACAATTTACTACTTTATACATCTATTATTTAGGAACACAAAACATATCTATGCATGAATAACTCCCATGTACATTTGAGAAGAAACTAAAATCATTCCCCTTTGGGTTTTTGTGTCTCTATGGGTCTACTAACCCCAGCTCTCCTAACATGTTATTCAATATTTTTGATTGCTTGTGCCTTCCTTCCAGAACAGCATTAAAGTCCCCACCAACAATTATCATATCTTTAGGGTTTTTGGAATGATATTTGCAATGTCTCCAAAGAAAGCATAAATATTCTTTATTGTTATCTTTCCCACTTATTCCCCAGTGTGTCTTGGATCACAGAGAAGACTATACTCCTATTGAATAAGATGGCCTCCCATAGGAGGCACTAAATATCTGGTCCACCCACTCTCTCCTGATCTTTTTTATGCCGAATGTCCACTAAATGGGTTTCTTGTATCATTGCCACTCCACATCCAAGGTATTTAAGTTGGCTAAGAATTGTTCTCCTCTTTATTGGGTGATTTAGTCCATGAACATTACAGCTTACTATCTTTAAAGTAGCCATGTTCCAACATTTTGCAATCTAAAATTAACTCTATTTGCCAATTATGTTTCTTGTTTTGGTTGGCCTGTATATAACTGCAATACCTCAGACAAAATGTAGAGGTTCTGTTGCTGTAATACTGCACCATGTATAAGAGAAAAGAAGAGAAAAAAACAAAAAAGGGTACTTCCTACCTAACCAACCCAACTGGACACCCAGAACAAATTGGTGTGCCAGCTCCTTGTACAGACGAAGAGACATGATTAGTTCTCTCCTGAGTGAGCCCACATTTTGTGTGGTTGCAACTAAATGAGGTTGCTCAAAATCCCTCTTTGGGAATCCTAACAGTTATAAGGTAAATATCAGGTATAATCCCCTGCACTGAGAAAATCCTCTTCAGCCCCTCTCTTAGATATTACTTACACTGGTAAGTAAAATACAGAAACAAAATACAAAACCAGCCTCAGTTTGTATTGTTAAACATGGCAGAGCCAACTTTCTTTAAAACAACAAACCAAGATCTATATACATTTTTTTTTGTCTATTCAATAATGATGGTAGCCTTTTGTTTTCATTTTCTATTCGACCCTCATTTCAGTATTTGTTTCAAACCTGTCTATAGTTCTTCTCCTGAGGTGCCAAGGAAAATACAAAGATCTTCCTTTGATGGAGTTGATGATCCTCTCTGCCCCCAGTTCCTCTGCTGACAGCTGACCAGTGATCCTGTAACAGTTCTCTATTCAGCTTCTCTCTGGGATCCCTTCTGATGAGGATCCCTATCTTCTCCTGTGTGGGCGCTGCCTCATTCAGTGTCTTGAAAGCCTTAACTCCAGAATCTAGAAAAATCCTGATCTGCACTGAGAATGGAGACTTGGCTTTGATGTTTTTCTCCTGCATTTGTTTAATCATCTGTCGTACCTCCTTGTGCTTTCTCTAAATTTCTGCTTAGTGGTCTTGGTCAAAATACATTCTGTCCCGCTCATACATTATCTGCCTCTGTTTCCAAGCTTGCTGCAACACGACACATTTTTGTGTAATAGTCTAAAAATCTGACTATGATAGATCATGGTGGGACGTGCTCCACTTTCAGTTTGTCTGCAAGGGACCTATGTGCTCTCTCAAAACAGATATTTACATCTTGTGGCAGTTCTAGTGATTTCTTTAAATGTTCAGTCACATACCATCTCATATCATTTTTTTTTCTTTTCCCTCTGCAACCCTGTAAAATCCTAAGGTTCTTGCGTCTCGACCTATTTTCCAAGTCTGAACATTTCTTCGCCAGCTTAGCCTCTCTGTGTATCAGGTACTCGATAACCCTCTCCTGTCACATTCCTCTGTCTTCTGTTGAAGTTACTCTGCCCTCCATTTCCTTCATTTTCCCTCCAGCTTTCCAGTTTGAGCAGTTAAATCTTTTACATTATATTCTGCTCTCGCTAGCCTCTGTTTAGTATCTTCTGAGGCCACTTTGTGTTCTTTTCTCAGTTCATGAATCTCGGAGAAAATTAATGATTCTTTATAAGATTCTCCGCTGTCATGTGGGGGATGGTGGGGTGCCTTTTCCATCTGTCCTCGTTCGTCACTCCCTCCCTTTCCTCCACGCTCATTAACCCTACGTCAACTCATCACAGTCAATTAATCATTAATACTGGAATGATAGCATATGCCTCAGTATTTAATTTATTTATGGCTGTTTTAACATGGGTTTCTCAATGAGAAAGTTGACTACACAGCTGCCACTTTCATGACATCACTGGAAGTCTCCAGTGATACGATTTTAGAGTGGCAACTGGTCCTCATAAACCAACCTTTGCTTTGATGAGTAAGTTGAGCTGATCCTAGAAAGCTGATGAAAATGAAAGTTTCTCCAGACTCTCATCAAACAATATTAAAACTGAAGCGGTTGCTGTTGTGTGTGGAGAAAGTGTGGCCTCCCTGCCTGTCTGAAATGTATGTACTGTGGGTAGTTACATGTCCTTCCCATCTGAAACTTATTTGGAAGTCACATCACTTGTCAGTCAACGTTGGACTCCAGCCACTAATTAGTGCACACTTGCTGTTGGCTAAATTAAATCAGCTATGGTTATCATTGGTTAGCAGCATGGATGGGCTTCCTTGTTGATATCTGATGCATTTTCTGCCTTATGGTCCAAGCCCTGGACACCGCTCCATGCCAGGTCGCTACTGTGGTTGTGGATAAGGTGTGCACTTCACTGAAGCTGAGCCGTAGTATTGCGATAGTTCAATACTTGCAGTAGAGGAGCACCCCCATTGATCGGGGAACCAGGAGCATGTGTAAGAGTCCCTGCTTATAGTATATGAGCAGGGTCATATAATGTCTGAGGTGAATGTCTGTATTGTGGCTTGCATGAATTAGTTTAACAGATTCTCCCCTGTTTGTTTCTCATGCGTTAATAAATGTTACGTCTGATTGTAACACTTGTGTCCAGACTCCTCTCTCTGTGAACCCATCAAACCTGATACTCTTCTCAACATAACAATTGGCATTCAACACAACAGTTACCATGGTGAGGAAACACAGCTAATTATTTAGTTTCAAGTTTCAATCACATTCCAGGATGCAGATGAGGAAGGATGGTCCTCTGCCCATGGCATATGTGGCGTCAGATATCAACAAGGAAGTGAAGACAATAATTTAACTGTCTCATTATTTGATGGCTTCCTGAGATGAATCGCCACTCCACTATGCTCCACATCACATTTTCAAAAATAAAATTAAACTGGTTCAGCTTTGGAACATAGAGAAACAGCACAATTAGTAATGGATCTTTAATATGTGAAAGCTGTGGGAGTATCTAGTCACTGGTTCATTAGCTAAGTTTAAAGACAAAATTACACTGAAGCCTATCTGTGACAGCATTTGGGACTCACTTCAGGTGATCTGCAATGCAAGGTTGTCTCCCAATATACTTTCATACAAGGATCATTAATCATGATCTGTTAACATGCTGCGTTAAATCCTCTGAGACACATTTAAGGAGAAATAATTAGAATGCAGACAGAGAAGTTAATTTACAATCACGGCTTCAAATTTAGAACATTTGAGTTCCAAGCCCAAAGAAAGATCTCTGATGGTCAGCAGTGCATCCATTCTTCAACCCTCCGTAATCCAAAAGGAGCAATTAGCACTCTTCCAAGGAGAGGAGTTTATTTTCTGTGAAAACAAGAGGTCTCAGTTGTGAAATCAACTTTCATCAGCATGTATAGTGTTTGAAAATACTATAACCCTAAATATCTTGGTGTATAAAAATATGCTCACTGTTGTTTCAAATAAGTGCCAATCATTAAGAAGGCCTGTTTATAAAAATTATTTTTATCATGCTTTTCAGAAATGACATGTGGATTCGTGTCCAACTAATTATTTATAATTATATTCACTGAATTTACACAGCAAGATCCCACAAAGGATAGAAATAAATATCATTGAGTACAGGAGTTGAGATATTATGGTAAAGTTGTACAACACATTGGTGAGGCCAACTTTGGATCAGCGAGGAGCTCTGCATACAGGCGGTGAACTGTTAGTGACACAGGTGAGGAATCCACACAGTCTATGGTCTGTTGCTGATGAGGTCAAAGGACCAACACCAGGCTGCGGGCAACTTGAAGCCAAAGGACCAACACCAGGCTGCGGGCAACTTGAAGCCAAAGGACCAACACCAGGCTGCGGGCAACTTGAAGCCAAAGGACCAACACCAGGCTGCGGGCAACCTGAAGCCAAAGGACCAACACCAGGCTGCGGGCAACTTGAAGCCAAAGGACCAACACCAGGCTGCGGGCAACTTGAAGCCAAAGGACCAACACCAGGCTGCAGGCTGCTGGAGACTGACTCATACGAACCAGGTATCAGAACCAGGATTCAAGAGGATGATGAGACCAAGCAGGGCTCCCAAAGCACCCAGGATGCCGAAGGCTTCCTCATTGTGTGGGAGGCTTGGATTTGGGTTTGGGTTGCTGGTTGTTTGAACTGAACTGGAGAGGCTGCAGGAGTGCTTGGGGTGAATCAACGGACACTTGGTGACTCGGGGGGGATTCTCTTTTGCTTCTCTTTCTCTAGCTGTAAGGGGTGCTGGGCAAAGCTAATGACAAATCTTTGTCTTCTTTATGGCCATTTTGAGTAATATTACATTTCTGTTTCATTACATGATAATAAATAGCTTAATATCTTTTATTTGCAGTTTTGGTTACCAAACTACAGGTTTGGTAAAATTGAAAGAGTGCAGAGATCAGAATCAGGTTTGTTGTCATGAACACGTCATGAAATTTGTCACTTTGCAGCAGCAGTATTGTGCAGAACAAGGCGCAAAAATTACTATAAATTCCAATTTTGTAAATACAAGATGTAAAAAAGATAATCAGTGCAAAAAAAAGAGGAAAGTGAGGTAATGTCCCTTGGTTCAATGTCTGTTCAGAAATCTGATGGCAGAGGGGAAGAAGCTGCTTTTGTAACAGTGACCGTGTGCCGTCAAGCTCCTGTACCTCCTTCCTGATAGTAGCAGTGAGAAAAGGGCATAACCTGGATGGTGAGGGTCCTTGATGATAGAACTTCTTGATTGCTACCAGGACTTGAGGAACTGAGTTACAGGGAAAGGCGAAACAGGTTGGAACTTTATTCCGTGGAGCATAGTAGAAAGAGGAGAGATTTGATAGAGATATGTAAAATTATGATGGGTATAGATAATAAATACAAGTCGATTTTTTCCACTGAGATTATATGAGATACAAACCAAAGGATATGGGTTAAGGTAAAAGGGGAAAATTTAGGGGGAACATTAGGGGGATCTTCTTCACACAGAGCAGAAGGAGTGTGGAATGAGCTGTCAAATGAAGTGGTGAATGCAAGCTTAATTTTAGCATTTAAGAAAAATGTGTGCAGATACTTGGATGGAAGGGATATGGACTCAGTGCAGATCAGTGGGGCTAGGAAAAATAATAGTTTCAAGATTATTTTATTGTTATGTAATAAAACAGAAAATATATTCCATGAAATTTCCTGAGTTTACCGTAAGGAAGATAAAGATTCACTATCAGCGGATTTGCCCAGCGCCCTTTACAGTCAGAAGGAGAAGCAAAAGAATGTCTTCCCAGAGTCGCTGAGAGTCTTTGGATTCACCTCCGGCACTCTCACAGCCTTTGCAGACAAACAGCCTGCAATCTAAACCATCGGCAACCTGAGCTCCAGAGGCCAACCTCTGGCACAATCAGGAAGCCCTCAGCTCCCTCTGCCCCCTGTAGCATCCCAATTCTGATAGCTGGTACCGCTTCAGCCAGTCTCGAGCCTGTCATCAGCAGTTTGCATCCTGGTGCGAGTCCCTTGACTGCAGTGACCAGTACCCCACAGTCTGCTTGGGTTCCTCACCTCAAGTCACCAACAGCCCATTGCCTGTGTGTTCTTCTGTCCCCGACCCCCTTACTGGCCCACTGTGGTCACCATTCTATGCTTCATCCCCTCTGCTTCTCCTTCTCAAACTGGGGGTCATCTTCCCTTTTTCTGGTGTCCTGCGTTTCTCCTTCTCAAACTGGGAGTCATCTTCCCTTTTTCTGGTGTCCTGCGTTTCTCCTTCTCAAACTGGGAGTCATCTTCCTATTTTCTGGTGTCCTGCGTTTCTCCTTCTCAAACTGGGAGTCATCTTCCCTTTTTCTGGTGTCCTGCGTTTCTTCTTCTCAAACTGGGAGTCATCTTCCTATTTTCTGGTGTCCTGCACCAGTCTTCCATTTCCTCAGAGTCTGTAACCCCTTGTGGCCACTGCCAATCATAGGTACCACCATCTTGGGCCCAGACCCCACAATTGCAGGCTTTTAAAATAAACCACTGTCGACTCCTCTAAAGCTGGTGCAGATTGAAGTAGTCCGACTCGGTGGTTGGAGCCCAAGGGGGACCATGATGTGTCTGCTCCCCGTTTTCCACAGATCTGCTTCAGTGGTACCGCTGCTATTACAGAAGCTCTGGCAGTGCTACTTTTTTTTGGCACAGACTAGAGGCCAAAGGCCTCGTTTTCTGTTCTGTAATGTTCTATGGTTCAAGGTGATCAGTGCACTCTGCTCCTCTCCGAATGGTGCCAAGAGATCTATAATGAGTCTGATGGACCTGGGTGGAGGGGTGGGGGGAGGGGGGGGGGGAGTGGTTTGGGAAGTGAATCACTCCTCCAAGGTTTCCAAAGACAATAGCAAAAAATACATAGGTATTGTTCATGGATAAGAATTAAACTGCACCCTTACTACATTCAACAACAATACAAAATGCTTTGGACTTTAAGGGCCTTCAAGCTTGATGTTTATGGCCTTCAATATATCATGGCTTAAGTTTAATAAAAATGATCAAAATGCATTTTAAATATTGATACGTTAGATCAGTATTAATTATTGAAGAGGTTTTTTATTTAACCAGGATTTAATTAAAAATTGGGGATCCAAGGGAGATGTAGGGGCTCAGTGGGTGCATGTATAGAATATATAATGCCTCCAGAAACTAATCACCACTTTGAAAATTATTAATCAAGAAATAACGTTGTGTGGTCTCATGGTTTGTTTTAAAGCAATAGTTATAAATCCATTTAATAAGTATATCTTAAAATGAAGACATTAATTAAAATATTTTCTGCCTTTGCCTAGGTTTGTCTGGATCACATTTAGTATTTTTGCTAATGCGTGGAGCGAAGCTAAAGGACAAATGGGAAACTGTTCAATCTACATCACATTCACTCCAGAACCAAAGCCGCCCCAGCCTGGTATGCAGATGACACTTGCATTTGTTCACCTTCAGACACGGGGCTTCTAATCACATGTTTTTCACATAGAATTTTTTTTGTGCAAAAATTATTTCCTAACTTCCAGAGTGGGCGTTCACACGCGAATGACCAAAACTCAAATTCTCCATTTTCTTGCGTAAGTTTACACTGAATACCTGAAGTGTGGTAAGTAAAGAGGTGGGACCTGCAAATACGTGTGCTATTCATTAACCCATTGCTGTGGACCACCTGCAGTTCAGTTTAGACTGCAGGCAGTCCGCAATAATGTCTAGGGGTTCTGCAGGTAAAATTTCGGAATGGGAATGAGTCACTCAATACTGTTCTGATCTTTTTACACAGACTGCATTCTGGGAATTTAGGAATAATTTAGGAAATACATAATCTCACACTCAATATCCGCAAGGTGAAAATGCAACATGTCACCTTTGCTCAACACCAACCCTGGCAATTCAGGTTCGTGGTGAGACTTTTGAAAGCACAGATCACTCCGCATATCTTAGGAGGTACCTCTCAACACAGGCTGATTTTGATGATGAGATTAACTGCTGCCTTCTGTATCCCAGCACAGCCCATGGTTACCAGATGAAAAAGTTGTTTGCATATCAAGATATCAAGCGTAGCATGTAAACCAAAATCTCCCCTCTTCTCTGCTTCCAAGACTTGAACCAGCTACATTCAATGCACAGGAGGAGTATCACTATGTTGCCTTTACAAGATCTTTCAAATCCACTAGTAGGATAAGCAAGAGGCAATGTAAGAAGAAAGGAACTTCTTGTGAAATGGACCTCTGGAACCAGCTCTTGCCGATTTGAAGTGCATCCATTGTTTTTGCAAAGTTTCTTCAATCTGGTTGTTAAAACAGCTATTTAACAAACATTTAAGAAGCAGTTCAATTACCAAGGAGGTTTGATTATATTCCAGATGTTTGTTAATGGGACTCCGTACAGAGGCCAGCATGGATGTGGTTTGCCATAAGATCTGTTTCTGTAGATCTATGATATCAGTCAGGATCTGACCTGTATATGTTAATAGTCTTGCAATGCAAAGATTGGTGAGATCATTGAGGCATTTACATTAAATTAAACTTTTATTTACAATTCAGCAGAAGTCGCTACGGCCATTTAAACCCAGGCCACCCAATTTCAGCCAAATTAACTTACCATCCTGTATGTCTTGAAAAGTGGGATAAAAACAAAAGCACATGGAGGAAACACACACAAACACAGGAAGAAAATACAAACTCCTCACAGACAATGCCGGATTCAAACTGTGGTCACTGGCTCTGTAGTAGTGTTGCTGGGAATCCCTTTTTAAATGTATGGACTACTTTTGCTCCATTGGAACAATGTTCCAATGTGTATTAATAGGGAATAAATCCACTAATCACATTGAAAATAGCATTACTTCAATATCTCTGGGTATAGGGCTGGAAAAGATTTTTTTTGTCATTAAGCAATCAAATATGAAGCTGTTTTGATCACACCACTGATTTAAATCAAAGCATTACATAAGGGTCATTTTCTGTATGAAAGACATTGATAGTAAACCATTCACGTATTTCAATTGGCAAAACAAATTTGCTTTCTTCTTTCCACGGCAAGACTCTAAAGGTTTTCTGCTCCTTCAAAGAAAAAGTTCTCCCTCACTATTCAAAGACCCTTCACTACTGATGCTGACTCAATGAAGATTTTGTATTTGTTTTTGCCATTCACCAGATTTAGTCTCAGTGGACTAGAAAGCTGCAGATGATGGAATCTTGGGTGAAATATGAGATGTTTTGACAAGCCATTTCTCTCCATGGATGCTGCCTGACCAGTTGAAACCCTCCAACTCCTCTTTGTTCACTCGCACCTCACCAGGCTTCTGAGTGTGAAGGGAAAGGAAGGTGAAAGATACCCTCATAATGGTTGACCTTAAACCAGGTATAAAGGGAATATCTTGTCATGAAAATAACCCATTGATGATCCTAAAGCACATTCCAGATTCCAGCTTTTTCCGTACAATTATCGTTAGATTAACGGATCAGAAATTCTTGTTTTCTTTCTCTCTCCTTCCTTAAACAGTGGAATCACATCTGCTACTGTCAGAAAAACAGGAACAAAACTCCAGAATATCTGGATGTTGGAATAGAATATTCTTATCAAACTATTTCCACCAGCTAACCCTTCCAAAGCACTGGGACATCATCTATCAGCCTTCAAGTTCACTAACTTCTCAAATATTACTTTTTAACTATACCCTTCTGTTCATCATTTTCTTTTGGCCATTGGATCATTAGATCTGCAGGAATTGTTTTGACTTCTTCCATGAAGACAGAAATTGAGTTGCTACTCAATCTGATTATTCTGTCCATGTTCTAAAAGTTGGTCGGGTCTCCATTCCAAATGGGCTTCAACTTTAGCAGGTTTAGTTTACTCTGCTTTGGGAATCTGAGATTAGATTTATTTTTCCCCTATATTTTAGTAGATAATTTGTGAAATCACAGATCAACAAAACACAGCTAGTTAATTTCTCACCAATTTGTGTTTATTGGGAAATTCAAAGAGAAGTGAAGAGATTATATATCCTGGGGGAAGTTGTTTAACCATCATGAGAATGTGTTCGGTGATTAAGCTGTGTCATATTAAGTCGTGTACTAACTGGGGAAAGGCTGCAACATAAGAACATTAAAACATAAGTAAGAGAACAGGAGTAAGCCCATTCGATGTGATCATGGCTGATCTGATGATAGGCTCATCTTCATCTACTTGCCTTTTCCCCATATAATTTAATTCCCCAACTAAGTAAAACCTTGTCTTAAATATATTTATTGAGGTTGCCTCCGTTGTTTCAAGGGGCAATGAATTCCATAGATTTATTACCCTCTGGGAAAGGCAGTTCCTCCTCATCTCTGTCCTAAACCTACTACCCTGAATCTTGAGGCTATGTCTCCTTGTTCTGGTCTCTCCTACCAGTGTAAACAACTTACCTACATCTTATCCATGCTTTTCATAATTTTATATGTTTATATATGATCCCCTTTTCATTCTTCTGAATTCCAACGAGTACAGAAGACTCCATCTTTCCTCATAGACTAAACTCTTCATCCCTGAAATCAATAAGATGAACCTCCTCTGGATTGCCTTCAAAGCCAGTAGGTTTTTCCCTCCTTCATTACACTTGACAAAGAAAATTTTGCTCCCTGAACACTTATGGGTTTATTTTTTATTTTTTTTTTATTTTTTGTTGCTGTCACGAAAATCACTTTAACATTTTCCTAACTGAATTTGGAGTATGGTAAATGAGGAAATAGGTACACAGGGGAAAATTTCAGGTAAGACACCTTTGTATCAGAATAAGCTTTTTCCTTTTACTCTTAATAATCAACTTTTGAAAATATGGGATCAGAAAGGAATTAAGATTGTACAAAATATCTGTGAAGCTGCTCATTTTATTTCTTTTCAAAGAATGAATGAAAAATATGAAATACCACAAAGTACCCTTTTTTGTTATAACCAAGTAAGATCTTCATTATTGGATCATTTTGGACATCCTTTAAAGTTACCAAGACAGTCAAAATTTGAGATTCTACTTATGGAAGGTGGGAAGAAAAAATTTGAATCTGAAATGTATTTATTATTACAGAATAAAATGCCTAAATTAGATTTGCATAAATCGAGATTAAAGTTGGAAAAAGATTTGGGAATAGCAATTGATCAGAAACTTTGAATAAATTTATGTAAAGATAGTATGACTAAGATTGTCAATGTGAGATATAGATTATTTCATAATAATTTTATATATCAGTTAAATTTAACTCCAGAAAAATTAAAGAGATATAATTTAACTTCAGATGTATGTTTTAGGTGTCATAAAGAACTAGGTTCTTTTTTAACATTCTACTTGGTCATGTGACACTATTAAACCTTTTTGGCTATGACTTAAGGAGGTTTCAGAGATTAGCCTTGGCTGTAGCGAGAAAATGTATAGCGATTACATGGGAAAAATTAGATTGATTTAAGTTTGAAATGATTGCATATGGAATTGAGATCATGCATTTCATTGGAAATGATAACATATAATTTACGTGATAATTATCTTTTTTATTGGAAAATTTGGAGCCCTTACTTGGATTATATGGGTTTAACTTTCTTTGCCACATTGTGGTGGTGTTACTCTATTCCGTGACATTTAATTATGTTATTGATGGGTCTATATCCTTTTGTTCTTTCTTCCTTCTTTAGAGTTGGGGGTAGTAGGGAGAGGGAGGGAGTGAAGGAGGGGGATTTGTTATAGACCACATTGATTTTTGTATATGAATTATCATATTTGAATATATTTGAAAGTAATGTGGATTAAACTTTTAAATAAAGTAATCAAGAAAAAAGTTCCTATCATGTACCTTTTTTTAGATATAAACTATTTTTGTGATTTCCTGTCATCTCCATTCTTTAGTGTTCACTACAACATTGCACCACCCTCTGCGAGAAGCTCTGACATTTTTCAGTTTAATCTAGAAATCGTAAAAAGGTAGTTAAATGGGCAAAAGAATAAGTGATAGATTTGTCAGACTGGAAACAAAGGTATACTCGTTTGGATATCGATAGCACATTCCCTTTCCCTGAAGGACACTACAGAATTACATTTCTTTCTTTGGCTTGGCTTCGCGGACGAAGATTTATGGAGGGGGAAAAAGTCCACGTCAGCTGCAGGCTCGTTTGTGGCTGACAAGTCCGATGCGGGACAGGCAGACACGGTTGCAGCGGCTGCAGAGGAAAATTGGTTGGTTGGGGTTGGGTGTTGGGTTTTTCCTCCTTTGCCTTTTGTCAGTGAGGTGGGCTCTGCGGTCTTCTTCAAAGGAGGTTGCTGCCCGCCAAACTGTGAGGCGCCAAGATGCACGGTTTGAGGCGATATCAGCCCACTGGCGGTGGTCAATGTGGCAGGCACCAAGAGATTTCTTTAGGCAGTCCTTGCACCTTTTCTTTGGTGCACCTCTGTCACGGTGGCCAGTGGAGAGCTCGCCATATAACACGATCTTGGGAAGGCGATGGTCCTCCATTCTGGAGACGTGACCCATCCAGCGCAGCTGGATCTTCAGCAGTGTGGACTCGATGCTGTCGACCTCTGCCATCTCGAGTACTTCGACGTTAGAGATGAAAGCGCTCCAGTGGATGTTGAGGATGGAGCGGAGACAACGCTGGTGGAAGCGTTCTAGGAGCCGTAGGTTTACTGCATTAGTAAATCACACAAATTCCAAATAAGTGCTAAATATCCCATTTCCCATAGTTAGCTATCATATTTGATGATACTTCTTCACAAATTAATGACCTGAAATATTTAATGAGCTCATGCAAAGCAATCCCAATTTTAATAATATTGCTTTACTATTAAAATAAATGGTCACTCCTCCAGAATAAAATGAAAGGAATTTGATACAAATAATTCACAGTTAATGTACTAATATTTAAAAAGCTCAATTTCAGGCTAATGGATGTATAGTTCAGAGGAAAACTATTGCCAGAGGGAAACCTGATCATTTCCAACTATTGCACATTTTATGGGTGATTTATTTTCATTAATATATGAATAAATATATTTATTTTTATTTTTAAATTATCTGGTACTAATATTCTGATATGTTCACACTGAATAAATTTGATGGGACAGTCTTGCTCCGGTCTGCTAAGATTTCCCCTCTCAAAGCTTGCATGAATCACCTTCTAAGGTGAAAGGTTTAAGTGAATGCAATGGTATGTGAATATTTTGGTAAATAAAAATTGAAACTTGTCTCCTATGTCCATATGAACCAATTTTATTTTCTCAGGAGAACTGGCTCCATTCTTTTATTCTGACCTCAAAAATCGCAAAAACATTTACAAAGCAGAGTTAAGAATGAAGAGGTTAAGATGGAGTTGGTGCTGTGTAACTTTATAGTTTAATGATTTCATATTACATGGCAGAATATGTGAGCTGTAATAAACCAAGGCCATATAAATACGATCAGTGACAATGAAAAATTAGTTGGAAAAATGTGTACCATAATATCCAAGCATGAGTTGATGCTGAGGCAGCAATGGACCCCCTCCCTCTCTCTCAATCTACGCAGAGCACAGTCTCCTGTGAAGTTGCTGGGTTCATGGCAGGAGTAGGGACAAAGCCAATGAATATGTCCAAGGCAGTCAAGCACAACTGAGCAAATCGGAGCATTGAAATCGAATTGAAAAAGCATAAAATGAAAGTTAAATTGACAATATTTATAAGATGAATTGAAAATCAGCGAGACATGTAATGCCAGACGGAGTTTTGTCAACAAACATTTGAATGTGAGCCACAGCACAGTTATAGGCATGAGATGTTGTGAATAATTCATGAATTGGTTCTGCTTGTCTCTAAAAGTCTACTTGGGTTTGCTGGAGCGATTGGTGTTAGTTCATCCAACACTATGGCTCTCAACTTCAAACTCCCTAAGAAGAAGAACAAAACATGGTCGTGGGCTGCGCATGAGAATATTGAACAAGATTAGTTAATTTACTCTGGGCATCATGCAATACTTTGTCTCAAAACCAGAGAGGAGGATGGATCAAGCAATCACACTCTTGCTGCATGCTGGTTTGTTGTTTTTATTCAGAAATATTATTTTTGTCAGGCTAGACAGTAAAACTACAAGATGTAGGTTTACATCGTACTCAATGGCACAGTTCCACAGGACTCATCCCCCAAGATTGGTGTTTATTTTGAAATGTTGACTCTGAACCTCACTTCACAGATTCTGCCTGACTGGGCACTTTCAGTATGTTGTTTTAATTTCCATCATATAACCAACCCACTAAACTAAACTTTTTCTTCTGCCCTCCTGGTGCCCACTACATGCAAGCAGCACTGCAAATACTCTGACAAGACATGTCAAGTAGGAAAATGTACCTCCAGGAAGGCAGGGACAACAGGCATGTGGAGACAACACCCCTGTAGGTTACCCTCTAATTCATGTTCAAATTTAAGGTTCCTTTTCCTTGTCATGTGATAAGACATAAAAATGCAACATCCATTATACATTTCAACTTTTGTCTGCTGTAAGGTAAACAAAGAGTTACAATGAATATTCCCAGGTGTCCCTAGCAATAGGAGAAAGAGAAGCAAAAGGGAGCCCCTTAAGAGGCACTGAGCATCCATGGATTTGCCTCGAGCGCTCCCGCAGCCTCTGTAGCCGCATAGACTCCTGTTCGATCCATTGGCAACCTGAGCTCCAGATCCAAACCTCCACTACATAGGAAGCCTTTAATGCCCAAGGTCTGTTGGAAGCCCCTTTTACCCTCAGCACCTTCTTGAATCTCCACAGCCTGATACCTCTCATGGTCTGCTGCCCAGTACAGGTGATGCCATCTTGAGTACAGACCTCCAAGGTTTCAGGACGTCACAAAAGGAATACTGTCAACTCCTTTAACAGCCATTTAAAGCCTGTACAAAGCCATTGACATCAGAAAGGGACAGCAGGACTCCGTGGAGCAGCACTCTGTCTCTGCTCCCTGCTCTCCTGGGTCCACACCAGTATCAGCGCTGCTTTTTTTTTAATATCACCATTCTTGCACATTGTTGGCTCTATCTATATGCTGGAACCTTGTCCAAATGCATTGTGACTGTACTTATAACAGAGGCACTACAGCAAAACAATGTGGCTCACCACGACCTTCTCAGTACAGTTGGAGATGGCCAATAAAAGTCCATTCATTATGCACACAGATGGAGGAACTCCATGGGTCAGGAAGCATCTATGGATGAAATACTCAGTCAACATTTTGGGTTGGGAGCCTTTTTTTAGACTCTTTCCCTCATCTCAAAATTTTTCTTTCCCTCAGTCTCAAGAAAGGTTCTCAATCCAAAATGTTGACTGGCCATTTCTCTCCATGAATGCTGTCTGACCTGCTGAGTCTTGTTCTATTGTGACCTTCCCGGTGAAGGTGCAGTCACCTTGCTTTTTGATGAGTTGTTTCAGTGAATGGGCCTAGAAACCAGAGATCTGGCCTTAAAAGTTGACATTTTTTTTCCTCCCACTAATAGGCTCAACCAGCTTAGTTCCTCTAGCAGATTGAGTTTTGCTCTTGATTCCAAGCATTAGCTGGGATTTCTCTCCACTGATGCAGCCTGACCTGGTGAATGTGGCCAGCTCCCTCATAGATCGAGATTCCAGCCTCTTGTGTTCCACTGACTCGTTCCTCATCTGACCATATGTTACAAAGCTTCTTCCTCCTCCACTGGCAACAGAAGCTGGGTGTTGTATGCACAGGGGAAAAAATTACAAAGCTGTAATTTTCTTCTTTGGCTTGGCTTCGCGGACGAAGATTTATGGAGGGGGTAAAAAGTCCACGTCAGCTGCAGGCTCGTTTGTGGCTGACAAGTCCGATGCGGGACAGGCAGACACGATTGCAGCGGTTGCAGGGGAAAATTGGTGGGTTGGGGTTGGGTGTTGGGTTTTTCCTCCTTTGCCTTTTGTCAGTGAGGTGGGCTCTGCGGTCTTCTTCAAAGGAGGCTGCTGCCCGCCAAACTGTGAGGCGCCAAGATGCACGGTTTGAGGCGTTATCAGCCCACTGGCGGTGGTCAATGTGGCAGGCACCAAGAGATTTCTTTAGGCAGTCCTTGTACCTTTTCTTTGGTGCACCTCTGTCACGGTGGCCAGTGGAGAGCTCGCCATATAACACGAGCTGTAATTATTGCCTGGTAATTAACATAGGTTCTTGGAACATGGTACTTGACATCTGGATGTGGCACTGCTGTGGACTGGCTCGTCCTCTGATTCTGAGTGATGGTGATTGGGAACCAAATTCAGCAAATTGTTATTTCATCAAATTCAGAACATGAGTAAAATGCCGCTCAGTGAGACAGTCAAGGGAGTTGCCCAAGGCATCACACTGACACTGCATCTCCTGGCCTCATTAAAGGTAATGCATATGGACCACAGCCTTTGGCAGTTATCTTTCACTCCACTCTATTGTCTTGCTAATACAGGAGTCCCTTTATCTTTCTTTGCTGTGGAGATATTTGTTCATTTATTTGTCCACATCTACTGGCAACACCAGCACGATTGTCCATGCCGATACTGAAGGATAGGTCGAGGCAACAACATTTGTATGCCAGATACAAACCATACTAGATCATCCATTTAAAGAGAGATTCAGCACAGAAACAGTCCCTTTGGTGCACCATTCATACTGACCACCAACCATCCACACTCTTAACCCCACCTATACCCATCACTTCCCCCCATGATTCTACCCCTCATCTGTGAGCTGATGAAGCTGCAAGTGGAGCTGCTCATCACACACCTGAGTGGGGGTCTGTCGATGGTGGACTGATACTGCTTTAAAAATACAGGCCCTTGCTAAGTCTTTCTGCGCCAGTATAAAATCTCCCACCGACTCCCCTGCTTGCTGTGACCTGGTCATAAGCCGGTGCCTAGAGTGTAGCTCACTGTGCCCTCTGTTATAGTACCCCTGTAGGGTGTTCATTGCCACTTGGTATGATATAGCGTCTTGTATAAGAGAGCGATCCACCAGCTCAGCCTATAGTAGCATTAGCATCTCCTCTTCTGACGCTCCTTCAAACCCCACGTAATTTAAAAAACTTCTGCCATTGGCCAAAGTGCGTGCTTTTCCCAGGAGTTCTGGGGTCCAGCTCCAGCCTGTTGGGCCTCAGCACTTGGCTAAACCTGAGCCTCTGATTCGGTGTCTGGGGGGGGTGCGTACCGAGCCTAATCCTGCGGAAGGATCGGGGATAGTTGGGGGTGTCTCAGGGGTAGTAATCCATCCCCACAGTCCTGACGATAAATCGTGATCAGGAGGATGACTTGCTGTTTGCTCTCCACTCACGCTTGACACGATCCTTGGTTATAAACCAGGAACCCATTGGGTTGCATGGCTGGTCCTGGTTCCCGGTGAATTCGCTAACAGGCAGGGCCCTTGGCCTTTCTTTACCTGTTCTGGAATATTTCTCTCTCTCTCATAGCCCACTACGACCAGTGGGCGAGTCCCTCTCTCTCCCGCGATTTCGATCCCGCATCACTCCGACCTTTCTGTCCGGTCCGTACTTGGTGGCACGTGTGCGGGATCCATCCACATTTCTAGGTCCCTGAGCCGGGCCTCAGCAGAGTTGGGAGCCTGGGTGAGGGCAAAAGCAACATCCACTCTGGATATATATTAGCCTATTAAATTGATGGCGACTAGCATCAACCACACGAGACAGAGTGCAAGTAAAATGCTAGTTTATACAGCTAGGCTGAAGGAGAATGAGCTGCAACCAGTTTATATAGACAAGGTCACCAGGTGGTGGCCCCTGGTGATCTAGTGGTGTAATTACATACCACCACACTTTCATACCAAGCAGAGCTTTAATTTCTTATTAAACCACTATAAGCATGAAGGTTATCTCACCAAGACAAATACTGGACAATATGCTTGTATCAAATTCTCGTGTGATACAATTATCAGCTTTAATGGGGATTGTAAACACCAATAAACTGAAAACATCCAGCATACTGACAAATTCAGGGACTGCTTACTTTTGAGTTACATGCCTAATGCCTCCATGAAAAGCTGAACAATCTGGAAAAGGAAAAGCATCTCTAATGACTCAGGACACCCTAATGTGCTGCATTGGAATTCATTGCATGTGCATTCTTAAAGAACAAAAAGCACCAACCAATATGAATATCGCTGGATCCTGTAATCAATTCCAAATATCTGTTTCAGCAACCTGCTTTTTAATTATACCTTGAAGAAGGGCTCATGCCTGAAACGTTGGTTATCTGTCTTTACCTCCTGTGGATGCTGCAAGAGGTGCTGAGTTCCTCCAGCATTTCTGTGATCTTACTCACTGTTTCTAGAGAGTCAGTTGAAGGATAAACAATTGCACCCGACGCTGGAAAGAATTTGCCTGCTTTTTCTCCCCAGACCCCAAAATGTGGCATCTTAAAGTCTGATCTGAAATCTACACCTCTAATGTGGAATACTTCACCCAGGTTGGCATCTCAGCATATCCAGCTTGTTTTGGGAAACAGGGAAAATGCTTCAGGGTCTCAATACCTTTCATTGGGGTCCATATTTGAAGCATCTGAAAAATGTGGTGTATGGATTCTTCCAGATATTTTTCTGGGTCAGACTTAAACCCACAACCTCAAGATCAGATATCAATGAATTGCTCACTGGATGATGGCAGATGTTGTAACAAACCTTATAGCGTACCAACCTCATCGATCTGTAAAATACATCCCATCACAAAAGATATGGAAAGAGGTTCATCACTGTTAACAAGGCATAGAACCATAGAACACTACAGCTTAGAAATGGCCTTTTGGCCCTTCTACTCCATGCCGAACTATTATTCTGCTCAGTCCCACTGACCTGGACCCAAACTATACCCTCCATACACCTCCCATCAATGTACCTGTCCATATTTTTTGTGTCAAAATTGAGCCCGCATTTACCACATCTCTCCCACCATTCTCTGCATGAAGATGTTCCCCCGAATGTTCCATTTAAACTTTTCCTCTTTCACTCTTAATTCACGTCCTCTGCATTTTATCTCTCCTAACCTCAGAGAAAAAGCCTCCTTGTATTTATTCAATCTATACACATATTTTGCATACCTCAATAATAAAGTCCTAACCTGTTTAACCTTTCCCTGTAACTTAATTCTTCAAGTCCCAACAACAAGTCTCTGGACCTGGTGTTACTGTAACTTTTTAAGTATGGCACCGTGCGTAATTTTAATTGGAAAAACTGGATGGAATACCATTGTGGGACATTGTTGCAATGTGGAAATTGCCAAGCAATAACAAAACCTTTGGGAAGAAGCTATGAAGCTATGCAACCTCGACTACTGTGGGGACTGAACCTCTGCTGGGGGGATGAGGCCTCCAGTCTTCGGTGTCCCTTGTTGCCAGTGGCCGAGGTGGGGACGTCGTGGTGTGTTCTGCGGAGGGTATGTCATCGTGTCCAGAGCGCCTGTATCGTGTGCCTGCTTCAGGGGTTCTGGAGGTTCTGGAGGTTCCTGTGACCTCAAGGCATTCCTCTGCTTCAGTTTTCTTCTACATCTCAAAGATGTACAGGTTGGTTGATTAATTTCCCACTGTAGTTACACCAAATAATGGTGAAAGGTGGAATCTGGGAGCAGTTGAGAATGTGGAGAGAATATTTAATGCTGCTGCTCGGTAGTCCATGAGAATTGGGGGCTACCAGTGAGCTGGGGGCCTGTTTCCATGCTGTATGATCTCAAAGACAATATAAAACTCATGACACATTTCTCTGAGCACCATTCTTGTCCACCACATACCCCCCTACCCATGCCCACTCTATCACAACATGCTCTCTCCAGCTCCTCACTTTCTATGTCAGAAACACTCCTGCATATTTTTGTGAATACTCCATTGAATAATCTGGGGAATACTCTGGTGAATACTCCATTGAATCCTCTGGGGAATACCATAATAACTACCCTTGTGAGTTCCTTGATGAACTGAATATCATGTTTAATTTTGTCATTCACAGCATGAGGGTAATGATGGAAAGGTCAGAGCTTGGAAGGTTGGTGAAAACTGCTGTGGAGTAGGGGTGTTCCCACAGTGCTTCAGCACGATGAAGGAACCATGATAGCGTTCCCAGTTAAGATGGTAGATAGTTTTGGAAACAGAGAGGGAGACACACACAAGGTCATAAGATATAGGAGCATAAGTAGGGCATTCACCCCTTTGAGTCTATTCCTTCATTCCATCATGAATAGATTCATTCCCATACTCAGCCCCTCTCCCTGCCTTCTCCCCATAACACTATTTAGATACCTATCAAACTCTCCAAATACAGTCAAGGACCTACCATCCACAGCCACCTGTGGTAGAAAATTCCAGAGGTTCCCCAATCTCTCTCTAAAAAAAATTCCTCCATATCTCTGCTTTAACTGGGTTTCCTTCAATCCCAAATTTGTGCCCTTTTATCCTAGATGCCTCTACCATGGGAAACCACTTTTCCACATCTATCCTGTTTAAGCCATTCAACATTCAAATTACTTCTATGAGGTCCTCGTCATTCTTCTGAGCTCCAAAGTTTACAGACCAAGAGCCGTCAAACGTTCTTCATATCCTAATCCCTTAATTCCAGGAATGTTCCAATGTGCCTAATATCTTTGTTCCAAGAGGTTGTGTGTTTAGGATGTGCTAGTGGAGTGGCCTTGGTGAGTAGCTGCAATGCATTGTATGGATGGTAGGTATCATACCCCTTCTTTAAGTGGTAGAGAGAATGAATGCTCAGGTTATGGATGGGATACAAGTCAAATGAGCTGCTTTCTGCTGTTCCTGTTAACATTCTCAGCTGTTCTTGGATATGCACTCATCAAATAAACATGCTTAATCTTGTGCTCCAGGATATAGACACCAGCAGATTCAACAGTTGTAATTCTACTCCACATGAAGCCATGCGTGTGAGACTTTCCTGTTGGAGATTACCAATTTCTGCTGTGTGTGGCTGGTCCCTTGGCCATTTTCTCCCACATGTGGTATATCCCATGCTTATTTTCTGCCATATATAGTATGCTCAATGGCCATTTTCTGCCCTGTGTGGTACCCTGTGGCCATTTTCTGCCCTGTGTGACACATGCCTCATCAAGCAGCAACATATGATATGATGTTCCTTGGAGGGAAGTGCTTCACCATGTTCCTCTTGCCCTGTTGACTTTCTTAAACTATGTTGGAAATCCCAAACCCTTAATAAACATCATTTAATAATAGGGATTAACCAGTGAAACTTTGCAGAAATTTCTGGACCTTTCTTACAGGATGCAGTACCAGCGAGCGACTGGGAGTGAGCTACTCACACTGATCATTGAACAATAAAAATGTGTGTGTGGTTCCCTGCAGGAAATCCTGCTCCCAAACTTGATTGATTTCTCATGGCTAATGAGATTAATAGTGGAAGGAGTGGGGCAGTGGCAAAAAGAGCCCAGAATAAGCCTTCCCAATAAAAGCAGTGGCAACTACCCTGAGGTGTACACGTAGACTAAAGGCAAGTAGGACTTTCCCTCTGAGGTGAAGGGGGAGCTTCATGCAGAGTGGTGAGAGTGTGGAATGAGCTTCTAGCTTCTAGCTGAAATGGTGAATGCAGGTTCAATTTTGACATTTAAGAAAAAAAATGGACAGGTACATGGATGGGAAGGGTGCAAAGAGATATGGCTCAAGTGCAAGTTATTGGGACTGGGCAGAATAATAGTTTGTCACAGACTATAAGATCAGAGACCAGAAGATATAGGAGCAGAACTCAGCTATTCAACCCATCGAGTCTGCCCTGCCATTTAATCTTGAACTGATCCATTTTCCCACTCAGCCCCACTGCCCAGCCTTCTCCCCATAACGTTGGATGTCCTGGCTAATCAAGTATTAGATGGGCTGAAAGTTCTTTTTTTGTTCTTTTCTAGTGTTTTATGGTCTATCTAGAACTTTCTAACCAGACAAATACTCAAAACCATTCAAATCATGATAAATCTACACTAAAATAAGGCAATAAAATATTAAAATATTTTGATGACCTTTGTTAAAAATATAATAAATTGAAAATACAGTATACATTTTTTAGAACTAAAATTGTAATCTGCTGCAGCAAATCCATTGAAAACATGGAGAAGTCATTCCTCCATTTAGATTATGTGCCGATACCTCACAATAAGCCTAAACTCCAGTGATGAAACCTGTTCACAGACACATAACCAAGGGCAGGTGGTGTGATCACTGGGCTCCTGATTTACATGGTTTGTAGAGGTAATGGCTGACAAAATTTGGATCATTCTGCGACAGATTATGTTGTGTTTGTATTGTATATAGATATGTTTTTGGGAGATAAATTGGGGCAGGTTTTTTTAAATGTAGATCACATACAAACACTTAAAATTAGATCTCATTTAAAATACTGGAGCTCTGCTCAAGCCAGACAGGGCAGCTCATGGGGTCCTTTGCAAAATATTTGGGGAGTGCCCAAGAGACCACTAATGGATTGTTGTTTTGAAAAGCAACAGATTAAAGAGATCGGAGGAGTAGTTTGGAGTCTCAGGCTGTCTGGAGTGAAGCTTGCTGTTCTAAGAGGGCCATGTTGTTTTGCAAGCAGAGAGAGTCAAACAGGCTTTTTCTCTAAATGTGAGAGAGAGAGGGAGAGAATTCCATTTGGCAGTGCTACAGTCAGTAGCAATAGCTGGGTCTGGAACAGGACAAGCTGTAAAGCCTGTGGAAACCCCCATTTTGAAGATGGGTTGTTAGTGTTTAGTTCACCCTTGTGGACCATACAAGAGGAGATGACTGGCTGCCTAATGTTTCACTTGAAGTAAGAGAAAAAAAAATGAACTCTGTGGTGACCTGAAAGAAAGAGGTTATCATGTGGAAAACCCTGATGGGGCAAGTTTCTTCAGCAAAACACTGATGTGGCATATTTAAAAAAAAATAAGTTGTGGGTGTCCAGCGAACAACATATCTCTCTCCAAAAACCAACAAGAACCTTGCTGAGTGATAACCATTTACCTTTCAAGCACCAAAGCCTGGTGAAATTCATAAATGTTAAATTCTGTGCACAGTATAAGAATTACCACCAACCAGTAAACTTGGAGGAATGAGAAGTGAGATTGGACTGTGAATCAAAGAACTTTTCTGAACTTATATACACATTACATACACGTGCGCTTAGAATTAGATGGGGGTTAAGTTAAGATTGATCCTGTTTTCATGTTTAAAAGCAACTTTTGTTTAAGTAACCATTTATCGGTGAATATCTATTGCTGCTGGATTTTGGGCTCCTTTAAGATCATAACGGTTCTCTTTGATCAACATCCTTTCAGAAATGTTAACTCTGTTTCATTTTCTGCAGATGCTCTCTGGCTACTGAATGTATCCAGAAGTTTCTGTTTTATTTCATATTTGCAGAACCTACAGTGTTTTATTTTTACCTTGAATGAATATATTCAATCAGAGAATATCAGCTCAGTAAGTGATGTTCTCTGTGCATGAGATTCACTCTATTTAATTATTATCTAAATGTTGCATCCATTTCCCTTTGGCATCCCATATCAAAATAAAGATTGAGTAATCTGTTGTAGCATCATCTCAAACAAGAAAATAATAATCACTAGAACATGTCTGGTTTATATTCTCGGCAGGGATTTCAGGTTGAATGACTATGGCCAGTTTTGCTCTTGAGGGATAGGCTTGTCCATGGTGAACGTGAATGCATTGCTGATCTCCTAGCCAATCGCCCCAGGACAATGAACTGTTTAGGCAGATGGAATAAAAGCTCAAAGAAGAAAAAAATACATTATGCTGTTTGTCTTAAAAGCATCCAGCTCAAGACAAGCTAAAGCAACCTTCATATTTCCCATGACAATAGAGCTGTCAGATGCCCAGTAAATGTTATGGTTGGAAACCTGTTTTATTCTGTTAAATTTCAAATCTGCAATGATGTTGGGAGCTGGTGGACTGCTTGCTATCACACACTCATATATTTCCCTTACGCATTTCATTTCTCCAACATTATGACTTCAGATAATTTTCCGTGGGTTTTTAAAAGTTTAAGGGGTTTTTTTTTGTAAATTTATGCTTGGAGTAGAATGCATGGCCATTTTGGGAGTCAAACATCAACTCCGAGTACCTGAAGGGATGATGCAAATAAAAATCACAAAAGTTCAGCAACTAAACCTTTGCTTTATAAGAAAGTCCTGTGGCCCGACATCTCCCTGATCAAACACATGCAAATGATCACCAGCCACCCAATGCACAGGACAGGAAAAGACTCTAGAGAGTTGTTAACTCGGGCACAAAGTCTTCACTCCATCAAGGACATCTACAAGGAGTCTTAAGAAAATGGCCTCTATTCTAAAGGATTCCCACCACTCAGGCAATGCTTTGTTCACACTGCTCCCATCAGGACAGAGGTGCAAGAGCCCGAGGATGAACATCCAGTGGCACAAGGACAGCTTCTTTCCTTCTGCCATCATATTTCTGAATGGAAGTGAACCACAGGCACTACCTCACTTTCTCCTTTTTCCTTGCACTATTTATTTTTGAAATGCAATTTATAGCAAGATTTGCACGGTAATGATGCTGCAAAACAACAAATTTGTGACATGTTCATAACAATAAATTCTGATTCTGATATTCTTTCTTCCCCCAAATGAGCAAAGTGGCTGCTGTAGATACTCTACAGCTACTTTTCCAAGCTACCAATCCAGCATTTCCCAAACACAAAACCTCTCCCATCAAGAATGTCAAGGGAAACTGGTGCTGGGGAACTACCATCCTCGAAGTTGCTTTTCATCAAGACTTGAAATATTTCACCGTTCTTTCCTCATTTTGTTTCGAAATGCTGGTACAGCCTCTCCAATAGCATTGTGGGAGAACCTTAACCAAAAGAATGGCTGCAGTTCAACCTTCAGAAAGTAAGGATAAGCAATAAATGCTGGTCTTTCCAGATCATGAAATAAAGGCATTTCCACTGCCACACGTATTTTACAATGATGTCCAAAATTTGCACATTGGATTTGAGATTTGTTGTGGAAAACACATAGATGACTGTGCATCTCATCCCGGTCATTTGGAAATGATATTCTTCACTCTCATACTCCCTCTGATCTACCCCAAATATTGTTCTCATTCATAGGAATTATTAAATAATAACCTGAAACTATTATTCATTGCACCAGAATCATGTTCCATGTTAACTGGCTTCATCTCTTCAACCAATTCTTTCTACGAATGTCCCATCTCACTTTTCTCCCACTCTTTGCTCTGATTTTATTGGATTAATCCTGCTGTAGGGGAACCACATTTTTCTCTGAAAGAGAAACTCAGGGTTGTATGTGATGTCATGCATGTACTCTGATAAAAAATATTGAACTTTGAATGTTGAACTTTGATATTCTTTCTTCTTTCTTTGGCTTGGCTTTGCGGATGAAGATTTATGGAGGCTGCAGGCTCGTTTGTGGCTGACAAGTCCGATGCAGGACAGGCAGACATAGACGCAGTGGTTGGAAGGGAAAATTGGTTGGTTGGGGTTGGGTGTTGGGTTTTTCCTCCTTTGTCTTTTGTCAGTGAGGTGGGCTCTGCGGTCTTCTTCAAAGGAGGTTGCTGCCCGCCGAACTGTGAGGCACCAAGATGCACGGTTTGAGGCAAGATCAGCCCACTGGCGATGATCACTGTGGCAGGCACCAAGAGCTTTCTTTAGGCAGTCCTTGTACCTTTTCTTTGGTGCACCTCTGTCTCGGTGGCCAGAGGAGAGCTCACCATATAACACGATCTTGGGAAGGCGATGGTCCTCCATTCTGGAGACGTGACCTACCCAGCGCAGTTTGATCTTCAGCAGCGTGGATTCAATGCTGTCGGCCTCTGCCATCTCGAGTACTTCGATGTTGGAGATGAAGTCGCTCCAATGAATGTTGAGGATGGAGCGGAGACAACGCTGGTGGAAGCGTTCTAGGAGCCGTAGGTGATGCCGGTAAAGGACCCATGATTCAGAGCCGAACAGGAGTGTGGGTATGACAACGGCTCTGTATACGTTAATTTTTGTGAGGTTTATCAGTTGGTTGTTTTTCCAGACTCTTTTGTGTAGTCTTCCAAAGGCGCTATTTGCCTTGGCGAGTCTGTTGTCTATCTCGTTGTCGATCCTTGCATCCGATGAAATTGTGCAGCCGAGATAGGTAAACTGGTTGACCGTTTTGAGTTTTGTGTGCCCGATGGAGATGTGGGGGGGCTGGTAGTCATGGTGGGGAGCTGGCTGATGGAGGACCTCAGTTTTCTTCAGGCTGACTTCCAGGCCAAACATTTTGGCAGTTTCCGCAAAACAGGACGTCAAGCGCTGAAGAGCTGGCTCTGAATGGGCAACTAAAGCGGCATCGTCTGCAAAGAGTAGTTCACGGACAAGTTGCTCTTGTGTCTTGGTGTGAGCTTGCAGGCGCCTCAGATTAAAGAGACTGCCATCCGTGCGGTACCGGATGTAAACAGCGTCTTCATTGTTGAGGTCTTTCATGGCTTGTTTCAGCATCATGCTGAAGAAGATTGAAAAGAGGGTTGGTGCGAGAATGCAGCCTTGCTTCACGCCATTGTTAATGGAGAAGGGTTCAGAGAGCTCATTGCTGTATCTGACCCGACTTTGTTGGTTTTCGTGCAGTTGGATAACCATGTTGAGGAACTTTGGGGGGCATCCGAGGCGCTCTAGTATTTGCCAAAGCCCTTTCCTACTCACAGTGTCGAAGGCTTTGGTGAGGTCAATAAAGATGATGTAGAGTCCTTTGTTTTGTTCTCTGCAGTTTTCTTGGAGCTGTCTGAGGGCAAAGACCATGTCAGTAGTTCCTCTGTTTGCACGAAAGCCGCACTGTGATTCTGGGAGAACATTTTAGGCGACATTAGGTATTATTCTATTTAGTCGAATCCTAGCAAAGATTTTGCTTGCAATGGAGGGCAGGGTGATTCCCCTGTAGTTTGAGCAGTCTGATTTCTCGCCTTTGTTTTTGTACAGGGTGATGATGATGGCATTACGAAGGTCCTAAGGCAGCTTTCCTTGGTCCCAGCAGAGCTTGAAAAACTCATGCAGTTTGGCATGCAGAGTTTTGCTGCCAGCCTTCCAGACCTCTGGGGGG
This sequence comes from Narcine bancroftii, assembly GCF_036971445.1. Taxonomy (NCBI): domain Eukaryota; kingdom Metazoa; phylum Chordata; class Chondrichthyes; order Torpediniformes; family Narcinidae; genus Narcine; species Narcine bancroftii. The sequence continues at coordinate 132,804,394 of NC_091476.1, forward strand.
ATTCCATCCATACCTGCTGCTTTGCCATTTTTCAGTTGTTCAATTGCTTTATATGTCTCTTCCCGGGTGAGGACCTCATCCAGCTCTAGCCTTAAGGGCTGTTGAGGGAGCTGGAGCAGGGCGGATTCTTGGACTGAGCGGTTGGCACTGAAAAGAGATTGGAAGTGTTCTGACCATTGGTTGAGGATGGAGATCTTGTCGCTGAGGAGGACTTTGCCGTCTGAGCTGCGCAGCGGGCTTTGGACTTGGGGAGAGGGACCGCACACAGCCTTTAGAGCCTCGTAAAAACCCCTGAAGTCGCTAATGTCCGCGCTGTAAGGTAAAAACATCATGAGTTGGGACTGGAGAAGGAGTCACCCAGTACTAAGGAGTAACAGGAATGCAGGTGTGACCTTGTAAGCTCAAGATAAGTTTGGCAATAACAAGCTGATGAGCAGCAGACTAACAGAGAAGGGTAGCAACAGCTTATTCATTCGACAATGTAATGGTATGATAATTTACTAAGTGCATGTCCTGAGGTATAAAAAAAGCACCACTTGCTGATATCGGGAGAATGCGCCTTCTCCAACTAACACTGTTAGTTGCAAGTGTTACAATCCGGTAATAAAGAACCTTGATTTCGACTCAGTCTGGTGTCTGACTCACTCATTCTCGAACAAAGCAGACCTAACAATTTGGTGACCCCCGACGTGATGGGTGAGTGGACACTAGACGACGGTTTCTGTTTTTTTTGACAATCATCTCAGCCGGCTGACAAAAAGGTCCAGAGAAGCCTGTTTTAACAAAATTCTCTCTCTTAAAATCTTTATGATTGTCAGTAAGAACTGGAGATCGGACAAATTAGACAATAATAATTGAAGGTCGTCACCTGCCAGGATTGTAACACGTAAGTGTTTACAGACAAAACTATAAAAGTCCTTAAGGTGTTTTAGTGACATTTGATAAGTGCTTCGCCGACAAACTACTAGAGTTTAAAAAGTCTTTATTGTGACGTTGCAAAGTCAAATAGAGTGAGAAGGTGATCTAAGAACAATTGGGGACCTGAGTTTTCTGCCCTAAACCGGTTATTAAGTGGAGAAATCTCCCACGTGAAGGTTGGGCTTTGAAAGAAAACAAAGGTTCAGGCTTATTGGTCTCAATTGTATAAGACTCGCTTATAAATGTCTGGTAGGTATGATAATGTCTGTACACTTGAAAACTTAAGAACTTATTTCCCAAATTCGCCGTGGAGGAATACCACAGCGGACATTAGAGAAAAAAGAGTACTCAGAGATGCCTGCCTGGTGAACAAGGGCGACGACCAAAGACTGCAAAAGCTGTCTCCGGATCAGGTAGGAGATATCAATGAAAAAGTTGACAGAATCTTAAGAGACACACGGTTTATTCGAAATATTTTTGACAAGTTAAATGAAGGTATTCCCAGCATGACCAAGGAGATAAAGTTACGTAAATTCATAGATTGGTACAGGGAAACTGGACAAAAATATAGCCCAAAAACTTGGTTTCCTAGTTGTAACCTAACTTTCAGACCTCTTTGGGAAAACAGAGTGGAAGACGAGCAATCAGAGTATACAGGACAGTCTGAGGTCCACCGGAGGACCAATCTTGGAGACTGTTTCACTAAAAAACTTTTGTCATCCGGCCTGCAAGGAGACATTTTTAAAGGCGATTTTTATTAACATAGATCCTCTAAACAGACAAGAACCTAAATTAAGAGAGGCATTAGGAAGCAACCCCACAGCAATGGCTGCACAGTTGCCTGCTAAGACCTTTGACCAAGTTATTAGGGAAATTAATCAGGAATTAGAGAAGCGAAATACCAGTAAAGAGGCATTGGAGAAACAAAGAATTCTCCGAAAATGTGTAGATCGCTGGAGGAAGATGGGGTGGTTACCCGGGAGCGCCAAGATGTTCCTGACAGGTGAGGGAAACAAAATTCTAAAGCGTAGGGTCTTAGATAAGCTGGAAGAAACAAAACACAGAAGGGAGAGGAAAAGTGCCTGTTTCCGGTTTCCAGCCACGAAGTGTCCGGGTTTGCTCTCTCCCTCCCTCCTTTCCCCCTCCCCCCTCTCTCTTCTCTCCCCCTCTCTCTCTTCTTCCCCCCCCCTCCTCTCTCACCCACTCCCCCTCCCAATCCCAATCTGTGGCGGTGCTGCCCTGAAATCCCCAGGTGGGGCAGGGCAGAGAAATACAATTTGGTTTTAATTTTGTGCCCACAATTCCAGCTCCGCATCAAATGGGATCCTGTTTTATCCTCTCTTCCTCCCTCTTTCCTGCACCCCCACCATTGTGGGATCAGGGCAGACGTTGTGGGCTGACGTGTAGCTCACTCGAGGTGGGAGGGAAGGAAGGAGTGGTGGTTCCCAGCGGTTGGAGACCCAATCTGATCCAGACCAGTGATCACAGGATGAGAACCTTTTAAAGGTGTAACCATGAAACGGAAGTGTTAATCTGAAGACTTTTCTCCCAGTGGGGCCAGTGCAAGGCATTTTCTCTCTCTATCTCTCGTGCTCTGTGTATCTGCCTCTCTCTCTCTCTCTCTCTCTCTCTCTCTCTCTCTCTCCCTCTCTCTCTCTCGCTCTCTCTCACAGTCTCTGGATGTATGTGATGTCATGTATGTACTCTGACAATAAATCTCTCCGACATGATCTGGTTTTACGGAGACTTGTCAGGGCAGTCATGCTTCCCCGGGCTCTAAGCCTAATTAAGGTGGCAGGCCATTCCCTACAAAACACAAAGGAAGGGAAAGGAAACACGACGGCTGACAGAGCAGCCAAACAGTTTACTGGATATCAAGAACCTATACAGGGGATGATTCTGAGGTCCCATGGCAAAAAAGAGGAATTAGAGAGAAGAGAAAATAGTAGTAAGTTGAGTGACCAAAAGGAGAAGGAGGGAGAGGGAACCGCACCAAATATTGAACACCTGATAGAAATACAGGAAAAAGCTAGCCCAAGTGAGAAAGAGGAATGGATGAAACGTGGTGCTACACGACAGGAGATCATCTATGACAATCGGACAGTACATGTCTGGCGCTCCCCGATAGGTACGATAGTTGCCCCCCGCCAATTACTTCCACTATTATTTGAAGAAGCACATGGGCCGACTCACATTAGCGCCACCAAAACTTATAATACGCCTAAACAACATTGGTGGAATCCCCACTTACGCGAGCACATTGACAATTTTAGAGCTGAATGTATTATCTTCAATGGGCATAACCAAAGGATCACCTTACCCCACCCGCTTTTACGATTTCCTGTACCCACAGCCCCATGGAAAGAGATCTATATTGACTATACAGATATGGGTACTGACCTTAGGACAAAGGAAGGTACCGATATCTCTTAGTGGCGGTAGATAGGTTCTCACGGTGGGTGGAGGCTGTCCCAACGAAGAGGGAGGATGCGGATAGTGTAATAGGCTGGCTGACGCGAGAGTTGATACCCCGCTACGGGGTCCCCAGCAGAATATGCTCTGATAATGGGTCCCACTTTAAGAATGAGCTGATCCGACAGGTTGAAGAATACTTAGGAATCAAACACCGTTTCGGTAGTGTCTATAGGCCTGAGAGCCAGGGCTAGTAGAAAGGGCAAACAGGACGATAAAAAATCCAAATTAGGAAAGGTTTTGGGTGGGACCAGGTTGAATTGGGTCGAGGCATTGCCATTAGTACTGATGTCTATGTGACAAGAGAAGGCCAAAGATACCTTCCTGTCACCACACGAGATTCTAACGGGTCGACCCATGCCCGGTCCAAAGACTGATCCAGCCTGGGTAAAGAATTGGGAAGAAAGGGAAGTGGAACTGGACCATTATATGCAGATGCTGGGTAATATGGTTGCTTTAGTTTCACAACAGGTGGCGAATGCAAATGAGGAGAACCCGGACACTGAAGGAGTTCCAGTGAAAGAAGGAGACCTGGTGTATATCCGTAAACCAGGGAAGGTACATTGGACTGAAATTAGATGGACTGGACCATACACTGTTACCACCGTGACAGATAGGTCGGTAAGAATTGACAAACCAGGGGATAATAATTGGCATCATTTTGCCTTTTGCTCCAAGGCAAAACAACAAGTAGCGAGTAATGGAAAATATGATGAGACTCATGTGGGACAATGCCGAGGGCCCTATGGGCATTCCTGCTGATGGGTTGCCAAACAAGCCAACAGAGTAATTCGGATCCATGCGGGGCCAAAGTTATTCTGAAGATAGATAAAGACAAGGATAGCACCTTCCAGTTCAATCTATGCTGCACTTCTATCTCTAATAACACAGTGCCAGATGGGTCACTCACTAAGGGGCTGACAAAACTTAAGGCATGGGCGAAGGAATTAAAAGCCCAATCTGGAGTCTCTAACCCTGTTTTGTCCTGGTTACATGGAGTGTTTGGGAAATGGGGCACAATGTTGGGACAACTTTTCCTAGGATTGTTCATTTCTGTATCCATTTTTATCACTTGTGGCTGTTGTTGTATTCCATGCATTCGAACGCTGGTCACGAGGACCATTGAGAGAGCCTTTGCCAACCGCGATGAGCTGCCTCCAAAATATCAAGCTCTACAAGCTACGGAGCGGGACTATCTCACGCCACAGGAGCCGTCAAAAAATGCTGAGATCGATCTGGAGTCTGATGGAGAATGTGACGGGGAGGAGGGATTATAAAATAGATTGTAGAACAAATATTATAAAATAGATTGTAGCACAAATGTTAACTTTTATCTTAACTAATTACAAATGCTTAGAAGGGATAGCCAGTTATTTGCTTGGGGGAAAACGGGGAGGAAACTTGTAAACGGGCAATGGGATCGGGGAAGCGGATGGGGGGTATACGCTAAAGAGGGTTGGGGGAGCCCTCGCCCACCAGCCGAAAAACCCCGTGAACAGAACCCGTATAGAGCTTGGCAATAATAGGCGAACTAATGTAACGCTGTGGTAGCATAGTCAGGGCAAGATTGTCCTCTAAAGAGGACAAAGGAGGGATTGTAAGGTAAAAACATCATGAGTTGGGACTGGAGAAGGAGTCACCCAGTACTAAGGATTAACAGGAATGCAGGTGTGACCTTGTACGCTCAAGATAAGTTTGGCAATAACAAGCTGATGAGCAGCAGACTAACAGAGAAGGATAGCAACAGTTTATTCATTGGACAATGTAATGGTATGATAATTTACTAAGTGCGTGTCCTAAGGTATAAAAAAAACACCACTTGCTGATATCGGGAGAATGCGCCTTCTCCAACTAACACTGTTAGTTGCAAGTGTTACAATCCGGTAATAAAGAACCTTGATTTCGACTCAGTCTGGTGTCTGACTCACTCATTCTCGAACAAAGCAGACCTAACAGCGCTGAGCTGGGTTTGTTTAGCGAGGCTAGTCCACCACTCATTTTGGATCTCCCGGAGTTTGCGCTGAAGATGTTTGTGTGATGGAAGGCTCGTTTCTTCTCTGGCCAGGACAGCTTTGCAAGGTGAGCCTGGTGGGCAGCTCGCTTCTTTGCCAGCAGCTCCTGGATTTCCTGGCTGTTTTCGTCGAACCAGTCCTTGTTTTTCCTGGAGGAGAAGCCCAGTACCTCTTCAGTGGATTGCAGTATGGCAGTCTTCAGCTGATCCCAGAGGGTTTCAGGGGACGAGTCCGTGAGGTGGATTGCATCCTCGAGCTTTGCTTTGAGGTTTGCCTGGAAGTTTCCTCTCACTTCGTCTGATTGCAAGTTTCCAACATTGAACCTCTTTCTGGAGGCTTTACTGTTCTTGGACTTTGACTTGAAGTGAAGGTTGAGCTTGCAGCGAACCAGCCGGTGGTCAGTGTGGCATTCCGCGCTGGGCATGACCCTGGTGTGGAGCACATCTCGTTTGTCTCTTTCTCGCACCAGGACGTAGTCCAGGAGGTGCCAGTGTTTGGATCGGGGATGCATCCAGGTAGTCTTCAGGCTGTCCCTCTGCTGAAAAAGGGTGTTTGTAATGACAAGCTGCTGTTCTGCGCAGAGCTCCAACAGGAGGCACCCGTTGTCGTTGTACTTGCCGACACCATGCTTGCCCAGGATTCCTGGCCAGGTTTCTGAGTCTTTGCCGACGCGAGCGTTGAAGTCGCCAAGGATGACAACCTTGTCAGCTGTAGGGGTGCGTTGAATGAGGTTGCGCAGATCAGTGTAGAACTTGTCCTTTTCTGCTGGTTCTGTCTGGAGGGTTGGAGCATAGACACTGATGAGGATGATGCGACGCTTATTTTGAAGGGGGAGTCGCATGGACATGATCCTGTCCGAGTGGCCTGTCGGATGGTTTTCGAGTTTGGAGGCAATGGAGTTCTTGACCATGAAGCCTACACCAGATAGGCGTCGTTCATCCATAGGCTTGCCAGACCAGTAGTGTATGTAGCCCGCGCCGCGTTCTTGGAGGCTGCCTATATCTGCAAGGCAGACTTCACTGAGAGCGGCTACATCGATGTCAAGTCTGAGGAGTTCATGTGTGATGAGGGCAGACCGACGTTCAGATCGGTGGCTGTCAGCCTTGTCTAGCATGGTTCTGATGTTCCAGCATGCTAGCTTGAGCTTGTGAGGATCTTTTGAGGGGGAGGACGTGGAGGGGGAGGATGTGGATCTGTCCTCGGGCCTGCGCAATAGAGCTTTTAGGTGGAGTGCAGTGTGCGCAGTACTGGCCCCACCCTTTACACCCATGGTTTGTGTGCCGTGGCCAAGCAAGCTGGGACGTGGCAGCGAGGTCCTTGGGATATTCTTTTTATATATTACAAAATACCATATTTTCCTCCAAATCTAGGATTTCCAGCAGGTAGGGCCCCTGACGAGGGAGACCTTAGTTTTGTTAATCCTTAATTTGGCTGGACAACACATTTAATTCTTAAGAGAATATTGCAGATGGTTTGTCAAGTACAAAATCATCTAAAAAGCAAAGTACAATAATGGAAAATAAAGAGACAAAAGACAAACTTGTTACTAGTAATGAGATGCAAGAGTCAAATTTGTGGTTGAAATGTAGGCAGATCAGTTGGGAAACATCAAAAAGATAAAGCCATTTCTATATGAAAGCCATACTGCCAGTGAAGCCTGAGATACAAAGAGCAGATCTTGGAGGGGCTCCATGCCTTAGAACTTTTTTCATAATCCATTTCCATATCTTACAGTTACTGATGTGAAACCTAAATGACAAGTAATGGGGGAACTCAGTCCCAGCCATCCAGTTTAGGAACTGCTTTAATACTTCAGGTCCTTGTTGAGATAGCAACAAAAGGATAAGATTATTTCAAAGCCTCTTCACTCAAGTTAACTCTTTGCTGATAGATGCAAATTTCTCAGCATTTGCATGTTTATTTTTTTGAGAACGCTGCCACTTTTTTTTTTAATGTGGAGCGTGAAGATTGCCTGCAAGGTCTACCTTGAGAAGTTTGTGATGGGCTCCAATCCAGTGATCATTGGGGGATCAGAGGTGGAAGAGAGAGCAAATTTAAGTCACTATCTTGGAGGATCTTTTCTGGATCCAACACACCAATAGCATCATGAAGAAAGCAAGTCAGCGCTTCTACTTACTCAGGAGTTTGTGGAGGTTTGATATGACATCATATACCCTGGCAAATTTCTACAGAGGTGTGGTGGAAAGTGTGCTGACCGGCTGCATCATGGTCTGGTATGGAAACACCAATACCCCTGAGCCTAAAGCCCGTCAAAAGCTAGTTGACACAGCCCAGAACATCACAGGCAAAATCCTCGCCAGTATTGAGTACATCTACAGAGGACACTGCTGTCAGGGAGCAGCAGCAGTCATCAAAGACCTTCACCACCCAGTACACTCTCTGTTCTCGCTGTTGCCATCAGGAAAGAGGTATAGTTGCCACAAGACTCACACCACCAGGTTCAGGAACAGCTGCTATCCCACTACCATCTGATTCCTCAATGACAAACTCAATCAGAGATTAATTTAAGGATTCTTATTCGTGCACTTTATTGATTTTCTTTTTGTTTTCTCTATATTGCACAGTCAGTTCGTTTACATTCATTTTCTGTTTACAGTTCTTTGTTCATTTATCTGTTTTACTGTGTCCAGATTATTTTTAGCACTATTAATTAGTGGTAATTCTGCCATGCCCGCAGTAAAAAGGAATCTCAGGGTGTCATGTATGTACTCTGACAATAAATCTGAAATCTGAAATCTTTAGCTACTTCTCTTTATGTGATGAAGGCAATTTTCTACAAGGTGATGCATTTGGAGTTGACAAAGGAAACACGTTATTTCTCCTAATTTGCATTGATCTATGACTTGAGGGATGAAGGGAGTACCTGATGATGGTCATATTCCTGAATACCTGAAGACCACATTCTTCCAGAGATCACCAGGTTGGGAAGTGACATTAAAGAAATCAAGGTGAATTGCTGAGTGTCTGCAACAGTGCCTCCAATGGATTAATATTTAACATGTTAAATGAGCTGCCAATCAAGATTCAATAATCAAGATTCAATTCCTTTATTGTCATTCAATGGAACAGAACATGAAATATCACACTTTTTCTTCTGCCTGCCATAAGGCAAAGAGTCACCATTAGTGTCACCAGGCACCCCTTACAGTAAGAGAAAGCAAAGCAAAAGAGAATCCCTTCAGAGTCACTGAGTGGATTCACCTCCAGTGCTCTCTGCAGCCACACAGACCAATCCAAACCATCGTCAACCTGAGCTCCAGATCCAAACCTCTAAGATGTTCAGGAAGCCTTCTTGCCCTCAAGCATCCCTCTGGAATCCTGGCCCTGACTAGAGTACTGTTGGAGCTGAACCTATTCAGGCAAGTGAAGAGTATTCAATTCTGGTGGAAGGTGGAGAGACTTTGAGAGTCTGACGACCAAGTACCAGAATGTTGATGGTGGGATCTTTGGTAGTGGTAAAAAGATTGAAGAAGAGGTAGTTAAACTGCCTTGTTTTTGGAAGGTTATTGCCTGGTAGTGAAGTGATGTGAATGCAATTTGTCACAAACCAGAATATTGTAATCCTCAGTGCATATCCCAGGGAGGGAAGGCCATCAATGGATTCTAGGGTCAGGAGCAGTGACCAAGAGAGCTTTTAAGAGATGTTGAGGGTTCAGATACCTGAGCCATCTTCTGCACCTTCCGTTGCATAAGCTGCAACTCCAGGTAGTGGAGAGTTTCTTCCTGACTTGCACTGACTGTGATTTTCTGAGACAATTGGCTGCCTTGATATCAAAGACTGTAATTCTCACTTCAATGAACACTGATATTTCCAATTTCAATCACGCACTCCACCTGCGTTGCTTTCTCATTCCCATTGGTCCACCAAAGTGCTCCCTCCCTTTGTTCACCATTCACATTCCTCCTGCCCATCAATGGTCATGACTTTCCACCCCTTCACACATGGGTCCAAAGCCCATCATCCACGTACCCATCTCACTGGCTTTATTTTTCTTCTGTGTGCCATAAGGCAGACAAAGAGTTGCCATTAGTGTTGCCCAGCACCCCTTACTGTAAGAGAAAACAAAGCAAAAGAGAATCCCTTCAGTGTCACTGAGAGGATTTGCCTCCATCTACCTGCCCTTTTCCCATATTCTTTAATTGCCCTATTTTGTAAAATCTATCCAACCTTGGCTTAAATATATTTATTGTAGTAGCCTCCACTGCTTCAATGGGTAGCAAATTTCATAGATTCACACTCTCTGAGAAAAGCATTCCTTTGCATCTTCTTCTTAAGATCCTCACTCATTCTTCTAAATTTCAACAAGTGTAGTTCCAGACAACTCATTCTCTCCTCATGTACTAAACCCCTCATCTCTGGAATCAACCTGGTGATCCTCCTCTGCACCACCTCCAAAGTCTTCCTCAAGTAAGGAAACCAGAACTGTACATAATACTCCAGATGCTGCCTTACTATTACCTTGTCATGGCGAGAATAAACAACAAAATCTTTTTGAACTAATTGAGTGTTTAACTTAGAAATGGACAATGTTCCATTTAGAATTAGTGTTTTATGTTAAATCTCACTGTGGGATGATTAACTTTATTTTTGCACAGTGTTTTGGTCAAAAGAACATGGGAAATGTTTTTTTTTAATAGATGTCTGGAAAAGAGGAATAGATAATAATTATCTCCTGTATTGCCCATCCAACTTTGAGATCAGTTGATGGTTTTATTTCTTTCATTGCTTAAGGGCAGTTCTCTGGCTAATAAATGAATAAGAATCACAACCTGAAGGCCATAGCATTTGGTCTGGGATTGAATTAAGTAAATATAATCAAAAGTGAACTGTGAATTAAGCTTTGGGCTTCAAATAATTAAATACACACAGCGGTATTTATATCTGTGAAAGCAGAAGCATTAGGAGAAATGTGATTGTCTATTGCCATAGGAGATAAAAGATTTAACCTTCAATCAGTATTGTTTCAAGGTCATGTTAACATGGGTGGTAATTTTTTTTACAAATAAAATGAATACAAATAATGTGCATTGACAATGTTTTCTCAAGAGTGAAGTGGGGATTGAACAGTAACTGGTCAACTGGACCCCTTCAAGTTATATCCACAAGTTTGTTAAATTATGTTAAATGTCAACTGAATCTCTCGTTTGGTGCATTTTGAAGGATGTCCAAGTCATTTAAGGCAGAGATTGATAGGTTCTTGATTAGCCAGAGTATCAAAGGTTATGAAGATAAGGCCGGGCAGTGAGGCTGAGTGGAAAAATGATCAGCTCATGATTAAGTGGCGGGGCAGACTCATGGGGCGGAATAGCCTATTTCTGCTCCTATGTCTTATGGTTTTAACATAGCTTATTTCTTCAAATGTTCACAGAGCTTTTGATGGATTGGCTGGGGCCATCAAAATACTCATTAATAATGATCCTGAGTTTCAGAGGAGTGTGGCTAGTGGGAACTCTTCCTCCAGCTTTGGGCCAGCTTCAGACTACGTTCTGGATGTTGCTCCACAGAGGAAAACGGACTTTCCTCAGTAGTAAAAGTCATACAATCTGTCTTATCGGGATACAACTCAAACCACATTGATCAAAGGCAAACCAACTGAATTGGTGCAGTGATTCAACTCGCAATTAAATGAATTGGTTGCATATTCCATTTGCAGAAATGAATGCATTTTAAATTTACATTTAATGTTGAAGATCTGAAATAAAAACAGGAAGTGCAGGAACTGTTCAGCAGGTTACGAAGCATGTGTGGATTCGGATGAAAGGCATTGACCAGTAATTGTGCTTCTCTTTCCGTAGAATGCTGTATGACTTGCTCAGTGCTTCCAGCATTTTCTGTTTTTGCTCTCCATCTTAGTAATAGATTCATGTTAACAATAATCAAAGATTAAACTGCCATGGATTTTCACCTCAAAATTTTGATTTGCATTTCTCCTACCTGCTGTCACCTGTCTTCTCGAAGATGTCAACAAACTATCATCCTGCCCTGTGCGGAGACAGAATTTAATTTCAGATTTGTACACAACAGTTTGTTTCTAGCATGTTTCTCCCTTGCCAGTTTTAGTTCAATGGCAAGAATGTTCTGTTTCTTCTTATGGATCTCAATGGAACAAACAATGTTGAAATATTCCAAAAAGTTGGTGCTTTAGAATCATATTCACAAACTCACAAAATCAAATAACATTGTAACTGGTTCTTTAGTTGAACTCATCCATGTTAATGAATCCCATTTACCAGCCCTTTCTCAAGAGCCCTCCCTGCCATGGCTATTTAAGTGCTTGTCCAGATATTTCTGGGTCCATCATTCTCTCAGGAAGTGTGTTCTGGATCCCAAACAGCTCTAGAAGAAAAATTCTTCTCAGATATCTTCTCAACCTCTGCACCTAAACCTAAGCTCTCAGTTTTTAGAAACCTCAGCAATGTTGACTGATTTCCTACAAACTATCCTATCCATGACCCTCATAATTTTGTATCCCTCCATTAAGCCTCCCTCAGCCTCTCTTTTGGAAGAAACACAGCCCAAGCCTGACCAGTCGGTCCTTAAAACTGAAATGCTCTGCCCCAGACACATATGGTGAATCTCCTTTGCATCCTCTCCCATTCAATCACATGAAAGTGTGGTGACCATAACTGCAAACAATATTCCATGTGTGGCATGACCTGTTAACAGGGTTGTAACCATAACCTCCCTGCTCTTATATTTATGCCCTGAATAATGAAGGAAAGTTTCCCATATGGCTTCTTCATCACTTTATCTCCTTGTGGTGCCATTGTCAGATCCTTGGCCTTGGACACCATGATTTCTCTATTTCTCAGTGTTTCCTAAGGCCATAGTATTCCTTATATAAGTCTTGTTAGTCTTCCCAAAGTGTGTCACCTCACATTTTTCAGGATTAACTTATATCTACCATTGTCTGCTTATTTGACCAACTGATCAATATCATTTTGAAGTTGGCATTGACCCTCCTCATACACCATCACAGGCTTATTCATTATGTTATATTTTATATTATGTATAGATATGTTTTAAAGGAGATAAATTGTGGGTTTTTTTTAATGTAGGTCACAAACAAACACAAACACTTCACAATACAGATCTGATTTAAAATGCCAGAGCTCTGCTCAAGCCAGAGAGTCCAGGCTCCCGATGCCTTTGTAAAGACAATGGAAACTGCTTTGCTGAAGGACTTTACAAGTAGGTGTTAATTGGACATGCTATGGAGTATGGATTATTTTTTGGAAAGCAACAGATGAACGGATTCAGAAGTTTGGGTCCAGTGCCACAATCTGTCTGAATGCAGTTTGCTGTTCTAAGAAGGTCATGTGGTTTTCCAAGCAGAGAGAGAGAGAGAGAGAGAGAGAGAGAGAGAGAGAGAGAGAGAGAGAGAGAGAGAGAGAGAGACTCCTGGTTTTCTGCAGTGGCTTTTTGAAGCTTGTTTGAAACCCCATTTTGAAAAGGGTTGTGAATTCTTAGTTCAGCCTGTTCAAAGCCCTTATGGTCCATACAAGAGGAGATGGCTGGTTGTATAAAAGAAACAGAAAAGGAATGCTGTCCCACAAGCATTCTGGATAAAGGATTGTGTACCTATATTCAATTATTCAACCCAGTTGGTCAAGCAATCCCTGCTCCTAGATGTAAACAGATCACCCAGCTGGTTACAGAGAGTAGAGGCTAACCAAAGAGGGTTTCCACAAACAGGAACAGAATTAGGCCATTCAGTCCATCGAGTCTTCCATTCAAATCATGGCTGATGTATTTTTCCACTCAACTGTATTCTTCCTATTCTCCCTATAACCTTTAATAGCCTTACAGTTTCCATCTGCTATTGCTGGGTGAGTTACCTAGAGATTATGAAATGACACACTTCCCTCAAAACAGAGAAATGAATCTTCAGACATGCCTACTAATGTAAACCTGCGGGCTTTCTGGTCCATATAGAACCAAGGATCAAAAGACGAGAAGAGCTTGTAACCAAGATCCCAGCACTCTCTGAGCAAGAAGAACCAAAAGCAAATTCCTCTTCCGAAATCCTTGCAAATTAGGTTGGGTGATAAACTAGGCCCTAAAGCAGAACAGACAATTCAATCTAAAAATTGTTCTGTTTGAATAATAATAGTGATTTTCATTCAGTGTTCAATGTGACATTTCATTCTTTAATTTCCCCTCTTGCAAATTCTCACCATCGATTGTTCATTAAATCAGTTCATTTTAACATACCATTTCAGCCCTAAAAAACATTGAATTCTCTTAAATATATCATGCCCATTGTAGGAAACATAAAATCAATGATTGCCTTTAGAATAAACTGCAGGAGAGGTTCATTTTTGTACCATGAGCAATCATTGCACTCACCAAAAGGAATAATTCCCTTTAAAAAAAATAAATATTATGAAAAAAACCTTGCACAGCTTGATGAGAATTAGAAGGTAACTATCACTTTATTTGTTAGTTTAAAAGTTGTAACACATCAAGGACATCATTTATTGCCTACCAGGGCAGCCTTGAGGAGAAGTGTGGGCCGCTGCTTTGATCTACTGTCCTGACGGGTGTTCCCTGTTAGGAGGCAATTTCAGAAATTAGACCAAGTAACAATTAAATCAAGTTGATGCAAGATTCAAGATTCCTTTATTGTCATGTAATAGTACAGAACATGTAATATTACTTGAAATTCCCTTCTGCTTGCCATAAGGCAGAAAAAATGTTCCCATTGGTATTGCCTGGTGCCACTTATAGTACAAGAGAAAGAGAAACAAAAGAGACTAATTTTAGAGTCACAAGTGCTTTCAAGTTTCAGTACCCAGGTAGCCCTCCTGGGACCCAGGTGAGATTTCTGGGTCATGTGGGCAGGATGCACCTTTTAAATAGCAGTCTAACCTAACCTAAATCGCCAACCTGGGAATTTAAGCAGGATCCTGCCCCTGCGATGACATGGTGAGTGATCTCTTTCTGTTTAAAGAAAAGTTTTCCTAAACAACAACCCATAACCCCCCCAATCATCCCCCACTCCCAACCGTCAGTGGCCCCCATCCTTGCTCCTGGCTGTCAGTCAGCCCCCCCCCCCACCCAGTCACAGCCAGCAGTCATTCGCCACCACCCCCCAGTGATGTGCTGCGACCGCAAATGAAGGATGGGGTGCTACAATCGAGGGATACCGCAATGCGCTGTTCCGGTTCATGGTGACGGTTCATTGCAGGAGCAATGGCTGTCTTCCTTACCCATAATTCCCCACACTGCTGGAACCACAGTGCTTCCAACAGTGTGGGTGATTATGGGTAAGGAAGACGGGCATTGCTACCATATTCCCACATTGAGCAGTTGCCACAATCTGGAGCGGCATGTCACAGTACATCCCCAACCCAGTTTGTGGCAGCACCACATCGACACATCGCCACCACCCCTCCAGATCACGGCAGTACCCCCGATTGCAGCAGCAGAACATCGTGGCACCCCCCACCCCCAGGTGTGGCAGTACCCCTCATTCACAGCAGTGGCACATCGAGCCTCCACCCCAAGCATGGTTAACCCCATTTTACATGGCAATTTGAAAGCCCAGACTCAAGTTTGATTCATTGACAACCTGAGCTCCAGATCCAAACCTCCGATGTGATCAGGAAACCTTCAGCGCCCAAGGTCCTTCAGGAGTTCTTCTTTCCCTCAGCATCTTCTCAAAACTTGGTTCTGAAACCTGGCTCAGGCCATTCCCCAGCAACCTGCAGCCTGCAGCCCATGCGAGTCACCCAACCTCAAGACTCCTACAGCCTGTATGGTTTCCTCAGCCAGAGCCCCTTGCTGGTCTGCCACCATGGTCACCTTTCTGAAGGTTTGTCTCCTTATGTTCCCAAGTAGGGATGGTGGGGAAATTGCAGCTGGTTGTGTTCCTATGCACTTCTTATCCAAAAGAAAATTTGACACCAGCAGCAATTTGTAATTCTCTCTCTTCTCTCGCTCGGTTCAATTAATCATGACCCCACACAAAATGACAATTTTACCTACCAACCTCATATGTCTTTGGAACATGGGAGGAAAGAGAAGGATCCAGAGGAAACCCACAGGGTCACGGGAAGAATATACAAACTCCTTTTTGGAGAGGATTCACTGGAATGGGACCAGGGAATAAAAAGGTTATGGTCAGCAAAAGTTATACAGTAAGGGCTAAGAGGAGGTTATATTTCATCTTATTTTTATCAGTCTCCTAGAATATCTCCATCCTCAGTAATGGTGGGACTCAGCGTGTGAGTACAGAGGGAAAGGGTGAATCATTTGCAAGCCTGTCCAGCCAGAAGGATCTGAATTTTGTCTTCCTCCTGAGAACACCACTCTCCACAATCTCATCTCCAGCTGGTCTGATTTGATCACAAGAAAAGAAAATGCCTGGTGGCACTGGAAACAGTAAAGGTAGTGGAACAAGACAACATCCCAGATGTTGTTGTGAAGACCTCTAGTCCAGAAATAGTTGTGTCTCTAGCTCCGTTGTTCACTATATTTAAAAGTCTCTTTCACACAAAAAAAAAATCAGGATAAAGCCAATCAAACTAATCTGTGTCAACCTCTTCAATCATCAGCCTTTGGTGTTATTATAGGCCCTCATCACACCCAATTGAGTTGTTCCAGGATCAGTTTGTCTTAAATCTTGTTTAAAATGTGGATCACCTTGCTGAATGCTAGTGGTTGGACAAGAGTGAATACAGGTACCTCTGATACGGAGGCAGTATTTAACTGGGTGTGACTCTGACTAGAGTTTCAAGCAGACCAACCATGGAATTACATGAGTACATGAGCAGGTTAAAATCAAATCAGAAGATTTCAAAGTAAAAATTATTCCAGTGATTACAATCATATCTCAAAGAAAGTTTGCAGGGAAGTGTCTTCTCTCAGCCCAACCATTTTCCATCATCAGGTTAGAAGTGGGGATTCCCCTCACGAATGAAAAATGTTCAATTCCAGTCACATCTCTTGATTGAATGAAGCAGCCCGCACTTACAAGGCGCAGAAATCTTTCAAATCACTGATAGTGACAAATGATATGAATTCCACAAAACTTCGAGGCAATGGCACTCTCCAACCATCTACTCTTGACATTCAATGGCACGACAATCACTAAGTCCACATTCACAGAATCAGAATCAGAATTCATTGCCATGAGCATGTCACGAAATTCGTTGTTTTGTAACAACATTTCAATCCAATTATTACTATGAATTACATTTCAAAAATAAATAAATAGTGAAATAAAATAGGAAAAAGTGAGGTGGTGTCTGTGGTTCATTGTGCATTCAGAAATCTGATGGCAGAGGGGAAGAAGCTGTCCTTGTATTGCTGGGTACTCGTCTTTAGGCTCCTTTACCTCGTTCTGATGTTAGCAGTGTGAAGAGGGCATGGCATGGGTGGTGGTGGACCTTGATAATAGGGGCTTCTTTCTTAAGACACTGCCTCTTGTAGATGTCCTCAATGGAGTGAAGAATGGGACCCATGAGATTCCTGGCCAAGTTCAGAAATCTCTGTAGTCTTTTCCTGATCTGTGATTTGGCACCACTATACCAAACAGAAATGCAACCAGTCAGAATATTCTCCATGGTAGAACTATCGAAATTTGCATGAGTCTTTGATGATATACCAAATCACCTCAAAATCCTCATGAAGTATAGCCACGGGTGAGCCTTCTTCATGACTGCATCAACATGGAAGCCCTAAGGGAGGAGTCACGTGATGGAGTAGTGGCCGGACGGTGAACTCCAGCCCTCTCCAGAAAAGTCGGGAAAAACAAAGGAAAACACAAAGGCACAGAAATAAAAGTTACAGAAAAGTGAGTATAAAGGTGGAAAGAAGATGGCGACAAAAAAAGAAAAATCGAAAGCAACGGTAAGAAGAGAGGAAGAGAAGACAAAGGAGGAAAAAGGTGAAGGCCTTACCTGTCCGAAGAGGCCCGCTGCGGAGAGAGAAACCCGGTCCCTCAGGTAGGTAAATAATGGACTACAAAAATGGCTCGCAGAGCCGAGTAAAAGTGCGCAATAGCGCATGCGCGATGCGAATGAAAAAAAACACACCGACGGGAGGGGGGACCAGCTGGGGAGTCGATCTCCACAGCCGGCAACGACAGCTGCAGAACACCTGCAGCAAGAAGAGACCACAGAAGACAATAGAAACAAGAAAGAAGAGGAGGAAAGGGCACCAAAGAAACAACAGATGGTCAACCCAGAGGAAGAAGAAGAGGAAGAGGAAGAGTACAGTGAAATAGAAGAAGAAAAGAAAGGCAAGGTAAAGGATATACTTGCTCTTATTAAAGGATACACGGAGTCATTTAAAGAATGGCAAACACAGGAATTTAAGGATTTAAGAAAAAGAATAAACAACACAGAAGAGAAAATAAATAAAATGGAGATGACCTTAACAGAAATGGGAAAGAAAATGGACAAGATGGAAGAGCGGGCAGTAGCAGCAGAAATGGAGGTAGAAGACTTAAAAAAGAAATTGGAGAAATCTAATAAAAAAACTAAAGAGACACAAGAACTACTAGCTCAAAAAATAGATACAATGGAAAACCATAACAGAAGAAATAACATAAAGATAGTGGGCCTTAAGGAAGATGAAGAAGGCAAGAATATGAGGGAGTTTATAAAAGAGTGGATCCCTAAGACCCTAGGATGTCCAGAACTACAGCAAGAAATGGAAATAGAAAGGGCACATAGAGTATTGGCCTCTAAACCACAACCACAACAAAAACCAAGATCTATTGTAGTAAAATTCCTAAGATATACTACAAGAGAAAAGGTACTGGAGAAGACAATGGAAAAAGTAAGAGAGGGCAACAAACCACTGGAGTATAAAGGGCAAAAAATCTTCATTTATCCAGATATAAGTTTTGAACTCCTAAAGAAGAGAAAAGAGTTCAATACAGCAAAGGCGATTTTATGGAAGAAAGGGTATAAATTTATACTAAAGCATCCAGCAGTATTGAAAATATTTATTCCAGGACAACAAAACAGACTATTCTCGGATCCAGAAGAAGCACGAAAATTTGCAGAACAATTACAAAAATAGACTGAGTGAGGAAGACGGGTAATGAGAGTTAAAATGATCACGATTGATATGTATGTGGGTAAAGACAAAAATAGACTGAGGGATGAAGACGGGTAATGAGAGTAAAAATGATCACGATTGATATGTATGCGGGTAAAGAGGTATAAGAGTGAATAGAGACAATGAGCATACATGAATGTATCTGTACTTAGAGGAAAATATAGATAGTATAGACAAGAATTAATAAGGGAAGGTAATGGAATAGAGAGAATAAGGAGGGAATTAAAAGAGTGACCTTTGTGACATATGAAAAGTGAAATCTTTTCTGGGGGAGGCGGGGTGGGGGGAAATAGCGGTCACTGCAAAATCAGTTGACGCTTGCGAGTGGATTCGCAAATCCAAATGGAGAGGGGAGATGTGGTTGTCCGACAAGGGATAAAGGACAACTCAGGAGGTGAAGGGGAGATTGGGGATAAATAAGATAGAAATAGGAGAATAAGGAAAATGTTGGATGTTGTAGGAATGTTGTCTTATAAAGAGTTGAAAATAAGAAAACAGAAATGGAAAAGGAGGAAAGGTAATGATGGAAAAACGGAAAGAGAAGATAAACAAAATATAAAAGGGCTACGTTGAACTATATGTCTTTAAATATTAATGGAATACATAACCAAATTAAAAGGAAGAAACTACTAAATTTAAATGAATAAATGTATTCCATTAGAAAAAATAACATATAGGTTAAGAAATATTATTGAAATATTCGAACAAGTATAGGAGCCTTACATTAAATACAATAGCGAAAACCTACCGTGGACAAACATTACCTAAGTTGATGGAAGGAGAAAGAAAGAAAAGAATGGACTCAGTAGAATTTCTGGTGTAATTTTGTTGAATGACAACATTGACTGACTGGCTTAATGCAACCTAGATTGTATACCTAAAATGGATGAGAGGGGGGGGGGGGGGTGGGGGGGTGGTTTGGGAGGAAAGGGGGGGGAGAAAAAGTCACTGTATATGTGTGAAAAAGAAATAGTGTATATCATGGCTAATGTGATTTATGGTGTGAAAAATAAAAAATAAAAAAAAATAAAAAAAAATATGGAAGCCCTAGGATAAATCCTCAGAGATGTTGACACCCAGGAATTTTAAGTTCTTGATCCTATACACTACTGACACCTCGGCGAGGTTTAGTTCATATTGGCTTGTATCCTCCTGAAGTCCGCAATCATCTCCTTGTTTTTGCTAAAATGACTTTTGTGACACCACTCATCAAGCTGATCTATTTCCCTTTGTATGCTTCCTCATTGCAATCTGTGATTCTCTCGATGTCCTGAAGGACATCATTGGCTAGAGTCTCAAGTGAACCAACCACGGAATTATGTGAGTTCATGAGCAGCTTAGTGACTGGAAATTCTCTTGGCATGATTGCATTTTAACATTCCAAGACCTTTTCTTCATCTATAAGGCATAAGTCTGCAATGGGATGGAAATATTGTCCAATTGTCTTGATGATAATTCTCAAGAGGATCAACCACACATTTAACAATGTGCCCACATCCACATCCCAGGCAACACTTGTAACATCCATTACTGGTGTAGAGACAATAATGTGTACCATCAATAAAATGCACTGCAATTTCCCTCCCAGGATCCTACCAACATGACCTCCTTCACCAAGATGCACAGGTGCAGCACCTCGTGCAGAATCCTATTCTGGTTGGCTACCACTGGGATTCCACAGGAGTTGGTGTTGGGGGCCCTTCTTTTCACGTTGTACATAAATGATTTGGAATGTGGAATAGATAAAAACTATCTATCTAAATTTGCAGATGATACCACAATAGATGGTAGGACAGGTGGTGCTGTGGTTACAGAAAAGTTGCAGAGAGAGTCGGATAGATTAGACGAATGGGAAAAGAGGTGGTAGATGGAATACAATGTTGGAAAGTGTACAGTCATGCATGTTGGTAGAAGAAATAGACAGGCAGACTATTATTTCAATGGGGAGAAAATACAAAATTCAGAGGTGTAAAGGGACTTGGGAGTCCTCATGCAGGATACCTAAAAGTTGTCTTCCAAGTTAGGAATCAGTGGTGAAGAAAGTGAATGCAATGTTGGCATTCAGCTTTAGAGGAATAGCATAAAAGAGCAGGGATGTAATGTTGAGACTCTATAAAGCACCAGTGAGACCCCACTTGGAGTACTATTTACAGTTTGGGGCACCTTATTTGAGAAAGGACAAGCTAGTATTGGAAAGGGTTCAGAGAAGGTTTTCAGGAATGAAAGGGTTAGCATGGATGCAGGTAACTATGTAACGATTGGACTGTATTCATTGGAGTACAGAAGGATGAGAGGGAACCTCATAGAGGCACTACGGAATGCCAAAAGGCCTGGACAGAGTAGATGCGGTAAGGTTGTTTCCCAATTTCCCATGGTAGGAGAGTCTAGGACAAGAGGGCACAACATCACGATAAAAGGGCATCAATTTAAAACAGAGATGTGGAATTTTTTTAGTCAGAAGGTCACAAGTCTATGGAACTTGTCACAGGCAGCTGTGGAAGTGAAGTTGTTGGATGTATTTAAGGTAGAGACTTACAGGTATTTGATTAGTCAGGGCATCAAGGGTTAAGTGGTGAGTGGGTGAGTGGGTCTGAGTGGGAGGATGGATCAGCTCATGATTAGAATGGCAGAGTAGACTCAATTGGCTAATGGGCCTGCCTCTTGTAACCTTGTGAATGCTTTCCAATATGCACACCATCCTGACTTAGAAATATATCTCCTCTCCTTCATCATTACTGTATCTGAATGCTGTAACTTCCCAGCTAACGGAACTCTATGTGCTCATCTTACTGCCCTTGAGAACGTGGCCATATCACCTCTTAATCATGATCTCCTCTTGATCTGTGTATTGATAATATCATAGGGATGTAGGACTTAGACCCAGGAATGATGGAAAACAGACAGGATGGGAATTTAAAGGAAACTAATTTTGGTGACATGTTGATGAACAACATTACTGGGAGACATTTGCTTTAACTGTAACTTTCCACTGAATGGATGATCAAAATTAATTCAACTGAAATATTCAAAAGGAATCATGGTGAAAGAGAATTTAAAAAAAAATCTACAGGGCTCTGAGGAGAATGAGACAGGCATGTTCAATTAGATGGGGGTTTACTGTCCTATGTCCAGACCCACGGAGCAGTTTCTCCTTTCCCCAGCCTGGTATGTCCTAATGTTATACATGAATCTAAGTGAAATCAGTAATGTTGCAGTAAATAACCTCTGTGAGAGAGACTCTGATGAAATAGAATTAAAGATAGAAGCATTAATACAAATCTTTACCAAACAATTTTGCCCAGATCCTTCCCAAATAAACATCACTCCCAATGTACAGGTAAACGCAAAAAAGAAGCAGCCAACCCTTCCCACATCAGGAGGCATGGCAGAAAGCTGGCTGTTCTTGCAAATGAGAATGCATGGTGTCCTAAAACACCTTGAAATATTTCAACATCAAATGGTTGATAAAGATAGAAAAGTCTCTGTCAGCGTCAACTCAGCTTGAGTGATATTAATCAACAGGAAATCATGCTTTTTGTGCACTGTGGCATGGAATATAAAACTGATGGGTTCTGATAATGTTATAGATATGAGGTTGACCTGACATGGTTACCTGCATCCAGAGACATTGATGAAGACAGTGTCATATGCTTTCATTCCTATGTCTGTCTCAGGAGCCAATTTCCATACACAGGCTTCCATCCCTGAACTCAGTCAGACCCGGAGAAAGAACTCTGCTGCCCTTATCTGGACTGGCCAAACATGTTTCCAAGTCTATCACTGTAATGCCATTGGTCATTAACCTCCCCCAGAAGACAGCTCATCACCACCTATGCAAGCTACATTTACGGGTGGGAAATTCATGGTGGGTCTTGGACAAAGCGGACACCTCTCAGGAATAATCTTCCATGTCAATCTGAATGTGAATTAACCTTTTCTTTTATATTGATTACCTTTTTTTCTGTCTCATTGCACACTATAGTAATTTAGTGTATTTTACAGACATATGTGGCTGCAGGAAATGAGTATTTCAGTGCATCTATGCATTCATGGCAATAAATTCTCAACTCGTAATTTTCAATGGAAGCAGAGTATGAGTGACTGTATAATTCTATGCCTGTAATTCAGGTATCATTCAGACCAATGTACATAATACCTCAAGGACTAATGATTCATTTGTCACTATTCCCTGCTAAATTGGGAGAACTATGGTGGCATGATCAGTATAGCCATTAACATTATGCTATGACAGCACCAGTAACCTGTGTTCAAATCCGGCACTGGCTGTAAGGCACGTTCTCTCATGAATGCATGGGTTTCCTCCCACCTTTCAAACTGTATAGAGGCTGTAAGTTATGTGGGGTATTTAGTGCTGTGAGTGGGTGGTATGTCTAAAATAAATTGTGGTTTATTCTGCGCTGCAGCTCTGTCACCCTCTCCCCCCTCCCACCCTGTCCCTCACAGTTCAGAGAGCTTCACTGCTCAGTTTCCTGATGTAATTCCTGCAGTGTTGTGAGTGGGTGGTGAGATGTCTCACCTTGCAATTCAGCTGCCAGCCTGCATCCCACACCACCCAGGCTGAGGCTGAGATTCTGCTTTCACTGGGCATTGTCTTCCTCTGCCAACTCAGTAAGAGGAGATGATTGGGTTCAGGCACCCGGTGTGTAGCATATACTCATTTGGCCACAGAGGGAAGCATTGTCTCAGCACACCACCTCCTCCCGACTTCCTTCTCTCCTGTACTCTGATCCAGCAAGCTCTGGTGCAATCTGCTGGTTTCTCACAACTTTTCTTCTGTACTTGCCCTCTGTGGAGACTGCATATATTTGTCTGCTGCAGAATTGCAACCAAGTTTAATCATTCCATTCTTCGATCCTCTCTGAATTCCCTCTGCAATTTTACCCCTTTGTCTCATCATTTTTCCTTATTTTCCTTCATTCCACCAATGTTGACCATGCCTTCAGCTCTCAAAGTCCAATCTGTCCTCTCTCAACCTCTCCTCCTGCAAGATGCTTCTTCATCCCTCCTCTGGCAGTATTTCAGTCGCCTGCCCCACTATCTCCTCAAGCAGCACAACTTTATTTGTTTTTAAATTTAGGCATACAAGCCCTTCTATTCTCACGTCCATGCTGCCCATCTACACCAATTAACCTACAACCCCTGTACATTTTTTGAAGGGTGAGAGGAAACCTGAGCACCCAGAGGAAACCCACGCAGACACAGGGAGAGCATACAAATTCTATATAGACAATACCAGGTTTAAACGTGGGGAGCACTTTATTGGTATTGTAACAGCATTGCACCCTAATTTTACATGCTCCTGTGACTTTTGGAGCATATTGTTGAGATGAGCATTGCGACACCATAAGTTAGTGAAAGAAATTGCCAAGAAAATATCAAGAAAAAGTGGAGTCATTGATTGCAGGATCTATAATGTGATAAACTTGAGGCAGAGATAAATAGCAAGAGAAATGAAATTGCCATAGTTATTTCATGAGGGTGGATCTCATTGAAACATTTGTAGCTGGAGGACTGGGACATCGTTGGCAGCTATGCGCTCTGGTAATGCGCCTGCTAAACTGCTGTGGCTACACGTGATTCTGTTGATTTTGTCTGGAAATGCATGTTGGCCTCAGTAGGTTTTCCCTTATTGGGCGCAAATTTTTTGAGAGAGCATGGTCTCCTGGATGATGTACATAAATGCCGTCTGATAAACACGGCTAACTTCCAAAGTTTGCCCCTTAAAAGAATGTGTCGTTCTTTCCAACCAGTAAGAGTTCAGGTGATTCAGCAGAATGCATACGCCTCGATACTTAAAGAGTTCCCGGGACCGTTGACGACTAATTTTCAGGATAATAAGCCGCGGCTTGGAGTATATCATTATATTGATACAACTGGTCCACCTGTTTATGCTCGGGCTGGATAGTTACATGGAGAGGAGAGGACTGGAGGGGTATGGATCGGGTGCTGGTCAATGGGACTAGGAGGGTGGAGATTTGTTAAGGCATGGACTAGTAGGGCCGAACTGGCCTGTTCTGTGCTGTAAGTGCGTATATGGTTATATGGTTATATGGCTTGTAGGCTTCCAAAAGACAAGCTTACAGTTGCAAGAGCAGAATTAGAGGTGGTATGCAGGTCCAAAAATCCATGAGCTTCACCCCTTCACATGGTGCCTAAAAGCTGCGGTGGTTGGCAGCCATGTGGGGACTACAGGCGGTTAAACAATATAACCATCCCGACCATTATCCAATCCCTCATATTTAGGATTTTTCAGTGTGGTAGATTTAGTAAAGGAATACTATCAGATTCCAGTTCACCCTGAGGATGTTCCAAAGATGGCTATTATTATCCCTTTTGGTCTCTTTGAATTTATCAGAATGCCATTTGGTCTGAAGAACGCAGCCCAGATGTTTCAAAGATTGATGGACGTTGTCACTAGAGACTTAGAATGAGCCTTTGTATATTTGGATGACATCCTCATAGCAAATCCCGATGAGGAATCACATAAACGACACCTCTGTCTCCTATTCACTAGGTTACAGGATTCAGGCCTTTCAGTCAACCCTGCAAAATGTCAATTCGGTACAGCTACAATTGATTTTCTCGGCCACAGGATTTCTCGTACTGGAACAATACCATTGCCGAACAAAGTGATTGCCATATGCAAGTTTCCCCAGCCTCTTACTCGGAAGGGTTTTCAACGATTCATAAGAATAGTTACCTTTTACCATCCTTTTATTAGAGGAGCGGCAGCTGTGATGCACCCACTGTTTGACCTATTAAATAGAAAAAGATCAAATACATTGCATTGGGATGAGGAAGCAGACATGGCTCTCGAAAAAACCAAGGATTCTTTGGCATCTGCGGCAAGTCTTGCCCAGCCAGATCATGAAGCGCCCCTCTTGCTAACTACAGATGCATCTGACCATGCAATTGGTGCAGTGTTGCAACAACATGTAAAAGGACAATGGGTGCCACTTTCGTTTTATAGCAGACATCTTCGGCCTACAGAGATCAGATACAGCACATTCGACCGAGAATTACTGTCATTGTATTTGGCGGTGCGCCATTTCAGATACATGCTGGAGGGTCGAGTGTTTACGGCCTTTACTGATCATAAACCCCTCATGCAGGCCATGAATATGATATTTGTCCATGAGGCAGCAACGCCAATTGTCATTCATCTCTGAGTTCACGACTGACATTCGGTATGTTGCTGGTTTTTCCAATCCAGTGGCAGATGCCCTATTGAGACCAACTATCTCTGCAGTCCAAGATGGAATTGACACGGCACAGTTGGCAGAAGATCAGCAGCGGGATGAGGAGGTACAAGCCTGCAAAATCACCATTACAAGTCTCCAGGTTGAGGAAATCACAACTGAGGCAAGCGGTTCCACACTCCTTTGCGACATGCGCACAGGACACCCTAGACCCATTCTACTGGTTAGCTGGCGCAAGAAGATCTTCGATGATACACATTATCTTTTGCATCCTTCCATTAGATCTTCCATTAAACTAGTGTCAAATCGTTACATGTGGCACGGTCTAAAGAGAGATGTCACCCTATGGGCCAAAACTTGCCTTCAGTGCCAAAAAGCTAAAATTCACAGACACACGCGTGCACTGTCTGAAAGATTCTCCACGGTGGATGCAAAATTTCAGCATGTCCACGAGGATGTAGTTAGACCTTTGCTGGTCTGTCATGGGATGAGATATTTATTTACTGTTTTTGACCATTTTAGTTGTTGGCCGAAAGCAATCCCTTTGCAGGCAGCAGACACGGAGACCTTATTTTTCATTGGGTTGCACGATTTGGTGTACCTAGTCACATCACTTCAGATAGAGGTACGCAGTTTACTTCCCACCTGTGGACACAGATTTCAAGCTTCTGTGGAAGTAAATTACACCACACAACTGCCTATCATCCTCAGTCAAATGGACTTGTGGAACGGTTCCATAGGCATTTAAAGTTGGCACTTAAGGTGAGACTGCAGGGGCCGAACTGGATGGATGAATTACCGTGGGTGCTATTGGGAATACATATAGCACCAAAGGAAGGATTGCCAGTTTCAACTGCTGAGATGATCTATGGAATTCCTCTATCCATTCCAGGTGACATACATTTCGGTAGTGACATAAATCAAGCAGCTGACTTGGATATTTTACGTCTTGTGAGAGAAAGCAACAGGGCAAAACAACCCTACCCCACGGTTTTTCATGGGAGCTCCAAACATCAGGTGCCACACGACTCCGGAATTTGTGATGGTTAGGAAAGGTCAGAAAAACTCAGCATTTCAATGCCCATATGAGGGCCCCTTTAGGATAATCAGGTGAGAAGGTGTGGTATTTACATTGGACATAGGGGCCAAGAAGATCCAGCTGCGCTGGATGGGTCACGTCTCCAGAATGGAGGACCATCGCCTTCCCAAGATCGTGTTATATGGCGAGCTCTCCACTGGCCACCGTGACAGAGGTGCACCAAAGAAAAGGTACAAGGACTGCCTAAAGAAATCTCTTGGTGCCTGCCACATTGACCACCGCCAGTGGGCTGATAACGCCTCAAACCGTGCATCTTGGCGCCTCACAGTTTGGCGGGCAGCAACCTCCTTTGAAGAAGACCGCAGAGCCCACCTCACTGACAAAAGGCAAAGGAGGAAAAACCCAACACCCAACCCCAACCAACCAATTTTCCCCTGCAACCGCTGCAACCGTGTCTGCCTGTCCCGCATCGGACTTGTCAGCCACAAACGAGCCTGCAGCTGACGTGGACTTTTTACCCCCTCCATAAATCTTCGTCCGCGAAGCCAAGCCAAAGAAGAAAGAAAAGAAAAGGGGCCAAGAGTGTATGTTCACAATTGAACGACTGAAACCGGCACACACTGACCTCTCAAGACCAATCTCGTCACCTCTGAAACATCCCAGAGGAAGCCAGCAGGGACCTGCATCTGGCAACCGCGTTTCTGGGGGGGTGGGTGGTGTAGTGGGAGCCCCGTGCATACAACAGAATCACACACAGCCATAGCAGTTCAGCAAGCGCATTCTCAGAGCACATAGCTGCCAATGATGTCCCAGTCCTCTGGCTACAAGCCAGGCACCAGCAAATAGGAAAAGCGCACGAATAAGAGCCCGCGCTTTTTATGGCACCTGACACCCGAGGGTCAAAAGTGACATCACTACCGCATCCCAGAAGGCTCAGTGTGAAACGTGCAGAGGGAACTATAACAGCTGTGGTTAAGCACAATAAAGCCACTGATTCCTGACTCTACTGTCTCCAGTGTCATTTATTGCCACTTGCGTAAAGTAGTGTCGTCAGATAGGCCACATTTTATATGTTGAAAGGCATGGACAGAGTAGATGTATAAAGGTTGATTCCCATGATGGGAGAGTCGAGGATGTCAGGTTATTGGTAGGTTCTTGTTTAGCCAGGCATCAAAGGTTATTAGGGAAGGCAGGCCAGTGAGGCTGAGTTGGAAAATGGTTTAATGGCAGGGCAGACTCGCCAGAATAGCCATTTTCTGCTCCTATGTCTTATGGAGTTATCAGCATTTTAGGTCTTGTGTGGTAGAAATTGGCCCTCAGTTGTACCCCTGAAATGCATCTTATCATCACATCTTTGCTTCTGATACTCAAATCCATTGACTTGAACAAAGCCACATTTTGGAAACAGAGCAGAGAGCTGCCACTGTGTTGAGGTGGAATCTCTCCCTTGATGATTCAAATGCCTGTGATCAACTTGAAGACTGCGCCAAGCCTTGAGATAAAATCAGGAGAATATAATGCTAACTATTGCAATAAGGTGTTTGCAGAACTGAACTGCCATCAAAATTGCTAAGAGATAGAAAGTTAAAAATGTAACACTTGGATGCCATCATTAATTAGCACAGGGATCTCTATTAATATTAATGTCTTTGGGCAAGTGTCCATCACCTTTGGGAAACTGAAATATTTCTAATACTTAATTATTCAGGAAAGTGGAGCAAACAAATGAAGTGAATGACCCAAAACTAGCACATCATTAGTGGTTGAAGAACACATTAAATCTTTCATCCTGCCTCTGAAACAACAGCAGGCGAATCAAAGGAAAACATCAACCCACTTTTACTGTCCTGCCCTTCATTTTGAAAGAGTGTACTCAAAATTAATGAGGTTACTAAAAATAGAGGACATCTAATTCTAACTAAATGTGCTATCCAGGGCATCATGACCAGGAGTTTCCTATGGCATTTTACTAAATGCTGACATCCATGGGGGCAGCTGAAGTACTTGTCATCCATGGTTTCTGTTATGCTTGTTCCTCGAAGAAGAACAACTTTATTTTTCAAGCTGCTTTAACCAACTCAACTTAATTTTTGTTCCGGCGCACACCGTGCGCATTGCCTACTGAGATATGTACTTATTTATTATACACACATCTTTCCCATTTAAAAAAAATAATGAAAAAATACGCAAATACATTACGATGTCGACTTAACAAGGGTATCTACATTCCGTGGCCAGACTCTTGCCACTCAGCAGCTTTCAATCAGTATCTGAGGTGCTTTAACAGTCCTTTTTGGTCTGGTATGTGTTCCCACCAGTGCATTGCTTGTATTTGTTCTTTCTATACATGTGGTGGCCCCTTTTATGTACTAACAGGTGATGGGTCACAACCATGGGTGGGAGCTTGTGATCATAGAGGTGTCTCCCTCTATCTGGATCTGGTAGGAATGTAGATCCATTACACTGACCTTATGCCTGAAATGTGATCTCGGATTCGGTCTTGAACCCCAGGCTTCAGAACTGGTTGGCTTTTCGCAGTCTTAACATGATACTGTTTCTGTTTTACTTTCTCTTCCACTTTGGTCTGTTTGACCTTGTGTGATCTTTTAGGTGTCAACAGATTTTCATGCATTGGAAGATTGGTACGTATGCGTCGACCCATCAGCATTTGGGCAGGAGAAAAGCTATTCTGTGGTGGTACACTTCTGTGAATCATTAGACTTCTGTGGAAATCCTCTTGCCCATCATGTGCTTCATGAGGTTCCTTAGCATCTTGACAGAACTCTCTGCTAGGCCATTAGACTTTTAGTGATACAAGCTTGAAGTTATATGTGGAAACCCCAAGTATTGGCAAAGGACTCAAATTTACTGCTCGAAAATTGTGGACCATTGTCTGATACAACTGTACTTCACAAGGAACTCCATGCCTCGCAAACACCTTTTCCATGTAAATGATAACTGCTTTGCTGGATATTGACTGCTGTGTTGCAACCTCTGGGTAATTGTCTGTTACTACTATATGCCTCTTTCCATTCCAGTCAAACAAATCTGCTCCAAGTTTGAAGTACAGCCTATCTAGTACAGGGTGTGGTGTAAGCAATTTTGCTTGCTGCTTTGGTCTATAGGTAAGGCATATTTTGCCCAAAGCAGTAGTCTAGTTTATGTCTTGGTTCTTTCAGTGTTGAGGATGCTAGGAGGGTTCAGAATGATTTGGACAAGTTAGGCGAGTGGGCCAAAACGTGACAGATGCAATAAAATGTGGATAAATGTGAGGTTACCACTTTGGAGGCAAGAACAGGAAAGAGGACTATTATCTAAATGGTATCTGTTTGGGAAAAGGGGAGATGCAGAGAGACTTGGGTGTTGCTGTGCATTTTTCATTGAAAGTGGGCATGCAGGAGCAGCAGGCAGTGAGGAAGGCGAATGCTATGTTGGCGTTCATAGCAAGAGGATTTGAGTACAGGAGTACAGGGATCCTGCTACAGCTGTACAAGGCCTTGGTGAGACTACATCTGGAGTACTGCATGCAGTTTTGGTCTCCTTATCTGAGGAAGGAGATCCTCGCCATGGAGGGGTTGCAGAGAAGATTCAATAGACTGATACCAGGGATGGAAGGAGTTGCATATGAAGAAAGGTTAGATAGACTAGGCTTGTATCTCTGGAATTTAGAAAACTGAGGGGGCATCTTATAGAAACATATAAAATTCTTAAGGGTTTAGACAGACTAGATGCAGGTAGATTGTTTCAAATGCTGGGAAAAACCAGAACCAGGGGTCTCAGTTTAAGGATAAGGGGGAAGTTTTTTAGAACTGAGATGAGGGAAAAAATTCTTCTCCCAAAGGGTGGTGGATCTGTGGAATTCTTTGCCACAGGAAGTAGTTGAGGCCGGATCCTTGTCAATATTTAAGAGAAGGTTAGATTTGGCCCTTATGGCTAAGGGTATCAAGGGGTATGGGGAGAAGCCAGGAACCGGGTACTGATCAGCCATGATCATATTGAATGGCAGTGTAGGCTTGAAGGGACAAATGGCCTACTATTGCACCTAGTTTTCTACGTTTCTACAGCCAGTACATCACCACTCAAGATCTACACTTGCATTTTTCCAAACCATTTGTGTCCTTCATGTATGTTCTGGAGTATTTCCTAGTGTAGCAACAGTGGAATCGCAAACCTGTTCCCTTTGAAGACCATATCTTTAACAACTGACAATAATCCCAAATGCCCATTGGACAGTCATTCTTAGCTGCTGGCCATCCTTTCTGTATTGTTTCTTTGAGTTCTTTCATTGTTTCATCTGTCTCTGTTGCTTTCCTGATCCACTCTGTTGAATCCTGGGATAATGGAAATGAGGTGATAATCATGTCAACATTGGCTTGCATCTCCACATTAACTTTCTGGTCACTCTTTTCTTTCCTCTCAACTTCTCGAGACATTGCACCAGCTGCAAACATGTATTTTCCTGGCATGTCGATCATATTCTCATCATATTTCTGCAGCCTTATCAACATGCGCTGTACTCTCATGGGACAATCATTCATTGGTTTGGACCTAATGAGACCAAAGATTTATGGTATGTCTCCACTTCAAGAGCATGTCCATAAATGTATTGATGGGACCTCTCACATGCAATAGTGCTGGCAAGAAGCTCTCTCACTTTCTGTGCAGAGCTGGCTTTTGCACTTGTTAAAGCCCTCGATGCATAGGTCACAGGTTACCATGTGTCCTCATGCTGCTGCAGTAGTACTGCTCCAAAGTCATGTCGGGATGCATCAACCAAGATCTTGGTGTGCCTATCTGGATCATAAAATTTTAGTATAGGCTCTTCTGTTAGGACTTTTTTGAATGCCTGAAAGCACTCCTCTTGCTCGTGCGACCAGATCCACTCATTTTTCTGCTGAAGGCGGATCCTAAGTGGTGCTGACACAGTCAACAGACAAGGGATGAACTCAGCCACCATCCCCAGGAAACGTCTCACCTCTTTGTTTTGAGGCTTCGCAAAATCCTCAATGGCTGATGTCTTTCTTGGATCAGGCTTCACTCTCTGTTCAGATATGACATCTCTTATGTAGGTCAGAGACTTTTACACCAAATTCACATTTCTCTTTATTTAATTTTAAATTGATATTCTGTGTCATGTCATGTTCATTCTTGGTGGACCCCCATACAATGATGTTATCCATCATAGTCTCAACTCCATGTATACTTTCAAAGATCATGTGGATGGTTTTATGGTAGACTTCTGATCCAGATAAGATCCTATATGGTAGCCGAAGAAAGTGGTATCTTCCTTGTGGAGTATTGAAAGTGCATAGTCTTGAACTTACTTCATCGAGCTTCATCTGCAAAAACCATGATGACCCACCAAGCCTGCTAAACCACTTGGCATCTGGAAATCAGGACATGATTTCTTCCCATGTCGACTATTTAAAATGTTCCCTTTTAATAGCTCTATTGGGATTCTTGGGTTCAGACATATACACAATGCTCCATTTTTCTTTCACACAATGACCAGTGAGTTCAATTTTCTGTATGACTTTCATCTGTTTCATGCATTCTTGTTTAAGTTTGTCTCTAAGTGGAAATGGAACTTTCCTGCATGCATGGACAACAGGAGCCACTGTCTTATTTACGTGGATCTTATGTATACCAAGTAAACATCCAAGCCCCTCAAAGACATCTGCAGCAAGTAAGAATCTTGGTGTCTCTGTTCTTTGTACAATGTTTCTGACAATAAACTCATCATCATTTCAGAATCAGAATCAGGGTTTATTGACACGAACAAGTCATGAAATTCAATGTTTTGCGACAGTATCATAGTGCAAACATCTTACTATAAAAAAGTAAAATTTAAAGTTGTGTGCTTATCTTTGGTCTGCGAAGCCACTATGAAAACTCTTTTCACCAGGTTGAACTCTTCACATGCACTCAGACCTAATATTGGCTGTACTCTCTTTTCTACATCAGTAGCTGTGACTTTAGATGCTGCCGTTTGTTTTGAAGATCACCATACAGCCCCCTTTGACTGGAATGCTCTCTCCAGTGTAGCCTGTCATTTTTAATTTCACTGGATAAATCTTGCTCTTTATGGTGAAGGTCTTTTAATTTTAGATAACAGATTCACCTGGGCTCCGACGTCGAGCTT
The DNA here is from genome assembly GCF_036971445.1 of Narcine bancroftii. Taxonomy (NCBI): domain Eukaryota; kingdom Metazoa; phylum Chordata; class Chondrichthyes; order Torpediniformes; family Narcinidae; genus Narcine; species Narcine bancroftii. Next base: position 132,837,293 of record NC_091476.1, read on the forward strand.
AAATGAAATTACTATCTCATTCATAGTCACTGGAACGATCCATTCCATTTTACCAGCAGCAGTCTGTAGTGAATCGTCAAAGAATTCCTCAATTTCTTCATCCTCTGTGTGCACCTTTTTCTTGGTACCCCAGCTTTGCAGCACTTTGCAAAATGATTCTTCTTCCCACATTTAATTCAGGTCTTTCTATAGGCAGGACACATCTTTAAAATATCTCCACCTCCACACCTGGCCATTTGCTGTTTGAGCCTACCCCTTTGCTTTTCTGTAGCTGTGGGAAACTCTTGGTCCTCTGCTTTTCTGTTTTCATGCACTATTGTGTTTATCCTATGCAGCTTCTTAGCTTGTGTTTGTGTGGTCTCTGCTGCCCTACACATATTCACAGCCTTTTCCAGTGTCAACTCTTTTTCACACAACAAAGTCCATTACCTGGGATTCTGCAAACTATTCTGTCTCTATTGAGTGAGTTTTTCAAATCTCCAAATTCACAGGACTTACTCAGTGTGTGAAGCTCAGCTAAGTATTAGTCGAAGCTCATACCTTGTTTCTGGTCACAGGAGAAAAACCTGAATCTCTCAAATGTGATGTTTTTACTTGGAACAAAATACCAGCACTCCTCAAATTTTGTCATCAGTGTCCAACATGAAAGCTGTCTCATCAATTTGAAAAATGTTATAGATTCCAGGGTGTCAACATCTCTGAAGATCTGTCCTAGAGCCTTCATGTTGATGCAATCACAAAGAAAGCTCACCAGTGGTTATACTTTGTGAGGCATCTGAGTGGATTTGATGTGCCACCGAAGACTCTTATAAACTTATAGGTGTATCGTGGAGAGCATTCTGGCTGGTTTCATCACTGCCTAGTATGGAAGCACCAAATCTCAGGACATGAATAAACTCCAGAGGGTTGTTAACTCTGCCTGCGACATCACAGGCACAAGACTTTACTCCATCGAGGTCATCTTCATGAGGCAATGTCTTAAAAAAGCAGTCTCCATCCTCAAAGACCCCCACCACCCAGGCCACACCCTCTTCACTCTGCTACCATCGAGAGAAAGGTACAGGAGCGTAAAGACAGCTTCTTCCCTGCTGCCATCAGATTCTTGAATAATCTTTACTTTTAGTGCACTTTTATTTTTACTTTTTTATAGTAATGTCATAAGATGGTTATAGTATGAATGTTTGCACTATGATACTGCAAGAAAACATTGAATTTCATGACTTGTTCACATCAATAAGTCCTGATTTTGATTCTGAAATGATGATGAGTTTATTGACAGAAACATTGTATAAAGAAGAGGCATGAAAATTCTTACTTGCTGCAGTCAAATAGGTATTTGTAAAAAAATTATGATAAACTTAGTTGAATTTAAAAAGTAAATGAATACATGAGATTGATGGTAAGTATTCATAGTTACCCAAGTGCAAAAAAATGATTTGCAACATTGCAGACAGTCTATGATGGGCATAAAGAACTGTTCTTGAACCTCTAGGAGCTGGTTTTCCAGTTTTGTACCTTCTGCCTGAAGGTAGCAGTGAGAAGAAGTTGTGAGGTAAATGATGGGTGTCCTTTTATGATGTTGGCTGCCTTCTTGAGGCAGTGCCTCGCATACATGACTTGTGAATGTTGGAGCCTATGATAGACTTGGCTATATTTGGTACCTTCAGCAGCTTTCTGCATTCCGAGCACTTGGATTGCCCAACTAGGCTGTGATGCAACAGTCAGTATACTTTTCCCAGTGTATCAGCAGAAGTCTGTTAGACTATCCAAAGACGTGACAAATTTCCTCAGACTCCTTAAAAAGTAGTTGGACAACCTTGAAATCTGATAGGAACAGGAATTTGGGAGCAATTAGACTTGCAGAAACGCTCATTAAATTTCTCCATGTGCATTTAATTTTCAGAATAGCCTTCTTCAGAAGTTGGTGATGAGGGAGTCAATCAGCCCACAGTGCTAACCAATTGTCTGTCATTTAAAAAGCCTTCCTCTAATGCCATTAAACTATCATCTGAGACTCCTCAATATGAATTATGTAGGTTGCTGAATGTTTAATCAGAGCCAGGATAGAGTGTGTGGGACACTCACACTTCTCAAAACCACCTTCAGTCTCATAATGCAGATCAACACAGTCCATCTGGTTTCGTTACTGGAAATAATTGTTGGAAAATCTAGACCTTTGAAATTATGATGATTAATTCAAAATCACATCCATTCCAGTTCATGAATGAGTTTGACAATGAAATAGCTTTATTCTGACTTTTATGTTTTAATACATCCTCAGTTATCCCACAAGAATCAGTAAAATATATGAAAATAATTAGCTGATAAAATGAAACATTCCTTCAAAGCTGCAAATAAGGTGTTTCATTCCGAGTTGGTTGCTGCAGCAGAGAGGCAGGGACGGTTTGATGGAGCTTTATACCTGCATCCCGTGCTCACGTGCATTCTGTAACTGAAGCCAACAAGACTCGAGCAATTACAATGAGAAATAAAATCTACATTTCAACCAGAAGGTCAAAATAGAAAATATCTCCACTAATTTCAGCACCAACCCAGAGCTGTGACCACTTCCATCTAGAAGTACAAAGGTACAGTTGCAACAAAGAAACACCACTCCCATCATCCCTTCCAAGTTGTACGACATTTAACTTCATTCCTTCTTATTCCAAGTCTAAATCATGGAACTCTTGATCTATTAGTGCCTGACTCTAAACCAGTGGTTCCCAACCCTTTACTTTCCACTCACATACCACTTTAAGTATTCCCTACGCCATAAGTGTTCTGTGATTAGTAAGTGATTGCTTAAGGTGGTATGTGAGTAGGAAGGGAAGGTTGAGATTCACTGCTCTAGACCCAATTATTACTGAAATATTTTGCTTGAGAAAAATTGTCATTGGCCTATTTCCTTTGGAGTTATGAAACTGTGCACATAACGAATCAATTTGGAATGATTAAAACGTGGTTTTCAAACTTTTTCTTTCCACCCACATACTACCTTAAGCAATCCCTTATTAATCACAGAACACTTATGGCATAGGGAATACTTAAAGTAGTATATGAGTGGAAAGTAAAAGGTTGGGAACCACTGCTCTAAACCAATGGTTTTCAAACTGCACCCCCCTCCCCAAACTCACATTCCACTTTAAGTAATCCCTATACCATAAGTGTTCTGTGATTAGTAAGGGATTACTTAAGGTAGTATGTGAGTGGAAAGAAAATGTTTGAAAAGCACTATTTTAATAATACCTAATTGACATGTTTTGTGCACGGTTTCATAACTCCAAAGGAAATGGACCAACAACAATTTTTCTCAGGCAAATTATTTCAGTTACAATTGGGTTTAGAGCAGTGCTTCTCAACCTTCCCTTCCCACTCACATCCCTTACTAATCACAGAGCATATATGGCATCGGGATTGCTTAAGGTGGAATATGAGTTTAGAGGGGAAGTTTGAAAACTATTGCTTTAAACATACTGCAGCTTTTAAGATGGAGGCTCGTTTAACCTTTTCAGGAGATGATTTAGGATGAAGAACCTGAAACAGGTGCTGCACAATCTGCTGAATGCAATGCCAAAATGTATCAAAAACTCTGCTGCTTTACTCTGCGCTTCAAATCCTGCATGTTCATGCGTTTATCAAGAGATCTCTCAAACACTATTATCCTATTTGCTCCCATCACCACCCCAGGCAGCCTTTTCCAGGCATCCATCACCCTCTGTGTAAAAAACTGGCCCTATATATATCCCCTTCGTACCTTCCCCATCTCTTACTTTAAACTTGTCTTATATGACAGTTTTGCCCTGGGGAAAAAGATTCTGGCTATCTACCATGTATATGTTAATGACTTTATAAAAATTATTTGAAGTCTCCCCTCAGCCTGTGACACTCGAGAGCAGGGCTTCCCAAAATTTAGCCCATGGAACCCTTTTGGGGAGCACTTGGAAATCACAGAACCCCAATCGTCAATTACAGTTTAAAAGACCTGGTAAATACAGAAGCCCTACTCAGAAAGTAAATAAACTTACCATTCTACATGTTTAAATCATTTGAATGCCTCCAATTTACATTTAATGGGAAAAATGCAACTGTTTCTTGTCCTCACAGATCTTCTTAATGTTTGTGCATCCTGTGCCTCTCTATTCCCAGCTGAGGTGAATCCACGTGACAAATAATTTTGTCATACCTTCATTTCTTTATAACACGATTTTTCCAATATAGGCGTAATCGAATAATCTTGGTGGGACCTCAGTACTTTCTTCAGATGAATTTTCCTGTCTCCTAGTTTCTTTCTTAATCCTTAATATTGCACACTTGGAATATCTTTAAAATATGGCCAACTTCGCACCAAAAGAAATCGGATTCTCATTGGATGAAAATGATGCGCAGGCCTGACATCTGCAATGCTGACATCAGGCCTCATGACATCATTTTGTTTTCTTAGGGTGGAGTGCGCTGTTTGCTGCCGTCCCAGAAACAAATTGAATTAGAGACAGAAGTAATAAGTGGTTTCAAGAAAAACAGGTAGATTGTTATTACTCCCTGTCGTTTCTTGTGCAGAACCCTTATGCCTTTCCATGGAACCCATTTTGTGAAACCATCCTCTAGTGAAAACAACCCAAGTTGTCCAACCTCTCCCCCCATAGCCAACATCCACTTAATCAGAGAACATCCTAGAAAATCTCCTCTGTACAATTTTAAAGCCTCCACATCGTTCTGTGATGGGGCAACCAGAATTGCACACAATGATTTACAAAGTCAGTGTGGGTGGAGGGAAACATTGCACTGAATCTCCACCATTTATCAAAGTAGAGAATAGCCATGGAAACATTGTCTACACTTCCCTTCCAATTCTACCCAATCTCTGCTTTCAAAATGAATTATTCAGTTTCCTATTTTTTGTAATTAATCAGAACTACAATTAAAAGCGCGCCATGTTTTTGGTAATTAAATACCATGAATCTGTAGCCCCATTTCCACTGGCACCTTGTCTGGAATTGACGGCCAATTTACTGGTTAAGGGTCCAGTGGAAAAGGGAAACAATTAGCATGCTGGTGTCAAATGACATAAAATCATGCCAAGGGTTGATGGCCTCAACCCCTACTCACATCCCTGATGACAGCTAAAGCTGGTGTGCCAATTAAACCAGTGGGAAAAGGACAAGTTGTATCCCTGGACTATTGTTGAAGGTAGACTCTCCTATTCCCAGGGGTGACTTGTGGTCAGTGGGAAAGCAGTTTGTGTCCTGGTTAAAAGTGGCCCAGTGGAAACAGCAAAAAAATGGCTTCTTTAACCAGGACACTGCCCGGCCAATTAACTGGGATGCCAGTGGGAAAATGGCGAATGATTTAAAGCCTCCCTTTGCCTTTTCACAATAAATACTATTCATTGCAATGACTGTGAAAATTAACAAGAATTAATTAGCATTTTCATACAATGATAAACTTAATGCTGAGAGAACAATTTGAATGAAATATCTCACTTTTCAGCAGAACACTGGTGAGAAAATGTCATAAGGATTTATTTATTTCAAAGCAAATACTGTATATTGGAAATAAAACATGATTCCTGTTATATTTAATCCTGGGTAGGGTCTGCTGATTTATGTTTAGCTACCCATTGTGAATTAAATGTCTTTATTTATCACATGTGAGGATCTACTCAACATACTATCTCGGAAATATAATACAATACTCATATGATCAAGATAATCTACGTAGACTGATTTTACCACATGGTCCATTGAATCGATTATCACTCTGACAAAACTGAAAGCTTGAATCCCTAATGTGGTCACCACATGAATCAACATAGATGGCAATCTGAGCTATCAGTTACCTTTTTGGACAGATACAGCAGAGTTCCCTTGTTTCATAATTCAACTCCTGTTGCTAACAAGAGCATTGATATGGAGATCAAGTTGTTTCCATTGACCAGGTAGCATTTGAGTGCTGGGCAAACTGATGGACATCTCTTTAATAATGTGTGTGTGTGTGTGTGTGTGTGTGTGTGTGTGTGTGTGTGTGTGTGTGTGTGTGTGTGTGTGTGTGTGTGTGTGTGTGTGTGTGTGTGTGTGTGTGTGTGTGTGTGTGTGTGTGTGTTGATATATATTCACATTGGCATGTTATCGATGCATAAACATCTTTCTATCCAACTGAGGATGAAATTTCAGGTCTATGCATTTTCCTGAAGCCTGCGTCTCATCAATAGTAAAAGCTGATGAAGCATTGACTTCCCATATGAGCAAAATTATTAATTTGTTAAAAAGAAAGAAATGCTATTTAAATATTTTTCATCTATATGTTTAAAATGAGTAATTTGGTTTTATTAATGCGTCTAAAAATATATGTAACACCAAACTATTCACATTCAATGAAAAACTATCGCATCTGAATAAGCAGACGTTAAATTTTTGAAATCTACCCTCCAACAAATGTACAAAATTATTTCCCAATCAGAAGCCAAGTCTGGAATCAAGAATGTATTGAACTTATGGCAAAGTAACATTAATTCACTATTGATTAAAATGTGTCCCAAATTACTATCCCTGCATGCACCAGAGAGCTGCAAACCATATTGGAAAAATGTATGTGGGTTCCCTGCATCAGTTTGTTTCAAGCTATACTGAAGAGACTTATAATCAAGTAGAAATTGAAGGCCCCAGAATTCAGTACCCTACAATTTCATCAATAGGAAGGCCAGAGGCTATCTACATCAGACCCTGGAAATTTATTCCATCCCCTTTCACTCACCATTGTCTCCAAGGTACATACTAGAACTCCTGGTTGCCAACCATTTTAATGCCCCTCACCATTCTCACACAGCTTGCCTGCCCTCAGCCTCATCCATTATCAGGGTAAAAATAAATGTCAACTTGAGGAACAACACATCTATTCCTCCTGGACACCCTTAAACATAATGGCATGGAAGTCAATTTTTTTCCCCCAGTTTAGGTAACTTGGGCTTCACTATTTCCATATTGTCTTTACCTCCTCTCATTCCAACATTTCGCTTTAATCCTTCACCCCCAACTCCCAGTGGCCTCTCCCTCACCCTGTCCCATGAAAGGATGGTTATCACCTGACCTGCTGAGTCCATCCAATTTCTCATTGGTATGACCTTGGTATCTTCTTTCAACACGTGTTGATCTTATTTGCTCTTATTTACAAAGACTCCTTTCTTTCATTCACTCATTTATGCCTTTCTCATTCCCAAGTGTCACCACCACATTCCATGTCCTCCTTCCATAAAGTTCTGAATAGCTGATGATCAAGTTGATAATATAGTGCAAGTGTCAGTCTTGGCAAGACTCCCTCCTGAACCACTTGTTTTCCTTTCCAGTTCATCTATTCCTTCTCCATCTCTGACATACAGTGTCTGTTCAGTGTCTCTAAGTATTTTTCTGCTTTCCAAGGGCCACATTTTGTTGACTAAGATCCATTGACATAAGATAAATCTATTAAAAAGACTCATTTGAAATCCATAATAGTAGTGTTTGACTTTCCTAGATTGGATTTCTCATTTAATTGTTAGTCTGACAAAGCACTTGATTGTATAGTAAAATGGAATAAGAAGATAAGAAATAGGAGCAGGAGTCAGTCGGTCTGTGCCATCCCGCCTGCTCCTCCATTCCATAAGATTGAGGCTGCCTTGGCTGGGCAGTCAGCCCCACCTATCTGCTTTTACCCGATCATCCTTAATTTCCTCTATACTCCAAAAATCTATTTCTCTGTCTATAATACATGTAATTAGGCAGCCTCTACCATCTCATCAGCCAGAGCGTTCAACAAACTTCACAGATCACCCCACTATCCGAGTGAAACGGCTCTTCCTCATCTCTTTCCTATTTCCCCAAATCTTGAGCTTGTGTCCTTTAGTTCTAGTCTCACCTACTAGTGAAAACAACTTTCCTCTCTCTATCTTACCTAGCCCTTTCATAATTTTACGTTTCTATAAAATTCCCATTCATTCTTCTGAATTCCAGTGATTATAGTCTGCTCAAGGAAGCAGCAGAGAATTCTTCATTGAGTGTGCTTAGATTTTCGCATAGTTGGGGAGTTAAGGGTTATAGACAAAGGCTCGATGAGCCATATGGCCTACACCAGCATCTCTTTCTCATGTTCTTATGAATACGGAGGCTGGTGGGGTAGAAGGTGAGGACAAGGGAGACTTGGCTCTTGCTCGAGGTGGGAAGAGGTGGTACCAGGACATAAATTTGAACAAAGACGAGGGAGAGCTCTGTCAGCTATGGTGGTGAGGAGGTAAGATTAAGGAGAAAGGAAGATGTGTGTGGGAAGATTTTCTTTTAGAATAAACTGGAAGAATGGAGTGCTTACAGGAAAAGGGAGGGGTGGAATCTGTCTATTCCAACAGACTCTTGTCTGATCTGTTACATAGAACATTGAGCACTGCAGCACAGCACAGGCCCTTCAGGCCTCAATGTTGTGCCAGCCTACATATACCTCCCAGAAAAAAAAGCTAAACCCTCCCTACATCATCACCCTCTATTTTGCTTTCAGCCATGTGCCTGTCTCAGAGTTTCTTAAATGCCTCTAATGTTCCAACTTTCACCACCCATAGCAAGGCATTCCATGCACCTACAACTCTGTGTAAAAAACGTACCCTGATGTCTCCCCTAAACATTTCTCCCTTCACTTTGTACAGATGTCCCTGGTGTTTGCTACTCCCATTCTTGGAAAAAGGTGCTGAATATCCATTGTAGACCTCTATTAAGTTGCCTCCTGTTCTCACGTGTTTTTAATTCAGATTCCCAGTATTTGCAGCTTTTTTTTATCTTCTGCCTTTCACCTATGTAACCCACTATCAATTCTCAACACATTTGGTTTTTTGATGGACTCATTATAGACTCCACACCAGCTTCCGTGGATTGTGATTTAATGTGAGTGAGTCAATATATTATTGATGGTTCAAGAGCAGGACCTTCGGAGGGATGTGTGTAAAAGCAGCGACAAATGTAATACAGGTTAATCAGAGATGAAGGAGAATTGACATTGGATGGACACCAGCGTTGCAAAGGGAAGCCAGGGGTCGAGTGAAGCACGTTACCAGAGTCTTACAGTCTTTGGATTTAAATGTATTGGCTTCGGCTGTCACAGATTGCCTTATCACAGATATGTGGCTTACAATAATTGCTCATTCTCGCACATTTGTAAAGCAATCTCACTATTTTATTTTAGAGGTACAGCACAGTAATGGGCCATAAGATCATAAGTCATGGGATGCGAAATAGGCTATTTAATCCATTGAGCCCTGCTATTTTCTCCCCTCAACCTTTGATGCCCTGGCTAATCACGAACTTATCAATCTCTGCCTTAAATTAACTTGGAAATAGCCATTTCACACCACTGCATTGGAGTATCAGCCTGAATCATTGTTTAAATGAAATGGAGCATGAAGTCACAACTATCTGACATGTAGCTCCTACCATAAATGACAGTATGGAGCAGGTGAAAAGAGGATTTACCAGGATGTTACCTGGATTGGAAAATAAGGCTTATGAGCTAAGGTTAGCAGAGCTAGGGCTTTTCTATTTGGAGCATAGAAGGATGAGAGGTGACTTAATAAAGTTCTACAAGATTCTGGGAGGCAACTATAAGGTAGACTGCAGCACCTTTTTCCCCAGACAGGAGTAGCAAACACCAGGTGACATCTCTACAAGGTGAAGAGAGGAAATTTAGGGGAGAAATTAGGTGTAAGTTTTTTTTACACAGAAAGTTGTGGGTGTCTGGAATGCCACGCCAGGGGTGGTGGTGGAGGCTGGAATGATTGGAGCATTTAAGAGACTTCTAGACAGGCACGTGGATAAAAGAAAAATAGGAAGGAAGGGTTTAGCTTTTTTTGGTAGGAATATATAAGTTGGTACAACATTGAGGGTTGAAGAGCCTGAACTGTGCTGTCATGTTCTATGTTCTATAAGGAACCAGTGCTGACAAGGATAGACTGAGCACAGTTGAACTGACGAATGATAATGACCAAATAATTCATTCTGTTGATGTTGCCTGAGGGATAATATTGGCCACTACAAGTTACTCCTCTGTCATTTTTTCAAAACTTTATATGTCCACCCACAAGATCAGATGATACATTGAGTTATTAATAATAGTCTCATCTTGGTATCATGCTTTCCAAAATAGAATGGCAATAATTGCCATTAAAGATGCAACTTGTAAAATAACTGACAATGAATAGGCAGTACAACTCATGGCACAGTCCGACAGTCAATGCAACTGTGAGACACCCCAGATCAAGCAGCTGGTAAAGGTATTCAAACATCACAGAAACAGTTGTACCAGATGTCACAACCACAGAGAGCCATTTCAAAGATTAAATTCTCTAACAGATTTCGATTGCAGCAGATTTCAATAAATGGAGCTCATATCACTGCAGAATTATTTGATTGTAATAGGTTCAATCTGTCGTTATTCTTTCCTCCTGCAATGTTTCCCATCCAACTCTGCATGGTGGATGGTGACTGCGTTATGTACTGCTGATCTATGAGGCTAGACAAGCAATAATTTAGCAATCACACTTCAATCCTCTGACATTATTACCTCTTTATTTATGTATTATTAAACATGATGTGACAAAGTTTAGTTTCTGTTCTTTTATTGATAGTTTCACTAATTACAATAAATCCTATGGGTTAAACATGATTCTGAAGAGAATCATCAGGGAAGTTTTAGAAGGATTCACCATTCCTGTTACTCTTCCCAGCACATCCCAAGGAACCTGCTGCAACAAAGTGGCCTCAGGACCTTAGTCAAAGCCTCCGTGTGAGAGAACAGCTCCTTGCATTCAACATAACACACACATGCTTGCACAGATACTTGCAGGAACATGCCTACATTCACACAAACTCAGGAGTACACTCTGTACCACTATTGACCAACCACATTAGACAGAGAGTTGTGATTAATAGGTTCTAATCACCATTAGACATCAAAACATCTCACATGTTGCTGGCCTGGTTCCAAGGCAGGTACTGAGGGAGGAGTTTGGGAGTAACAGCCTTTATAAGGATTTCTGGGTGGGAGGACTCACAGATTCAGAGGTTGGGCCAGCTCATACAATATATTCAATATAAGCAATACAGTGGTTGGACCACATTCACCCCTTCTTTTGAAACAAAGTCTAACGGGGTGAAGTGAGTCAATGTTCGTTACAGGTTCGGCCTGTCCAGTGGACTCGTCTGTTGCTGTGACCATTGTAAGGTATGGCGTGGCACAGCTGTTGGTTCCCAGGTGATATTTTGCATGACAGGCTCTGCCTCCAGAGGCTGAGGGGGCTTAATAGGACCGTAGGGTTGCTCGGACTGTGGTTGGAGCATTGTGTTGGGTGAAATTAGTAGGGCCGATTGGCCAGGGTCACCATGAGGGGATGTTGATTAGTTGGTCAAGAGCTCCCCTGCATGCGCAAAGTCTCAGATGAAAACCGTGTCCTGCCGCCCATCCTGGTACTCCACATAAGCGAATTGGGGGTTAGTATGGAGGAGGTGGACCTTCTCAATCAGAGGGTCAGTCTTCTGGCATCTGATATGCCTCCATAGCAGTACGGGCCCAGAGGTCATCAGCCAGGATGGCAGTGTGGTTCCTGACACCAACTTCCTGGGAAAGGAAAAGAGCCTTTCATGTGGTGTCGCATTAGTAGAGGTACAGAGGAGGGACCTCTGGATTGCCTCAGAGAGGATATCTGCTACCAGGAGATGGGTAGGCCTTTTGACCTGAGGGCTAGGAGGACTGCCTTCTGGACAGTGGAGTCCTCCTTTTCCATCTGGCCATTCCCCCAAGGTTTATAACCCATGGTTCTGCTCGTGGCTATGCTCTTGGCCAGCAGGTACTGGTGCAGCTCCTCTCTCATAAGCAAGGATCCCCGGTAACTATAGATATAGCCAGGGTATCTAAAGAGAGCGAATATACTATGCAGTGCTTTTATGATTGTGGCCGTGGTCATGTCCGGGCAGGGGATGGTGAAAGGGAAGCAGGAGTATTCGTCAATGATATTCAGGAAGTATACATTCCTTTTGCTGCATAGAAGGGGGCTCTTGAAATCCATGCTCAGCTGCTGAAAGGAGCGGGTGGTTTTGATGAAGTGGGTTTTGACTAGCAGATAGAATTGGGTTTATTCTCAGCACTCTGTGTCAACTCCCTGATATCCTCAACTGAGTAGGGGAGGTTACAGGCTCTAAAAAAGTGGTAGAGCCTGATGACCCCAGGGTGACAGAGGTTGTTTTGGAGGGCTTGGAGCCAATCCAACTTCAAGTTGCCATATGTCCCCCAGGACAGGGCATCGGGAGGCTCATTGAGCTTCCGAGGTTGATACAATTCTCCACCTCATGATCTTGTCGATCTTAATGTTTCCCCACTGTTTGTTATTGAACATAAAAGTGACTGCATGTTGGTCAGTCAGCAGGTGAATGGTTCTCCGGCCAGGTAGAGCGTCCAGTGGTGCACAGCTTCCATTATGGCCTGGGACTCCTTTTTGATGGCTGAATGCCAAAGATTGGGGCCCTGGAGAGTTCGAGAAAAGAAAGCTACTGGACTGCCCGCTTGGCTAAGCGAGGCAGCCAGGGAAAAGTTGGACACATCATTCTCCACCTGGAAGGGGATGGATTAATCCACAGCATGAATCGCCGCCTTGGCAATGTCGCTTTTGAAGCGTGTGAATGCCGCTTGGGCTTCTGCCGACAGGAAAAAGGTGGTAGATTTCACTGAGGGTGGGCTTTGTCCACGTAATTCAGAATATGAAAAGAAATCCAAGCACCTTTCCAGGGCCTTGATGCTATGGGGCAATGAGAGTTCCAACAGGGGTGCATGAGGTCAGGGTTGGCCCAAATTATGCCATTCTGCCCCATGCAACCCAAGATGGCTAGTCGTGAAGAATTGAATATGCACTTCTTTTGGAGATGCTTCATGTGTCCGCAGAAGTTGCACTTCGGGTGTTCAATGGCAGCGACGGTGACTTGGGACCCTGCATCCCAAGATGGTAGCACATGAGCTCCCCATGTAGTGGCTGCATTCCCAAGAAGATATTTGCATTAAGCTGGGCTGTCTCAAGCACTTTAGCCAGGTCAACTACATCTTGCAGCCTTCAATCACCTTTTACCAGGAGCCTCCGTCTGATGTGATTAGACTTGAATCCAGCCACACATGCATCGCGTATCAGGCCTTCTACATGGGCAACAGCAGAGACTTCCCTGCAGTTGCAGGCTCGCCCCAGCTCCCATACAGCTCCCGTACAAGTCAGTACTTGTCGACTGACTCATCAGGCACTTGTCTACCACCACCCAGGAGGAATCTGGCATAGATGACATCCATTGGGGTCTGATACTGTTTCTGCAGGAGCTCCATTGAAGCTGAGTAAGTAGTGTAGTCTCTTATCATCTGGAGGATTCGGTGGTTGACCTGAGTGAAGAGTAGATCTCATTTGTCTTCCTCATTCTGTTCATCGTTGTGTCTCATGAAAGTGTTGAGGCAGTGCAACCATTGATTAAATTTGACTGAGGCCTCAGGATCTTTAGGATCAGTGTCCAATATATCCATTCAGAAATTTAAGGTAATTAAATTGTAGTGCGATTTCAATCACATTAGGAGAGAGTTGTGATTAATAGGCTTTAATCACCTTATGATAGCTCATATGTTGCTGGCCCAGTTCCAAGGAGTTTGGGCATCACAGCCCTTATAAGGATTTACGGGAGGAAGGAAGGAGTCACAGGTTCAGGAGGTGGTCCAGCTCATACCAAACTAACAATACAAACAATACAATGGTTGCACCACACATACACACACACACACACACACATATGCAGACACTCCAATACACACAGAATGTGCATACACCTGAGCTAGGCTTAAGGAAATTATGAGCTGTGAAGCTCTTTCAAACCACTTCAGTTTTACCACATAATCTTCACTGTGTTTTCTCCAGGGGCTCCGGTTTACTCCCACCCTTCAAACAAAAATACTGGATGTAGGTTAATGGAGCATAAATTGGGAGGCATGGACTTGTATGGCCGAATTGGCCTGTCATATGTCTAAATGTTTTTAAATTAAAAAGCCTACTTCGCAGCAGTGATTCACATGGAATATTCCTGGGAAAGCATTCAAATCATCCCAACCATGAAAATCAGAGAGTGTGTGTGTGTGTGTGTGTGTGTGTGTGTGTGTGTGTGTGTGTGTGTGTGTGTGTGTGTGTGTGTGTGTGTGTGTGTGTGTGTGTGTGTGTGTGTGTGTGTGTGTGTGTGTGTGTGTAAGAGAGAGAGAGAGAGATTATTCCTGTAGGATCATTGAGCAATGAGTCACTGTTCAATGCCTAAGCAGAAGCCTAATAGCCTGAATGCATTTGAGATTGTCTGATCTCAGAAGCTAAGCAGGCACAGGACTGGTCAATACTTGGAGGTGACACCGCCTAGGAACACTGGGTGCTGTATGTTTCTGTGAAGGGTGTTGGACAAAGTGGCAGCTCTCTGTCCACCTTATGGTAGACAAAAGTTAAAGAATTTCATGTATGTTCCATTATAATGTAGTATTACATGATAGTAACGGAACCTTTACTGCTATCCTCCTTAAGTAGTAATTGTTTTTTAGCCCACCTCTATGCATCAAAAGATGTGAGCTGAGAACATGTACAGCAAAAAACATGTCACCAAATATTCCAGTCTGATCATTTGGATGATGGCGAAAATATGATTTGATTAGACGCAGAGGAAGAAAATTGGATCAGTAATCTGTATCTGGAAAGGATAATTAGAGTTTTACTGTTCACTTCCTCAGTAATACTCTGAACACCTTGCCTGATGTTATCTGACGTATACCCTCAGGAACAGCACATCGTTATATGATATTGTATAAAAATAAATGTGTTTAATAAAATGTTGCTCAATATTTGTAACAAGAAAAATTTGAGCTTAATTTAATTGATCATTTGAGCTGTGTGTAGATATGGAATAAGAAGCTTTAAAATGATTGTTCCGATGTCTGATATAATGTTTTCAATAGTGAGATTAAGATAATTAATCTACTTCAGGAGTGCTTATGGATTGCAAACCTTTGCAAACTATAAAACAAACTTGTCAGTGTTAAGTTAAAGTTAGAATCAGACTCAGGTTTATTGTCATAAATGTGTGTCATGTAATTTGCAACATGATTGATTGATCTGAAACATGAATAGTTCTCACTCTATAGAGGCTGCCTGATCTGGTGAGTGTTTCCAGCATTCTTTAATTTTATTTCAAATTTCTAGTATCTACGTCTTTAGGCTAGAGAATTTAACTCACTAGCAATAAAGTTATTAAAAAGAGGAAAATTAATAAAAATTGGGTAAAGGGAAGTCAGATTTAACACTTACTGTCAGCTGCAAGTGTAGACTGAGAATTGAGCCCAATGTCTTTTGTGGGCATTAGAGATGGATTTTAATGGGAATTTCCTTTCCCAAAATGCTGTTTGTTTTGCTACAACTTCTTCATCAGTGTCTCTCTCTCTCTCTCTCGGCTCTCCTTGACCATCATCAGGATCTGCTGCCTTGCTCTTTTCCTCATTCTCTCTTCAACACCTAATTGCTCAGGCCTCATAAGATTCAGAACAACACCTGTAAGCACTGTTATTTATTTGACCGACACCACTTGCATTGTCATTTACAATGGCCAATTAAACACCTTTTGGGATATGGGAGAAAAGTAGGGGATGGAAAAGATGAGCACAGAGTCCACTCTGATAGTACCAGAGGTCAGGATAGAACCCAGGTCACTGGACTGGCAAGATCAGAGCTTCACTAATTGAGCACTGGGCTTGTTCCATTCTGCAAGCAGTTTCAGGTTACCCTTATAGAAAGCACTGGCATATTCCCAGACTCCAAGGAATTACTGAACTCCAAAGATCTACAGGATTGGTAGGTTAATTGGGTGCATTTGTGCAGCACAGGCTCCTGGGCTGGAAAGACCCTGTTACTCTGATGCATCTCTAATTTAACTTTAACAATGGAATGGGCAGAAAGCACAAGGTGAGAGATGTAGACAAACCTCTTACCTTGAAGAATCAGCTTGACTTTGTGTTGGGGTTTTTGTTGCCTCTCGCGCCTTGTTTGTTTTATTATTTGTGATTTCCTTCTTAGCTTTCTTGTGCTATTACTTTGGAGCTCAGTGGTGGGATGCTGAATTCCATTTGCATCAGACGCCCTAAAATGAGTTTGAATGGAAACAGCAGAGAGAAATTAGTTGCTGTAATAAATAAATAATCTGAATAATGCTGTAATCAGATTTTATTATCGTGACGTGTCATGAAGTTTGCAGCAGTACAGGTGTAAAAATTGCTATAGATTCATTTAAAAAAAAATAAATTAGTCGAAATGGAAAAAAAGAGATGTCATATCTGTGGTTCATTGTCCATTCAGAAATCTGATGGCAGGGGGGAAAGAGGCAGTCTTTGTGATGTTGGGTATTCGTCTTCTGGCTCCTGTACATCTTTCCTGATGGTAGCAGTGAGAAGAGGGCTTGGCCTGGGTGGTGAGGTTCCCTGAGGATAGAGGCTGCTTTCTTAAGACACCGTCTCTTGAAGATGTCCTCGAGGAGTGAAGACATGCCCACGATGGCATGGGCCAAGTTCT
This sequence comes from Narcine bancroftii, assembly GCF_036971445.1. Taxonomy (NCBI): domain Eukaryota; kingdom Metazoa; phylum Chordata; class Chondrichthyes; order Torpediniformes; family Narcinidae; genus Narcine; species Narcine bancroftii. Next base: position 132,853,908 of record NC_091476.1, read on the forward strand.
GTAGCCTTTTCCTATCCTGTTCATTGGCACCTCCAGACCAGACAGTCATGCAACCAGTCAGAATGCTTTCCATTAAGCAGAAGAGATTAATATTTAATTCACAATATTACAGTAAACCTCGTTCAAACTCCAATGTTTGTGCTCTGAGGGAGGACATGTTCATCCCCATCAGGGCCTATTGCTTGTCCACTAGCTTTGGTGCTCCATCATCTACAGTTTCACTATGGTCTACAATTACTGCCCAGAATCTACATTGAAAAGAAATGTTCTGATCTGGGTTCATTCACTGTGTGTGTGAATGGCAATGTCTCATCAAGTTCTAGTTTACTGCTAAAACTTTGTGATGTGCCAGAAGCAATTTAGTCAAATCTACAGCTCTGCCTTGGTTTGAAAATGAACACACCAAGGTATTTTATTCATTACTTTTGACAACTGAAATGCAAATAAATGCAAGTACAAAAAGAGCACTTTCAACATGATAAGGCATTTCCAAGCAAGCTTTCATATTCAGAGCAAGGTTTGAAGTCATCATTGTACAATGCAAAGTGTAGAAGTGAAGTATTGCTTGATGCTGGGCTCTTCTTTTGTTCATCGACAGCACATGGTATAAACAAATAAATAGCTCTCAACATATTTAAAGATTTTTAAGCCAAAACACAAAGGTAGTTTAGTTCAATTGAAAAGCCAGTTAGTGGGCCAGATCAGTGATTATCAAAACTGATTAATCCATTTCCTGGAAACTGTGATATTTAATTTCAAATGAAGGAAAATACATCTGAAAGTAAACACTTCGCTCTTTATGTGGCAATTATTGGAATTCTTTAGGGACTCATTATGAACATCAAGTCTGTTCAGTGGCTGCACTTTGTGATAAAGACTGGTTTCAAGCATAACTCCAGGACTTGAACAGATTATCTAACTGCATGGTGCTTCAGTTTCTGAACAGTATCCAGAGGCCTGAATCATTGATCTAGATGTGAGTTCAAATCCATTCTCACAAGCTGAGAAATTTAAATCCAAGCAATTAATTGACCTATGGTGACCATAAAACTGCTGGGTTCCTGTAAAAACCTAACTGCTTCTTTAAAGGAAACCATACTTTACCCCATCTGACTGGCATAATTCCAGACCGGTGTAACTCCAGACCGGTGTAACTCCAGACCCGTGTAACTCCAGACCTGTGTATTTGATTCCCGATAGACTTCCCAGTTTAGAAATATGAATAGATGAGAGGGGATTGGCGGGGTGTGGGCCTCATGCAGGCAGAGTGGACTAAAGTTTTTCATAGATTCTGTGCTGTAGGACTCTATGATTCTAAAATGATAATGTATCCAGAAATTTCCATAAATACTTTTTAAAAATCAAGAGTGCTGAATATGAATTAAAGTTTTATGGAATTGGGTATATCAAGCACCGAGTCATTTTTCACCCTCCCTGAAAATAAGGGTTCCTTATTTTCTAGAATTCCTCATGTCCATTAATCATGAAACAGGCAGACTGAAGACACCCAAGCGATGGGTAAGATCTGACTGTCATTATGCATGCATTGCTGGAGGCCACGGGTATTCACTGGCTGAGCCCGCACATGTAACACCTCCACTTGTACCATTTCAGCAAACTCTCAGAACTCTCAAAATCAATCTGCTGGAGCAGCATCCATAGAAAGCAAAAGGCAGTTGTTGCTTTAGGCCTCTGTTCTTCTTCAGGGATGCCGAAAATCAGGCCTGAATAAAGGTGAGGGGTGGGAGAGGGGTGGTGGTGATGATGGGGTGAAAAAGGGGAGGAGCACAGGAGTAAAGGCTAATAAGTAAGAGATAACAGATAGATACAGGTGGGAGGAAAGAAAAGGAAGAAACTGAGAAGTGATGGGAAAAGGGGAGAGGGCCAAGGAAGAGACAAATTTAAATATTTTTTACAGAAAAATACAAAGGTAGTTTAGTTCAATTGAAAAGCTACTTTGTGGACCAGAACAGTCATTATTAGGAGAAGGAATGGAAGGGGAGGGTTGGTGGGGTGGGGTGGGGTGGGGGGGAGCTGGACGGGGACTGGTTAGGTTAGTTATCTAGCAAGTAGTGGAGAGTCTTGAGCCTTCTAAATCCAAGAGTTGCTTTAACATGGACAATGAGCCTATTCCCCGGAGCCAGAAGCTGCTCAGTTTACAAGATACATGTACAACGCACATTAAACTGCCATTGGTTTATTTTGCCACTTTAACTTTGCAAGCCAGAAAGAAGACTTGGATGTGAGAATGCCAACTCCAACATCACAGCTATTCTCCCACATTCTGTATTTATATGGGTTAACTTTACGTGAAAGTTGGCAGCATCAGGACCAAGAGAGCAGTATGCTTTTGGAAGCAATGTCAGCAAATCTCTGCAGCACGTTAAGTTGTTGATTAGCACTCCCCTTGCTATGAGCCAACTGTAAATGACTTTCACTTGTTTCACTAGCATAATATTCCCATCAAAATTGAAAACAGAATGTGCTAGAAAAATCTGGCAGCAACTGTAATGAGAAAAGCAGACAATGTTTCAAGTCCATGACTTTCCAGCCCAGCCCTATTTCTCTCTCTGCAGGAGATATTTGACCTGATGAATACTTCCACTGTTGATTTTTAATGTTAGATTGACAGCATCTGCAGTCCTTTTGCTTTTTAATGTTCTCAACTCTCTGCCAAACATTTTCAATCAATGGCCAATTTAGTTTCTTTACTCCATGGGCCTGGAATTTTAATCTCTGACAAACGATTACTTTGGAAATATAAGTGGTGACACAATTATGTTCTGCTCAAGAGCTCCAAGATGGTATCCTGTCTGACTTCTGACCTTCAAAATAATTTCGCCCATGGGGGAAAAAAATTTAAAAGAGAAAATTTATACAAATCTACTGGGTCTCACAGAAACCACATTTACCAAGATCAGTGAGGTAACAATAAATTGGAGTCAGGAATGCTGATGGATAACCTTACAGAGGCATAAATAAGATGAATGGTCACATTCTTTTCCCCTGGGTAGACCATTCTAAAATTAGCAGATATACATCTAAGGTGAGGGGAAAGATTTAAAAGGGATCAATAGCTACCGGCTATTCCCTGAGTGCTCCATTTTCCAACCACATCCCAAAACAAAAAGAACGATAGCTTAAATAGGTTCTGTAAATGACCTCTCGAGTTTAGGGCAAGGGTTGAAAGACTCAGTCAAGCATGTGAGGGTGATTGATGGGACTGTGGCTGTTGGGGAGAACAAAATGGAATTTGTGCAAATGGGTCTCTCTCTGTGTTCTAGCACTCTATGGGTAGTCTGTGATAATTATCTTGTTATGCATTGTTTCTTTTCACTGCCTGAGGGTAATTTAACTGTTCTGTTGAGTCCACAGTCAATATATGGCAAGTCCTTGAATTAGATAAATTCATCCACAGGCACTCAATGTCTTTCAATGGACTCTCTTCCTTCTTGATAGAGGTCTTAGACTGGTGATGACTTTTTGTGCATCTTTATCGGGCAAACAAAGGAAAACACTCTTTGTGCATTGTGTACATGAAGCTCGAACCTTAATTTAATCTTGGAAGTAAAATGAACTACAAGTTGGTGGATCTTACTAAAACATTTGGGCGTGGAGACTCCTCATCGTCCTTATTCAATCATTGTCATCTTTTGTTTCACTGTTGCTTATCCTACAAATCAATGACCAGAGACCAAAGAAACAATGTCTTGATGATTTAATGTATCTCATTCGATGGTTATGTGGATTGTGTTGGGTTTCTGACTCATGTACCCAGCTGGAAACACAGCTTTCAAAAGTAAAACCTTGTAAATGTGTCTTGTTTAATAAACTGTGGCAAAAAATTATATGTATCAGTTCATAATAACCTTTATTGCCTCATAAAGTCAGTGATGGGAGACATCATGTTTGGGAGTAGGCCATTGAACAAATGCAAAAACACAGAACTGCTCGAGGAACTCAGTTGATCTCACAGAGGATGTAAAGATATATTATTGACATTTCAGGCCTGAGCCTTTCTTCAAGGTATGAGTAAAAAAAAAACCAAGCATCTGAATTAAGGCTGGGGAGAGAAAAGAGGAAGAATGGGAGGGGGAATAGTCCAGACAAACAGATGAAAGATAATAAGAGAAAAGGTGAGAATTAATTTTGGCTCTGCAAAAGGAGAAAGAGGGAAAAGAGAAAAAAGAGAAGAGAGAGCTGGAGGAAAGGAGGCATCAAAGCAGTCAGCAAAGGAATGGGAGATGGCTACTGAGAGATCCAGTAGTCACTCTGTCCACCACAGTACTGGGCTATTGTGGTGAACAGAGTTGAGGTGCTCAATGTCCCAGTCTGCGTCCAGTTTCTCCAATGTAAAGGAGGCCACAATGGGAGTATCGGATGGAATAGGTGACTCCTGCAGATTCACAAATGAAGTGTTATTTCTCTTGGAAGGACTGTTTGGGACCACAAATGGTGGTGAGAGAGGAGGTGTGGGCAAAAGTACAGAATCTCCTGCAGTCGCAGGGTTAGGTGCCAAGGGAGCGATTGGTGAGGAGGGAGATGTGGGCAAGTGAGTCTAGAGGGAGCCATCTCTGAGGAAGGCAGAGCGGGGAGGAGGGTAATATGTGGCTGGTGGTGGGATCATGAGGCACATGGCAGAAATGGCAGAGGAAGATATGTTGGATGTGGAGGCTGGTGGGGTGAGGACAAGAGAATCCTGTTCCTGTTGCATGGGGGTGGAGGTGGGCAGAACAGAAGTGAGGGTAATGGAGGATGTGCAGGTGAGGGCCAAATTGATAGTGGTTGAGGAAAAGCTACGTATTTGAAGAAGGAGGACATCTTTAATTATCTGGCAGGAAGCCCTCGTCCATTGTTCAATGCCTACATACTGAAGACATGAATAACATTTCAGTCTGCAGGGGTTGAAAGGGTCAGTGTGAGAAAGGACATTAAGCAATTTAAATTAGTACAGAAAAAGTATTGGGGAAAGATAATACAACCAAAAGTTAACAATCGTAAGGACCTGAAAACCTGTACATGAGGTTTAAAAGAGATGACAGTGGAGAACCTGGACTTGTGACTTTGAAGTTCAAGAAGTTCTAGAACAGCCCATGCTCTGGAAGATAACTATGCAAGATGAAGGGGAAGAGCAGAGAACTAAGGACTGGGTTGATTTTGAGGAACCTGTTGAATGATTGTATGAATGAATGAAGAAAACAGCATGGTCAAGGTAGTTTTACACTGTTGACACAAACTAGTTGGGCTGTTGCATTATGGTAACCACTATTCCTAAATAAATACTCTATCAAAGAACTGCAGATCCCCAACGTCCAAAATAAAAACAGAAAGTGCTGGAAATACCCAATGGGTCTGTCAGCTTCTGTGGAAAGTGAAACAGTTAACAGTTCTGGTCTGAGTCACACCATCAGAACTTTATCCTGAAACATTCATCCTATTCCTCTTTCCACAGATGTTGCCTGTCCTGCAATATTTTTCCAGTGGTTTTGTTTCTCCTCAAGTCCTTAGCACAGCTTCTAAATTAATTCCTATATTGATATCTTTGGAATAATGTTTCTCTTCATAAAATAAGGCTCATATCTTGATGGAAGTTAAACATCTTTTACTTTAACCCCCCAGTGTGAGCATTAGGCAGACTTTATTCCAACCAAGCCTGTGACAGATGCAAAGTAAAGCTCCTCCAATCCATTGTCAAAATCCCTCTTAATTGCAATATCAGATAGATACAGATTCCTAGATGGTGCTTTCATCAAAAGTAACAGTCTTTCCTCTGAGAGAGGCTGAAAAATCTAATGCCAATTAGTGTTAGGTTATTGTCAAATTTATGCAGTACATTCGTAGTTTGAGCTAGCCTGATATCATACAAATTTATCTCAAAACTTTTCAACATGGCAAAAAGAGAAACTATTCAGAAGTGGTAGGATGGCTTGGGAGAAAGAGAATGGAACAGTGAAGTGGCAAATGAAATATAATGTCAGAAAGTGTATGGACATGCATTTCAATGGAACAAAATAAATGGGCAGCCTATTTTTTCAATAGGGATGAATTTGAAAATACCCAGATGCTGAGAGACTTGGGAGTCCTCGTGCAGGATAGTCTGAAGGTAAATTTGTATGTTGATATGGTGGTGAAAAAGACAAATGCAATGCTGGCATTCATTTCAAGCGAAATAGAATTGAAGAGTAGGATTGTGATGGTGAGAACTCAACTGGTGTATTGGGAGCAGTTTTTGGTTCCTCATTTAAGAAAAGAAGCACTGACATTGGAGAGGGTTCAAAGGTACACTAGGGTGATTCCAGGAATGAAAGGGTTATCATATGAGAAATGTTTGACAGCTCTTGGACTGTATTTGTTGGAATTTAGGAGAATGAGAGGGGATCTCATTGAAACATTTTGAGTATAGAAGGGCAAGGACAGGGTGGATGTGGACAGGTTATTTCCCATGGTGGAAGTGTCTAGACTCTAGGACAAGAGGGCACAACTTCAGGATTGAAGGGCATCCGCTTAGAACAGAAATGTGTTTTATTTCTCTCGCGATCCAGATAAACCAATATTGCCAGCTCATGAAAAAGTTTTAACTTTTAATATATTTGATAGCCAAACGAGCAATCTTATTGAAATGGAAAGATGATTCATCACCAACTCATATACAGTGGCTATATGATGTAGTGTCCTATTCAAGTTTAGAGAAAATCAGATATAATATCAAAGTTTCAATTTATGAAATTATAGGGTCCATTCTTAGAATTTTTTTTTACAATTGGAAGAATTCACTGTATGCTTTGGTGGTTCATTGCCAGGGGGTTGTCAGCACTTCCATATTATCGTGTTTTTTTTAAATTATACAAGGTAACTGTCTTTTGAGATTAAATGTAATTTTTTTTTGTTTTAGTTTTTAGGGTTTTTTATTTTTTTATGTTTTATATGATTTATTTCAATAAACAGGTTTAACATTTCTTATTAATTGTTTTTGAGATTAACAAGTATTCCTCAATGTAGTTTAATTTACTTGTGTTTTTCTTCATGCATTCTTACTTGTATACAAATTAATGGTTATGTGGTTTTCAAATTTATGTATGTACACTTGTATGTTAAATTCAATAAAAAATATTTTAGAAAGAAAGAACAAAAATGTTTAGGAATTTCTTTAGCTAGAAGGTGGTAAGTCTGTGGAATTTTTTGCCACAAGTGGTTGTGGAGGCCAGGTCATTGGGTGTATTCAAGGCAGAGATTAATAGCTAAGGTATTAAAGGTTATGGGGCTGAGTGGGAAAATGGATTAAATGGGAGGGCTGACTTGATGTACTGAATAGACTATTTCTGCTGCTATGTCATATAGTCTTATGGGTCATGCAAAGGACCACATGAAATTCCGCTCCATCACCCTTCCAACCTTTCCACTGGTTGGGTCGTCGGGAGCTATCCTACAATTTGCATTGATTGATTGTAAAACTCTTCATCCAAATTCTCCCTGGATCCAAAGAATTGCTTTGAAATTTGTTGTTAAAGTTTTGATTTATATGGTGGTATAGGACTGGATATACAGGAATTATATACTATTCTTTCAAGACATTTCAAGGGATAAAAGCAATAGTTGCTCATTCACTATTCACACATCAACTGTTTTTGGCCTCTTTTCCCTGAAACCCTCAACACTCTCAAAGATCAGCATTTTCCCTTGAACCTATTAAGCTTCAGCTTCACTATTCTCTGGGATAAATAATGCAAAGATTCACTATCCTTTCATAAAAGAAAATCATCACTCTCGCCCTCATCTTTACTTTTCAGAAACTAATTCTGCATCCACCCATGAGAGCAAATGTTTTCTTGTCCAGCCACCTGAGATCACTATGTCAAATGATAGACAAATACAGTATAATGTTTCCTAGGCAGAGCATCACTAAGAGAGACCTGAGATTGGCCAATGCCACAAGGAAAAAAGAACAGAAGGCCTGCACTGTTGATTCTGTACAGTGAAGCCACTTTCTGTGTGTAAGGCAACTGCAGAACAATTGAAGAAACACTGCAATAACCAGTTCTCTCTTACTATCTCAATAGCTCTTCTTATGATAGTCAGAATTTTAATTACCTTATTAAATACAGTCAGTTTTGTCTTCATAATTGGTTTTGCTCTGTATTAATACAAGAAATAATAGTCCTTCCCTGACATCCAAACATGCTCAGACATCCTAAACATCTGTTCCTTGTGCTGTCCTTTGCAGTTAATATTGCCATTTTCAAGGTTTTTGACAGAACTGCTCATGTAATAGAGGTCTTTAATTCAGAGAAGTCTTTCTTGTGTTAATCCATTTGACTTTTAATAGCTCTCCAGGCATTTTTTTTAATCATCTTACAGATCAATTTGACTGTTTCCTTCTAATAGTAGCATTTACACTATTGTTTTCAATGTTTTCTTCACTGGTTTTGACACCCATTATCCCACACATTTTCCCATGGACCTTACAACTTTGATCCAAATTGTTGGTTTGATGTTCAACCTGAATCTAATTTTTCTATGCTTCCCAGACCAGCAATTCAATTGATGAGTCGAGAGATGTGAGTGGAATAACAGGTGAACCATGTCAATAGTTGAAGCATTCCAAGTCTATTATCTAAAAACGCAGAATCAGAACTTACTGTCATGAACATTTCACAAAATTGGTTGTTTTATGCGAGTATTACAGATGCAAATATTGCCATAAATTAATTTTTATTTAAAAAATAGTTTAAAAAAAGAGAAAAGTGGGATAGCATCTATGATTCATAGTCTATTCAGAAATCTGATGGCAGAGGGCAAGAAGATGTGTTTGTACTATTGGGTGTTTGTCTTCAGGCTCCTGTACTTCCTCCTGATGACAGCAGTGAATGGCCTGGGAGGTTAGGATCTTTGAGGATAGAGGCTGCTTTCTTAAGATACCACCTCTTGTAGATGTCCTTAATGGAGTGAATGATTTTCACTATTTGAGAGGGGGATAGGAAGGGAGAGAGAGAGAGAGAGGGAAAAAGAGAATTCAATCCCTCATATATGTACATAATAATGATTTGTGGCCATGTGTCAATGTGTTCATGACAGTAAGTTCTGATTCTGCAATTATGATCTTGTGCAAGAAAAAATAATTTAATTTTGATATTATTAGACCTTTCTACAGAAATTCCAATAATTGTAACTGTTCAGTGTCTGGGCTAACAAGGTTTTATCAAGGATGTATTTTTAGATAATAGACTTGGAATGCTTCAACTATTGACCTGGTTCACCTGTTATTCCACTCACATCTCTCGACTCATCAATTGAATTGCTGGTCTGGGAAGCATAGAAAAATTAGATTCAGGTTGAACATCAAACCAACAATTTGGATCAAAGTTGTAAGATCAATGGGAAAATGTGTGGGATAATGGGTGGGCAGAAGAGGGGATCTCAAAACCAGTGAAGAAAACATTGAAAACAATAGTGTAAATGCTACTATTAGGAAACAATAATGTGTGAAATCTTTGAAGACTGACAATCACTTCTTGAGTTTGGCACCAGAATATGTTAATTGCATCTTCTGTTAATAAGTACAACACCAGGGAACCACCACAGTATCAGCAGAATCTACATATCAAGTCACCAAACAAAGCAATGAAGGAGTTCTTCTCCCCATGGATACACATAACAAGAGTGCACATTTGGTAATGTCAAGGCTTTGAAGAGTTGTACACCATCAGTGTATGCACATCCCATCTCCTGTATGAGCGGAATGCTGAATGCTAATAAGAATGCAAATGAAATGTATAAAGCAATGTGGAAAACACAAAGATTGATCGTGAGTCAAAATCACACTTTTCTAATTTGGCAGAATGCCTCTTGATGACAACTAGACCAGTGAAAATCTGCCAAAATACTTGCTACTACCTCCAGATAAATCTTGATAAAATATGTTCACTTTTCTCATAAATAAATCATGTTCTAGTGCAGAACTTGTAATATTGGAAAAAAAAACCTTCTTCCTGTCCTAGGGCACACAAAGACTTGCCATTAGTGTCACCTGGCACCCCTTATAGTAAGAGAGAAGAGAAAGAGAATCACAACACAGTCCCTTCAGAGTCACAGTGTCCATGGATTAATGCTGGAAATAAAAGATAACAAAGTATAAAATTCCCAGTTTCCTGAAACACATTTTAATTCACCCAGTCAGGAAAATTAGAGTCTTTTAAATAACCTTTTCAATGACGGCCCTCAAATCCATGTGCAGCTTGAGTTTCCAAACTGACAGTGTTTTCTTGATTTCTACAGTTTGTGTCAGCTCTGGGAACCTGATGAAGACTTTGTACTGTCTATTAATACAAGCATTATCACTGCGGCTTCAACACAATCACTATAAATCACTCAACATTCCACAAAAAATGATTTCAATGGAAACTCCAAAGTTACTTGCCACCGAGAACATAAAAGTCATCTGATCCTGGAATTCACAGTATAAATGAACCTTCTGCTGAAGGACATGAGAGGGTTGAGTAGCATGTGGGGGAGAAGGAATTGACAATGGTTCAGGTGATGATGGCCAGTCTCAATAAACGTCAGCAATTCTTTTCTCCCAGCAGATGTTTTATATTTGGTGAACAATGCAGAAACTGAACAGGAAACTAATCCTTTGAATTTTCTTTCTTTTATGTTATTTAAATATTTTTAAAATTTAGACATAGAGCATGGTAACAGGCCCTTCCACCCTATAACCCCATGCTGCCCAAATACCTCATTTAACCTCCAACCCCTGTACATTTTGAATAGAGGGATAAAACTGGAGAAGCCAGAGAAAAGTTATGCAGTACAGGGAGAAAATATACAAACTCCTTAGAGACAGTGCTGGATTTGAATGCAGGTCGCAAACACTGTAATAGCGTTGCGCTAACCACTTCATTAACCATGCTGCCCAAAATTATAATTGAGAATTTTAGGTGAATCTTTGACATAATGGAATCCAGTCAATATCACCTCCTGGAATAGTAGTAGTTAGCTCAAAATAAATAGGCACAATTAAATAAACAAAAGCTGTAAAATATTCTGGGTTTTGATCAGATCTCGGAGGGGGAACAAAAGTTTCCTTTTTCCAATAACAGATACAATGTGAAGTCAAGTGAGTTTGCAAGCCACAATGGAAATAGAAAGCTATCTTGTCCAAATTGCCGATATTTTAGCACTGTTTAAGGTATAACCATGAAAATTCAAAAGAATAGTTAATATAGGAAATAGAAAAGGTTTATTGAGCAAATTTATTAAGCAGAACGGGTAAAGAATATTACTTGAGCTCCTCATTACTAAGAGTATCAGTATATAGTATCATCCACATAGTCTCTCAAACCTGCTCTGTTGTTCAGTCAGATCATGCAAAAAGATCAATGGATCATGGGAGAGAGGAAATGACTAGTGAAGCCATAACCACTCACCACATTTAAAATACTTGAAGACCTGAACTTGGTTCCATAACCAGGATGGAGGTTCAGAGCTGTGTCAGGAGCCAAATATCTATTTTGTTTCAACCTGGCATGCACTAAGGGCCTCAATGGCCTCATTCTATGCATTAATCTCGATGATTTACTTCTCTTTTAGTCTTCTTAGCTTTGGTGCTGTTTTACAATGTGAACTGCCTACTCTCCAGAATGAAATGCATGAGATCAGGTGCAGAAAGAATGAAATGCGTTTATTTTAAACAGGACCAATTTACTCTACAGGAATATTCCCTGGTGACTAAGTGCTGGAAAGAGAACATTCTCCTTCTGCCACCTGAGACAGAGCTTTAAATTCAAACTTGACCAATGCCATAAGAGACTGCCTAGTCTGTTGTCTTAAAACTCTACAGGTGAAATTAGTTTTGACGTTCTGAATCAGTTTCCAATGGACATAGATCCTCAGTGTAAATTTCCCCAACTCAGCAAAATTTGCTATGAATTGCCAGTTTTATTTAGCCTCGAAGGTGTTTCAGGACAGAAAGAAAAATATTGCTACTGATTAAAGAGGAACTGGTTTCTTCAGCTGGATTTAGGTTTGGTGTCAAATGTTATCTCACGTTAATAAGGACACTGACTTCTTAATGAGGGTCAATTTTTCCAGGGATGTTAGGTCAGGATGGGGAATCTGTTCTCTTTGCTACAAAGAATGGTGATATGGGTGAACAAATCTATGATGGACCCTGTTACATGAGGAAATGGGAGCAGGGGCAGGGGGTGCAGATTCAAATTTGGGATAAAGATACAAGGACGATTTGAGAAAGTATTTTTATTCAGGATCTAGAAGCTCACCCATGCAACAGGTGAACCAGCTCACGGAGTCACGGGCAACTCCACAGCAGATCTGACTGTGAGAGCTTCGGGTGTGGGACAAGCCAACAGCCCGACAGCAGATGTCATAAAGGTTCTGGGAGTCACAACCATCATCGGGTTCTGAGGGATTTAAGTGCGTGCAAGAGTTCTATTAGAATCAATTGGTTCAACTCTCTTTTAACTCAGCGAGGTTCTTTTGTTCGCTGCATGCCTAGTGTGACTACATTGGTGACCCACAACGGTCCAAATGGCATTTGGGCCCATCGAAGACCGACTCAAGTACGCAGAATGCAGTTTCACTGAAACTGTCAACTTTCTGGACCTCGCAGGTGCAGGTCAGGTTTGCACAGGCTGAAGCTCAATTCCAGGTCAGGTAAATCATCTCAGATGCCACAAAGTACTATGTGGTTGGTTCACTCGACCAGGAAACAGCAGGCTGACTTCCTACACCAGCCACCGGTTGTGGACAGGTATGAAACAATCAAGGTGCTCCTGATCTTTACTTCTGGCCTGTCCTGCCATGAGTGCACAGTGCAGTTGCTCCACTGGGACAGTCTAGACGACTGTGAATTGGCCTTAATAAACGAGATGCTGGCACTAGCAGACAACCATAAGCTATGTTTACTGTTTCAGGAAACCTTTCTTGAGCAGATACCAGAAGATATCCGTCTCATCACTGAGGACAATTTCAGTGACCCACACAAAGTAGTGGCCCGTGAAGATATCCTGTGGCACAACAAGCAGCACAGCGAGGCCTCGATCATCCAAGTTGATCTGTCATGCCCTCAGGCCTGGGCCTTCCTTTTTTAAAATTTTTTAAAAATTTATCACACTATGAACCATATTAATCAAAATACACACAAACATTTCCCTCTTGAATATACACAGTGTCATTTTCTCCCCTTTTCCCCCCTCCCTTCTCTCCCTCCTTCCAACCTACCTCCAAATCCATTAAACGTTCAACATATACAATACAATAAACCCATTCAACAATGTCATCACACAATGAAAATAAACAATGAAATTGTGTCATCTACTTTTACACACTGGGTCAGTTCATTTCGTCTTCTTCCCATTCTATCATTTTAGGGGGTGGAGGTCCACGGTAGGCCCTCTCTGTTGTGTTCCATGTACAGTTCCCAAATTTGTTCAAATAATGTGACTTTATTTTTTTAATTATATGTTATTTTTTCCAATGGAATACATTTATTACATTTCCATGTACCATCGCTGTACTCTCAGGCTCTCTTCTGATTCCAAGTTGACATTATATTTTTTTTGCTCCAGCTAAGACTATCATAATAAATCTTTTTTGCGCTTCATCCAGTTTGAGACCTAATTATTTACTTCTTATATTACTTAGAAGATCTCTGGATTTTTTTGGTATGTTGCTTTTTGTGATTTTATTTAATATCTGATTTAGATCTTCCCAAAACTTTTCCACTTTCTCACATGCCCAAATTGCATGTACTGTTGTTCCCATTTCCTTCTTACAGTGAAAACATCTATCTGATACTGTTGGATCCCATTTATTTAACTTTTGGGGCGTAATATACAGCCTGTGTAACCAGTTATATTGTATCATGCGTAACCTCGTATTTATTGTATTTCTCATAGTTCCGGAGCATAGTTTTTCCCATATTTCATTTTTTATCTTTATGTTTAGATATTTTTCCCACTTTTGTTTGGGTTTATAGTTTATTTCATAATTTTCTTTCTCTTGCACCTTGATGTACATGTTTGTTATACATCTTTTAATTATCATTGTGTCTATAATCACTTATTCAAAGCTGCTTCCTTCTGGTAATCTCAGTTTGCTTCCCAATTTGTTCTTTAAGTAGGTTTTCAGTTGGTGGTATGCAAACATTGTACCATGAGTTATTCCATATTTGTACTTCATTTGTTCAAATGATAATAAATTATATCCCAAAAAATATTTTCTATTCTTTTAATTTCTTTTCTTTCCCATTCTCTAAAGGAAAGATTATCCATTGTGAAAGGGATTAGTTGATTTTGTGTCAATAATAATTTTGGTGGTTGGTTATTTGTTTTTTTCATTTCTACGTGAATCTTCTTCCAAATGTTGAGCAGATGGTGCAGTACTGGTGAACTTCTATATTGCACCAGTTTTTCATCCCACTTATAAAGTATATGTTCAGGTACCTTCTCCCCTATTTTATCTAGCTCTAGCTTGGTCCAATCTGGTTTTTCCCTTGTTTGATAAAAGTCTGATAAATATTTTAATTGTGCTGCTCTATAATAATTTTTTAATTTGGTAGCTGCAAACCACCTTGTTTGTACCATTCTGTTAATTTATCTAGTGGTAACCTTGGTTTTCCCCCCTTACCATAAGAACTTCCTTATTATTCTCTTTAGTTCATTGAAGAATTTCTCTGTTAAGGGAATTGGTAATGATTGAAATAGGTATTGTATCCTTGGGAAGATATTCATTTTAATGCAATTTACCCTTCCTATCAGTGTTAGTGGTAAATCTTTCCAATGTTCTAAGTCATCTTGTAATTTCTTCATTAATGGCTGATAATTTAATTTGCATAGATGGCCTAGATTATTACCTAGTCTAATACCTAGGTATTGGATTGCTTGTATTTGCCATTTAAATGGTGATTCTTTTCTAAACTTTGTGAAATCCACATTATTAATTGGTATCACTTCACTTTTATTTGCGTTGATCTTGTACCGCAATATTTCTCCATATTCCTTCAATTTCTTATGTAATTCTTTTATTGATAATTCTGGTTCTGTTAAGTATACTATGATGTCATCTGCAAATAGACTGATTTTATATTCTTTCTCTTTTATTTTTGGATATATGGAGGAGACAATCTGTTTTCTAATAGTTTTGCTATTATCTGATAATCTGAGTTAAGTAGAGATATTGGTCTATACGATGCTGGTGTTAGTGGATCTTTCCCCATCTTTGTTATTACTGTAATTATTGTTGTTTTACATGAATCTGGCAAGTTTTGTGTTTCTTCTATCTGGTTCATTACTTCCAGGTGAGGAGGAATTAGTAACTCTTTAAATGTTTTATAGAATTCTATTGGGAGTCCGTCCTCTCCAAGCGTTTTATTGTTTGGTAGATTTTTTTATATATCTTGTATTTCCTCTATTTCAAATGGTTTTATCAATTTGTTTTGCTCCTCTTCTTGCAATTTCGGTAGTTCAATTTTAGCTAGAAACTCATCTATTTTGTCTTCTTTCCCTTTGTTGTCAGTTCAGTATAATTGCTCGTAGAATTCCTTGAAGTTTTCATTGATCTCTGTTGGGTTATATGTAATTTGTCTGTCCTTTTTCCTTGATGCCAATACCATTCTTTTAGCTTGTTCTGTTTTAAGCTGCCAAGCTAGTACTTTGTTCATTTTGTCTCCTAGCTCATAATACTACTGCTTTATTTTCACTATGTTCTTCTCCACCTTATACGTTTGTAGTATTTCGTATATTATTTTTTGGTCCGCCAATTCTCTTCTTTTTGTTGTATCTTCCCTTGTTGCTAGTTCTTTTTCTGTACTTACTATATCCCTTTCCAGCTGTTCTATTTTCAAATTGTAGTCCTTTTTCATCATAATTACATGACATTGTCTGTCCTCTGATGAAGGCTTTCATTGCATCCCATAATATAATTTTGTCTTTCACTGATTCCGTATTTATTTCAAAGTACATTTTAATTTGGCGCTCAATTAATTCTCTAAAATCCTGTCTTTTAAGTAGCATGGAGTTTAATCACCATCTATATGTTCTTGGTGGGATGTCCTCCAGCTCTATTGCTAATAACAAGGGGTGAGCGATCTCTGTTGGGTTATATGTAATTTGTTAACTTTGTAATATGTAATTGATAATAGTCTAGGTTTATATTCCATTTTCCTAACTCTCCCTTGGATATGGGCTGACAACAGGAACAGGTCATTCCTTGAGTATGTTTTATGTCTACTCGAATAATATGAGTATTCCTTCTCCTTTGGGTGTTGTCTCCTCCATATATCCAAAAGTTGCATTTCCTGCATTGATTTAGCCATAACTTTGGCTACTTTGTTCTTTCTGCTAGTCTTTTGTCCAGTTTTATCCATCTTTGAATCCAAATTAAGGTTAAAGTCCCCTCCTATCAATATATTCCCCTGCGTATCTATAATCTTCAATAAAATATCTTGCATAAACTTTTGATCCTCTTCATTAGGTGCATATATATTGACCAAATTCCAGAGTTCTGAATATATCTGACACTTCATCATTACATATCTCCCTGCTGGATCTATTACTTCCTCCTCTATTTTGATTGGTACATTTTTATTGATTAATATAGCTACACCTCTGGCTTTTGAGTTATATGATGCTGCCATTATGTGCCCTACACAGTCTCTCCTTAATTTATTATGTTCCACTTCAGTTAGATGCATTTCCTGCACGAATGCTCTATCTATTTTTTTCTTTTTTCAGTAAATTTAATAGCCTCTTCCTTTTGATTTGGTTATGTATTCCATTAATATTTATAGTCATATAGTTCAACATGCCATCTCATACTCTGTTTACATCTCATTTCCACTTCCTCACCACCACCTTTCCCCTTTTCATTTCTCAGTTTTCTTTTTTTGAACCCACTGTATGACAACACTTCTAAAACTTAAAATACTTCAACCACTCCTACATCTAAAATTGCGAACCCATTCGCAAGTGTCAACTGATTTCGCAGTGACTGTTATTCTCTCCCACCCAACCCCCTCCAGAAAAGACTTTTATCTTCACATTACAACAAAGCTCCCCCTTTTCTTCTCTTTTTCTTTTTTTATTTTTTTTTAACCCCTCCTCTATTTATCCCCCCTTCTCCCTTACTTCCTTTTCTTCCCTCCTTTAGTTCTTACTTATACATTACTTTTACATCTTTATATATAGTTTGTCATCATTCTTTGTTCTTGTTACATCTCTTCATCTCTCTTTTTGCGTTCTGCAAATTCTCGTACTTTCTCCGTATCAGAGAACAGTCTGTTTTGCTCCCCCGGGATAACTATTTTAAGCACCGCTGGATATCTTAACATAAATTTATAACCTTTTTTCCATAGGATCGATTTTGCTGTGTTAAACTCCTTCCTCTTCTTCAGGAGCTCAAAACTTATGTCTGGGTAGAAAAAAAATTTTTGACCTTTGTACTCCAGTGGTTTTTTGTCTTCTCTCATTTTATTCATTACCTTCTCCAATATATTTTCTCTTGTCGAGTATCTCAGAAATTTTACTAAAACGGATCTTGGGTTTTGTTGTGACTGTGGTTTCGGGGCTAATGTTCTGTGTGCCCTTTCTATTTCCATTTCTTCCTGCATTTCTGGCATTCCCTGGACTTTTGGGATCCATTCTTTTATTAATTCTTTCATATCTTTGGCTTCTTCATCTTCCTTAAGGCCCAATATCTTTTTATTGTTTCACCTACTATAGTTTTCCATTATATCCATCTTCTGAGCTAACAACTCCTGTGTTTCTTTAACTTTTTTGTCACTTTCTTCCAATTTTCTTTTTAAGTCGTTCACTTCCATTTCTAGAGCCATTACACGTTCTTCCACATTTTCTAATCCTTTCCCTACATCTGTTATGACCAGCTCTATTCTACTCACTTTTTCTTCTGTACTTTTCATTTTTCTTTTCATTTCACTAAATTCCAGTGTCAACCATTCTTTTAATGCTTACATTTGTTCTTGAAAAAAGATTTTATCTATGTACTGTCCATTAATTTTACCTCCTATTCCTCTGTGCAGAGCTTGGAGTTCTTCTTCTACTTCTTCTTCTGTGTCTGCTCTAGGGTTTGTGTCTTTTATTTCTCTTCCTTGTATTTGTGTCTCTTCTGGCTTTCTTGTTGAGCTGCTTGCATCAGTTTGTTGGTTTTTTTTATCATGGTTTCTTCTGGGCTGGTTATCTGTTGGGTCTCCTGCTTCCATTTTTCTTCCTCACCCTTCCCTTTCCCGTTGCTTTCTTTATCTTCCAGCTGGGAGCCCTGCTATCAGGCATCTCTCAGCTGTTCGTGCTGTGGATTTTCACACCATAGCTGGTCACCCCTCTCGTCGGTATTCTCCTTTTCGAGCGCATGCGCAATTGCGCACCTCTGTTTGGCTCATTGAGCCATTTTTGCAGTCCTGCAGTTGGAGGTCACAACCCTGCATGGTCTCCACTAACCTCAGGGAGCGGGCTCCTCTTTCCACAGCTGGTCCCTGCTTTTTTGTGCAGGTAAGGCCTTCACCTTTCTCTTCTGGTATCTTTCCTTTTTCTTTTTTTCCCTGTTGTTTTTGGTTTTTCTTTCTTAGGTGCCATTTTCTCCACACCTTTATCTTTTATTTGTTGTGTTTTGTGTATCTGGGGCTTTGCTTTTTCTTCACTTTTTTTCTTCTTTTCTGGAGAGGGCTGGTTTTCTCCTACCGGCCACTACTCCATCACATGACTCCTCCCAGGCCTGGGCCTTCCTCATGCCACCAACGAAGACAGTGATGCCCGCAACAGGGAGTTTTCCCAGTTCAAACCATTGATATTTTACCACCAGGTAACATCAGGGCTGGTCGTCGCTAATGGCTACGGCAGCTGGTGCCGTGGTAGCCTCTGTTACTTATGGGACTGATACTCCAGAGAATGTTCCTCATAGACACAGGGGCAGAGGTTAGCATCTTGCCCCTGCTTCACACCACCTCCCTTCAAGCCTCGACACCCATACCGGGAAATCAGGACTGGTGCTCACCACTGCCAACAACAACAGTATTTGCACATATGGCACACAAACAATCCCACTACAGTTTGGTTCCAGCCATTTCACCTAGTTGTTTATGCTGGCATCAGTGTTGCAGCCTTTATTAGGTGCAGATTTCCTCCAGGAGCACTGCCTTCTAGTGGACCTCAAGGGATGGTGCCTAGTGAATGCCAAGACCTTTCAGACCTTCTCACTCAGCAAAACCAAGTTCCTGCCCCCACACCTGGAGTGTGTGACTTGGTCAGCGAACGAGTTTGTACGAATACTAGCAGAATTCCCAACAGTTCTCCACAGACGGCCCTAAGCACGGTGTACAGCACCACATTCCCACTCAAGGACCACCACTACACATCTGGGCACCCAGGCTCCCACCCGACAAACTCCACCTTACCAGGGAGGATTTCAATAAAATGGCGGAGATAGGGATCATCCAGTGCTCAGATAGTCTGCGGGCCTCTCTGCTTTACATGGTGCACAAGTTGGCTGGACGATGGAGGACATGCGGTAACTACAGAAGGCTCAACCGCAGTCGACTGCTACCCAGTGCCCAACATTCAGAACTTTGTGGCCAATTTGCATGGGGATCCCATATTTTCCAAGGTCAACCTTGACCGCAGGTATCACTAGATTCCAATCCATCCCATTTATGTCACCAAGACAGCCCTCATCACCCCGTTCGACCTATTCGAGTTCCTGTGGTTACCTTTTATACTCAAGGATGTGGCACAGACATTCCAGAGGCTCATGGACTCAGTGGGGCATGGCTTGGATTTCATCTTCATCTACTTAGATGATATCCTGATCGCCAATTGCTCACACCAAGAGCATTTGACACACCTGCTCCAACTCTGTTGCCACCTGGGTGAATATGCCCTGGCCATCAAATTCGCAAAGTCCCACTTTGGGCTGTCTACCATTGATTTCCTTGGGCACTGTATCGACCAGCATGGAGTGGTTCTCTTGCCGGCGAAAGCCAAGGTCGTAAGGCAGTTTGCCAGGCCCAGTACAGTCAACAGCCTACAGGAGTTTGTAGGCACGATCAACTCTTGCCATCAATTCCTACCATCAGCACCCTGAATCAAGTGACCCCTGTTGGACCTAATGTCCGGCAAGGCCAAGGAAATCATCTGGGACATGGAGTCAACAGCGACTTTTAAGCAGGCCAAGGACACCCTTGCAAATGCCACATGTAAAACCCACGAGTGGATGTGCCCACAGCCTTAGTGAGACTACAAGAGAGTATTTCTGATTTGTAATTAACTAAACGAAAGAGTGTTAAAGCAGAATCAATCTGTGTCCCCATGGTCATTTCAGAGTGGATAAATATACATACAAAGCTGTAGACAGATTTAGATCGCTGATAAGATCCTGGCTGATCTATTGGATCTTCAACTCCAATTTCTTGTCTTCTCAAGATAAACCTTCACCACCTTGCTGCTCAACTAATTCTGCCTTATAGACACTTAGAGCTGCTGTTCAGGTTGATAGTATTGTTAAGAAGGTGTGTGGTGTTTTCGCCTTCATTAACCATGGGATCAAGTTCCAGAGCTATATGAGACCTCAGTTACACCTCACTGGACTATTGGGTTCTGTTCTGGTCACCTCATTACATGAAGGATGTGGATGGCATAGAAAAGGTGCAGAGGAGATTTATAAGGATGTTGCTTCGATTGGAGAGCATGCCTCATGAGGATAGGCTGGATAAAAGGTCTTTTCTCTTGGAGTGACAGAGGATGAGGGGTAAACTGATTAGATGTACAAGAAAATGTTTTGATTGTGTAGATGGCTTTCATTCAGGGCTGAAGTGGCTACCATAAGGGGCATTGATTTAAAGTGCTTGGGAGTCAGTATAGGGGGAATGCAAGAGATAAGTTTATCACATATGAGATGATGGATGCATTGAATGTGCTGATGGCAACAGTGGTGAAGGCAGGTTGAATAGGATCTTTTAAGAGACTATTAGGTACATGGGACAGAGAGATATGGAGGGTTATGCAGTAGGGAAAATTCTAGGCAGTTGTTAAGAGTGTATAACAACACTGGTGACTGATTGGACTGTACTATGCAGTGGATTCTTCTACCATAGCTCTTTGACTTCCAGAGACTCGTGACTCTCTGAGAGAATATATTTCAATGTATCCCTATTTAAGATAGGAAACCCTTATTTTTAAATGTGATACCCCCAGTTTAAGATTCTCCAACCAGAAGAAACATCCTCACATCTACCCTGACAAGACCTGTCACCCTTCAAAACTCTAGTAGATACATGGCAAGCCTACACAACCTTTCCTCACATTCCAAGTGTTAACCTTCTCTGAATTGCTTCTAATGCATTAACATCTTTGAGAGAGAATGAAAGTCAAGTTTACTGCCATCTGATTGCACAAGTACAACCCAACGGAACACTGTTCTTTGGTCCTCAGTGCAAAACATGCAGATACACAACCAGACATAACACACGTAGAGACAAACAATACAAATGCAGTATTCATATATATACACAAATAAATAAATTTTGCTTTGTATATATGAGAGTCTCGGATGGTTAGTGTGAGCAGCTCCTTTTGTGGTTCAGCATTCTCACTGCCCATGGCAAGAAGCTGTTTCTCAGCCTGGTGGTGTTGGCCCTGATACTCCTGTATCTCTTTCCCGATGGGAGCAGCTGAAAGATGCTGTGTGCAGGGTGGAAGAAGTCCTTAAAGCTTTTGTGTGGCCTCTTTAAACATGATCCCAGTAGATTGCAATGATCCTCTCTGCCACTTATGGTCCTGTGCATTCATCTCCGATCCATTTCTCTGCAGCATTTGTGGGGTTATGGGGAAGAGTGAGGGGAGATCATTGATTCAATTAGAGACTAGCACAGAATCAATGGGCTCAACCACCAGTTGTGTAACAGTTCTATCACTCTACATGTGATGTTCTCAGCTTGCTCATCTTCCTGAGTTTGGGCTTGCAGTGCCACACATAGTGGAAGGTCTTGGGAGTAATGTCTACACCAACCTAAGGGCATGATCACCTCTGGAGAAAACATTATTCTTTTAGCTCAAGGCCTCTGCTATGGGACTTAGAGGAAGATTAGTACCACTATTCAAAATTATAGGAAATATAGCATGTCACAGGAGACAAAACTCTGGAAGGCCAGCATCTTGTGAGAATGGTTCATTTGAAATTCAGAAATAATGTGAAGCCAGAGAAAGAAAGTAATGATCTCACACACTGATAACAATTTCACATTCCAAACCTTATGTTATGAGCACAGAGAAACCTAAAACTCAGCAGCAATAGAAATTCACCAAGACAAATGGTTACTAAAACATAAGTTAATTTTAATTATCTTTAAACATGAAAACAGAATCAAATGTTAACTTAGTATTTATTATTAACTTAACCTAACTTAACCCCCTTCTAATTCTAAGATCACATGTATGTAATGTGTATACAAGTTCAGAAAAGTGCTTCAATTCACAGTCCAATCTCACTTCTCACTCCTCCAAGTTGCAGGCAATTCTTATACTGTGCTCAGAATTTAACATTTATCAAGTTCATCCGGCTTTGGTGCTTTAAAGTAAAATGGTTACCGCTCAGGAAGGTTCTCGTCAGTTTTCAGAGAGAGATTTGTTGTTTGTGGACACAAACTGATTCCTTCCGATCAGCCACTTGCCGAAGAAACTTTCCCCATCAGGGTATTCCAGATGATAACCTCTTTCTTTCAGGTCACCACAGAGTTCCTTTTTGTTTCTCTTATTCCAAGTAAAACATTATACAGCCAGCCATCTCCTCTTGTATGAACCACAAGGGCTTTGACCAGGCTGAACTAAGCTCTCACACCCATCTTCAAAATGGGGTTTTTCCACAAGCTTTCTAGCTTGTCCTGTTCCAGTCCCAGCTGCTGCTGCTGAACTGTAGAACCGAATTCTCTCTCTCTCTCTCTCTCTCTCACTCACTTAGAGAAAACAACATGACCCTCTTAGAACAGCCAACTGCATTCAAACTGCGGCACCAGATCCAATCTTCTGAGTTTCTTCATCTGCTGTTTTCCAAAACAATAATCCATTACTCCACAGCATGTCCAATTAATACCAAATTGTGAAGCCCTTATTCGCACTCTTCAAAGTTTTTGCAAAGGTACCCAGAGCCTGGACTGTCTGGCTTGAGCAGAGCTCTGGCATTTTAAATGAGATCTGTTTTGAAATGTTTGTATGTGACCTCCACTAAAAAACCTGCCACAATTTATCTCCTTTAAAACACATCTATATACAATATAAAATATAACGTAATCCATCACACTCCTAATTTTTTGTGAACAGTTGTAGCTTCTCAGAGAATATTTATTTCCGCATTTTCACACGTTAAAAATATTCTTCAAGTGACACTTTTAGTACTCTTCAGATTGAATTTACTGGAAATGGAGAAAAGCCCATTAAGTTTATTACTTTATCATATTCTTGTCACCAAATTTATTTGGCTCAACTTGTCATATTAATGATATCTACAGTATATACTTCAGCTGGTAGGGTCACTTCAAAATACTAATCAAATGAAGTGTTAGAACCTTCAAGTTTACTCTCCAACATTAACAAATGTTCAACATCACCTCTTCATCATTTGTGCATTACAATTTAATCTTGAACTGATCAGATATATTCCAGAGAAGTATTAAGTCTGTACAACAAGGATGGAGTAAGACTGAGAGTTCGGCATATAACTCCAAAACAATGACCATCCTGAACAAGAGAAAACCCATCCTCTCCTGCTTGTCTTCACTGAGAAGACTTCCATCATCATTTGGTGATCACCACTGACCAGAAGCCGAGATGGAAGCAGGTTTTAGTGTAGCAACTAACAAATTTTGGCAGGTGCTAATGGCAAGTTATTCTCGTTTGGTTTTTTTGAAAAAAATACTGCAAATTAATGCAAACTTACAAAGATGTAAGTTGATTAATTTTTGTTGGATAAATTAAATAAAAAAATAAACTGGATGTGCAAAGGAATCCACAACTACTTGAAATAAAAACAGAAAATGCTGGAACTACTCAGCAGCTGAGGCAGCACCTGTGGGAAGTGTGGCAGTCAATGTAGTAAAAACACAGAAATGCTGGAGGAACTTAGTGTCCATAGGAGGTAAAAATACATTACTGACATTTTAGGCCTGAGCCCTTCTTCAAATGAGTTTTTTTAAAAAAGGCCTTCGAGACTGTCACTGTTTCAGGGTAGAGTCCTTTGTCCGAACTTTGACAGATTTCCATACAATTAAACTTTTGAGTCAGTGCAATGAAAATTCACAAGATTGACTCATGGAACAATAGACCATGATTCCTGATGAAGGTTTGAGAAATATTGACCTATATCCACCTGTGTTTAGGATCATAAGAAATGATCTCAGAGACCCAAGACTATAAGAGCTGAGAAACTAAGTACAGATGTGAGGATATAATCACATTCACTATTACCCCTCCTTCTGTCTTCCTCCTGTAAGATGGCTTTGTTGTTGACTTACCCTCATGTTTGTGATGTTGGTTCATGCACCATTATAAACAGGGTGCTGCTCAACCACCACGATCCAGCCATTCAATCTCTTCCTTGCTGGACTTCCTAAATGTCTAAAACTGTCAAAGCAAACATCAACATTGCACTTAAAAGCCCATGTCTATTGGCCATAGCTATGCATACTGTATCCTTTGTTGCAGCTGGTGCAAAGTGACCAGTTTGGAGCAGAGAGCAGAGAACAAAGGTACCACACAATTCCATTTCAAATGGCCCAAGTAAAATGATTTAATATATGACATGGACAATGGTCAAATGTTGCTTGTTTGATTTCATGCGATTATAATCTTACATTCATAACTGCTATCTGCTCACTATTACACAAATTGTATCTGCTTTTGTAACCATTTTACACACACACACACACACACACACACAATTTCAGAACAATTCTAGAATTGATTGATCCAGGGAAGGGGGATGACGGAGTAATTAATTTTCAGGAATTACTTTTATTTGAAATTTATTTGCAACATTAGTTCAGCCCCAAGTTCTTTATAATGAACCACCTTTTATAAATTGGATGCAAATATCTAAAGGAACAAATGCAAGGGGAAGCTGACATAACTGCAGTAAGTACACTGCACGTGCATTTTACTGGACTTTTTTTTCCAAAAGATTTGCTTCCTGAAAAAAATGGAGATTATAATAGGCAACTTCAAGCTGAACACAAAGATAATTTCAGATTTGCTGCATCATATACGAATTTGGAGAAACATTAAATTAACTTTTATTGAACTTAACATAATGGTGCTGACACATTGCGTTAGTTGAAATGACCAAAAAATATTTTGCTACTGATTTTAATTTGTACTCAGCATCTAATGCCTCTCAAGTCAGTGTCCAACAATAGTCATCCAGCATTGATGGATTCCATTTCCCCGGTACCATTTTTCCATTGTCACAAAATGTTGCACCATGTTTATCATGAACTACTCCAAGCTCAGCAGGGAAGAATTCAAAGTGTAAATGCAGAAAAAGAATTTTCAATGATGTGTTGCAATTCATGGTTTTGTAGACTTAATATATTACAGGAAATCATAAAAAAGGAAAATTTTAAGGCAGTTTTCATGATCAGCAGCCCAAGATCCATAAAATACACCCAAAAGCATTCAGAAAGAAAAATCTTCATTGTCCAGTATTATTATCTAAGCCAAATGAGTTTTCAGTACAAGTTAAATGTCAGGAGAAATAACGAGGAGGACCTTGTGGTGAACACGGTGATGGATTCCAGCAGGTCAGGCACACAATCCAAGCTACCATTTGTTACAAAGATTTAGCAGGACACAAATCCAGGGGTGCGCACTTATTTTCTTTTAAGTATTTTTCAAAAGTTTAATATGCTTTTAATTAGCTTTGTCTTTTAAAACATATAATAATTTTCACAGTTTTTTTTACTTTGGTTTTATCATTTTTAATGTTTCTGAATATCAGAGACAATTAAATTGTTCAACTGACTTGTGGGTTTTATGGGGTGTCATTGCCTCCATCTTAGTCGGCTCACATTTCTTTCTAAATAAGAACCACACATGGAGACTCCAGGGTGCAGAGAACTAATGAGGCTCGGCCTTTTGATCTGAACCAGCAAAGAGTGGATGTGTGACCTTGGCTGGTGACCCCATGCAATATGAGACCAAATCAGCACAATCTGATTTGGTGGAAATTTTCAGTAGTTTTGGCTTCATTGGTGGCCCAAAAAGTCATTTTCCTTCAATTCCTTTCTTGCTCTGATTTTTTTCTTAATCTCATCTTTCATCTATCAAACCCAATCTTTCATATCCTTTCCTTAAATGTCACCTTTAAAACCATAGAACATTACAGCACAAAAGTTAGGCCCTATGGTCCTTCTAGTCTGTACTGAACTAGTTCCATTGACCTACTTGGAAGTCTGCCTCAGAATCATTTTACTTATTACTTTAACTAGTAACAAATCTGGGCACCAGACAAGGAGATTGTTCTCATTGTTCTACCATTCTTCATTAACCACATAAAAGCTACATAAAGATCTTCCCACAAGGCTGAATTGACAGAAGCTAAAGTCTAAAATTTGTATATGAATTCTAAAGCTGGATTGGAAAGCTAAACTGCTCACACTAACCAATCAAGACTTTCATATTTACAAAACAATATTTATTTATTTATTTGTATCTGAATACTTGTCCGTCATGTTGCCTGAAGAGGGCGCACAAAATCAGTGAACCGGTGCAGACTCGAAAGGCCAACATGGCCTGTTCCCGCTCCGTAAATGGTTATATAGTTATATGGTTATATGTATTGTTTGTTTGTTTGTGTGTTACGTCTGATTGTGTGTTTGCATGTTTTGCACCAAGGACCAAAGAATGCCGTTTAGTCAGGTTGTTCACGTGCAATCAGATGGAAATAAACGGCGAATGAGAAAGCAATAATTAAAGCCTATCTTTTACCAGTGTTTAAATCTACAAAATGTAGTCTTTAACTTTCCGCAAGGTACTTTGATGTTTAAAGTGATTGGCATTTTTGCCCTCACATAATGTATTGTGATATTGCAGTCAGAAGAGACAGATTGATGCTTCCTGTCAGTAATCAGTGCACGGTTGAACTGCAAAGTTGCTCCGGGTTGTCAGGCTAACCAACATCCACTGTGTTCATGCAGACACAATTTGAAATCCCTGGACTTCCACTGCTTATTCCATTTCAAAGTGCTAGGCTTTTTCTTCTTTCTGCAACCTTGCCATTCTCTCTTTCAGTTGAAACGAATAGGACCAGATTATGGAGAGAACCATGACTGAATTCAGAGATAAATTTCAAAACCTCCTCGTCATTTGAATGAAGGGAGTATTGAATGGAACTGAACTTTGGGAGTGGAGCACATTGGGACACCTGTTTCATGCTTCATGGATTTTTGTATTCTCCAACAAAACTAAACAAGTAATCTAAAAATTAAAAATAATTGCACATTCAGTCACCTCCACCTTTATTTATCAAACTCGCTTAATTTATTTCACTGAAAATTTGCTGTAAAGTGAGCTCTTCCCCTTTCGGAGTCAGTTTGATAGGTTTTGGAATCTGCTAATTTCATGCGTGACAGAGTTAACCTTTCTTTTGAAATAGTTGAGGATGATCAATATTAGTGGACCTGGGTCTCTACTCCAAGTTCAGTATGAGGCACACATGACAGTTAATGCAGATCAAAGAGATCAGTCAAACCTCCTGGAAAAGGATCAAATTAATTATTACACTCTGTAAGTTCGAACTACACCATCTGTAAATGCAGGAAAGGTTAGAGCAGCCATGAAAGAGGAGCATGCATTTCCTAGAGGATTTTCATGATAGAATAAGGGCAAGTTTTACCATAAGTGTTCTGCACCAAGTAAACTTCAAAACAATTGCAATCAATGGTGAAAAACTCATAGGTTGTGAGAAAATCAGTTTAGGTGAAGGCTAAAGTGCCAGCTGAACACTTGAAAAGACTTTGAAAACCAATGCTTATAAACTGTGAGCAGATTTGGGAATACCTTTGGCCATTTGCATGAAGTTGGGACATCGTTAGAGAATGATACTGGGATCACATCACAGCTTTCTGCAATGTTCTGTAACTCAGGATCTATCTGCATGAAAGAGGCACCTCAAACTGGATATGTTAGAGAGGACCAGAATTTGATCTACTGTTCCCAAAAGTGAAAATAAACAATAAAGCTTCAATTTCATCATCTAAGCTGCACCATAGAAACATTGTTGTGTTTATAAAATATTAGCAATTGGCTCCTTTCAAGCCGTCACCAATTAAATCACACAGTTTGATAGGCACCAAGGCTTATTATCTGTGGCACCAGTATTGTAGTGTTTATGGGACTTGCTGTGCACAAATGGGCTGCTATTTTTCCTAAATTACAAATTCCACATTTGAAAAAGTGCTCCCCTGTTAGTACAGCACTTAGAGATTTCCTGAAAGGTTCAATAGAAATGTATATCTATCTAGCTATCGCTTTGGTCTTTTATTCAGTATCCATCACTTTCATACTTCAAGAACTTTACAACTAAGGCACCAATTACAATTGACTCCAAAGGCTCATAATTCCCTTTTATAAGGGCTCTAGCTCATATAACAATCCTCTCTCTACAGCCAAGCTGCAGAAAATTTTGTTCTGTCGGGGTTTTGTTGTGTTAACCCTGTTCATATACTTACTTAAATTAAACAAAAAATATTATATCCATAACCTTCCAATGGAAATTGGAAGGTTGTTCATTTTTTGCTCTGCTGCACCCAGCTGGGTTCCAATACCCTTTTCTAACTCACCACAGCAAATCTTCTACAATCATCCTGTGCCATTTGGCTACCTCAGCTTTTATATTTTTCTTCTTTTACTTGGTTGCAAATCTTTTTCTTTCACTGTTCTCATGCTCATTTACCTCATCAAATTGATTCAATCTGTTGCTGGTATCTCCCTCTGCCTTTAACACATTAGGAAACAATCCATTCCTGGTTAATAATTTTTATCTCTTTGCTCAATTTATTTTTTCGCTGTTTCAATTATTGAACTTATAATTTAAAGGGCATCAAGCTTGTTGCTCTTCTACTCACACTCCTGTCCCTCCCACTGTTCGAGATCTGTAGTGTAATCTCACTTTTGTAACAAGTTCTACAATTAGATGTTCCTGAGTTACCTTCTTCTTCACTTCTCCTCAGAATATCATGGTTAGATATCTTTATTTTCCCTCTCAGTCATTTGCAGTCAAGTTCCTCATGTATCTTATCCCTGTTTATTTGCATATGCTGGCATTTAATTTCATACAGCATACAGGACGATAACAGCCCCTTCCAGTCCATGAGCCGGTGCCATCCAAATACACTCAATTAACCGTCACCCCCCCCTCATATGTTTTGAAGGGTGGGAGGAAACCCAGAGGAAATCCATGGAGACAAGGAGGAGAACATCCAATCTCCTTACAGACGGCGCCAGATTCGAACTCAGGTCACTGGCGCTGTAATAGCGATGTGCTAACTGCAACATTAAGCATGCTATTATAGAATGGAATTCCACAACAGTGCTTTTTGAAATTTAGTAGAGCTGAACATCACAAGCTGAATTTAGTATGGCCATCTTGTTACATTGTGCATTGAGCACAAAGATATTTTAAAATCTTTTCTCCATTCCAACATGATGCAACACCTTTTTCCATAATCATGATTTCCAAAGTAACAGTTGGTTCCTGTCCCCATAAGAAATGACCTTCTTTTCACAATTCTTCATTCTTCAGTCCATACTTTATGTTAATATTTTGAAATGGATATTCATTATTTCCATTCACTATTTATTTCCCTTGGCTCTTTCTGATTTCCCAAATAGTTTTATATATATATATATATATATATATATAGCTATAGATATATATTATAACAGAGAAGAAGGCTGTACAGCTCATTGAATCTGGGTGACTCAGAACATTCGAATCTGTTGCACTGCCCCACATTTTCCTACCACATTTTCTTTCTCATATATCATCTCTCTTATCCTCCAGCATGACATCTTGGACAATTTATTCTGACCAATTATCTTCTTAAGTAACAAAGCTTTGGGATCTGTGAAGAAACAGAGCCTCTGGAGGAAACCCAAGTGGTCTCAGGAAGACTGTGCAAAGTCCAGGCAGGTGGTCCCAAGTCTGAATCAAACTTAGATGGCTGGCTTTTCGTTTTGTTTTTTTTTTTGTGTATTTTTTTTCTTTGGTATCTCCCTCCCACTTTTAGAGAAGGAGAGGGACAGTCTTTTATCCAAATCCTGAGCCTGAACCAAGGTCTGTGGCGCTCATGTCCATCAGTCCTCATCTGCCCACCTCATTTGCTCTCTTGCAGGCCAGATGCTGCCCTGTCTCTACAGATGCTACACCAGCAATGAAAGAAAAGGAGAAAATGCTGCTGACACCAGTGGAGAGTCCAATACAAAGCTAGAGTTAGCCAGCCAACCTTCCAGTCTGCTGTGTATTCACTGTAAGACTTCAATTCATCTTCATCAGTGATCTGGATACAAAACAGAGTCTGGAAAGAACAAAGAACTGATCAAATTGTTTAGCTATTTAGCAGCAGGGTATGAGTAGCTTTCATTTTTACATCAAAAGCCTTTGTTGTGTTCATCTCTCTTTCATCTTAAATATTCTCCACAAACAAATTCACAGGTGACCTTAAACTCACACCCAGAGCCATGACAAAGAAATGTAAGGAATTTGTTATTAGAGGCGAAATAGCAAAACCATGCTATTTTTCAACTGAAAGACTGTGATATTTGTGTAATAAACGTGATGTATTAAGCTCAGAACATAATAAAAATGTACCTCCCTTCCACAAATCCACCAACATCTCTCACTGCCTAGGAAAGGCAGTCGACATACAGAAGGACCCATCACCCTGTGGACACATTTTCTTGTCTTTCTTCCTTTCAGTGCGAAGGCTCAAGAGTATGAAAGCATTCACCAACAGGCTTAAAGACAGTTTCTTCCCTACAGCCATCAGGCTTCTAAATGAACCCAGTAACAGTGTTATCATACTGCCCATACTAATTTGTGCAGGAGATTCAGACACCTAACACCTCAAAGTCCAAGACAATTGTTTTCCTAGGCTATCAGACTCTTGAACCTCCCCATTCTGCCATAACCATGAATTATTCCAAGGCCACTAAAAGATCTCAAAGTTCAAAATTCAGATTTATTGTAATACATGACATCACATACAACCCTGAGATTCCTTTCCCTGCAGGCCAGGCAGAATTTCTACTTAGCGGTCATGCAAAAATAAAGAAAGATAAATTCTGCCTGGCCTGCAAGGAAAGGAATCTCAGGGTTGCATGTGATGTCATGTATTACAATAAATCTGAATTTTGAACTTTGAGATCTTTTAGTGGCCTCGGAATAATTCATGGTTATGGCAGAATGGGAGGTTCAAGAGTCTGATAGCCTAGGAAAACAATTGTCTTGGACTTTGAGGTGTTAGGTGTCTGAATCTCCTGCACAAATTAGTATGGGCAGTATGATAACACTGTTACTGGGTTCATTTAGAAGCCTGATGGCTGTAGGGAAGAAACTGTCTTTAAGCCTGTTGGTGAATGCTTTCATACTCTTGAGCCTTCGCACTGAAAGGAAGAAAGACAAGAAAATGTGTCCACAGGGTGATGGGTCCTTCTGTATGTTGACTGCCTTTCCTAGGCAGTGGAAGATGTTGGTGGATTTGTGGAAGGGAGGTAGATTTTTATTATGTTATGACCTTAATAGATCACGTTAATTACACAAATATCACAGTCGTTAAATGAGTCTCTGATTGAATCTGTGGCATCTGATGGTGGAGGGGTAACAACTTTTCCAAATGTTTGTGATACAAGTCCTGTGGCATCTGTGCCTCTTTCCTAATGACTGCAGTGAGAACAGAGCATGTCCTGGGTGGTGTGGATCCTTGATGATTACTGCTGCAATCCAACAGCAGCGTTCCATGTAGATGTCCCCAATGGTGGGGAGAGTTCTGCCTTTGATGTACTGAGCATTTGCAGGGTTTTCTGCCCAGAGGTATAGGTGTCCTCATATTAGGTCGTAATGCAGCCGGTCAGCACACTTTCCACTGCAAATCTATAGAAGTTTGCCAAGGTTCCTAATGACATAACAAACCTTTGCAAACTCCTGAGAACCAAGAGGCGCTGATTATTACATTAGTATGTTGAGTCTGTCAGCACTTTTGAAATAACCATTATTTTTCATGCACTAAAATGGTGAATATTTATTTAACTATCCTTTCAATTTTATTCTCTTTTTTTTCTGGCTTGGCATATAGTGATAATTTAGTTGACACAATTACAGTTGGTGTACCGTATGTGCCTGTGTGGCAGCACCAAGTAAGAAGTATGGTGCATCTGTATATTGTACTTGTGAATATGACAATAAACTCTTATCATACGCAGAATCTGGAACATTATGTGCTGCTGCAGACTGTTCCAGCGTAATGTGCAGAAAACAATGAACTTTAACTCTTGCTTGGTATGTTGGTCTGGAAGGTCAGATTAGGGGGGTCCTGTTTGACATTTAGTTTGACAGTAGAAGATAGAAAGGGGTAGACAAGAGATATTTTTCAAGCTGAGGCCCTATGATAGGTGTACCACAGGTATTATTGCTGGGAGAAATTCTTAAGAATGCATGCATAAAAATGAAGAAATCTTGTCACTTTATTTGGGAAAGTATGCAGGAGCTGAATAAAATTGAATAGGAAATTTTATTTGTGGCTTACTGAATATCTGACACTTACTGATCAAAAATCACTCCAAGAACTTTGCTGCAGATGTCCTGTTTAACAATATATACTAATGTAAACACGTCTTATATCTTGAACCATCTCCATTTCCATTATTCATGCATTGTTTTCCAATTCACATGGGGTATCAAATGCTATGGAATAATAGTCGCTCTCAATCTGTCAGCCCAGATCTCATAAGCTAAATTTGATAAAAAAATACATTAAACTTATTCCAACAGTGTATGTATGTTCAGAATAGTTTAAACTCTTCCTAGAAATTCTTTTATGTGATAATTTTATTCACTGGGCAAAATATAATCAAAAGTAGAACAAAGTAAAAACTGTAAATTGAAAATTGTAGTTTTATTTCTCAAGGCAGAAATTCATACTTGGGTAATTGTTCCTAGGAACAGCAGCAGGTTATTCTTGTTATTAAAAGTTTGGTCTGGTGAAGTTAGTCAGCTGAAAGTCAGGTTCAGGCTGGACTATACAGCTGCCAAGGAGAAAGTGAGAAAGGTATTACAGGATAGAGACACCCCCACCCCCCCAACCCCCCCCCCCCCCCGCCCACCAAGAAAGTAAGGGCAGCATCCAGAACAAATGTAACAGAATGTCAATTTTATTGCAATTCAACAGCTTTTTAAGTGACATCGGGGAGATATTTGAAGTCTTGGCAATTTTAGCAAATAGATTATGCAAAACCAGATGTTCTGCATACTTCATTGAAATTAATGCCACTTTAATACTGATGAATTAAACAGAATAATTTATCCTACCACCGGGCTCAAATCCAATGAACACAATCTTCCAAGTATGTCCTAAACAATGAACTAAACTAACAATGACTTTCTGGCTTATAGCACAATATTCTCAAGGCACTTCTCAACACATCATCTGATGTGGGTAATAGCTCCATGTTGGCAGGAATGTACAATAAATTGTCAACAATAAATTTAAATACTTACTCTGTGCCATCTTAAGTTGGTGACACCTGTTTGCCATGCATTGCGTAGAGTGAGGAGGCTGATTATTCTGCATGTTTGAAAATTGATTCCTTCTTCAAGTGACAAGTGTTCCACACCATTCAATCAGGTACCTGAGGAAGTAAAGAGTACTTAGTCATTTTCACTGTCAAATATGCTTCTTTGCTTCCTGTCCTCCTCCGGCCTGCCCCACCTGGTCGACTTACTCCCTATCCTCCTCTGGCCTTCCCCATTGGGTCAACTTGCTCCCTATCCTCCTCTGGCCTGCCCCACCTGGTCGACTTGCTCCCTATCCTCCTCTGGCCTGCCCTGCCATGCACTTGCTTGCTGTAATGTCTGTATTCAGCTCAACTTTCTCACCTACTACTTTGGGTCCCACTGCTCACCAAACTAGATTAAAATTTGGTTATGCCAGGTGCAATTAGAGTCATAGAGCCATACAGTATCGAAGCTGGCCCTGCAGTCCACACTGATCTACATACATTCTTGCTACCTTCCCATCTGTTACCCTTACCTTTTCAGAGGAGAGCAGTAGTGGCGGCAAGGTCATGACAATGGAGGGCGGAGACCTGGAGAGCTGTAATGATAGGGCAGTTAATCATTAAAACAACTGCCAGGAGATTCTGTGGCCATGAGTGAGACGCCAGGATGGTTTGTTGTCCCCTGGCCACAAGGATCAAGAATGTCTCAAAGTGTTTACAGAGCATTCTCAAAGAGGAGGGGGAGCAGCCATGGGTTGTTGTAAACATTGGCACCAACAACAATAATAATACATATAATAGCTATTTGAATCCGGGTCCTCTGTAAGGAATTTGTACATTCTCCCCATCTCTACATGAGTTTCCTCTAGGTACTCTGGTTTCCTCCATGCAGGGTTTGTTGGATAATTTGGGTGTAATTGGGCAGCATGGCTGTAGGAAGTAAAGGAGATGACGTCCTGCAGCAAGAATATGGGGTGTTAGGCAAATGGTTAAATGCAGGATCTCAAGGGTTGTAATCTTTGGTTTAGTCCTGGTGCTATGGAGAACAGGGTGGATGAAGGCATGGCCATAAAGCTGCCACAAGGGTTGAGGATTCAAGTTCTTGGACCACTGCCATCTCTGGGGCAGAGGTGCCAGATACAATGAGGATGGGATGCACCTAAGATGGAGGAGAACCAATATCCTGGCAAGGAGATTTGCTACATGATTTACCTGAAGATCTACATAACCAAATTTTAATCTAATTTGGTGAGCAGTGGGACCCAAAGTAGTAGGTGAGAAAGTTGAGGTGAATACAGACATTACAGCAAGCAAGTGCATGGCAGGGCAGGCCAGAGGAGGATAGGAAGCAAGTTGACCGGGTGGGGTAGGCTAGAGTAGGATAGGGAGCAAGTCGACCAGGTGGGGCAGGCCAGAGGAGGATAGGGAGCAAATCGACCAGGTGGGGCAGGCCGGAGGAGGATAGGGAGCAAGTTGACCAAATGGGGCAGGCCAGAGGAGGATAGGGAGCAAGCCAACCAGGTGGGGCAGGCCGGAGGAGGACAGAAAGCAAAGAAGGATTGATTAAACAAAATGACTTCACTTTAATGCAGAAACCCTGATTCATGCAAGTGCTAGTTACCTGGAAGTGATGACACAGTTTGTCAGGGTGGTGTAAAAGGTATTTGGCACTCTCCTATACATTGGCCAGGGTATTGAGTACAAAAGTTTGGACTCATGATTCAGCTTTACAAGACAATGGTGAGACCACATTTGAGATACTGAGTGCAGTTTTGTACACCCAGCCAAAGGAAAAGGATATTCACCAGGAAGATGCTGGGATTGGAGACCTTGAGTTATAAGGAGAGGTTAGTTAAAAAAAAATGGCGGCACTGGTCGAACTGCTGTAATGGCAGCGCTGTCACTGGTGCATGGGGAATGGAGACACAGCACTCCTCCAAAGGATTCAACTGCCCGATCCTAATGCCGGCAGCTCTCTACAGGTTTTGAACAGCCCGATATAGAAGCTGATGGTGTTTTTAATTAAAGTCCTGCAACTTCGGGGTCTGTGACCAAGATGGTGGCGCCTGTACTGGGAAGTGTTCCATGAGGGGTTTCAGATCCAGGGAGCAGTGGACTAGAAACAGGAAGAACCCACACACCCCCCCCCCACTTGAGAAGGAAAAGCAGAAGAAATGATCTGACAGGATGGTGACTACGACAGAGGACTAGTGAGGAGGGGTTCAGCAGCTGAAGGACCTACACAGGCTACCAGTGAGTTGTGGTTGGGGGATCTGCATGGGCTTCAGGCTGCTGTAGACTGGTTCGTGGGAACTAAGTAGCTTAACCGGGATTTGAGAGGTTGCTGAGAGAAAGAAAAGCTCCCGAAGGGCATCAGGTGGTGAAGGCTTCTTGACCATGTCAGAGACTTAGATCTGGAGCTAGAGGTGAATCCACAGACACCCAGTGCCTCTGAAGGGACTGTCCTTGTGAGGGGCACTGGACAAAGTAGTGACTCTCTGTCTGCCTTACAGTAAACAAATGTTAAAGAATTTCATGTCTGATACATTCTAAATATAATATTAAGTGACAATAACGGAACCTTTATCTTTTACGATTCTTTCTCTTATTGTTCGGGGTATTGGGCAATGCTCATGGTGACTCTATGTTTCCATTATGACAGACAAAAGTTAAAGCATATCATCTATGTTACATTCTTCATGTATTATTACATGACAAAAAAAAAGGACCATTAGCACTTTTGAACCTTTATTCCCTGGAGCATAATAGGCTGGGGGCTCGCCGTGTACATAGTCTTTGTCCCAGCGTGGTCAATTTTAAAATAGAAGGCAAATAGGACTAGCCCAAAATCCCAATCTGATCAGAGTGATGATTTGCGCTGAAGGACCTGTTCCAAGTCAGGGCAATTACTCATTTGATGCCAGTTTCCTATACATGACATACACTTCACTGATGAAAGGTCATTGACTGGAAATGTTACCTCTGATTTTCTTCTCCAGAGATTTAGATTGATCTCCTGAATATTTCCAACTTTTTTTCAGTTTCATTTCTGATGGCTAGCAGGTTTTTTTTTTGCTTTTAAACATCTGGAATTTTCCTCATAACTGTCATATGTTCATGCACCAAGCAGGGACACTTGTGACAATACTTTTCGGGCCCTGTTATGATATTATAGTGTTTGGAAAACAAAACAAATCTGTCAAGTTCTGATTTAAAGTGGAAACAAAAGTACTCTGATAAAAGCAGAAAAAATGCCCCTGCAACTGGTATTTTACAGAACTGTTTATTCCTCCTCAGTATTCAGTTGCTATCGCCATGTCTCATAAAATCCCTTCCAAAGTTTCTCTGATTGACTCTGGAAGGAAATGATCTTTGAAGACAGTGAGAATTGCTTCACCAAAAGCCTTTGAAATTTGAAAAAGTTATCTCAACAAATTAAATTGAATCTCTCAAGTGAGAAATAAAGCACAGAAGATGGGAATAACATAAAGGTCCACCATCAGATATGATCATAGTAAAGGGTGTCAGCTAGGTCTCAGTAGGTAACACTGTGCCTGAGGGTTGTGGGTCTGATTCCCTTTCCAGAGGTGAGTATAAGGATTTCAAGGCTGATGTGCCGATGCATTTCTGAAGGAGAGACACACTCTGAAATGTCATCCTTCAGATGATCTATTAAGTGTGACCACTGCCTGTCCTTGGAGACCTTTAATAAGCCCATGCTTTGCATTAAAGCATGAGTGTACATCCCATTGCCCTTGTCAATCAATATTCATCTTCCATCAGTTTGCAATCACTCTGTGAAAGTTTGCTCTGTGCTAATTGGGTTCTGCATTGCCTGAGGCCCTTTTACAGAGTGAAAAAATGCAACTGTAAGTTCTGCCCTTACGTTGCAGAATTTACCATCATAAATGCTCAATGAGCAGCTCCAATCCCTCTTCAACCTAGTGTCAGCTGCAAGTGGCTGGCTAGGGGCAGGCCGATCATGCCGTCAGCCCGCGTCCCAGGAGCCACTACCAGGGCATTCACTGTGATTGGTGCTGGGGTTAAGGCTCCCTCTGCCACCCAGAAATGCCCTCTTCTCGTTCACCCTCTGCCCCTTGTTCCTTCACCAAGACCGTCGAGACCAAGGAGCAGTAGGGCAGTAAGGTGCTGGAGAGAGCCAGAGGCTCAGTGGGGTCAAGGAGAGTCGGGGCCCATCGAGCCAGAGGGTGAAGGGACCTGGGTGCTGAACTCCATGGCCCAGGTTCATGGTGACAGGCAGCACTATGACACCACTTGCCCCATGCTCTTCATAAAAGCTGCGCAGGAGGAGCCTTTTACGGCTGCTCCATAGAAAGGTAAGTTCAAAAATTTCTCCGCGGGTGGAGCCTGCTTCAAGGCATAAAATCACCTAGGGATTACAATAGTGACTTCAGTAAGTATTTAATTGGCTGTAAAAGGCTTTTGGCTGTCAGAAATTGTGAAAGATTCTAAATTTCCAAATCTTTCTTTTTTTTCAAGTTAAGAATAAAATCTGTGAATAAAATTCATTTTCCACAGTAGCAAGTTATGTCCTGCCTCAGAATTGATTACCAGCTAAATAAATAATGAGGGTGAATACTGTTGGGGTCAAAATTACAAACTTGAACTCAATTTAAACTTTCAAGATAACCTAAATTTGAAGATTCCGTTTGTGGTATATTTTTCTGCTTGTGTTTTTAGATAAACTAATTATCACAATACCCTCCACCATCCCACGAATAATTAATTTTAACTCTGTAGCTGCCCCTGTCATTGTTAAATTACTTTCCCACATGGTTTGATGTTTACTTCCAAAAATAATGAGGTTTCCACTGCTTTTGATAACTCTGCCTTCGTGCAAAAAATAATGATGATTTGATGGTTGTCAGTAAATGCTAAAAGTAATTTTAATTTACTTCAGAGACCATCCTCTCAACTACAGTAATATTCAGTCAATACCTTGAAGGGCAGCAAAAGGTGAGCCTAAACTATCTTGTGTAAATCAGAGATTAAGAGCAAATACCTTTCTGATTTGAGAAGTGGTCAAACATGTACAAATGGTTATTTTTCCCCTGAAATGGTTTGAAGTCAGAGAGAAAAAGGGGTTATGAAATTCATTAGCAGGTCGACCCAGCATACTTAAGATGCAGATCGTAAGTGGATAATGTATTATTTATGAGTGGTACATGAATAGATATCAGCTTGGCTGTTCAGAGATAACAGAGCCAAATTTTTTCCCCTTTTCTTTATTTTTGAGTGTATTCTCAGGCCAGCAATGATTGGACAGAAGTACTTTAATAACCAGGCTATTTCACTTATTCTTAGGGTCTTTACAATCTAATTACATTTTCTTTAAAACCAGGTTGAGCCATGTGTCAGAGAGTCAAACTGGCTCGAGACTGGCTGAAGGGGTACCAGGTAGTGAAATCGGGTTACAAGAGGGTGCCAAGGGCAGGAGGGGCTCCCAAGGAGCCTCGGGCACTGAGGCTTCCTGATCGTGTTGGCAGTTTGGATCTGGAACTGGGATTGCTGATAGTTTGGACTAAAGTCTGTCTGGCTGCAGAGGCTGAGGGAAAGCTAGAGTTGAATCCACAGATACTCAGTGACTCTGACCTTATGGCAGACTCAATACAATTTTGCATAATATTACATCATTTATATAACACAACATTAAAAGAATCTTGAATAGAAATTAAAGTATTTATTGCCACTACACATCAGCCCATCATCTGTGGAGATGGATTCAAGGCTAGCCACAAACTCCATTGTGCAACAGACAAATTAATTCAGAAACAGGGTCTAAAAATAAGAGGAAATAGAAGCTCCGGCAATCTCCACCAGTCAAGTGGAAGATGGTTCCATATAGGAGAGATAAAAAGACAGGTGAATGGAGCAACCACTAGGAAGGAGGGTGTGGGGGAAAGGTGGGACAGAAAGTTAAGAGTAGGAATAGGTAATAAAGAGATGGAAAGAGAAGAACCAGATGGAAGTTGGGAGAAGGGGTTCAGCAAACATTAGAACAAGCAACACTCATGCTGTTGGGTTTAAGGTTGTCCAGAAGGAATATAATGTGTTGCTTCTCAGATTCATGTTAGCCTCACCCTGACAATAGATGAGGCTGAAAACAGACATATCT
Source organism: Narcine bancroftii (assembly GCF_036971445.1). Classification (NCBI taxonomy): domain Eukaryota; kingdom Metazoa; phylum Chordata; class Chondrichthyes; order Torpediniformes; family Narcinidae; genus Narcine; species Narcine bancroftii. Next base: position 132,893,826 of record NC_091476.1, read on the forward strand.
GTGTAAGAATGGTTGAAGGAGTTGAAAAGATTGGCAACAGGAAGTTCAAGCTTAGACCCACAGACTGAATACAAGTGTTAGGCAAAGTGGTCCATCTGTGTTTGATCTCACAAATGTAGAGGAGGTCACACTGAATGCAGTAGACCAGGCTGGATGTGAAGCTCTGACTCACCTGGAAGGTCTGTTGCAGCCCTGGATGGAGGCGAGAGGGCGATGTAGGAACAAGGATTGCTTTTTTTTGTGCGATCACAGTGGGAAGTCCCTAAAGGCATGGAAGAGTGTGTGGTTGGGGAGGGAAGAGCAGACTTGGGAATCTTGGAAAGAATGATCCCTGTGAATAAAATAGGGGTGGGCAGCAGAAGATAAGGCTATTGTGAGATCCTGCTGGCTTTTTTAAAAAAATCACTAAATCTGATTGGCAGAGAGATTACCCAATCATCTCCAATCTGGCTATGCACAGCAATATCACTATATCTTCTTTCTTTGGCTTGGCTTTGCAGACGAAGATTTATGGAGGGGTAATGTCCACGTCAGCTGCAGGCTCGTTTGTGGCTGACAAGTCCGATGCGGGACAGGCAAACATGGTTGCAGCAGTTGCAAGGGAAAATTAGTTGGTTGGGGTTGGGTGTTGCATTTTTCCTCCTTTGTCTTTTGTCAGTGAGGTGGGCTCTGCGGTCTTCTTCAAAGGAGGTTGCTGCCCGCCGAACTGTGAGGCGCCAAGATGCACGGTTTGAGGCAAGATCAGCCCACTGGCAGTGGTCAATGTGGCAGGCACCAAGAGATTTCTTTAGGCAGTCCTTGTACCTCTTCTTTGGTGCACCTCTGTCTCGGTGGCCAGTGGAGAGCTCGCCATATAACACGATCTTGGAAGGCGATGGTCCTCCATTCTGGAGACGTGACCTACCCAGCGCAGTTGGATCTTCAGCAGCGTGGATTCGATGCTGTCGGCCTTTGCCACCTCGAGTACTTCGATGTTAGGGATGAAGTCGCTCCAATGAATGTTGAGGATGGAGCGTAGACAACGCTGGTGGAAGAATTCTAGGAGCCGTAGGTGATGCCGGTAGAGGACCCATGATTCGGAGCTGAACAGGAGTGTGGGAATGACAACGGGTCTGTATACGCTAATCGTTGTGAGGTTTTTCAGTTGGTTGTTTTTCCAGACTCTTTTGTGTAGTCTTCCAAAGGTGCTATTTGCCTTGGCGAGTCTGTTGTCTATCTCATTGTCGATCCTTGCATCCGATGAAATGGTGCAGCCAAGATAGGTAAACTGGTTGACCGTTTTGACCGATGGAGATGTGTGGGGGGGCTGGTAGTCATGGTGGGGAGCTGACAGATGGAGGATCTCAGTTTTCTTCAGGCTGACTTCCAGGCCAAAAATTTTGGCTCTTCAGCGCTTGATGTCCTGTTTTGCGGAAACTGCCAAATCACTATATGTAGCCAGTAAATAAAAAACGTGAAGAAGGTTGGTAATGCCAAGAAAAAATGCAATGGACAATCAAGGGCTTACAATCCACAACAGTGATTGTCAAATGCACATGTGTTTGGTTTAGATTGCAACAATCATAAACTCATCCAGATGAGGTAGAAGCAACTTGAGGCAAATGAGTCATAGATGCAAATATTGAATATCTTAAGTAAAATAATCAAAATAGTTGACTAGAATTTGAAAAGTGTAATGAAAATCCAAAATGCCAAAGTGCAGACCCCGGAAATCTAAATGTAAATGCTGGAAAAACTCAGCAGGTCAATCAGCATCAATGGATCGGGAAACAGTTAATACATATAACAAAATATTTAACATATTTTCTGATTTTATTATAAATTTCCAGCATCTGCAGTTTTTTATTTATTTTCACTGACATGTTACATGGTCTCACCCAACAGGAATTTCAAATCCTCTGTAAACCAAATCAACATAAAATATTAGATGGGATAATTTTTTTTTAACGAGTCATGCAGTTAATTACTTTAATGACAGATAATAAATCACCAGACTCAGATAAAATATACTCCTGGCCAGGATAGAAGAAGCCAGGAAATCAATTGCAGAGGCTCAGATGACCAGATGATATAGAGAATGAAGAAGGTTGTATAATAATATAACAGGAAAGTTGGGAAGATGGAATTTAAAGCACTCAAGAGTGAGGTGATGTACTTCACAGTCAAATTCTGGTTGGACGTACAGAGATAATACTAGGGATCTTGGGGGCATTGATGTACAGAGAGACCTTGGAGGGTAAATCCTTTGCACCTTGGTGACATGGGTAGGGTGACATTTGGTGTGCTTGTCCTCACAGGTTAAATTGCTGCATGTAAGAATCAGGTTTATTATCTTGAACATGTGCCACAAAATTTGATTTTTGGCTGCATCAATAATTGTGCATTAAAGGTGCAAAATTCCAATCAATTTTGTTCTGCAAATAAGATATGTAAAAATAAATAATTAGTGCAAAAAGAGAAAAAGGTGAGGAAGTGACCATAAGTAAATTGCCCATTCAGAAATCTGATGACAGAGGGGAAGAAGGTGTTTATGTGCCATTGTGTGTTCGTCTTCAGGCTCCTGTACCACCTCCTTGATGGTAGCAGAGTGAAGAGGGCAAAGCCTGGGTGGTGGGGATCCTTGAGGATAGAGGCTACTTTCTTTCCTCTTGTAGGTGAAGACTGATCCCTGTGATAGCGCTGGCCAAGTTCACAACTCTCTGTTGCTTTTCCTGACATGTGCATTGGCACCTCCATACCAGACAGTGATGCAACCAGTCAGAATGTTCTCCAGGGTACACCTGAAGAGGTTTACAAGAGTCTTTGGAGGCATACCAAATTTCATCAAACTCCTAATGAAATATAGCTACCAGCAAGTTGTACTTACACTGCAAGAAGGATATAGATGCTATAAAAGGAGTGCAGAGTAAATTCACTGTGATGTTGCCTTGAATGAGGGTCTGTTGCTGTATTGTATGTTTCGATGATTCTATGACAACTACTTTTAATTCTTCCTGGCTGCAGAAGTGTTTCCAGCGGCTTAGAGATCTGCTTACAGTGTATGGCTATTTAAAAAGCAAGAAAGAAATCATTTGAATAATTACAGGGAGGACAGAGGGACCTCAGATTGCATGTCCACAGTTCCTTAGATTTAGCAGAACAAATCAATTTTGTGGTTTAAATACATGAAGATTACTTCTTTTTTGTGTTGAGACTTGGAATACAAGGTAGAATACAAGCTTTAGTTGGGGCTATGGGCAATGATCATTGGGCCACGGCACAGTGTGCCGTTCTTGTCAGCAAGTTACAGGGAAGATGTGATGACTGAAGGTCTAGAAGAAATGAAGAGGAGTAGAAAATGCTGACAGTGAGGAAATATTAGATATGCTTTCTTTGCAACAGAGGGGACTGATGGAAGACTTAAATGAGGTAACATATAAAAATACAGGTGTTTGCATAGGAAAGTGTCACAGGAAGGAGGTTTGGATCAGAATGGAAGAACAGAAGGAGTCATGAGGAAAATGGCCTCTTCAAAATGCTTGTTAATCTTCTTCCTGATTTGGTGAGGGTGGTGGGGAGGGTTGTGATGAAGATATTATGTCTGGGATGAGGTTTTTTAATGTCTTGTCTGCTTTATCAAGGGAGTTGATGGAGCCAAAAGGGTTGTGTGATGGAATGAGCTGCATTTACAACCCTCTGCAGCCTTGGGAAGAGTAGTCCTCATTCCATGTAGTGCCACATACTTTTTAAATTTTTATTTTTAACCGATCATGGAGATAAAAAGTTAGAAAAAGATAAGAAAATAGCAAAAAAAGAAAAAGAAAACAAATTGGACTGCTGAAACGTAGCACACACTCCACAGATCACAAATTTGTATTCTATTTCATTTTCTTTGGAGATGATCGATGCTGGGCTCAAGGGTTGGGAAGAACTCATCTAAATATTTATTCCTGAATTTTGTAAATATGTTTGCCAAATTTGTAAAAATAAGTCACATTTATTTCTTAAGCTCTAGGTAATCTTCCCCAGGGGAATACAACTATGTATCTCTGTGTTCCAATGTGCCACACCTAGATGTGAATCAGACTTCCATGCAACAGCTATACATTATCTGGCCAATGCCAGCTCAATTCTAACACATTTCATTTGCTATTTGGATAGTTTCACTTTGGGTCTTATCCCTGAAATCTTCACTAATAAAAATAACTCTGGGTTTTGTGGAAATTGAGTTCCTATAATCTGGATTTTAAAAAATTCATAAAGCAACCAAAAAGGCTACTTTAGAACATAACCAGGCTGATTGTAAAAATAGTTCCTACCTCCTCACCACATCTAAAGCATCGGTCTGATAGGTCTGAATTTCATTTGTTTAATTTATGTGGCGTGAGATATAATTGATGCAAAAAATTATATTGTACTAGTCAATAGCTTACATTGATCATATTAGTCATACTACACCGACATAATTCAGACCAGATTTGTTCATCGATTATTACATTTAAATCTGATTCACATTTCTGCTTGGTCTTGTGAAATACTTATCCGGTCAGGCAACGTCTAAAGAAAAGGGGTCAGAGGTGGTCAACCTTTCAAAAGAAGTAGGTATATTGGAAAATATTTTCAACTGCGATTAAGCTACATTCATGGAACAAAAATGGGAGTTTAAAACATTAATTCAGGAAGTTGATGTAGAAATCACCCTACAGTACCCCCCCCCCCCACATGACCCTCTATCTTGTGTTCTCTCACAGCTGTCACCCACTCCTTGACACATTCTCCAGCTAGCATGTGGCACTGAATGGATATCAAAACTGCATGTGAGAGAGGTCTCTCCATGAGATATTGTGACTCTATTGTTACCAACACCATCCAACAGTTGGATGACACCTTACACACCTGGAAGCGGCTGAACTGCGAACCTTTGTTTGTATGCATTATAGGATTGCATCATGAGAGGGTGTTGGTCCACACACCATGGCTTGTCCTCAGGATGACCACTTCACAAGTGCACACTTGATATTTGCGATGGAGTTTTGAGAATATTGCAGATATCATATCACATCTCATCAGAAAAACCTCCCTGAATTACAAAGGGGACAAAAGAATCAGGGCTAATCCCCAGTGTAAATGGATGAACCATGAAAGATGAAAAAGATCACACTTTAAAGTGCTGAAAGAATGCAGATTAACTGGAGGGGGGAGGAGGAGTTTCATCAAACTGTATAAAATATTAAATGGCAGAGATAAGGTAAACCTAGATCTTTGCTTCAAAGTAATCCAAGAAATCAAAAGCAGAGACTATGAATAGAAATAAGTAAATGTACATGGGGAATAGACATTGAATTATTCAACAGGTTGTAAGCATTTGAGTCAATCCCCTAAGCCAGGTATACAACATTAAAACTCCAGAATTATAGAAGGCAGAATTCTTATTTTGCTTAAATACATGCATTGGAATGTTTAGGAGTTTCTAAGGCTAACAAAGATAATGTGAACCCCTCTAAATTAAAAAGTCCCAACACTCTTTATGAAAGGCTAGGTTGAATATCGTTAAAGCAGAATGACTTCTCTTGATTTGTAGCTCAGGTTACAAATCCCCTGTACCCATTGTGCAGCACAGCTGGAATCTGAACAAATACCATTCAAATATTCACCACTACTTCAGCAACATATTTTTGCATTTAGTAGTGAGTCTCAAAGGCACTCCATTCACACAATCTAAAGAAACTTTGTTCAAGTGGTAGTACAGAAAGATTAAAACCAAGTCCTTTTATAATTGACAATTTCTCCAACAAAACACAATCTGCTGGAGGAGCTTGGCGGGCCAAGGAACATCCATGGGAGAAAAAGAATGGACAGGAGCTCAAAAATGGCTTCGCCAGGACCAACACATTGACCATTTTATATCTAGCACCAATGCTGCTCGTCCCACTAAGTTCCTCCAGTAGATTGTTTGCTGCTCCTGGTTTCTATAAATCACTTGGTCAGCGATTTACAGCTCTGGCATTCCATTCTAATCTTTGCCTCTCTCTCTCTCTTCTTGCTTTATCACATCATTTGAAAATATTCTCCTCTTTCTTTCAAACAGACCGTGTTGGACTCATGGTCGAGGGAGTCATAACCAGAGTTAGGCTGCAGAAATTATAGTTGTTGCAGCTGAAGCAACAGAGATCGAGTGCTTGCAACACCCTCCACCTCTGCAACACCCTCCACCCCTGCAACACCCTCCACCCCTGCAACACCTTCCACCCCTGCAACACCCTCCACCCCTGCAACACCCTCCACCCCTGCAACACCTTCCACCTCTGCAACGCCCTCCATCCCTGCAACGCCTTCCACCTCTGCAACACCCTCCACCCCTGCAACACCTTCCACCCCTGCAACACCTTCCACCTCTGCAACACCCTCCACCCCTGCAACACCTTCCACCTCTGCAACACCCTCCACCCCTGCAACACCTTCCACCCCTGCAACACACTCCACCCCTGCAACACCTTCCACCCCTGCAACACCCTCCACCTCTGCAACACCCTCCACCCCTGCAACACCCTCCACCCCTGCAACACCCTCCACCCCTGCAACACCTTCCACCCCTGCAACACCCTCCACCTCTGCAACGCCCTCCATCCCTGCAACTGCAACACCCTCCACCCCTGCAACACCTTCCACCCCTGCAACACACTCCACCTCTGCAACACCCTCCACCCCTGCAACACCTTCCACCCCTGCAACACCCTCCACCCCTGCAACACCCTCCACCCCTGCAACACCCTCCACCCCTGCAACACCTTCCACCCCTGCAACACCTTCCACCTCTGCAACACCCTCCACCCCTGCAACACCTTCCACCTCTGCAACACCCTCCACCCCTGCAACACCTTCCACCCCTGCAACACACTCCACCTCTGCAACACCCTCCACCCCTGCAACACACTCCACCTCTGCAACACCCTCCACCCCTGCAACACCTTCCACCCCTGCAACACCCTCCACCCCTGCAACACCCTCCACCCCTGCAACACCCTCCACCCCTGCAACACCTTCCACCCCTGCAACACCTTCCACCTCTGCAACACCCTCCACCCCTGCAACACCTTCCACCTCTGCAACACCCTCCACCCCTGCAACACCTTCCACCCCTGCAACACACTCCACCTCTGCAACACCCTCCACCCCTGCAACACCTTCCACCCCTGCAACACCCTCCACCTCTGCAACACCCTCCACCCCTGCAACACCTTCCACCCCTGCAACACCCTCCACCTCTGCAACACCCTCCACCCCTGCAACACCCTCCACCCCTGCAACACTCTCCACCCCTGCAACACCCTTCAACCCTGCAACACCTTCCATCCCTGCCACAACAAAACCCATTGATCATTGGTGCTTGTAGCAGCTTGCTGTGTTCCCATTCTCTGCCTTGTTCCTGATATTGCCACTCTCCATTTTAAAAATCACTTTGAAGTGATTTGTATCTTCTAGGTCATAAAAGAATGCAACAGAAATGTCAGTCTATTCTTCCTGCTCCTCAAACACTTCACGGGCTGTTGCCAATCACCCTGATATCCCACACTGCTATTTGATTATTAAACAACCTGCTTCACTTGATGTGGCCTCGAAGGTATCCAATTAAGTTTTCTGCCTTTCTCTATTCAATGAGACAAAGAAGTTACAATGAACTCCTGACTATTCATTTTGAATAATAGACTGAATCCTCACTAGATTAACAGTGTGTTTCTTACACTTCTTGTTATATGATCAGAATTGAATTCTTGAGACCTGAAGCTTGTTAATGCTGATATCGATATGAGTCTTACCTTCCTACTAATCTAATTGAAGTACTGATTTCAAGTAAAGAGAGTGGATTTAAATAATCAAAGGACTTGTGTAGGGAAAATATTGATCCAAGTGGGAACCAGAATTCCAGTTGCCTCTCCTTATCTGAAGACACAATTATGCAAGGACACGCAGCAGATACTAATGCACGATCAAATTCAGCAAACATTCTCAAGGTGGAGAGATAAATTCAGGAATGGGCTCGTCAGCTGGAATTTCTAAAACTAAACCAAGTAGCAACTGGAAGCCAATAAATTATTTTATTATCTGCTTTTTTGCAAACCTGTGCTAATTTGTCGAGGTTGGCTCATTTGAAGCATTTAATGTAGGGGTAGACATTGTTTTGAAAAACTGGGGGACTGAGAGTTTGGATCCAGTTGAGGGGAAGAGATGGGGTCTGAGGCAGAACTACCATGATCATATGAATGGTGGGGCAGGTTTGAGGGTCTGAGTGGAGTAGATCATCTTCTGATGAACATGAATCGAAATCCTCTTCCTCATCAACAAGTCCAAAACAATGAGTCGACTAGAAGAGTAAACCATAAGCAGGTGCAGACAAAGTATCCAGAACTCAGGGCTGACTGTGAATAGCGTAGACAACAAGGAGACAGGATCAACATTTGGACATGAATTGATGGTGGTTCTAGAGGATGTGGAGGAATAAATCATGTTCATCCCAGACTATCCCTGAATTCTACCATTTTGCATTGCCATTGCTGACATTGGAGTGTGTGGATGAATTATTGGAGTTGTTATTCAATGAAGTGAAAAACAAAGTGAATGCTTTTATTTGTATCGACTTCCTGCAGTGAGGTTGATTAAAATGTTGGCCTGTTAACCTGTCCATTGATATCTGGTGTGTGTGGTGTGGTTTTTAATTTGCAGTAACAATGAATCCTTATTTCTGCAAGATCTCCTTAGAATGTCTCTGTTACTAAGGGAAAAGAAAAAGAACTATAAAGAAAAGACAGAATATTGAAGTGATAAAAGCCATTGGACCAAAAACATCACCAATTAAGAAAAATACAGTGATTACCCCATCACTAGATAGTATGAACTATCTGGTGATAGGATAATTTGTTCACATCTTTCACCCTGGACCTAACTTGACCACTTAGAATTCTTCTCATGAAGATTGTAAGATTTATTTTGAAATTGTAGTACCTTCGCTTTGTTTAAGCTGCAATTTTCAAGAAAAAATTATTTGCACCATATTTAAATGTCAGGTGTGTAATGTTAATGTATGCTTAGATGAGGTAAACACAAAGGACCTGTTTTCCTTTGCAATTCATAAGTAGCAGGAAAAAACAGGGAAGATGAAGAAACTATTTATTTACTATAAAAGTTGAATTTTCTAGACCATTTTTAATGTTAAATTGATGGTGTTGACTAATGCATGTATATTACTTTTGAGGGGCTGAAATTCACAATAGAATCCAAAATATCATATCTCTAAACAAATAAAGAACAAAAACACAATGAACTGAAGTAATAATACAGAATCTTTTGTGACAGATGATATCATTTTTTATAATGTGTCTCGATATGGTTTTAGAAGAGTTAGATTGGGTTTCTTTTTAGTGTAGGTCACAGACAAACACTTCACAAAACAGATCTTATGTAAAATGCAAGAGCTCAGCTCAAACCAGACACACTCTGGGACCAGTACCTTTGTAAAGACAATGGAAACTGCTTTGCTGAAGGACTTCACAAGTAGGTGTTAATTGGACATGCTGTGGAGTAATGGATTATGTATTGAAAGCAATATATATATATATATATATATATATGTGAACGGAGATGCAATCTGTCTGGATGCAGTTTGCTGTTCTAAGAAGGTCACATGGTTTTGCAAGAGGAGAGAGAGAGAAAGAGAGAGAGAGAGAGAGAGAGAGAGCCAAACAGGCTTTCTCTAATAGAGAGAGTGAGAACTGGTTTCTGCAGCATGGCAATCTGGCAGCTTGTTTAAAAACCCCATTGTGAAGATGGGTTGTAAGTTCTGAGTTCAGCCTGTTCAAAACCCTTGTGGTCCATGCAAGAGGAAATGGCTGGCTAGTGTTTCACCTGAAATAAGGGAAACAAAAAGGAACTCTGTGATGACCTGCAGAAGAAGAGGGCAAGTTTCTTCAGCAAGACACTGAAGTGGCTGATTGGAGGGAATCAGTTTGTGTGTGTTCAACGAGCAACAAATCTCTCTCTGAAACCAACGAGAACCTTCCTGAATGGTAACCAATTACTTTGAAAAACACCAGAGCTTGGTGAAAATTCATAAATGTTGAATTCTGTGCACAGAATAAGGATTGCCCGATACCAGTGAACTTGAAGGAGTGAGAAGTGAGATTGGACTATGAACCAAAGAACTTTTCTTTGATTCATTAGGGTGGGCATGGCTGGGCACGGCCATCTTGATTCCTGTGAGAATGCACGAGTCTTTGGTTGGCGCATGCACAATGGATTCACGTGTTCATTTGGTTGGCACATGCACTAGAGTTAAGGGCACAAATCCAATATTAGTGCGCTTAACTCTAGTGCATACACTAACCAAACTCCAAAACATGAACTGTGCATGTGCGAACTGAAGATCGGCATGCTCATTGGAATCAAGATGGCCGCGTCCAGTCTATGGTCCCTGGGATGCCAACTAACAAGGTAAGTGCACACATTTTGGCTCTTACATGCACTGTATCCCTGTTATAGTTTGTCAATTTGAACATGCACTGCGTAAATTTTGTATTTTTTCTTTGTTTATTTTTAACAAATTCTCAGTCATATGTGCAGATGGACATAAGTCGCATAGGTTGCAAATCGGGGAGTAACTGAACTTTGTGTAGAATTGCTGTAATTTAAGGCAGTCAGCAGCCATTTTGTGTACAACCCATGAAATGGCCAGTTAATCTGTATCCATGATGTTAATTGAGCAACAAATCATGGCCAAGATTTCTCTGCCCTTCAAAGTAATGCCTTGGAATCTTAGTATTCAATTTAGTGATAGGTTAAGCTATGTTTTCATGCCTCACCAATAAAAGAGAGAGCAGGATTGAGGGAAGGCACAGAAACAAAAGAGACAGACAGTGAGGAATCTCGAGTCCTCAGATTCACAGCGGACATACACAGTTAACGTGATTATCGAGGCAACAGCACATACTCAGCAGAAGACTGGAAAACTTGTGATTTTTATTTCCTGGGAACAGAAGCATAAAAGTCTTTTGCTGTAGGTTCTACAGTCAAGGCCATGTGCCTTGGAAAGGCAACATTGCCATTGGGTCTAAATCCTGGAACTGCCTTTCCAACACCACCATGCAAGCACTATCACCAATAATATTGCAGAAGATCAAGGATTGGTTCCCCACCACAAGGTAATTAGGGACTAGCAATAAATGCTGGCATAAAAAGCAGTTTCCTATAAGAGAGGATATCTTTCAAATTGAGGGTGATACCTAGTTTCACAACAGTTTGAATGGCTCCAATTCTCTAGTTTAACCAATATAGCTGAAAATGTGAGGGAGCTGCTCCCAGGTGGTGAGGCTACAGATATACTGCATGAAACAACAGCTGTTAACAGTTTTGTAGCTCAGTAATCAATATGAATTCACACAATCTGCACAGCACATCAACACAGATGGCATTTCTTATATGCGAGACCCACTCTCTTACTTTTGATGGATTATGTCTATGGTTTCCTGTTGAACAAGCCAAGAAAGGCAATGTCCTGGGTTTTACAACTGGCACCAGTACCATATTCCAGGATGTACACCAGAACATGAGGTCTAGAAGCTGGAGTAGGGCTCTTGGCTCATCAAGCCTGCACTTCGATGAGATCATGACTGATCTGGCAGTGGATTCAGCTCCATTGCCCATTCCTTTCATACAAAATCTATCCATTTAAGTCTTAAATACATTTAATGAGGCAGCCTCCGCTGCTTCCATGGGCAGAGAATTCCACAGATCGCAACTCTGGGAGAAGCAGTTTCTCATCATCTCTTGACTTAAACTTATTTCCCCTGAATCTTAAGGCTATGTTACCCATTTCCAGTATCACCTCCCAGTGGAAGGAACCCCCTGCACAGGAACAGGCCATTCGATATACATATCTGCACCAGACAATGGTAAATTTAAATTAAATCTCTGCTACTTGCACCTGAGATAGATACATCCCTCTACTCCCTGCGTCCATTGGGCAGAATCCCAAATGCTGCTCGTGTGCCTGATGCCACCACTATTCCAAACACAATTGTGGAAGTTGCAAAACTCCTGAGTATGGAGAGGGAAAACTAACTCGTGATTTTTTTTCCTCTCTGTAGGTTTCAAAGGCAGAGGTTTCACAAACTAACAGGGAAAGTGGGCCAAATTCAAAATTAAGCAGAAGTTAGTGTTTGCAAAATTAATAATTACTTTACAAGACACAACAAATCCCAAGACATAATAAAAGGAAACGAGATTTACATTCGACTTTATCCATATGGGCTTTGAAGGCAATGGAGAACTTCAGAAGAGCGTAGTTGCTGTTGCAATGTAGGATGTAGAGTTGCTGCTCTGCACACAGCAAGCTCCCACAAACAACCACCAGATTATGTGATGCTGGTTGGATAGTTTTCCTGTCCTCCTTTGAATGAGAAGGTTTCATGTTTTGTCTGAAATACTTTCAATGGGACAGAGTTCCCTGAGTATTGGACGAGAATATCAACAGATCTTTGTGCTCAGATCCCTAGAATCAAACATTCAAGGAAGGGGTTTGTGTGGAACCCAGTGAGGTGTTATTAAAATCGCCAAACATTAAAAAAAATGTAAAATCAGATATATTGTGCAAAAACAAAACCACTAAAAACATGATGGCTTTCTGATCCATAATCAGGGAATAAGTCGGCCCTGGAAAAGATAAACGAGACTGTTTGTTTGGAAACGGAAGAATGCCAATTATACTAATCGGTATTATCCTCCTGTTTTCCAGAGCTGGGAAGTTTGGAATTATGGCCTCTAAAACAGTTAGTGGAACTCATTATTCAAAATCATAAAATATCAAGCATTTTTTTCAAACCAAGTAGAAAAAAATGAGAATTCCAAAGGAAATTAAGGAAGAAATCATCAAACCTATTACTATTTATAAGGACTGCTCCCCTCCACCATCATACTTCTCAACAATAAACTCAATCAGGGACTCAGATAACAACTTTATTTTTGAATATAGACTCATATAGAACATTATTACATACATCTTATAATCTTATACATCCTAAAGAAATCTCTTGGTGCCTGCCACATTGACCACCGCCAGTGGGCTGATAACGCCTCAAACCGTGCATCTTGGCGCCTCACAGTTTGGCGGGCAGCAGCCTCCTTTGAAGAAGACCGCAGAGCCCACCTCACTGACAAAAGGCAAAGGAGGAAAAACCCAACACCCAACCCCAACCAACCAATTTTCCCTTGCAACCGCTGCAATCGTGTCTGCCTGTCCCGCATCGGACTGGTCAGCCACAAACGAGCCTGCAGCTGACGTGGACTTTTTACCCCCTCCATAAATCTTCGTCCGCGAAGCCAAGCCAAAGAAAAGAACATCTTATAAATAGTATTTTAAAATTACAGTCTCATATGATTGTCCAAACCTCATCCACTGCCCCCAACTGTTAACATTAAAGAAATAAAAATTTGTTTGAGCTGCCTTCATTAATCAGTCCATATCTTGATCTTCAAGAATTTAATGCTATTAACTTAACTATATTTTTAAACTTTTTTAGGGAAGTAAATGATATCCTTAAGCCAGTATGATTCAAATAAAGTTGCTATATTTTAACAAAAATGCCATATTTCTTTCTAAGATTATAAATTATCCTTTTCAGGGGGGAACATCTTTGCATTTCTATATTCCAGCGAGTCATAAGTAGGGGGGAGTCAGACTTCCAAGTCATCGTGGTACGTCTCCTGGCTGCCACTAGTGCAATCCTCACAAACTGTATTTGATATTTTAATAGTTTTTTGCCAATAACCATAAGATTGCTCAATAAATACAGTTCTGGTTCCAATGGAAAATCTACTTCTATAATTTTTTGTCAAAATTTCTGCCAGTCATACCAAAAGGATCTTATTTTCACACATAGCCAGGTTGAATTGTTCCAACCACTATTCCACATCTAAAACACGAGTCCGGAATTTCAGATTTTAAACTGTGTAATTTTTGCGGTGTAAGGTATAATGAGAGCATAAAATTGTGTGGCATCAATCTATATCTGACATTAATAAATTATGTCATATTATCAGAGCACAATTTTGACCACTATTGTTCTTGAATCCTTTTCCCCAAATCCATCTCCTACCTTACCTACCAATGAGTGCAAGCCCAGTTTGTGATCCCCTATCGAAGAAGAGCATCCACGTCACTACACGTTGGCAGAGTCATGGCTGGTCCTAAACTATCTCTAGAAAAAAATTCTATTTGACAAATCATTTGCATTTTTTGGCAGCAATGCAATAAAGGATCCAATCATAAATGAAAGCAGTGGTCGTTCCCGTAACACAGATATTGTTAAGTCAGAATTCCTGGAGATAGCTTTCGAGATCAATACTTCAACCAAAGTAAATAAAGTTTAGTGCCGAGAAATGCCAAACAATCCATTTGTTAGGTAAGTAGGGAAAAGAAGGACAACTTAAAATGTGAAAAATTAAGTGAAGCAGGAGCAGAGGATATGACGGCACTCATGGTGATTTAACAACCATTCTCAATGGGGACTGAACAGCCCCCTGTGGCCACAGCACATTTAAAGAGGCCACGGACTGAAATCATCATTTTTTTTGGTTTTTTATGCAGTCAGTAGAAGAGAAGTGCACCAGAAACCAACTAAACTTGACTGCTTTACAGGGAAGGGGGCCCATAAATTTTGAGCAGAGTCCTAAGGGGGCCCTTGTCAAGAGAATGGGTGTTTAAACAAACCAATAGCATTGATTTAAATGCTGAATAATAGAATTATAGACAAACTGAAGGGATTTTGATTTGAGAGGATTTGGTATGTCACCAAGGATGCTTGCAAATTTCTATAGGTTGCATCACTGTTTAGTTTGGAGGTGCCATTACTTAGGACAGGAAAAGTCTACGGCAAGTTGTGAACTCGCCAGTGCCATCACGGCCATCAGTCTTCACTCCACTGATGACATCTACAAGAGGTGGTGTGTTAAGAAAGCAGCATCTATCATCAAGGATCCTCACCACCCAGGCCAAATGCCATCTGGAAGGAGGTACAGGAGCCAGAAGAAAAACAAGTTCTTCCCCGCCTTCAGTTTTCTGAATGGACAATGAACCACAGACATTACCTCACCTTCTCCTTTTTATTTATTTTTAAATGTAATTTATAGCAATATTTGCATCTGTAATGCTGTGGCAAGACAACAAAATTTGTGTTGTGCTTATGACAATAAATTCTGATTCTGAAGAAGGCTACAAATAGCAAACCCAAGTGAGAGAAATGAATCATTGCTGGCAACTTTGGGATTTCTGCAGTTTACCATAATTCCAGGAAAATGCAAATGTAATGAAAGATATAAATACTTTTAAAACAGATTTAGAGTTGTAAAATTAGAAATATTGGGGCAGAATCTGAAATTAGCATTGAAGCAATGGCAACCATCAATCCTTCAGAAGAAAGCAACCTCCGTGTATGTCAACCAAGGATCCTACAATCTCTGAGGCAAGAGTTTCCTCTCTAACAACACTGCCTGCAGTGTAGTTTAGAGGGATCCTTGGCACCCAGCAGCTGCGATGTCTTCAAACTAGTGGAATAAATCAGTAAAAGAAAATGCACAACTTATTTTAAATTGAGTGAAGTATTAAGCAAAGATTGGAATACACATGTATGACTAAACACAGAATCTGAAATATAAATAAACATTTTAATTTTAATTCTGAAAGCACTTCTATATTGAAATATTTAACTGAGTGGATTACAATCAACCGATTAAAAATCAGCTTTCTGAAATTGGCTTTCAAGCAGTAATTAATGCTGGGTACATTATTGAAAAGTCATTTAGATCCTTGTGGAATCGAATGTTTGATAACCAATGCATCATCAACAGCAACTTTGGGATTTCTACGTTCAACCAACAGAAATATTCTGACAGTTTGTAACTTGCTCAAGAAGCCCAGGTAAACAACAAGGCCCTTTCAGGAGAACCTTCCACCTTGAGGCAGGTGACAGGAGCAGATTTAAAACTGCTAACTCACCCTTCAGGTGGCAGCCCTAAAATTTACCTTTGTCCATCTGAAAGGGCCTATTCATATCCAGAGGCGCTACGTAGCACCCTCCGGGTCTGATGGAGGCGGGGCAATTAGTGTCGCCACGCCACCCATCATAAATATGTGGCATAGCAATGGCAGTCTTCCGTACCCATAATCACCCACACAGGTAGAACCACTCTGTGTTTCCCACAAGAGTTCCAACTACGTGGTGGATTATGGATAGGGAAGACCACCTTTGTATTGCTATGCTGTGTTTTGAGCCACAGAGAGTGGCCCTGAAGACTTAAGTGCCCAGTTATGTGCCAGAGCAGCCAGCCGGGCTGTCACAGCCCGCATTGGCCACCCCCTGACATCTCTGCCTGCCGCCCCTGCCCCAATGTTCCCCATAGACCTCCCCTGCCCCCAAGTCCCCCACTAACCATCCCTGCCCCAACATCCCCTACCAGCTACCCCTGCCCGAACATCCCCTGCTGGCCATCCCTGCCCTGATGGCCCCCGCCGACATACCCTCCCAGTGGGGAGGGGGCTGTCAGGTAGTGCGGCAGGGGGCTGTCAGGTAGTGGGGGTGCCGTCAGGTAGCGAGGCAGGGTGCTGTCAGGTAGCGAGGCAGGGGGCTTTCAGGCAGCGGGAAGGGGGGCTGTCAAGCATTGGGGAGCTGGATCATGGGGTGCTCATTTAGGTGCATCGCCAGAGCACTGTACTCCACTGATTGTCCCTCCACGAGGAAGGTTGGCATTGGCGCCTCGCAGGCACTCTGGGCACATTCCGGTGAGTGGGTATTAAGTCGCAAGGGGAGATATTCTGGAGCAGTACACAGGGGCGTTCGGGCCACCTGAAAAGGCCTTAAAGACCATCAGTTTATGATTGAGTTGGATCCTTGCTTATGCATTCTGTCATTTGGCTACAGAACTGATGGTCCCATCTTTTGACCTCATCCTGGTAATTGCAAATCAAATTGTGTTCATGCAATAATTGAGATGTGATATTCATCCTCAGCCACTTGGACTAAATGTGGGAGAAAGTTGTGGCTGTGAGTTTTATCTAGCTTCTAAAATATGATTTCAATTCTCCATATTGTGCTTTGGTTCAGGCAGCCGGAGATAAATTTTGACCCCATTCGGAGTTCAAATGATCATGCACTTGAGAAACAACTGTGTGGTAATGGTGTGTGGAATTGAAGTATCTGGCCACTGTGAGAACCTTGCTGTTGCAGCAGAGTGAAGGTTCTCAGCAAAGCAATCTCCTAGCCAGCATCCTGAGGTTGCATTGAGAGCACCGGATGTAAAAACTGAGGCTGCTGCGGTGTTCAGATGAGGATGAAGGGAATTCTGCCCTTGTTCCATATATGGGGAAGAGCGTAAATGTGTGGGAAATTAGATGTCCTCCTGCTTCAGAAAACATGACTTCCCCTCAAGTGTCATTAACAGCCCTCACCCACATCTCCTTTACTTCCCTCATCCCTCCCTTCAGCTTCCCAGTTCCTTATCTTCCTTCTATCAGAGAGTTATTTTTCTTAGTCCTCTCTCTATCAACTCTCAGCTCCTTCTCCCTTCTTTGTATCCACTGATCACCTACTAGGCAATGCTCCACCCCCTTCTCCTCCCCCAACCTTGTTATTCAGTCATCTGTTTGATGAAGGTCTTTTGCTTTCTATGGGTGCTGTATGACCTGCTGAGTTTCTCCAGCACTTTTCTGTATTGCAGTGTAGAATTTTTTTTTATGAGAAGCCCAGAAGACATCTCATATATGGTGCAACAAATGCTGAGTTACACAGAGAGAGAGAGAGAGAGAGAGAGAGAGAGAGAGAGAGAGAGAGAGAGCATGAACAGTTGGTATGGAACAAGTTGTTCAAGTGAACCGGTATGGACTTGAAGGGCCGACATGGCCTGTTTCTGTGCTGTAAACGGTTATATGGTTATAAAGCCAACAGGATTTTTACTATTTTGGGGATAATTCAGGAGTTTGATAGTGGCAGAAAAGAGGTGAAAATTGCAAATACTTGAGGGCATAAGTTTAAAGTGAGGAGGTGAAAGTTGAAGGAGTTGTGAAAGGCAAGATTTTTTTTAGGCACAGAGAGGTGGTGGAAGCAGATACAATAACTATGTTTAAGAGGCATTTAGATAGACAGCTAAACAGGCAAGGGAGGGACAGAGATCATATGTTGATGAAAGGATTTGTTTAAATTGGCATTCTGGTCAGTACAGACACCATGGGTTGAAGGGCCTGTTCCTCTGCTCCACTGTTCTCTTTTCCATAAGATACTGATGGATATAATCCAACATATTTAATTGATTGGGAAATTCTCTGGTAGTATCTAATTGCAAACTGAACTCACTCACGAATAGGTATTTTATCCTTTACAAACTGCACCATCTACTGGTTGATGCAAAGAGCCAGTGATACTTGAA
Organism: Narcine bancroftii; assembly: GCF_036971445.1. NCBI lineage: Eukaryota > Metazoa > Chordata > Chondrichthyes > Torpediniformes > Narcinidae > Narcine > Narcine bancroftii. The sequence goes on from NC_091476.1 coordinate 132,912,270, forward strand.
TTCCTATTAACTAAACAACTATGCTGGATTATATTATTCCAAGACGTTTAGGTACATTTTGTTGTTTGAGATATTTTAATATTGTTGGTGTGTTATAATCTTCTGCAACATAATTGGATGATTTTGAATTAAGAGTTGCTTTGCTTTGGATAGAACTGTCACATCGGTGGCCGGCACCAGCAGCTCCTCTGTTTTTGATTGGTGCTGTTGACAGCTCAGCAGCTGAAGTATCAAAGAGCAACATAGGAATGTCAGCACATAGCTACCAGCAAACATGTTAGCAAACAAGATCACATCGACTTGTTTTACAGAAAAATATGATAGCTTATACCTTTTTAGACTGGGAGAATTGGCAGGTGAAAGTCTAATCCTTTTTGAAATGTGATGTGATTTTTATCAGAGTTCTAATTGCAGCCTGCCTCGGAAAGCTTCCGATCAGAGCTTCTAAATTCTAGATATTTCATCACAGATGTACAGACTGCGATTTGTACTTTTTGCCCCATGAGATTTCCAACCATAATAATGTAATATTTCAGCTATTGAAATGTGCACATTTTAAATGTGCATACCCTCGCTTTGCTGCACAGAGCATGTTGAAGGTTGGATTGGAATCCATATCAGGATCATTGTGGGATGACATCAGTTCAGAGTGAAGCAGCAAAGAAAATATTTCAGTGCTGCATTCAATGCTCATGATGTAGTCTCTTCTTCCACAGAGAGACCAGATTGGGTGATAGCAATGCAAAGCATTTCTAGTCAATCTACGGGCGTGACTCTAAACCTCCAGCTGCCTGCAATTTAAAGTCTAAGCCCCTCCCTACTTTCCATTGATCATTAGACACAGGAGCAGGAATAAGCTGTTTAGCCCATCAAGTCTGCTCCACCATTTAATCATGAGGAGATCCATATTCCCACTCAGCCCCTCTACCCAGCCTTCTCCCCAGAACCTTTGGTGCCATGGCTAATCAGGGACTTATCATCTTTGTTTTAAATATATCCTATGGCCCGGCCTCCACAACTGCCTGTGTCAGCAAATTCCACAGATTTACCACCATCTGGCTAAAGAAATTCCTCCCCATCTCTGTTCTAAGTGGACACCCTTCCATCTGAAGATGTAATTTCTTGTCCTAGACTCTCCCACTATGGGGAACAACCTTATTCTATCTACTCTGTCCATGGCTTTCAACATTTTAAATGTTTCAATGAGACCCCCCCACCAACTCCCCTAAATTCCAATGAGTACAGGCCAAGGACTGTCAAACATTCCTTATATAACCCTTTCATTCCCAGAAACATCCTTGTTAATTCCTACATTGTTCCAATAAAGACTAATGCAACCTCAAAGAACAAAATCCTCTGCCAGAAACTGGGAACCTTGCAGCTTTCCAGACCAAACATTTGGTTCAGCAATTCCAGGGTATTTCCAACATTCACAATTTGTTTCCATTTTTTATTTGTAATTCCACATCCTCATTCATTTTGCCTCATTGCCTATTTTCAGCCAGCATCATCACCCTTTAATGTTGCAATGAAAGGTTATGACCTGTAAACTTTATTCCCTTTCTCTCTCCTCAGATGCTGCCTGACCAGTTGAGTATCTGCAGCATTTTCTGCATGGGAACAGAAGGAATGAGATTCCAAATGGAGGCACGCGAAGGACTGAAGATGTGAAATTCTGGAACAAATTACCTTTGTTCTGTTGTAACATCTTTAACATCACAACAGGGTTTTTTTTTTAACTTTTATTTACAACACAGTAGAAGCCAATTTTAGCCATTTAAATGCGTGCGGCTCAATCACACCCAAATTAACCTCCAACCCAATACAAATTGGATGGTGGGAGCAAACTGGAGCACCCGAGGGAAATCATAGAAACATAGAAGATAGGAGCAGGAGTAGGTCATTCGACCATTCGAGCCTGCTCCGCCATTCAATGAGATCATGGCTGATCTTAAAGTTCAGTACTCCGTCCTCGCCTTTTCTCCGTCACCCCTAATTCCCTTATATTGAAGAAATATATCTAATTCCCTCTTAAATATATTAAATGAACCTGCCTCTACTGCTCTCTGTGGCAATGAATTCCACAGATTCACCACACTCTGGGTAAAGAAATTCCTCCTCACCTCGGTTCTAAATGGTTTGCCTATTATCCTCGAACCATGGCCCCGGGTTCTGGACTCCCCCACCATTGGAAACATCCCTTCCGCATCCATTCTGTCCAGTCCTGCCAGAATTTTATATGTCTCTATGAGATCCCCTCTCAATCTTCTAAACTCCAGCGAGTACATCCCAAATTGCGCAATCTTTCCTCATAAGTTATTCCTGCCATTCCAGGTATCAGCCTGATGAATCGTCTTTGCACTCCCTCCATTGCAGACATGGGAAAAACATACAAACTCCCTACAGAGAGAGCCAGATTCTAACTCAGGTCACAAAAACTGTAACAGGATCACACTAACCACGGCACTAACAGTGCTCGTTCACATGATCATCGAATAACTAATGCTTAGCAACATAAAGCTTTTGCATACTCAGACAGCAGCAATATAAATTAGCCAAGACAGTGTTATATTTAAAATAACATTTTAATTTATTAATCACCAAATATATAAAACCTTATCTAACTTATCTAAACTTAACCCTTAACCCCCAACCATGTGCCACTGTGTGTGTGTGTGTGTGTGTGTGTGTGTGTGTGTGTGTGTGTGTGTTGCCGGTGGTGGGGGCGGGGGGGGGGGGGGGCATATAACCCATACCATTACAGTTCTGGCCCAATTCTGGGATCTCAGTTCAAAGTTTGGTTTCAGAAATCCAGTGTTGACATGAAGACTCTCAAATTGATCAAAGAAGTAATCACAGAGTAGATGGGAGAAAGCAGGGAGAGAGACCATTATACACTCATGAAATCCTTGTCGAGATGCTTCCAGAGACATGTACTTTTCAAACAAGTGGCAAACAAAACTCCCCTTTTCTTTGTGTAGGGGACATGAAGCAAGTGATTTTCACAAAGCTTCCAGAAGTCACCCATTCAAAGTGACCTTCCCTTTTGATCACAGTGTGGTATATTAATCCCCCTTCAAAAGTGACTGTTCCTTTTGCCACGGTAGGGTATACTCATTCTCCTTTCAGAGAGAAATCAGAAATTGTCCATTACCACACAAAGCCACTTCAGCCCAGTATCCCTTCACAGAGATGCTTCTCTTTAAAATAGTCCCAAATCAAACAGAGTACTGTTTATTTAACATGTTGGTCACATGGTCTATGCACCTGTGTTATCTAGGACCATTTCATCTCTTTTCAGAAATAGAAAATTTGAGAACACGCTGCTATGATAGTGATTGTGGTTGCAAGGCAACTAGCAATACCTTACTGTTTGATTGGACTTGGCTGCCACCAGGGGCTGACACAGTGCAGGAGACACACAGTATGCTGGAGCTGTAATGGAGACTTGCAGCCTAATTGTGCTGTTCATATCAACTTTAAAGTAAAGAACCTTTTCCTTCATCCATGTGTTGTCTTAAGAACTCACACATACAAATACAAGATGAAACATGGTATAAGAAGTGAGATGAAGGAAATTAGAAGGAAATACTTTAAGAGGTAAAATCTAAAGTCAGCAACTGATCAGTGAAGAGAGGCTAACACAGTGAAAATAGAAGGATTACATCCACCAGCGAATCTTCAGGTGACAGGTAATGTGGCTAAAAATTGAAACAGATTTAAACAGCATTTTGGATTGTATTTAGTGGCAGTTAGAGCTGATGAGAAAAGTAATAAAGTGAAAGCATCAATTTTCTTACATGTCATGGGGGATGAAGCCCTGGTGGTGTATAATAACTTCATATATGCTGCTGAAGGAGACAAAGTGAAACTGGAAAAAATAATGGAACAGGTTGAGGCATACTGCATTCTTGAACATAACGTGATGTTTGAGAGGCACAGGTTTTTCATATATATAACGTCGAAGTACTCGAGATGGCAGAGGTCGACAGCATCGAGTCCACGCTGCTGAAGATCCAGCTGCGCTGGATGGGTCACGTCTCCAGAATGGAGGACCATCGCCTTCCCAAGATTGTGTTATATGGCGAGCTCTCCACTGGCCACCATGACAGAGGTGCACCAAAGAAAAGGTACAAGGACTGCCTAAAGAAATCTCTTGGTGCCTGCCACATTGACCACCGCCAGTGGGCTGATAACGCCTCAAACCGTGCATCTTGGCGCCTCACAGTTTGGCGGGCAGCAACCTCCTTTGAAGAAGACCGCAGAGCCCACCTCACTGACAAAAGGCAAAGGAGGAAAAACCCAACACCCAACTCCAACCAACCAATTTTCCCCTGCAACCACTGCAACCGTGTCTGCCTGTCCCGCATCGGACTTGTCAGCCACAAACGAGCCTGCAGCTGACGTGGACTTTTTACCCCCTCCATAAATCTTCGTCCGTGAAGCCAAGCCAAAGAAAGATATATATACATACAGAAAACTGAAGAAAGTATTGATAAGTATGTCACTGAATTGAGAAACAGAAGCAAAATGTGTGAACTTGGTGTACTGACCAACGCTGATAAAAAAAACAGATTTGTGTGTGGTATTCCAGTTAATAGTCTAAGGGAAAGACTGCTAAGAGAGCAAAATGTAGACCTGGAAAAAGCCATAGCACTCAGCAGACCTGCAGAAACTGTAAAAACGCAGACAAAAGAGCTGTTCATTGAAATTGGCTGCAACGTGGATCCAGTGAGCAAGAACGGACATAAATCGTTTAACAAAAATCACGCTAAAGTGGAAAGAGAGATGTGGCCAGCGAACAAAAATGAAAGGGACGATCAAAAGCCACGTTGTCAATGCGGTACACAACACCTACCAAAGAAGTGTCCAACATCTGGTAAAACATGCAATATGTGCAACAAAAGCAACCATTAGGCCTGTTTTTGAAGGAACCAAGTGCAAAAAAGCAAGGTTCATGCAGTAGATGAAAGGGAGATAGAGGAATTCTATGTATATGTGGTGAATGAAAACAAGAAAGAAATTAGATACTGGATGTTGAGATTAAAAATGAATGACATACATTTCAGTTAAATTGGATACTTGAGCACAAATCAATGTAATGTCAGAGACTGATTTTAGAAGATTAGACCGAGACAAAAGACGTATGGAACAAATGAGAAGGTGACAGGATATTTAGGCACCGATATACCAGTGCAATGAATGCATGGTCAAAATGAAATACAAGGACAAAGAGCACATGCTAGCATTCATCATGGTACCAAAGGATGTACAGGCCAAACTAGGTTTAACAGCCTGTGAGAAACTGAACCTGGTAAAAAGAGTCCTCATTGTGGAAAGCAAAGGAGAGACAGTCTATGATGAACTCATGAAAGAATACAATGACCTATTTCAGGGTCTAGGCTGCCTTCCAGGAGAACACACGATCAGAGTGGATAAACGTGTGCCACCAATAACACATCCATGCAGAAAGTTCCATTTGCATTTCAAAAGCAACTAAAAGCAGAGTTGGACAGGATGGAAAGCCTGAACATGATTCAGAATATGGATGAGCCAACGGAGTGGGTGAGTTCACTCGTCGTTGTAGACAAAAAGAATGGAAAGCTTAGAATTTGCCTGGATCCAAGAGATCTAAACAGAGCAATAAAGAGAGAACATTTTAAGCTTCCGACACATGAAGAAATCATGTCACAGCTTGCAAATGCAAAGTTTTTCAGCAAGTTAGATGCATCAACATGATTTTGACAGTTAAAATTGGATGAAGCACGTTCAAGACTGTGCACGTTCAATAGTCCATTTGGCAGATATAGATTCTTAAGGTGACCATTCGGAATTGTCTCAGCTCCTGAAGGGTATCACAAAACTATCCATATGGTCTATGAGCACCTGGACGGAGTTGATAACTCAGTAGATGACATCATAGTATGGGGAACCACGAGAATGGAGCATGATGAAAGATTAAGGAAAGTTTTGATAGCAACAAGGAAAGCAAACCTGAACCTGAATAGAGAGAAATGCCAGCTTGGGGTGACAGATCTAACATTTATAGGAGATATTATTGGCAGAAAGGGCATCAGACCAGATCTTCCCAATGTCCACCATTGGGAAGATTCCAAGGCCACAATGCAAAAAGGACATACAGAAGTTTAATGGAATGGTCAACTAGATGGGTAAATTCATATCCAACTTCTCAAATTGAGAAGACTAACTGAAAATAACATTGAATGGGAGTGGAATCATGAGCACGAAAAGTCATGGAGCGAACTAAAGAAACTGCTCACAAAGGAACCAGTTCTGAGGTTTAATGAGCCAGCGAGAGCCATCAAGATATCATCAGACGCAACACATAATGGGCTCAATGCAGTTCTTCTGCAAAAATATGATGACTGGCAACCCATTGTGTATGTATCACGCTCAATGATAAACGCAGAGACGCGATACGCTCACAGTGAAAAGGAGCTGCTCAGCATCACATACACCTGTGAAAATTTTCATCAGTTTGTATCAGGACAAGATACAGACCATAAGTCCATGATGGGATTGTTCCAAAAGCCATTAAACGAGTGTCCACTTAGAATACAACACTATACACTGAATGTAGCGCACACTCCGGGTAAGCTGATGTACACAGCAAACAAGTTGTCTAGAACTGTTGACACAAGAGAGCCAGCAAACACCAAAATGGATGAAGATAAGAATCCTTTCGTGGACATGATCACAAGTGCATTGCCTATATCAGATGCAAAAATGGAGCTCATAAAGACAGAGACAAACAAAGATGCAACACTGAGACAACTGAGAAAAATCATCTTGAATGGATGGCCCAACCTGAAGCAGGACTGCTCACCTGACATTTCAGAGTACTGGCATTGCAGGGCAGAACTAGCAGTGGTTGAATACATCATCTACAAAGGAAGCAAAATCCTAATCCCAAAGAATCTGAGAAAAGTGATGTTAAAAGGATCCATGGAGGCCATCTTGGAATCAAAAAGTGTAAAAAAAGAGCACGAGAGGTGATGTACTGGCCAAGCATCAACAATGATATAACAAATGAAGTATCAAGCGGTACGATATGTCAGAAATATCAAGCAAGCAATCTTGCAGAACCGTTAAAGTCACACCCAGCACCATATAGACTTTACCAGAAGGTAGGTGCTGACCTATTCGAATGTCAAGGGAAGGACTATCTTGTAGTCACAGACTATTACTCCTTATATCCAGAGGTGTGTAAACTGAACATCACCACTTCAGATGCTGTAATAACAGGTATAAAAGCCAGACACGGTGTGGCAAGCGAGGTCTTCACAGACAATGGATCCCAGTTTTGCAATTTAAATTTCCAACAGTTTTGCCAAAGAGTGGGACTTTGTGAACACCACGTCAGGTCCTCATTTTTCAAAATCCAATGGTCTAGTGGAAAAATCAGTACAGACAGTGAAAAGACTGATGAACAATGCAAAAGACAGCGGAATGCTAGTATATTGCACAATGCCACTCGAGTGTGGTATATTTCGCGTACAACTCCTTATGAGATATAGGCTAAGATCAAACTTACCCATTCAGGAGAACCTCGTAAAAACAAAAGAGGGGGAGAAAGTGAGGAAGTTCAAAGAACAACAGAAAGAAAGCAAAAGTATTACTTTGACAAAGGAACAAAAATTGACTGGAATTCTACTCTGGTGACCAAGTAAGGATAAAAGAAAAAACAAACTTGTGGACTCAGAAAGGAACTGTCCTTAGTGAAGTCCAGTCAAGATCATACACCATTCAGACAGATGAACGTGCTGTTCTGCGAATAACTCATCAAGACCTTCAAAAGGAACAAGACACAGTAGATGGAAAGAAGGATACAGTAGGATACTGTTTGACAACCTGAATACACGTCTGAGAAGACATCGTTTGAGGCATCAACTCAGATTCAAGGACAATCAATTAGGAGATTATCAAGACACGTAAATCCTCCTAAGAAACTCATTGAGCAAAGTTAAAGACTCCTGTTATAGAATGAAGTAGTGCTATCTTATTCGCTCTTCAAGTTTTAGTGTTCGTAGATGTGAACACACAAAACAAGTTTAAAAAATGTTAATGTTGATAATAATGAAAATGTAAGTTCTTCATGTTAAAGTTAAAATTGAAGTGTTATACAAAGAAAACATGTCAGATAAAAGTAAGCTACTTTTGTTTTAAGAAAGGCAGATGTAATGATCGTGGGTGCAAGGCAACGAGCAATGCCATACTATTTTATTAGACTTGGCTGCCACCAGGGGCTGTTGCAGAGCAGGAGACACACAGTATGCTGGAGCTGTAGTGGAGACTTGCAGCCTCATGGTGTTGTTCATATCAACTTTAAAGTAAAGAACCTTTTCCTTCATCCATGTATTGGCTTAAGAATTCACACATATGAACAGGAGATGAAACACATGCTGTTTCCAGTCTGTCAGCCCACAGCCAATCTTGAAAATCTGCAGGACTTGCAGCTTGATTTATTCTCATAATGTGATAGTCCCACTCAAATGAAAATGAACTGGGAGCACGTAATAAAGCCCACTGTCATAAACAGTGGGAATAGCAGCTAATGCAGGGGAATGTTCTTCTGGCAGAATGTGGGTCATCAGGGAAGCCCACAGTATCCCTGACAAATTCATCCATGAGAAGTGCATCCAGCTTCAGCTTCTGACAAGCTGAGTTAAGGAATTTGAGCTGGAGTTGGATGAATTCCAGATCATTCGGAAGGATTGATAGACAGGAGTTACTATCACACTTAGGAGGCAGGAGGAGGGTAGATGGTGGCAGTCAGGAGAAAGAAAGGGAACAGGCAGCCAATGCAGGGCATCTCTGTGGCTCTTGCCCTCAAGAGCAAGTTTACCATTTTGAATATTACTGGGGGAGGGGGGGAATGACTTACCAGGCACAAGCAAGGGTGATCAGGTCTCTGGCACGGAGACTGGTCCTGTGGTTAAGAAGGGAAGGGAGGAGAAGAGGTGACCTGTTGTGATAGGGGATTCTATAGTTAAGAGGACAGATAAGAAGTTCTGTGGAAAAGATTGAGTCTCCCAGATCGTATGTTGCCTCCCTGGTGCCAGGGTCTGAGATATCTCAGATTGAGTTCACGGCATTCACAGGATTGAGGGCGAGTAGCCAGATGTCATGGTCCATATTGGGACCAATGGCATGGGTAGGAGAGGTGAGGAGGTCCTGCAAGGAGAGTTCAAGGAGTTAGGCACTAAATTGAAGGACAGGACTTCAAGGGTTGTGATCTCAGGATTGCTACCCATGACACATACTAGTGAGATTAGAAAGAGGAGAATAATGCAACTTACAAGTGGTTAAAGACATGGTGTAGGAGGGAGGACTTCAGGTTTCTGGATCATTGGGCTCTTTTCCAGGGAAGGTGGGACCTGTTCCGATGGCACTATTTGCATCTGAACTAGATGAGGGCTAATATACTTGCGTCAATGTTTGCTAGTGCTGCTCATGAGGGGTTAAACTAGATTTGCAGGGAGAGGGGAACCAGAGTGCCAGAGCACATAAAGGAATGGAGGAGGGAAAATATGATGTGAAAATTGCATGCACTGTTACGAGTCAACAGGTTGTATGTAGTGGAAATTTTCTAAAATGCATCTTTTTCAATGCAAGGCAAATTATCAGAAAGAAGACGAGCTTAGAGCATGGACTGGTATATGGAATTAATGCATAGTGGCCGTTAGTGAGACGGATGCAGGAGAGGCAGGACTGGCAGCTCAATGTCCATGGCTTTCGTTGCTTTAGGCATGATAGAACAGAGAGGATGAAAGTAGTGGGGGGGGGGTGTGGGGAGTGTCGAAGTGACATTGCTCGTCAGGAAAAATATCACAGCTGTGCTCAGGCAGGACAGACCTCGTCCACTAAGGCTATTTGGGTAGAGCTGAGGAACAGGAAATGTATAACCACACTCATGGGGTTGTAATATAGACTGCACAATAGTCAATGGAAATGGAAGGAACAACAGTGGTCATAATGTAATTAGTTTCAATTATGGATAACCTGGACCTTGGGTTGAGATTCTAAATTGGATAAAGACCAATTTTGTGGAAATGAGAAAGGATCTAGAATTTGATAGAGGATTGATTTCTGGCTAGGATGTGCAAGGTAAGTGGAGGACCTTCAAAGCTGAAATTTTGAGACTACAGAGTTTACATTTCTGCCAGGATTAAAGCCAAGGCTATCAGGCATTGGTAACCTTGATTTTTAAGAGATATTGAGGATATGGTTCAGAAGATCTGGTGTTTAACAGGTATAGGCAACATGGAGCAAATGACGTTCTTGAGGAGTTTAAAAAATGCAAGTAAGAAATCAGGAAGGCTAAAATAAGACATGAGGTTGCTTTGGCAGACAATGTGAAAGATTTCTACAGGTATATTGAGCAAAAGGATAGAACAGGACAAAATTACTCCTCTAGAAGATCGAAGTGGCTGGTTTTGTATGGAGCCAAAAGAAATGGGGGAGATCTTAAATTTTTTTCCATCAACATTAACTCAGGAAATGGGCACAGAATTGTGGGAAGTAAGGAAAACAAACTGAGGTTATGGAACCTATAGAAATTAAAGAGGAAGAGGTGCTTGCTTCCTTAAAGCAAATAAGAGTGGATAAATCCACAGAGCCTGACAAGATATTCCCTCTAGTCCTTGTCAGAGGCTAGTGTAGAAATTGAAGGGGCTCTGGTTGAAATAATTGAAAATGTCCTTAGCCATGGATGTGGTGTTGGAGGATTGAGAGTATATCATGTTGTTCCATTGTTTTAAATAGCCTCAAAATGTAACCCTGGAAATTATAGGCTCATGAGACTGATGTCAGTAGTAGGTAAATACATGGAAGAAGTTCTGAAAGATCAGATAAACAATTATTTGGACAGTCAGAAACTGATTAGGGATAGTCAAATGCTTTGTGTGTGGTAGGTCGTATTTAACCAATTTTATAAAGTTTTTTGAGGAGGTTACCGGGAAAGTTGACAAAGAAAGACTGTAGATGTTGTCTACATGGACTTTAGTAAGGACTTTGTAAAGGTTCAACATGGGAGGTTAGTCAGGAAGGTTCACATGCTAGATATTCATGGTAAAGTAATGAACTGGCTTTGACAATGGCTGGATGGGAGAAACCAGAGAGCAGTGGTGGATAATTACTTCTCAAACTGTAGGCCTGTGACTGGTGGTGTGCCTCAAGGATGGGGCAGAACCATTGTTGTTTGTCATCTATTTCATTTATCTGGATGTTAATGTGGTAAATTGGGTCACAAGTTTGCAGATGACATTAGGCTTCTTCAGATGCATTCTCCGCTACGAATGCACCTGAAGTAGAGGAAGCGGCCCTTTGAATTGTCATTCAGGTGGCAGCGCTAAAAGTGCAGCATTGGACATCTGAAGGGACAACTGCACATGATGTATCTTTGAGTGCACTCCGGCTCCTATCTCTTCAGCTGTCAGGTTTGGGATGGTTGGCTGTCAGAGTTGGGACAGCTGGCGTGGGCTATCAGTGCAGGGATGTCCCCACACTGATCCTGGCACTCCCAACAGCCTGATATCAGTCCCCACACTGTGGGGCATCCAGCACGGGCTGCAGCAGTAGGGGTGAGCAGCGTGGTCTGTAGGGGTTGGGGTGGCCAGTGCAGTCTGTAGGGGTTGGGGTGGCCAGTGCGGGTTGTGCTGCAGCCCGTGCCGGCCGCCCGAACCAATACAGCCTGCACTGGCCACCCGAACTGCTGCAGACCGTGCCAGCTGCCCGAACCACTGCAGACCCTGCCAGCCATTAAAACCACTAATGCCCGCGCCAGTCGCCGCACAATATGGGGTCCGATATCAGGCTGTTGGAAGAGAACGGTGCAGTGGGATCAGTGTGGGGATGTCCTCGTGTTAACAGCCCACGCCGGCTGCCCCTGCCCTGATTCCCCACGCCGGGGGCAGGGGCAGCTGGGAGGGGAGCTGTCAGGCACTACCAGATGACTGTCATCCCCTTGGCAGCCGCTTTCAGGTGGCTGCATTCAGATGGCTGGGGAGGACCAATGTGCCGTGATGATTATCCCTCTCGGAGGAGGGTTACAAAGTTCGCCTCACAGGTGCCTTCTGCGCATTCAAGTGGCCTCCCGACAGCAGCATATTGCCATAATATGCGGCTTTACTAGCGGGGAATTTGGCCACCTTAAAGTGCCTACTAAGATTAGAGGCATTGTGGACAGCAAAGAAGAGGGATCTGGACCAACTGGAAAAAATGGGCTGAAAAAAATTGCAGATGAATTTAATGCAGACAATTGTGAGGTGTTGAGTTTTGGAAGGACAAACCAAGAAAGAGCATACAAGGTAAATGGAAGCACACCGACGAGTGTCATAGAACAGAGGGATCTTGGAATACGGGCACGTATTTCCCTGAAAGTGGCAACACAGGTGGTTAGGGTTGTAAAGAGAGCTTTTGTTATATTGGCCTTAAAAAATCAAAGTATCGAGTGTAGGAGTGGAATGTTATTGTAAAGTTGTATAAAACTTTGGTGAAGCCAAATTTGGAGTATTTGTATGCAGTTTTGGTCACCTAACTACAGGAAAAATATCAATAAGGTAGAAAGAGTGCACAGAAGATATATTAAGATGTTGTCTGGACTTTAGGAAATGAGTTACAGGGAATGGTTAAACAGGTTACGACTTTATTCCCTGGAGCATAGAAATACGAGGGAAGATTTGATAGGGGTATTTAAAATTATGAGGGGGATAGACAGAGTAAATGTAGGTTGGCTTTTCCCATTGAGAGTAGGTGAGATACAAACCAAAGGATATGATTTAACAGTGAAGAAGGAAAAGTTCAGGGGGAACATGAGAGGGAACATCTTTACACAGAGAATGGTCAGAGAATGAAATGAGCTGCCAGCTGAGGTGGTGAATGTGGGCTCGATATTAACATTGAGGAAGTATTTGGACAGGTACATAGATTGTGGAATCATGTAGGGTGCAGGTTCATGGGACTAGGCAAAAAATAAATGTTTCGGAACAGACTGGAAGAGCAGAAGGGGCCTGTCTCTGTGCTGTAGTGTTTTATGGTTCTATGGTTCTAACATGGGAGATATTAGAACTGATTGATTCAAAATGAAGGAAGAGAGATTTAGGGAGAAAATCCCTGAGACTAGGCATGGCCTCTAATTGGGAACATTGGAGAGAGCAGATTTGGAATGGCAGCAGAAGAAGAAAAAAAGATGTTCTGCACAGATTCATGGCCTGAAGGGCCTATTCTTGTGCTGCACTAACTTTCCAATTATCCAAAACCCACTTTACCAAAATTGCCAATCATCTGCAAAAATTTTTGGCGGCGACATGAGTATCTGGAAAATGCTGTTAACCAATGCACATCTGGTCTCGAGTGTCTCAGAAATGTACTGAATTCTTATGTCTCTCGTGTCTGTTCATTCCATACCTGACAGAAGGTAAGGAGTGAAGAAATGATCCACTAGAGTAGTTTTGGACGTTCTTTCCATGAGGAAATGAAGACTCAGTGGAATTTGTGACCAAAAATCGGGGACAGATGGATCAGTGATTGGAGAAGCATGTTTCCTCCAGATGGTGGAATGTACGAGCAGTTCTAGAATCACTGTGATAGATGTGTAACATATGTAATGTTGGTCGGCATCATTTAAATAACTGCAGCATGTAAACAGCTCTGCACTCTGTACGGTTGGTGCTTTGTTTTAATGAGAATCCTCCAGAAGCTGCTTACATCTGCAGAGAAAAGTGCCTTGGAAATGCTGCCTGTCACAATGTTATTTTTAAGGCAGAGACAAAAGAGACTGCGGATGCTATAATCAGGACTGGTGCAGAGGCCAGGCTCAAAATAACAACTCTTCCTTTGACTCCACAGATGTTACTTGATCTGCTGTTTGTCTTTCCTTATTAATAAAGTACCATTCTTGCTAGTTTGTCTCTGTGCACCCTCCTGTGTATGAGAGAAAGGCACCAAGACAACCTGAACCAAGCAAACCAGCCAGCAACAGATTCATGAGTGAGATCGAGAGTTGCATTAAAACGAAACACTCAAAGCTCCGGGCATCAAAATGGAGTTTTCAGTATGTTGAAAACAACACAGCATCTGGTTTTATTTAGCCCAGATGTGGGGGTCACTCTTGTCTGAATTAGAGACGCATGCATCAAAATCCATCCTGACACCAATCTTGTACTGCAGATTTGCTAGCCTTTCAAAGGAATGATATGTTTAACCAAACTCTCTCTCAGATCTGCATAATCCCATGTAACTATTTCAGAAGGAGCTTGGAAGTTATTGATGGTGTTTTGGTCAATATTTATCCTGTTATCTGTGATTAAATTTGGCTGCTGTTTCTCCAAAATTCAGCAGAGATCACACCTCAGATGTTTTTCATTGTCTATGGAGTGTTGTCTTTAGGCTTCCTGAGGTTGAGAAAGGTGGTAAAGAAATTCATGCTCTTGACCCAAAACAAGACATTTCTCTCTCTCCCACTGATGCTACTCAAGCTGTTGAATTCCTCCATCAGCTAGTTTTTTTTTCTCTCCAGATCCCAGCATTTGTAGACTTTTGAGTGTCTTTAATTCCTTCCTTTCTTTTTTTGAGTAAAAACCCTGTTTTCTGTAATTCAAGCAACTCACAAAAAAAATCACAGAAAATAAATAAGTAAAAAATACAGAGTTTAAACTTGGCATGCCTCACCGTCAACCTACGCAGCAACTTTCCAAAATGCATCACCTCACACTTACCCAGATTACACTTCATCTGCCACTTTTCTGCCCAACTCTGTATTCTTCCGATATCCTGTTGTAACCTGTGACAACCCTCAACCCTATCCCCACCTTCAACCATCGTATCATCCGCAAATTTACTGACACATCCTTCTACTTGTTCGACCAGGTCATTTACAAAAATCACCAAGAACAGGGGTCCCAGAACAGATGTCTGCAGAACTCCACTGCTCACTGACCTCCAAGTAGAATACTCTCCATCCACAACTACTCTCTGCAATCTATAGGCAAGCCAATTCTGAATCCACACAGCCAAGGTTCACTGGAAACATGGTGTCACAGTTCTGAAGGGGTTAGCTAAACATTGTTAAACTGGAGAAAACTCAATAGTATTGTGTGAAGCATGCCACAGATGGCAGTGACTTGGATGCACAGGCAGTGTCTGTAGATAGTGATTCAACTGGAACAGCAAGCAACTAATTAAGAAATGCCTTGCATTGTGTCAAGGCATATCATCCAAAGCATTCATTACCAAATGTAAATTTGCTTAATGTACAGTAAGCTATTTACAAAGTCTATAAATTAAAAATATTTTTCAAATTTAAAGCATTTGCTAGGAACGTCAATATTTTAAGCACGTATATATTTTTAAATTGTATCAATAAAATAGCTTTGTCGAGTGAACAGACTGCAATTGTGAAGTGAGTAATTTGTACCGAGGTACAATGTTTATCTAAAATGTCTGTGTGTTAATGGAAAAGGAGAATCAAATTCTTATTAAATCATTGCCATAATGTTCAGAAGCTACAAATCAGTGATTTCAGTGATGCCTGTCCACAGCTGTACAAGCAAGACGAATCATGTTGCATCAAACATACCATTTTATGCATCACTGCTGCCTTTGTTCAACATTAGACCCAATGTGGCTGCAGATTTGTATTTGTTATTATCTCCTGAGGCAGGTAGGGACAGATGGGTGACATTGAGGGCAGCTATGCCAATTCCTGGGGATCTGAAGAACCTCAGAGTTCCAAAATAGAGTTAGAGGTTTGTCTGCAAGCTGGACACAAAGTTTTTTTGGATATATCTGAGTGAGAGAGCTCCATACTTGTCCGAAGCAGATCAAGAGAGCAACAAGGTTTTTATTGTCTGCGCTACTATTTTGGAGCATTAAATTCAATAGTTGAGTATCTGCTCAACACATGAAGAGCCCTTAAAGAAAATAAACTGAAGCTGACATTATCAGATAGATGTTTTTGTTGTAAGAAGGAAATGGGAACAACAGTATGTGAAATTTGGGCATGTGAGAAAGTGGAAAGTTTTGGGAAGATCTAAATCAGGTATTAAACAAAAATCACAAAAAGCAACATACCAAAAAATCTAGAGATCTTTCTTCTAAGTAATATAAGAATTAAAGAATTACGCCTCAAACTGGATGAAGCGCAAAAAAGATTTATTATGATAGCCTTAGCTGTAGCAAAAAAATGTATAATGTCAACTTGGAAATCAGAAGAGAGCCTGAGAGTACAGCAATGGTACATGGAAATGAATAAATGTATTCCATTGGAAAAAAATAACATATAATTTAAAAAATAAAGTCACATTATTTGAACAAATTTGGGAACCGTACATGGAAAATAACGGAGAGGGCTTGCCTCGGACCTCCACCCCCTAAAATGATAAAATGAGAAGAAAACTAAATGACCTGATCCAGTGTGTAAAAGTAGATGACACAATTTTCTTGTTTATTTTCATTGTGTGACGACATTGTTTAATGGTTTTATTGTATTGTATATGTTGAACGTTTAATGGGTTTGGAGGGGGGTGAGAAGGGGGGGAGCGAAGGTAGGGGGGATAAAAGGGGAGAAAATGCCACTCTGTATATTTAAGAGGGAAATGTTTGTATGTATTTTGATTGATATGGTTCATACTGTGAAAAATTAAAAAATGCTTAAAAAAGAAAATAAACTGAAGCTGAAGGTACTGGGAATATGAAATAAAAACAGAAAATGCTGGTCACACAGCTTCTATGGAGAGAGAAACTGAGTGAACTTTCCAGATTGAAGATCCTTTAACAGGAAGGGAAACCTCCTCTTCGGTGCAAACTACTTGCAAGTTTGATCCTGGTTAACTTTTCCTGCCTGTCAGAAAGTTCCCATATCTCTCCGAGGGACCTGACTGATGCTGAGGTCCTCACCTGGACAAACCAGATCAGGAAGTCCACAATTTGTTCTTGGCTCTGAGAAAATGAGAAAATTGAAGGAGTAAGGGAGTTTAGGTGTGAGAATATGGCAATGAGTGGTAAAGGGAGCAGCTCTCAGCAGAAGGCCACAGGGATCTCAAGTGCCTGCATTAACTGTTGTTTGCTTCTCTTGCCAAATTTTATGGACTATCCTCACCTCAATGCTGCAGCCTGTCACAGTCCTCTCATGCACTTCATTCTCCGTCATATCGATGGCTTCACTGACCGGTTCTTCACTTACCTAGCATCCATCAAGGTTTGGAAGCTCACCTCTCTTGAGATTATAGCCTCTGTGACCTCTGATGGGGGAACTCAGCAGGTCCATTCTGGCTGTCTCAACATATCACCCCATTACAAGCTGCTGTCTCATTGGGAATAGTCATGAACCATGGTAGGTCACATATCCCTATTGTATCCAAACAATGGACAGTATTGGCCTCAAGACAAGAATTCTTACAATGAAGAGATGGCATGTGATTGACACACTGGTTACGTTTCAAGTTCATTGCATAGAACCATAGAACATTACAGCACAGAAAGCAGGCTATTTGGTCCTTTTGGAAAACATTATTCCACTAGTCCTACTAACCTGTACCCAATCCATAACCTTCTGGACCTCTCCCTCCATCTGCTATCCAATTTATTCTTAAAACTTGAGCCTGCATTTACCATGTCAGATGGCAGCTCATTCCGCACTCCCACCACTCTGTATGAAGAAGTTTCTTCTAATGTTCCCCCTAAACCTTTCCCCTTTGACCCTAAAACCATGTCCTCTTGTATTTATCTCTCTTAATTGAAGTGGAAAGAGCATACTCACATTTACTCTGTCTATACCCCTCTGTAATGGAGGATTTAGACCAGCTTATGCAAGAAGGGATGCAGTTGCATCAGTAGACATAATCTAAATTCCACCATGGGGCCCAGGATGCAGTTGAATAGGAAGACATAATCTAATTTACTCATAATTTTGCAAACCTCTATCAAATCTCCCCTCATTCTTGTTTGCTCCAAGGAATAAAATCCTAACCTGTTTAACCTTTCCCTGTAACTCAATTCCTGAAGTCCAGGCAACATCCTAGTAAATCTAATCTGCACTCTTTCTATTTTATTGATTTTTTTCTTGTAGTTAGGTGACCAAAACTGCACACAATACTCCAAATATGACCTCACCAATGTCTTGTTCATCCTCATCATCACATCCCAACTTCTCTGTTAAATACTTTGATTTATGAAGGCCAAGATGCCAAAAGCTTTAATTTAAACCTTGTCTTCCTGTGACATCACTTTCAGGGAATTATGTATCTGTATTCCCAGATCCATCTGTTCCTCCACAGTCTTCAGTGCCCTACCAGTTACTGTGTATGTCCTATCTTGGTTTCTTCTTCCAAAATGCAAAACCTCACACTTGTCTACACTAAGTTCCATCTGCCTTTTTTTAGCCGATTTTTCCAGATGGTCCAGATCCCTCTGCAAGTTTTGAAAGCCTTCCTCGCTGTCCACAACACCTCCAATCTTGTGTTATCAGCAAACTCACTGATACAATTTACCACATTATCATCCAGATCATTGGTATAGATGACAAACACAATGAATCAGCACCGATCCCTGAGGCACACAAACTAATCACAAGCCTCCAGTTTGAGAAGCGATTATCTACTACCACTCTGTCTTCTCCATTCAGCCAATTTCTAATCCAGTTTACAACTTCTCCATGGATGCCTAGACAACATCCACAGCTTTCCTTCATCTATTTTCTTGGCAACCTCCTTGAAAAACCCTATAAATATGTTAAACATGACCTACCATGCACAAAGCCATGCTGACTGCCCTTGATCATCCCATGACTATCTAAATACTTGTATATCCGGTCTCTCAGAATAGCCTCCAATAATTTACCTACTACTGATGTCAGGTTCACTGGCCTTAATTTCCTGGCTTACTTTTGGAGCATTTTATAAACAACCAAAAAACTTGAGCGACCCTCCAATCATCTGGCACCTAACCATGGCTAAGGACATTTTAAATATTTCTGCCAGGGCCCCTGCAATTTCTATACTTGTCTCCCTCAAGGTCTGAGGGAATATCATGTGGGCCTAGGGGATTTATCTACCTTTATTGCTGTAAGGCAGCAAGCACTTCCTCCAAGACACTACTTCCTTCCTTGTACATTATGCCAACTTCGTGAGTAAATATTGATGCAAAATAACTATTTAAGATCCCATCCTCTCATGAGAATTCACACATAGATGACCACTCTGACTTCTAGGGGACTAATTTTATCCCATACAATCCTTTTACTCTTAACATAATTGTATAAACCCTTCAGGTTTGCCTTCACATTATCTGCCATAGCAACTTCATGTCTTCTTTTTGCCTTCCTGATTTCTTCCTTAAGTATTTTCTTACATTATCTAAACTCTTCTAGTATCTCACTTGCTCCTTGTTGTCTATACATGCTATACACCTCTCTTCTTCTTAACCAGTTTGCCAATATCCCTTAAAAACCAGTGTTCCCTATGCCTGGTAACTTTGCCTTTAATCCTGACAGGAACATGCAAACTCTGCACTCAAAATGTTGCCTTTGAAGGCCTTTCACTCACTGAACACATTCTTGCCATAAAACAACTTATCTCAATGCACTCTTCCCAGATCCTTTCCCATTTCCACAAATTGGCCTTTCTCTAATTTTGAATCTCAACTTGAGGTCCAGATCTACCCTTATTCATAATTAACTTTAATGACATTATGGTCACTGGACCAAAGTATGTTACACATACTTCTGTCACCTGACTTGTCTTGTTCCCTAATAGGAGATCAAGTATTGCATCCTCTCTCATTGGTTCCTCTATATATTGATTTAGACAACTTTCCTGAACACATCTGACAAATTACAAGCCATCCAGCCCTTTTACCGTATGGGAGTCCCAGTCAATATGTAGAAGTTAAAATCTACTATCAAAACTTTCTGTTTCTTACATTGGTCTGCTATCTCTCTACAGATTTCCTCCTCCAATTCTCTTTAACTATTGGGTTGTCTATAATACAACCTTATCTGTGTGGTCACACCTTTCCCATTCCTCAACTCCACCCATATGGCCTCTGTAGATGACCCCTCTGGGCCATCTTGTCTAAGAACAGCTGTGATTTTTCTTTATCTAGCAATGCCTCTCCTCCCCCTTTCATCCTTCCCCCCTCTATCCCATCTGAAACAACGGCACCCCAAAACATTGAGCTGCCAGTCCTGTCCTTCCTACAGCCGTATCACTAATAACAATAATGTCATAACCCCACATGCCAATCCACGCTCTAAGATCATCTGCCTTTCCAACAATATTCATTGCATTTAAATAAATATACCGGAGAACATTTCTATCATGTACAAACCTTTGATTTCTGTCTTTACATGCAGTCCCCTCATGTCCTTTATCCTCCTCCACCTCACTATCTGCTCCAACACTGTGGTTCCCATCTCCCTTCAAATCTAGTTTAAGCAAACCTACCACAAGCATGTTAGACTCCTCCAGTTCAGGTACAAACTGTCCCATCAGAACAGGTCCAACCTTCCCCGGAACAGAGCCCAATTATCCAGAAACATGAAGCCCTCCCTCCTGCACCATCTCTTTAGTCGCGTATTTAGCTGCATTAACTTCTTATTTCTAGCATCACTAGCACAAGGCACAGGTAGCATTTCTGAGATCCCAACCCTGGAGGTCCTGTCCTCCAACATTGCAACTAACTCCCTAAACTCTTTTTGCAGGACCTCCTCACCCCTCCTACCCACGCTATTGGTCTCTAAATGGACCACGACATCTGGCTGCTCATCTGAGAATACTGAGAACTCAATCCATGATATCGTGAGCCCTGGCATCAGGGAGGCAACAGACCATCCAGGATTCTTGATCTCTCCCACAGAACCTCCTAACTATCCCTTTAACTATCAAAGCCCCTATCACTCACTATAGCTCTCTTCTTTTTCCTCCTTCCTTTCTGAGCTGAGGGTTCAGTCTCGGTCAGTGCCAGAGACATGACCACTACAACTTTTCCTTGTAGGTCATCCCCAACAACAGTTTCCAAAATGGTATATTTATTGTTGATATGAATGGTCACAGGGGTTATTTGCTCTCTCTGCCTCTTCCCCTTCCCTCTCCTGACTGTCACCCAGCTACCTGCCTCCTGACTTGTGGTGATCTCTGTCTCCCTGAAGCTACTCTCTATCACCCCCTCTGCCTCTCAAATGACCCAGAGTTCATCCAGCTCCAGCTCTAGTTCCAGTTCCCTAACTCAGTTGGTCGGGAGCTGGAGCTGGATGTACTTTTTGCAGCTGGTCATCAGGGACAATTGTGCAGTCCAAGATTTCCCACATCCCACAATCAGAGCAATCTACTCCCTAGCTGACTCCATTACCTACTCCTAATTTAATTAAAGGATTAAATTACCCCACCTGGCCTTACCTCACTGGAAGCAAGCTCATCCTCAGCCTTTGCTCGCTGAAGCCTCTCGATACAAAGCCTCAAAGCTCCACTCTTACACTGGGCCACTCACTCACTGGCCACTCTTCTTCTACTTTTATTTGTTCCTGCTAATTATCTCAAGTAGTTACTCCCACAAATCAGCACTCTGTTTAACACTTCAGTTGCCCTACGCAGTCTTCTTTAAAAATGCATTCATCTAGGCTGGTTCCCTCCCCTTGCCTCACTCCTGAATCCTTCTCTGCTCCTCTGTCTGCATTTTGAAAATCCCCATCCATTTTCTGTGGCAAAGTAGTTAAACCTGCAGAAAGCTTTCTTTACCCAACCATAAGCACATTGCAAGAAGAAGCTCATGTACGAAACATTGGACTCCAGCCTTCTCCAGGGAAGAGTGTAATCTGCAACATCCCAATGTACCTCACAGGAAGATCCTTAGAGGAAATGTGAGGCTAAGTGACAAAGACATGAGGTGGCCCTTGTGACTCAGGAGATGAAGAATGTGGAAAAATTTCTTCTCTTTCTACTCACAGAATTTTTTTTTAAAGCCTTCAAAATTATTGTAAAGAATCCACCCCACCACAGTTAAATTCCAGAACTAAGTGTTACAAACCCTGAAGCTTCCTGTTTCAACATACCATGTTGGCTGTAGCCAACAGAGAGTGACATCCATTGGGGAGAAGTTAGAAGCTCCAGGCAATTGTGCTAAGAACCCAATGGTCATTTCCTTCTCTTCAATTTTACAAAGTGAGATCAGCTGTCAGTTCAGGTGAACTGCCAGCAGCGAGGAAGTCAACAAGAAGGATTTTTTTAATATATAAAATCAGAGAGTGGTTTGATTCTTGAACATGTTATAACTGCCACAAGGATTCTGAATGCACCGGCAAACTGAATCTTGGCCTGGAGATAACAAGGCCGTTTCATTTATACCCGATTAGTAAAGACTCAGTCAACAAAATGAGCAAAATCTTACATTTTGTTTGTATCCAGTCACTCTCCTCAAGACTCCTGGTGGAATGAAATTTTCTCTAAGTTATTCATTTTGTACAAACCAGATCAATACTTCTTGTTCCAAAATTTCTTCTCAATATAACTGCCCACAATAATTGAGAATATAGTTCAATTGGTATGACAAATGATTTTTAAAGGTAACAGAGAATTTTCTTTGAAAATAATGGAACCAATTCCACGATCAGGAGATCAGTGTTTGCAGAGTATTATGCGTATGTAGAACTTTAGTCACCACTCACAGTGTTGAATCAGTCCCCTGCTTATTTTAAAGTGCTATCCAAATGAGTTTTAATTTACAATAGTCATCCTACTATCTTCAGGCTCCCAAGTGACCTATTCAAGTGCTCACTACTTCAGCATGAAATTCAAGGTCACAGATCCAATATCAATGCATAGGCAAAGAATGCATCCAGCTGCATGCAAGAAGAAGCCAGTGAATTGAGTAGATTGTGTCTGCTGAAACATTATTCAGTTATTACAAACATATTAGACCAGAAATAATTAATAATGAATAAAATACAGGTGATTTAACTGGGTGTCTGTGGGTGGTTGCAGCTTGAGTTGACAGTTCAGCATGCTTCCTTGAATGGCGAGTGTAATGGTTAGTGCAATGCTATTACACTCCCAGTGACCTGGGTTTGTGTCTGCTGCCATCTGTAAGGAATTTTTACGTTCACCCCATGACTGCGTGTGTTTTCTTTGAATGCTCCAGTTTCCTCCCACATAGCAAAGATGTAGGGGATCAGCAGGTTAATTGGTCACGTGGTGTATTTGGGTGGCAGGTATTCGTGGGCCAGAAGGACAAATTACCATGGTGTGTCTGTAAAAATTTAAAAAAGCAAAGCTGTTGTGGTCCTTCTGGTGCTGTTGGCCTGAAGCCACCCTTCTGCCTACCTGTTATCCAAACATCCCTGCTGCTCGCATTATTGTTGACAAAGGGAAAAGCTAGGAACAGTCTGGGAAAAACACAGCTTTGAGAACGGAAATGCATGCATATTATCATGGTGTTCTTTCATAGACAATATTTATGACACCTGTTTCTTTTTCCACTACATGTTCCCCTCATCAGGCTAATGTCCTCCTTCATTCCATGTAGTCTTTTCCACCATTATTGGTTTCTTTTCTGTTCAGCCAAGAGTTCAATCGACTGCACTTTTAAACTTTTGGTAAGTTGGAGAAAACTTAGATCCCAATCTGTAGCCAGTGATTGTTACTCTTTAATAACTCCAATGTGAACTCTGTGGACAGATGCCCTCTTGCAGCTTGCTGATTACTTGGGCACAAGAAGATTGAAAATAATATAATTAGGCAAAGAATTATATATGGTAGAGCCCCTGTTATCCAGAATTCAAGCAACCAGCTGTCTCAAGCAACTGGCAAAAAAAAATTGCAGAAAATTTAGCAAATAGGTAAAAAAAAATACAGAATTTTAAAATTGATGTGGCTCACCGTTAATTCACCAATAACGCAATTTCAAGCAACCAGGAAATTCACTTATCCGGAATCTAGTAATCACCATAGGTGCTGGATACCAGGGATTTTTACTGTAATCAGCATTTTGGAAATTGTGACTAAGGCCACTGGAATGGACATCCATTACTGTCATCTCACAAACCCCTCATTGGTAGATGAAGAAAGGTCATTACACAGATGAGTGTCCAGAAACATGGGTCATTATCTCAAAATAGGACATTTGACATTTAAGTCAGAAATGGGAGATTTTGTTTCCTATATTATGAATTTTTGGTATTCTTTTCCCAACAGGATCCATTCCTCAATATATTCAAAATGGGACTCAGTAGATTCTTGGATGCTAAGAGAATCAAGGAAAGAGAAGAAAATGCAGATAAATGTTGCAGCCATGAACTGAATCTCAAAGCAGTCACAGGAGCCAAAATATCCCAATCCCATTTCTATTTCTTACATTCTATTGCCTTTCAACCTTTCCAGCGCATGTCACCAATGTGATAAATAATATTCTTGAAGTCCCAGATCATGTCTGCTTTACCATATCTTCAATCTAGAATATTTATCTTTCCTGGGTTTCTTCAGACTGAAGAACATTCTTTTTATTGGTGACCAAGTAGTATATTTAATAACCATTAGCAGAAAAGATATTTTCCCTAGTTTATGGCACCTTCGAGAAAGAAGCACCATTGAAAAGCCCTTTGGTGCATGAAGTCCATGCCAACTTTCTTGAAACACACAAAGTGCTGCAGGAATTCAACTAGTCAGGTAGCATATATGGAAGCAATGAATAGTTGACATTTAGGCTGAAAACCCGAAACCTGAGAAAACCACACTCTGATAGAAGTTAGGTGCAGGTGACAGGAAGGTAGGGAAGATGGAAGAGGGGAAAGAAGGAAAAGTGAAGGAAGAATGGGCTAGAGAGATCATAGAGTATATTTTTTCTGCCCTCTTCCCCTACTCCCATTACCTTTCAGCTTTAATTTCTTCCCCTCCCATCATGCTCCTCCCACTCCTTACCACCATTTTATTTGGGACTTTGCCTGGTTCTTGATTAAGGGTTTTCAACATGAATCATCAATTTTCTATCGCCTTCCATGGATGCTGCCTGACCCCTTGAGTTCCTCCAGCATGTTGTGAATTTCTCCAGTTTTCCAGCATCTGCAGATTTCTAGTCTATCAACCATCAAGCAAGCAGTTTTACACTCATTCTATTTCAACCCATGTTGTTCTCCCTATGTTTCCATCACATGCACTTTAATAACCAGACACAAGAAGGAATCTACAGTGACCAACCAATCAGAGGTAACTGGAGCAGCCACATGGTCAATGGGCGATCAGAAAATACCAGATATCCAATTGAACCTGGATTATGGGGCAGTGATACGCATTATAACTTCAGATTCATTGCAAAGGTGAATCTCTTGGAAATAGAAGACATGGTTCACTCTTCAGTGGGCTTGTGTGAATTAATGATTTATTCAATATATTCTTGCTGAGTATATGTAAAAATAATAACATTATATGATTATAATCAGACACTCTTGAGATCATACAATTGACTTGATCCTTTTCCTTACAGAATGATCTCAATTTCTTTTGTATTGCCTTTCAATCAGTTCATAAAAAAACTGCTCTCCTTTATCAGTGAACTGCTGCGCTTTTTATAAAATGCAAGGTCATAATTGACTGAGCTTTGGTTCTGAAGAATAGCAAGTTGCAAATGACGAATGTTTAATAATCAGCCTGCAAAAGGATAAAATAATTCTGACTATCGACGAATTCCAGGCAATGTTGTTCTGCTAAAACAAATGAGAGATTATGGCTCAGAGAAGAGATCAATTAATTACTAATGGACATTCAACTGATGGCATCCCTGTATTTAAATGCTACCACTTTGTTAATTAGCATGGGTGAGTTAATCCTTTGGAAAACAGCCTCCAAGCAATTAATCAAATTTCTTAACAAAGAAATAAACATCTCTTTCCTTGCAGATTATGTAAAACATTGAATGGACTTTGATGTTTCCAAAAAAGATGAGGCCTTTCTGTTTTCTCACTTAGAACAATTTGCAATTGTATTTCCCACCTGACTGACTTGGCAGATTGTCTGATAATAATTTGAAAAAGGCTGAAGTTGTCTTATGGCATACACTATAGAATGTGAGCTTAACCTTTTAACGAATGCAATGACCTTTGCATTCCTAATGATAACAATTGAAATGTGGAAAAGGTGTCAATCAGACCCTTTGAAGGGGATATGGACAATGTTTGAAAGGAATCATTTCTAAGGCCATGGGGTAAAAATGAAAGTGAAGTGCCAAAAACCAGAGTATAAGGTGTGTTGTGACTGTGAGAGCCTTGCTGTTCCTTTGCTAGTAGGACTTCTACCTTGTAGTCCCAGAGATTTCCACATGCTCCCTATGACTGCCTGCACATCCTCAGGAGCTCGGGTTTCCTCCCACCTCCCAAAGATGTGCAATCCGATAGGTTAGTTGGCCATTATATATTGTCCTTTGTGCAGATGCATGGTGGAATGTGGGTGAGTGTTGATGAGAATGTGGTACCATATAAAAAGTAAGGCGAGAATAGGTGAGTAGTTGATGGTTCTACTGGCTAGGTAGGGCTGTTTCCATGTGTATCTCTCTGTGACTATGACTTTAATTCTGTAATTCTACAAATAACTCTAAGGGATTAGTACAGGAAAGCATTGTTAATTCATTTTCCTGATATGGCTCATACTGAGGTAGAGCGACCTCAAATGCACCAAAGGCAGAATTTACAAAAAAAGAACCGTCTACCGAAGCCTTATATTGAACAGCCTTGTTATCATATCATATCATATCATCATTTACGGAGCGGAAACAGGCCATGTTGGCCTTTCAAGTCCACACCGGTTCACTGATTTTGTGCGCCCTCTTCAGGCATGTTCCATTTAGAATTAGCCAATGAAATATAGTGGAAGTTATTTCACTGTTGTAACATAAAAAAACACTGTTGTACATCTCTGGTGTGCTGGAAGTTTAGCTAGTTATTTTTATGAAAGTCAATAAATTAAATTGAAGACAGAGAGAATTGGTAGATTTGAAATCACTGTATTTTTAAATCTAGAATTAACAATGCAAATAGAAATCTGAGAGAAGTTAAAAGAACCTGGGATAGCAAGAATTCAATCCTCAACTGAGGAGTCACCTATGTAAATAATGTGACTTGTTTTTATTTGTTTCAGGAATATTCTTACCTAGCTATAATGATGTTTTTCTGCAAATTAAAGTTCTATTGCAGTATTATTACCAAAAATAGCAGAATTTTACTGGCTCACAGGCAATTAAAGAGGATAATTTGCAATAAGTGTTATATAATAAAGGTAAATAAAACTATTGCAAAGTGAATGTGATTATAATGTGGTACAAGCCATTGATGAAACAATATTAGGAGTATTGTGCACAGTTCAGGTCACCTAGCAAGAGAAAGAATATAATTAAACTGGAAATGGTGCAACAAAGATTCACAAGGATGATGCGTTTCAGTTTTTGCTTTTTTTCACATTATGCATAGTACAGGGAGAAGGGTTCTTCTGTGAGCAGACCAGGAGGTTATCACTAACATGTTTACAGCAGTGTTTAGAACACAATTTACAGAGTGTGAAATGACAAAGAAAAGAAAGATCAATTTGCAAGAGCACAATGAGAACACTGTTGTGGGTTTCATTCATGAATCTGATGCCCGCAGGCAAGAAGCCGTCCTTAAGTCTCTTTGTGCATGCCTTTACAATCTGAGCCTTCTCCCTGATGGAAGGAGGGAGAAAAGTGTGAGTCTTGGGTATGATGGGTCCTTCAGTATATTACCTGCCTCTCCTAGGCAGCAGGAGATAAAGATGGTCCAGAGTACTGGGATTTGAAGTTCTGAGTTATAAGGAGAGGCTGGATAAACTTGGCCTTGGCGTGTGTGGAAAACTGAAGGACAATGCTTAGATCATGAGAGGCAGAGATAGACAAATGGAGACAGTCTTTTCCACAGAGTAGCAGAGCCTAAGATTAGAGGGCAGAAGTTTAAAGTAAGGGTGAACAAATCTAAAAGGGAACTGAGATACCCCTTGATGCGTTATGTGGAACAAACTGCCAGGAAAAGCAGTAGCAAAGACAATTGAACAGGTGCATGGATAGGAAAGGGTGAGACAGATATGGGATTAGCTCAGATGGACAACTTGGTCTGTGTGGACAATTTGGGGTGCAGGCCCCGATTTCCATGCTATTTCGGACTCTGATATTTATATTGAAAAAAATTAAATAGAAAACATTGCAAGTAATGGTAAATAAAATACAATTTATAATACCAAACATATATCAGTTTATATAGTGCCATTCCTTTGTAATTTACTGGTAAAGTTGAAATGTTGCACAAGTGTTATAAAAGTTGATCTAAAGATTTTGTTAAATCTGTACATATTATACCCCAAGTATAAACCTTTTGCAAATTACTACACCCAATCTTCATATTATCTGAAATCCAGCAGATTAAGTACGACACAGTATAAAGATATATTTTTGGGAGATAAATTGGGGAAAGGTTTGTTAGAGTAGATTACATACAAATACTTTAAAATAGATCTTCCTTAAAATACTGGAGCTCTGCTAATGCTAAACATATCAGCCCCACAGCCTTTTCAAGAGCTTTGGAGAGTGCTCAAGAGACTTCACTAATGGATTGTTGTTCACAAAAAGGCAACAGATGAAAGATCTCGTTGGAGCCGCAGATTGTCTGGAGCTGTTCTAAGAGGGTCATGTGGTTTGGCAAGCAGAGAGTGTCAAACTGGCTTTTCTCTCTGAGAGAGAGAGAGATAGACAGACAGAGACAGAGATAGCTTCTACAGTGTTACAACCAGCAACAGCAGCTGGGACTGGAACAGGACAAGCTGGCAAGCTTATGGAAAACCATTTGAAAGATGGGTTGTGAGTTATTGGTTCAGCCTAGTCAAACCCCTTGTGGTTCATGCAAGAGGAGAGGACTGACTGTCTAATGTTTCACATGGAATAAGAGAAACAAGAAGGAACTCTGTGGTGACCTGAAAGAAAGAGGTTATCATCTGGAGAACCCTGAAGGGGGAAAGTATCTTCAGCAAGACACTGGAGTGACTGATTAAAAAGGAATAAGTTGTGGATGTCCTGGAACAACAAACCTCTCTCTGAAAACCATCACGAACGTTCCTGAGCAGTAACCATTTACCTTTCAAGCATCAAAGCCTAGTGAACTATATAAATGTTAAATTCTGTGCACAGTATAAGAATTGCCTGCAACCAGTGAACTTGGAGGAATTAGGTGAAATTGGACTGTGAACCAAAGAACTTTTCTGAACTTACACACACATTACATACATTTGGGCTTAGAATTAGAAGGGGGGTTAAGTTAGGTTTGTTAAGTCAATAGTGATAAGTTAAAGTGTGATTCTGTTTTCATTTTTAAAGATAATTAAAAGCAAATTTTGTTTAAGTAACCAATTGTCTTGGTGAATATCTATTGCTGCTGGGTTTATGGGTCCTCTGGGCTCATAACATAAGAAACGTCTAGCAAGCCATAATTTTCTTCTGCCAGAATTAAAAACAGTCCAATTAATTTGCATTTACTCCTCGACTGTGTTTGTATGTATTAAAAATTACTTGCTGGTATTAAAATCCAGAGCATAATAACTATTTTTAAAAGTTGATACAATTTTTCAAAATTAGCGAAATTGCATGAAAGAATTGAAAACCTTCTTGCCCTATCTTCCCAACATTGCTAATTTAGCTATGGCTAATCTAATTGTTGTTCAATATTAACAGCAAAGTGGTTTATAATGAACTTGCAATTATTCAGAAACTTCCAGTTGGCATCATCTCCACATCTCTCAAGGAAATAAAGACTTCCCTTTGCACTACTTTCAATCACATTCAAAACACAGAGGACATTTGGCTGGATGGCAGTAAACAACAGGTACATTTTTTCATTTCCTATACCCCTGAAGATTATTTTCCCTCATGCCAACCCAATTCTCTCTTTAATTCCTATCGATTCCATCCCCACTGGAAGGTCCTGGCCTCCAGACCTTGAACACAAGAAAATAGTAGGAGTTGAGCACTTGGCCCCTCCAGGCTCCACCCGCCCATGGCTAATCAATGATGGCTTCAACTCCAGTTCTGTACCAATTCTCCATCATCCTTAATTCCCACTTTTCAAAACTCCATCCACTTCATCTTTAAATTCCCCAGTGACTCCTCCAGGGCAGAGGATTTTAGAGGTTCACCACCTCTGCATGAAGGTGCTAACCATCTCGTTTAGTGAGGATGGTCTCCTAATCTTGTGACTATGTCCCCTCATTCGAGATTGTTGCTCTGGAAGAAACCTTCTAACATCTACCATCCCCTGGAATCTTATATATTTCAATAAGATTACCCCGAAGTCTGATAAATGCCAAAAAATAAACAGTAAAACTGAAAACCTGGCTCTCTTGGTGGTGCAGGACTGGAAGATTTTCTGGACTATCAAATATTATTCTATAACTACCCAAATACACTTTGAATTCACTTTTTTGGATGCATACAATAACAGAATAAATGTTCTGGTAAACCTGATAAATTTGTGAGAGATTTAGAAATGGGGTTCCTAGGAAACTGAAGGGAGAATGGAAACGGGGCTCTAATCAGATGGAGTTGTGTTTTGACTTATTCGATGACAGTGCAAATTGCGGGCTCTTTTTGATTTTATTGAACTGAATATCTGAATAAAATCAGCAAGGCTCAAAACATTTATTCAGCAGAGAAATCCCAAAAGTTTATTATGAACATTAGCTACAATAACTTGGATTTATGCCTTCTCAGTCCTCGACACGCCAGAGAAACAACCCAAGTTTGTCCAACCTCTGCTTATAAGGCAACATCCTGGTAAACTGATTCTGTACCCTGTCCAAAGTCTCCACATCCTTCCTGTAACGGGACAACCAAAACTGCATACAACATTCCAAGTGCGACCTACATAGCTGTAGTGCAACTTCTTTACTCCTACCCGCCC
The DNA here is from genome assembly GCF_036971445.1 of Narcine bancroftii. Lineage (NCBI taxonomy): Eukaryota > Metazoa > Chordata > Chondrichthyes > Torpediniformes > Narcinidae > Narcine > Narcine bancroftii. Next base: position 132,943,219 of record NC_091476.1, read on the forward strand.
TCCCCACTTTCTTTACCACCCATCTACTGATGAATCACCTCAGTTAACCATGAATGACCAACACCTGTGAAACCAACGAGATGAATCTTGGCCTCTTGCAGCAAATTATGGCACATCAACCTGTCATTTTATCATTTTTTTTATTTATCAGGCAAGACGTGGCACTCGATGTAGGCTAACGATAACAATTTTACAAGATTGTTGAGATCTATGGCAATGGCTTTGGAATAGAAGAAAAATGCCATGGGAAAACAAAGGATACAAGCACTTCATTAAGTTTTCAAACAGTTCATAAGTGTTAGCTTCCTGTAACTATACAGTAACAATCCTTACAATCGTTCAAGGATATTAGTTAGCAAAGTACTTGATTGATTCACTTTGTACAGAACCAAATTTTAGGAAGTTAGATCGCTCCTCAACAACAAACTCAATCAGAGACTCATTTAAGGATTCTTACTTTGTACATTATTTATGGTTGAATATTTATTTTCTGTATTGTATAGTTTGTTTGCATATCCTTCTTGTTTACATTTCTCTCTTTTGTACAAGTATATTTTCTTGAGTACATTTTTTTTGCACTATCAAGAAGCAGATATTCTGCCTGGTTCGCAGAAGAAAAAAATCTTAAGATTGAATATGAAATCATGTATGTACTCTGACAATAAATCTACACTTTGAACTTTGAGCCCCTTATTAACCAGCAGATAATGCATCGGTTTGCATTGTTAATGATTTTACCCACCCACTATCCTGATTGTTGGTGTCCTCTCCCTCCCTTTTCCACTTATCATCTCCTGCCTTTACTACCCTCCCCCACTCTTTTGTTTGGACGCCTGCCGGCATCATCTCATAACTTGATGAAGGGCTCAAGCCTGAAATGTCAGATATGCACTTTTACCTTTGCTACATAAAGGACACTGTTTGACCTGCTGAGCTTCCCCAGCATTTTGTGTTTTTATTTCAGCCACGGTGTCTACAGATTTTCATGATTTACTGCTGATAAATGTGGATTTCCTGCCCATTTGGATTCAACTTTGGGGTTGAGATGCGAGGGGCTGCCAGGAGAGGGGTATCCCCCCATGGAATCTCGTGTCAGAGTCTGGCCTTTTTGGATTCACAGCTTTCAGACAGAGCACTCTGTGCACAGGACACACAGAAAGTCAATCTGCCCTTTCATGTGAATGGAAATCTTAAGGTCACAAGGAATACAAGTAGGAATTAGGTAAATTATATCTTGGAAAGTAACTAACTTTGCTTAAATATTTTAAATTATTTAAATGTTGTTCAAATGTTTGGAGTGATTTGCTTGTCACCTCTAAATTTTTAATTTTTAAAAATTAGTACTTGTTCATTCAATTGTTACTAGATTGTCAATCCTTCTGACTCTCAAGTGATTTCACAAATATGTGGAAAGACAACAGGATGAAAGATGGGCTGTTTTTGTTACTGGGTCTGTCTGAATTAATGAGCATGATGTCCGACAGTGACCGCAAAACTGCACCATACAGATCCTGGATGCTTTTGTCCAATGGGATAAGTTCTGAACAGGATTCTGAATACCCCTGACCCCTAAGTGAAGACCAGAAAATGTAGTTAGTGCAAGGAGGTGGACATTTCTCACCCGACCCAGGCCCTGGTGTAGGTTCCTCTGTTTCTGCCCCCACACAAGTGAATGATGTGAACCTATGCAAGAAGGGTTTAGAACAATAAGGCATGAACCCCAAGCCTTAAGTTTTACAACACAACACAACCAGCCCAAATAAGGCAAAAAGAAATCATATCTGCCGAGAAGGTTGTGTCTGTCCTTCCACTGCCCTGACACCCTTAATTCTCAGTAACCTTGTGTGAGGATTATAAAAGGATGGAACTACTGACCCTTTGAGTAATGAACAGAAAGTGGAAGCACAAGAGCTTGGTGAATAGCAGCAAAGGTTCATGATTAATAAATGGAAGTATCTCTTGACATAAAAGGCCCCTGGCACCCAATGAATCAAACATGCACTCTACATTTCAGAGATGAGATTGGAGCAGAGGATAGAGAACATTAACTAGGGATAAGCTTTGAACCTCAGTGTTTGCAAAATCTGATGTAGTAAAATTTGAAAAGATTTAATGAGCCCTGATTCTATCTCAAATTAGAGCATAGATGTAAATCAATAATTGAATGGTCCAACAGAAATATTTAATAGAGTACATGACAACGATGGGGTAAATTTATAGCTGATCTGATAAATAAACCTGACTTTGACTCGAGATGTTTGTTTATTAATTCCCTGTTTACATGCATGTAAATTGCTTGTCCTAGGCTGGCATTGAAAATGGGAACCACCCCTCAGAATTGTTTGTATTCCACAAACCGTGATGCTGAGACTGAACAGTGAATCTTCTGATTGCAGGCATGAAAGGAAAGAGAAATTCTGACCTGCCATTGCAGGTCATTTCCTGAATATAACTTTGGCTAAAATTGCCCAAGTATTTATTCAAATTGGTGCCCATTATGTGAGATTTAGTAACAATTCTTTGTGTGACTTGAAATCCAAGTTAACTCAACCAGACAGACAGAATAGCAAATCATTGAATCTTCCCATCATTACGTCTACAATACCTGACCCCCTCACCCTGACAGATATTCAGTCCTCAGATAAATGAACTCTGCGCTTTTAGCTCAGTGGAAATTGAAATATCTGATGTGGCAGCAGGTTACCGTGACTATTCCACGGACCCATCTCTCGCAACAGAAGCCATGGCTTCTGTTCTTCCTCAGAGTGATTGGCACTGAGAGGACAGACTCCACCTTTCAAACATTTCATCTGGTTCTCCTTCACTCCAGCTCATCCCCTGTGAAACAATATTAAGTCTCTGCAAGTTTCAAAGCAAAGTTCTATTAATTTCCATAGAGTATTGAATCTTCCCATGGCCATAGCCCTCCACTATTTTCAAAATTTGCACCGTGGACAAGCATCACTTATCCTGCGGATGTTTTATTTATTAAATAACAGTAGGGAACTTTCTCTGGAATCATCTAATTTCTAGAATATCATTACTGCATTGATCGTGTTGATTCTTCTGGACAATGGGCCAGGTTTCATGGAGCTTCCAAATAGAGTTTATAGGACGTGCATCATTTTCAGAAGCGCACTATGTGAAAACAGGCTCTTCAGCCCATCCAGTCCATGCCAACCATTGAGCTCCCACTTACATTCCTCACATTCCTATAACTTTCCTCAGATTCCTCTCACCTATAGGTTAGAGGCAATTTTCAATTGGCAACTAATCTACCAATACACACAGAGGAAAGTAGACTCAAAGGAGTGGAGGTTTTCCCTGAGGATCTATGTCATACACCCAATACATTTTTACCAACCATTGTATAAATTTACACTAATTCTGTGCTAACGAATCACACGGATGATAGAATCAGGTTAATCTACCAGGTCACATCTCTGGGGAGTGGGTTAAAGCAGGAGCAGCCAGAGGGTGAGGGGGCAGGGTGTGGCTAAAAGTCTATGTGTTCACAGGGAGGATGTAGAAACTCCACACAAATCTATATGCCACATGTTCTCCATACAGCAGTGAGGCTGAAACCTCTTGTAATCCCTTGCTCAATGCAGGGAATTGCCCATAGGAATCTGCAGTGATTTGAGGTTTGCCCAAGAACACAGAGGAGAATAGGAGCAGAGGTCAGATACTTGGTCCCTCAATCCTAGCCTGCTATTGAATATGGCCATGCCTGTTCTCTGCTGACCTCTTCTCTTCTGTGTTGTCACCCCTAATTTCAAGGTTATAATTTTAGATCCTGGGTTTGCAGTTTAGGAGACAAAGGGAAGGGTTGTTGTTTTGCAGCATTGAAATAGGCCCTTGCCCACTTCATCCTGCAAACCATGTCTATCTATTGGCAGCACAGTTAGCATGGTGGCTAGTGCAATGCTGTTACAGCACCAGCCACCGCTGTTCGAATCCAGCACTATCTGTAAGGAATTTGTACGTTCTCCCCATGTCTTTGTGGGTTTCTTCCACGTAGGTCAACTGGGTGACTTGTGGGATGGAAGGGCCTGTTACCGTGCTGTATGTATGCATGCATGCAAGTCTACACCAATCCCACTTGCCTACATTAATTCCTTCCTCTTCTATTCCTGGCATTCTGGCATTTTCAAGCATTCGCTCAGAAAACTTTCAAATGTTTGTATTGTTCCGCTTCCACCACCTCCTCTGGCAACTCTTTTCCAATACCTCCTTGTCTTTGTGTGAAATGTTTTCCCTTTGAAACTCTTCCTTTCACCTTCAACCAATACTCTCTAGTTTTAAACACCCCTACCATGGAAACAGAACCCAATACTCTCTAGTTTTAAACACCCCTACCATGGAAACAGAACCCAATACTCTCTAGTTTTAAACACCCCTACCATGGAAACAGAACCCAATACTCTCTAGTTTTAAACACCCCTACCATGAAAACAGAACCACAGGAGAGGGTGAAGAGGATTTTCACAAAGACTTTGACTGAATGAGCAGAAGAGGTTAGACAAACTTGCATTGTTTTCTCTGGAGCATCAGAGGCTAAGGGGAGACCTGACAAGAGAAATTTATAATGTTATGAGAAGCATCAATAAGGCACGCAGAGTCTTTTTCCCATGGTGGGAATGACAAATACTAGACAGCATAGGTTCAGGGTGAGGAGGTCAAGTTTAAAAGAAATTTGCAAGGCATTTTTTTTTGTTACACAGACTGGTCGGTACCTGAAACCCAATGCCAGGGGTTAGTGGTGGAAGCAGATAATGGAGACACATTTAAAAAGGAACAAACGGGATATTGAGCGACACAGACCGTGCAGGCAGATGGAATTATCATCAGGGTTGGAACAAGCATTTTGGGCTGAAGGGCCCATTCCATGCTGTACTGTTGCATGTGCTTTAGAGCAGCCATTCTCAAACTTTCTTTGACAATGGCTCCCTGCTCAAATTTTATGGTCCCCCTTTCCTGTGAAGCAGTCTAGTTGGTTTCTTCCATATTTCTCTCCTACTGACTTCATGAAAAAAATACAAAATATTTATGATGCTATAAATGATGAGAGGAATCCTGTAATTGAAGATTCTCACCTATTTTTAACCTGTTTTTTCTTAATTTCCAGCTCTTGATTCTGCAGAGCTGAGAACTTTTTTTTTAAACTTGCAGCTTTGGGTTCTGCAAGGCTGAGAACCTAATTGTTTTTAGACTCAGCAGACATAAGCAAAATTCCGCCGAGGGGCCAGAGATGCTGTTATCTGAAGAAAGGACATCTGTGTACCGAGAACATTTAATCTTCCTGCTTGTTTTGGTCACAGACTGTCAGAGGACTAGCCTTGATGTAGAATAAACCATTGTATTCAAAATGATAAGTTGAAAATTATGTTATTCGTTAATTAACCTAGCATGCTAGCTTGCTTGCTTATCTTTCTTGCTGTGCTGGGAATAAGTGCTTGGGTAAACAGTTTTTTGGTAATATAAGCCATGGTCCCGCTGCTGTAGTTTGAGACTCTCCGAGAGGTGGCAACATCTCTCAGCAAGAAGAAGAACTTCTGGAGTCCAGCCAATGTCCCGGTCAGGGGAGGTGGAGAAGCTGCTACCAGCGCTTTGACAACCTACTATAAGTGTGCAGTCGTTGCCTCGCTTCAGCAGTGGGACCAGTCCAAGCGTTGATAAGTATAGTTGGGAAGGGCTTGGATATTGTAGTGTGAAATCAGCTTTTGAATTTGTAATAAACATTTGTATAATCTGAACTGCTCTCGGTGTGTGTGTGTCTATTTTCTTTCGGTAGTTCAAACACCGTGACGAATCTAAAACGAACAAAGTGAGAGGTACAAGTTTACCCAAGACAAATCCACAGTTAGGGTCACACTTTCCAAATAAATGGTTGTCCATTTAATTCTGGGAGGATTTTCTTCTCTTGGATGTCAATGAATCTTTAGGTCATTTCATGTCAGACCTCCACCTGGAGGCTGGTTACAAGAGCGGATCTAAAACTTAAAAATTACTTTTCAGACATCAGCCCTAAAAGGCTACTCTAGCATCCCATTCATATCCAGAGGCTCCTTGTAGCGCCCTCCGGAGCTGATGGAGGTGAAGTGACTGGTGCCGTAGCGCCACCCATCATAAAAACGCGGCAGAGCAATGGCCATCTTCCCCACCCATAATACCCCACATAGCTGGAACCACTCTGTGGTTCCCAGAACAATTCCAGCTGCATGGGGGAATTATGGGTAGGGAAGAAGGCCATTGCTCTGTCACATTTTGAGCTTCAGAGAGTGGCCCAAAGGCCAAAGTGGCCTGGTGTGGCTGTCCCAGCCCGCACCAGCCATCCTCTGATGGCTCCCACTGCCTATAATGGTTCCCACTGTCATGCTAGTTCCCAATGCTCCAATGACTCTGGCTGCCCTGCCGACCCCCACTGCCTCGAGGGCTCCCGCTGCCCCCTGCTGCCCTACCAGTCCCCACTGACCTGAGGGCTCCTACTACCTCGACAGCTCCCACCCACCACCCCTGCCTTGGAAGGAGAGATGGGGAGATGGGTCACAGGCTGAAAAGATCATCAGCCTCTCCTAACCAGCCACTTGCAATGGCTATACATTCAGGTCAGGCAGCACTTTGCCAATTATCCTTCCCCGAGAAGGCTTGAAATTGATGCCTTGGAGCCAGCCATGGCACATTCAGGAAGGTACATCTTTAGCCATAAGGGCGAAGAACCTCTGCCTTTACAGACTGGTCTTTTCCCTGCTTGAAAGTGCCTTTTGTCTTACCCAGGGGCTGTGATGTCTGAGTCATTGATTGATTGGGGATTAAGGATTCTTGGACAGGCAGATGGATGGAGCTAAGAACCAGATCAGATCAAGTAAACACCTATTGAATGTTTGTACTGGTCTGAATTGTCCTACAGTTTATTCCTGCTACTTTCTCATAGATCACATCAACATTCCCACAAATCAATGCTCAAACTTCTGATTTTTCCACAAGCTTGGGGCAAGCAAGCTATATGACATTGGTTATAGAAGGGGCAGGTTCACAATAACTGGAGGTGAAGTTAATGGCTACAAACACTCCAATGGACATCAAGAAATTGAAACTATAAAGTTTAATCTAAAATGTTATCAAGTAGATTAATTGCTGTCCTAATTGTTGAATCATCTGGATTTCCCATCACAACCAATGTCATTAATTAATAAAAGAAGCTGATTTATTCAAGTGGCTCATGATCTTAATAAACAATATTCCAAGAACCAAATAGATTCCAAGAGCCTTGCTTAAAGAAGAGCGTCTGTTTTATTAAATCACTTCATCATTTGCATTATAAATTATATATAATTATGTTGAAATGGTTCAGTGAGATTATATTTTATCAGTGACCTTTAAGCCAAAGACATGGCAAGATTGGTTTGTGTGTTAAATAGTAAAGTCGTGATCATCATTTTGCTTATATCCCTTTGAAACTTACATTAGTTTGAAAATTGTCTTATTTGTAGATCAAGGGAAGAGGGACACCACAATCAAATAGCATGATGTTGAGTAAGACACAGTGGATTAATCAGGAGTAATTTCAAGCATTGCGTTGTTCAGGTTATGCAGTGTTGGTAGGACAAATTTTGTGCTGAGCTTTGATGAGAGTTTGACGAAACAAGAATTGCTAGTAATCCCTTACTTTATTGTCCAGGCAGTTTCTCAACAAGATTAAGTAAATTGGAAAGAAATAGTGGTTTGAATAAAGTGTCCATGGAAGTGACGATGATAAATGAGACAGAGCTGAGAACATGGAGACTGCTGCTGTTTTGCAGGTTTCAACCAGTTTTATATTTCTGCCTTTGCAATAGAATGACCCAACAATTTACATGCACTTTGTGAAGGGGTAAAACATAAGCAAAGATTATTCTGAAAATTGCAGATACATCACTTTATTTTGTAAACATTCCACGGTATTCTTGCAACAAAAAATGTCCAATATTGCAATAAAATAACCTGAAAGTCATAGACCAGAATGGAACATTCAGGTTTTCAAATAAAACATCAGGATTTTCCGTTTTGATGAATGAAGTCTTTGATTCTGAATGTAAAGGCCAGATTTTCTGCTACCCTGAGACTGCATATCACCTACCCTATAAAGAACGCAAGAGAGGACAGGCCCCAGTTTCCTGCTTGGATCCCAGGTCCTCATGTGCAGCAGGACCAGGGAAAGGCTTGGACAAGAGCAGCAGAGGGCCACACCCACCTTTCATTTGAAGAGCTCAACTGTGTTAACATAAAATCCTTGATCACAAATGATGCACCACCCTGGTTTCAACAACCAACAATGCAAAGGTTCACTTGAATGTCGGCAAATGTCTTTGAAATAGCAAAGGTTCCAATGCATTCCCATTTAAATAATACATCTAAAAAAATTAATAGTTAAAAGACAAAAACCCCAAATGTGTAAACACCAAGGAGCTTCGATAGTGCCTCAATTTGAAAGTGATGTTGATCGATCCCCTGGCGGGTAATTTCTTGGGTGATTTTAGTGGGATTGTTGTTCTGGTGTTGGATGAATTTGGCCTGAGAGCTGGTAAATCTGCAGATGATGGGCCTGTCAGATTGGAGCAAGTGACTTTTGCTAGGACATGAAAGATCAGAGATTGCCAACTCAGGACAAGTGTCCCACAACAGCTCTCCAGCTGAATGAAAGCTGTACTCTAACTTTGGAGAGGGTATCTTCCAATTATCTGCCTGATTGCCAGTCTTCTTCACCTAGAATTCCCATAGTCAGAAAATTATGGTTTTTGATTCAAAAACTGCAGGTTGACGACAGGTTTCCTGTTTTCAAGGTTTACTCAGTTGTCTGAATTTCATTTCCCCAATGGTGCTGGTGAGATTCAAGGTTAAATTTCTGCATTAATGGATAAGAATTCCAGCTGCTCACTCAGAAACAAATAGGCTGCACTCTGAAGAATTTTCCCAGTTGGAAAACCACGAAACAAGGAGTAAGATTTACTTATTTATACACTTTTTATAATTTTGCAGAAAAGGAAATGAAGGCCGAGATAGAAAGCAGTTGAGTTGCAGTACTACTGCCTCACAATCCTGACCATGTACTATATTACCTGTGTGGAGTTTCCATGGCCTCCCTGTGACTGTATAGGTTTCCTCTCACAGCTCAAAGATGTACAGGCTGGTAGGTTGATTTCCACTGTAGACCGTGCTCTGTGTGTAGTTGGGAAATAAAAGGGGGAACAAAAGTAGAATTCTTGTGAAATTAGTATTAATGAGTGGTTGATGATGGGAACGGATTCAATTTGACTAACTCCACAGGCAGAAATTGAAACCCCCAAATTTAAATAAGGATGTTTGGGATGGTTATCTTTTGGTTCTGGCTGATAGATTTGAGGAGGACAGGGTGGAAGGCAAGTTGATGAATAAGTTAATTATCGAGAATTGATGTTTGTCAGGTTCCTAACACTTGGATGAAATCCTTTTTGGGAGGAGCTCGCTAAATTGTGCTTCTCTCATCATCTGGTAGTTCCAAAGCCTTCTAGTGATGGAAGATGAATTACTTCTTTACACCTCTGATGTGAGATTGCACCAATGGTGCAATGTGTGATCACAATGGAGAAATTTGCCCAAGAACACAAATGTATGAATTGAAGCAGGTACAGGAAAAGCGTTCTGATTGTAACCTCGTCTCCACATTCCCCACCACCTCTGGTAACCTATCACGCCTTTCCTTATCAAGCATCTAGCTCTCTGCCTTAAAATATTCAAACATTCACAATGGCAATCTAATATTAATTTGCAGAGCGATGAAATCAACAACCATACATGCCTGAATTTCTAGACCAATATACTTTAAGAAACACTGAATTTCAATGCAGAAAATTCATTAACTGGCTCCTTTCAATTTTTCCTTGCAAGGAAATAACACTTTTTATTGTGTGAAGATATTGAAATTAAAACATTCAGTGGAAAAATCTATTTATCTTAATTTTCTGAAAATAATGCAAAACTGTGTGAGCTGTATGGAGAAATCAATCACTTTGAAAAATGGCATCAGAAAGCAAGCATCTGCCAGTTCGATTCTGATGAAAAACAAAGGGCATTTTGCTTCCGTAGAATTGTGGAGTCAGCAGCTTTAAATATGAATCAACGTACAATTCTGTTTCAGCAAAAAAGCAGCTGCAAATACTTTTGTAACCCAATAGGCTAATCATATTTTTTTTTAATAAACATCCAATACAAGGGCAGATACATTGATACAAGTATATTCAGTGGTGAATATCCATTAGATGTGTTAAAAGAAACTCATTATCTCAGGGAAGCTTTGATAATAAAAAGACAGTAAATGATACGGAACTAAAGAAGTCTCGAGGCACTAACTGATGTGTGCCCATCCCTCTGGTCTGGAAGGGAGAGTATCAGGAAAACAAATGGCTCCCTTCCAGGAAACTGCATGTGCATTCTTAGTTTCCCAATCAGAGAATTGTTACTGCTCTGGGGAAGGCCATTTGAGCCCTTATTTTAACATCTCCCCGCATACCGAACCTAGCAGTAACCCTATCAGGCCATAATCTGGCCATCCAATTCCTTTCTGAAGGACTTTGTTTGATTCTGTGCCCACCACGCAAATTTGTAACGAGTTGAAAATAATTACTCTTCATAAAAATATCTCACTCACTTTGCTTATTTTGCCCAAACTTTTAAATTTTGTCCCAGCTTCTTGAACTATAATAGAAACCAATTTTCCCTGTTCACCCCCATCCTAATCTGCACCTCCACCAAATCTCCTCTTGATATTCTGGGCCTCCAGCATTCGTCTTCTTGGTCTTGACATGCATTAAACTAGAATACCCTGAGCAGGAGTCTGTGCAGTTGCAAGGCTGCGGGAGTACTAGAGACAAATCCATAAACACTCAATAACTCTGAAGGGACTCCCTTTTGCTTCACTTTTTCTCATAATGTACGATTACATGACAATAAAAGGAGTCCTGAATCTTCTTAAATGTATTAAATCTGCTTGCCGCTGCAGTGAGATTAACTTGTGGTGTTTTCCAATCGGTGTTTAGCAAACTAATCTTTGGTGAAAGGCCAGCAAAGGAGTCAATGCCAATCTTTGTTGTGCTCTGCAAAGGATGGGTTGAGGAAATCCATCAGCTCTCTGGCTTGGCATGAGTTTCATGCAGGTCAGACAGAATCAAAATCAGGTTTCTTGTCGTGAACATGTGTCATGACATTTGATTTTTTTCCGACAGCATTATTGTGCAGGAAAAGGTGCAAAATTACTATAAATTACAATTAGGTAAATACAAGATTTAAAAAAGAAATAACTAATGCAAAATAAAAGAAAAAAAGTGAGGTCGCGTCCACTGATTCATTGTCATTCAGAAATCTGAAGTTTGATGGGAAGAAGCTGTTTTGTGACATTGGGAGTTCATCTTCAGGCTCCTGTGCCTCCTTCCTGATGGTAGCAGTGAGAAAAGGGTATGGCCTGGGTGCTGAGGGTGTTTGATGATAGACGCTGCTTTCTTGAGACATGTGCCTTGAGAAAGTACAAACAGTTGGATGCATTTGGGATCAATTGCAAGTGGTCAGCAATATTAATAGACAATGCTAAAGGCTACCCTAGATCAATTTTCTTTCCCAACAGGAAAGGTTTAATAAAAGGGGCAAAGCTGTTCTTATTAATACCAAAATGTTAGCTAAAAAATAGTTACTAGAGCACATTGTGCAAAGTAATATATGTTTATGCATTTTGGAGCCACTAATTTCAACATAAGCATAACAGCATGGTTTTACTATTAATTAATCTTCATAAATATGCAAATACCAACAGCCAAGTTCTGATAAATGCATAAACAGATCGGCAAGTAATTTTACATTTTGATCTTTGATAGGCTGGTTCCTGAAAAATAGTTATTTTGCATAATTTCTCTACAATCTATTTATGGCAATCCTCCATTATGTAATTCAATCTAAACAAAAATATATTTCATACATAAATAAGTATCGCAGTTTCTATCTGAAATTTGTCATTGAGAGGAGGCTTTGATTAAATTTAATGTTGAATCTATAAATATTTTGAACTGGTCTCCTTTTCGAATGGAGGTTTTGAGTATATTCTGTCTGGCCGCTGGATTATCCTTGATCACCAGCTAATCCTTGATTTACCCAACCCACCCCACCCCACCAATAGGTGGACCTTCTCCTGAGTATTCAAGAGGAGGGAGGGATGGGTCAGAGTAGATCTCTCAGCCTCCTTTGTCTTACCAGTTAAGAATCATAAAACAGGCTTGTGTACCTGGGGTATGTTAGAAGGAGGGACTGGATTAGCTGGCACTTTATTCCCCCTCAAGATAGGAGGCTGGTGAGTGATATTATAGAGTTATACGGAATCATGAAGGTGAGTGGTCATAGTCCTTTTCCCAGGGTAGGGATGTCTCAAGCTAGATGGCACAGGTTTAAAGTGAAAGAGGATAGATTTGGAGGTGACTTGAGGGACAACTGTTTCCACACAGAGGGTGCTGGGTAACAATCTGCCAGAGGAAATGGTGGTGGAGGAGGCTACAATGTTGACTTTTAAAAGTCTTTTGGACAAGGAAATGGAGAGGAAATGCTTTGAGGGACATGGTTTAAATACAGGGCATGGGATATAGGCAAATGAGTCTAGCTCAAGTGGTTATTTAGTCAGCAAGGACAAGTTGAGCCAAAGGGCCCATTTCCATGCTATAAACTATATAGCTCTATGGCATCCTCAAATCATAATTTATGATCATATTGCCTCTATTGGTTACATTGCAATAACCTCCAAACTAGGGTGAGACATTTTCATTTGAACTCATGTCCCTCCCAATGTACATCAGTTGAGGAACTCCAAGAGACCATCTGATGTTTACACATAGAATTGTAGAAAATCTACAACACAGCTTGAGGCCACTCAGCCCATCATGTCTGTGCCCGTTGTAAAAGTCCTACCCAGTTTTATTTCATCTTGCAACCCCAGGTACATAGCCCTGCAGGTCACAGCTCATCAGGTCACATGTGATATTGTGCTCCATTTTCTTTGATCAGGTGATGGATTTCCCAATTTATTACTATTATACCTTTTGTAATTGATCAGATTATTTTTCCAAGGAATGACATTCGATTAGTGGACCAGTTGTTAGCTATTTTTTGCTCACTACTCCTAAACAGTTATCATACTGGCAGTGAACATAAAGAGACGGGAAGGACACAGCTTGTCAGGCAGCATCTACGGAGGGAAATTATCAGTCAATCTTTTGGGTCAGGACCCTTTATCAAGATGTTAACTAACCATTTCTCTTCATGGATGCCGCTTGACCCGAGTCCCTCCAGCTTCTCCAAGTTCACTTGAGGTTCCAGTTTTTCTATTTCACTATCATTCTGGCAGGTTTCCAATCCTGCAGCACACTTCCAGAACCAGCAGACTTCCAGAAGATTACAACCAACTTTCTCTTTTTTTAGGAACATTTTTAGGTTCCTGAGATGCAAATTACCAGGTTGTCAGCTTTTAGCCCCTCTCAGCTGATCAAGGTTTTATCATCAAAGCTAAACACTTTAATTCTCAGTCTCCATCCACCAATTCTGAGTAATGCAATTTTTGAAATGATGAAAAATAATTCACAAATATTCTGAATAAAACTTTTATGATCGGGTTTGGGCAGAGCAGTCAGTTCCAAGGTGAGTTTGCATTTAAAACCTTTTTAATTTCCATGCCTTTGCACCCAACCATCTGAATCCTCTGAAGACTGGAAGTTGATCAAAATTAGCAGAAGTTCAACATGGCGATGTGCTGACTAGAGGCGCGGAGTCATACAACACAGAAACAGGCCCTTAAGCCCACTAAGTCTGTACCAACCAGAAAACAACCACGTACTAATCCTACACTGATCCCACTTTATTTGCCTCACATCATCATCCTCCTGCTCACCTACACACTGTTGGCAATTTGTAATGGCCAGTCAACCTTCTAGCCCACAAGCTTTATGACCATGTATTCACCCAGAAATCATTGCTTCCTGGTGTGCCCTCCCTTCCTTATCCACTTATTACTTCCTGTCTGTGGACTGTGCTCCTCCCCCTTATCCCTCCCCACCCCCATTTTTTTCATACCTTGATGATACTTGATGATACTTAATGTATCTTTGCTACATTAAGTAATGTTTGACCTCCTGAGTTTCTCCAGCATTGTAATTTGATTTCAATCATGATGTCTGCAGACTTTCGTGTTTTACGACTAATCTACACATCTTTGGAATGCTCGAGTTTATTATCACGTGCAGTGAAAAAGTTTGTTTTTCAAGCAGTCCAGTTTGTCAATGCATATAAAGCAGTAAACCCACAGTAAAAAGTGCAGTTCCATAGAGAGATCCGTTAGAACGAAGAAAAGGAAACATTATTTTATTAGTGTGAGGTTTTTTTGCAAGATTCTAATTATGGTAGGAAAGAAACTGTTCTTTAATCTGGTGGTCTGTGTTTTCACATTCGTAAGTCTTTTTTCCCCTCAATGGGAGGAGGAAGGAGAAGAGAATGTGGCCAGGGTGGGATGAGTCTTTTAATACTACTTTTATGAATAGAACATGTAAATGGAGTCAATAGAATGAAAGGGAGGTTTGTGTGAGTCTGAATTGTGTTCACAACTCTTTGCAGTTTCTTGAGGTCGTGCGGAAATGATGTGGAAGGAAACTGGAGTGCCTGGGGTAAAATAGAAGAACAGTGCTGATGTTGAAACTGGGAGCAATTCTAACACAATCTCATACAAAACACATCAAGAATTTGCATTACTTTGAATGCAATTCACAATTAAAGTCTATGTTCTTTTTTGCTAGTGTTATACATTGCAAGCAAACTGCTTGTAATGAACTCCAAGCTCTCAAAACAGCAGCATTAAATATTCTTGCTCATATCTCTGAGAGGATAAAGCAATGGAAAATAATAATTAATCGATACAATTCAAGGGGATTGCATAACCCATATGGAATCAATAGTTAATCCAGTGGATGCATGATGGAAAGCAATTGTCTCTGGTTGTCCCTGCTATAGAGAACTTCTGTTCAGCAGTTGCTCTTCAAACTTGACAATATTGTCAGTTGCGCCTTTTGAAAATCATACTTCTCTCTTTTAAAGTGCACTACAAAGTCTCTTGCAAGACACTTTGCAATTTTCGGTGACATGACTTCAAAGATACTTAGGTCCAGCACGGATCTTCTTGGGTGTGCTCCAGTGAAAAGACAGGCTCTCCAGAAAAATCGAACATCAATGTCATCTTTTTTTTTAAACTCAGGCTTGGGATTAGGAAAGGATCATTTGGATGAAACGAAAACTTTGAAGACCATCTGCACCACATTATCCTCACTTTCTTTCACTTAGTATGTTTTCTTGAAATTTGACATCACATTAATATGCCATTTGAAACATAAAAGGGTAAAGTCATTATGTGAAGTCTAACCTTGTCAAAAGTATCTTATCTCATGTGATTATCACATTCTTGAAAAGTTAAGATACCAGAAATCAGCATAAACCAAAGCTTCTATTCCAGTTTCTTAATGTTCCGACATTGTATAAGAAAGTAAAAATTAGAAGTAGGAATACTCCATCATTCAATCAGATCTGATCATTCCCTGGGACTTCTAAATATGTGCAATCCATGAAGACTTCAGTACTTCTGAAGCTCCCTATCTTTAAAATAGATGTGGACAAGTAACTATTTAAAAGGCAATTAACCTCAGGTCATATTGTGTTACAATACACTGAAATAAGATGGGAAGATGCAGAAGAGACACTTAGGAATGTACCTACGACCCTAGTTCTAGAATTCTCCAAGATTTTCCTCCATCTGTTGCCCTCTCACTCAACCTTCAGCATATTCTACCCTCCTCACAGCTTAACATTGTATCAGCAGTAAAATTGTGGAGAATATGTTCATTGCTATAGATGATGAAAAGCTGAAAGCCAACACTTGTCTGAGCTTGCCAATATAAAAATGATTTACTTCGACTCTCAATTTTCTGTTAGCTAACTAATCAATTCCTCTGAACTCTGCAAGTTCTAAACTTGTGCAGTGACACTTTCTTTTGGAAATCCAAATGTGCCACACTGCCTGCTTCCAGTTTATCTGCTCTGCTCAAA
Source organism: Narcine bancroftii (assembly GCF_036971445.1). Lineage (NCBI taxonomy): Eukaryota > Metazoa > Chordata > Chondrichthyes > Torpediniformes > Narcinidae > Narcine > Narcine bancroftii. The sequence continues at coordinate 132,959,353 of NC_091476.1, forward strand.
GAATGTTGATAAATTTTCCAAGCCACATTTCCTTTTCATGTTGACCCTGTTGAATTACGATTTTCAAATTCACTGATACCACAGTGTAAAAAAATAATTTCAAGAATTTTCACTCTCCTAATGTTTAATGCTTTCTGAATCCCTCCTTACCTGAATAGATGTGTTATAATTGCAATTTTTCAATCTGCTGGGTCCTTTATTTAAATTATGTGACTACATTCAATCTTGAGTTTCTCACCTTCAGACTGAAAAAGAAATTCTATCATATTATGATCACCTTTCCCCCAGAGGTTCCTTCATCACAAAACTATTAATCCTGCAGTATCACTTGTGACCAGAACAAAGCAACTTTTCCCTGGTTGGATTAACAAAGCATTGTTCCAAGAAATTGTCCTTAAGTGTGGTGATGGGTTTGGCTTTCTCCCACTTGTAGCATGAAACCAACAGGAAAAATAAGAAAGGAAATGAAAAAGATGAGCTGCCTCTAACATATTTAAAAAATTCTCAGGGAGTGCACAGATGAAGGAAACGTAACAGCCATTATACTGCCACACATGGCATTGTAAGTCTTTAGGACTTATCCAAGGGTAAATATTTGCTATGGACCAAGAGAATCACCACCTCCCCTTCTAATTATATCATACATTTGATAAAGCAAAAGGAGATTGGGCACAATATCACATCCAAAAGATGACATCTCCAACAGTGTAGCATTTATACAGTGCGGTCTAGAGATAGCCAATTGCAAATTCACAACTTCTGTGCTGGAAATTGATAGATTCTTCATTATTACAATCTTAATGCAAGAAAGTGATGCAAGTAAAATATAACTCATGATCCAACTGAACAGTGGAGGCATCCATTGATTTTATTTCTTGTGCCATTAAACACAGAGAACATGTGGAGCTTCAAACAACATGTGGAAAATGATGAGAGAGTAAACTGGTGTGCAAGGAACTGCAGATAAAAATGAAGATTGGGTATGTAAAACTGTGCCAGATTAACCATAAACACAAGGTTGCAAAATCAATGATTGAAGCTGGAGCTCATAAACTGCATTGGAAGAAGCAATTCTTGGCCTCTCAGCTGATTCCAGGCCAAAGATAATCACTGGTGTAGAGGGGGGAATTTCATTTCTAGCAGGATTGCTTCATTCCTGGAAGGTGGGGGTGAGATACAGGGGCTTAACAGAGGGTGGGGGAAGAGAGTGAGGTATGTGGGAGTGTAGGTGGGCAAGGAAGAGAAAGTGTGGGTGGGGGAAGCGAGTGGATGAGAGGCATGAACGCGAGCGCTCACTTTTCTTTCAAAAACTGCATATTGGGAAGGCTTCGCTGAAGAACATGGGATAATTAAAAAGCAAAAATCTGAAACTGTTAGAAATCTAAATAATAAAAACAGATAATGCTGGCAGACTGTAAACAGGGTAAAAGAGACAGAATTAATCATCTAGGCTGACAGGCTTTCATAGGCTTCCACAGGGAATTAAGAGTCGTATACCCTTTCTGGATTCTCAATTGCAGGATGGTGCTGCAGTTAGAACTATAGAACCATAGAGCATGACAGCACAGAAACAGGCTCTTCATCCCTTCTAGACTGTGCCAAACTATTATTCTGCCTCATCCCAGGCCATATCCTTCCATATCCCTCCTACCCAGGTACCTATCCAAATTTTTTATAACTGTCAAAATTGAGCTTGCGTTTATCAATTCTGCTGGCAGCTCATTCCACACACCCATCATTCTCTTTGTGGAGGTTCCCTCTAATGTTCCCTTTAAGCATTTCCCCTTTCACCCTTAATCCATCTCCTTTAATCTTTAATTTGCCTCCCTTCTTGCATAAGCTGGTCTAAATCCTCCATTACAACCCATAATCCATCTCCTTTAATCTTTAGTTTGCCTCCCTTCTTGCATAAGCTGGTCTAAATCCTCCATTACAACCCATAATCCATCTCCTTTAATCTTTAGTTTGCCTCCCTTCTTGCATAAGCTGGTCTAAATCCTCCATTACAACCCATAATCCATCTCCTTTAATCTTTAGTTTGCCTCCCTTCTTGCATAAACAGGTCTAAATCCTCCATTACAACCCATAATCCATCTCCTTTAATCTTTAGTTTGCCTCCCTTCTTGCATAAGCTGGTCTAAATCCTCCATTACAACCCATAATCCATCTCCTTTAATCTTTAGTTTGCCTCCCTTCTTGCATAAGCTGGTCTAAATCCTCCATTACAACCCATAATCCATCTCCTTTAATCTTTAGTTTGCCTCCCTTCTTGCATAAACTGGTCTAAATCCTCCATTACAACCCATAATCCATCTCCTTTAATCTTTAGTTTGCCTCCCTTCTTGCATAAGCTGGTCTAAATCCTCCATTACAACCCATAATCCATCTCCTTTAATCTTTAGTTTGCCTCCCTTCTTGCATAAGATGGTCTAAATCCTCCATTACAACCCATAATCCATCTCCTTTAATTTTTAGTTTACCTAACCTCAGTGGAAAAACCCTGCTTCCACTTACTCACACCCAGCATAAATTTGAATACCTCTATCAAATCTCCCCTCCTTCTTCAACGCTCGAGGGAATAAAGTCTTAACCTTTTTAATATTTCCCTGAAACTCAGTTTTTCAAGTCCAGGCAAATCCTTGAAAATCTATAGAGCTGCTATCTCCGAGATCTCACAGGTTTGATCACAACCTCTATGTGAGGTTTGAATGCTCTCCCTGCAACCGTAGGTTTTCCCACATTCTCCAGCTTTCTCTCACATCCCAAAGGATTGTGGACCAGTGGGTGAATGGTGGAGTGTGGAGAAAGGTGATGGGATTGGCTACAGTGAAAAATCCTAGAGAATGGGATCAACTAACAGGCACCGCCAATGCACTAGGCAGATATGTGTCATAAGGAAATCCAATTGCAGAATTTTATCAGATACTTAAAAATTAATTCACTTGTACCTGAGCTAAGGATGTCAGTGGCAATATAGACTCTCATTGCCCATCGCTGACTGGCCCTGAACTGAAGAGACAGTGAAGAGTGAACCATAATGGTGGAACTGGAGTCACAATAGACCAGACGAGATACAGATCGCAACTTCCTTTCTTGGACTTGATTGAACCACATAGGTTGATGTCAGGTTTCCTATTTCCCAGATTTACTCACTTGCCTGAATTTCATTTCCCCAGTAGCGCTGGATCATTTGAGTAGGACTCCCATCTGCTCATTCAGAAACCAACAGGTTACAATTTGAAAAATTCTCACAGTCAACAAATCATGAAACGTCGAGTGGGATTTACTTATTTAGGACACTTTTTTACAATTTTACAGAAAGGGAAATGAGGGCTGAGACAGAAGTAGGTAAGTAGTAGTACGGTTTCCTCATAATCCTGACCATTTGTTGCCTGTATGGAGTTTGCACGTTCTCCTTGTGACTGTATAAGTTTCATCCCTCACACCCCAAAGATGTGCAGGTTGGTAGGTTAATTGTCTGCTTTAGATGATGCCACGTGTGTAGATGGAAATAAAAGGGGGGAGAAAAGTGAGATTCTTGTGTAATGTTAATGAGTGGTTGATGATCAGAATGGTCTCAGGTTGAATAATTCAACGACATCCACAGACAGAAACTGAAAACTCCGAAATTAAAAAAAATTCTTCTGAGAGCAAAGATGAAGAAAATGCAACAGCTAATTTACTGCCATGGACAACATGGCAAGTCTTTACAACTTATCTAAGCGCAAGTATTGGCTATGGGCCAGGAGAATCACCCCTCCCCTTCAAATTGTGTCATGAGGTCTCACATGCATGAGATTGGATAAAATAGCTCATTCAAAAGATGGCATCTCCAACAAGGTAGCATTGTACAGTGGGGATTAGAGTTAGCCAAATGCAAATTCATAGCTCCTGTGCAGCACACAGAGCTAATTCCTGCTTTGGACTTGACTTCTTGTACCATTAAGAGCAGAGAACATGTGAAGTTTAAAGCAGTGTAGGAAGTGGCAAGAGAGCAATTTGGTGCACAAAGGACAGCATATAAAAATGAAGCTAGTGTATTTAGAACAGTGCCAGATGCAGGATACACAGCAGTTAGAAGGTTACAAAATCAATGGTTGAAGCTGGAGCTCATGAACTGTGCTGAAAGAAGCAATCCTTGGCCTCACTCAGCTGCATTCAGGCCAAGGCAGCACTCGTACTGCAGGGGCAGTCAATGGCGATGGGGATTTCATTTCTGTCAGTGTGACTTCACTTCTGGAAGTGAGGGGATGGAGGCTACTTACTGGGGGAAGTGAGTGAGGTATGTGCGAGGTAAGAGTAGGCGAGTAAGGAAGGGAGAGTGTGGATGGGTGATACGCACTATCGATGACTCGAAAGACTGAGTGAGGAACGGTAGGCTTTAATACACATTAGATTTCAGCTGGTCCAACTCCATGTGCTCAAATTAATGGAAGGGGGTAGGGAGGTCAACCTTTATGGCCAGGTTACAGAGAGAGGTGTTACATGGGTTTGAGCCATCAGTGGGCAGGCCAGCCACTTATGTACAGAACAGCAGCAGTACATACATATATACACATCTTCTTTCTCTTTGGCTTGGCTTCGCAGATGAAGATTTATGGAGAGGTATGTCCACGTCTGCTGCAGCCTCGTTGGTGACTGACAAGTCCGATGCGGGACAGGCAGGCATGGTTGCAGCGGTTGCAAGGGAAAATTGGTTGGTTGGGGTTGGGTTTTTCCTCCTTTGACTTTTGTCAGTGAGGTGGGCTCTGCGGTCTTCTTCAAAGGAGGTTGCTGCCCGCCAAACTGTGAGGCGCCAAGATGCTAAGTTTGAGGCGATATCAGCCCACTGGCGGTGGTCAATGGGGCAGGCACCAAGAGATTTCTTTAACCAGTCCTTGTACCTCTTCTTTGGTGCACCTCTGTCTCGGTGGCCAGTGGAAAGCTCGTCATATAACACGATCTTGTATATCACCTACATTATCCCCCCTCTTTAAAAAAAGCAAGACACAGTCCTAGAGGTTCAGCCAGTCAGGTGGCTTCCTCTGTCTCTGCGACCTTACAGCTCTGCCGGGGATGTACTGGTCAGCTCCATTGCTGGTCGGATGTCTTGAGGCCGGGGAAGGTGGGATCTGTTTGTTTGTGGGGGTGGTCATAGCTGTCGAGGATCCGGGACATGTGGTGTGGGTTCCCGGGGGGGGGGGGGGGGGGACGAAAGGGGATTGTCAATAGACTGTACAAAGTCCCTGTAGGGGCCTATGTGTGTCTTTGTGGTGATCGGGGCTGAGAGTAGGTGGGTGTGTCCGGCACATGTCAGGTCCCGGACAGAGACTGTGTCCTCATTGCCATCAGAGTACTAGATGTAAGAGTATTGTGGATTTGCATGCAGGAGCTGCACCTCTTCCACCAACGGGTCAGTCTTATAGTCCCTCATGTGCTTCCTCAGCAGGACGGGTCCCGGAGATGAGAGCCAAGGCGGCAGAGTAGCTCTGGTCGCCAACCTCCTGGGGAAGGAAATCATGAGAGGTCATATTTGTAGCAGTGCATAGGAGGAATCGGATGACGTGAGTGCCTCTGGCAGGACTTCTTGCAAGTGAGACACCACCAGGCCTTTTGACTTAAAGGCCAGGAGGATTGCCTTCCAAATGATGGCATTTTCTTGCTCCACCTGGCCGTTTCCCCTGGGGTTATAACTCGTAGTCCTACTAGTGGCTATGCCTCTTGCCAACAGGTACTGCCGTAACTCATCGCTCATGTACGAGGACCCACGATCACTATGGATATAGTCCGGGTACCTGAAGAGGGTGAATATGCTGCGGAGTGCCCTGATAAATGTGGCAGAGGTCATGTCGGGACAGGAGATGGCAAAAAGAAATCTGGATAACTCATCTATGATGTTGAGGAAATAGACGTTCCCATTTGTTGAGAGTAGGGGTCCCGTGAAATAGGCGCTCAGCCGTTCGAAAAGCCATGTGGCCTTGATGAGATGTGTCTTGTTGGGCCTGAAGAACTGCGGTTTACATTCCGCACAGACCCGACAGTGTCTGGTCAGGGACTTGATGTCCTCAATGGAGTATGGGAGGTTCCAGGCTTTTATGAAGTGGAACAACCTTGTGACTCCAGGGTGGCAGAGGTCATCGTGGAGGGACTGGAGGAGTCGAGATGCGTATCTGAGGGATCATTGAGTTTGTCTGGCTGGTGCAGGATATCATAGTTATAGGTGGACAGGGTTTTATCATTTATGATTTTACCCCACAGTTATGTGTTAAACATAAAGGCGACTGCCCATTGGTCTGTCAGCAGGGTAAATCTTTTCCCCGCCATGTAGTGACGCCAGTGGCACACGGCCTCATTGATTGCCTGTGCCTCCTTCTCGACTGTGGAGTGCAGGGTTTCGGGGCCATGGAGGGTGCGGTAAAAAAATGCCCACCTGGTTGAGAGTGGTGGCCAGCGTGGTCAGAGGCATTGCTCTCCACTTGGAATGGGATAGATTAGTCCACAGCATGCATCGTGGCTTTAGCGATGTCTCCTTTGATTTGGCTGAATGCTTCCTGGGCTTCTGCTGATAAGGGGAAGCTCGTGGACCTTACTAAGGGGTAGAATTTATCAGCATAATTAGGCACCCACTGGCCATAGTTAAAAAAAGAACCCCAGGCACCATTTCAGTGCCTTGAGATTGTGTGATATTGGGAGCTCCATAAGAGGATGCACGAGTTCGGGGCGAGAGGTAATGACACCATGACACATCCAAGGAGGGCCAGGCGAGTGGTACTAAAACACATACTTCTCCTTGTTATAAGTCAGATTCATGGACTTGGCCGTGCTGAGAAATTTCCCCAGGTTCGCATCATGGTCCTGCTGGTCATGACTGCAGATGGTGACATTGTCAAGGTAGGGGAACATCGCTGTCAGTTTATGCCTGTCTACCATTCGATCCATCTCTCTTTGGAACACTGAGACTCCTTTGGTGACTCTGTAGGGGACCCTGAGGTAGTGATAAAGCCTGCCATCCGCTTTGAAGGCAGTGTATTTGCAGTTCCCCGGGCAAAGAGGGAGTTGGTGGAACGCTAATTTCAGGTCATTTGTGGAGTAAACTTTGTACTGGGGGTAAGCATCTAGCTAGGTGAAGTGGTTGACCATCTGGCTGTAATCTATCACCACGTGGGGTTTGCTTCCACCCCTGACCACCACGATTGGGGCCTGCCACAGGCTCGAACTGGGAGCTATGATTCCCTCCACCAGGGGTCGTTGCACCTCGGACTTTATAAATGCCTGATCCTCAGTGCTAAAACGCCTGCTTTTCATTGCAATTGGCCGGCAGAACGGGGTCAGGTTCTCGAATAGTGCAGAGGGGATATGCGGAGGGTGGAGAGGCCACAGGCAGGATCCGGCTGTCAGGGGGAGGTGGTTGCGAGTTGAAGGTTGTGTACCATTATGAGTGGTTGTGGTCTTCCAACCTCCATCGTTATGCTCCTAAACTGGCTCTGGAAGTCAAAGCCCAGGAGTATCGGCATCACAAGTAAATGAAAGTTATCATAGCATTCACCCCCCCCTCCCAACAACCATTAACAATGCTACACAGTACCCCTGGATCTCTGTGGATTGGTCCTTTTCAGCTGTAGAGATGGTGCCACTTGTGGGTCTGACAGAGAGAAAGAGTTTCTGGGCAGTGTCCAGATGGATAAAGCTCTCTGTGCTCCCACTGTCGAACAGGCAGCTTGTCCTTTTTCCATTTTTCTCAATCTCCATCATCGAGTGGGCGATTGGATGAGGTGGTTCAGGGTCAAGGAAGAGAGGAGGGGAGGCCCAACAGGTAAGATGGCGGCCTCCACGTTGACTACATTGTCACATCGGAGGAAGTAACGTCAACCTGGCAGCAGAAGGTTAAGATGACGTCACCCAGGAAGGTGGAAGAGACACTGGGTAAGATGGCGACTCTCGGGTTGTGAATGCGGTCAAGCCATTCAGGGGCGGGTGGACTGCTCACTTGGGAGGGTTTGGATGACTTACAGGCACACTGGTAATGTCCTTTCTTTCGGCACCCCAAGCAGGTCACCTCCTTAACCAGACAGAGTCATCTGGGGTGCTTCAGCTGGCCACAGTAATGGCATCTCAGGTGTCCAATCGTTGCCGCGGCAGCAGTGGGGTCATGCTCGCTATTGCGGAGGCCGTCTGTGACACTGGTTCCCAATATGCCGGCACCTGCGGTCCACACTTGGAGGCCCTGTTCTTACTGGCAATCTCGTTGGCGTTGCGTTGGGCCAAGTTGAGGGTCCTGGCAAGCTGGAAGGGTCTCTTCAGGAGCAACTTGTCCTCCTCGAGCAGTTGCTGATGAATGTAGTCAAACCTCACTCCAGCCACGTAGGCATCTCAGACCAGCTCCTCCGCACACTGGGCTACGGGCAAGGGAGCTGTAGCAGTGTCCCAGCAGTCTCTCCCCAGGTCATGCAGTGCCCAGATGAACTTGTACATGGGCTCACCTGGTTGCTGTCTCCTTGAGGCCAATCGATACCGTGAGTACACTTTGTTCACCCAGGGTCAGTAGAGGTTGCAGAGCTCAGCCATGGACTCTGGGTAGGTCATGCAGCTCCAGTTCACCAGGTATGCTCGGTGGCCAACTCTAGCTTGCAGGACCTGGAGTTTCTTTTCATCTGAGTCCACCGTCCATTGCGACATTGAAGAAGTTTGTGAAGCAAGTGATCCATTGCTCGTACAGCAGCTCCAGGAGTCTGTGGATCAATTTTGAGGCAGTTGGGTCTCAGTAGCTTGTCCATTCCATGTGGAAAATTAATGTGTATTAAACTGATACATACTATCAATCGCTCTGAAGACTAAGTGAGGCTTTAATAAACATTAGATTTCAGCTGGCCCAACTCCATGCACATGAATGAATGGAAGGGAGCAGGGAGGTCGACCTTTATGACCGGGCACAGGAGGAGGGTTACTTGGGGTCGAGTCATCAGTGGGCAGGCCAGCCACTTATGTACAGAGCAGCATATACATATAACTACACTGGGGGAAGCGTGTGGATGGGAGGGGGTGTGGAGGTGCAAGGACACACATGCACACACACTCTACTGATAGGGCAAGGCCCATTGACCATCTGGTGGTTCAGCAAATCAGAATTTATTTTCATGAACATACCACAAAATTGTTTAGTGGCAGCATTAGATGTGCAAATATTCATTGCAGGTACAAATTTTAAAGCTATAAATTACATTAAAAAAATAAATAAATTAGTGCAAAAAGAAGTGCAAAAATCTGATGGCAGAGGGGAAGAAGCTGTTCCTGCGCTGTTGTGTGTTCTTCTTCAAGCTCCCATACCACCTTCCTGATAGTGAGGAAGGCATGAGGTTGGTTTCTTAGTACACTGCTTCTTTAAGATAGCGTTGATAGGGTGAAGACACTGATGTGATGCCACTGGCCAAGTTCACAACTCTCTGTAGTCTTTTCCTGACTTGTGCATTGGGACCTCCATACCAGAGAGTGATGCAACCAGTCATATTGGTCACCATAGTCTTCTTCTTTGGCTTGGCTTCGCGGACGAAGATTTATGGAGGGGGTAAAAAAGTCCACGTCAGCTGCAGGCTCGTTTGTGGCTGACCAGTCCGATGCGGGACAGGCAGACACCATAGTACACCTGTAGAAATTTGCAAGAGTCTGGTGACATACCAAATCTCATCAAATTCCTCAAGTATCAATGATGCTGGTGAGCCTTTTTCATGGTTTCATTGACATGGGGGGTGGGGGGGGGAAGGGGCCCAGGTCAGGTCCTCAGTGTGGTGCGCTATGGAACAGAAGCAAACTCACAAAACATAAAGTCTGTTCTACAGGCTTTATTCCACTTAAACCTTCACCACACTTGGTGTGAGAATACTGGTACAAGCTCTGAGACCGACTCCAAAAGGGCCGGATGCAGTTTATATCCTGGAGGGTGATTGACAACAATCCGGGTGGAGCTTGTCCATTCAGGTCAGAGGTCGCTCCCTGCAGTAGGTTGGTAGTGTACCATCACATTCACCCCTTCTTTAAAATTGTCCATGCGGGGGGTGGGGAGGTTTGCAGTCTGTAATGTACCAGAGCCCCAACATAAATACATAATTACAATTTTAGATGGTCCGGCAGCCATCAGAGTCTCTGCGACCATTGCAGGGTTGACTCCTGGTCACATGTCGGCAAGGGTAAGCAGGGGCTGGGGCCGGAGTGTCTGACATGGTGCAAGGACTGAGGCGCGCGTGATGTGTTGGATGGGTGGGGGTAGATTCGTCCCCCACAGTTGGAGTGAATCCTTTGTGCCCAGGGGGGTCCTGAGTGTCCCATAACTGTCTGGGGTTAGGAGAGTGTGTCAAGCCGGCGTGGTCCTGGGCTGTAGGATGCTGTGCTGCAGTGGGTGCTCCTGCTGGTGCCAGGTCCCTGGTCGAGATGGTATCCTCCCTGCCGCTGCTAAACTTAACATAGATATAATTGTGGTTCACATGTAGGAAGAACACCTGCTCGACCAGGGGTTTGGCCTTGTTTGCCCTCACACGTCTATGCAGGAGCACCAGTCCTGGGGACGCGAGCCATGCTGGGAGAGATGTTCCCGTCGCCGATTTCCTAGGGAAAGAAAACAGGCCTGCATGAGGGGTCTCATTGGTAGCCGTGCACAGGAGTGACCTAATGGCATGGAGGGTCTCGGGGAGGGAATCCTGCCAGTACTCTACAGACCACTCCTTTGACTTAAGGGCCAGGAGGACTGCCTTCCAAACTACCCCATTCTCGCATTCCACTTGCCCATTACCTCTCGGGTTGTAACTAGTCATGCGACTAGTTGTGATGCCCCTTGCTGTCAGGTGCTGGTGCAGTTCCTCACTCATGAAGCTAGACCCCCAGTCGCTGTGGATAAATGCGGGGTAGTTAAACAAGGTGAAGATCTGTGTCAGTGCCCTGATGACAGTGGCCATGGAGGTGTCTGGGCAAGGGATGGCGAAAGGGAAGTGGGAATACTCATCTACAACTGTGAGGAAATAGACATTCCAATTTGTGGAAGGCAGGGGCCCCTTGAAGTCCAGCCTGAGGTGCTCAAAGGGCCGAGTGGCCTTTACGACATGAGGCTGGGACGGGCAGAAGAAACGAGGTTTGCATTCCACACAGACCTGGCCCGCCTCAGTCATGGTCCTGACATCCCTGACAGTGCACAGGAGGTTCTGGGACTTGATAAAGTGGTATAAGGAAGTGATGCCCGGGTGGCAGAAGGGCTCAGGCAGTTGGTTATCATGGAGTGACGCGCAGGTCTGGAAGAGGACATTGGGGGAGTTGTTAAATTTCCACGGGCGATACGGGATGTCATAGCTGTATGTTGCCAGCTCGACTCTCCAATGCAAGATCTTGTCGTTCTTGATCTTGCCCCTGTGAGTGGTGTTGAACATGAATGCCACGGCCCGCTGGTCGGTGAACAGGGTGAACCTCCTGCCAGCCAGGTAGTGGCTTCCATAATTGCCTGGGCTTCCTTTTCAATGGTGGAGTACCCTAGCTTGGAACTGTGGAGGGTCCTGGAGAAGAAGGCGACCAGTTACCCCCCCCCCCCACCCCATTGGTTGAGGGTAGCAGCGAGGACTACATCGGAGGCATCGCTCTCCACCTGAAAGGGGGAGGCCTCATCAACAGCATGCATCATGGCATCTGCAATATCCTGCCTGATGCATGTGAAGTCTGCCTGCACCTTGAGTGGGAGAAGAAAGGTTGTGGCTTGGGCCAGTGGGCAGATCTAGTCTGAGAAGTGGGGAAACCACTGGTGAATAATTGGAGAATAAGCCAAGACACATGCGGAGGGCCTTGAGTATGGATGGGGGACAGGGGCAGCTCCATTAATGGGTGCATCGTTCTGGATCTGGGCCGATGACACCATGTCCCACGAAGTACCCCCATATGGCAAGGCGGGTGGTGCTGAACACACACTTCTCTTTGTGGTAAGTGGAATAAATTGTGGTATGCTATCGAATAGAAGCAAACTCACAAAACAAAGTCTGTTCTACAGGCTTTATTCCATTTAAACCTTCACCACACTTGGTGTGAGAATACCACAGTACAAGCTCTGAGACAGACTCCGAAAGGGCCGGACCCAACTTGTATCCCAGGGGCCAACTGGGTGGAGCTTGTCCATTCAAGTCAGCTGATTGACAGCCGGCCAAGTGCTGCCCTGTCCTCCAATGTTCTTATGCAGGTAGAGGTCACCCCCTGCAGTAGGCTGGTGGTGTACCACCACACTCAGCTGAGCAAGAATGGTAGGTTTTCTTTCCGGAGAATACTGGTGAACCTGGTTGGGTTCTTTTCCCGTGACAATGTGGGAGTTTTGTGATCACTGAACTCACTATTTAATTTCAGAATTATTTTAACATCAATTCTCAGATACTATGGTTGGATTTGGGTGCGCATCTCCAGGACCACAACCAGAGGTCTGATAGCTATTCTAATGTCATGCATTACTGCCATGGAATTGGAAGGTTATTCCTCAAGTGCATCTGTAAACTGTGCAAGGAATGTTTTTTTTGACAAATCTAACACTTGCTTCTCACCCTCCAAAGGGAATTTGTTCGTGGACAGAAAGCGCATCACTAAATGCATATTTAATCAAAGAGATGGAGCATTTCCACTCTAATGCATTCACCTTCATCATTCAGAGATCAATGATTCCAGTACAAATGAACTCCTGCTCTGCAGAAGAGCTCAGGAGTACTTCAAGAAAACTCAAAGCAAATAATTTTACCTGTGATGTTCAAAGGAAACATCTCTTCAAAATGTTGAATTATAATTAAGTTTAAAAGTAACCATAGAAAAGCATGTCATTAAGGGTGACAATTGAATTGTTTCTGTCTGTGTTAAAGGCTCTTATTGTTCACCTCAGGGGAGATTGCATTGTTTCTGCTACAATATAGTGAAATAAGATGGGACGATACTGAAAGGAGTCTTTAGGGATATATTGGTCTTTGTCTGAAGTCTTTACATTTTGAAGAAGCCTTGACATTTACTGATGGCTCAGGTTGCATTTCATCTCCACACCCAGGATAGAAATAGCAGCAGCTCTCAAAGACATTGTTTGGTTTCCTCTGTGACAGATTTGTTTTTGTTATTTCATTCTGTTGAGTGTGGACGTTAATGGTGAAACCAGCATTTATTGCTCAGCTCTAATTGCCCTCAGAAAGAAATGAGCTGCTTCCTTGAGGCACTGCAGTCCTTCTAGTGAAGGTGTCTCCACAGTGTGGTTGAGCAAGGAGTTCCAGACCAAGCCACAATGAAGGAACAGTGACATACTTCAAAGCCAAGATGACAGGTGTTCCTGTATGCCATCTGCATGTCCTTGTTGGCGGAGATTGCAGACCCGAAGCTGGCTGTTGTAGCCCGGGCCCTGCCTTTTGTAATATGGATACCGTGTGAAGGGAGTGAACATTTTGGGTGTGAGATGCTCTGGGCTACCTTGCATTGGAAACAGCTGGGTTCATTGAGAGTTAATGGAACTGCAAATGAAGAATATTCCATCACATACTTGAATTTTAATATGCAAGGCTTCCAGTTCTGAGGATAGTCACTTTCTGCAGGATACCCAGCCTCTACCTTCAAGCCAAAACATCAAGTATGTTTCTCTTTCTCCAGATGCTCCCCACCCCACTAAGATTGCTGATATTTTCTGCTTTGACGTCCATCTTATTGTAACTAGAGTACTGGTTTCCAGTCACTGGAAGATACCATGATGAGTACCATAATCTGGAGAGTAGACTTTCTCTTGTGGAATACAGTTATTGCCTGCCACTTTTATGGTCCAAATGTCATTTGGCAAATATCAGCACATGCCTGAATATTGTCTTGTTATGCATATGGCCATGGACGGTTATTTGCTGAGCAGATACGAATGGAATAGGTCATTATGCAATCATTAATTAACATCCCACTTCTGATCTCATGATGGAAGGAAAATAATTAATATTACAGAGGCAGTCTTCAAATCTTGATCTCTGTTCTGATACAAGAATTGATGCTGCTGTTTCATTGAGTGAAATATTGTTTTCTAATATATTCGGCAATTCAAGATGTGGTACATTTTTTTAAAATGGACATTTTTATGTAAACTCTTAATTTGTGTTGAGTTTACCATGAAAACATTTTCTACTGCAAAGATAGTGCTTGTATTAAAACATCTCTTCCCATGACATCCAACAGCAGTTTATTTCTGAATTATTCTTAGAGCAACAATTAGTCCTTCACACCTCCAGTCAGTTGGGTTTGATCCCAACTTCTTACACTGGGATTGTACAGCTTGTACATCCTTGTTGTGGCCACATGAAGTTACCATTAGTTTCTTTGTTAACCTCATCAAAGGTAAAGATCTACTGAATGGTTATATTAAATTACCCCAAGTACAGGTAAGGGTTAGGCAAATCGGGCAGAACTAGTAGACTTGAGAGAAAAAAATATTGGTTACATGGAAATAAGTGGAATATGGGAGGGATTATATTTGAGAGCCTGCATAGATTTGATGGGCTGAATATTCTTAAATGTTTGAATTGAAGGGTAGCCACCATTGTAACACCATAGCTGCCAATTGTGCACAGTAAGATCCCATAAACATAATTAATGATAATCTAGCCCTCACAATTGGCTAGAACATCAGAAAGACCTCCCATGTGTTTTATTCCCCCAAGCTTCTACAACCTGCTATAATCCTTCATCCCAAATTTCCACACTGGATCTTCAGCCTCGATTTTTATGATGTCTCTTTCAGAAGCTCCAGCATGCAACATGTGACACAGAAGGGAGAGTGCATTACTAGTGTGGTGAGTGATTGGTTTAAAGAGATTTTAATCTGGACTGCAGTGTGCTCCTGTCTATGGAGAGAAGACTCAAATGATGGCCATTTAACTGGATGGCAAAATCTCAGAGTGATATAAATCAGCTTGATATGATCATTGGGTTGCAAACCAAGCAACTCATAGAAAATTTTGAAGCCCACAGGGCACCTCACATTAGATTTGCCTCTCCGCCGATTGGTCCTCCTCATAGTTCTTGCTCAGGCATACAACCTCCATCTGAGCCATTAGAGGAATCAGGAATCCCAACCTTAACAGGATGTCTTCAGGTTCTATTAACAACACTTCCATTAAATATTAAATTTCTTATGATCAATAATTCCAATACAATTTTAGGGCCCAACTTGACCATGATGCCAGAAAATTCACAATGACACATTATACATTTTCTTTACAATAAATGTTTTCACCAGATTCTGATGCTTACAGTTACAGCAGTGTTTTTTTTTAAACTTTTAATCATTGCTGAAGTTCTAGTTTCTGCCTCTACTTCCAACCATTTCATTCTGTTTCCATTGCAAAGGTCAAGGGAATTATTTCAATTTACTGAAGTGACAATTTTGTGGACATTCAATTTATCAGAGTTGGCAAGCACACAGCTGATAGTAAATGAATAATTGGTCTGATTGTAAATGGGAAGGTCTTCTCTCCTCATAGTTCCTTTCAAGACCCATGGGACATAGAATGCAGGAGAGGCGCCATTCAGTCCTGCCATTCAATGTGATGCAGTACCTGTTTCTCCTTTCTCCCTGACCCATTAGCCTTTAGAAGTACATCCATCTCCCTCTTTAACGCACGTAATAATTTGGTGATGGCTTCAGAGGTCACAAAATTCATGTAAAATTCACGTCCACATAGCCTGGCATGATAAGGCAGCCAAAGGGTCTACTGAAAAAGCCTCCAGTTTAAAAGCAGCCAGCAAATAACTATCTCAAGGCTGATTCTTTTTTAAAAGAAAACTGACTAACTGTGGTTTATGGATAGTTTGTGGGGAGGTTCCAACTACAATAGTCTCTCTGCAGACTACCGACCATTTTTTGCAGCCCCATCTTACAAGACCACAAATTTATCAGAACATTAAAGTGGCAATATGCAAATGTTTGTTAAAGACAAAGATTACCTCAAAAAAATTCTGCACACCCAACAAGATGTTTAAGTTACCTTACTGATAAGAAGTGTCAACAACAAAAAAACATTTAGAACCGTAGAGCACTACACCACATCCCTCCATACCCCTCCCATCCATGTATCAGTCCAAATTTTTCTTAAATATCAAAATTGAGCATGCATTTTCCCATTCAGCTGGCAGCTCTTTCCACACTCCCACCATTCTCTGCGTGAAGTTCAGATTTCAGATTGATTGTCAGAGTACATACATTTCTTTCACCCCCTAATCATTTCCCGTTTCACCCTTAATTCTTGTCCTCAGATTGTATCTCACCTCAGGAAAAAGCTTTATTGAATTTATTCTATCCAGACCCATCAAAATTTTGAATACCTACATCAAATCTCCCCTCATTCTTCTACACTCCAGGAAATAAAGCCCTAACCTGTTTATCCTCTCCCTGTAACTCAGTTCTTTAAGTCTTGGCAACATCCTTGTAAATCTCCTCTGCACTCTTTCAGTCTTATTGATATCCTTCCTGTAGTTTGGTGGTCAAAACTGCACACAATACTCCAAATTTGACCTCATCACTGTCTTATACAACTTTGCCATAACATCCCAATTCATATACTCAATACTTTGATTTATGAAAGCTAAATGTGCCAAAAAGCTCTCTTTACAATCCTATCTGCCTGTGATAACACTTTTAGGGAAATATGCATTGTAGTTCCAGATCCCTCTATTCTACTGCACTCCTCAATACCCAGACATTTACTGTGTATGTCCTACCTTGGTTTGTCTTTCCCAAATTGCAACAACTCACATGTGTCTGCATCAAATTCCATATGCCATTTTCAGTCCATTTTTGCAGCTGGTCCAGATCCCTCTGCAAGCTTTGAAAGCCTTCCTCATTCTCCATTACACCTCTAATCTTTGTGTTATCTGCAAACTCATTGATCCAATTGACACATAATAACCCAGATCATTGATGGACCAAGAACCAATCCTTTAGGCACACCACTAGTTACAGGCCTCTAATCAGAAAATCAATCATCCATTACCAGTCTCTGGCTTTTCCCACAAAGCAAATTTTGAATCTAATTTACTACCTCACCATGAATACCAAGCTACTGAACATTCCTGACAAATTTCCCATGTGGTACCTTGTCAAAGGCCTTACGAAAGTCCAAGTAGACAACATTCATAGTCTTTCTTTCATTAACTTTCCTGGTAACCTCCTTGAAAAACTCCAAAATTGGTTAAGCAGGATCTACTGCACACAAAGCCAAGCTGACTATCCCAAAACAGTCCTTGGTTGTCCAATACTTGTATACACAATCACTTAGAACCCCTCCAATTACTTTCCCATTACTGATGTCGGGTTCACTGCCCTATAATTTCCTAGATAATTTTTAGAGCCTTTTTTTGGAACAATATGTGTTATCCTCCAAACCTCTGACACCTCACCCATGGCTAAGAACTAAATATAAATATAAATACTAAATATAATTCCCCAAATGCTCCGCAGAACCTCATCGCTCTTCCTACCTTTATCATTTGGCTCCTACAAGGACTACAACATCTTTCTGCTCACCTTACCTCTGGATAATGCTATGAACTCGGAGATATCCCAGACCTTGGCACCTGGGAGGAAATACACCATGCAGGATTCTCAAACTCCCTTTGTATATTCCCCTAATTGTTCAATCCCCTATCACTACAGGTCACCTCTTCTCTTTTCTTTTCTTAGCCGCAAGGACAGACTCCATGCCAGAGATCTGACCACCATGGTTTGTCCCTGGTAGATCATTCCCCTCAACAGCACTGACTGCTTGTACCCTTTCTCTCTCCTGACTGTCGCCCAGCCACCTTCCTCCTAACTCCTTAGTGTGATTGTTTCCCTGTAACCCCTGTCTATCACCCATCCAGCTCCAGTTCCTAACTAGGCTTTTGTGCAGCTGTAATTGAATAAACCTCTGAGAGATGAAGTCAGGAGGAACACTGTCCCTGACTATCTACACACTGCAAGAGGATCAAATCCCTGCCCTGACTGCAATTCCCACTTTCTATGAAAAAACAAGAAAAAATTTGCCACTACCTGTGCCTTTATGCAGTGTCCTTTTGATCCTCAACATCCCTGTGTTACCTTATCTCCTCCATCACTGTCAAAGCTCCCCTAATCAAAGCCCCATTCCCACTATAGTCCTCTCCATTAAGCTCCCCTTCCCTTTCATCAAGTCCACGCTGCTGAAGATCCAGCTGCGCTGGGTGGGTCACGTCTCCAGAATGGAGGACCATCGCCTTCCCAAGATCGTGTTATATGGCGAGCTCTTCACTGGCCACCGTGACAGAGGTGCACCAAAGAAGAGGTACAAGGACTGCCTAAAGAAATCTCTTGGTGCTTGCCACATTGACCACCGCCAGTGGGCTGATATCGCCTCAAACCGTGCATCTTGGCGCCTCACAGTTTGGCGGGCAGCAACCTCCTTTGAAGAAGACCGCAGAGCCCACCTCACTGACAAAAGGCAAAGGAGGAAAAACCCAACACCCAACCCCAACCAACCAATTTTCCCATGCAACCACTGCAACCGTGTCTGCCTGTCCCGCATCGGACTTGTCAGCCACAAACGAGCCTGCAGCTGACGTGGACATTTACCCCCTCCATAAATCTTTGTCCGCAAAGCCAAGCCAAAGAAAAGACCTTTTCCAGTGCTTTTTCACTGTTCCTGCTCTTGTCCATAGTCCCACTCTTGCTGAACCCGTAGTGAAATTAATTTTCATTAACATAACATCTTTAACACAGCTAATCATTTTTTGGAATATTTATTATATGTTTTATTGGAACTTTTTCAAATGCAACCAAGGTTCATGAGAATATTAAAGAGGGCAAAGAAAAAGTTTGAAGAGGTTCTTAAAGGAGAAAAGAAAGCCAGGGAAGTTTAAAGAGGTAAATAAAGAGCCCAGGCTCCTGCAACTGAAGGCATAGCTGCTAACACTACAGAGATTAAAATAAAAGTTAAACATGGCAAATGCATTGATTAAAATTATGAGGGGTTTTAAAAGTCATGGAACAAAATTGTAAGATATTGCAGGTATTCAAAGTATTGGAGTGTATATGAGGTTCTTCCTCACTGGGAGAATGGGGAGTGTCTGGAGCCACCAGTCTGGATGGGTGGTGGAGACAGAAACCTTCAACATATTTAAGAGGTACCTGAGTATATAATTGAAGGGTCATGGCCTGCACTGTTATGTTTCATATGCTGGAAGAAGGGATTAGGCTGGAAGTGCTTTCAGAGAGACAGGGGGTACTTCAATGTTGTAAATTTTCTGCTATTCCATGAAAATAATCAGCAGGTCAGACAGCCAGTTTGGAGAGACACCTCACTCAAAACAATCGGAAATAGAAAACAGCCATATCAAAATTGATTCAAGAAATTCCATATGTCTTCAAATACTCTATCAAACTCCTAAGGTGTACTGTGGGAAGTATACTGTTTAGTTGCATCACAGCCTGATTTTGTCATGTGAGTGCCGATGAACACAGAAGACTGCAGAAGAGAGCAAACGTGGTGAAGTTCATCACAGGCTCTGACCTCTCAAGCACTGGAGACATCCATGTACCTCATTGAGCAGATGACCCTGCCACTACTCCCCAAACTGTAGTCCCTGTCCCCACATAATGCTTCTGGTTGTTGACCTTTCTTAAGAACAAATGTGTTATCAAGGAACTTGTGACTTGGGGTCGAGGTCTGCAGAAGACCTGGCTGGTCTGGATTGGGAGGGGATTATAGAGAAAAGAAGTAGTAGGGATTGCAGTAATCTTAAAACATGGATGAGTATCTTAAAAGTGAATTGTTGCTTAATTGAGAGCTCGGTTTCGTCAGCGTACATTCTTTCTCGATTCTATTTGGCAATATATTTAAACAGTGAAATTGGTTTTAATTCCTTGCCCAATCAGCTTTTGATTACACACAGAGTTTTGTCACTGGCTTCAATAGAGGGAGTTCTATCAAGCAACTTAAATATAGATGTTGCCACCAATTACAGCCTAAAATGTAGATGTTATTGTCGTCTTAATTTACATGGGGTAGAATGCATAGATAGCCACAATGTCCTTAATGATGACAGCACAATATGAGCCTGAATATGCTATATATTGTATGTACAAATATTAGAGTAAGCCCTTTCCAGTTAGCATCACAAAGCAAATTTTGCAAGATATTATTTTTCCATTGCTGGTCTTATTTAGAAGGTGCTCAGAGGAAGATTTGCACCACAATGATTGAAAGGAATAAATTAAGAATCTGGCTGAATGAGGAGACCTGCTTAAAATCAAAGTGACTTCAGCTATAGGAAGTGCAATAACCTGCCCACGCTCGGAGTGTGGTGAATTACACCTGCTGGGAATATTACAGCCTCAAACAGATTGCTGTGTACTTCAAACGATGTAAATTTAAACACCAACAAATGTTAACATTCTGAAAGTAAAAGACAAACAAGAATAAATTGGGTTTCAGCTCATAAAACCAGTTGGGTGATATTTCTGCAGATGACATTTTGCCTCTGGTCAGGTTAAAGATGTTTAGTGTTGAAATTTATCTTTAGTTGTTCGTGCGAGATGACTTGCGATTATTGCTGTCTGTTGTGCCTCCTGCGTGGAACCAACTTCTGGTGGGAGATGCCACAGAGGCCTCACTCTCATACCTCTGTTCATCAACCTGGATCTGAAATCATTACCCTCACTTAGTTTGGGGCTCTCATCGCTGTTACTTCCACCAGCCTGTGCTACATTTATCGAATACAAGCACATGCATTTTGCAAAAGACTCCTGAGGTAAGAACGACAACCCTCCAACTAAACAAACTCTACTTACTTAGAAGTCTCAGGATGTTCGACATGTATCCCTTGCACCACAACAGCATCTGCAGTTGCGCTATTGAGGGCTGAGTTGCTGTACAATAACTGCTTTGCTCAAGATCAGAATATCAGATCAAAAACCTTTGCAAACTTTTTTGTGCAGTGGAAAGTGTGCTGTGCTGACTGACAGCATCAGTTGGGTATGGAGGCACCAATCCCTCTGAGCAGAAAGCCCTGCAAAAGGTAGTGGACACAGCTCGTTATATCATAGTCAAAACTCTCCCCATCATTGAGAACATTTGCATGGAAGGCTGCTTTGGGAGAGCAGCAGCAATTATCACTGCTGCCTTCAGGAAAGAGGTACAGGTTCCACAAGAATTGTACCACCAGGTTCCCTAACAGTTGCTACCCCTCCACCATCAGATTCAACAACAAACTCAATCAGAGACTCATTTAAGTATTCTTACTTTGAACATTTTTGAATTACAGAATATTTATTTTTGTATTGCAGTCTTTTTTTTGTTTATACTTCTTTGTTGCTTCCATTTGTGGTGGTACACCACCAGCCTACTGCAGGGGGCAACCTCTGTACCTGCAGGAGTGTAAGGGGACAGGACCACACCTGGCCGGCTGCCACTCAGTCAGCCTGAATGGATCAAGCCCCACCCGGTCGGGTGTCAATCACCGTCCAGGATATAAGCCTATGCCGGCCTCCCGAGGCCTCACACTGAGTTGCTGCAGCCACAGCCAGCCTGGCTCTGTGGAGGTTTTTGTGGATTAAACTCAGTCTTTACCTTGTGTGTGTCTGATTGTGTCTAACAGCGCACCACAACATTTCTCTCTTTTGTATATGTATCTTTTCCCCAGTACAGTTTTTTGCACTACCCATAAGTGTAATTCTGTCTGGCCAGCAGGGAAAAGAAACTCAGGGTTGTATGTGGATGTCATGTATGTACTCTGACAATAAATCTGAACTATGAACTTTTGAACTTTGAAGAATCCATCGCACCCAGACAACACTCTCTTCACCCTCTTCACAGCAAGGAAAATTCTTAAGAGTGCGAAAGCATGGACCAAAGGCTTAAACACAGTTTGTCCCCTGCTGTCATCAGTCTTCCACAAGAGAGCTAGCTGAATGTTAATTTACTTCTTAGTCTGCTTGAAAAGGAACCCTTCCCACTACACCAGGTATTTTGTGACAAGTAAACTTTAAGGAGAGGCACGAGGCCATCTTACTCATCCTCGGCCCAGCAACAACAGCATGTTAATCAACAACGAAGCACAAACACAAGCCCAGCACCTCTCAGTCTCTCTCACCTTCTGCCCAATACCCCTTTCATCTCATATCCCCACCCCAACTACCCCCTCTTCCATTTGCCTTTCTCCCCTTGATAAACCTAAGTTGGTCTAGAGAGAACATTCTGGTCCGTTACATTGGCTGACCCTTTCTCTCCATGGATGCTGCCAGACTGCTGAGTCTCTGCAGCTTCCCCTTGTGAAGAAGAGCAGTGTGGAATGATTAGGGAGTGATCATTGTGAACTGGGACATTTTACTGATATTAACTGAAAACAGGCCGGGTCCTGGACACCAACCACCACAGACAACAACTCCACTCTGGCCCTGAATTGAGCCTTGTGTCCTGGAAGCATTTCCTCCTTCACTCTTCAGTCTAAGTTCATGTAAAACTGTTTAGCAAAATCTTAATGCTGCCTGCTGTATTTGCTAATCTTCCAGCACCATATGCTGCTTGACTCTAATTTAATTACTATAGCAGGTCGCAACCATTTTAATTCATTAATTTCAAGCCAATTTACAAATTGATGGTAATTTGGAGTATGTAAACAACTCTGCATTTTAAAAACATGGCTTGTAAAACCAGTTCACGCCAAGAAAAGGCAAAGAACTTGGTTGCCTCGGGCAGCAGAGGCACAATTTATATGCATTTTTTTTTCTTATTTTAACAACAAATTAATCATTCAGTACAATTTCACGTTAGATTTGATTCATAAAAAAAGAAAAGAAAATGATCTCATTTTTATCTCATTCAATGATGACATGAAGGTATCTCAGACAAGAGACAAATGTATCACAGTCTGAGGTGAGGCAAGAGGACATGTGTGTGAAAGGAGTTCATTGTTTCTGTGAGAGAGAATGTCTCAGACAGTGCAGAATCATTCAAGCTTCTGTTTTCTCTCTGTTTAATCCCCAGGTTGAACAGGGATCCATTTCAAGTGAAATGGTTTCACAAGCCTGCAGTTTCTGCCCTTTCTCAAGTCACATCAAATCAAGTTTATTGTCATCTGATTGTTTAAGTACAACCCAATGAAACAGCATTTTCTGGTCCTTGGTGTAAAAACATGCAGACATATAACCAGACATAACACACATACAGACAAATAATACATATGCAGGACAAGTATTATATCTATAAAAATAAATAAATATTGTTTTGTACAAGTGAGAGTCTTGGATGGTAAGTGTGAGCAGTTCCTTTGATCATTCATCCTTCTCACTGCCCGTGGAAAGAAGCTGTTGCTCAGCCTGGTGGTGCTGGCTCTGATACTCCTGTATCTCTTCTCCGATGGGAGCAGCTGAGAGATACTGTTTGCAGGGTGAAATGTGTCCTCAATAATTTTGCACGTCCTCTTCAGACTATGATTCAGGTAGATCTCATTGATGGGGGGGAGGGAGACTTCAGTGATCCTCTCTGCCACTTTTATGGCCCTGAAGGATTGACCTCCGATCTATTTCTCTGCAGCAATAGTACCACAGCCGCAAGGACACTCTTGATAGAGCTCCTATGGAAGATTGACAATGGTGGCCAGTACCCTTGCCTGCTTCAGACTTCTCAGGAAGTGCAGTCACTGTTACTCCTTTTTATGAGGAGAAGTGGAGTGTTCATGATAAGTCGCTAGTTAAGTGAACTTGAAGGAACTTGATGCTCTAGTGTAGTGGAGAGTGGTCATTCCTTTTTTTTTCTGGTTCTGGTCTTCTCCCAAGTTGTTCTAGAAATTTTCTTTGATGCCACAAGGAAGTGAGCTGATCTCACCCCAAATTGTGCTTCTACCTAGAGTGTATCCTGTGGAAGTTGTGGGGGGGTGGGGAAAGGGGGAATGGGGGAGGGAGTTGGAGAGTAACAAGACTCTCCCTGCGAATGGCAGAGATAAAGTCAATGCTCAGGATCTTTTTTTGCCATGGTTGACGATTCTAGAACTCAAAAGTATTGGTTTAAAATAAGAAGTGGAGAAATTTAAAAGGGATTTCAGGGGCAACTCTTTCAGTCAGAGGGTGCTCCATATCTGGAATGATATGAGGAAACTGAAGAAGGTAAAATTATGATGTTTAATAGACATTACAGGAGATACATGGACAGGAAGGGTTTAGGATTTGGGCAAATACAGACATGAATGAATGTGGATGGTTCTCTGGATGGTCCTACCAAAGAATCCTGAACTGCCACCACAAAGCATGTGTGTTAAAGACACCAGTCTTTGTGGGTGAGGGCATTTTCAAAAGGTTTAGACAAAATTTTTGGCAGCCTCATGTACCTAATTCCTGCAACACTGATCTACTGTTGCAGGAATGGCTGATACCAAGAATGATATTCCCAGAAATTGTCAAAACAAAGTTGTCACCTTGGCTGCATTTTGCCTTCCATGTCCTGATTGAAGCACAATGTGCTTCCTCTCAGACCTTCCTGAACGTAGCACCCAGCAAAGGTTTATTGTGCATTGGGCCTTTGTTAGTCACTATGTGATTTCTGAGTTGTGGGGCCATATTATATAACAATATAATATTGTTGAGGAGTCTGATGGTGGAGGGGTAACATCTGTTCCTGAACCTGGCTGTGTGAGTCTTGTGGCACCTCTACCTCTTTCCTGATGGCAGCAGCGAGAACAGAGTGTGTGTTGGATGGTGTGGATCTTTGATGATTGCTGGGGAGGGTTTTGCCTGTGATGTCCTGGGTTGTGTCCAATACCTTTTGAAGAACTTCAACCTCAGGGGTATTGGTATTCCCATACTAAACTGTGATGCAGCTGGTCAGCTCACTTTCATCTCCTTGTGTCCTTTCCTCAAATTCTCTCTCTTTCCTTTTCCCTCTGGCTCCTTTCAAAGAGCCAAAATCAATTCTCACCTTTCCACTTATCATATTCAATTAACACCCTTTGCTGTTGGTCTGGACTCCTCTTTCCACACTTTTCCATTCTTCCCCCAGCCTTTAATTCAGCCAACTGCCTGCTTTTTGCTTATACCTTGAGGAAGAGCTCAGGCCAGAAGGGTCAGTAATATATCTTTTTCTCCTATGGATGCTGTGAGATTGGCTAAATTCTTCCAGCATTTTTGTGTTTTTACTGAAAATGCAAGGTCAGGCAGCTTCTGTGGCCAGACAAATTGATTTATTGTTACTGTCCTCCACAAAATTTCCAATCGTTTTACATAAAGCTAAAGAAAAATTGGAACATTCACATCCGAAAGGAATAGAAATTGAAATATGATCAAGAAGTTTACAAATTCAAAATAAGAACACTCCCAATTTTACTGTGGAGTCTGTAAATGCTACATTAAAAGAATTATAAATTAGTCTTTCAAGGCACAATGATCTTCCAGTAATAATTATGCCTTGATATATTGTTAAAACACAACAACACCACTGAAGAAGGCAGAACATTTCCTACTAGACACATCCTGCTTCACTGCATGGTCAGTGGGTAAATTCTTGAACCACAGTGGATCACTAATTGTGTGCTGACTACCCTGGCGGAGACTGTAGCAGATTAGGGCAGGGCTCTCTGTGAAGGAGCAGAACATTGCTAACAGCAGTCTCCATGCTCCTCATTTCACTATGTATGCGTAGACTCCAGAAATTACCGTCAGCTGCAAACACTGGCAGATTGACCATCCCACCAACTGGAAGATCAGCCAAAATCTTTATCGAAACAAACTTTTAGATTATAGTTTTGCAAATGACCAACACTTTTCCTTTCACTGGCTCAGCAAAGGAGCATTAAATTAACGGAATTCATTGAATTTTTTTTTACCATGCTGCATGCTGCATCTTTCTTCTTTGGCTTGGCTTCGCGGACGAAGATTTATGGAGGGGGTAAATGTCCACGTCAGCTGCAGGCTCGTTTGTGGCTGACAAGTCCGATGCGGGACAGGCAGACACGGTTGCAGTGGTTGCAGGGGATAATTGGTTGGTTGGGGTTGGGTGTTGGGTTTTTCCTCCTTTGCCTTTTGTCAGTGAGGTGGGCCCTGCGGTCTTCTTCAAAGGAGGTTGCTGCCCGCCAAACTGTGAGGCGCCAAGATGCACGGTTTGAGGCGATATCAGCCCACTGGCGGTGGTCAATGTGGCAGGCACCAAGAGATTTCTTGAGGCAGTCCTTGTATCTTTTCTTTGGTGCACCTCTGTCACGGTGGCCAGTGCTGCATCTGAAATAACCCGTAAAATACACAATAATAAAATGGCATTTCCTGAAACACCAGTTCCCTCAGGTGAATAGATTATTTAAATCGCAAAGAGCATCAATTGCAACCTGAGCATTTTCCAGCTGAAATGTGTAAAGATATTTGCAGGGGGGTCCATGCCTGCATGTCTGCAGATTCTTATCATTCACAAATAAGTATTTGTGGCCAAGTGTACATGGGATCCAATGCAAATATCCAACTGTGAGCTAAACAATTTCCATGGTTTCACAAAATGTCACCTGCAGCTTTGTGTGAGAAGACCCCACATACTAATTGTATGCATGCAAAAATGTAATTGAATGCTCAAAAATAGATAAAATTGGCTTTGCCATAACAATATCTAAGAATAACAACACCATCCTAAGCAAAGGAGCAGACACTTGAATCAATCCAGCACTGAGCACTTGCCATGTCTTGCATTGAGGCAGGGTGGCTACAAAGCATCTAAGCTACAGAACAATCTCAGTTACATCATCAAGCCTGCGTAAATGGTGGTCTAGCTTCGCTCCCTCAGTGGCAGATCAGGATTCGGGACACTATGGCAACACACAGGTGTGCCGGGATGAACCAGTCCTGCTTGTTACGCATGGTCAGTGGGACAGCTGCAGCAAAGATGGCGACGCGCATCCATCTCTTCCAGTCCAGGCTGGAAATTGGCGTGTGTGCTTGCATCAGCAGGACGCAAGCGGCAGGGCATACGCGCGGTCTGACTCTCTGTTTGAAAAGCAAGCACAGAAATTTTAAATAAACATTCCATTGTGATACCCGAGCTGGCAGCCTGCGTCTCCAATCTGTACAGCCGCTCTCTCACAACTCACTACAACACCACCATTTCAGTCTCACATGACATCCTGACTTTCACCTTCACCATCTCTGTGACAGACCACATAGGGTGAGAATGGCCACAACATGCAGCTTAAGATCAGCCAGGCCATCCCCTTTCTGAAAGCAATTACTGATGGTCCATAAAAATGGCCTTTCTTACATCCCAAGAATAAACAAAGAGAAGCAAGAAAGTGCAGATGCTCAAATCTAGAGCAAAACAAACTGCTGGAGGAACTCATTGGATTGAAAAGAAGGGAGCGTATGGGAGAACCAAGGAGAGAGAATGGGGACAAATAGGAGCGGATTCATGTCATTGGGGTGATTGATACCCAGGTTGAATACGAGGTAAAAAAAAAACACAATGCTGGAGAAACTCAGCAGTCAAACAGTGTACTGCATTCCTCCCCCTGCCTCCACACCCCACCATTTTGTTTGGGCACTTGCCTACATTTTGTTCATACTTGATGAAGAGTTCAAGCCTGAAATGTTGGTTATGTATCTTTATCTTTGCTATATAAAGTACACTGTTTGACTTGCTGAGTTTCTCAAGAATTGTTTTTTTACTTCAACCACAGATTCTGCAGGCGTTAGTGTTTCACTTCTGGAATATGAGGCACTATTCTTCAGTTTTGTCTTTCATCTCATCCTGGCAGTGAAGGAGGGCGAGGAGAGAGGTCAATGTGGGAACAGGGCCGGGTGGCATTAAAATAGCTAGCAACGGAGCACTCCAGTTGGCACAAGGTTTCATTGGAACTCCACCATGCTGTCACTGAGTCTGTGCTTGGCCATATCTGCAAAGAAAAGGCCACATCTGGAACACCAAAGGCAAGGGATGACTTTGGAAAGAGTTCTCACACAGACTCATGACTATAGCCAGCGGTTCCTCACTATCTCAACTACTCATAATTTCACCCCCCCCCTCCCCCATCCGTCCAAGCCTTCCAATCTCTTAGGTAACATAATCCCCACCTATGTAATTATTCCTCAGGTTTTATTTTAGCAATGTTCATTTTGGTTCTCAGTTGTTCAATTGTACATTGACACATCTGCCACAGAAAGAACCAAATAATCCATGAAATCAGGGCACCATGTCAAAGTCGACACTATAAGACTGACAGCATGACAGTCAGATTGTAGGCCAGCATGAGAGAAATATTCGTAGGTCTCAATTCATCACAGGGCAGACAATTATAGTAATTGATTAACTAATTAAAAAGCAATGTTGCCAGCACAGACTTCTCAAGAAGTGATAATACCCAGACAGAATGCCCATGATTGACAAGCTCACTTTCCACACTGAAACAAGGTGCAAATGTGTTTAGTTCAAATGCAGAGGGAGAGTTGTCAGAACAGGTTGAACCTCACAAAGTCCCTCAGCCACATTAACACAGCCATTTTCTCACTGTCACTGGCATACTCAGATCTTTCCTGACAGAGGTGCTGATGCCAGCATGGAAGATCTCCATCGCTGAACCCAATTTCATTCTCTAAATATTACAGGGGAACACTGGTTATATCTCAAGCACAGATCTGTTTCTATGAATTCCAGTTACATCTCAGACATAAACAGAAACTTACTTCTCTTGTATGTATTAAATGTGAGATGGAGAGACATATGCAGTTTGAATTCTGCTTGTAAAGTTCAGTCTTGTAGACTCCCCGGAATAGAAGTGGTGTTCATCACGGATGTTAAGTCAAGACGGATTTAGTAGATACTAGAAAGGAGGGATATTGGCTACTAAGTAGGAGGAATGTTAACTACAAGCAAATTAATTTTGCCTGCAGCATTATGAATCAGAACAAATCTAAAGAAGATTCACAGACAAGCTGTGGGGGCCCTGAAGATTTGGTTAATTGGTGTATCAAGTTAAAGGCATGGAATATTTAATACCAACTGTAACTGAAATAAGATTTGTCAACTGTAATCCTTAACAGCTGCAATCAATGAGTGTTCAAGATTAGCAACACATACGTTCTTGGGTTTCAGAAACAGGAATAAACCACAGGAAAAGAATTGCAATGTACTGGGTTACTGACACAAACATCACCAGAACAGATCATTGTTGTCAGAATGTACATCAGCGAGACTCCAATAAAAGCTGGGACTTTAAAATGGTGCTTGATTATCTCAGGATAATAGGCAACAAATATTCAACCCCATTGTTCATGGTAGGTTGGGCATAATTTTAGTGAGTTATTTCTTGTGTCAGTTGTAACAATGCCGTCAAAATGAAATATTGATTTGTGCCTGCGTATCTAAGCAGCAGAAAGCAGACTATTATCACAGAATAAGTAACAATTCAGTAGTGCTCAAACAAGTCTTTGCTGAACATTGTGAAGATGGAAAGCATTACACCTGATGTAATACTGGTCTCAGATGGATATATATTGGAGAATGCAGAGGCCTCTCTGAAATGGGCACAATTAGCAAACGAGGTTAGCAGTTAGTGCGATGACTATTACAGCGTCAGCGAGCAGATTCTAATCTGGAACTGTCTGGAAGAGTTTGTATGTTCTCCCTGTGTCTGCATGGCTTTTCCCCATGTGCTCTGGTTTCTGCCCACCTTCCAAAATGTACAGAGATGTATATTCATTTGGGTGTAATTGGGTGGCATAGGCTTAAGTTGCCAGAATCAACATCTACCATGCTGTAAATTAAATTTAATATTTAAAAAATTATATGTATAAAAAACAATGTATATAATTCTCCTCCAGACTTTTTTGGAACTGGGTAGATTAGTATGTTTCTTTATCAATGTGACAGGATTCCCCCTCCTAGCCCTCAACAAACAACTTCACCCCAACAGATATCTGCACATTCGTGTTCATTCATTCATGGATGTGATGTTATCCTAATCACCCTGAGCTGTAGTGTGCTCTAAGAATCAACTACACTGGTTATATCTCATGCAATGACCATTTCCTCACTGAGGGCCCAGAGCAAAAGTGAACCAGATGAGCTTGCAAGAAGACCTGTGATCAATGATCCATGATCAGTGTTGCTAGATTTATTCATTGAACTGCAAACTGATTTATTTAATTAAACAGTGTAACCGGTTCATCCCAAATTCATTCATCCATCCACATTCGCTTTTGCTCAGTCATCCATTTGAACTTGGGTTTGAACTTGTACGTCAAGGTCAGACCTTTGGAAACTATCCACCTGTAGCCTCACAACACCAGTTCTTATATTAAACCTGTAATATACAGTTGTTGAGGAACTTTGGGGACATCCGATGCGCTCTAGTATTTGCCAAAGCCCTTTCCTGCTCACGGTGTCGAAGGCTTTGGTGAGGTCAACAAAGGTGATGTAGAGTCCTTTGTTTTGTTCTCTGCACTTTTCTTGGAGCTGTCTGAGGGCAAAGACCATGTCAGTGGTTCCTCTGTTTGCGTGAAAGCCGCACTGTGATTCTGGGAGAATATTCTCGGCGACACTAGGTATTATTCTATTTAGTAGAATCCTAGCGAAGATTTTGCCTGCAATGGAGAGCAACGTGATTCCCCTGTAGTTTGAGCAGTCTGATTTCTCGCCTTTGTTTTTGTACAGGGTGATGATGGTGGCATCACGAAGATCCTGAGGCAGTTTACCTTGGTCCCAACAAAGCTTGAAAAACTCATGCAGTTTGGCATGCAGAGTTTTGCCGCCAGCCTTCCAGACTTCTGGGGGGATTCCATCCATACCTGCTGCTTTGCCACTTTTCAGTTGTTCGATTGCCTTATATGTCTCATCCAGGGTGGGAACCTCATCCAGCTCTAGCCTTAGGGGCTGTTGAGGGAGCTGGAGCAGGGCGGAATCTTGGACTGAGCGGTTGGCACTGAAAAGAGATTGGAAGTGTTCTGACCATCGGTTGAGGATGGAGATCTTGTCGCTGAGGAGGATTTTGCCGTCTGAGCTGCTCAGCGGGCTTTGGACTTGGGGTAAGGGGCCGATGGACTTGGGGTGACTGCACGAAAACCAACAAGGTCGGGTCAGATACAGCAATGAGCTCTCTGAACCCTTCTCCATTAACAATGGCGTGAAGCAAGGCTGTGTTCTCGCACCAACCCTCTTTTCAATCTTCTTCAGCATGATGCTGAACCAAGCCATGAAAGACCCCAACAATGAAGACGCTGTTTACATCCGGTACCGCACGGATGGCAGTCTCTTCAATCTGAGGCGCCTGCAAGCTCGCACCAAGACACAAGAGAAACTTGTCCGTGAACTATTCTTTGCAGATGATGCCGCTTTAGTTGCCCATTCAGAGCCAGCTCTTCAGCGCTTGACGTCCTGCTTTGCGGAAACTGCCAAAATTTTTGGCCTGGAAGTCAGCCTGAAGAAAACTGAGGTCCTCCATCAGCCAGCTCCCCACCATGACTACCAGCCCCCCCACATCTCCATCAGGCACACAAAACTCAAAACGGTCAACCAGTTTACCTATCTCGGCTGCACCATTTCATCAGATGCAAGGATCGACAATGAGATAGACAACAGACTCGCCAAGGCAAATAGCGCCTTTGGAAGACTACACAAAAGAGTCTGGAAAAACAACCAACTGAAAAACCTCACAAAGATAAGCGTATACAGAGCCGTTGTCATACCCACACTCCTGTTCGGCTCCGAATCTTGGGTCCTCTACCGGCACCACCTACGGCTCCTAGAACGCTTCCACCAGCGTTGTCTCCGCTCCATCCTCAACATCCATTGGAGCGCTTACACCCCTAACGTCGAAGTACTCGAGATGGCAGAGGTCGACAGCATCGAGTCCACGCTGCTGAAGATCCAGCTGCGCTGGATGGGTCACGTCTCCAGAATGGAGGACCATCGCCTTCCCAAGATCGTGTTATATGGCAAGCTCTCCACTGGCCACCGTGACAGAGGTGCACCAAAGAAAAGGTACAAGGACTGCCTAAAGAAATCTCTTGGTGCCTGCCACATTGACCACTGCCAGTGGGCTGATAATGCCTCAAACCGTGCATCTTGGCGCCTCACAGTTTGGCGGGCAGCAACCTCCTTTGAAGAAGACCGCAGAGCCCACCTCACTGACAAAAGGCAAAGGAGGAAAAACCCAACACCCAACCCCAACCAACCAATTTTCCCTTGCAACCGCTGCAATCGTGTCTGCCTGTCCCGCATCGGACTTGTCAGCCACAAACGAGCCTGCAGCTGACGTGGACTTTTTACCCCCTCCATAAATCTTCGTCCGCGAAGCCAAGCCAAAGAAGAATATACAGTACAACTAATTCTCTTGGCCACAGATTTTAAAAAGAAAACCCTGTTGTATTCATTCAACATCTGACAAGGTAACACAGCAGATATCATGAATATGGCCATCAAATAAGTTTTGAATTAAAAGTTCAGATTTATTGTCAGACGACATACATGGCTTCACATACATATCTGTGGGCCAGGCCACATTCCTACCAATCGCTAGTGCAAAAACTTTGCTCGGGAAAATATATGTGTACAAAGGAGAGAAATGTAAACAAAGAAAGAAATCTAAACAAACATATAGTGTAATACAGAAAATAAAATTCAATAAGAAATCACGTGCAAAGTAAGAATCCTTAAATGAATCACTAATTGAATCGGTTGTTGAATCTGATGGTGAACTTGGTGGGATAAGTTTCGAGGCACCTATACCTCTTTTCCAACACCCATCCCCAACCAACCAATTTTCCCCTGCAACCGCTGCAACCGTCTCTGCCTGTCCCGCATCGGACTTGTCAGCCACAAACGAGCCTGCAGCTGACGTGGACATTTACCCCCTCCATAAATCTTCGTCCGCGAAGCCAAGCCAAAGAAAAGAGCAAGGAAAGAGAGTGTGCTGGGTGGTGTGGATCCTTGATAATCGCTGCTGATCTCTGATGGCTGTGTTCCCGGTTGATGTTCTCATTTATATATATTTTTGTCATATTGTAGAGATACTGAAAATTCATGCTGCTTGTGGTAGCACCCAACATAGATGTCATCAATGGTGAGGATGTTGGTGACTGTAATGGACGTGGCCAGATTTGTCACCTTCTTCAGCCTTCTATGTTCCTGGGTATTCCTGACCAGGCTGTGATACAACTGTGATACAGTCAGTGTACTTTCCACAGTGTACCTGTGGAAGGTTGATAGAGTATTCAACTGCATGCCAAATCTCATCAGACTTCTTAGAAAGTAGAGGCATTGATTAGAATTAGATTAAATTCAGCTAAACATGATTAAATCAGAATACTTTGATCTAAATTCTTGCTGTTAATGAGAAAAAAATTATTCTGCCCTCTGAATATTTCCCATATTCCATGTTGTTATTTCAAACTATCGCTACCAGATAGTCTGCTCTCTGATGTAAGAAAGTCTGACTAATCCTTGACAGTTTGACAATAATTATGAACCACTCAAAGGAAACTTTATGAATGACAACACAAAAGATTGATCTTGTCACTGTCTGAACATAGTTCATCTTAATGTTGTGATATAAAAGGGACTCAGTGAAGGACTCAGCCCTGAACGTGGTACTGCATCCAGCAAGGAACAGCCTCACATGGGAATCCCAGGTGAACACTATTCATTCTAATGGACAGAAAGAACAAAGATAATTCTTCATGCACTCACAATAATGATCATATATCTTCACATGATCTCATGACTCAGGAATTATCAATTGTGGCTGCAGGTAAAATATAACCATGAGTCGGGATTCCTCACAGACTTTGACTATTTGTTTATGGCCCTGTCAACAAATAAGACCCAGGGTGATCTGATGTTAAGACTTGATATCTTCTGGCCAGCATCCACAGAGTCTGTGTTATACATCAATTATTACAGTTAAAGTCTCTTAAACGTGGTTTTAGAACTTGGAATTCATCTAGATTTAGGTCAGGTGCAACAAAGAAACTGAGAACTAAAAGCATGATGCAGTTCTAGCACAGCCTCAGTGCACAGAGCATTGATTTGACGAGTAAAGGACTGGTGGGATTAGGATACATGGCAAAATTAAATAAGTTGATTTAATTAAATAAATATTCCATAGAAGGTATGGTGGGAGACGTGAAGTGTTGCAACTGTACAATGTGAGAGTTGATGCAAACTAGTAGCATAGTGTGAGCCACTTCTACCATAAATGCTGTAGAAAATGCTGGAGGAACTCAACAGGTCTCACAGCATCCATAGGAGGTAAAGATACATTTCCAAAGCTTCAGGCCTGAGCCCTTCTTTAAGGTTTGAACAAAAAGCAGACAGGCACCTAAACAAAAAGGTTAGGGGTGAAAGGAAAAACAGGCAAGGGGAGGAGCACAAGCCAACAGACAAAACGTAACAATTGGATATAAGTAGGACAACAGAAGAGGATAGATGAGAATTGATCAGGGGAGGGGATGACTCATGCTGAGATCACCAGGAAATAGGAGGAATAACACCTCATTTCTATCTGGGCAACCTCCAACCAGATGGCATTAACATTGACTTCTCTGGTTTCCATTAGCCCCCCCCCCCCCCACCCCCACCTCCATCTCAACCCTTCTCCTATCCCCATTTCCCTTTTCTTCTAGCTTCACCTAGGAGGCAGTGAATTCTCAACCAAAGAGAACCTTGCTAGTTGAGTAGATGAAAATTTTCAAGACCAAGCTATTGATATTTGGATATTCATGGAAGCAGGAGATATGGGTTGTGAAGGGAATTGGCACTGAAGAGAAAGATCAGCCATGACTTCACTGAATGACTGGACGACAAGGTACAAATCAGGGGCAGAGATAAACCATGCAGATTGTCTCATTCCTCAGACCTAAGGGTAGAACATGCTTCGTTGTGTGGTTAAATGTGCATGTCTGTTTGTATTCTTCTTGCAAACCTGTTCCACTGAAGTTAATAGAAAAATATTTCAGATGCACAATGCATCAAGCAGCCATGATTACTTTGGGATTTATTAAGCTTCTCAAATGAAATTGAAATGTACCTTCGACCTCAAGCTAAGTAGCCAGCGCCCCATCATGAACTTGATCCACAAATCACAGCATATATTTCCACGGAAATAAAGTCCATGAGTCCTTCTGTGTGAGAGGTGACCATCCATCTGGAAACTCAATCTGAGGTTTCACAACAAGTTTCTTTAAATTGTAGCAGATGAAATATTACTAAAATCCTTACATTAATTATGCTTCAATAAGGCAAGGCTTTTATCCTTAATCAAATAGCAATCAAGTTCCCTCATCTCCACCAACATTGTTTCAGTTGCATTATGCTGTGCAATAACTTTTTAAATGATAAACAAGATTCTAATTAAAATTATTTGCAGTTATCACTGCCCTTTATGTTGACACCAGGAGGTGGTTGATGATGTATTGGAGGAAGGCAGTTAATGAATGTTTCAGTATCGACTGATTGGCTGCTCAACTGAAGATCTTTTCACACCACCATCAACTTGGACTGTTGTGGCCAAGATGGAAGAAGACCATAAGATAGAGGAAAAGAGGGCCATTTAGTCCATCGAGTCTGCTCCACCATTCATTCATGAGCTAATCCTTTCTCACATTCAGCCTCACATCACCGGCCTTCTCCCCATAACCTTTGATTATTCAAATACCTATCAATCTCTGTCTTAAATGCACCCAATGAACTGGCCTCCATAGCACTCTCAGCATTACGAATGATTGATTTTGACCTGGCTTCTGTACACCTCGGGCTTTGACAGAAAGCAGACACAGGTATTTGTCCATGGGAAAAAGGCCCTGACCAGCGACCAACCTGATACCTTCCTGACAGCCTGCACCTTTCATGAATACTGTAAAATCCCAGGCACATTTTCCAGTTGCCTGAGACTCACTCTGACAATGCCAACTAGTGCACCTGAATTAAGAATAAACAATTTAAAAGACAAAAGACAGTGCAAAATGTAAAGTAATTTGAAAAAAAAACAAAGCAGTATTATTGAACTTGATTATGTAAAGTTTACTTTAATCAGGTGATTCCCGTAACTTACAAAATTTAAATTTAAATTTGAACCCCAGTTGCTGACATTGTAACAGCATTGCACAAACTGCTACACTAACCTTGCTGCCATCATAATTACCCCCACCCCACCCCACCTCAACTAATATACTTAATACTATATTAATAAAAGTAAATATTCTTACTAGGAGGGGATAGGGAGACAATTTGGGAGAATAGCTGGCTGGCTCTTCATCTTGGGCACCACCATTTTATTCAATTACAACTTTATTCAAACAGCTGCTGCAGACGGAACATGACCGGGTGCTCTACTGATGAATGTTTGCTCCCATCTTCACCAATGGGTTGTGCGTTGCTTTGGAGAACATTTTAAACTTATATTTACATTTTTATTTATTCTTATCTATTTTAATTATTTATTTAGTTATTATTTCATCGATTTTTTTTTGCCAGTTGTTTGAGGTTGCCGGTTGCTTGAATTTCAGATATTGTGGATTTTACCATATTTAGTCTTCTAAACTACAATCAGTGCAAAGATCACTTTGGTGTTTATTAAGCCTCTCAAATTAATTTACCTTCAGCTTGAAATTCAGTATCCATCACTCAACAGGCCCACATCATGGGAGATGGTTCACAATATAGTATTTGGACTGTGGAGATATAAAACACCACAGAGGTAGATGTGACCATGGTTCTTATCACTGTCAGATACCTAGGGACAGTCTCACACTGAGAGATGAGAGAGCTAGACTGAAAATGGGTGCTCAGTATTGTAGTCTCTTTGTAACACAGGCTAATTGCTATGTTACTGACATTACACAAGGCAGCAAAATGAATCTATCGACCTGTAAAATTATGAAGAATTACTATTACCTCATGGATCAGAGCAAATATAATACTCTGTGTGCTTTTTATTCCATTTTTTACTCTTTAAACTTTTGATGAAATAGTTTATTATGTTATTTTTTAAATGTCAGTCAGAATAGAGAATCTGTATTTAAGACTGTGCTAACTTTGTTCACAGCACAAGTGTCTGGCTTTGTTTAAAGCTGTGCGCTTTTACTTTAATATTAAAGCACAATATTTGGAATTGGAATTGATTTGCAAGTTTTAATAATTAACAAAGTAAAAAATTGCATTAGCCTTGAGCAGGAAAACTACACCAAGTTTGGAAATGGTAGGCTTTCAACAGTAACAGGGCACAGATGCATCATGTAAGAAACCAAATCTGAGGCTTGAGCAAACAAGAGCTGCTGGAGAGACTAACAGGTCAGGCAGCATCCATGGTGTGGGGGGGTGGGTGGGGGGGAAGGATGGTGAGTCACTGATTGAGATTGGAGCCATTTATCGGGATCCTTGATTCATTTTTACCCAAGGATCCTGCTTGGCTCACAAAGTTCCTCCAGCAGCTCAGTGTTTTCATTAATAAATGCAATTTTGCAATAAATGACCAATAGTATTAGTAACTGGCTGTTTATGAATCAAATATAATAAATGAACTCTTTCCTTAATCATCCAGAGAGGGTATAAATGGTGTTAAAATGTGTTATTTGATTTAAACCTAACCCTAAGCCTAACCAACAAGGTCGGGTCAGATACAGCAATGAGCTCACCGAACCCTTCTCCATTGACAATGGCGTGAAGCAAGGCTGCGTCCTCGCACCAACCCTCTTTGATGCTGAAACAAGCCATGAAAGACCTCAACAATGAAGATGCTGTTTACATCTGGTACCGCACGGATGGCAGTCTCTTCAATCTGAGGCACCTGCAAGCTCACACCAAGACACAAGAGGACCTTGTCCGTGACTACTCTTTGCAGACGATGCCGCTTTAGTTGCCCATTCAGAGCCAGCTCTTCAGCGCTTGACGTCCTGCTTTGCGGAAACTGCCAAAATGTTTGGCCTGGAAGTCAGCCTGAAGAAAACTGAGGTCCTCCATCAGCCAGCTCCCCACCATGACTACCAGCCCACCCCCCACATCTCCATCGGGCCTCACAGTTCGGCGGGCAGCAACCTCCTTTGAAGAAGACCGCAGAGCCCACCTCACTTACAAAAGTCAAAGGAGGAAAAACCCAACACCCAACCCGAACCAACCAATTTTCCCTTGCAACCATTGCAACCGTGTCTGCCTGTCCCGTATCGGACTTGTCAGTCACCAACAAGCCTGCAGCAGATGTGGACATACCCTTCCATAAATCTTCATCTGCAAAGCCAAGCCAAAGAAAGAAAAGAAGAAGAAAAGAAAATCTTTTAGACATTCAGAATTCCTACGCTATACTTATGGATATGATCATAATTGTTAAGACTCAAATTTATGTCCCCCAGGGCACTTCAGTGGTTTAAACATCACCCTATGGGAGGTAACACGTTACTTCAGGTGCTACTTATTTAACCAGAGAAAGTTCTGACAATGACATTACTCACTTTGTTCACCACTGCCTTTCAACAGTTACCATTTCCCGAGAAGACTCCCCAATATTTTGGGAGGGAGGTTGCAGGGATGGGGCAGGGTGTGAACTGAACATTTTGACATTGCTGGAGCAATACTGAAAAACATTTTTAAATTTTCCTCAGCCCCAGTTAAGTTCAAGTCTGTCGACTAGTTAGAGGCCTTCTTTGTGGATGCTTTCTTCCATTCATTCTGATGCATCATCCTGATGTCAGGCTGCTTTCGTGCCCTTTGATATTTCATGTTGGTTGGCTCAACTAAATCTAATTTTTCAACCTCTTCCTCATGACCCAAATGAAGGATTGGCTGATACTTTTCTTGAAAAATACCCTCTTGATAAAATTTACAAGGATACAATCTAGAACGTAGATCCAGCACTCGTCACCATTCACCGTACAAAATATTTACTTGCTAGATTTACATCACATCAGCAGGTTCTTCTTGAGATGAACCAAAAACCAATCTGTTGAGGAATTCAGTTGGCCAAACAGCATCAATGGAAGAATAGGAGTGGCCAATGTTTCTGGTTAGAGTCCTTCATCTTTTTCTCTGATGCTACTCGACCCATTGAGTTCTGAGAGCAAATTGTTTGTTTGTCCAGATTTCAGCATTTCTCATGTGTTTCCCCTTGACACTGCAAGAGTATGATTTGTGTTTCCCCTTGAGACTGCAAGAGTATGATTTGTTTCTCTGCAGTTCTGGGTTTATGCTCTTTCACTCTCACCAGAAGACCTTTGTTTAATTCAGTGAGACTCAAGCTTCAAATTCCCAGGCAGGCATTCCCACTGCTCAGCCCACAATGCACTCGACATGAAGTAAATTGAAAAATCCAACATATTTATGGGACTCTGAGCCCTTATCTACAAGATTATGGCACAAACGTAACCATAGCAGACAACAGCACAGTTTTACCTTCAGCAAGATAAAACTTTAAATTGATTTTCATTGACAAACTAACCAAAGATCTGGATTTTAAAAATTCTTTTTAAATCATGAACAAGTTAAATTGAATCATACTTCATATTAAAAGCTAGCATTCTTCTAATAGTCAATTATAATTAATAAGAATTTTTTAAAAAAGAATATCTCAGTGAAAGCTTTGGAATGGTAGGAGAAATTTTAGCCCACATCAATCATTTGCAATAATCATGTGAAATTAATGTGGTGCCACATTACAACTCCTAAGATCAAGGCATAGTACAAGTCAAAACATCTTGCATTGCTGTTTCATCTTGTGCAGTGGTCTTTGATCATCCATCTGAGTTTCTTTGGTCTGATGTGTGTGTGGTGAAGTTCCCATGGTAGGGTTCCTGTGAAACAACTCATCAGCACACCCTTGTCTCTTGCCTCTGTGTTTGCCCCCAATTTTACCTTTGCATTTATTTGCCCTCTGTCAGGCTGCTGACAAGCACATCCCACATCCAATCATTGGTCCCTATGTCCTGCAACCATCTGGAAGTACAAAATATGCTCTTACCTGAACCTCCTCCAACCTTATCAGAGTTCCTGGTGAGGTTTCCTCTACACTGGTGAGACCAAACGTAGACTTGGGGACTTTATCACACATTCCATATCTACATTCTTTCCACATTGACCATCCCAAACTGGCTGCTACTAGGAGTTTCAATTCTGATTTCAATTCCCCTTTCCATTCCCTCATTAATTGGTCAATCCTTCACTTTCTCCACTGCCAACTTGAGGTCCAGCACCAACTAGAAGAACCATACCTCATATTCCACCTGCCTAGATAATCTACAGCTCAATGGTATGAATACTTAATTTTCTGTTCGGGTCATGATTCTCCCCTTTCTTGTCCAATCTATGTCTATACTTCCCCTTCCCATTTTTTCTACCTTCCTGTGCACCTCCACCCAGCCCCTCCCCCCCAACCCATTCTCATTCTCTATCACTTCTATTTCCATCCTCTTCCACCTACATTTCATCAAAAAGATTCCCTCCTCCCTCCTTCAGTTCTGTCTGGTCTAATTTATCCTTTACCTCTCCCCTCTTAGCTTCCATTATTTTCCCAATGACACCTGATCAGATTCCAACACTGGCAGCCTTTATCTCCACTTATCACCCCTCCAGCTATTCTCCAACATCACCCTGTATAACACATGAACCATGCATCTTTTTTTTAAATCTTGCCATGGTCTGGTACCAATCAATCAACTGCCTCCAGCTCCCCCACTGTCCATTCACCCCCTCTATACAATCTATCTCACCCTGTCTACTGGATACCTCTTATTCTTGGCAGAGTTACAACCCAACACATGGACCATTCTTTGTCTCCCACTGAATGCTACTCAGCCCACTGAGTTCCTCCAGCACAATGATTCAGTATCCATTAATCATTTGTGTGCACCATCACAAAAGCAAGATGCAAACTACACTAATTTATTGCTGGTTTGATTAAAAATAATTAAAAGGTGATTTTTACAAATAGCGCTTTGGAGATATTTTTTAATTTATTAATTGGAACCAAAAAGTTCAAGCATAAATATATGTTATGACAAATCTGAAAATTCAAAATGCAGCATATAATTCTGGTGAAATATTTCATGATCCTATAATGGATTTAAAGGGAGATGCAAATTTGCAGGTCATTCTCCTTCTCCCTCTGTCAGCTCCGTGGCCCTATCAACCCTGCACAAATATATCTAGAGAAGATGATTTCGGTAGCTAATTTATCAGAGTGACAGCAGTATGATCAATTTGAACGGTGAAATAACTTTGGAGCCATTTTCAACATCTAGGAAAATATAATTTACAGGATTATTGGTAAAACAAATCATTTTGTGGCATCTCTATAAGCTTGATGATTGTGTTTTATCTGCACCATTCCTTTCCACCTGAAACTATAAGGGGATATAAACTGAAATCTGCACTTTCTGATTGGGACTATATATGAATACCGAGACTGAATGTTCATTACACTGAGAGGCTCCACTTTGCAGTTCCATGTAAAGAGCTGAGAAACTCTGCTGTTCAGGAAAGGAATATTTTTATAACAGGAGAATAATTCTCAAATGCAACTGTCGGACATTTTAAAGGGGCAGGGGGAATGTGGGGTGATATGCTTTTCAACTGTTACTTTAAATGAAAATAGTTAGGGATAAGACCAAGGGACACACAAGAATAGAAAGGTGGAAGCAGGAGAAGGCCTGTTGGATCTGTCAGAGATCCAAATTATCAATGGACGTTTATTGCACACCCACGGACTCTCATAGCTTCCTGCACTACACCCAGTATCCCTTTAGCATAGTTCTTCTCCCTCTGCTGCACCACTTCCAGGGATGCTTCACTCCAGGACATCTGAAATATCATTTGGTCCTCACTTTCTTCCCTATTAGCCTCTGCATCTGGCACATCATTCAACACCTTCCATCTACTTCATCATGAGCCAACCATCAGCCGCATCTTCCTCTCCTTACCACCTTCTGCTTTTCATAGGGATCATTCATTTTTGGCTCGCTGGTATTTTGTTCCCTCCCCAGCCACCCTTCCAGCCTCTTTGGGAATTCCAACTGCAACCACAGAAGGTGCAAAACCTGCCCCTACATCTCCCCCTCACCTCCACCCAGGGCAACAAACAGACCTCCCAGGTGAGGCAGAGCAATTTTCAGCTAGGAATTTGGTAATAAATCCAGTGTCTCCCCTCTACCCATCACCCACAGCTCTCTACCCAGAAATTTCCCCACCCCAGACCACCTTTGTTCTCAATTCTTCAACACAAATATCCTCAAAATCAATTAGCCAAAGCCTTTGACATGCTCTCTTCTCTGGTAAAATTCATTGGGGAATGCTACACAGTGTTAATGTAACTATTCACAATGAATGTCTGAAGCTCACAATCCCACAGCTCCTTAGCTCAGTGTCAAGTGTGTGACAACCAACAAAAAGTTATATAATGGATTTAATATAAAATTGATGAACAGGGATAGAAAAAGTTAATGGGTCTCTTTTGAAGAATATTTAAAAATAAGTCAGAGATTGGATGACCAATGAGTTAGAAAATTGACCTATTTGTCTCTGGGATTGTGAATAAAGACTGTGCCTGATAGAAAGAAATTGGAGCATTTCTCCAGGCTTTATTCAAATTCATCCAAAAGACAAAAGTACAATTTTCTATCTCACTGGTTACCAAATCCCCAACTTATTATTTTTTTTACTTTTGTTAAGAGGTGATTTTATTTCACCCCAATGTTGAGCCTGTCATGTGTATTTATCTTTGCTATATAAAGTACACTGACCTGCTGAGTTTCTTCAGCATTGTGCTTTTACTTCAATCAATGCGCTGGATGGGTCACGTGTCCAGAATGGAGGACCATCGCCTTCCCAAGATCGTGTTATATGGCGAGCTCTCCACTGGCCACCGTGACAGAGGTGCACCAAAGAAAAGGTACAAGGACTGCCTAAAGAAATCTCTTGGTGCCTGCCACATTGACCACCGCCAGTGGGCTGATAACGCCTCAAACCGTGCATCTTGGCGCCTCACAGTTTGGCGGGCAGCAACCTCCTTTGAAGAAGACCGCAGAGCCCACCTCACTGACAAAAGGCAAAGGAGGAAAAACCCAACACCCAACCCCAACCAACCAATTTTCCCCTGCAACCGCTGCAATCGTGTCTGCCTGTCCCGCATCGGACTTGTCAGCCACAAACGAGCCTGCAGCTGACGTGGACTTTTTTTACCCCCTCCATAAATCTTCGTCCGCGAAGCCAAGCCAAAGAAAAGAATGTTTGCAGATTTTCATGTTTTACTTCTTAGATTTACAAACTCGCTGACATAAAATCTAGGCTGCATTCTGCACTCAGTCCTGTGCCAAGGTAGATGGGTTTTTCATAGCAACAGCAGGCAGGTTTTGAGCAGATACCTGAGAGCATTGGCCTGGGTGGTGTAAACCATTTCCAGATAATGCTCTATCCCTGTTGATGGACAAAAATTTCAGTGTGAAGTGGAGTTTAATCCCCCTTCATGGCTTATCCCTCTCTACCCCTGCAATCTCCTCCAACTCTGCACCTTCCCTACATCTCTGCACTCCCAATTCCATCCTCTTGATGGTTTCCTCCATTGGTGGCCACACTTCCAGCTACCTGGAAGGCAATGCCTGAGAGAATGATTGAGGCTGTGCTCCTGGTTTCTAGAAATGGTCATCATGTTTCCTTCCCATGGTGTTTAAAAGTCAGTTGGAGCAAGCAGACAGGTGATTGGTGACCTGTTATAAAAAACAGTAAAACTGAGGAACCATGTAGCAGAGAGATTATTGAGAGAGTGGTCTGAGGCAAAAGGGTAGGGCTTTTGCTCAACAGGCTTCAGAGAGAACAGGCAAGAGTGGGTGAATATATTGTTTAACAGTTATTATTGTTAATAGATTAGGTATTGTATCTGCAGGGTTAGTGCTCTGTGCTGAGTGACTCTGAGAGACTCTGAACCTCCCTGATGCCCATATCTGCACCAGGTGGACCGAGGTGCATCTCCCAAGAGACTGTGTTAAGGAACTGGAACTGCCACTTGATCACCTAGAGATCATTAGGGAAAGTGAGGAAGTGATAGATTGGAGCCACAGGGAGTATCTAGAGAACGTCTTTGTGGCCATCCCCTCAGCAACTGGTTTATCATTTTAGATAGTATTGGGGAGAATGGCCTGACAGAGGGTGACCATAGTGACTGGGTCTCTTGCACTGAGCATGGCTCTGTAGTGGAGAGGGTGAAGAGACATGCAATAGTGATAGGAGAATCCATTCTGAGGTCAGACAAGCGATTCTATCCTAGATTGGTGTGTTTTCTCCCTGGTGCCGAGATATGGGATCCCTCAAAATGGGTTCAAAACATTCTAAGGGGAGAGGGAGAACAGCCAGAAGTCTTGGTACATGTTGGTACCAATGATTTAGGTAAATAAGTCAGGATGTTTTGAAGAGGGAATACAGGG
This sequence comes from Narcine bancroftii, assembly GCF_036971445.1. NCBI lineage: Eukaryota > Metazoa > Chordata > Chondrichthyes > Torpediniformes > Narcinidae > Narcine > Narcine bancroftii. The sequence continues at coordinate 133,003,715 of NC_091476.1, forward strand.
AATTTGGGAGAAAGCTGAGAAGATGGACCTCAGGATTATTACCTGTGCCAAGTGCTAGTAAGGGCAAAAATAGTGAGATCAGGTAGATAAATGCATGGCTGAGAAACTAGTGCATGGGAAAGGGCTTCAGATTCTTGGATCATGAGATCTCTTTTGGGGAAGTATAACCTATAATAGAAGGAAGAGTTACACCTGAACCCAAAGGGGATCAATATCCTGGTGGGCATGTTTAATAAGGGTGCTTGGGAGGGTTTAAACTAATTTGGCAGGGGAATGACATCCAGAGTTCAAGGGCTGAAGAAGGGGGAAACAGCAGTAAAGTGAAGATAGGGTGCAGAAAGGATAATGAGCAGGTGATGATACAAAATAATAGTTGAAGGGATGACAGAGACACAGTACATTCAAAACTGGCCTGAAGGTTTTATATTTAATTTCACACACCATTAGAAACCAGGTGGATGATCTAGCTGTACAGCTAGAGGTTGGAGGGTACGATGCTGTGTCCCATTATTGAGTCTTTGGTAAAGGATGGATGTCTTTGGGAGTTGAACATCCAAGGATTCATAATGTATCATAAGGATGGGCAGGGAGGTAAAGGGGGCGTATGGCTCTGCTGGTAAGCAACAATATTAAATCAGTAGAAAGAAGGGACATAGGATCAGAGGAGGTTGAGTTAATGAATGGTAAGGACACTAATAGCAGTTATATATAGGCCCCTAAACAGCAAGAGTGACAAAAGTAGACACAAGACCAATAGAAAATTACACTAGAGATGGCAGAGGAACTGAATGAATATTTTGGATCAGTCTTTACTGTGGAAGACATTAGTATCATACCAGACTCTCATGGCTCTTGGAAGAGAAGTGAGTGTGGGCGAGATCACGAGAGAGAAGGTAGTTGGGAAGCTAAATAGTCTAAGGGTAGATAAGTCTCCAAACCAGATGGAATTCACCTTCAGGTTCTGAAGGAGATAGATGTAGAAATTGTGGAAGCATTGCTAATAATCTTCCAGGAATCAATGGAATCTGGCATGGTTCCAGTGTACTAGAAGATCAGGAATGACATTAAGGGAGCGAATTAGAAGAAAGGAAATTATAGACCTATTAGCCCTGACGTCGATGGTTGGGAAGCTATTAGAGTTGATTGTCAAGGATGAGATTACGGAATACCTGGACATTCAGGAAAAGATAGGCCCAAAGTCAGTATGGTTTCCTTAAAGGAAAATCTTGCCTGACAAATCTATTGCAATTTATTTTAAGCGATCGCAAGTAGGATAGACAGAGGAGATGCAGTGGATGTTGAGTATTTGGACTTTCAAAAGGCCTTCGGCAAGGTGCCACACATGAGGCTGGTAAACAAGATGAGAGCCCTTGGAATTACAGGAAGGATACTAGCATGGCTAGAGCATTGGATGATCAGCAGAAAACGAAGTAGGAATAAAGGGATCCTATTCTAGTTGGCTACCAGTTACCAGTGGTGCTCCATAACGGTCAATTTTGGGGCCAAATATAATTTATTTGGATTATGGAATAGATGGCTTTGTCTCCCAAGAGAACTGGTGCGCCAATGTGTGTTGTGAAGATCTTCTGCTCAGATAGATTACATCTTGGTGAAATGCAGACCCTTCTACCTGCCCAGGGAATTCTCGGCCACACTGATTGCCGTAGTCTACTTTCCACCTTCGGCTAATGAGGGTAAAGCCATGAAGGAGATTTATGGTGCCATCAGCGAAGCCCAGACTTCCCACCCTAATGGTGCCATGATTGTTGGTGGTGACTTCAATCACATCAACCTGAAAATGGCCTTACCATAATTTCAACTTGTGAACTTTGCCACCAGAGGGTGTATACCATTATTCCTGATGCATGCAAGGCTGCACCTCACCCCCACCTTGCCTACTCGGATCACATAGCTATCCTGCTAACTTTAGTGTACACTCTCAGTTCACTGGGAGATCAGGATGTGGATGGGAGGTGGGGAGCACAGCAGCCTTGCAAGACAGCTTTGAGACCATGGACTGGAGCTGTTTCAGGGAGGTTTCCACCTAAAATGGTCATGTAAACATGGAGGAGTACATGAGCTCAGTGACTGATTACATCAGCAAGTGCATTGAGGATGTCACCGAGATCAAATGCTTCACGACAAGAAACCATGGTTAGATGTAGACATCCGAGCCCTTCCCAGATTTTGTGATGTTGCATTCAGGACAGGGTGTAAGATGACACTAAGATCAGCCAGGGTTGAACTCTTCTGTGCAATCTGAAAGGCAAAGTACTGAAATTCCACATACAGTTTTGGGATACCAGTGACACAAAGCACTTGTGGCAAGGGATCAAGACTATTAAGGATCACAAGTCAACCCTGTGAGTTAAGGACAATGACGTCTCCCTTCCAGACAGACTGAACATCCTCTATGCACAATTTGAAGGGAAGAACAGGATGACACCAAAGAAAACTCCATGTTCTCCTAATGGATGGGCCCTCTGCATAGCCGCAGCTGAGGTGAGGTGAACCCACACAAGGCGGTGGGACCAGACAACATACCTAGTCAGGTACTGAAGGACTGCTCAGACCAATTGACTGAGGTCTTCGCGGATTTCTTCAAAAACTCACTGCAGCAGTCCATTATTTTTGCAGGGTTCAAGATAGAATTCCTATAGAAGGTTGACATAGCCTTGCCTACTTCATGTGCACCTTCCTGACAAGTAAGATGTTGAGTATCCTTGATAGGTTACTAGTTAAGTGAACTCCAAGGAACTTGGTGCTCTCCACTATTTCTACTATAGAGTTGTTGATGTGCCGTGAAGGGCAGTCATTCCTCATCCTCCTGAAGTCCACAGTCATCTTATCCATGTTAAGACTCAGGCTGTTACTCTTGCTCTATTTCACGAAATTTTCCACCTTTTTTCTGTAGTGCAACTCAGTCCTGGCTGGCTGCATCACAGTTGAAGTAGAGAAATGGATCGGAGGTCAATCCACGGGGCCATAAGGGTAGCAGAGAGGATCACTGGAGTCTCCTTCACCTCCCCCCATCCCTCCTCCCCCCATCCCTCCTCCCCCCATCCCTCCTCCCCCATCCCTCCTCCCCCATCCCTCCTCCCCCATCCCTCCTCCCCCATCCCTCCTCCCCATCCCTCCTCCCCATCCCTCCTCCCCATCCCTCCTCCCCATCCCTCCTCCCCCATCCCTCCTCCCCCCATCCCTCCTCCCCCCATCCCTCCTCCCCCCATCCCTCCTCCCCATCCCTCCTCCCCATCCCTCCTCCCCCCATCCCTCCTCCCCCCATCCCTCCTCCCCCCATCCCTCCTCCCCCATCCCTCCTCCCCCCATCCCTCCTCCCCATCCCTCCTCCCCCATCCCACCTCCCCCCATCCCTCCTCCCCATCCCTCCTCCCCCCATCCCACCTCCCCCCATCCCTCCTCCCCCCATCCCTCCTCCCCCATCCCTCCTCCCCCCCCATCCCTCCTCCCCCCATCCCTCCTCCCCCCATCCCTCCTCCCCCCATCCCTCCTCCCCATCCCTCCTCCCCATATCCCTCCTCCCCCATCCCTCCTCCCCCCTATCCCTCCTCCCCCCTATCCCTCCTCCCCCCTATCCCTCCTCCCCCCTATCCCTCCTCCCCCACCCCCCCCCGCCAATTGATGTGATCTACTGAGATTGTTGTCTGAAGTGGGTACGCAAAATCATTGAGGACCGATTCCACCCTGTGTCTCTCAGCTGCTCCCGTCAGGGAAGAGATACAGGAGTATCAGAGCCAGCACCACCAGGCTGAGGAACGCTTTCTTGCCACAGGCAGTGAGAAAGCTGAACGGCCAAAGGAACTGCTCACACTAACCATCCCTGATGGTAATTTGTATAAAACAATATTTAATTATTTATGTGAATAGATGAAGTATTTGTCCTGCATATGTATTGTTTGTCTGTTTGTTGCAGTGAGGACCAGAGAACACTGTTTCGTCGGGCTATACTTGACAATAAATTTTCTGATTTGTTGTGATACCAGATTAGGTGGTGGGGAGGTGGTGCAGAGGACACTGAAAGGCTGCAGAGGGACTTGGATAGATTAGGAAATGGTCAAAGAGGTGGCAGATAAAATAAAATGTTCGAAAGTGTGCGGTCATGCACTTAGTAGAAGAAATAGACCGGCTGACTATTATTTAGATGGGGAGATCATTTTAAATTCCAACGTGCAAAGGGATTTGGGAGTTCTCTTGCAGGATACTCTAAAGGTTGATCTCCAGTTTGAGTCGATGGCGAAGAAAGTGAATGCAATGTGGTATTCATTTCATAGCATACAAGAGCAGGGGTGTAAAGTTGAGACTCTATAGAACACTGGTGAGACCTCATTTGGAGTAGTGTACAGTTCTGGATGGTGTTTTGGAGAAAAGATATGCTGTCATTGGAAGTGGTTCAGAGGAGATTTACTGGAATGATACCAGGAATGAAAGGGTTAATATACGAGGAACAATTGTCAGCTTTTGGACAGTACTCAATGGGGAAATCTCATTGAGCCATTCCAAATGCTGAAATGCCTGAACAGAGTAGATGGTAGGGGATACTAGGATAAGAAGGCATAATTTCAGGATAAATGGGTGTCAATTTTAAATAGATGCAGAAAAATTTCTTTAGTCAGAGGATCATGAGTCTGTGGAAATTCTTGCCACAGATGGCTGTGGAAGCAAGGTCGTTGGGTTTATTTAAGGCAAAGATTGATATGTATTTGGTTATGGGAGAAAGACAGGGAGTGGCACTGAGTGGGGTGGATGGATCAGCTTATGATTAGGATGGTAGAGCATACTCGGTGGGCCTTTGGGCCTACTTCTGCTCTTATATCATCTGATCTTGTGAAAGAGGCCATGTTATAGGAGCAGAAATAGGCATTCAACCCATCAAGTCCACTCTGTCATTCCATCACGAACTGATCCATTCTACCAGTCAGTCCCACTCCCCTGCCTCCCCCTCCCATAATCTTTGATACCCTGACATTCAGATTCCTAGCAATTTCCACCTCAAATACACTGAAAAAAAGTCTTCCACAGTCGCCCATGGAAGCAAATACCAGAGGTTCACCACTCACTAGCTAAAGAAATTCATCCACTTCTGTTTTAAATGGATGCCCTTCAATCCTGAAGTTGTGCCCTTTTGTCCTAGACTCCCCTAACCATGGGAAACAACTTTGTCACATTCACTCTGTCCAGGCCTTTTAACATTTAAAAGGCTTCTGTGTGGTCGCCTCCAAGGAGTACAGTCCAAGAGCCATCAAACATTCCTCATTTGCTATTCCTTCATTTCAGGAATCTTTCTTGTGAATCTTCTCAGACCTCTCAGCAATGCCAGCCTAAAACTGTATCATGTATTCCATGAGGCCTCACCAGTGCCTTATAAAGCCTAAACATCTCTTCCCTGCTCTGATATCATATTCTTCTAGATTTGAATGCCTAGATTACATTCACTTTCTTCACCACCAACTCAATCTGGTGGTTAACCTTTATAGTATCCTGCATAAGGATTCCCATGTCCCTTTGCACCTCTGAATTTTCTCTCCATTCCAAATAATACTCTGCCCTTTTATTCCTTCTACCAAAGTGCACGACCGTACAATTTTCAAATGCAAGACATCAACTGTCCTTTAGAGCATCTTTCCTTAATTCTCTGAAATTTTATGCACATTAATGTTATAGGTTGATAAATAATTATCTTATAAACCAACTGTAAAAGGGAACCACTCAGAATGCAGCAATGAATACTTGCCTCATTGATCAGGAAGGGAACCTCATCACTCTGCTGAGTGTCTCCCACTTAGTCAGGATGGAAGAACTGCCAGCTTCATTGATCAGACTGATATGAATTCACCACATGAACCAAAGTTCTGCATCTGGAGGTTCACATCACTGAGGTATTATTGGCAGTCAACTTTAGTTCTCAAAGCATTATTGCAAAACAATGGTATTTTTCTGAAAGCCAGTTCTAATTTAATTTTCAATTTATAAAATGTTCATCCCTAATCCCAAGATACAATCTGCTGTCGCATTCACTCCAGCATTTCCCTTTAGAGCCTCCAAGTGTACGTGAGGATCTTCATTCAATGACCTCCTGAGATGTACATTTTCAGCACTCATCAAACATTTATTACCACGTATCACCAGTGCTACCCCATTACAATGCAGCCGCCAAATAAGATGAAGATTACAATGCTTATGGACTACTGAGCAATTCTGCCCTTGTTCTCACATCCCCCTGCGAATCCACAGCAGGAGGCATTGACTGAAATATAAAAGGATTAATGATCATAAGTCATTTGTGAAGATTTAGTTATTTTATGCCTCACTAGCCTTCAGTGAATTGTTATGTTAGTATTTTGATAAAGCATTCCATTTAAATCTTAAATTAAAATATTAAACACTTCAGATAGACTTAAATACAAACAAAATGGGGTGGAAATTGATGTGCAGTGCACCTCTTTTTGGAAGTTTACATATTGGTTGCTGTTTGTACATCCCCTTCAGAATGTTCCAGTTCATGAAATGTTGGTTGTGGTGGGAAATGTTGCACTCAAAAATCTCCAGAATATCTGTTTCGGTTACATTGAGCATGGGTAAATAATAGGCAGAACACCAGGGAGCATTCTTCTTCTTGAAAAGAGCGCCACGGGATCTTGTACTGCAATCTGAGAAAGCAGATAGGTTTTGACAAGTTTAAAGTTTTTACAAAAAGACAGCTCAGCAAAACAAAGGAGCCAGTCGTGAACTTCCAGAATTGGGTGGAGGGAGGGGGAAAGAGAATTCACTTCCCTGTCTGCAACAAAGATGGATTTAAGTTCCTTGCAGTAAACATCTCCAGTGACTTTCCTGGTTCAACTGCATCAAAGCAGTGGTCAAGAAAATGCACCAGTATCTCAACTTCGTCAGAAGACTGAAAGTTCGGCCTGTCACCTGCATCCCTCAACATCTACAGATGCGCAATGGAAAGGATCCTGTCAAGTTTGCAGCACTGTGTGGTACAGGAACTGCTCTGCCCAAGACCACAGCAGAGAGTTTATGCTGTAAACTTTCCAGTAGAATTTGAACACAACCTAATTTACAGACTAAAGTGCTACAGAGCCACAAATCCAATTGCAAATGAGGTGAGATATACCCATTTATTTGTGGAATAGGCAGTGTTCATTGCAGTGTAAACTTTCAGGAAACCCAGGTGCATACAAGAACAGACAATGGACTCTCAAATAAGGCTCAATGGGATTCAATGAGGATCCCTGCTGGCAAAAGTTGGGGCAAGCATTTGGACGGACACCAGCAACCAAAAGACATGCATTCTTACAGTTCCTGCACTTGAAGATCGGAGGCCACTCCCCTTTCCTGTCTCGCTGTCCATCAGAATAAACCACTATTTTACACCCTTCTTCCCATCACAGTATTTATACAGTAATGACCAGCTACTAGAGTTCATTCGATTGTGCAGAAGAGTGCAGCCTACTGTGATCTCCCTATGCCTATTTCATATGGGTATAAATTGTGAAATTGGCCAAATAAGCTGTGGGTTCAACGCCCAGAATCATTTCTGAAACATAGCCCTCAAAGGGTCTAGTGAACACAGTTCTCATTATTTTACAGCATCCCTGTCCCTATTTCATTGGGAAGCATGTAGAAAGATGGTATGAGACAGGCATCATCTATGTTCCTCCTGGCAGCCCATCTCCAGGGAAAGATTCACCAGCATGTCATCTGGAATGTCGCATTTGATCCAGGAGGGTAGGGTTAGTGTATTTTCATAGGAAAGGTGACTGACAGAGATGGGTAGCATTATCAGAGATGAAGACTAGCTAGATCATAGGCAAGATGGACTGACTGGTCCATTTCCATGTTTTATTACTGTGCACGGAATCATACAGGGGCTGAAAGCTTTCCTTCCATGCTGTTATAACTGCAATGTGACAATAATTTATTGAAGTACAAGTTAAAGATGTTCTGACACAATCATCAATACACCTTAATGAATGTTGTTATTTTCCAATTGTCAGTAACATCTGATAGAAAAAATATTTAGTTTAAGTGCCCACTAATTCAACTTCTCCCAAAGGAATACTTTGAATCATTCAGAGAACCGCTTTTTATGCGTAAAAGGTAGAAATATCTTGAAACATCTTGTGAGGAGAGCTTTTCAACAGCAGAACCTTTCTTACTCAATCTTTCATCAGCTTAACTCCAGGACTGAAATAGTTTATTGATTAGATGGAGATGTTTCTCCCTTGAATTCAATGCCAATAACAAGTCCTCAAGGCAGGCTGACTAACGTAAAGATGTAAACATTAACTGAGAGGCAAAAATCTCAGCGATAGGCCATGACAGGAGAGGTGTGGCCCAGCCATCTTGATCTCAAGATGGTGGCGGTGCTGGAGCCGCTGTAACAGCAGCACTGCCGCTAATGCAGACCTGCGGAGATGGGGCCCACCTGCCATCAGCTCCATACAGATGGCCTGTAAATATTAAAAATATTGCACCCTATATACCAGTGCCAATGATCAGCCACAAGGGGTTGCAGACTCCAGGGAAACAGCAGACTGGTGCAGGCTCCAGTAGAAGGGGAGACCACCCTCCCGTTTGAGGAGAAGCAGAGGAGACAATCACAGTGGTGAACCAGTGAGAATTTAGGTATTGAAGAAACACACAGGCTGTTGGAGAGTCAAGCCGAGGAACCCATGCAGTCTGTGGGTTGCTGGCGACTGTGGTTAAGGGATTCACACCAGGCAGCAAACTGCGGGAGACTGGCTCAAGACTGCCAGAAGGGACATCAAGTTTCAGTAGGTGCCGAGGGCACCGAAGGTTTTCTGACTGAGTCCGAGGTTCAGATCTGGAGCTAATGATCTGGACTGGACTCTGTGTGGCTGCGGGGACTGCGGGAGTACTGGACTCTGTGTGGCTGCGGGGACTGCGGGAGTACTGGACTCTGTGTGGCTGCGGGGACTGCGGGAGTACTGGACTCTGTGTGGCTGCGGGAGTACTGGACTCTGTGTGGCTGTGGGGACTGCGGGAGTACTGGACTCTGTGTGGCTGCGGGGACTGCGGGAGTACTGGACTCTGTGTGGCTGCGGGGACTGCGGGAGTACTGGACTCTGTGTGGCTGCGGGGACTGCGGGAGAACTGGACTCTGTGTGGCTGCGGGAGTACTGGAAGCGAATCCATGGACACACAATAATTCTAAGTGGGCTCCCTTATGCTTTTCTTTCTCTGATTGTAAGAGGCACCAGGTAATTTCTGCCGATGGCAAATCTGTCTGCCTTATAGCAGACCAAAGCGAATTTTGTGCGATGTTGCACTGTTTTTTATTATATGACAAAATCTTGAATCTTGAGCCTTGCTCCACCTGCTACTGTCTGTGCTAAGTTGCTAAATTATGCCAGGAGTAGCAGAGTCCAAAAAGATGCAGCCTCATAGAAGATAAATGAAATTTGGTCTGAATTTCAAAAGATGCAAAACTTTTGATATGAAGAAACAAAACCTAACAGAGAAATGTCATCATGAAAAAACATGACATTGGGCTAGCCATTTTCACATGCAAATCTCCTTCCTCACCGCAAGACACAAGGGACTCCAGATGCTAGAATCTGGAGCGAAAAAAAACAATCCACTGGAGGAACTCAGTGGGTCGAGTCATATCAGTGGATGAAAAGAATTATTGGTGCATCAGGTCTTAATGAAGGATTCTTTTACCTTCATCCTTGCTTCTACTTGTTCACTGCTAAAACTTTCAACCCTTGTTCCGTAAATCCGAGGTCATCTAAAACTCAGCTGCAGCTCTTAATTCTCAACGGTCTACAAGATGCTGGAAAGCTGGAGAAACAGACAAAATGCTGGAGAAACCTAGCAGGTAAGGCAGTACCCATGGAAATAAATATTTGGGGTCGGGACCTTTTACTGCGACTTTCTCTCCACGGATACTGCCTAACCCGTTGAATCCTTCCAGCTTCTCATTTAATTTTCTCTAGTTTCTAGCGTCTACGTTGCTTGTATTTCGCGCACGCAATCCAACCATGCCAGGCTATTTTCAACAGAGTACATATTTTTATCAAGCAACATAGTTCTGATAAATTTGGACTGTCCACAACAATTGAGTCAACTGCTGGACATTGAGTTCTTCTCATCAATTCTGAGATGGTAATCCCTAAATTTTAATTGTGCTACGTCAGCTGCCAGAAATTGAAGCTCTGGATTCTGTCCCTAAACATCTCTGTCTCTTTCTGCTGCTGAAGGACATTGCTTAAATTAACCCCCTTAACCAAGTTCAATACTGCCACATGAAGCACAATGCCAAACTTTCTTTGATAATGCTCCTCTGGAGAGTTTTGTTTTTTTATATATATATATATTAAGTCTGCTACGTAAACATAAATTGTTAATGATACATTAACTGTCAGTTGAAGAAACTCTATGGATGTGAATTTTAGGATAAGGCAGGAGCTGAGATCAGGAGATGTTACAAAGTCTCAAATTTTCAACATAGAATTGAGTAATGTCATCCCTGTGTTAGTAACATGAAGAACCTCACAGAAATTTAATGCCCCTCTTGCATGTTGCCAAGAGTCTGGAAGCAGTTCATATTTTAACTTAATCCTGTCCAAAACAGAATTGAAACAACACTGAATTAATTTAATTGTAACTTAGCCAAAAGAAAAATGGCACTGATTGTGAAGATCTGAAATAAAAACAGAAAGAGCACAAAATAAGCAGCCAGTCAGGCAGTGTAACAACATAAGAAATAGGAGCCGGAGTCTGTCATCTGGCCCATCGAGCCTGCTCTGCTATTTAATGAGATCATGGCTGATCTGGCCATGGATTCAGATCCACCTACCCCAGCTCTATCCAAGTGTATATTCAATACAGATAGTCCTCATCTTTCGACCTACATGAGTTACACATATACAACCAATTTTTAAAAAAATATATACTGTACATATGCTGAGATTCTTCATTAAAGGTTCATTTGTTAGTTTTTTTTTGAAAATTTGCTTTAATACCTCATTAAGTTATGTGAATCTGACTTATGACCAATATGAGTTATGGCCAATCCTTTGGTCCCAATTACAGTCATAAGTTGAGGACTACTAGTATATTTAATGAGTCAGCTTCTATTGCTTCCTTGGGTTGAAAAGTCCACAGATTAACTATTCTCTGGGATAAACAGTTCCTCCACCCTAAATCTACTCGCCAAAATTTTGAGGCTGTGACCTTCACTTATTGTTAGGATTGGTGAGAGAAGAAACAAAGCTGAAGTTTCAACCTGATGACCTTTTATCAGAACTGGTAACTTTTCCCACTTCTGATCAATGGTCATTACTTTGAAATGTTGACGGTTGTTCTATGTCATATGCTGCCTGACCTGCTGAGTGTTTCCAACATTCTTGATCTTTATTTCATTTGCAGCTTATGAATTGGCACTTAATCTTGTTGAATATTACACAAGCATTTCCTCTTTGAGATATTTCTTTTGAGAAATGTCTTCTGCAAAATTAAACACGATATCACATCTTGGCACACAGCAGGACTACTTTGAGATGCTCACAATTTTCTGGCAGCCACAGCTGCAGTAAAGTATGAAAATGATCTGCTGTGCAACTTTTCAGCCTGGCCAGGTTCGCTGACTCAGAGAATGTTGTGAGTTTCACTCAAAGATACTATCACAGTCTCGGGTCCATTACTGTTTGTAATAAGGCAGGTCCCAAACAGGTTGTTGATGGGTGATGACATCTTTTTCCTTTTATAAGGCTGCCTGGATGCAGAAGATGCCTCATTATAACATTTGTATGTCTTTCAGAGATGGTCTGCTTTAAACATGAAAGGTTTGGTGAAATGAAACAGTGAATTCAGCTCCAATGAAAACAGCATTCTCTCCATTAAAAGATGTTATACAAAGACATCGATATATGCTCCATTCATGTCACATCATAACATTCTTGTACACCCTTGTATAATTTGACCAGACTTCTGAGAAGGAGGGCCAACAGAGAGGACTGTCTCACTTTGGGGAAATGCTCAGAGACCTTTTCAACTTCGAGACTGGAAATATGCAAATCAGCCTCATCAGACCTTCTGGGATCGGGTGCACAGACAGGCAGCTCATAGCTCTTCCACTTCACCACCAGGCACCCTGTTTACAAAGGGTTCCACCTCTACTATCCTTTTAAGCAATGAGCTGTAGAGGCCAGCAAACTGGGTGATTTCCTTTCAACTCCGTCACCTGGTTTTGACTTTTCTGCAATGGAAATGTTCCTTCCTGTTTACCCAGACTTCAGTTATATTTTCCTTCAGCCTCTTCGGTATCAAGGAAATGACCTCACCTCACAGCAGCTTTCCAGTTCCAACAAGATCCTCATAAAACCTCCTCTCCACCCTTTCAATGTGATCACACCTTCTCTGTAATATACACATAATACTCAGGCTGTGACTTAAATAGTGTTGTATTCATTTTCATTAATTAATTGCCCTAGCCTTTGCTTTGACTACAAGGGGAAAGGATCCTGTTACCCCTTAAAATGTCTTATTAAACTGTTCTTTAGGGATCAATACATATGCACTTGATTCCTCTGCCTTTCCACACCATGCAGTGTACTCCCACGTACTGAGTATTGCCTTTCTTTATCACACCTGCTCTGTTATATCACCATACCTTTCTCTGAAAATAGCAAGGGAGTGCTAAAATTGTTTTTTTTTAAATTTTATTATTGTAAGGATGGTTTATATGAATTTTGTGCTATTTTTTTTTCTTTGGCTTGGCTTTGCGGAGGAAGATTTATGGAGGGGTAATGCCCACATCAGCTGCAGGCTCGTTTGTGGCTGACAAGTCCAATGCGGGACAGGCAGACACGGTTGCAGCGGTTGCAAGGGAAAATTGGTTGGTTGGGGTTGGGTGTTGGGTTTTTCCTCCTTTGTCATTTGTCAGTGAGGTGGGCTCTGCGGTCTTCTTCAAAGGAGGTTGCTGCCTACCGAACTGTGAGGCGCCAAGATGCACGGTTTGAGGCGATGTCAGCCCACTGGCGGTGGTCAATGTGGCAGGCACCAAGAGATTTCTTTAAACAGTCCTTGCACCTCTTCTTTGGTGCACCTCAGTCTCGGTGGCCAGTGGAGAGCTCGCCATACAACACGATCTTAGGAAGGCGATGGCCCTCCATTCTGGAGACGTGACCCACCCAGCACAGTTGGGTCTTCAGCAGCATGGATTCGACGCTGGCAGACTCTTGCCAGCTCGAGTACTTCGATGTTGGTGATGAAGTCATTCCAATGAATGTTGAGGATGGAGTGGAGACAGCGCTGATGGAAGCTTTCTAGGAGCCATAGGTGATGCCGGTAGAGGACCCATGATTCAGAGCCGAACAGGAGCATGGGTATAACAACAGCTCTGTACACACTGATCTTTGTGTATTTCTTCAGGTGGTTGTTTTTCCAGACTCTTTTGTGTAGTCTTCCAAAGGCGCTATTTGCCTTGGCGAGTCTGTTGTCTATCTCATTGTCGATCCTTGCATCAGATGAAATGGTGCAGCCGAGGTAGGTAAACTGGTTGACCGTTTTGAGTTCTGTGTGCCCGATGGAGATGTGGGGGGGCTGGTAGTCATGGTGGGGAGCTGGCTGATGGAGGACTTCAGTTTTCTTCAGGCTGACTTCCAGGCAGATAATGAAGAGCTAATAACCAATTTAAGAATTATGTCCCAATCCGCATCTGATATAGTCAAATTAAAATCCTGTTCCCATGCAATTTTATTTTTAACTAGTGAAGTCTGTTTTAAATATAATAATTTCTCATAAATAATAGATATTAAACCTTTATGAGAAGACATTAAAGTAAAAAAACTTATCACAAAATTGGAATCAGACTCTCTTGGAAAGTCAGAAAGTTGGAATTCAAGAAAATGCCAGATTTGAAAAAACCTAAAAAATTGCGGTTTGGGCAAGTTAAAATAACTGAAACATTGTGACCTACTGTATATCAGAAGACAGAAATAAACCAAGATCTTGGTAGGTATTCTGAGGTTCTCACAACCATCACTTAACCCTGGCTGAGGATTTAATTAATTACTTCCAACCTGTCTTCAAGAATGAAGACATATAAAACCTGTCAGAAAAATTAGAGCATTGAGGGTCTGACAAGAATGAGGACTCAACATATTAAATATTAGTCCAAACTTGCTTCCAGATAAGTTGGTGAACAGGAAGCCAATAAATCACTAGGTTTGGATAATGGAAATTAACAGTTACAGAATTTACAGATCACTACCAAAAATCTTATGAAAATTGTGTGAAAAAAGTCAATAAATAAACACAAAACGTACTTTTTTTAAAATGTATTTCTTTTAAAATTTTTCACATGATGAACCATATTAATCAAAAGACACACAAACATGAATATGTTTGTCATTTTCTCCCCTTTTCCCCCCTCCCACCCCCCTCCAAACCCCTTAAACGTTCAACATATACAATACAATAAACCCATCAAACAATGTCATCACACAATGAAAATAAACAAGAAAATTGTGTCATCTACTTTTATACACTGGGTCAGTTCATTTCGTCTTCTTTTCATTCTATCATTTTAGGGGGTGAAGGTCCGCAGTAGGCCCTCTCTGTTGTGTTCCATGTACGGTTCCCAAATTTGTTCAAATAATGTGACTTTATTTTTTAAATTATATGTTATTTTTTCCAATGGAATACATTTATTCATTTCTATGTACCATTGCTGTACTCTCAGGCTCTCTTCTGATTTCCAAGTTGACATTATACATTTTTTTTGCTACAGCTCGGACTATCATAATGAATCTTTTTTGCGCTTCATCTAGTTTTGAGCCTAATTCTTTTCTTCTTATATTACTTAGAAGAAAGATCTCTGGATTTTTTGGTATGTTGCTTTTTGTGGATTTTATTTAATATCTGATTTAGATCTTCCCAAAATTTTTTCACTTTCTCATATGCCCAAATTGCATGTACTGTTGTTCCCGTTTCCTTCTTACAGCGAAAACATCTATCTGATACTGTTGGATCCCATTTATTTAACTTTTTGGGTATGATATATAGCCTATGTAACCAATTATATTGTATCATGCGTAACCTCGTATTTATTATATTTCTCATAGTTCCAGAGCATAACTTTTCCCATATTTCATTTTGTATCTTTTTCCCACTTTTGTTTGGGTTTATAGCTTATTTCATCATTTTCTTTCTCTTGCACCTTGATGTACATGTTTGTTATAAATCTTTTAATTATCATTGTGTCTGTAATCACATATTCAAAGCTGCGTCCTGCTGGTAATCTCAGTCTGCTTCCCAATTTGTCCTTTAAGTAGGTTTTCAGTTGGTGATATGCAAACATTGTACCATGAGTTATTCCATATTTGTACTTCATTTGTTCAAATGATAATAAATTATTTCCCAAAAAACAATTTTCTATTCTTTTAATTCATTTTCTCTCCCATTCTCTAAAGGAAAGGTTATCTATTGTGAAAAGAATTAGTTGATTTTGCGACAATAATAATTTTGGTACAGGATATATTAAAAAAGCTACTGAATAATAAAATGCCTGGAGAGGACGGACTCCCAATAGAATTCTATAAAGCATTTAAAGAGTTATTCATTCCTCCTCTCCTGGAAGTAATGAACCGGATTGAAGAAACGCAAAACTTGCCAGATTCATGTAAAACAGCAATAATTACAATAATACCAAAGATGGGGAAAGATCCACTAACACCAGCATCGTATAGACCAATATCTCTACTTAACTCAGATTAGAAGATAATAGCTAAACTATTAGCAAACAGATTGGCCGACTGTGTACCAAATAGTAAAACTAGATCAAACTGGATTTATTAAGAAAAGACGAACAATGGACAATATCTGTAAGTTCATTAACTTAATCCATGCAGTACAAGGAAATAAGATGCCAACAGTGGCTGTTACTTTAGATGCAGAGAATGCCTTTGACAGGGTAGAATGGAATTATTTATTCAAAATATTAGAGGTTCAACCTACCAGAGAAATATATTAATTGGATTAAAGCATTATATAAGGGACGAATGGCGAAGGTGACAGTAAATGAATATATATCAAACCAATTTAAATTAAGCAGGTCAACTAGACAGGGATGTCCACTATCTCCCTCACTGTTTGCTTTAGCTATAGATCCCTTGGCAGAACTGATAAGAACAGAAAATAAAATAAAAGGGATAAAAATAAAAGAGAAGGAATATAAAATCAGTCTATTTGCAGATGACATCATAGTATACTTAAAAGAACCAGAATTATTCATAAAAGAATTACATAAGAAATTGAAGGAATATGGAGAAATATCGGGGTACAAAATCAACGCAAATAAAAGTGAAGTGATTCGGATTTCACAAAGTTTAGAAAAGAATCACCATTTAAATGGCAAACACAAGCAACCCGATACCTAGGTATTAGACTAGATAATAATCTAGGCCATCTATACAAATTAAATTATCAGCCATTAATGAAGAAATTACAAGATGACTTAGAACATTGGAAAGATTTACCACTAACACTGATAGGAAGGGTACATTGCATTAAAATGAATATCTTCCCAAGGATACAATACCTATTTCAATCGTTACCAATTCCCTTAACAGAGAAATTCTTGAATGAACTAAAGAGAATAATAAGGAAATTCTTACAGAAAGGGTGGAAACAGAGGATAGTGCTAAATAAATGAACAGAATGGTACAATCAAGGTGGTTTGCAGCTACCAAACTTAAAACATTTTTTATAGATCAACACAATTAAGATATCTATCAGATTTTTATCAAACAAGGGAAAAACCAGATTGGACCAGGTTAGAGCTAGATAAAATAGGGGAGAAGGCAGAACATATACTTTATACGTGGGATGAAAAACTGGTGCAACATAGAAGTTCACCAGTACTCCACCATCTGCTCAACGTTTGGAAGAAGATTCACGTAGAAAGGAAAGAAACAAATTACAAACTTGTATTTCTAGATGCATATACAGATGATGCAGCTTTGCATAACAGAAAAATCACATCACTATTCATGTTCAAGGAATGCCACCCTTTCCATAATGCAGAGTATTTGCACATTTTACACTGTTTGTGAAATTTCTTCCATTGCATCCAAAGGAGCAACAACAGAGGCAATGCCCAGCGGGAGACCAAATCTGCTGCATAGGGTTTATGGGTAGCTTTTCCTCAACATGGTCAAACATTGTCTCAATTGGGAATCGTGTTGAGAATGTGCCCACTGTAAGTAGTTGTCATCTGTGGATAGATGGATACTCCTGGACTTTACTGCTGTTACCACATTCTGGTTCTGATATCCAGTTCCATTGACTTCAAACTAAGGAATCTGAAGACAACAGTGCAGATGTGTTCCCTGTGAGCTTTGTAGATATCTTCCACTACTAGAGAGGCACGTAGAACATAATTAGGTTGTCAAGAAGAATAAAAGGTAACTGCCACTCCAAAAGAAAATACACATTGGTAAAGAGGTGACAGCAAAATCCTGTTCTGATAGACATGTGGAAAGGTGGCTAACAGAACAAGTGGCTGGCTCCACTGTTCATGACAGCTTTTCTATAATAACTACTCCTTGAGAAAGTAAAAGCCCCACATTGTGGCCACCTCGTAGATTGACCCTAACTGCCTCTGTTAGCTGACAACAACAAAAAATCTCTCTGATTTTGAGCACAGAATCACTTTGGCTCAAAGCAAGCAGCCTTTTAAGCTGACAATCATTCCTAAACATTCTTGACAGGTAAACACCATTTGACTTAATTGAGACTGTCAGACAGGTTAGTTGATCTTTAGATGGAGGCTCAGCTCAGCAATAATTTTGGCCTCTTTGAAATGACCTTCATTCGACACTCATAATCAATAGAAAAAAATCTCTCAAAGGAGAAGAGGGCAAAACTAAATCATCGCTGCTTTATATTGAATCTGATTAAATTCAGCACTGAATTTCCTCCAAAGTTTCTTTCTAGATGGACAATTTAAATTCACTGTTTACATTGAATGTTCTTTTGAGTTCAGGATAAAGTGAGTTTTAAAAAAAAATCACACATTAAAAGGCTGGTCATTGCATGCTAAGAACACATGAGGAGTTACTTTTAGGTGATTTTATCTTGACCAGGTTGCTTTACAATCAGGCCTAAATTTAGTTTCTAAAGCACTAGGATTAATGTTTTAAAAATGTTTGAAACTATCTTCAAGAAAAACAACAGAGAAATGAGCAGGAATGAATTCAGGAGGTCAATCAAGACAAGCAATTATTGAATACTAATAAAATGATGACAAACGTAAAGGAGCAAAAGGATCTTAGAGGCCATGTTTGAAACTTCCTGAAGGTAACGTGATTGGTAGATAACGTGGTTTCCAATAAATGCTGTCAACCATTCAGTGTAAAAATTTGCAATTAACACAAAAGCAAGGTGGTTTGCTTTTGAGATGCTGATGCTCAGTGTTTAAAAAAATAATTCATAAATGTGAAGCTGAAGAGGTTGGTAAGCATGTGAGGGACAGGAAAAGAAGCACCAACTAAGGAGGTAAAGATTTAATTTTTCTAGTAGCTTTCAGAACCTCAGCACATCCCAAATCAATTTCTGACCAAAGAGGTGAGATGGAGGAAGCAGGGTGGAGCATTCACCAAGGTTCTCTTAATGTTGCTGAAATGGAGATGGTGGAGTGCTTTGTTTTTCAAAGTAATTATCACCCATCACCTGCACTGGCCCAACCACATTGATCCAATCGTCAGAAGCCTGAGGAAATGAGGCTAGTCCCCAGTTTCCCTTACGAATTGTTATGGATACATCACAGGAAATGTTCCTATCCAGATGAATCACAGCTTGGGATGAAAACTGCTCTGCCCAAGGCCTTAAGAAAATACAGAGAGTTGTGGACACAGCTCAGGTCATCACACAAACTGATCTTGCCTCCATCAACTCCATTTTCCCACCTCACTGCCTTGGGAAAGCTGCCAACATGCTAATGGACAGACCCCACCGGTCACAATCACTTCTCCCCCTTCCTCATGGGCAAAAGATACATATAACCATATAACTATTTACGGAGTGGAAACAGGCCATGTTGGCCTTTCGAGTCCGTACCGGTTCACTGATTTTGTGTGACCTCTTCATGAGCAGACACAATTCCAGATTCAAGGACTGCTTCTTTTCATCTGTTAAGTGGACCTCCTATGGAGCATAAGATGATGCTTTGCAATGGTTAACTGTACTGCACTCTTTCAACACTATACACCACACTATTATTTTAACACTTCTATCTTTCTTCTTGCACTACCTGCTGTACTACGTAAAGGTTGACCTGTCTAGACAGCGCCAAAAACAAATCTTCACTGTATATTGGTGCACATGATTTTCAAATTCAACATGCACAGACAAGCTGCAATGTTACAGTGTGATATCAGAGAGAATCCAAGCTACTCTTTGAGTTAATATAGTGGGATAGCTTGATCACATAGAAACCTCAGCTCAATGTGTGGCGATCCAGTTGCACGGTGTCTATCATTATCACATTTCGTAAGAACACCATTGTGTTTTTTTTTTACATTTTATGCAAATATAAAGACAAGCACTGCAGGTGGGCAGCTTGACTGATTTGGGTAGAGATTTGTCCGATTAAGTTATCTATTCTAAATTAAAACCAAGCGAGCAGGCTACTGCCTCCCTTCATCTGAGCAGTTGATAGCATGGGTGAAAGGATAATCCTTTGCCACCTTGGAAATTGACATTTGAGATAAGTGGAAACTTTTATGAGGTTCAAATTCATCCACACAGAACAACATAATGGAAGAGATGGGAAACACACCAGACACAACTAAAGAGCAGCATATTGCACCATAAGAACAAAAGAGTTGGTCATTCGGCTCATCAAGCCTGCTCCACCATTCAATAAGACAGCCGCTGATCCGAATCATGGACTCCACTTACCCCACTGTTCCCCATAATCTTTAATTCCTCTGTTCTTCAAAACTCTCTCTGTTTCTTAATTACATTCAATGAGGCAGCCTCGACTGCCTCCTTGGGCAGAGTTCCACAGATTCACTACTCTCCAACAGAAGCAGTTCCTCCTCATCTCAGTTTTAATCTACTCCTCTGAATCTTGAGCCAATATCCTCAAGATTGTGAAGCTGGGAAATTGAAGACGTTGCCACCCACTGCATGCACCTAATCCTAGCAACATGGCTCTGCACCAACAAGCCTTACCTCTAATGTCACAGCAAACATCTCTCCCGGTGTGAAGTGTCCCATTTCCACATATCCTCAAAGATCTCATGAATAGTTGGTCTGCCACTGGAGACAAGCTTCAGTGGTGGTAATCATATATCTGCATGTCATCGTCTCAGATGATATGTCCTGGGGCCTCCATGTCATTGCAATCAGAATCAGAATTTATTGTCATGAAATTCAGTGTTTTGCAGCTCATGAAGAAGGCTTGCCAGTGGTTAGATTTCATGAGGAATTTGAGGAGATCTAGCATGTCACCAAAGACTACCAAATATTTAGACAAGTATACTGTAAAGACCATTCTGTCTGTTTGCATCTCTGTCTGGAATGAAGATGCCAATGAACAGGTCACAACAAAACACCAAAGAGGTATTAACTTGGCCAGCAACATCATGGGCACTCGTTTTCATTCCATCAAGGGCATCTACAAGAGGCAGTGTCTTAAGAGGTAGCCTCTATCCTCTAGAACCCTTACCACCCAAGTCAGGCCCTCTTCACTCTGCTACCACTGGGGAAAAGGTACAGTAGCCAGTGGACCAAAGGCAGCTTCTTCCTCCCTTGCAACAGATTCCTGAATGGACAACGAACCATCACTTTATCCTATTTTCTTGCACTATTTATTTCTCTTTGAAATGTGATTTATAGCAATGTTTGTACTGTGATGCCGCAAAACAATGAACTTTGTGACATGTTCATGACAAATTCTGATTCTGACCTGTACATCATGTCAACCCTGTTCAACATACAGGGACTTGAATCCATTTGAGGAGTGGGCAGTTCTATCTGCAGTCAATTAAAAACAAATTCTGATTTCATTCCCCACCATGACCTTAAGCAATGAATTCAGGTGGATTGTACATTGCTCAACTATTAGAAAAGAGGTACCTTAAGGTGTAAATAGATGTTGATTCCCTGAGAAATATTAGACAAATGATTGCCAATGCCAATTAGCCACTTAGTTTTTTTTATTCTTTTTCGGGGTTGAGGCATCACTGACAAGACCAGTATTACTCATCCCTAATTCCTCTTGGGCACGTGAACTACTGCAGTGCTTTGAACATAAAGATGATGAGAGGAGTCACGTGATGGAGTAGTGGCTGGTAGGAGAATACCAGCCCTCTCCAGAAAAGGAAAAAAGTGAAGAAAAAACAAAGCCCCAGACACACAAATCATAACAAATAAAAAATAAAGGTGTGGATAAAATGGCACCAAAGAAAGAAAAGCCAAAAACCACAGGAAGACGCCAGAAGAGAAGGGTGAAGGTCTTACCTGCACGAAAAAGCAGGGACCGGCTGTGGAAAGAGGAGCCCACCCCCCGAGGTTAGTGGAGACCCCACAGGGTCGCAACCTACTAACCGCAGGACTGCAAAAATGGCTCACAGAGCCAAACAGGGATGCGCAACTGCGCACAAAAAGGACAACACTGACAGTAGGGCTCCCAGCTGGAAGATAAAGAAAACAACAGGAATGGGAGGGGTGAGAATGAAAAAAGGAAACAAAAGACACAACAGATAACCAACCCAGAAGAAGAGGACCAACATCAAGACACCATGGAAAAAAAAACCCAACGAACTGAGACAAGCAGCTCAACAAGAAAGTCTAAAGAGACACAGATATAAGGAAGAGAAATAGAAGGCACAAACCCAAGAGCAGACACAGAAGAAGAAGAAGACCAAGCTCTGCACAGAGGAATAGGAGGTAAAATTAATGGACAATACATAGATAAAAAAATTTCAAGAACAAATGAAAGCATTAAAAGAATGGCTGACACTAGAATTTAGTGAAATGAAAAGAAAAAGTGAGTAGAGTAGAGCTGGTCATAATAGATGTAGGAAAAGATTAGAAAATGTGGAAGAACGTGTAATGGCAGTAGATATGGAAGTGAACGACTTAAAAAAAATTGGAAGAAAGTGATAAAAAAGTTAAAGAAACAGGAGTTGTTAGCTCAGAAGATGGATATAATGGAAAACTACAGTAGGCAAAGCAATATAAAGATAGTGGGCCTTAAGGAAGATGAAGAAGGCAAAGATATGAAAGGATTTATAAAAGAATGGATCCCAAAGGTCCTGGGAATGCCAGAAATGCAGGAAGGAATGGAAATAGAAAGGGCACACAGAACATTAGCCCTGAAACCACAGTCACAACAAAAAACAAGATCCGTTTTAGTAAAATTCCTGAGACACATGACAAGAGAAAATATATTGGGGAAGGCGGTGAATAAAATGAGAGAAGACAAAAAAACCACCGGAGTACAAAGGTCAAAAAAAATTTTCTACCCAAACATAAGTTTTGAGCTCCTGAAGAAGAGGAAAAAGTTTAACGCAGCAAAATTGATCCTATGGAAAAAAGGCTATAAATTTATGTTAAGATTTCCAGCGGTGCTTAAAATAGTTATCCCGGGGCAGCAAAACAGACTGTTCTCGGATCTGGAGAAAGCACGAGAATTTGCAGAACACTTACAAGACTGAAAGAGAGATGAAGAGATGTAACAAGAACAAAGAACGACAACAAACTACATATAAAGAAGTAAAAATAATGTATAAGTAAGAACTAAAGGAGGGAAGAAAAGGGAAGTAAGGGAGAAGGGGGGAAAAAGAGGAGGGGGTTAAAAAAAATAAATAAATAAAACATAAAAAGAAAAAGAGAAGAAATGAGGGGGGGATTTGTTGTAATGTGAAGATAAAATGGCACCAAAGAAAGGTGGGAGTTGGGTGGGAGGGAGTTGGGTGGGAGAGAATAACAGTCACTGCGAAATCAGTTGACAACTGCGAACGGGTTCACGGTCTAAATGGAGAGGGGAGTTGTGGTTGCCCGGCAAGGGACAAAGTGGGACTCAGAGGGGGGGGAACATTTGGGGTTAAGGGAATTTTAGATGTGGGAATGGTTGAAATATTTTATGTTTTAGAAGTGTTGTCATACAGAGTGTTCAAAAAATGAAAATTGAGAAATGGAAATGGGAAAAAGGGGAAAGGTGGTGGTGAGGAAACTGAAATGAGATGTAAACAAAGTATGAAATGGCCATGTTGAACTATATGACTATAAATATTAATGGAATACATAAACAAATCAAAAGGAAGAGGCTATTAAATTTACTGAAAAAATAAAAAAAATTGATATAGCATTCATGCAGGAAATGCATCTAACTGAAGTGGAACACAAGAAATTAAGGAGAGACTGTGTAGGGGACGTAACGGCAGCATCATATAACTGAAAAGCCAGAGGTGTAGCTATATTAATCAATAAAAATGTACCAATCAAAATAGAGGAGGAAATAATAGATCCAGCAGGGAGATATGTAATGATAAAGTGTCAGATATATTCAGAATTTTGGAATTTGCTCAATATATATGCACCTAATGAAGAGGATCAAAAGTTTATGCAAGATATCTTTTTGAAGATTGTAGATACACAGGGGAATATATTAATAGGAGCAGACTTTAACCTTAATTTGGATTCAAAGATGGATAAAACTGGACAAAAGACTAGCAGAAAGAACAAAGTAGCCAAATTTATGGTTAAATCAATGGAGGAAATGCAACTTTTGGATATATGGAGGAGACAACACCCAAAATAGAAGGAATACTCATATTATTCAAGTAGACATAAAACATACTCAAGGATTGACCTGTTCCTGTTGTCAGCCCATATACAAGGGAGAGTTAGGAAAAAGGAATATAAAGCTAGATTGTTATTGGGTCACTCACCCATTTTATTAGCAATAGAACTGGAGGACATCGCACCGAGAACGTATAGATGGAGATTAAACTCCATGCTATTTAAAAGACAGGATTTTAGAGAATTCATTGAGCACCAAATTAAAATGTACTTTGAAATAAATACAGAATCAGTGAAAGATAAATTTATATTATGGGATGCTATGAAAGCCTTCATCAGAGGGCAGATAATAAGTTATGTAATTAAGATGAAGAAGGACTATAATCTGGAAATAGAACAGCTGGAAAGGAAAATAGTAAATACAGAAAAATAACTAGCAACAAGGGAAGATACAACAAAAAGAAGAGAATTGGCAGACAAAAAAATAAAATATGAAATACCACAAACTTATAAGGTGGAGACGAACATAATGAAGACAAAGCAGAAGTATTATGAGCTAGGAGAAAAAACACACAAAATACTAGCTTGGCAGCTTAAAACAGAACAAGCTAAAAGAACGGTATTGGGATCAAGGAAAAAGGACAGACAAATTACATATAACCCAACAGAGATCAATGAAAAATTCAAGGAATTCTACGAGCAATTATACTGAACTGACAACAAAGGGAAAGCAGACAAAATAGATGAGTTTCTATCGAAAATTGAACTACCGAAATTGCAAGAGGAGCAAAACAAACTGATAAAACCATTTGAAATAGAGGAAATGCAGGATATTTTATAAAAGCTACCGAACAATGAAATGCCTGGAGAGTACAGACTCCCAAAAGAATTCTATAAAAAATTTAAAGAGTTATTAATTCTTCGTCTCCTGGAAGTAATGAAAAAGATAGAAGAAACACAATACTTGCCAGAGTCATATAAAACAGCAATAATTACAATAATACCAAAGACGGGGAAAGATCCACTAACACCTGCATCGTATAGACCAATATCTCTACTTAACTCAGATTAGAAGATAATAGCAAAACTATTAGCAAACAGATTGGCCGACTGTGTACCAAAAATAGTAAAATTAGATCAAACTGGATTTATTAAGAAAAGATGAACAACGGACAATATCTGTAAATTCATTAAATTGATCCATGCAATAGAAGGAAATAAGACGCCAACAGTGATGGTTGCTTTAGATGCAGAGAAACCCTTTGACAGGGTAGAATGGAATTATTTATTCAAAGTACTTCAGTGGATCAACCTACCAGAGAAATATATTAATTGGATTAAAGCATTATATAAGGGACTATTGGCAAAGGTGACAGTAAATGGATATATATCAAACCAATTTAAATTAAGCAGGTCAACTGGACAGGGATATCCACTATCTCCCTCATTGTTTGCTTTAGCTATAGAACCCTTGACAGAACTGATAAGAACAGATAATAAAATAAAAGGGATAAAAATAAAAGAGAAGGAATATAAAATCAGTCTATTTGCAGAAGACGTTATAGTATACTTAACAGAACCAGAATTATCAATAAAAGAATTACATAAGAAATTGAAGGAATATGGAGAAATATCGGGGTACAAGATCAATACAAATAAAAGTGGAGTGATGCCAATTAATAATGCGGATTTCACAAAGTTTAAGAAAGAATCACCATTTAAATGGCAAACACAAGCAATCCGATACCTAGGTATTAGACTAGATAATAATCTAGGCCATCTGTACAAGTTAAAATATCAGCCATTAATGAAGAAATTACAAGATGACTTAGAACATTGGAAAGATTTACCACTAACACTGATAGGAAGGGTAAATTGCTTTAAATTGCATTAAAATGAACATCTTCCCAAGGATACAATACCTATTTCAATCATTACCAATTCCCTTAACAGAGAAATTCTTCAATGAGCTAAAGAAAATAATAAGGAAATTCTTATGGAAAGGGGGGGAAACCAAGGATAGCGCTAGATAAATTAACAGTATGGTACAAACAAGGGGGCTACAGCTACTAAACTTTAAGAATTATTATAGAGCAGCACAATTAACATATCTATCAGATTTTTATCAAACAAGGGAAAAACCAGATTGGACCAGGTTAGAGCTAGATAAAATAGGGGAGAAGGTACCAGAACATATACTTTATAAGTGGGATGAAAAACTGGTGCAACATAGGAATTCACCAGTTCTGCACCATCTGCTCAACATTTGGAAGAAGATTCACGTAGAAAGGAAAAAAACAAATTACCAACTACCAAAATTATTATTGACACTAAATCAACTAATCCCTTTCACAATAGATAACCTTTCTTTAGAGAATGGGAGAGAAAAGGGATCAAAAGAATAGAAAATTGTTTTCTGGGAAATAATTTATTATCTTTTGAACAAATGAAGTACAAATATGGTATAACTCACGGTACAATGTTTGCATATCACCAACTGAAAACCTACTTAAAGGACAAATTGTGAAGCAGGCTGAGGTTACCAGAAGGAAGAAGTTTTGAATATGTGATTACAGACACAATGATAATTAAAAGATTTAAAACAAACATGTACATCAAGCTGCAACAGAAAGAGAACGATGAAATAAGCTGTAAACCCAAACAAAAGTGGGATCAAAACATAAAGATAAAAAATGAAAAATGGGAAAAGCTATGCTCCAGAACTATGAGAAATACAATAAACACAAGGTTACGCATGATACAATATAATTGGTTACACAGGCTATATATCACACCCAAAAGTTAAATAAATGGGACCCAACAGTATCAGATAGATGTTTTCACTGTAAGAAGGAAATGGGAACAACAGTACATGCAATTTGGGCATGTGAGAAAGTGGAAAAGTTTTGGGAAGATCTAAATCAGGTATTAAATAAAATCACAAAAAAGCAACATACCAAAAAAATCCAGAGATCTTTCTTCTAAGTAATATAAGAAGTAAAGAACTAGGCCTCAAATTGGATGAAGCACAAAAAAGATTTATTATGATCACCTTAGCTGTAGCAAAAAAATGTATAATGTCTACCTGGAAATCAGAAGAGAGCCTGAGAGTACAGCAATGGTACATGGAAATGAATAAATGTATTCCATTGGAAAAAAATAACATATAATTTAAAAAATAAAATCACAGTATTCGAACAAATTTGGGAACCGTACATGGAACAAAACAGAGAGGGCCTACCGCGGACCTCCACCCCCTAAAATGATAGAATGAGAAGAAGACAAAATGAACTAACCCAGTATGTAAAAGTAGATGACATTGTGTGATGACATTGTTTGATGGGTTTATTGTATTGTATATGTTGAACGTTTAAGGGGTTTGGAGGGGGTTGGGAGGGGGGAGGGAAGGGAGGGGGGGAGAAAATGACACTGTATATTCAACAGGGAAATGTTTGTGTGTATTTTGGTTAATATGGTTCATAGTGTGAAAAATAAACATTTTTTTTTTAAACATAAAGTTGATGGCACAGCTCATTGTTTGATTACTCTCTCCTCCATTGGTGCAACAAATAGATTTTTAAAACAACTCAGAGATCATAATTAATAAGAATAGTTGGATGTTTCCCAAAATTCCATACCTATGAAATAAACTTAATTCCACATTTGTCTTGGTGAGATTTGAACTTGAATCTCTGTTGTTTTTTACCTTATGACCAACGGTATTTGGTCATTTCTCTTTCAAGTTCAATTTCAAGTTTATTTGTCATCCCATTGTACCAGTATAACCTGACGAAACATCATGTTCTGGTCCACGGTGAAGAACACACAAACAGATATAACACACATACAGACAAACAGAACATAGACACAGTACGTATATTAAAATAAATATTCTTAATAAACAGTAGATTCATAGAGTGTTGTTTTTAGCAATCTAACTGCCTATGGGAAGAAACTATCTCAGCCTGGTGGTTTTGGCTCTAATATTCCTGTATCTCTTTCTCGAAGGGAGTCGCTGGAAGATACTGTGTGTGACTTGGTAGGGGTCCTTACAGATTTTGTGAGCATCCTTTAAACAATGAACTTGAAAAATCCCACAAATTGGTGGGGGGGGGGGACCCCAATGATTTTCTCTGCTGCTTTTATGGATCTGTGGATTGACCTTCCATCCAGAGCTCTACAGCAACCATACAACATTGTGATGCAGATGGCCAGGACAACCTTAACAGAGCTCTTGTGGAAAGTTGTCAGAATGGTGGCCAGTAGCCTTGCCTGCCTCAGCCTCCTAAGGAAGAGCAATTGTTGTTGTGCCTTCCTGACAAGTGAGGGAATAGTGTATGTCCAGGATAGGTCACTTCTTAAGTGGACTCCAAGGAATTTGGTGCTCTCCAATTTCTTCACTACCAAGGTATTAATGTGTAGTGGAGGGTCCACAATCATCTCCTTTAACTTATTCGCATTGAGTCTCAGGTTATTATCTCAGGTGAGATTTTTCATAGATGCTGCCTGACCCACAGAGTGTTTGTAATGTTTCTTGTCTTTATTAATTAAGGTGTCTGCATTACTTTCCTGGTAACAAAACAATCAGGCCCACCACACCACAGTTCTCTTAGCACTGCCCCCAATCAGGAGGGTAAAGGTACAAAGTTAAAGTTACTGATTTGCTGGATAAGGTGCAAAATTAAACTTTTCACTGTACTATAGGGAACTTGAACTGAAATGAAATGACTTGAACAAATCATCCTCTCAGACTTGGACAAGTTATAAAGAACCACAGCACAATTGAAAGCAAACTGAGCCCCTTCACAAGAGGTCCCAACTAACCAAGATTCTGTGGCAATATCAAAAGAATTGAGGAAAATATTCTCTGTCTTGCTAAAAATTCCTCCTTCAAAAAACATTAAATTCTCTGGTGTCTTGATTTTCCATCAAGTTATGTTTAAGTTAAATTCCCTGCATGATTTGGAATATATTGTAATATTTTGAAAAGATGTGATTAATGTAAGTGATCACTCCCTACTATACAGGCATAGAATAATTTGTTTAAGAAAATATTAAAATCTTAAATTTTATACACAATTCTGACAGAATATTTTTCAAATTTCAATGAGCAATGAAAACCTGCTTAAATGCAGAAAATGATGGAAAACATTCTGCAGTCCAAAGCACCTGCCCCAGAGAAAGCAATGGGGACAATCTCAATAGATCAGGTTAACATGAGTAAAACATGAACATCTGCAGACACCATGATCATAGTAAAAAATACAATGCTGGAGAAAGTCAGCAGGTCAACCGTTATATAGCAAAGAGAAAGATACATAACCAATGTTTCGGGCTTGAGCCCTTCATCATGAGGAAAATCTTGATTTTTTTTTAGGTAGGGGCAGCATGGTTAGCACAATGCTGTGACAACGTCAGCATTCCTCTGTGAGGAATTTGTATCTGAGTGGGCTTTCCCTGGAGACTCCGCTTTCCTCCCACCATTCAAAAACATTTTGGGGGTAGTCGGTCATTCGGGTGTAATTGGGTGGCATGGGCTAGTGGCTCATAATGGGCTATTACCATACAGTATGTCTAAATTTTTTTTTAATGTAGGCAGGCGCCATGCATCTTTACCTTTGCTGTTCCCCAGTTGTGGGCACATTATCTAAACATCTCACATGCCTGAATGCTTGCCTACATTTTGTTCATACCTTGAAGAAGGGCTCAAGCCTGAAACATTGGTTATGTATCTTCATTATCTAAAGTACACTGTTTGACCTTTTGAGTTTCATCCAGCATTATGTTTTTAGATCAAGTTAACAATTCATTTCTGGCATCCCATGCAAGACCTCAAATGGCAACACAACCATTGGTCTTTCCTCAAGGAACTAAAAGCACAAGGAAATATTGGAGCAGTCTGAATTACTGTAACATCAACAATTACCGTAAATACAATGCAAAAAAAAATTTATACCGAAATTCAAACTCAAAGTAGGGGATCGCATTATACACGAGGTTATTAGTTTAACAATTTTTTTCTGCCAGGTTTAACGACCAGTAAGGTTATCAGCAGCTGCCTACATTGATGGCAGCACAACTAGGTTGGGCGGGGGAGAGAGATGGCAGTGCAAATTGAGCGGGCGAGGGGGAGAGAGACGTCAGCGTGACTCAGTCAGGCAAGGGGAGGGGGTCGTATTATACATGGGGATAAAATTTTTCTCCCTTTTTCCCCTCAAAAATGGGGGGGGGGGGTCACATTATACACGAAATGCATTATACACAAATATTTACAGTACATTGCTGCAACAAGGGTCCAAGCTTGATGTTAAAAGTGTTTACTTTTGCCTTCACACACGCAGTGCAGAATTTATTGCCTGTTCTTGAATGCCTTGTTGATGAGTGAGCCATTTCACCGAAGGACAACCACATTGGTCTGGTTCCAAAACTGCACATGAATCAGATTGGGTGTTACCCATAATCTGTGATGGGTTTTTAGAAAAGTCAGGTTTGTACTTTAGTAGGGAAACTTTTTTTAGGTGGAGGTTGAGTTAATTAACTCAATTTAAATGTGTAATTTGACATGGTGAGATTTGAACTTCCATCGCTGAATCATTAGTCCAGTCTCTGGATCGCTGGTTATGTAGACTGCACTGAGGAAAGCCAATCAGACATTTACATTGTGCATTTCAAGGCTGCTTTGGTTCTTCGACTGAACCATCTTTCATGGAATAGTCCTTACCGTGTCATTTTTACATTTGCTGGCCCTTTCACAACTCAAAAGTGCCAAGTACCATTTGCTATATTTAAAAAGGGAGGATTTGATTGACCGAAGCATTACAATCCTTCCACTTCCACTCACAATAGAGTGCAGGACGTAGATATAGGACAAGGCAGCAGTCCATTAACATCGACTTTTCTGGTTTCTGTTAAACCCCTCACACCCACCCACCCCCCCCCCCCCGCCATCTTCTTCCCCTGTCTGATTTCCTTTAGTTCTCTCCCTCTTTTCCTTTTTCTCTCTCTGTCTCCATTCAAATAGCCAAAATCAATTCTCACCTTCCCCCCTTATCATATCCAATTAATACCTTTTGTTTGATAGTCTGGATTCATTGATCTTCCATTCTTTCCTTTTTGTCACTCAGACTTTATTGAGATGCCTGTTTGCTTCTTCCTTATACCTCAGGCCTGAAACATCTTTGCCTCCTATAGATGCTGCAAGACCGGTGAGTTCCTCTTGCATTTACTGTGTGTTTTTCGGTGTCTGCAGCAACCATGATGCTAGACTTTGGTACGTTAAATCTTTGAATCCATTGTGATGTTAAAACTCTGAAAATACAATGGGAGAAGTAGAAGTTTGTGAGTAATACTGAACTTTAGCTGGACCTGAAGTGTCCAGCACACAAGCTGCAGAAACATAGAAAAAGGAGTATGGACACTTCAATACAATAGCTCTTAATGCCTTCTAAATCGTGAAATTTACCTCTCTCCTTCTGAGACTCATTTAGGGATTTGCAGTCAAGATTACTTTGCGAATTTTCACATGATGAAGCTCAACTAACAACGAAACACAAATAATACAGTCTCTGCCTGTTATTTAAATAGTGGTAGATTGGAAATACTGCCTGTTTCCTTATATTATTCCCTCAGTAAGATGGGGAGTGTTAGCTGCTCATTTAAATGAGCTTTGTTAAACAAAAGCGCTAGCAGCACCATCTCTACTGTGTACTTACTCCCACAATGGTAAACCAACTCTGCATTTGGGAGCTAAATACAGAGAGCAATTAGTCACATGCTACCATTCTTCAAAGGTCCACACAGCAAGGAGTTGATAAGCTACACATGTGCTTAATTGGATTGTGATTCACTGGAAACAGAACTGAAGACAAAAGATGGAGACCCCACTGTTTGGCAACAATAGTTGATCTGTTTAAAAAAGGGAGATCCTCTTAATTCAAATGGGACTTTGGAAATTGTCAATATATCTCCGAGTTGTGAATAAACCAGCCCCCTTTAAATATATGCCCCTCGCATAGCTTTCATTAACAAGCTCGAAATGTTAGTTATGTATCTTTATTTTTACCCTTGTAAATTGTGAAAGCTTTAATTCTAAGGAACTTCAGAACTGAGATGCCACGCAAATCCTTGGTATTAAGGATGATCCTCAAATTTCAGGCTTATTGTCAAGAGTTCTTATATGGTATCACATACAACCCTAAGATTTTCCTGTTGGCGAGGCAAAATTACCACTTATTGGTAGTGCAAAAAACTGTACTCAGTGTACACATCAACAAAATGTCTGCAATACAGAGAAAAAAAATCAATCAAATGCAAAATTAAGAGTCCTTAAAAGAGACCCTGATTGAGTTTGTGTTTGAGGAGTTTGAAGGTGGAGGAGTAGCAGCTATTCTTGATCATGGTGGTGTGAATCTTGTGAAACCTATACCTCGTTCCTGATGGTGGCTGTGAGATCAGAGCATGTGTTGCGTGATGTGGATCCTTGATGATCACTACTGTTCTCCGACAGCAGCGTTCCTGTATGTTCTCGATGGTGGGGAAAGTTTTGCCTGTGATGTCCTGGGCTGTGTCCACTATCTTTTGAGGGCTTTACATTCAGGGGTATTGGTGTCCCCATACTAGATCATGATGCAGCTGGTCAGTGGACCATAGAAATTTGCTTTGATTACATCCCTTTTATTCATCATATAAAGGATGCATTCTAAAACCTGCTCACTGTTACACATAGAATTTGTGTTAAGAATTCTCCAAGTCACAACAATTATTTTTTTCTTCTTCATTAATGTTTGATGGATTGAGTTACTTTATTGAACTACAAATAACTGAGCAGGCTGGTTGTGCTGAAGCATAATTGAAGAGCTTCTGCTGCAAAGAGTGACATCTCATTCCCAATTCCATACACTGTCTCCACAGCTGTCTCAGCAATGAAGCTGGCAGCAGTGGATTAACCTCTCTCGAAAGCCATGGTATTGCAGTTTATTTTGAGGACTTAAGCCTCTTCAAGGTGTAATTCATTCATCTGAGCATCATTGATCTTCCACCACACTTTTTTCATTTGCGATCATATTTTTTAAGCTTCTCTCTGGTTGCAGACGTCTGCTGTGACGAGTACAAATAAAAGCTGGGTGCTTTAACAACTCTGAAGGAACCAAAGTGCTTTCTTCTCAACTATTAACAACATTTCTGGTAAATTAATTAAGCTAAAGAGGCCCCCGGATTTTCTTTAGAGAAAGCAGGGTGACAGAGAATCTATCATTGTGAAGTGAATTGGAAGTGGATGTGAATCCAATCTTGGATGAAAACCTGTGAGACCACCACTGGCTTCAGGATCTAACCAGTGAATCTGAGTGTTTGTTATGGTGCTTGGAAATGATGCCCCTGTACCGTTTAAATCTATATTCTTCACTTTGTCCTAGGTACACAATATGCACTGTTGTTTCAATATTGCATTTATCTGCTGTAATTAATTAGGATTAACATGCCTGGATAGTGTGCAAAGCAAAGATCTGTGACAATAAATGAATTGATTTAATTTGGAATCAATTTTGGGTCAGTGAATGAAAAGTGAGTGAACACTACAGTGGTGAAGTTAGCTGGTGCACCTCATCTGCTGTTCCCAGCATCTCACCGAAGCAAAAGGTAGATAGATTAAATTTGAAAGCCCTGAAACAGGGCAGTGTGCAATTACCTCACACTCCTGATTACAGGGCAGACAGATATCCCCTTTCTGTTGCCTAATTATTACATGTTCCTAGCAGAGACTAGCCAGGTTCTAAAGTTGGGGGGGGGGGGGGGGGGGGGCGAGAGGAGGTGAAATCGAGCTCTTAAAAAAGGTGTCACAACACATATAAACGGTGAGTCTGTGATTGAATTGTGGGCTGCACTGTTTTCTCAGCAGCATCCGACCAGAATGGAGCCCATGGTGGTGGTGGGGGGGCATATCAGAGCGGGCGCATCAGAGCAGGGGGCTGCATCAGAGTGGAAGGGGCCACGTCAGAGCAGAGGGCCGTGTCGGAGTGATGGGGCCGTGTTGGAGCGGGGGTGGGAGTGCATCGGAGCAGGAGGGGCACATCTGAGTTGGGGGTGCCACATGGGAGCGGGGAGATGGTGGTCACTTCGGAGCAGGATGGGATGGCAGCTGAGTCTGACCAGGGTGGGGTGGAAGAAAAGGTGCCACCAGTGAAAAATTTGCTTTGCTCCCCCTGCACCACCAACCCCCCCCCCCCAACCCCTAATTTTGCAACTGGTTCCCAGAGCTGAGTGGTCTGATAATTAGCTGCTTTTATCATTACTTTCCTGCGTTCTTTAAATGTGAGGTACATTTTGATAGCAGCAAATTAAACAGCTTTCAGGGTCATTAACCTTTTCTTTCAACACCAGCAATGCCAGCATTTATTGTCCATCCCTGAACTAAGGAGGGAGTTAGCAGTCAACTTCATAGCATAACAGTCAACACAAGGATGGCAGGTTTTCCTTCCCTAAACTGTACCAATAAACCAGATGAGAATTTTCTTGAATTTAAGTTCCATCGTTGACTTGGTGAAGTTTGAACTTATGTTTGCGTTGATGGTTCTGGTGTCTGGAGAGCTAACTGGCCCACTTCACTACCAGACCCCATAGTGTAGTACCAACATCTGACAAGTTGGAGAATTTATAGCCTTATTCCCAGGGTAGAATGTCATATACTGGGTAACATGCGCTTAAGGTGAGGAGAAGAAGTTTAAAGTCTGCACCCTCAGCTCTGCAAGCTCTGGCACAGCTTAGAACAGAAGAGTGACGAGTGGATCAGTCATCAAATGCCACATTTCTTCCAGAAGCGAGAACTCTTTTCCACACTTTCCAACTTTGCATGGTTAAGGAAGTTAAATATAGAACATAGAAGACTCCAACACAAGAACAGACCCTTTGGCTCACCTTTCTATGCCAGACATGATGTCCAAACAAGCAAACACCACTTCTTGCACTTGCTAGATATACCTCCATCCCATCCATTTTCACATCTATCGATAAACTTCTTCAATGGTACTATTGATTGTGTTTCCACCATGATAACTGGCAGCCCATTCAAGCCCACTCTTGAAGTAAAATAATTGCCCCACTGTAGTGTACGTCGAAAGAATCAAAGGCTTGTTGATCCAAAACAAGGCTTTTATTAACCAAAAGACTGGAGCGTACCATATGTAGGTCCACCAGTCCAGAATGATCTGGGTCTGGCTAGGAGCAACCCTTTAAGACCTGCCAGTAGGCGTGGCTATGCTCTCAGCCAATCACAGCCATCCTATACTACAATATACACATATATACATCGGTAATAGAATCCGTACTATCATATTCACCCCTACTTTGAGAACTGACCCCAGGGTGAAAGGAGGGTTGTAAAAATAAAAATGGGGGGGGGTAGAGAGAGAGACTGGTAGGAGGTTAGGGGCTGTAACGGTCGGGGGCCTGATCGTCTGGTGTGACCGCCATGGTGCTGGGATTGGGGCCACTAGGGTCATGTCACTGGCAGACTCATTGGGTGTGTACCCCGTCTCATTCAATTCCCCAACGGCGTTGTCGACAGGCTGGCCTGAGTTGTTGCCACTGATGGGGTGATGCTGATCCCTCTGTTCAAGCACATGTCCTAGGGGAGAAGGAGTTGGAGGCGGTTGGGTTGGGAGCAATGCCGGGTCCGATCCAGCTTGTGCTAGGTCCCTTACTGAGACCATGTTCTCCCGCCCGTCCGGGTACTCAATGTATGCATAATGCGATTTCACATGGAGCAGCATCACTCGGTCAACCAAAGGGTCGTTCTTTGAGTATCAGACGTGGCAACGCAGCAGGACAGGTCCAGGAACTGTGAGCCATGCCGGCGTGGCTGTTCCCGATTCAGATTTCCTCAGGAAAGAGAACATCCTTTCATGAGGGGTGGCATTCGTTGTGGTGCATAGGAGGGAGTGGATGGAGTGTAGGGCGTTAGTGAGTACATCCTGCCAGCAAGCGGTGTGGAGGCCTTTGGACCTGAGGGCAAGCGTGACCGATTTCCAGACAGTGGCATTCTCTCTTTCAACCTGCCCATTACCACGTGGGATATAGCTGGTGGTCCTGCTTGAAGCAATACCGCACTCCAGGAGGTACTACCACAGCTCAGCGCTCATAAATGAGGATCCCCGGTCACTGTGGATATAACTGGGGTACCCAAAGATGGCGAAGATACTGTACAAGGCCTCTATGACTGAGGAGGCGGTCATGTCCAAGCAGGGCACAGTGAACAGGAAGCAGGAGTACTCGTCGATCACCGTAAGAATGTAGGTGTTACGGTTGGTCGACGGTAGGGGCCCCTTAAAGTCCACGCTTAGACGTTCAAATAGCCCGGTGGCTTTGATGACGTGGGTGTATTCTGGGTGGAAGAAGTGGGGCTTGCACTCAGCACACAGTGGGCAGGCTTGGGTCATGCAGAGAATCTCCTTGACCATGTAGGGCAGGTTGCGGCTTTAATGAAGTGCGCGAACCAAGTGACTCCCGGATGACAGAGCTCCTCGTGGAGTCTCTGCAGCCTGTCCAGTTGCACGTTGGCACAAGTCCCCCTGGAGAGCACATCTGGCGGGTCATTGAGCTTAGCAAGCTGGTACAGAATGTTGTAATTGAAGGTGGAGAGTTCGATTTTCCACCTAGCAATCTTGTCTTTCTTGATCTTACCTCACTGGGTATTGCTAAACATGAAGGATACCGTGCGTTGGTCAGTCAGCAGTGTAAAGTGCCTGCCAGTGAGGTAGTGCCTCCAACGACGTACTGCTTCAACTATGGCCTGGGCCTCCTTCTCGACAGAGGAGTGTCAGCACTCAGGGCCCTGGAGGGTCCTGAAGAAGAAGGCTACCAGCCGGCCTGGTTCAAAGTGGCCACCAGTGCAAAATCGGATGCATCGCTCTCTACTTGGAACGGAATGGACTCGTTGATGGTGTGCAGTGTGACAGCGGCGATGTCCGATTTCATGCGGTTGAAGGCCGCTCTGGCTTCAGTTGACAGGGGGAAGGAGGTGGTCTTGATAAGGGGCCGTGCTTTGTTGGCATAGTGTGGAACCCATTGGGCGTATACGAAAAGAAGCCAGCATCTGAGTGCCTTTTGGGTGTGTGTGTGGGGGGGGGGGGGGGTGGTTGGCAGGTCCATGAAGGGACACATGCGGTCAGGGTCCAGCACTACCACCCCATTCTCCACCACATAACCTAGAATTGAAAGCCGAGTGGTCCGGAAGACGCACTTGTCGAAATTATAGGTCAAGTGCAGTCGAGCTGCAGTCTGAAAAAATTTCTCAAGGTTGGCATCATGATCCTCCATGTCATGGCCGCAGATGGTGACAATGTCCAGATACGGGAAAGTAGCAGTCAGCCCGTTCTAGTCCACCATCCAGTTCATTTCCTGCTGGAAGACCGCAATGCCATTTGTGACCCCAAAGGGTACCCTGAGGAATTGGTACAGCCGCCCGTTCACTTCGAAGGCCTTGAAAGGTCGGTCTTCTGGGCGGATCGGGAGATGGTGATAGGCCGACTGTAGGTCAATGGTGGAGAACACATTATCGGGCAATCTGATTCACCACATCCATGATCCATGGGAGGGGGTACGCATCCAGAAGTGTGAAGCGATTGACTGTCTGGCTGTAGTCAAACACCATCCGCAGCTTCTCCCTGTTTTTAACAACCACCACCTGGGCCCTCCAGGGACTTGAGCTGGGTTCAATAATGCCCTCCTCCAGCAGTCTGCGCACTTTGCTTGTGATAAATTTCCTGTCTTCATAACTATACTGCCGGCATTTGGTGGCAACTGGTTTCCAGCCAGGGGTGAGGTTTGCGAAGAGTCCCGGAGGAGCAACCCAGGGGATCAAGACGCTACACGTGGGGCGCCGGTGAGCCGGGTTGGGTGGTGTGGGCTGTCGCTGGCAGGAGGCCTCCAGGATGAAGTGGTTACAGACAGAGAGTGGCGCATGTGGCCCCCCCCATAGTGCAGGGAAACAGTTCAGAACTGGCACTGAAAATCCAGTCCCAGCAATATGGGTGCGCACAGTTGAGGGAGGAATAACAGTTTAAAATCGGTAAATGTGATGCCCTGGACTTTCAGGGTCGCCACACAATACCCCTTTACCCCAGTCAAGTGTGATCTGGACACCAATTAAACCTTTTGGACAGTGGGGAAGATGACCAGTCCGCAACGGTGGCCAGGTCAGGACGGGATAAAACTCTCGGTTGACCCGGAGTCAAATAAGCAGTTCATACGGTGTCCGTGAACTTTAATCAGTTCCATAGTTTTTGTGAGGGGGTTGGGGTAGTCCTGGTCCAGGGTCACTGATGCAGTGACCCGTGCTGGGGACAGTGGAGTCTTGGGTGATGACGTCACGCGGCATCGGGCCTGAAGAGCACTACGTGTGCGTGGTGATATCATAGGAGCAGTCAGGCTGGAGTTGTCGGTGTCGAGTGGCTGGGGCTGCTGCTTGCAGCCGGCTGGGGCCATCAGGCTGCCGATGGTAAATGTTGGGGGTGGCTGCTTGCAGTCAGCGGTGGGACGGTCAGTCAGGCAGTCGTCAATGGTAGCGTCGGTGGCGGCAGTGGGTGCCTGGTCGGCGGCAGCGGTAGCAGCGGCAGCAGTTACCAGGTCGGTGGCAGCGGTCGCTGAAGTCTGGGCCGGAGTGGGGGTCGGGGCCTGGGTGGCCGTTGCTCCAAGTGGGTGTTCCAAGAGGGCCAACGTCTTCCCGGCGAGGGTGGGGTGTACCTTCCGTGCTCGGAGCCTGCTCCGTGACATCAGGCACTGCCGCGCGATCGAGCCCTAGCTCTCATTGGATGAGAGCTCCGATGAAGAGAGGTTTGAGTGAAGGGATAGCGGTTGGGCCTCACACGAGGCACAGTGTTTGGTGGTGGCCATTTTGGAGCGACAGACTACAACAAAGTGACCATTTTTTTTTTAAATTTTTTTTATTTTTCACACCATAAAACACGTTAGCCATGATATTCACTTTTTCATTTTCACACATATACAGTGACTTTTTCTCCCCCCCCCTCCCTCCTCCCAAGCCACCCCCCCACCCCCCCCCTCATCCATTTTAGGTATACAATCTAGGTTGCATTAAGTCAGTCAGACAATGTTGTCATTCAACAAAAATACACCAGAAATTCTACTGAGTCCATTCTTTTCTTTTCTTCTCCTTCCATCAACTTAGGTAATGTTTGTTCCCGGTAGGTTTTCGCTATTGTATTTAATGTAAGGCTCCCATACTTGTTCGAATATTTCAATATTATTTCTTAAACTATATGTTATTTTTTCTAATGGAATATATTTATTCATTTCTATATACCATTGTTGTATTTTCAAATTATCTTCCAATTTCCAGGTTGACATAATACATTTTTTTGCTACGGCTAGGGCTATCTTAACAAAAAAGTGACCATTTTTAAGGCTCTTCTGGCACCTGGATTTCCTTGCAGGACACTGGGGCCTGCTGTGCTTGTCCCTCCCGCAGAAGTAGCACTTTGGGGTCACTTCAGGTAGGGTAGCAGCGGCAGACAGGCCATCGGTGGGTTCGTGGGGTAGTAGGGTTAAGGGGGGGCATCCTATTCACTTTATAGCGTGGGGTCCAGCCCTGAGAGTAAGCGTCCATACTTGAGACCACATCCTCCATCTTCTCTGCGATCCGGACCACATCCTCTAGGTTTTCTCCCCCGTGCTCTAGCATGCATTGCCTCACCTCATTCGATCGGACCCCAGCCACATAAGCAACCCGAATGAGATCATCGGTGATCTCAGCAGCAGTTCTGTCTGTGCAGGCACAGGCTCTGCCCAGTACCCTTAGTGTTGGAGATAAGTTCTACAGGACTCACTGGGCAGTTGCCTCCTGGTCGCTAGCTTGTACTGGGCGTAGACCCTGTTCACAGGTTGTTTGTAGAGTCCTTTCAGCACCTTCATGCCTGCGGTGTAGGTGGCTGCATCCTGGATGCTCTCGTAGACCTTTAAGGACACCATAGACATCAATACTAGCAGTCGATGGCCGTCCTCCTCCACGGCAGGGTCAGAGAGTTGCAGGTAAGTCTCAAAACACCTCACCCAGTTCTTGAAGTCATTCAGGGCAGTAGCTGACTGCGGGTCGATGTTGAGGCATTTCAGTCGCAGCATACGCTCCATCCCTAGAAACCTTTTTGGTTAATAAAATTGTAGTGCACGTCAAAAGAATCAAAGGCTTGTTGATCCAAACCATGGCTTTTATTAACCAAAAGACTGGAGCGTACCACATGTAGGTCCACCAGTCCAGAATGATCTGGATCTGACTAGGAGCAACCCTTTAAGACCTGCCGGTAGGCATGGCTATGCTCTCAGCCAATCACAGCCATCCTATACTACAATATACACATATGTACATCGGTGATAGAATCCATACTATCACACCCACACATTTCCCTTAAACTTTCTCCCCCTCGTCTGTTAATATATCTGCCACAATTTAGTCTTTTAATCTTTCAACAGTCAATATTTCATTCCAAAATGCTAACAGAAATCTAGAATTTGTAGATCATACTTAACAAAGATGATGGTGTTTCTGGTAAAAAACGATTGTAGATTATTCTTTTAAAGGCAATGGCATATCATGTAAAATTTAACTACTGCTGAAGTGAAACAAGTGTAAATTTAGAGCAAATGCTTTCAAAGTATTAAAGTGCACAGTTACACAATCCTGCTGTGCGTAAAATGGTCTCTTTATGAAATTAATATCATCAGCTCAGAACTGGAATCTGTTATCATGAACAAGTCATGAAATTTGGAGTTTTTGCAGCATAGAGTAAACATTCCTATTACAATATAAAAAAAAATAAAAATAATAGAGCACAAAAAGTAAGGCCGTGTCTTTGGTTCATTGATTATTCAGGAATCTGATGACAGCAGGACAAAAGCTGTCCTTGTGCCGTTGAGTGCTAGTCTTTAGACTCCTGCACCTTTTTCCCAATGGTAGCAGAATGATGAGGGCACAGCCTGGGTGGTGGGGTCTTTGAGGATAGAGGCTGCATCTTTTTTAAAGACACCGCCTCACATAGATGTCCTCAATGGAGTGAAGTCTGGTGCCTGTGATGTCGCAGGCTGAGTTAACAACCCTCTGGAGTTTATTCTTGTCCTGAGAGTTGGCACCTCCATACCAGGCAGCGATGCAACCAGCCAGAATGCTCTCCATGTTGACGTTTACGAGAGTCTTTTGTGTCATACCATATCTCCTCAGACACCTCACAAAGTATAGCCACTGGCGAGCCTTCTTTGTGATTACATCAACGCGGAGACTCCAGGACAGATCCTTGGAGATGTGGTCACCCAGGAATTTGAAATTCTTGGCCCTCTCCACTACTGTCGTGTTCCCCTGATTTCCTCCTGAAGTCCACAATCATCTCCTTGGTTTTGCCAACATTGAGCACAAGGTTGTTGTCATTACTCCATTCAACGAGCTGATCTACCTCCCTCCTGCATGTTTCCTCATTGTTGTTTGTGATTCTGTAGACAACTGTGATGTCATCAGCAAACTTATAGATAGCATTGAAATTGTGCCTGACCACACAGTCATGAGTGTATACTGAGTAGAGCAGTGAGCTAGCACATATCTTTGGGGTGATAATCAGTGAGGAGGATACATTGTTTCCAATTTGTACTGGCTGTGGTCTTCCGATGAAAAAGTCAGTGATCCAGTTGCAGAGAAGGATACAGAAGCCTAGAGTATGTAGGTTCTTGATGAGCACTGAGGGAATAATGGTATTGAAGGTCAAGCTGTAGTCTATGAAGAGAAGCTGTATGAATGAATTGCTGTTTTTGAGGTGATCCAGAGCCGAGTTGAGAACCAGCGATATTGCATCTGACGTGGAGCAATTGAGATGAAAGGCGAACTGCCGTAGGTCCAGATTTTTGCCTAGATACATGTTAATTCTGACTATGACCAGCCTCTCAAAGCATTTCATCACAGTAGAAGTTAGTGCTACTGGGCAGTAGTCATTGAAGCAACTCACACTACTTTTCATGGGTACTGGGATGATTAATGCCCTTTTAGAGCAGTCGGGAACCTCTGACTGCAGCAATGAGAGGTTGTAAAAGTCCGTGCACACACTGGCTAGTTGGTTGTCACAGATTTTCTGTACCCTGCCAGGTATGCCTTCAGGGCCTGATACCTTGTGAGGGTTCACTCTTTTGAATGATGTTCTGACATCGCTCTCAGAGACAGATATCACAGGGTCCTCAGCCTTTTCAGGAATGCTAGTAGGTACTGTTTGGTTCTTCTTCACAAAGCAGGCAAAGAAAGTGTTCAGCTCATGGTTAATGAAAGAGAACCAAACAGTACCTACTAGCATTCCTGAAAAGTCTGAGGACCCTGTGATGTGGCGAGGGAATGTGGCACATATTTCTCTGGTATTCTTTCCCCTCTGACAAGTTCATTGCAAGCTTCCTTTACCAAATGGTTGTATCCTTTGGGGGGCTTTGTAACTGGACGGTCTCGCCCTCACTGAGTGGGGGAAGGGATTTACTCGTCTTGTCATAATGCTTCCTTTGTAGGGCGCGTTTATGCAATAACTGGCAATGGATTACATTGGAGTTGGTGGGACCAGGCTTTAACATTTCCTTATGAACTGGCAGCGATATTTTGGTTTGCCAAGACATGAGCCACTGCGCCGGCAAGCCCAGGGTATGGTCTCTGGTCATGATTCTAAGATTCAATAGGTCCACGAATACATCTGACTTTTCCCTAAGTGATCTTTCCATAACATTTTTGGCACTGCGGACTGCTCTCTCTGCTAGCCCGTTTGATTGGGGAATTCTGCGCTGCTCGTGATGTGTTCGAAGTCCCAGGTACTTGTGAAGTCTCTGAATTTCTGGCTGGTAAACTGCGCCCTGTTGTTGGACAGCGCTGTTCGTGGCGATCCACGATGGGCTTTGTGATCGCTGCTGATCTCCCTGACCAGGTCTATCTCAAACCAGCCGGAGTAAGAGTCTACTAGCACCAAGTATTGTTGTTTGTTCCACTCGAAGACATCTGTTGCCACAGTGCACCACAGCAAGTCCGGCACCGTGTGCGGCTGAAGGGGTTCTTTGACCGGGTGGGTTTTGATACTGTTGGAGACTGCACAGCCCTGAACATGTTTTGTGATGTCCATGTCCATACCAGGCCAGAATACCAGATCCCGGACACATTGCTTAGTTGCCTCGATGCTGGGATGTCCCCTGTGGAGGAATGCTGTGTACATGGCATGGAGCATGGATGATTGGTCTTAGGCCTTTCATTATTATGCCTTCGTCATAGATCAGTTCATCTTTGAACATGAAGTAAGGTTGTACTTCACATGGCAGGTTCCTTTGCTTTGCAGGCCATCTGGCCCGAATTAAAGTGAGTAATGTTGTCGACACCCAGTCATCTGCAGCTCTTATTAGCTCTTCTTGGCATAATGGGACATATTTCCATGACATCATATGTGCCCGGAGGACGAGCTGTGCTGATGATGGGTGCCCTGGATAATGCGTCGGCCAGATGCATTTCATTCCCCGCCTTGTGGATCATTGTAAAGTTGCATTTTTGCAGTCGCATTATCATTCGCTGGAGCCTCGCCAGGGAGGAGTGAATGGATTTATTGATAATAGATACTAATGGCAAGGGGTCTGTCTTGATAGTTATCAGTCTCCCATAAAGGTAGTCATTGAATTTCTCTGTAGTGGCCGCCACTGGGCATAGCTTGGACCATGTTTGCTGCCTTCTTTGAGGGTGTCACCAGGCATCTGCTGCTGACCTCAGCAGCTTCATGGGTTAAGCACTTGTCTATGGCTTTACGTAGCGTTAATTCACTGTCTTGTAACTGCGTTTTTCTCATTCCATTGTCGAGCAGGTCACACACTATGTGGTCCTTTATCAGGACATCGGTCAGTGAGCCAAATCTGCAGGTCTTCGCTTTCAGCCTTAATGCACACATGAAGGATTGTACAGGTTCTCCTACCTCCTGGTCCCTTCTATAAAACATCAGATGTTCCATGGTGACGTTAACCTGTGGGCCGCACATTTCCTGGAACTTTTGTTTCAGACACCCCGGATCCTCCCTGGACTCCGCCGCCTAAACTATTTGATTCCTGTCTCTAACCTTGGGTGCATACACGAATGCTCACTGCCTCTCAATGGACTCAGGGCCAGCAAAGTTGAGCAGAATATAGGCTTTCATGAGCGGCAGTTTATCCGAGTGCACGGCCATGATAAAGATGTCATATTCCTGTTCAAAAGTCCTCCAATTCACAGCCGTATTGCCCTCAGCCAACACTGGGTCAGGGCATAGTAATCGGGAAAATGTGGTTGTGTACTCATTGTGTCACAAAAGAAACATGGTCTCTGCCTTCAAGCTCTGCACATCCCACTCCTGACACCATCTATGTGTTTGCTGCTCAGTGAGGACACAGGAGGCCAGAGCTGCTAAATAACCAAACACATTATTGAATAAAAGTAAATGCAGTAAAAACCGTGAGTCCCAGGGAGGGGAAACAGCCGCTCCTCCTGAGCTCAACTCTTGACTGGGGTTTTATCAGTTGCCCCCTCGCGCATGCTCACAGCGGTCCATCTTGTACGGTGTCCCACACTTGCTGTGCACATGGTGCGAGGCGATCTGAAGGCAGCTGCCTACAGTAACCTGCTAATCTCTGAAAATAGAACAACATTAACTGGGAGAACTCCTACAGGGAGCCATTCCAGAACAGGAATGATTGACATGCACCACAAATGAGAGTTATTTTCCTTGAAGAATTTTGTAACTCTGCATGCTGCAAAGACAAACTTTGGAGTGTACAAGATTGGCTCTTGACTTTGAAGATAATCCACTGCCCAACGTACCCCACAGAGAAAGGCCATTATTTGCCATATTCGATCAGTAGACATTATGACAGGACTCAGCTTTCACTAAACTTCACAACATTAGCAAGAACGGTCTGCAGCAAACACACTGTGACAGGTTGTCAGCTTAATGCAAATGACAAAGGAACTTTGAAGGACTTTTGATCTGTTTTCTCTTTAATCAGATTTACTATCAGCTATAAAGTTCGAGTGGAGACATTCTCCTTGAAGCAAAGAAGGTTGAGAGAAGATTTGAA
Source organism: Narcine bancroftii (assembly GCF_036971445.1). NCBI lineage: Eukaryota > Metazoa > Chordata > Chondrichthyes > Torpediniformes > Narcinidae > Narcine > Narcine bancroftii. The sequence goes on from NC_091476.1 coordinate 133,048,622, forward strand.
AGAAGTGGACAAGATCACAACTGGTTTGAAGAGCAACTAGGTGCAAACTATTCATGGATGATGCAAAAATTAGGGAACATAGATTTAAAATTATGCTCAAGTGATACAAGGAGAAAGTGAGAATTTTTTTATGCGGAAATAGGATTTGAAATTCACCAGCTAAAAGTGTGACAGAAAGAGAATCAATCAAGTGAGATATGGATAGGGCATTGAAAGGGACTAATTTGCTGTGAAGAATGGGACTAAATGGATTATCTGCCAGTACCCAGTCTTGATACCCACATGTCTCTTTCTGCACTGGTAACAATTCAATGACTAACTCCTTTTGTTTGCCTTCAACTAAATGGGCCTCTCATAAAAGAATTTCATGCAATCCATTGACAAATCATTTATTAACATGAGACAGACATCTTTGAGCAGTTATCTTGTGACAATTCCCTTTTAACACAAAGATTTGGACTCAATATATTACTTAGTAATTTGATGAAACATCACAGGAGGAAGATTTCAAAGTATTTTTAACTTTTCTTATTCATTGCTGTAATTTATGGATCACTAGGATAATTTTTCTGCTGAATAATATGGATTATAATTTGTTATTTAAAATTGAAATAATCAGGCATCTGCTAATTAACCTTTAATCCTCAGGATAAAAGTCTCTATTAAAAATAATTAGCAATTTGTTTGAAAGAAAATCAAGGGAAATATCTCCTGTGGAGAAACGTGATTAAAAGCACTTTGGAGCTTTTAAATGTGTAAATGTTCAGGAGGGTGGGCTCTATTAAAATGCCCCAGGAAATTAGCATTGCAAGGAATGGAGTTTGAGCGGAGCCAACTGCTTGAAAAGTTGATATTTCATTCACTTTTCCAATAAGGAGCTGGATAAATATTGCCAGAGTTCGGTTCAATTCAAAGGTGTCGACCAAGTGAACATGTTGCTGATACTCATTTCAAGATGAAAGGAATATAAGATCAGGGATGTGATGTTGAGGCTCTGTCAGGCACTGGTGAGAACTCACTTGGAGTATCGTGATCAGTTTTGGGCTCCTCATTTAAGAAAGAATGTGCTAGTATCAGAGAGGATTCAGAGGAGGTTGACAAGGATGATTCTGAGAATGAAAGAGTCATCATATGAGGAACGTTTGATGGCCCTTGGGCCTGTACTCAAATTTGGAATTAAGGAGGATGAGGGGGAATCTCATTGAAATGTTTTGAATGTTGAAAGGCATGGACAGAGTAGATGTAGAAAGTTGATTCCCATGATGTGGGAGTCTAGGACAAGAAGGCACAATTTCAGGATTGAAGGGGGTTCACTTAGAATAGAATAACCAGAGGGTGGTGAATCAGTGGAATCTGTTGCCACAGATGGTTGTGGAGGCCATGTCAATGGATGTATTTAAGGCAGAGATTTATAGGTTCTTGATTAGCCAGGCCATCAAAGACTCGTCACGTGGAAAAATGGATCACCTCATGATTAAATGGCAGGTCAGACTCGATAGACTGAATTGCCTATTTCTGCACCTATGTCATGGTCTTATGGTCTTGTAACAAAAACTTGTTACCATGGAGTGGTGGGGGTGGGAACCAGAGCAGCAGGGCAACAAGAGGAGGAGCTGATGAGATGAAAGATGTTATGGCAAATAGAACTATCAGAAAGGATAGGAAGGGACAGACTAACACAGCGAGGCTGACGTGAGTTTATTTCAACGTAAGATACACTCCAGTTAAGGGACATGAATCTCAAGCCTGGATCAATGCTTGGAGTTAAGATCTGGTCATTGTAGAGATTTGGATGGAAGAGTGACAATACCGGCACTTAAATGCTCTTGGGTTTCAATGTTCTAGATGAGAAAGGCAGGAAAATAAAAGAGGTGGAGGGATTGCATAATTAATCAGGGGAGAGTGTCATAGCTGCACTCAGAGTTGATGTAAGCAGGGTGCATTGAGATCAAAATTAAAATAGGTCCAATCACTCTGATTGGGTTATAACCAAGGGCTTTCCAAAGGTCACTGAAAGATAGAAAAATGTGTATATAGACAAATTATGGAAAGGTCTGAAAGCAACTGCAGTGTCATAGTGAAAAACATTAGTTTTACAGCTGCATCTCCCTGATACCTTTCACCATTTAGAAGGGACCATCGCCCCTGATTCCCTGGTCTCCACTCTTTGTTCCCACCAACCATTCGATTTTCACTGCACTTTTCCGTACTACTGTAGGAAGTGCTACGCTTATCCTTTCACCTCTTCCCTTCCCACCACTCAAGGACCCAAACACTCTTTCCAGGTGCAGCAGTGATTGAAGTTCAAATTCAAGTGTATTATTATCATTCAATTGTACAAGTGCAACTCAACAAAACATTGTTTCTTCATGCAAACACATAAATAACATAGCACACATATTTACAAGGGATTTACTGTGCTCGCCATAATATTTGGGACAAAGACAATGTTTTCCTTTAATTGTTCCAGAATTTTAAATGTTTAATCAAACAATTCACATGTGACTAAAGTGTGCATTCCAAAGTTTCAAGTCAAATCAAATCAAGTTTATTGTCATCTGAATCTATAAGTACAACCCGGAAACAGCGTTCTCCAGTCCTTGGTGCAAAAAAAAACCAGACATAACACATCTACAGACAAATAATATATATATGAGACAATATTTCATCTACCTGTATATAAATAAGTAAATAAATAAATATTGTTTCATGTATATGGGAATCAAGGATGGTTAGTCCGAGCAGTTCCTTTGGTCATTCAGCATTCTCATTGCTCGTGGGAGGAAGCTGTTCCTCAGACTGGTGACTCTAATGCTCCTGTATCTCTCCCCCAATGAAATATGTTGTTTCAGGGTGGAAGGGGTCCTCAATGATTCTGCGTGCCTTCTACAGACGACAATCTCAGTAGATCATGTCGATGCCTCTCCAGTGATCCCCTCTGCCACTCTTACGGTCCCGAGGATTGACCTCTGATCTATTTATCTGCAGCTAGCCAAAACACTCTCGAAAGAGTTCCTGTAGAAGAATGACATCATAGTGGCCAGTAGCCTTGCCCACTTCAGTCTTCTCAGGAAGTGCAGTCGCTGAAGCTCCTTTTTATAAATGAGATGTTGAATGTCCACGATAGGTCACTAGTTAAATGAACTCCAAGGAACTTGGCGCCCTCCACTCTCTCTCTCTACTACAGAGTTGTTGATGTGACGTGCAGGTGGTTAAGATAATCATGTCCTTCGCCCTATTCACATTGAAACTCAGGTTGTTACTCTTGCATCATTTCATGAGATTTTCCAACCTCTTCTCTGAAGTGCTACACTCATCAATGTGCTGAATGAGGTTGTATCTTCTGCAAACTTGATGACACTGTTGGAACTGAATCAGGTGATGCAGTCATGGGTCAGTAACGTGAATAGGAGCGGGCTGAACACACAGCCCTGAGGTGCGCCAGTGCTCAGCGTGACAGTGCTTGATGTTCTGCCACTGACCCAGACAGACTGTGGTTTTTCCATTAGGAAATCCAGAATTCAGCGAGGACAGCTTCTTGACCAGCCTCTGGGGAATGATAGTATTAAACGCTCAACTGAATTCAATGAACAGCAGCCTGGCGTATGAAACATCATTCTCCAGGTGAGCCAAGACGGAGTGGTGACGAGGCTATAGATCATCTGTGGAACATTTTTTTCTATAGGTTAATTGAAATGGGTCCTTCGTCTCTAGTACCATCACCAGACACTCAAAGCACTGCTAATGGTGGAGGTCAATGCCACAGGACGCTAGTCATCAAGGCCTGTTATTAGCACCCTCTTGGACCAGGATGATGGCAGCTGTCTTGAACCCTTTGGGAATGATGGAGTGCTGCAGTGAGGTGTTGAAGATGTCCATGAAGACCTCTGTCAATTGGTCTGCACAGTCGTTCAGTACCCAATCAGGTATGTTGTCTGATCCTGCCACCTTGTGTGGGTTCATCTTCAATAGGGTTCTCTTCACCTCAGTCACAGCTATGCAGGGGCCCCATTCATCAGGAGAACATGGAGCTTTCTTTGGTGATATCCTGTTCTTCTTATCAAAATGTGCATAGAGGATGTTCAGTCTGTCTGGAAGGGAGACTTCATTGTCCTTAACTCACAATGTTGACTTGTGATCCTTTATAGTCCTGATCCCTTGCTATATGCACCTCATGTCACCAGAGTCACACAACTGTCTGTGGATCTTCTGTGCATAATCCACTTTGCCTTCCAGATTGCACGGGAGAGGTCACCCCTGGCTGATCTTAGTGCCATCCAATCCCTCGTGAGCTTTGAGAAGGGCTCTGACCTCTGCATCCAACCATGGTTTCTGGTTGTGAAGCATTCGATCTCAGTGCACTTGCTGATGTAGCCAGTCACTGAGCTCATGTACTCCTCCATCTTTACATGACCTTTGTAGGTGGTCATCTCCCTGAAACAGCTCCAATTCATGGTCTCAAAACAGTCTTGCAGTGCTGCTGTACCCCCACTCGCATCCTGATCTCCCTGCAAACTAACTTAGTTTGCTTTGCCAGTGGTCTGTATGCCCAGGTTAGCAGGACCGATACATAATCCGAGAAACCAAAGTATGGGTGAGGTGCAGCCTTGTATGCAGCAGGGACTTTGGTGTACACCTGATCCAGAGTGTTCCCTCCTCTGGTGGTAAAGTTGACATGTTGTTGAAACCATGGTAATTCAAGGATAATGATATATATTTTAGTTTGACAGGTTGGGCAGTCGCTGAGAGGAGCATCTGTGTCAGGGTCCCCCAGGGTAACCCAGAACTTCCTGTTATCTGCTGTTTTAATTCTTCGCCCAGTCGATCTTCGATGGCACAGAGACTTAACTGATGCTTTATCCAAATTGCTGTGCTCCCTTCAATCCTTTGAGTCATTTACCTTCTACATTTATTTGCAATGCTCATAACCAAGAATTTATCAACATGTTCAAGTGAACTTTTGATTGGCAAGTTCTGCCATATACCTAAACAAAATACCGCAGATGTAGTCTGAAATAAAAACAGAGAATAACAGAAATCCTCATGATGCCAGGCAGCATCTGTGAAGTGAGAAGCATTCAATGTTAAATATGAGCAGCATTGCTGATTTAATTCTTGTTTATTATTTGAAATATTCCACCCAAACTGCACCCTTTACAAATACATATATGCCGAACAACCATTCCAGCACCTTTCCCAATTGTAACTGATACTAACAATTGAATTGCATTTTTTTGAAATCTTGTACAAATCACCCACTGAAAAGCCAATCATCAATAGTGCCAAATGTAATGTGAAACAATGGAAAATTTAAGTAATTTGCAATGTAAAGCACTTGTGGTAACAATGGAGCATACATCTGAAATGCTGAATAATAGAAGTTTTTAATCAGGATTAGTACATTTCATAAATTGATCAAGGTGTGAAAAGAAAATGTTCTCTTTTTCCTGCATTGTCCAAACCGGTGGTTCTCAAACTTTTTCTTTTCACTCACACACCAGCTTAAGTATGCCACAGGTACTCTGTGATTAGTAAGGGATCGCTCAAGGTGGTATGTAAGTGGAAAGAAAAAGTTTGAAAACTACTGTTTTAATCGTAACTAACACGGTTTTCATAACTCCAAAGGAAATGGGCCAATGACAATTTTTGTCAACCCAAATATTTCAGTAATAATTGGGTCTAGAGCAGTGATTCTCAGCCTTTTTTTCCCCCACTCACATACCACCTTAAATAATCCCTTATTAATCACAGAGCACCCACGGCAGAGGGATTACTTAAAGTGGTATATGAGTGGAATGAAAAAGTTTGCAAACCACTGGTCTAAAAGTTAATTTTCCTTTCGCTCTCATTGTGAAACTTGGGAATATGGCAATTGCCTGTAAGATGAGGACCTTGACTTTTCCAACTGCTAATTAGCTCCTTTCATGAGTGGCCATCAATGCCATTGGCCTGCAACTGATGAATGAAAAAAAGCATGTGGCCATGTTCACCATGTGTGTAGTACAGCAAAGAAACAGCAGTGCAGTGAGGTCTGGCAAGGGCCTTGCAAGTTGTCAATTTTCACTGAGTCATGTTCAAGAGCTAGAGACACACATTGACAGAAACCGCTGTTCTCTTTTATCATTTATTTTATTGCTCTAGAAAAGTGGAAGTGCCTTACCAGAATGCTTTAATATATAAACATGAGACCATTGGGAGTCCAGCTATAGCCAAAACCTTTGAAAACCCATTTGCAGCTAAACATTTCACTTCATGTAAACATCACTAAAATCAGATGATCAAACCAGAACAGAAAAGCATGTTTCTTGAAATTGAAAACTGGAGACTCAATAAATCGGAAGGACTCAATGACCCTGCATCCACAACCCCCACTCTCCATCACCTCGCCTTCACCCACTTCTCCCCACCAAGCCTGTCCTTGCACCCACCTCCCCCCACTCTCCAGCACACAGAACCTGCACCCATCTCCCCCATCCATTCCCACTCATCCACCAAGCCCCCTGCGCCCACCTTCCCCCACCCAACTCGACCCTGCACCCATATCCTCCCACTAGCATCCAGACCCTGAGCCCACCTCCCCCCACACCCAGCCCCCCTGCATCCACCTCTACCCCACCCTCCATTCACCTCTCCTGCACCCACTTACCCCACCCTCCACCACCCTGCTGCAACCCACCTCTACCCCACCCTCCACCACCTCACTGTACCAACTTCTCCCCCACCCTCCACCAATGTCCCCTGCACCCACTTACCCCACCCTCCACCATCTTACTGCAAACTACTTCTATCCCATCCTCCACCACCTAACCGTGAATCCACCTCTCCCCAACCCAAACCGATCCTGAACCCACTGCTACTCACCGTCCACCACCCTGCACCCATCAATACCGAACCCACCCCTCCCCTATGCCATCCCTTCCTTCACCTTTCTCAGCATTTGCTGTGATTGTGGACAATGAGAGAGTGATGTGAGCTGGGTGTGCTGTCAGTTCCCTTGATTACCAACGTCATAACAATGAGTGACCTTTAGGAACTGTATAAATTCCATTTCTAGATGACTGCTTCAGTCTGGAGAGAAATGTAGAGAAAACAAAGAACAATTAATGAAAGTAGCTGACATGAGATTAATGATGCAGCTTGAAATGATTTGATGAATTGATTACAATTATGATAATTATGATCCTACATTGCACACAAAGACTTTGATTCTAAGAATAGATCCATTTGGAACAGACTTCCCAATTTTTGACATTTGAACAACTCTTAAGAATGTAGAACAAAGTATACCATAGTCACAGAGTTTTATCAAAGGAAGGTTCTTGTTACAAGGAGTCAACATTTTTCAAACAGCTCTGGCAATGAGCTTTCTGCCTGGGGTAGCACATTGATATTTGATTTCGGGGATTTTGTGTTGATGGTGCTTGTGTATCCTCCTGTGCCCTGAAGTGTTTGTGGAAGCTGAAGAATAGATTCAAGGATGTACTCAGATTCTTTGAAAAGAATGCAACATTCCGACTGACTTCTGGGATCTCCAGCTCACCAATGAGAAAAGAACTTTCAGAATGGGTTGAGAATTTCAGTTCATGGATTGGGAATTTCAATTCATGCATTGAGAAACCCTACATAAGAGTCAGAAGGAGGACAAGGAAAGGGAGTGCAGGGCTAAAAGTCCTGGTCTGAGAGGGACTGGGACCCCAGTGCGTGTGTGGAGGGAACAGAGCCTCAATGAATGAGAGGGGGACCAGGGCCCCAGTGTGTGTGGAGGGGGACCCGGGCCCCAGTGCGTGTGGAGGGGGACCAGGGCCCCATGTGTGTGGAGGGGGACCAGGGCCCCGGGCCCCATGTGTGTGGAGGGGGACCAGGGCCCCATTGTGTGGAGAGGGACCAGGGCCCCAGTGTGTGTGTGGAGGGGGACCAGGGCCCCAATGTATGAGGAGGGGACCAGGGCCCCAGTGTGTGTGGAGGGGGACCTGGGCCCCAGTGTGTGGAGGGGGACCAGGGCCCCAGTGTGTGGAGGGGGACCAGGGCCCCAGTGTGTGGAGGGGGACCAGGGCCCCAATATGTGGAGGGGGACCAGGGCCCCAATGTATGAGGAGGGGACCAGGGCCTCAGTTGTGTTAGAGGGTTGTAACATAAGCAAGAACAAAATGAAAAGCCTTTGGTCTGATGATAAAGATCTTCAGGATGTGCAGGACTTGGCCTGATTTAGAGCCTTGTCCACTATAGAGTGTCAACCTATTCACCCTTCTGCACCCTTTTGGTGGGCTCCTGAGCTGAAGGGCAGTGTCTGCCCTTTGTCCCAACTGTACAAACCCGGCGACTTCCCAAAGACATGAATACATCATCCACAATCTGGAATTTTCATCTAACCCTGGTTTATTTCACAGGTTAATGCAGACCTTTTCAAGTCATTACAGCTGATTGTGCTTTAATCTCCTTTTTAATATAATGGGATCTATGAAGAATTTACTTTGCCATTTATTAACAGAACAAAAAAATTAGTTAACAAGAACAATCAGCTTAAAAATCAAGGCTGGCCAAATTACATTATTCCAGAGCAATTCACGTTTGCATTTCCCTCTCTTCCAAGTCTGACAGGTTGAAAGAAATTATATTATATCTTAGCAGGACATTACTGTCACAAAGCAATTGCATCTGTCCTTAACTGAAGGCCTGATTGCTTGCTTCCAGCACTTTCTTTCAAAGTTTTTTTAAAATCTGCATGTTGTATTAAATCCTGGCAAAATGGAACTGATTCAAATGCATAATTTCACTCTCCAAATCGAAGAAAGCCCAAACAGTGAAATCCTACTAGTATCAATTAAAGCAACATTGGTCTGATGAGTGGCAGATGCTCAGCCAAAAATGACTCCACACCTGGTTTTCATTTTCCCTATTATAGAACAACTGTACCTTGATTACAATTGCTAATGAGCTTAAAACTTGCTTAGTATGACAGGCTCATTTCTTTCCCACTCTTCTATTCAGTAGAGAAAACCTACCAGTTTCACCACGGGAGAGAAATTGGATCAGGATTTCAGAGGGCACTAAGTAATACTGTGCTTTGGCCGACAGTGAAGCAGAAAGATCCAGCAGCAAAAAAAGGATTGTGTTTATTTCTGGTATCTTCCATTAGCTCAATGTCCCAAAGTGCTCTGCCATCAATTAAATTTTTGTTTCAGACTAGTTTCTGTTGGAATATAGAAAGCTTGCCAACCAATTCACACACAGCATCTCCCACAGATTGCAGGGACAACCAATAAAGGATGACAACCTCAGCAATTAAGGGTTCCATAATGGCCAGGTTACTCCTCAGGATATCAATCTTGGATTTTTGTATTCACCTGGAACTCCAATTTGGAACTCTGACACAATATGCAATTTTAAATCTGGGTTTGAAACAGGGATATTAAGGATGTGAGATTGTACACAATAGGTAGATTGATCACAGCTGAGTCATTGTCTTACCAAATGATACATTGATTGTGGAGTTGAATGACCTCCACCTGACTCAATGGTCCTCTTAATAAGTTTCAAAATCATATTTTATTGGGGAAATACTCCAAAATTAAAATATTGGCAAAGCTGGAAATTTAAAATGAAAGAAAACACTGGACATATTCAGCAGAACAGCCAGGTGTTGGGGACAGTTGCTTCCTGAACTTTTATAACCAGTCTTAAACCCATCCAATCCCCCAATACCGAGGGCTTTTTTTTTAATGTACTCCAATCTTTTCTGGCACATTGTTAAATTGCTGCTACAAATTCAAATATGCTGTGTCTCCAGGATCCCCTCATCGACTCTGCCTGTAAAAAGCTTGAAGAGCCCATGCAAATTTGTCCATAAAACCATGTTGACTTGGTTTCATTACACTAAGCTTTTATAAATGACTTGCTATTTCTTCTTTAATTATAGAAATTATCATCTTGCCTATAATAGCCAACAGCTCTAATAATATTAACTTATCGTCTTCTCCTCACCTCCCCCCCACCTTGAACAATAGAGGTACACATGTGGCTTTCCTATCCTCTGATAACTTTCTGGAACTCCATGAATTTTGTAAAGTTTAAACCAATGATCCAGCCACTTTATTTAAACTCCTTAGTTCCAGTTCCTGATTACCTATCTTCCTTCAATCCCTTTTGTTATTCCAACACCTTGTATCTTGTAAATTCTTTCCATACTATTGTAAACTAGTCTCTTTGAAATTAACCTTTGGGCTAATTTGCAGTATTTCCACTTATGACTGATGCTGAGTATTGGTACAAAGATCTACCAGTTTATTCTTTTCTGTTGTTATTTCAGAATCAGAACTTATTATCATGAACTTGTCATAAAATTAATTGTTTTGTGGCAGCATTACAAGTGGAAAAAATTGCTATAAATTACGGTTCAGTAAATACAATATTTAAAAATAAATAAATTAGTGCAAAGGAAGAGATAAAGTGAGCTAGTGTCTGTGGTTCATTGTCCTTTCAGAAATCTGATGGTGCAGAGGAAGAAACTGTCTTTGTACCAGTGGCATAGCTAGGGCTGGTGCGGGAGAACAACAAATACCCCAAGCACCATTTCCACCCCCCCCCCCCCCAGTTCAATGCCACCACCACACCCCTCCCCACTCTGCTGCCACTCCCTTCTGGTTTAACAACACCACCGCCCCCACCCTCTCCACCGCTACTGCCACTACCTCCCCCTCTCAGCTCTGCCGTCAACAACCCCCCCCCCCCACTTCCATTCCAAACGTTGCCAAAAAAACAAAATCAGTGTAGCCCACCATTCAACCACTGACTCACCATCTGGCATGTGTCATGGCACTAATTTAATGTGGTCAACCCCCCCCAACCACACACACAATTTTAGAACCTGGCTATGCCCCTGTTTTGTACCATTGGGTGTTCATCTTCAGGCTTTTCTTAATCTCTAGTCATTGAGACAGCTCCTCTTGGACACCAAAATGATTGATGCCTTTTGAAGCAAGTGGGAAACTCTGACTGCAGCAAGTGAACATTCCAGCTAGTTATTTGGCACAGATTTTCAGTACCCTTCCAGGTACGCCAGCAGAGCTTGATGGCTTGCTAGGGCTCATCCTCTTGAAGGATCTTCTGATGTCAGCCTTAGAGATAGAGATCACATGGTCATCAGTTTCTGCTTTCTCCCTAGTCTTATTCCCTAGAGGTCACACACTTAATCTAGATTTCCCCTTCATTTTCAGATATTCATGGTAGTCCTTGCTCCATTTGTTATTATTTGTCCATTTTCCCCAAACATTTTTATCCCTCCTTATTATGTCTTTAGTCTCTTGTTGCTGATTCCTTGTAAAATTTCCAGACCTTTCATTTGTCACTGGCCTTTGCCATTTTGTATGCTCGAGCTCTTAATTAAACATTTTTCTTGACCTCCTTCATTATCACAGAACCTTCTCTTTGGTGAGGATACATTTCTGCTAGGGGTTATGTATTATCTTATCCCTTATTTCATGCCTTTGATATTTCCCTATTTTGCTTTCTCTGATTGAGAAGCTACACCATGGGGGCCTGCAGACTTTTACTGTCTTCTCTCTCCTGATCTTTTATTCCTTCCTACCAACCGATTCTACCATCCAGCGCATCTTTATCATCACACAGTAGCCTGTTAAGAATTCTATTCTGACGTGGGCCAATAGACATACTGGGAGGACAGCATATTTTACTTTTCTAAAGGAACTCTTGAATGAAAAATTATGGCAGAGTTGCTTTTTCTGAGCTGAAGTTGGGATCAAAATGCTGAGACCCTGAAATGTAATGCATAAAATTCTGAAATGATGTGTACATAAATAACTGCCGACAATTCTTCGGTTCAAAAGAAACTGACAGACTGTATTTTAATTCTTCTGCACTTGAGTTTTGTCAAAATGTTTTACAACAGCGGAATAAAGCAAAACAGAGTATATGAAAGCTGTTCCTAACTTGTAAATTCCTAAGTTTTAAGCAATAAAAAGAAACACAAAGGCCAGATAGAGAAATACAAAAGCATGAGGGAGTCTGGATCTGGGAGGCTTCAAGATGAGAAAAGCTTTTTCAGGAGTGAAGTTTAGAAATGCATCCACAAACAGGGATGGAAAAATTTGGAACTTACTTCCAAAAATTACAGTAGATGCCAGGTCATTTGTTAAGTTGAAAGCTGAATTTACTGGATTCTTATTAACTAAATGCAGGAAGGGACATGGGGCAAAAATGGCAATCAGGAATTGGTTCACCCATCAGCCGTAATCTTACTGAATGCTGGAGCTGGTTCCTTTTAAATAAGAGCAAAAACATGGAGTTCTAATGGTACAGAAGGAAGCTCTTCAGTCCATCAACTCCATGCTATCTCATTGCGGAGTCTCAGTCTCTTTCCTGTAGACCTATTAAGTGGTGATCCAATTCCCTTTTAAGCTCTGGTTGACTCTTTCTCATCAATTTCATGCACAACTAGTCTGATCCCAAATTTATTATCCATGATTTCCTTTGATATATTCTCAATATTATCCTTTTGGGAGCTCTGAACTGTGGAGAAGGAAGAGAAAAGAGCAGGCATGGGACATCCTATCTCTCACGTCTGTCCTCATTTAGTCCTGCTGTTGATCTTTCTTTTTGCATTTATGCACCAATTATTTCAGTCTTCGATATGTTTATAAACTGACTACACACTATCTTCTGAGGATAGGAATAATAAAGATTCACAACTCAGTAAGATCCTCAACTGGATCTTAAATGGCTTACCCTCTGCCTGGACTATGCTTTTGAATTCAAGATACTCAAATCAAGGGCAAAATTCTCTCACGATCTCCTGTTTCAAGGCCAGAATGAATTTTACTGGTTTTAATATTTCTCCTGTACACCTAACAAATGGTATTAAATGAATAATGCTGTTAGCACATCAGCTTTAAGAGAACCAATTAATTCGTTTCTCTCATTAATATCGACAGACCAATTTTGGGGCCTCATTTAAAAAAGGAGGTGCTTCAGAGGTGGTTCACAAGGATGATTCTGGGAATGAAAGGGTTATCATTTGAGGAGCATTTGACAGTTCTCGGTCTGTACTTGTTATAATTTAGGAGAATGAGGGGAGATCTCATTGAATCATTTCAAATGTTGAAAAGCATAGACAGAGTAGATATTGGAAGATTGTTTCCCATGGTGGGAGAGTCTGACGACAAGACAGCAAAACTTTAGGATTAAAGGGCATCTGCTTAGAACTGAGCTGTGGAGGAATTTATTCAGAGGGTGATGTTACATACCCAAACAGCAGCAATAGAAATGAGCCCAGACAGTATTATATTTAAAATAATATTTTTAATTATTAATTAACAATAATATAACACATTATCTAATTTAGCTAAATTTATCTAAACTTAACTATGGAGGAGTATGTGTGTAGAATACCCCAAGTCACTATAGCTCAGGCACTATTCTCGAAAGGCAGTTCAGTGTTTATCCGCAGGCTTGAAAGTGAAACAAAGAAGTTCACGAAGTAGGTGGGAGAGCTCAGGGTGACAGACTGTTTATAAACTTACAAAATCCTTGTTGAGGTCTTTCCAGAGAAATTTTCTTTTCAGACGAGTGGCGATCCAAACTCCCCTTCTCTTTAAGTAGGAGACATGAAGCGAATGATTCTCACAAAGCTTTCAGAAACCCTTTCATGGGTCAGCTGAATTGTAGTATTTCTTCTGCTTCTTCATGGAGCAATCAGACAGATTGTCCTTTATCACATGAGACCCTTCAACACACTATCTCTTCAAAGGATACTTTTTCAAGTGCTGTCTCCTTAAAATGGCCTTTGAGCAAACAGTGCTCTATGTCTTCAACACTCTGCTTACATGGTCTCTGCATCTGTGCTTCCAGGCTCTCCCTTTCGCTTCAGAAGTATTCAATCTGAGTAAATGCTGTTCTAGTCTGTCAGCTCACAGTCAGTCTCCCAAACTTTCAGCTTGATTTGTTCTCTTAAAGTAATAGTCCCACTCAAATTAAAATGAATCTGTGAAATTTACTGCTACAGGCAGTTGTGGAGGTCAGATTAGTGGGTATATTTATGGCAGAGATGATTAGCCAGGGGATCAGTGATTATAGGGAGAAGGTCAGGCAGAGGGGCTGAGTGGAAAAATGAATCACCTCTGTAGTGCGCGTTGAAAGAACAAAAGACGTTGATCCAAACCAAGGCTTTTATTAACTAAAAGACTGGAGCATATCACAAGTAGGTCGACCAGTCCAGAATGACCTGGTCTGGCTAGGAGCAATCCTTTAAGACCTGCCAGTAGGTGTGGCTACGCTCTCAGCCAATCACAGTCATCCTACACTACCATCTGTACATATGTACATATACACATTGGTGATAGAATCTGTACTATCACAACCTCGTGATTAATTGGGGGGGGGGGGCAGACTCAATGGGCTGAATAGCTTATTTATGCTCTCATTTGCTATGGTTTTGTAGAACATAAAATGTACAGCACAGGAACAGGCCATATTGGCCATCATATCAGTGCTGAACATGATGCCAAATTAATCCTCTCCAACTAGTTTCTTCATGTGCTTGTCTAAATATTTCTTTAAAATTTTCATTGTATCCGTTTGCACCACTTTCTTTGGCGATGAGTTCCACGAACCTACTATGTAATATAAACAGACTCACCTTGAAGATCTCCTTCAATTTTTTCCCCTCTCACCTTAAACGTATGCTCTGTAATATTTGACATTTCCACCTTGGAGTAAAAGATTCGGTCTACTTACCCTATTTGTGGGCCTCATACTTTCAGCCCAGAGAAACCAACCCAAGTTTGTCCAACCTTTTCTTGTAGGTAATAGGCTCCAATCGCAGCACCATTATGATGAACTGCTTCTGCACCCTCTCAAAAGCCTCCACCTTCTTCCTGTAATGCAGGATCAGAACTGCACGCAACACTCCAAAGCTTGATACAGGTGCAACTTGACTGCCCACATTTCATTTTCAATCCCCTGACTGACAGATGTGACCTTTACAACCCTATCCACATGTGTCGCCATTGTCAGCATACAATGGATGTGCCTCAAGATCCCTCTGTACATCAAAAACTCCAAGTGATTTAGTGTTTACTTTCCTCTTGCATTTGAGCTTCAAAATGCACCACTTCACATTACTCTTGATTAAAATCCATCTGTCATTCCTCCAGCCAAATCTCCACTGACCAAAATTCTGCTGTATCTTTTGACAATCTTCCTTCTGTTTCACAACTCCCACCAATTTTTTGTGTTATCTGGAAACTAATTTGTCAGACCACCAGCATTTTCATCCAAATCACTGATATATATCTCAAACAGCAGAGGTCCCAGCACGGATCCTTGTGGAACACCATTGGTTTCAGACCTCCAGTCAGAGAGGCATCACTACTCTCTTTCTTGACCAAGCCACTTCTGGATCCGATACGCAATCACTTCGAAACAGAGTTTTACTTTTAACAATAGAATATAATTTTACTATTAGTGACTGACTCATGATGAGTTTGAATTGTTGGTGCTTTTTTTTTTAAACAATTCATTATACATCCCATTAATCCCTCTGATGAGCCAGGCACCCAAATCATTTTGCTGATACGAACCAAATAATGAGGTGATGACTGCCTGCCATCTTTCTGACATATGGAAATAGAAACCAAGCTGACTGCATTTTGTTGACAAATGCAGAAGTAAGCAATAGTGAAGTACCTGTAGATTTATTTGTGAAGCCTCTGGTGAATTATAGAAAGCAAGAGACTCCATAAGGCCCCAATTCCCTCTCAAAAAAAACGCAACATGTCTTCAAAGTTGTCTCAAATATCATTGCTGAAGGTTGGTGAGTTTAAAGATTCTGTTGTTCTTAATAATCATTCAAATTTGTCCGCCTTTTGAATTAATCTTTAATTCCAAATGCTTAGAGAATGAATCTTTAATTCCAAATGCTTAGAGAATGAGTACTGACCAAAGGCAATGCAGGGTTTTTAATTTTTGAGACTGGTTTTGAATTATTTGGAACAGAGGAAACTGCCCTTAGATGACAGTTCATGGATGAAGGTTAAGTAGAGAATAAGATTCATTATGGGTAGTTGGCACTAATTGACATTAATTCATCAGTTTCATTGAGAGAAAGCAATACAAAGAGAAAAAAAACAATGTGGTTTTAGTGCAACAGTGGAGATTGAGTTGGAACAATTGAATGATTTTCATGTTTGTATTACCTACATCAGAATGTGCTTCCACCTTTGGTAGAAAATTATCCCATCAATATTTTGTAGATATGAAATTAAGCTCTGTTTAAAACAAGCAAATAAAGCTATATGACAACTCTTTAGATGGCAAATCACAACTCCAGCATACATTATTTTCAAAGACAGAAAAAAAAACCCAGAAAATTCTGGAAAACTCAGCAGGTCAGGCACCATCTATGGAAAGAAAACATTTACTGATCAATATTGGTTTTCATTTCAGATTTCCAGCACCTTCAGTTTGCTTGATTTTCAAGAACTCTGATGTTGGTTTACAGCTGACCTCAAAGATTGTTCTCCAAGTTTCAAAGTTCAAAATTATTGTCAGAGTACCTTCATGGTATCACATACAACCTTGAGATTCTTTTCCCTGTGGGCCAGGCAGAATTTCTAATTACTAGTAACTTTAAACCATACTCAAGAAGAAAGCAGAGAAAGGTAAACAATCTGACTGTGCAAATACGGCAAAATAAATATTCAGTAATAAATAATGAGCAAAGAAGAATCCTTAAATGAGTGTGTTCAGGAGTCTGATAGTTGAGAGGTAGCAACTATTCCTGAACCTAAATGTATGATCCCTGTGGCACCTGTACCCCTTTCCTGATGGTAGCATTGAGAATAGAGCATGTCCTGGGTGGTGTAGATCCTGGATGATTGCTGTTGCTCTCTGATGCTAGTGTTCCATGTAGATTTTGAATTTTGCCTGTGATGTACTGGACTGCATCCATTACCTTCTGTAAGACTTTCAGCTCAAAAGTAGGCTGTGATGGTCTTCCGTGATGATGACCCCCCCAGGAATTTTAATTTGCTCACCCTCTCATCCCATGATTTCTCAATGATAATTGGATCGTATACTTCTGGTTTTCCCTTCCTAAAGTCCAGCGTCAGCTCCTTGGTTTTAATGACAATGCGTGAGAGGTTGTTAGTGCACAAATGTAGCCATTTGCAATCTCCCTCCTGCCTGCTGACTCATCACCTCCTTTCTCTCCCTCTGCAATAACTCAATCGTCTTTCCCAATGGCTGACATCTGGTGAATCTCTACCAAGACAATGTGTGCCTCATTGAACAGCATTCATCTCAAAGAATTCTCATAATAAAACATCTGGTAACAAACTGCATTAAAAAAATTCCAAATATTTTCCATAAATCTCAATACTAATTGAAACATAATTAATTATATTTTAGATTCTATTTTAAAATAGTCTTATCTTTTAAGATACTTTCATTTTGGATAATTCATCTGAGGAAAACATAATGCAGATAAAGGTCACTGTCCCCTGTTGTCAGGCAGTAATTAGACCTAGATCACAGATTTCATATATTTTACAGTGGGACTAGATCAAAAATGCCTGAAATTCAAATTGGCTAAAGTGACTTCTCAGAACTCTCAACTAATTAAATGGGGGAGGGCTGGAGAATCTTAATCCCTAGAAACAAATTAGAATTTCTGCATTGAATTACACATAGATGAAATCCTCAAGGTTGAATTAGGCACAATTGAAATTCCCAAGTTTGCTCCTGGTTTCACACTGTAAAAGAAAGATGACTGCTTGTGGGTTTATAACTTTCACCATTATGTGTCACATAACTGCAGAATCATCTATTCATGCAGTCATCATAATTTCAGAAATTCAGTCTGAGAATACAGACACCTTGTCCCATAACTCAGTTTGGGTTGCATTCTGAAACAGATCAGAGTTGTGTCTGGTAATTCAACATTTCTGCAGAGGCACAAATATATCAGCTCTTCACCTCACAGTAAGTGAAAATACAACAAGGAACACTTGAAAAAAGATGCAGGATAAGATACTATTAAAACCATCAGTGTTGATTTTTTTTCTTTCCTCCCCAATAAACTGGACACACCTTTGGCATGAATTCACTTAGTAAAGCAAGAATTTCACTGTTAACAAAATAACTCACCGTCAAATATATCCAATAGAAACTATTTCAGGTACACTCATGATCTGTTATTAAAGTTTCCAATATTCCTGCAATGTGCATTAAAGATTTGTGTCATTTGCTTCCAGGTTTGCTGTCTGAGAGAATCCTTTGTGTGATTGGCTGCTCAATCTGTGTGATGAAATAGCAGAAGAAACAAAATAGATGCTGGAATCTGGAGTTACCTTGACCTGAAATGCCAATAATTCCTTTCCCCTCATCCCACTGAGCTTCCTCCAGCAGATTGTTTATGTTGATGAGGTTATAGCTTGGAGTTGATATAAGTTCCACTTGAATGTGTGCCTGACTGTAACAGGCATCAAAAGAGGTTATTAGAGTTTGGTGGTGGACTGCAATCGCTGAGGTCAGTTCCAAGCCAATAATCGAGACCTCGACTGAAAATGATATCTGCTGGAGTTGTGACTCCTCCTTGTATCAGATATATCAATGTTTGAATTTGCACCTCAGACATGTATGCAATGCAGTTCACCTGTGGCAAAAGAACAAAATCACATCAGGTACCATGCCAATACTATTTTGATTAAATTATTAATTGTTTCAGCCAATTGCCTAAACTGCTTTTAATTGGGGTAGATTATGCAACCCAGAATCAAATGGCAGATATTATTTCAATAAGATGCTGTGAACAAGGTTACTGATTTTATTTAACTGTTCTCTTCCAGGATGAAATATTCATTATTTTGTCTCATATATTATTCTTGTTGCTTTTATATACAGCATTGTATTTGAGGTTTGAAGTAAAACAGGTTCTCTTAATCAAAGATGAGCTCCAGGCAGTAGTGAGGGATGATATAAGATCTAAAGAGCATAATGTTGAGTCCATTTGGGTAGAGATAAAGAATATCAAAGGGAAAAAAATTATTGGTGGGTGTTATCTATCGCCCACCAAATAACAATAGTTTAGTGGCACAGGAAATAAATAGAGAGATAAGTGAGGCATGTAATAATGATACGTCAGTAATCATGGGTGACTTTAACTTCCACATAGATTGGGAAAATCAAGTTGGTCGTGGGAGTCTGGAAGAGGACTTCATAGAATGCATCCGCAATAGCTTTCTTGAGCAGCATGTTAAGGAACCAACAAGAGAAAATGCTCTCCTGGATCTAGTGTTGTGCAATGAGATAGGTAGAGTAAATGATGTAATAGTCAGAGACCATCTGGGAAATAGCGATCATAGTATGATTAAATTTCTCATTCAGATGGAAGGGGAAATCGTTAGATCTAAAACTAATATATTATGCTTAAACAGGGGTGACTACCATAGGATGAGGGAGGAATTGGGCAGAGTGGACTGGGAGCACAGGCTAATTGATGAAACAGTTGAGGAACAGTGGAAGATTTTGAAAGAAATATTTTGCAATGCTTAACAAAAATATATTCCGGTCAGGAAAAAAGGGCAGCAAGGGAGGGAAAAATCAACCATGGTTAACAAAGGAAATAAAGGAGAGTATAAAATTGAAGGCGCAGGTGTACAAAGCTGCAAAGAGCAGTAGGAAACTGGAAGATTGGGATAACTTTAAGAGAAAACCAGGGGTTACAAAGCGGGTAATAAGAAATGGGAAAAAGGATTGTGAAAGTAAATTGGCACAAAATATAAAAACAGAAAGCAAAAAAATTTATAAATATATAAAACGGAAGAGGGTGGCCAGTGTTAACATAGGATCCTTAGAGGATGAGAAAGGAAAAATGAAGAAATGGCCAAGGCATTGAACAAATGTTTTATGTCAGTCTTCACGGTGGAAGACACGTCCAGCATGCCCAAATGCGGAGTTAAGGATGCGAATGTTGGAGAGGGTCTTGATAAAATAGTTGTTACAAAGGAAGTAGTGATGGAGAAACTAATGGGACTAAAGCCAGACAAATCACCTGGTCCTGATGATATGCATCCAAAGGAAATGGCAGAAGTTATAGTTGATACATTGGTGGTCATATACCAAAATTCCTTGGATTCTGGGCAGGTCCCAGCAGACTGGAAGACAGCAAATGTCACGCCACTTTTTAAAAAGGGATGTAGGCAGAAGACTGGAAATTATTGGCCGATTAGCTTGTCGTCTGTAGTTGGAAAAATGCTTGAAGCCGTCATTAAAGATGAAATAGTGAAACTTTTGGAACATAAGGGTTCAATCAGGGAGACGCAGCATGGTTTTAGAAAGGGAAGATCTTGTTTGACAAACTTGTTAGGATTCTTTGAGGATATAATGGGTGTGGTGGATAGAGGGGAACAGGTTGATGTTAGGTATTTGGATTTCCAGAAAGCGTTTGATAAGGTGCCACATAAGAGATTTATCAGTAAGTTACAGGAAAGTGGAGTCTGGAGAAGTCTATTGGCCTGGATTGAAAATTTGTTGTCTGACAGGAGGCAGAGAGTCAGGATAAGTGGGAGTTTTTCAGGTTGGCAGAGAGGGGTGCCGCAGAGGTCAGTGTTAGGCCCACAACTGTTCATCATTTACATTGATGACTTGGAGGAGGGGACAAAATGTGGTGTAGCCAAGTTTGCAGATGACACCAATTGAGTGGAAGAGCAAATTGTAATGAAGATGTGGAGAGTCTGCAGAGGGATATAGTTAAGCTGGATGAGTGGGCAAAGGTCTGGCAGATAGAGTACAATGTTAGTAAGTCTGAGGTTATCCACTTTGGCAAGAAAAATAAAAGAGGTAAATATTATGTAAAGGGTGAAAAACTGCAGCATGCTGCTGTGCAGAGGGACTTGGGAGTGCTTGTGCATGAATCGCAAAAAGTTAGGTTGCAGGTGCAGCAGGTTATTAAGAAGGCAAATGGAATGTTGGCCTTCATCGCTAGAGGAATTGAATTCAGGAGTAGGGAGGTAATGTTGCCACTGTATAAGGTACTGGTGAGACCGCACCTGGAGTACTGTGTCCAGTTCTGGTCTCCATATTTGAGGAAGGATATACTGGCTTTGGAGACGGTCTAGAGGAGGTTTACTAGGTTGATCCCTGGGATGAAGGGGTTGACTTATGATGAAAGATTAAATCGTCCAGGATTGTATTTGCTCAAGTTCAGAAGAATGAGAGGAGATCTTATAGAAACATATAGGATGATGAAGGGTATGGATAGGATAGATGTAGGAAGGTTTCTTGAGCTGGCCAGGGATACTAAAACGAGAGGACCGAGTCTCAAGATTCGGGGGAGTAGATTTAGGACAGAGATGAGGAAAAATAGTTTTTCCCAGAGAGTAGTGAATGTTTGGAATTCTCTATCCAGGGAAGTGGTTGAGGCTGCTTCATTAAACATATTTAAAATTCAGTTAGATAAATTTTTACATGATAGAGGAATTAGGGGATATGGGGAGAAGGCAGGTAGGTGGAGTTAGGTCATAAATTAGATCAGCCATGATCTTATTGAATGGCGGAGCAGGCTCGATGGGCCATTTTTGGCCTACTCCTGTTCCTACTTCCTCTGTTCCTATGTAAAATAGAGAACTAATTGGGAAATGCAATTTCACAAAGTACATTGCTAATAAAAGGATGGTGTACTGAATAATATGACAATATAAATATATATCAGAGAAGATAATGGAATTTGAAATAAATTCTCTATTAAACATACAATTAATATGAAAGAATCTAGGAGTAATTGGGGAAAAATGCACATTTTCATTGAACTGAAAGTTAGATCTGATAAAGACAATTTATGTATCAGTGTAAAAATATTGTTCAATGCATAGTGAAATGAATAGATTAGAAGGGTTTCTAAATTTGCATATGATGCAAAAAAATGTTAAAAAATAAAAGTGGTGGTAAAAAAATATAAAAAAGATTGAATATCTAAAAAAATTGGCAAATGAACTTCATTACAAAGTCTTGCAAATAGGGTTAATCTGATGTGCAAAATATGAGGATACATTTACAATAAACATACAAATGAGAAAAATGTAAGTAACTATTTATAGTTTGTTGAAATTCGACTTTTTATAGAAAAATGGAGGATCAAGACAGATGTCTAACAGTGAGGGCTGTGGCAAAGAACTCACACAAGATACATGAATGGAGGAAGTGGATTGAATTTGGAATACACAATGCTGTTCAGATTTTATTCAATAGAAAAAGGTCATCACTGTTGTTTGTCGATCTTCAACTTTGTATAACATTGACACTACGCTAAAGTGCTCATTATAGAAATTACATGACTTTCATTTCATAGCTATCAATTCCAATAATGGGTTCTTACCCACAACACCAATTATATGGGCAGAAGACAAACTGAACATCTATCCCGATGCTTCACAGGAAATAAGATCTGATTTTATTTAACATAGTGACATCTACATATGAAAATCAAATCAATGTCAATTCAATTGGAATATTAATTTTTCTGATTGCATATATAAAGGAGGACATCTTGCTCTTCTACAGTCGATGCATCAAGAATGTATTTCTTGCTGGTCTCAGGGGATTTGTTGACTTTTCTATTTCATCAAAGACTTGTTAGGATACAGTGAAAAATATACTGTGATATTGTTCCATTTGGCTCCAAAAAGCTACATAATGTTCATATATTCCACCCTGTGCTGATTGCCAATTCCTGCAAACAACATCTCTCTGGGTAGTTCTAGAAAACCAAGTACACACATAAAAATAGATGTTAAATTTCACTACAGTTTGGACTGCAAAATGGGTGCTGGGATTTGCAATGACAATCAAGGGTACCCCTGAGAAAATGGAAATATTGAAAAAATTGTTACATTCAAGCACAACCTGTGTTACCAACAGCAGCTGTCTATCCTTGTTATGGAATTAGGGGTCATCAGAAGCAACTTGAAGGCTAAAATAACTAATCTCAGTGGCGCTCACAGTGCAGCAGCCAATCAAGTTTAACAGAGTAAAATGTCAGTTTGGCGTAAAGGAAATCACCTTTCAAGGAGATAAGATGTCGGTGTGGAGCCAGACAAGAGCAAGGTGAAAGCAATTCGAGAGATGCCCAGACCCACTGACAAAAAGGGCAAATTGAGAATGTCTGGAAATGATCAACTTTATTGGTAAATTCATACCAAAACAATGTACCTGAGGAAATTGTTACATAAACCAAGAATAAGACTTAGGAAACAACAAAATATGGTGAGACATTCAATTGTAAATGATGTGGCACTCAACATGCACCAAAACAATGTCCAGATTACAGAAAAGTCTATAGCAAGTGCAAAGGGCAGAATCATTTTGCAGAGCAATGTTTTTCCAAAGGGAATCAAAACAGAAGTGAAAGTGTACACACTATAAAAGAAACTGTCATCAGTGATGCATTCTTCATGGGCATGGTGGTGCAGGAAGGTTTCAAACCAGCAAACAGTGAACAGCCAAATGGGAATAGAGTTGAGCAGGACAAGTGGACAATGCCATTGCATGCAAATGGAGCAGATATTCCTTTCAAGCCGGACACAGGGGCAAAGGCCAATTTGATGTGTGAGTGCAACATCAGGATAATGAAGACAAAGCCATCCATCCAAATTCTGTTCAGCTCAAGGCATACAATGGACAGTGAATTGACACAAAAGCTACATGTCGATTAAAGATGAAAGTTAAAGATAAAAAAGCACCATCTCATGGTTGCAGTAGACTCAGATGGACATGACTCACTGATTGATGACAAAGCATGTCAAAACATAAGCCTACTCAAGAGGGTGTATCGCATTAGCAGTGCCAATGGATGGAATGGTGTTGAGGAAATAATAAATCAATTTTCACACATCTTCAAGGGGGTTGATGTTCTACTATTCACCTATAAGATACAATGGAGCACATCCTAGGGGCATAAATGGGGTGTGTGTGTGTAGATGGATGACATGATCATATGGGGATCCACATAGGAACAACACAGCGAGTGGCTCCTCAAAGTGCTTTAACACATCCAGAATATGGATTAAAGCTAAACAGAGCAAAATGTCAGTTTGGTGTGAATGAAATCATCTCTAGAGGCAGGTGTGGATGCAGACAAGAGCAAGGTGAAAGCATTTCTAGAGATGCCCAGACCTACTGACAAAAGGGCATATTGAGAGTGTTGGGAATAATCAATTTCATTGGTAAATTCATACCAAACCTGTCTACCAAAACAATGTATCTGAGGAAGTTGTTACATGACAGATGTGAATTCAAGTGTATGACCAACCATGAGGAATAATGGGGATAACTGAAGACCATTCTAACTACAGAACCGATGCTTTTGACATTCTTTGACACATCCAGAGGAAGAAAATATCTATGGGTGCCTTAAACGATTGAATAGGTGCAGTACTACCCTAGACTGGAGTAGAAAATTGGAATTCAGTCACATACGCATCAAGATTACGATATCTGAATGTTGATATGCACAGATAGAGAAAGAGTGTCTAAGTGTGGTCTATGCTCTCAGGAAATTCTACAGTTATGTGTATGAACTACCAACATTCATGGCAGAGATAGACCACAAGCATTAATAGCCATAATCAAGAAAAATCTCAATGAGATGATGCCACGGAGACAAAGACTGATGATGAAGCTACAATGTTGACTTTGAATTGATGTACACAACAGAGAAACTTATTATGCTGGCTGATGCATTGTCCAGGGGAATGATACACAGTGAAGCACACAATAAGAGTTCCACAAAAACAGATGTGTATCCACATGAACCTGATCACTGAATCTCTTCCTGTATCGACAAGAAATCCAACTGAAATAGAAAAGGACACAGTTTTACAGAAGGTAATCAAGAATCTGAATGAAGGATGGCCTAGAGGTGAATGTCAGCCATAACATAACATCAGAGATGAGGTCAATGCTATCAATGGCTTCTACTTGATAGAGCAGAATAATCATTCCTTAATCACTGTGATCAGAGATGCTGAGAAGATTGTATGATGGGCATCTTGGAATTGAAAAATTAAAGAAGAGGGCAAGAACTGCCATTTATTGGCTATGGATAAATGCTGACATTGCCAGAATGGTTTCAAGCAGTGAGACCTGTTTAAAGCATCATGCAAAGCAGCCAAAAGAACCCATGATCATAACTGTCTTTCCAGCGGAACCATGGCAGAAGGTTGCGACTGATTTGTTCCACCTGGTTGGGAAGAATCTCTTGCTGGTTATTGATTACCTATCGAACTATCTGGAGATTGAGATGCTTTCTAGCATGTCTGCTGCTTGTGTGATCAAATCAGTCCTTGGAAGATGTGGAATTCATCAAATTATCTACTATTACAATGGACCATGCTACAGCTGTAGCGAATTCCCGAACTTTGCAGAAGTATGATTTTTGACATGTGACGAAGTCCTCTGTATCCCAAGTGAAACAGTAAAGCAGAGAAAGGAAATTCACATAGTTAAATAGTTGCTCAAGAAAGCACAAGACAGTGGGTCAGACTGTTAAATAGTTGCTCAAGAAAGCACAAGACAGTGGGTCAGACTGTTATTTAGCTCTGTTAAGAAACCGAGCTTCACCACTTGAACATGGCACGTCACCTACTCAGCTCCTGATGAAACATGAACTATACACAACACTTCCCTACTCTGCAGACCCAAGCAAGAACAGAGATGTCAAATGGAAATAAAAGCATCTGCAAAGGAGACAAAAAGCAAACTATGACAAAAGCCACTGGCACAACATGACACAGTGAGACTCAGAGATTCCAATACCTATGATAAGAAGGCCACTATTCTGGAGGGTAAGCCCAAGATCCTACACTGTCAGAACAGAGGATGGGTGAATACTGAGGAGGAATCAAAAGAGCCTGCTGAAAATGCAATTAACACTTCAAGAACAGACAAATGCAGAAGATCCAGCCTTCACATCAACAGGGTAAACTCCATCAGTGTTAGACAGTAGTGGACCAGCAGAGCCAACACATGTGTTGAGAAGATCAATACATGTCATCAAGGCACCCAACAGGCTGACTCTCCAAAATAAAGAAAAACTGTACAGTTAAAAATTATGCTGCTGTTATTTGTGTTTATGTCAATGTTCAACTTTAAATTGAAATGTGTAATTAATGTGTGATGTTGATAGATTGAACATCTTAATGAAAGGGGATGTGGTGATAGAGTCCTATTGATATTCCTGACCACTTTATTACTTAAAGCAAACATAACATTTCTATTACCATAAACCTATGCCTTTCAGTTATAGACATCTCTAGTAATTTTCTACAATTCAAAAAATACACCCAGTCTCTCCAACCAGTCATTACTCAATGATGAAAGACCCTGTCCCACAAGACTGAAAGACCATAAGATGTAGGAGCAAAATTAGGCCATTTGGCCCATTGAGTCTGCTTGCCACACAAATCATGGCTGATGTATTTTTCCTCAACCCCTTTCTCCTGCCTTCTCCCCTTAACCTAATCAAGAACCAATTCTGCTTTATAAATTCCTAATGACTTTTTTGCAACAATTGTCTGTGACAATAATCCCAAGCAACTATCTGGTGAATCTCCTCTGTATCCACTTCAGTACAATGAAATCTTTCCTATAGTGTGGTAACCAGAACTACACATAATACTCCATCTTTGGCCTACCAGTGTTTTGCATAGTTATTGCATTAACTTCCTGCTCTTATATTCCATGTCCCTGCAAATATCCCATTCACTATCTTATGTACCTGTGCTGCTACCCTCAAGGATAGTTCATCATTATCCTCTTCAAGACCAACTTTCATATTAATTACAAACTTCCCTTGGATGTGTAAAGCACAGAACAGGCATAGTAATTGTCACATCATTGCTGACCCACCATGATTAGCTGCATACAGAAGCCCGCCATGATAGGTGGCTCCACACCATTATTCAACCTGTGTATGTTTGTTTGGAGCATCACAGTTAACATAGCTATTACAGCACCAGTGACTGGGGTTTGAATCTGTAAGGAGTTTGTGCGTTCTCCCCTTGTCTGTATAGGTTTCCTCTGGGTGCTCCGGCTTCCTCCCACCATTCAAAACATACAAGGGTTGTAAGTTAATTGGTGTATTGAGGGGCATGGGTTCATGGAGAGGAAGGGCCTATTACCATGATGTACCATGATCACCACATCCCCTTTCATTAAGATGTTCAATCTAGCAACATCACACATTAATTATACATTTCAATTTAAAGTTGAACAATGTAGTATTTCTGCACTTTACAAGATTTTGAAAACCTGCAATAAACACTATAAAACTAGTAATAATGTATTAAACATGCTCAGCATTTAAATTCCACATGGAAACTGCCTTACATTAATGTTCCAGTTAAGATCCTTGCATTGATGTTTCCTGGCAGCTTTGATTTGAGGGATGTTCTATTTTTTACTGGTAGTTTTAAACAAAGGTGATAGATTAGACAAGATAACTTGCACCTCAAAGGGCACAGTTCAATTGACTTCTGAGCAAATTTTACAGCAGAAAATGTCATTATTTGTTAAAACATAGTTAAAATGGATTTTAAACAAAATTTGCATGAAGAAAATGGACATTTAATGTCTTAAATTTTTCATCAACAAGGGTGAATACTATATTGCTTTCACAAATAACTTTAATCAGCGATAGAGCTGCATATTTTCCTTGAGCTATTTCTTGCTAATGTTTTGGTTTTACCATGTTACCGACTGAAGGGCTGGACAATATTATTATTGTTGGCACCACTAAGGATTTTTGGAATGGCACTTGTAGCAATGAACTAATGATATTCATATTTCCAAATTACACATGCATTTTAAAGTTATTGGATTAAAACAGCTTTAGGAACATTTGCAAATGCACATTAAATCTGTTGGGGTTAATGTTTTGAATTGCTCTTTGCCTTCAGTTAATCAATTAGAATAAAGAATGGGATGGGAGAGCTGTTTATCCATGACCCTCTGTTCTTCTGCTCAAGAATGAATCCACGTCCATGTATTCAAAATATATTCCAATTACATGGCCATTGATTAATTAATGAAAACATTCAAAAGATTGTTCTTCAAATTGTCTGGAGGACAATACATTTTCTTTTCCTTGACTCCTGCTTGATTTGTTAATCATACAATCAGATTATACATTGCACTGATGATTATATCCTTCAAATGCTAATATATCTTAATTCTGTATTGTCTTCGCCACTTTTCTGCACTAGGCATGAAGATGCATGACCCTCTGTGTAAGAAGCTTCTTCATAACTCATTCTTAACTGGACAACATCAATGAGTGGAATGCCATGACGACATTCACTCTTCAGAGCCTGTAGAAATACAACATGCTTCAATAGGGTCACCTGTCATCTAGCAAGAACAGGTTTCTTCAGCTTGTTCATGGTACAACCACCTCTATCCCTCAGATCAGTCTGGTGGACATTTACCACTCACCCTCCATTCTGGGTGTACCCTTACTCAGATCAGGCATCCAGACCTCTTCACTATATTCCAGGTGCAGACCAACCATGTCCTTAAATAATTGATGCCTTTACTCTGTTACTTAAACCATCCTTCAGTAAAGGTTAACATACTGCTTGCCATTCTCATTTCCTTACTACACCTGTAGCTTTTGGCACTGATGACTCAATAGAGCCATTGGCAAGCCATCTAAACAGTGCAAAATCCATCTGAGATACATCAATATAGAACATTTGCTCATGATGCCCCAATCCCTCCAATGAAGAAAGTTGATCCTTCACAGGACAAAAAAATGATAAATATACAGGCAGTGAAAACATAAATTTGCCAGTGCAACGCAAACATAGAATAAATCAGGAGTGGCCAAACTTGCTTAATGCAAGAGCCACATATGATAAACTTCAGATGTTTGAGAGCCACATGACAAAAATATACATATATTTTTACTCTTATATCCATGTTATAAAAATGTTTTATAAATATTAAAAAATACATATTTATTCATTATGTAGTTTTAAAACTGCTAATTTGTATTAATTTCAACAATCAAAAAATAGACTGCAGTGAACTGGGATTCAATGGTAGTGTGTGGTGCTGATGGCTGGCCCTGTCTCCCAGCTCCTCCACCATCTGTTCACATATGACCCTGGTTTCCTGTCTAAACCCAGAACCTTTCTGAAGACTACTGTGAGGCCCTACCCATAGGATTCTCCCTCCAGTCGTGAGAGCTTTTATTCATGCTACAGTTTTATTAGCTTATTCCCTAATGATGGAAGCACTATTCAAGCCAGGTATGCTATTGATACACCCTCTGTTTCCCAAAGCAGCTGAGGAGTTCTCATACTGCCTAGTCTACTTCCAGGCCTTCTTGAATACAACCAGAGATGTCTTCCACACCAATGAACTCAGGAGGTCTGCACTCGTTTTGAGGATAGGAACGAAAGGGTATGCAGTCATCAGGGATATAAGTCTGCCATCAAGATGTTGAAGGCTAGGTGCCTGAAGTCGAAAAATGAGGTCCTAGTGAGGTACTGACTCACTCTACATCACCCGTGGCCAGGAGAGACCATCAATAGCTACCTGCTGGATCTGTGGATGCTTGTCAAGAAGTGCAGGTATGAAGCATCTATGGGCTACATTTGTGAGGAAAAACAGATCCAGGAGACTCTAGTCGCATGGGGTCTGCTCAAAGTACATGAAGCAGTGACTGCTTGAGTTGGGAAAGAAGGAGTTGGCTAGCCATGTTGAACTGGCCAAATCGTTGGAACGGGCCAAGCTCAAGAATGACAACCTCAGAGCCAGCGAACTCACTCACCCACGTGACCCCTTCCAAGGACTGGCTACTCCCACTACGCCTGTCCTAACAGCTGTTGTTTCCCATGCTAGGAAGTGCTCCCATGTGAGGAAGTGCTTTTTCTGCGGCAAGAGCCAGCATCCCCAATCTCATTGCCCAGCAAAAGACTCAGTGTGTTCCAGCTGTGGCAAGAAAGGGCATTGGGTGAGGGTTTGTCATGTTTGGGGAAGTCCGTGACCTGCACCGCTCCCGGATCCGGTTCCAGTCCCAAGCCATCTGCCCAAAATTCACCCAAACCCACTTGCTGCCACACATGCCGACAGCGGGTGGCAGTGAGGAAACGGCGCGAAAAGGCTCAGTGGCCATCTTGCTGTGACCCAAATTCAAGCTTGGCACCATCATCACCAGAGAAGGAAGGAGGGCAGCCATCTTGCTGTGCCATGAAGTTGACACCATTTTACCCACTCAGGGCAACCCAGGATGGTGGGGACCTCTTGAGTAAGAAACATTGAGTCTCTGGGGTCTAAGCCTGATGGTTTTAGATCAGGACAGACCTCACCATCCCAGCAACCCTACAAGTGACTGTGAAGGTAAACGGACATTCCACTAAATGCCTAATCGACATGGGCTCGACTGAAAGCTTCATAGACACACGGACTATGGAAAAATACAATCTAAAGATGTATCCTTCCAATTACCACATATTTCTCGCATCTCATTTGCATTCTATGTGTGTTCAACAACATTATGTAGTACATCTGTCATTTGAAGGGGGGGGATTCCTATTGTTACAAAATCAAACCAGCAACTACAAAGAAAGCATATCACACAGGGGTAAAGATGAACAATTACTTTATTAACAAAAAATTCACCTTCAAACTTTAATTCAAAATCCCCCCCCCCCCTTTTATAACAATGCCCACTGGTTATTATGCAAATCTCTATAACAGTGTAAAACTAATAAATTCCCCAGCCTAAATATAATATATGTAATTAAAGTCTAAGTTATATTTCCAACCAGCCCACAGAAAAAAACTTCGACACAAAACACACAAGACTCAAAAATTTCGATCTCAACTGAAGCAAAGATCACAAACTAAATTCAGTTTGTTTGGTAAACTGAAGCCAAAAGATCTTTGAGAGAGAGAGAGAGCACAAAATTCGAAGTTGTCTTGTGCTGCTTGCAGAGAGAGGAACCACTGGCTTGGGGCGAATCCTTCTGGCTGCCTTCGAAATGTTCATCCCTTTTTGAAATCCCAACATTCTAAACTGTCCTCCCGACCATGACTCATGCTCTGGCCCTTCTTCCTCTTCACAGCACCACCCAGTGGTGGTTTATCATCCAAGTCCAGAAATTGTTTTCATTTTATGCACATGCTCAGTCCATCTCCCACTCTCTGAGCAGTCCACCTTCACCTTGGCTCTCTAAGGTAAACTGTC
This sequence comes from Narcine bancroftii, assembly GCF_036971445.1. Taxonomy (NCBI): domain Eukaryota; kingdom Metazoa; phylum Chordata; class Chondrichthyes; order Torpediniformes; family Narcinidae; genus Narcine; species Narcine bancroftii. The sequence goes on from NC_091476.1 coordinate 133,079,883, forward strand.
ATTTTTTAACATAAAACGACACATCACATAGGTCAATACACAACACAGAACTCTGTAACACAATAAATTTTGCTTGTATATACTTGATGAATTGTGTGCCCCAGTGTTGATAGGTCTGGTCTTCCTGGGTCACCTTAAAAGAGTGACTTTGGAGTATTCTGGTCCCCTCCCCCATAAGAGTTCAGAATGGAGGGCCCCTAAAATCTGAACCCACATGCAGCCTCTCCACACTGAATATCAACACCCCCCTCCTCTCTTCCCAAATCTGTCCTCAGACTGCAAACCCATTGCTACCAAGTGCAGGGGGTACAGTACAGTAGACCAAGGTTTTATAAAGTCTGAGACATAACATCTGCTCGACGAAGGTATCATCAAACCTACCACACAAGTGATAGTGGTAAAGGGGGAAAACAAGTCCAGGCTAGTAATTGCTATAGCCAAACTATTAATCAGTACACATTCCTGGATGCATACTCCCTCCTTCAAATTTCAGACATGGTTAATGATATTGTGCAGTATCGGGTCTATTCAACCATCAATCTGAAAGCTGCTTATCACCAGCTGCTAATCCATTCCGAGGACTGTGCATATATGACATTTGAAGCTAACAGTCGTCTTTATCAATTCCAGAGAGTCCCTTTCAGTATCACTAATTGGTTTTCTATCTTCCAGAGGTAGATGGACAGAATATGAGTATGGGTTGAAGGCTACCTTCCCCTGCCTCAATAATATCACAATCTGTGGCCACAACTTGGAAAACCATGACATCAACCTACTGTTTTCTCCATGCAGCGAAAGCCCTGAACCTCATTTATGACTCTGACAAGTAAATGTTCAGGACTAAATGACTGACTATCCTTGGTTACGTGGTGGAGAATGGCATAATTGGCCCTGATTCAGATAGGATGTGTCCCTTGTTAGAGCTCCCTATCCCCAGAACCACAAAGGCTTTGAGGAGATGCCTACGGTTTTTCTCATATACACCCAGTGCATCCCTCAATATGCTGATAATATTTGTCCTCTCTTAAAAACCACTAATTTACCCCTCTCGGCTGAAGCCCAAATGATGGACGAGAATGTACCTTTCCAATTGGAAAGCGATGCTTCGGATATAGCCCTGGCCGCTATCCTCAACCAGGTGGGCAGGCCAGTTGCATTTTTTTCCCCTCAGACATTACAAGATCACGAGCTCTGGAACCCATCGGTGGAAAAGGAGGCTTAAGCTTTGGTAGAAGCCAAAAGGCACTGGAGTCACTACCTGGCTGGTAGAAGATTTACATTCCTCACTAACCAGCACTCGGTCGTATTCATGTTCAGTAATGTCAATAGGGGCAAAATCTAGAATGACAAAATAGCTAGGTGGAGGATCGAGCTCTCCACCAACAATTACAATGTTGTCTATCAGCCAGGAGCCCCTAATGCCCCTCCAGATGCCTTGTCCAGAGGAAGCTGTGTCTCGGCACACACCAGCCAACTGTGGTCACTGCATGATGAGCTCTGCCATCCAGGGGTCACTCGAATGGTTCATTCCGTCAAGGTGAGCAATCTGCCCTACTCCATGAAAGACGTCAGGGAAATGACCAAGTCTTGCAAGGAGTGCAAGCCGCACTTCTACCACCCCGCAAAGGCGCACCTGATCAAAACATCCAGGCCCTTCGAACCACTCAGTGTCAATTTTAAGGGACCTCTCCCCTCCATGAATGGGATCAACCTTCTTCCTCTCTATCATTGATGAGTACTCCCAGTTCCTATTCGCCATTCCATGTCCAAACACATTCACTTCATCAGTCTTAAAGGCCCTAGACTCCAGTTTTATCCTGTTCAGGTATCCCAGCTATATTCATAGCAACCGGGGCTCAGCCTTTATGAGCAACAAAGCCTCGTCAGTAGCTGCTGGTCAGGGGCATCGCATCCAGCAGGACTACTAGGCTATAACCCCCCATGGGAACGGGCAGGTTGAAAATGAGAACTCCACAGTCTGGAAGGCTGTCGAATTGGCCCTGAATGTCAAAAGGCCTTCCAGACTCACACTGGCAGGAAGTCCTCCCCATGGCGCTCCATTCCATCCGGTCACTACTATGTACCATGACCAATGCTACTCCTCATGAGCTCTTATTCAGTTTTAAAAGGTCAGCATCAGGAAATACACGCCCTGTCTGGTCCAGTCCTTCGCAGGAAGCATGTGAGGAGAAGCAAGACTGACCCCCCTGGTGGAGAAGGTGAAACTGCTCCATACCAATCCCACGTATGCCTATGTGGTACCTGCATAGCAGGGAGGACACTGTCTCCGTCGGGACTCGGCACCCACCGGAACAGAGGGTCCATTGCCTCAGGTGCCCTGCAGGCCACGAAGCTCATTCTTGCCAGCCCCCAGTCAGAGCCTCGGGTTCAAGAGAAAAGTGCATCCCCCTGCACCTCTGAGCTGGAGACCCAGCCTGCCTCTCCTCCCTCGCAAGTGGACCTGGAGACCCAAGGAGTCCAAGGCCCCCTGGTGCCACCCTTACGTTGATGTTCTTTTTCTCCAATGTATGCAGTTTTTACAAATGTAGCTGGTCATCCCATTATGCAGGAGAGAATGAGGTCATTCAATCCATTGGGTGCATGTCTGCTCTTAAAACTACAATCCCATCAGTCCCAATCCCCATCTCCTTTTTTTTAAACCCCTGACACCCTTGCAGTTTGCTCTCACTCACTTTCCAAACACACTCTCCACCTTTGTCCATCAATGTAGACAGCTGTGTGATCCATCAGGCTCTTCTTTCTAAAAATCAACGATTGGTGTGAAACATGAAAGGCTGCAGATGCTGTGATTGTAGTAAAAACACACAAGTGCTGGAGGATCTCAGCAAATCTCGCAGCATCCATAGGAGATGAAAATATATTACCGCTGTTTCGGGCCAGAGCCCTTTTTCAAGGTGAGAGTTAAAAAAGAGACAGGAATCTATAGATGGCTGGGGACCAACAGACAAAAGCTGTTAATTGGATATGATAAAGAGGACAGGAGAGAAGAAAGGTAAGAATTGATTTTGGCTCTGTGAAAGGAAACAGAGGGAAAAGGGAAGAGAGAGACAGAACTAGAGGATGGGGGACAGGGGGAAGGATTGGGGGGGAGGGAAGTTCAAACTGAAGCCAAAGAATCAATGTTGGAGGGTGTCCAGTTAGAATATGAGGTATTGTTCCTCCATTTTGCGGGTTGCCTCAGTCTGGCAATGCATGAGACCATGATCAGATATGTCATCAGGGTAATGGGGGTGGGGGGGGGTGGAATATGTAATGGGTGGCCACTGGGAGATCCACATTATTGTGATGGACAGAGCAAGATTGTTGTTCTGTCACCACCCAATCAGATTCTCCACCCTGCATTATTACTCATTATCTCCACTTTTCCGTCCAACAAAGGTGATGTTGTCAGTAAATTTGTATACACAAGTGGTGGGATGGTTAGCATCGTGCCAGTGGTCCAGGTTCAAATCCAGCACTGTCTGTAAGGAGTTTGTACCTCTTCCCTATAACCTGCACGAGTTTCCTCCCACCATCCAAAACAAACGGGGCTTGTAGGTTAATTGGGTGTAATTGGGTGGCATGGGTTTCAATGGCTGCAATCTGCTTCTACCATGTTGCAAATAAAAAAACAATTTTGAAATAATATCTGGTCGATTGTTTGTTTGAAAGTTGAGACTGATAGATTTATGGTAACTGTTACACTTTATAAATAAAATAGATGCTCTTCAAGTTTTAGACACATGCAACATTTCACATATTTCACTTCAAGGGGATCTTCTTTAAAATTTTATTTATAATATGGTAGAAGTCAATTCCGGCCATTGAAATCCATGCTGCCCAATTACACCCAAATTAACCTACAACCCCGTATGTTTTAAGGGGTGGCAGGAAACTGGAACCCCTGTGAAAATCCACGCAGACACAGGGAGAATGTAGAAACCCCTTACAAACTGCACCAGATTCAAACCTGGGTCACTGGCACTGCAATAGCATCAAATAACCATAAGGCTCACTGTGTTGCCTGCTAGTATCTACACTCGAACCATTTTGTTTCTGTAATACTCTTTGAAATTGGTCACTGTGATTCTTGCCTCTGTGAGTACATGCCACTCAGGAAAATCTCCACAAACTGACCTTGGCACTTACCCATGGGGTGGTGAAGCATTGAATGAGCATTTCAAGTAAAGATATACGAGTGGGAGGAGTCTGCACAGCACAATCTCAGATTCTTGTTTGGAAACAATCATAAAAGGAGCCAGCTGCAGTGAGTTATCCTTGCTTAGAGTGGATAATTCTTCAACAATCTGCAGCTGTGACCATATTATCTTCCTTATCCCAGCTAACAGGATAGGCTGCAATTAAATTAGGAAAGTTGATGTGCAGGTATTCTTTATTAAGGAAAGCAGTCTTATGGAAATGAGGTTGTACAGCATGGAAACAGACACTTTGGTCCTCCTCCTCCTCCATGCAAAGCAAGAAACATTGACCATGAGGTGTATGATCCAGTGATCATTAGGGGAAATCAGAGATGTAGAGGATGAGCAAATTTTAAGTTATTGGGAGTCACTATCTCAGAGGATCCTTCCTGGACCAAATGCACTAATGGCATTGTGAAAAAAAAACACATCAGTGCTTCTACTTCCTCAGAACTTTGCTGAGATTTGGTCTGGGATCGGAAACCCTGGAAAGGATGCTAACCGGCTACACCGCGGTCTTGTGTGGGGACACCAATATCCCTGAGCAGAAAGCAATATAAAAGGTACTGGAAACATCCCAGGACATCACAGATAAAACCCTCCTCACCATTGACAGCATCTACAGGCAACACTACTGTCAGAGAGCAGCAGCAATCATCAAGGATCCTCATCACTCAGCTCACACTCTGTTTTCGCAGCCACCATCAGGAAAGAGGTAGAGGTGCCGCAAAACTCACCACCAGGTTCAGGAACAATGGTTACCCTCTCCACCATCAGACACCTCAATAAAAACTCAATTCATGCAAGGACTCCTACTTTTGCACTTTGATTTTTTTTTTCCTCTCTATGTTGCACATTGTTTACATTTTATTTGTTTGCATGTGTACATATCTTCTTGAGTATAATTTCTTGCACTACCATAAGTGGTAATTTTACCTCACCCACAGGATTGTATGTGATGTCATGTATGTCCTCTGACAATAAATCTGAACTTTTGATGACCAGATTGGCATTTGATCACACTTCATGTCCTGGTGGAAGAACACAAGAATTTTTGAGCTTGGCTTAAATCACACATGTCAAACTCTGGCCTGCGGGCCAAATTTGGCCCGCGATATAATTATATTTGGCCCGCAAGATCATTTCAAAAATGTATTAGAGGTGGCCCGCCCTGCAGCGAGAGCCGATACTATTTTTTGGTAATGTCACCCCCACTATCCTCCCCCTTCATTGCACATCCTTCCCCATTGTAACACGAGAAGTCTGTCGCTGTCATCAGCCGGCAAGCCAGTTGGAAGGCTCCCCGCACAACCACCTGTCGAGCGGTGCGGCGGATGGGCGAGCGCCTGTGATTGCCTGTCGGCGCGACGGACATGGGAGGCTGCGCACGGCCCCCGGACAGCACGAGCCCCATGCGACTGGCACCGGATGGCCCTTCCACAATGCGAGCGCACTTCTCCCGGTCACCACGGCCTTCAGCGCTTGCACCCGCGCGGACCTCAGGGACGGCTGGTTCGGCCCTGCACGTGAAGAGAGAGATGGTGGCTGTCCGCAAAGGCTGATCGGCAGCGCACTGGGCCTGAGTGGGTGGGTAAGCAGGGGTGGGCAGAGGGTGTAGGTGAGGAGTAATGGGCAGGGGAAGTTATGGTGGTGCGAGGGGCAGTTTGAGGGAGGGATGAGTAGAAGGAGGGGTGGATAGGGAAGAGGTAAAAGGGGAGGGGCAGGGTGAGTAGGGGAGGGGTGATTAGAGGGTGAGAGACGGGTAGAGGGAGGAACAGGTTGAGGGGAGAGGCAGTAGAGTGGCGTGTATAGGATGGGGTGGGTAGAGGCAGAGCGAGTGGAGTGAGGGGTGAGTAGAGGTTGGGTAAAGGACTGGTCAGGTAGAGGGATGGTGGGTCGAGGGTGAATAGAGGCCTAGAGCCTGAGGAGTGAGCAGGAAATGCCGAGTCCTGGTGCAGGCCAAAATGGACACAGCCTGTGAATGCTGACTACATCTCCACAGGGACCAAATAGGTTTCCCTCAGGTCAAGCAAAGGGTGAACTTGATCTACCTACTCCTGACCTGTAACATTATCCTCCTAAAGTTATATCCTAAAGTTTAACATTACATATGCTGAAAGAAGAGAAAATATGCAGATGTTGTTGAAAATTTTCAATAAATATTTAGTTCGGCCCTCGACAGTCCAAGTTTTTAAATTTTGGCCCTCCGTGAATTTGAGTTTGACACCCCTGGCTTAAATGCTTAGATGACTGTGTCTGAGCTAGAATGAGAGGTTGGATAAACATGGGTTCTTTTCTCTGCAGAGTCAGGGACTGAGAGGAGACGCAAGCAGTTTACAGAATGTTGAGAGACATTGATAGAGTAGACAGTCAGTTTCTTTCTCCCAGCATAAAAATACTAAAGGGCATTGTTAAAAGTGAGGAGGAGGAGATGTGTGGAGTCAGTTTCTTTTACACAGAGTGCAAGTCTGGAACAGACTGCAGGAGTGATGGAAGAAAAGTTAAAGTTATTGTCAATACAAACATGGCATCACATACAACCCTGAGATTCTTTTTTCCTGCAGGCCAGGCAGAATTTCAGTGGTGCAACAAACTGTACTTCAGAAAAGATGTGTGTACACAAAAAAAGCAAAGAAAGAAATGTAAACAAAATCTGTAATAGAGTATAGAAAAAAAATAAATACTCATTATTAAATAATGTGCACAGTAAGTGTCCTTAAATGAGTCTCTGATTGAGTTTGTTGTTTTGGAGAGTGATGGTGAAGGAGTAGCAACAGTTCCTGAACCTGGTGATGTGAGTCCTCTGGCACCTATACTTCTTTCCGGATGGCAGTAGTGAGAACAGAGCATGTCCTGGGTGGTGTGGATCACTGATGATTGCTGCTGCAATCCAAAGGCAGTGTTCCATGAAGAATTTCTCAATTGTGGGGAGATTTTTGCTTGTGATGCACTGGACTGTGTCCACTACCATTTACAGAGTTTTCCCCTCAAACCAGGCCTCGATGCAGCCGATCAGCTCACTTTCCACTACACATCTGTAGACATTGTCAAGGTGCCCAATGTCATAACCAAATCTCTGCAAACTCCTGAGGAAGTTGAGGTGCTGATGCATTTTCTTTCCACAATGACATTCATGTGTTGGTTCCAGGAATGATCTTCCAAGATACTGACTTCCAGGTATTTGAATTTGCTCACCCTCCCACCTCTGATCCCTGATGATCACTGGCAGAAGAGATTTTGTTTGATTTCACATCATGTTCAGTGTGGGCCAAAGGGCCTGTCTTATACTTTTCATGATCTAGGTTACAAAGACAATTTTTGCTATTGTTTTCATCGTACCCCAGTAAGTCATCTCAAATTTCTGAATGAATCAAATGATTTCCCACTTACAGGAAAGATTCTCAAAATTAAGCTGTTTTTTTCAACAAATTCTTTATCAATGTGTTCCACAGCAAGAAAATCCCTTTGAACTTCTGAATCATTTCTGCTACTGTTGAATCAAAGGTATAACCAGAAAGCCTTTTATATTTGTGGTGCTATTTTACGAGTTTAAAAAAAAAAGACAGTGCTTGGACCTATTTAGAACTGTACCTTGGTTCTTGATAACTTCCCTGGATTAATTCCTAGGGTGAGGATAGATGGTCTTCGAAGAATCATTGAGCAGGGTTGGTAACTGTTCAGGAGAAGAATGAGAAGTGATCTCATCGAGACACAGGATTCCAAGAGACAGTAACAGGGAAATCCTGGAAAGTTGTGTGCTCAGGATGAGGAGTCCAGAACAAGAAGACAGTTGTTGGCTATTTAGACAACAGGATGAGAAGAAAATTCCTTTATCAAAAAGATGGTATACGCTACAGAGAACTAGGGATATTTCATCATTGAGCATATTCAAAATGGAATTGGTTGTGTCTGAAGCAGAAAGGGATTGGGAGTGAAAATGTAAGAGTTATTGAAATCATCAAAATCTTATCGGAGGATGCAACAGCCTTGAGAGGCTGATCAACCTCTTCTTACTATTTTTCTAGCTCCAGAAAACTGATAGGTCCCAATTCTGGCAGATCACTTCACTGAGGTCGTCCACTCTCTCTGCCACAACGAAGACCTCCCAGTAGCCAATCATTTCAATTCTGAGTCACACTCCCATGCTCACATCTATCCATGGCTTGATGTACTGTCCCACCCTGACCACCTGCAGATTGGAGGAACACCTTATTTTCTATCTGGGCACTCTCCAGCCACATGGCATTAACATCGACTTCTCTGCTTTCTGCTAACCAGCTCGTCTTTACTTTCCCCTCCCCCTTTCCAGTCTCTCCTCCCTTGATTGCTACTGTCCCCTCCCTCTCCTCCACTTATCATCTCCTGCTTTTACCACCACCCCCCCCAAACCTTTTGTTCGACACACTTGCCGACTCTTCAAGCCTGGATCGTCAGTTATGTATTTTTACCTTTGCTACATAAAGGACACTGACCAGCTGAGTTTCTCCAGCATTTTCTGTTTTTACTTCAACCATGGTATCTACAGACTTTCATGATTACTCTAGTTGTGTTGTGTATGGGGCTCTGTAATGTTTTACATCTACCCCATCCCACAATACTACCAGAGAACCAAATGTTAGACATTCCTGTAATTTCACAGTCAGTATTACTGCTACTTGCCTGAAGCTTTGTCTGTAAAGGCAGTCTAAATCAATATTATCATCTCACTTCATCACCCAAGGTCAAAATTATTCCCAACCATTTGAAATATCTCAGAATCCTCTTGGTCTCCAAGTTACGCGTGACCAGAGATAAATTTTCATACAATTGCTTCATTGGCTTTGAGAGAAAATCTGCACAGGTTGTTGAGTTTACCAACAAGTCCTCCACAAAATGAAATATGAATCAATAAACAAAATGAGATTGCTCTTTATCTCAGGCACATATAGTGTTATATATCTATTGATAATACAGATTACCAAGTAAAACTTTATTACGCACATTAATCATGTTTCATGATATAAATTATATTCACTGAGTGACAATAAGAACATATGAAGTCTTCAAACAGACAGCCCATTGAACAACAAGGTGGCTGAAGAATATAAATTCAGGGTTAAGACTGACAAATAGGATTTATTTTGGTGATGGGTATCATTGGAAAGGTCAGTATTTATTGCCTATTGTGGTTGGTGCGCTGTGCAGAGAATTAAAGAAAAACCACACAGAAGCTGTGAGGGAGCTGAACCAACCAACTGATTTTACTGGAGCTTATCAGCACAACCCCCATGATCCTTTGCAGCCCTTCCCCCCCCCCCCCCCCCCCCCCACCCCCGGGACCATTGACATCAGAAAGTTCGAGCCTGCACCTCCATGACCCGGTTCGCTTGTGGATCAGTGCAGTCCTCCACATGACCCTGCCCCCAGAACTAGTGTTCGGAGGTGCTGACTCCACAGGTTGGGTCTCAGCTGCGGAGATGGAACAGTTACTGGTTGGTTGAGGTCCAGGTGTGCCAGTTTGAGGCGGTTGACATTGAATGTTTCCTGCCTATCCCCAATGTCCACAAGGCAAATAATCCAGTGGTGTCGTAACACCCTGCATGGACCCTCATACGGGTGCTGAGGATGTCTCTCGTTATGAAGACATATTCACAGTCTTCAAGATCCTTTGGGACATAGGATGGAGCTGGACTGTGGCGTGTGGTTGGGACAAGAGCCAGGTGTCCACCTTCTCTCAAATTCGCATTAGCGGCCCTCTAGGTATTTTCTCCTGGCCACACACCACTGGCACAAACTCTCTCAGAACTGTTAGTGGAGCCCCATAGGCAAACTCAGCAGAGGACGTGGCCAAGTGCTCCTTCAGCTCTGTGCGGATGCCAAGGAGAAACTAAGGCAGCTCCTCCACCAATCTGGGTGTTACGTTGGCAAGGTAACCATACCTCTGATATCGGAAGCCACACAGAATTGTCCATCATCCCTTAGGCACCACCTAGCCTCTCCAGCCTGCCAATCAGGTGTGTGCCCACCCACCAGTCAGAGCACACATCGTCATTGGCTGGCCCCGTACATCACAGACCCTGCTCAGCGGAGTGGAATATTTAAACCTGAGCACACCATTGTTCATTCTTTTCGCCATGTGGTCAAGTCCTGCACTCATTCTGGGTCATTGTTGCCACAGTGAATAGCATTGAGAGGGGAACATAGGTAATGAGCTAGCAACCCTTAGCCCAACCAGGGTATCACCGGCAACCCAGTAGATACTAACATTGTAGCCACAGTCCTCCATTTACTTGGGGTTAGAGGCTGTGTTTCTTCCTCTTAGGAGCCAGTTAGGGCACCTCATCAGAAGTCAGAACCCCCTGCCCACAGGTCGTTGCCCCCAAGTTGGGTGAGGGTTCGTGCACACTCCTTTGTTGCTTAGCCCCTTCCTTCAGACAGGATTCCAAGGTTGGGTGCAAGGCAGTAATCTTAAAGAGAGAGAGAGAGATGATTACAGTGACTTGATAAATCAGACAAGACCTCCATCATAAAATTATCTTCCTCAACAAAGCAGTGTTAATATTCCCCCATGATTTTTAAAAAATCCTTCACTTAAATGGTCAACAGACAATAGGTGCTAGAGTAGGCCAATTGGCTCATCAAGCCAGCACCGCCATTTATCGGATCATGGCTGATCTTTCTCTTTCAATAACTAATCCCAGCATTATCCCCATAACCCTCAACTCCCCTGCCCACAAGAGCCTTATCCAACTCGATCTTAAATCTATCTAGCAAATCCGCCCCCACCATCCTCTGTGACAATACATTCCACAGATCCACAACTTTTTGGGTAAAAAAAAAATTCTCCTCATTTCTGTCTTAAATGGCCTTTCCTGTATTCTTAAACTATGCCCTTTAGTCTTAGACTCACCCATCATTGGGAACATGTGCTCTGATTTCACCCTGTCAAGCCCTTTGATAATCCTAAATACCTCAATCATGTCTCTCCTCATCCTTCTAAACTCCATCGCATATAATCCCAGTCTTTCTAACCTATCCGCGTATGCAAATCCTGCCATCCTGGGAACTAACCTTGTAAATCTGCGCTGCACTCCCTTTATGGAAGTAGGTCATTTCTTAAATATGGGGACCAGAACTGGATGCAATACTCCAGGTGAGGTCTCACCAAGTCCCTGTAGAACTGCAGGAGGGCTTATCTACTCCTAAACTCCAATCCCCTCTTTATGAAAGCCAACTTCACCACTTGCTGAACCTGCATGCTAGCTTTAAATGACTGGTGAACAAGTACGCCCAGATCCCTTTGCATTAGCCTGCAGCTGACGTGGACATTACCCCTCCATAAATCTTCGTCCGTGAAGCTAAGCCAGAGAAAGAAGAACCCCACTCCCTAGCTTAACTCCATTTAAATAATACTCTGCTCTCTTGTTTCTGCCTCCAAAACCTCAGATTTACTCACATTAAACTTAATCTGCCATCTTTCCACCCACTCCCCTAACCTGTACAAGTCCCCCTGAAATTTCTTGACATCCTCCTCACACTTCACATTACCACCCAATTTAGTGTCAACTGCGAATTTGCATATGTAGTTATTAATCCCCTCATCCAAATTATTTACATAAATGACAAACAACTGAGGACCCAACACTGATCCCTGAGGGACCCCATTCATCACATTCTGCCATCCAGAAAATGACCTGTTTATCCCAACCCTTTGTTTCCTATTTCTCAACCAACTATCTATCCATGACAGCACCTTACCCCCAATACCATGCTCTTTGATTTTGCTAGCTAGCCTCTTGTGTGGGACATTATCAAAGGCTTTCTGGAAGTCCAAGTACACCACATCTACTGGCTCTCCCGAGTCCACCCTCCTTGTTACATCCTTGAAAAATTCCAGGAGATTAGTCAAGCAAGATTTTCCTTTAAGGAACCCATGCTGATTAGCACCGATACTATTATTCCTTCCCAAGTGTTCTGCTATTTCTCCTTAAATTATGGATTCCAATATCTTCCCCACCACCGACGTCAGGCTGACCAGTCTACAATTTCCTGTACTCTCTCGCCCTCCCTTCTTAAAAAGTCGTACTACATCAGTCACTCTCTAGTCTGCAGGCACTTCCCCTAAATCTAAAGAACTTTGGAAAATGTTGACCAATGCTTCCAGAATTTCCAGAGCAACCTCTCTAAGCACACTGGGATTCAGCCCATCAGGCCCAGGGAACTTATCAGGCCTCACTTCTAACAATTTGCTCACAACCATCTGCTTCTGGATCTCTATATCCATCAGATTCTCTATATCCTTAGGTAATTTCACCAAGCCCCGAGATACTGCTTGACCGCTACCCCTTATCTGATCATAACCTATATCCTCCTTGGTGAAAACAGATGCAAAGTATTTGTTAAATTCCTCAGCCATCTCCATGTTCCCATTGATAATTTCACCTTTCTCCATTTTTAAGGGCCCAATTTTGGCCCTAACCAATTTCTTCCTTTTTAAGTAACTGAAGAAACTTTTGCTATCCCATTTTATATTACTTGCCAATTTACTCTCGTACTTCATTTTCCCCTCCTGAATGATTTTCTTAGTTTTTGTCTGTTGTTTTTTCAAGGCTTCTCAATCCTCTAACCTCCCACTCTGCTTTGCCATCTTATACTTATTTCTTTTGGACCTGATTCTGCACTTGATCTCCTTTGTCAACAATGGCTGCCATTTGCTCTTCTTAGAGCCTTTCCTCCTCTTTGGAATGAATATATTCTGAATCCTGTGAAAAATATCAAGAAACACCTACCATTTTGCCCAGTTGACCTCCAAGCTAGAATGTCCTTCCATTTTATTTTGGTTAGCTCCTCCCTCCTAGCTGTACAATCACCCTTATTCAACTGTAGCACTAATGTTTCTGACTTCCTTTTCTCCATTTGTAGATTAAAAGTAATCATATTATGGTCACTATTATCTAATGGCTCCCCTACCTCAAGGTCCCTTATTAACTCCATGTCATTGCACGGTATCAAGTCCAGGATCGACTTCCCTCAATAGGTTCCATCACAAGCTGCTCCTAAAATGTATCTTGAAGACATTCTCGAAACTCACTCTCTAGTTTTCCCACACCTACTTGATATTTCCAGTCCACTTGCAAGTTGAAGTCACCGATAACTACTGTATCACTTATCACTCTGACATGCCATTCTTAATTCTTTATTTATACTGATTCCCACATCTGAGCCATTGTTCGGAGGTCTGTATATGACCCCCATAATGGTTCTTTTGCCTTTGCAATTTCTCAACTCCATCCAAACAGACTCTACTCCACCTGATTCAATGTCTTTCCTTTCCATTTCATTCTTCACCAACAGAGCCACTCCACCTCCTCTACCTAACTTTCTGTCTTTTCGATAGGACATATATCCTGGACCATTAATTTCCCAATCCTGTCCCTTCTGCAGCCATGTCTTTGTTACTCCGATAACATAAAATCCTCCAATGTCCATTTGCACCTCAAGCTCATCCATTTTATTCCTTATACTCCATGTATTCATATACAATTCCTTGAAACTGCACCACCCTGCTCTCTCCTATTTGCTGCCTGACACCCTCTCTGAAGCTCTCCCATCCTCTTTGCTCCCTCCGGCTTTGAGATTTCAGTCTATTGGAGCTACCCCTATGTTCTCCTTCCTATCCATTTCACTATCAGTCTGGTTCCCCTCCCCCTACCAATTCAGTTTAAAACATATCCAACAGCATTATTAAACCTTACTGCAAGTATATTGGCCCCCTTTGGATTCAGGTGCAACTCATCCTTTCTGTAGAGGTCATGTCTCCCCCAGAAGAGATTCCAATGCTCCATGAACCTGAAACTTTGCATCCTGCACCATTCCTCCAGCCATACATTTAACTTCCTAATTTTTTCATTTTTGCCCTGTCCTGCACACAGCAACCCTGAGATTATGACCTTGGAGGTCTTGCTTTTTAATCTCTGTCCTAGCTCAAGGTACTCCCTCTTCAGGATCTCCTCCCTCAATTTGTCTATGTCATTGTTCCAGGACGTCCAGCTGCTCACACATTCCTCTCAGAATACCATGAACCCTGCCCGAGATATCCCGCACTCTGGCTCCTGGAAGACAACATACCATGCAGGAATACTTGTCTGGTGCACAGAACCTTCTGTCTGTTCCCCTGATGATGGAGTCCCCAATGACCACCTTGTCCTTCCTCCTTCCATTCTGCACCACTGGCTCAATTGATCCAACCTGAGACTGGTCATCTTCCCCAACATCATCCAATACAATATATTTGTTGCTAAGAGGAGTAGCCACTGGAGTGCTCTCCACTGAATGAGCAACTTTCCTCCCACCTTTGACAGTAGTCCACTTACCTGACCTCCTCAATCTGGGGGTAACCACGTGCTTGAAAGTCATGTCAATAACTTCCTCACTTTCCCTAATAATCCTCAGATAATCAAGTTGCAACTCCAGTTCCTTAATTTTATCTTTAAAAGTTGTGTCCCGGTACACCCCTTGCATGCATGCATTCTAGAGAGAGTAAAAAGGCCCTCTCTCTTGCCTCCTCGCTTTCCCTGATGAGCTGTTGGTTCTCAAGCTGGAGCTCCAGATCACTAACCCGGTTTCTAAGGAACTTCACCTCTTCGCACTTGGCACAGACATGACCATTTGGGAGGGAGGAACTCTCCCATGGTTCCCACATCTGGCAACTTGAGCAAAGTACTAACTCCATAGGCATGTCTCAGCCCTTTAATGTAAACTCACCTATGAAGAGTAAATAAGAAAGCCCACCTTTCTCCTCACCTGCTTTTGCTGAAGCCTGATGAGCCAAAGCCTGGAAGCCCCATTCCTTCACTACGCCACTCACTCACCTGGGCCACTCCTCGCTGGCCACTCCCTGTACCTCCCCTCTTATTTATTGGCCCTCTATACAATGACTTAATTACTCAATCAATTAACCCCATCGTCCTCTTCTCTTCGGCCCGAACAATGGCCCCCTCTGCCTCAGACTCCTCCCTGGACCCTTCCTGTAAGCCCCAGTAAGAAAAAGTCTCCTCACCTTCTCCTGTCACTGCCTCCTCTTCTCTCCACTGCCCACTCTTCTCTCAACTACAGGAACTTGACTCTAATAAGTCGCCTTTTAAACTTGCTTACCTTCCCGTCATCCTCTCCTCTTCGACCCAAACAATGGCCCCCTCCACCTCCCCGGACCCTTCCTGTTAGCCCTAGTAAGAAAAAGTCTCCTCACCTTCTCCTGTCGCCACCTTCTCTTCTCTCCACTGCCCACTCCTCTCTCAACTACAAGAACTCGACTCTAGTAAGTCACCTTTTAAACTTGCTTACCTTCCCGTCATCCTCTCCTCTTCGACCCAAACAATGGCCCCCTCCACCTCCCCGGACCCTTCCTGTTAGCCCTAGTAAGAAAAAGTCTCCTCACCTTCTCCTGTTGCCGCCTTCTCTTCTCTCTACTGCCAACTCCTCTCCCGACTAGTATAAAGATGAGCAAAACAAAGGCACAAAATTAAAGCTCAGATATTGAAAACAAAATGTAACCCATGTGAAGTTTGGCATACACCTCTTCCCCAGCTGTAAGTCATTCCACAACAGCTGCTACAACAGCACAGAGAGCACAGGGACTGGGTACAAATGTAAAAACCATCTTCAATGAAAGTCTCCAATATTTGTCACAACCAAAATATTTTAATATTTATTATAAAACTGCCATTCTGTAAATAATTTATCTTAAGATATGACCGAAATAGAATAGCGCTGATAATGTCAGATTGATTTTAAAGCTGACAAATCCATCTAACATGAGACACCAGACACTTTTCATTTCATTTACTTGTCTGTGTACTGGGACCTATTATCATTTCTTCATGGGGGTCTGTAATGGAAATTCAACCAGAATCTCAAAATGTCATTTCCTTTATAAGTGAAGAAATACATTCGTTATTAAAATTCTTGCCCACACGTTGTTTTTAATTTTTACTTGTCACTAAAGGATAAGCAGAAAGTGGGAATCAATGGGGTGATACGTTTGTTATAAACAAGGTGAGCATAAATTAATTTTAACTTTCAAAATTACATGATTAACTGGCATAGAGTGAAAGTATTATGAGCAATGCTGAATCCTTGAACACAATGGCAGCCAGTTAAAGTTATATCCCACGCAACGGTTCTACATTTTGTGCTGTATCAGGAAAACAAGGAGAACAGGAGCAGGAGGGACCACTCAACTCATTCACCCCACTCCACCATTCAATAAGATAATGGCTTGCTTTTCTGCAATAACACTTGAGGTAGCACCTGATCAAATTTCTTTATGAAAATGTAAGCACATTCCCTGGTTGCCCTGATCCACAGTGCATGTTACTTCATCAAAAAAATTCCAATAACTTGTTCAAGTATGATTTCTTTTTCACAAAATCATGTTGACTTTACAAGATGACTAAATTTTTCTGTGTGTCCTGTCATTATATATTTAACTTCCCTTTTTTTTCTCTCTATGACAGATGTTAAGCAAATTGCAATTTCCTGTATTCTATTTCTATCATTTTTTTGTGTGAAAGAGTTACATTTGCTCATTTCCAATCCAACAGAAACTTCTTTGAATCTTGGAAACTTTGGATATTTAAAATGAATGCATCATCTTTCTTGTGAGCCACTTCTTTGAGGATTTAGGACCTTACAGCGCAGCCATTTTGGCGCGAGCGATTTGGCACGGCCTGTTTGGCGCAGCCCAATTTTCCACAGACCCATTTAGGCTCAGACCTATTTCAGAGCAACTCATATTCAGTCTTAGTTAAAAGAGTTAATGAAACCAAGATGGGAATTGATAATAGTTTATTGTGTTTACAAGGAACTAAAAAATGTTTATTCTGTTAGATAGTGATAAGTTAATTACAAAAAAAATCTAAAATATGACCTTTATTCAAAAGTATGGGCAATCCCTCTTAAATCACAATTTTTCCCATTAAATATTCTTAAAAGTGTTTGTATTCAAGCATCTGCTTCCCTGAATTTCTTTAATTTCAATGGAATATTGTGCCCTGCTACGAGACGCTCATAGTAAATGTTCCTTCCTCTCTGAACTTTTCATAAACTGTCAGTAAATTTCCAAATAACTAGATGTTCAACTCCAAGTTCGTATTGTGATCTCCTGTGAGCAGCTTCTGCATGATTGTTTGTTCTGTCCTCATTGTTTAAAGTTCTTTCATACAAATTCCATATCCCAACTGGAAAAAGCGGTGGATGCCTCCCATTTCCTCTGCGTAATCTTCTACCTTCAGAGTTATCCTCAAATCAGTCCAGCAGCGGTTGCAGTTCATCTGGAAGCGCATCAGCCAAATGTTCAATAGCTTTGTCAACGTTTTCAATCAGAATAAATGCAAGATCAATGATCATATTAGCTCTCAAAGAAAACTCCGAGTCAATGTTATACCTATTCAGGTGTCCCAAACTGCCAAGATGTTTTTTCATATCGAGCCAGGTGAAAAAAAAATCTCCTGATTTGCGCAGAAGGAAAATGCTGCTGTAAACTTTTGAAATTTGCAAGTTCAAAGTCATAATTGATAATGTCAGGACGACATTCAGGCTGTATTTCCAGAACCATTTCAAATAATTTATCATATGTTGTTCATAACTTATTTGGGAGTAAAGCAATCAACAGTGGGAACACGCCGTTATGTATTTAACATAAAATAACATAAACTTGTGAAAAGAGAGGGTGGGAAATTTTGAATGTTCCATCAACATATAACTTTTTTAATTGTTTCAGAAACTCGGCATTCCCTTTTCTTCCAAATATAAGAATTCTGCAGGTGGTGCTACCGCTGTCGGCTAGTAAAAATTGTTCTTCATTATATTCATCAACAGATTATGTTTTAAAGCTCTCTGGAATTACAAGTTCTTCTAAATTTCTTGGATTTACTGGGTAAGAAGCAATATCTTTCCTTGTCCTACAGACCATTTTCTTCATTGCTTTGTCATTAGGCATCATTCCTTGGCAAGCTTCAGACAAATTTTCTAGGCCCTCGTTAATCATGTGCAGTTCCCTCAACAGTTTCAGCTGCTCGTACTTCTATCTTTGAAATGACGGTATCTCCTTCCACCTTCGATGCTGAAGCTGCATGCGAATGTTCATTAATTTGTTTCACTTGTTCACCATTTCTAACGTGAATTCGAGCTTTGCAAATCTCCTTCCTCTCACATCTCCAAAACTTTGTTATCTTATCAGCAGCAAAATCTATCAAAAATGTATATAGAGCCGTCGAATAAGCACTTTTCCTTTCCACGTTTGGTCAAAACTGATGACATTTTAATGCATGTAATAACTACTTGAAGCTACTTATTTATTAGTTCTGCGCCGAAGTGGGTCTGCGCCAAAATGGATCTGCACCAAAATGGCCGCGCTGAATAGTCCCATTGCCAGTCCTGTTTCTCACTGATATTCTATCATGAGCCAGAAATCAAAATAAACACTTCAAAGCTGCCAATCAAAACAGACCATGACAGGGGATCACATTCATTTTGACGTGCACAGTCCGGTCAACTGGTGATCAGTGGATATTGATATCACAAGATGGTAAAAACACAAAGCCTGCATTTTACAAATTACAAAGTTATTGGAAGACACTGCTAAAATGTAAAGCTAACACGTATGCCAGAAATTCCACACTGAATTATACAAATGGAGAAGAGATGACATTGACAACACAATAAGAGTGGTAGTTCGCATAATACTATTACACAGTGGCAACAATCTGGGTTCAAATCTGCTGGTGTCTATAAGGAATTTATATGTTGTTCCAGTTCCTTGGCTTCCTCCCACTATCCAAAGACGTATGGGGTTTGTGGGAATATTCATCACAAGGGTGTACTGTATTTGGGTGGAAGAGCCTGTTGTGCTGTGTCTGTGTTTCCCACATTGTCATCCTGAAATGGTTGGAATTGTTTTTGTGTGAGAATTAATCCCACTGTAAAATTCTCCAAAATCATACGTTTTGTTGCACGAGTCCCAAAAAAAGATTTAAAAGCCGACTAAGCCATAGGAACTGTTCGAGGCATGTCGAAACTCTAAGAGCAACAAATTTTATTTCTCAGCCAAATTGTTTAAAAAATAATAATTTTACAATGGTTATTTATGACATTTCAACTTCTCCCCTAATTATCTTTTTATATTCCAATCATTATTTTGTTTAAAAGGATAATTAAAATTATAACGGTTCCTTCCTGGTTTACATCCTTTATAGTTTATTTTTTTATGTGATTTGCTGTGTCAGCAGTTGGACATCCACACTGCAGCTGCATTCCTGGGCTCCACTTAGATCAATGCCAGAGAATGATTAAAACTGGGGAAGGGGAAACAACAAGGCACCGTGCACTGCTGGGGTTCCCTGCACATCAGCACTGGAGAATCTTTTTCACTCACTGGAACATATCAAAGAGACAACTCATAGGGCCAGAGAGGTTCATTTACTACCTCATTGATCAGGAGACACGAGGCTGAATCACAACAAAATTGCTTGCAAATTTAAATTCAAGTATTTAATCTTAAATTAGAGGGAGAAAGGACCTTAATAATGGTAACAATGGAAGGCCTTAAACAGGAGATCCCCGTGACTGGAATCTGGATCAACAAACATTCTGATGGATTTGAAGGGTTCCAACCTGAAACATTGACCATTCTTTTTCTCGCTCTGATGCTGCAGCACACATTGGTTTTCCATTGTGCAGTGAACTGGGATTCGCTGGTAGTATCTTGTGCTAATGGCTGGCTCTGCCCCCATCTGCTCACATATAACCCTGGTTTCTCACCTAAAACCAGAACCATTCTGAAGACTATGTGAGACCCTACCCTCAGTTTACAAGCTAAAAACATTTGTTCTCCCTCCAGTCGTGAGAGCTTTTATTCATGATATAATTTTATTAGCTTATTCCCTAAACAATGGAAGTGCTACTCGAGCCAGGGATGCTGCCGATATACCCTCTGTTCCCCCAACATGGCTGAGGAGTTCACGTACTGGCTAGACTGCTTCCAGGCCTACCTGAACATGACCAGACACGTCTTCCACACTGATGAACTCAGGAGGTCTGCACTCGTTTTGAGGGTAGGAACAAAAGGGTATGCAGTCATCAGGGACTCCACTATATACGATGCTGCCATCGAGGTGTTGAAGACAAGGTACCTGAATGCACAAAGCGAGGTCCTAATGAGGTACCAACTCGCTCTACATTGCCAATGGCCAGAAGAGACCATCGATGACTACCTGCTGGATCTGTGGACACTAGCCAAGAAAGTGCAGGTACGAAGCAGCTACAGGTCACATTTGTGAGGAAGAACAGATCCAGGACACTCTAGTCACGGGGGACCGCTTGAGGTACATGAGGCAGTGACTCTCGAGTTGGGTAAGAAAGACCTGGCTAGCCATGTTGAACTGGCCAAATCATTAGAACAGGCCAAGCTTGAGAATGACAACCTCGAAGCCAGCGAGCTCGCTCACCCAATTGACCCCTTCCAAGGACTGGTTGCTCCCACTACCCCTGTCCTAACAGCTGCCGCTTCCCATGCTAGGGAGCACTCCTGTGTGAGGGAGGGCTTTTTCTGAGGCAAGAGCCAGCATCCCTGATCTCGTTGCCCAGAAAAAGATTCAGTGTGTTCCAGCTGTGGCAAGAAAGGACATTGGGCTAGGATTTGTCTCAAGGGGGGAAGTCCACAGCCTGCACTGCTCCAGGATCGGATTCCAGTCCCAAGCCATCTGCCCCAAACTCACCCAAACCCACTTGCTGCACTACACACCGACGGAGGGTGATAGTGAGGAAATGGTACAAAAAGGCTCTGTGGCCATCTTGCCACAATCCAAATTCAAACTCGGCACCATCATCGTCAGAGGAGGAAGGAAGGTGGCCATCTGGCCATGCCACGAGGTCGATGCCATCTTACCCACACAGGGCAATGCAGGACAGTGGGGGCCACTCATGTGCGGAGTATGGAGTCTCCGGGGTCCTGGCCTCTATGGTTCTGGACCAGGACAGACCTCACCAGTTCAGCAACTCCATAGTGACTGTGAAGGTAAACGGACATTTCACTGAATGCCTAATCCACACAGGCTCTACTGAAAGCTTCATACAGACTGTGCAGGAATACAACCTAAAGATGTATCCTTGCGCCTCATTTGCATTCTAAGTGTATTCAACAATATTGGATAGTGCATTTGTCGTTCGGTGGGTGGGGGGTGGGGGGGGGATTTTGTAAAATTCACCTGTATGTACTTGATGAATTGTGTGCTTCAGTGTTGTTGGGTCTGGACTTCCTGTGTCACCTTAAAAACGTGTCCTTGGATTATTCTGCTTCCCTCCCCCACAACAGTTCAGAATGGGGAGCCCCTAAAATTAGAACCCACATGCAGCCTCTCCAATGTCCTCGGACTGCAAACCTATTGATACCAAGAGCAGGAGATACAGCACAACAGACCAATATTTCATAAAGTCTGAGACACAATATGAGAAAAACCCCAGAACGCTGATAACGTTCGCCATCTCTTAAAAGCCACCAATTTCCCCCTCTCGGCTGAAGCCCAAATGGCTTTTAACTGCCTCCAGAATCACACTGCAAAAGCCGCCATGCATCCAGTGGATGAGAATGTGCCTTTCCAAGTGGACAGCGACACTTCTGATGTAGCCCTGGCCCCTATCCTCAACCAGGTGGGACGGCCGGTTGTATTTTATCCCCCTCAAACATTACAAGGCCACGAGCTTCAAAACTCACCTGTGGAAAAGGAGGCTCAAGCCTTTGTAGAAACCATGAGGCACTGGAGACACTACCTTGCTGATAGGAAATTTAAGCTCATCACTGACCAGCGATCACAGTCGCATTCACGTTTAATAATGTTAAGAGGGGAAAAATCAAGAATAATAAGATTGCTAGGTGGAGGATCGAGCTCTCAATCTACAATTACAACATTGTCCATTGGCCAGGAGACCTTAAAGACCCTCCAGATGCTTTCTAGAGGAAGCTGTGCCTCTGCACACAATGGCCAACTGCGATCTATGCATAATGAGCTCTCCCATCCAGGGGACACTCAAATGGCTCATTTTGTCAAGGCACACAATCTTCCCTACTCCATGGAAGACATTAGGGAAATAACCAGGTCTTGCCAAGTCGCACTTCAACCACCCCACAAGACATGATCAAGACATCCAAGCCCTTCAAACAGCTCAGTGTCAATTTTAAGGGACCTCTCCCCTCCAAGAACAGGAACACTTTCTTCCTCTCCATCACTGATGAGTTCACTCTGTTCCTGTTTGCCATCCCATGTCCAGACACCTCCACCTCATCGGTCATAAAGGCCCTAGACTCCATTTTCGCCCTGTTTGAGTATCCCAGCTATATTCATAGCAACCAGGGATCATCCTTTATGAGTGACGAGCTACGTCAGTACCTGCTAGTGAGGGGCATCACATCCAGCAGGATTACTAGTTGCAACCCCGGGGGAAAATGCGCAAATTGAAAATGAAACACCACAGTCTGGAAGGCTATCAAAATGGCACTGAAGTCAAAAGGCCTTCCAGACTCACACTGGAAGAAAGTCCTACCTATGACCCTCCATTCCATCTGGTCCCTACTATGTAGTGCAACCAATGCTACACCTTTTGAGCTCCTATTCAATTTCAAAAGAAGGTCAGCATCGGGAACTACACTCCCTATCTGGTCTAGTCCTTCTCAGGAAGCACGTGAGGAGAAGCAAGATCAACCCCCGGTAGAAAGGGTGAAACTGCTCCACGCCAATCCCACGTACGCCTATGTGGGGTACCCGGATGGCAGAGAGGACACCATTTCTATCAGGGACTTGGCACCCACTGGAACAGAGGGTCCATTGTCTCAAGTGCCCTGTGAGCCCTGGAGCCCATTCTTGCTACCCCCAATCAGGGACTCAGGGGACTTCAGGAGGAAAGTGCATCACCCTCCACCGTCGAGCCGGAGACCCAGCCTGTTTCTCCTCCCTCACAAGGCCCCCAGGTGCCAAGATGCTCCATCAGGATCTACAGACCCCCAAACTGCCTGAATCTGTACATTTATAAATAACTGTATATTTTTAAACTTTTTTTCTTCTCTAAACCCATGTTCTCTGTCTTCGTTCACAGACCCTAAATTCTGTAGGAAGGGGTACATGCAGTGAACTGGCATTCATTGGTAGTGTGTTGTGCTGATGGCTGGCTCAGTCTCCCAGCTCCAGCCCCAGATGGTTATATGCTCACATATAACCCCAATTTCCTGCCTAAACCCAAAACCCTTCTGAAGATTACTGTGAGACTCTACCCTCAGCTGTAAGCTAATGAGCATTTGTTCTCCTCCAGTTGTGAGAGCTTTTATTCACACTACACATTGAAACAGTATCATTAAGAGAAATATGCTATCCAAACAATTAATGTGGTTGGTCTTTAACTGCCTCCTTTGTTCAAGTCAAGTTTATTTTCATTTGATTTTATAAGTGCAACCTGGTCCTCTACAAGATGCAGACACACCACCAGATATGAGGTCTGACAACTGAAAAGCTTGCTGACATTCCCTACTTGCCAGAGCAAGAATGCAATAAAGATATTTCATTACACACATACACGAAAAAAAAATATTTTCATGAAAGTGAGACTCTCAGATAGTTAGTGTGACCAGTTCCTTTGGTCATTCAGTATTCTCACTGCCTGTGGAAAGTTCAGGGGTAATTGCAGGCAGTTATGCTGGTTTGCTGAGGATGAATTTTAAATCCAAAACAAACTGTTGGAGTAATGCACCAGGTCAAATGGCATCCATAGAGACAAAGGAACAGCCAACATACCTAGTTGACACCCTGCATCAGCAATAAGAAGGTAGTGGAGAGAAAGAAGAAAGAGGAAGAGGTGAATCTAATAGCTCATCAGGTTCACCATTCCCTCTCAACTCATTTTATTGGTTCTCTCCCCTCGATGCTCTCAGTCAGGGTCTCAACAACCTTTTTCCATCTCACTGATCCCCATCAAACCACTGCAGCAGATTGTGTTTTTTTTTCAATTTTCATGATCTGTCATCTTGTGTGAATCCAATAAATTTAAAAGACTGATTAGCCATCAATGTGCCCTGTGGACAAGTCATCCAAGCTGCTTCATGGCTGTTGACAAATAGGAACTGTGTGGCGGCGCACTCACTCAGGGCGAACCGGCCCCACTTGTAATGCCACATGGTGGGGCAGCCCTGGGAAGATGGCGCCATCAGGGGTGTTTCTTCCTCAGTCAGATCTCCCGCACGGCATGCACACCCCAGGCAGCGTGGTGACATCATCACGCATGTGGTGACCGAACCAACACTGCCCCTAAAGGGGCACCTGCCAGATTCAAATAAAACAGTTGTTAACGACCCTCAACGTGGTGCCTGTGCTTCTCACACTGCTCAACCGCCACAACACTTCAAACTCATATACAGTATATTCTGCAAAGCATCATTTATAAAAGCAATGGTTTCAAATAGATTTTGAATTAAAAATACAAACTGCTGGAAATACTCAGATATCCATGGTGAAAAAAAACCAGATAAATGTTGCAGTTCAGTGACCTCTTATCAGAACACAAAACAGAGAGAAATGAAGATGATCACATGAATGTGGGTGAGGGGCATACAAAAGAGGAGATGGCAAACATTAAAAAGGGGATTGAGGCTAGAAAGAAGGGACTGGAGGAGGTTTAAATGGGGAAAAAAAATTGGGTTCATGTGCTGAGCATGTGGGCTCAGTGAATCCAAAAGGCTGCATTGATCCTAATTAGATAGGGAGTTGTTTCTGGAATACATGTTGATCTTCATAGGAACAGATCGAGTGCAGAGAGGACCAAAGGGTGAGTAAGATGGTGGGTCAAAGACACTGAACTACTTTATATCTATACAAGACTCCACAAATGTATCCCCAGGTGCAGCTTACCCAAGACTGAAGAAGATTGTGATCACAGCAAATGGTGCACAACACAGAATTATGATGATACTTAGTACACAAAACATAGAACATTACAGGACTGTACAGACCCTTTGACACTTGATGTTTTGCCAGCCAATATATTCCTACTAAAAAATTACTAAACCTTTCTTATCACATAATCCTTTATTTTTCTTTCATTCATGTGCCTGTCAATAAGTCTTTTAAATGCCTCTAATGTTTCAGCCTCCACACCACTTCTGGCAAGGCATTCCAGGCACCACAACTCTCTGCATAAAAAACTTACCTCTGATATCTCCCCTAAACTTTCCTCCCTCACTTTGCACATACGTCCTCTGGTTTGCTACTCCTGCCCTGGGGAAAAGGTCATGTCTGTTTCCCTTATCTATGCCTCTCATAATCTTGTAGACCTCTATTAAGTCACCTTTCATCCTTCTTCATTCCAAAGAGAGAAGGCCTAGCTCTGCTAACCTTGCCTTGCATGACATTTTCCAATCCAGGCAACACCCATGTAAATTTCCTTTCCACTTTCTCCATAGCTTCCACATCATTCCTATAATGAGGTGACCAGAGATCACCAGAGATTTGTAGAGGTGCAACATGACTTCTTGAGTCTTGAACTCAATCCCCCACAATCCTATAGGCCTTCTTAATTATCCTATCAACCTGTGTAGCATCCTTGAGAGATGTATGGATTTGGACCACAACCTCTTTGTTCCTCCATACTTTCAAGTATCAGACCATCAACACAGTACTCAGCCTTCAGGTTTGATCTTCTAAAATGCATCACCTCACACTTATCTAGATTGAACTCTATCTGCCACTTTGCCATCCAACTTGTCTATAACTTTTTGCAAACCAAAACAACTTTCAGCACTTTCCACAACTCCTCCAACCTTCGAATCATCCGCAAACTTACTGACCCATCCTTCCGCTTCTTCATCGAGGTCATTTATAAAAAATCACAGATCCTGCGGAACTCCACTAGGTACTGACTTGCAGGTAGAATACTTTCTGTCCACTACTACTCTCTGCCTTCTACAAGCAATGTTTGAAAGTCCAGTAGAAGCATTAACTCTTCTCATGTATATACAATACTTGAATTGCTGGCTAGAGACAAAATGAGATTAACTTCAATAACTCAGTTTTAACAATGGTGCAATGTTTTATGATTGTTCATGTTTGGTTTGTTAAAGATGAAAGAATGAAGCAACAATTTAAGATAACTATGATGTTCACCCTAACATTTACACCCTCTCAATCAAGATCATTATCCAGTATTTATTATCCATTGCTATTTGGGAGAGTTTACTGTGTGCAGATTGGCTGATTTATGTGGTTCTCATATAACACTCCACTGGTATTTGAATAGATTTCAGTTGCTGTGGATTATCCTGTGCAAATGCAAATGTTTTAAATCCAATAGAATTATCACTGTAGGCCCTTTCAGGTGGACGCTCCGCCTTGAGGACAGCGACAGGAGTGGATCTTAACTTGCAGACTCACCTTTCAGGTGGAAGCCCTAGAAGGCTGCTTGCAACTTGCCTGATCCACCTGAAAGGGCCCATTCATATCCAGAGGCACCACATAATGCCCCCCAGATCTGATGGAGGCAGGGCAACTGGTGCCGCAGCGCCACCTGTCATAAATATGCAGCATAACAATGGCTATCTTCCTTACCCATAATCCCCCACACAGGTGGAACCTGTGTTCCAGCTGCATGGGGGATTATGGGTAGGGAAGACTGCCATTGCTATGCCACATTTTCAGCCACAGAGAGCAGCCCTGGTGCAGGAGTGGCCAGCCAGGAAATGACAGACTGTACCAGCCGCCCCCCCACCCCCCCCCACCCCGACGTCCCCCGCTGGCTGTTCCTGCCTGACAGTGGGGATTGTCAGCTGTCAGGCAGCGGGGTGAGGGGCTGTCAGGCAGTGGAGAGTCAGGTCACCAGCTGATAGAGTCATTAGCCCGCCCCCAGGCAGCTGTTTCCTGCGACTGCACATTCAGGTACCTCAGCAGAGCCCGGCACTCCTCCAATTATCCTCACCGAGGAGGGTTGGCATCAGCGCCTCGGAGGGGCTTCTGCTCCATTCAGGTGAATATGTCTTTAGCCGCGGAGTGGGGGGGTGGAGATTATGCAGCTTTATACTGGGGTGTTCAGGCCACCTGAAAGTGCCTATTGATGAGTTTTTCCATCCCATCCTTGAACAAAACCATCACAGGAAAAGATCAAGCCATATTTATCAAGATTGACAATGAAACCTTGATAGAGGTTTGAATAAATACAGGAAATCCCCAGTGTTCATTGCTGTGAAGGTACATCAAGAGACAGATGTCATAAAATTCTATTTAGACAGTGATGAGCCAAATATATTAATTCCAGCACTCACAGTATCCCTATTCTGTTTCAGCGATTTGATATTCCTTTGATCACAGAATGCTGCACTTATGACTTTAATCATCTCGGTTGCCATGGCATTTTCTGCAGATTCTCGTAGAATAGTGGACCCAGAGCTCTTAAGCACCACAGAACACGAGAGAGAAAATCAAGAGTTAACCATTCATCCTCTGTAATTCAGTCAGATCATGTCCAAACATCTACCTTAGCACCATTTTCCTGCACTTATTCTATATCTCAATTTCCTGAATATCTCAAATTCTTTAATTATCTCCTTTATCCTGAACAGCCAACATCTAATTTTAAGACTGAGGCCCTTGTTCCTCCCTGTCAAAGCATGCTCAAAACTGTGCATGGCTCAATGAGATTAACTCTTGTTCTTCTCAATCCTACAGAGCAAAGTTCCAGCCCTCTTAGCTCCACCTCAAAGAGAAAATCCCAGGAAGCAATCTGGTAAACTTTTGTTGTGCCCACCTCCCCATCAGAATTATGCTATGGAAAGGGTCTGACAGAAAGAAGCTCATGGCATGCACATCCCAACATACCACAAACCCAACTGAACTACAGATATTTCATTTCAATTGTTGGGGCCTGGGGAAAGGGAAAGGGAATAATTGGAAACACCCTCAGAGACAGGCAAACAAATGATGTACATTTCCATAATTTTTCTTTTCTTTGGCTTGGCTTCGCGGACGAAGATTAATGGAAGGGTAAAGTCCACGTCAGCTGCAGGCTCGTTTGTGGCTGACAAGTCCGATGCAGGACAGGCAGACACGGTTGCAGCGGTTGCAAGGGAAAATTGGTTGGTTGGGGTTGGGTGTTGGGTTTTTCCTCCTTTGTCTTTTGTCAGTGAGGTGGGCTCTGTGGTCTTCTTCAAAGGAGGTTGCTGCCCGCCGAACTGTGAGGCGCCAAGATGCGCGGTTTGAGGCGATATCAGCTTAAATTTCAGTTTAAAGAATGAAGAACAGAGAGATAGTTTGGGATTTCTTACCACTTAACCACATCAGAATCGTATTAATTTGATTAACTTTTCAGTCACACACATACTCAAGCACATATGGGAATGTTTATATACTATATAAAGGATAACTTATCTGTTTACTTCCAGAATGATGAAAATGGATTCATTCTATATTGTGTGAAAAGAAAAGAGATCATCATAATTAAAAGGAACTAAAATGTGGTTGCATTTAAAAGCAAAGACCAATGAAAAGATTTCAAAACCCTTAAAGAAGATTTTTTGAAACTCCACAAATTATTTCCAAAATCTAAGTCTTATTGCTTGTAAATGTATGCTCACATTATTTAAAAGACATCAAAATATTTCCGGAGTGTGAAGCGATTGGTGAGTTTTAAGTTCTATTTATTCAGCATTGTCCTGCAAGTACATTCTCCATCCTTTTAAACTCCCTTCATTACACAACACAAATGCTGGCATATTTTGATAAGCAATTTACTGCTTATTACCAGCTTTGATTTGGTCATGAAGCATCAATGTATTGAAATAAAGAAATTGAGGAGTTCCTTCATCAGAGCGATGACCAAACTGAATGAAAAAATGGAGTCTGCACTGTAGGGGGAGCCTCATTGTAAGCAGGTGGTGAGCATGATCAGAACCTTGATAGTTGATGGACTTTTGAATGTGAAACTGAATACTGGCTAAGGCATGTTTATTAGAGAGGTAGCAGTTAGGAGCTGGTTGAGGTGTGTTTATTTGAGAGGTGGTGGTTAGAAGCTGGTGGTCATGTGTTTATTGGAGAGGTGGCTGTCAGCTGTTTGGAGTTGCACTACAGGCTGAATAGGCAGCACTCATTTTCTTGACTGGGGATCTCTGGATTGGCTAAGACTTGCCTCGCTGTAGCAGTGGAGACTCAGGAACAACATTATGCAAGGATGGCCAAAATACAACCCCAGGCCAGCTGTGGTCCATTGCTCAATTTTAGGTGGCCTATTAGAACATAGTCTCTAAGAATAAATTGCACTGTATACACATTGCACTTCTTAGTTTCAATACTAGATGTCACTGCCATTTTGACAACTACTAGATCAACCATTGAAATGTTACTCATCGATAAAAATGTTTACCTCAGTTGATGAAACATGGGGGAACAGAAAAGACTGAAAATAGCAAGGGAGTGCTAAAATTATTTTTTTAAATTTTATTATTGTAAGAATGGTTTATATGAATTTTGTGCTATTTTTCTTTTTTTCTTTGGCTTGGCTTCATGGATGAAGATTAATGGAGGGGTAATGCCCACGTCAGCTGCAGGCTTGTTTGTGGCTGACAAGTCCGATGCAGGACAGGCAGACACGGTTGCAAGGGAAAATTGGTTGGTTGGGGTTGGGTGTTGGGTTTTTCCTCCTTTGACTTTTGTCAGTGAGGTGGGCTCTGCGGTCTTTTTCAAAGGAGGTTGCTGCCCGCCGAACTGTGAGGCGCCAAGATGCACGGTTTGAGGCGATATCAGCCCATTGGCGGTGGTCAATGTGGCAGGCACCAAGAGATTTCTTTAGGCAGTCCTTGTACCTCTTCTTTGGTGCACCTCTGTCACGGTGGCCAGTGGAGAACTCGCCATATAACATGATCTTGGGAAGGCGATGGTCCTCCATTCTGGCGTGACCTACCCAGTGCAGTTGGATCTTCAGCAGCGTGGATTCGATGCTGTCGGCCTCTGCTATCTCGAGTACTTCGATGTTGGTGATGAAGTCGCTCCAATGAATGTCGAGGATGGAGCGGAGACAACGCTAGTGGAAGCGTTCTAGAAGCCGTAGGTGATGCCGGTAGAGGACCCATGATTCGGAGCCAAACAGGAGTGTGGGTATGACAACGACTCTGTATACACTAATCTTTGTGAGGTTTTTCAGTTGGTTGTTTTTCCAGACTCTTTTGTGTAGTCTTCCAAAGGCGCTATTTGCCTTGGCGAGTCTGTTGTCTATCTTGTTGTCAATCCTTGCATCCGATGAAATTGTGCTTCCGAGATAGGCAAACTGGTTGACCGTTTTGAGTTTTGTGTGCCTGATGGAGATGTGGGGGGGCTGGTAGTTATGGTGGGGAGATGGCTGATGGAGGACCTCAGTTTTCTTCAGGCTGACTTCCAGGCCAAACATTTTGGCAGTTTCCGCAAAACAGGACGTCAAGCGCTGAAGAGCTGGCTCTGAATGGGCAACTAAAGCGGCATCATCTGCAAAGAGTAGTTCACGGACAAGTTGCTCTTGTGTCTTGGTGTGAGCTTTCAGGCACCTCAGATTGAAGAGATTGCCATCCATGTGGTACCGGATGTAAACAGCGTCTTCATTGTTGAGGTCTTTCATGGCTTGTTTCAGCATCATGCTGAAGAAGATTGAAAAGAGGGTTGGTGTGAGAACGCAGCCTTGCCTCACGCCATTGTTAATGGAGAAGGGTTCAGAGAGCTCATTGCTGTATCTGACCCGACCTTGTTGGTTTTCCTGCAGTTGGATAACAATGTTGAGGAACTTTGGGGGGCATCTGAGGCACTCTAGTATTTGCCAAAGCCCTTTCCTACTCACGGTGTCAAAGGCTTTGGTGAGGTCAACAAAGGTGATGCTGAGTCCTTTGTTTTGTTCTCTGCACTTTTCTTGGAGCTGTCTGAGGGCAAAGACCATGTCAGCAGTTCCTCTGTTTGCGCAAAAGTCTCACTGTGATTCCGGGAGAACATTTTCGGTGACACTAGTTATTATTCTATTTAGGAAAATCCTAGCGAAGATTTTGCCTGCAATGGAGAGCAGCGTGATTCCCCTGTAGTTTGAGCAGTCTGATTTCTCGTCTTTGTTTTTGTACAGGGTGATGATGATCTCCATCCTCAACCGATGGTTAGAACACTTCCAATCTCTTTTCAGTGCCAACCGCTCAGTCCAAGAATCCGCCCTGCTCCAGCTCCCTCAACAGCCCTTAAGGCTAGAGCTGGATGAGGTCCTCACCCGGGAAGAGACATATAAGGCAACTGAACAACTGAAAAGTGGCAAAGCAGCAGGTATGGATGGAATTCCCCCCCCCCCAGAGATCTGTAAGGCTGGCAGCAAAACTCTGTGTGCCAAACTGCATGATTTTTTCAAGCTCTGCTGGGACCAAGGAAAGCTGCCTCAGTACCTTCATGATCATCACCCTGTACAAAAACATTTTGTGCTATGATACTGCCCCAAAACACCAAATTTTGTGACTTGTTCATGACAGTAAATTCTGAATTTTTCAGACAGTGCGAAAATGAATACATTTTCATAGAAGTCAAGAGGAAGTGTGCTTGTTTGATTTGCAAGGAATCTGCTAACTTTAATAGCCTAGCTTTACCATAGAACAATACAGCACAGAAACAGGGCCTTCATAGGAAGTAGGAACAGGAGTAGGCCAAAAATGGCCATGCTGAAATATTATTCTCCCTAGTCTCACTTACCTGCACCTCTATTATAGCCCTCCATATCGCTCCAATCCATGTACCTGCCCAGATTCTTCTTAAAAATGAAAAATTCTAACCCTTTTAACCTTTCCCTGTTATCTGTTCCTGAAGTCCGGGCAACATCCTAATAAATTTTCTCTGCACTTTTTTAATCATTTTGATATTTTTCATGTAATTAAAAGACCAATTCTGCAAATGTGGTCTCATCAATGTTTTGTACAATTTTACCATAACATTCCAACTTCTATACTCAATACTTTGATTTATGAAGGGCAATATGCCAAAAGCTCTCTTTATAACCCTATCCACCTGTTAGGAATTAAAGTACCTTTAAAGAAATTGCTCGAGACAAAAATTGAGAACAAAGAACATTTATTACTACAACAATGCAAAGTTGGGTGCTTCCCCTTACCCTGGGAATACACACACATACTGGGGCTCACCCAACTTTTATACAGTCAATTTCAGTATCAGAATGCCCTCCCCCTTACATTCTTCTGCCCCCTGGATGGGTTTGGCATAGGTAATTCTTCCTGCCTACGTGCAGTTTCAGTACACTTGGAGGACCAGGGGGTATCCTGTGGGTGCCCCATCATGTCATTGTCCTTATTCACACCTTCCTGATTCTCTGGGCTACAGTCTCTTAATATGCAGAGTTGACTCATTCTATCTAGGGTTGGCTAATTTCATATGTATAAATCTGTGTATGGTTAGCTAATTAGAAATGTATGACTTGGTACTTCTGTCCAGGGCTAGGAGACCCTTATCTGATCCAGACTACCTCAACTTCCTACATTCTATTGTACCTTACCATTCCTTATCTTAGTCCTATGGTCTTGTCACAAAGGATAGAAGATTCTTATGTTAATCGTGCTGACTCTGCTTTCCTGCATCCTAAGCCCCAAACTTATCCTGTTTGAACTGGTTTCAGCCATTTTACTGATGAACTTTAGTTTCTTCCATGTTCATAATTTTAGATCAATTTTCCCATCTCTCACAATCCTCACTTTTCTTTTAGATCAGTAATACTGATCTTTCACCATGATCAGTGTTACTGATCTTTGGTTACTAGTGTCAGTGTGACTGATTCCCCCCCCCCCCCCTCCTCACTTTTCTTTTAGATCAGTAACACTGATCTTTCAAGTGTAAGGTGTAGTTTTACCCAGCTGGTCAATAACTGAATTGTAACACCTGTGTAAAGTCTTTAGGTAGGGGAGCACCATGAAGGTCAGAGTAGCGAGTCCAGCTGCTTATTAGGGTTGTGAGTATCAGGCTCCAGTTCTCAGTAAAGAGTCTAGTCCATCCCATACGTTGAAATATTGAAGCAGTGTCTTTGAAGCACACGACTTTTGTAAGTGTTGTCCCGACGAAGTCTGTGAGAGACGCTGCCTTCAGCAGCGAACGAGTAGCAGTCTGTGAGAAGCGCTGCCTTCAGCAGCGAACGAGTAGCAGTCTGTGAGAAGCGCTGCCTTCAGCAGCGAACGAGTAGCAGTCTGTGAGAAGCGCTGCCTTCAGCAGCGAACGAGTAGCAGTCTATGAGAAGCGCTGTCTTCAGCAGCGAACGAGTAGCAGTAGTCAGGCGGTTCCGTTTGATTGTGGCTCGTATCTGATGTCCTCTTCAGCCCCGAACCCTAGGGCCACCGATCTCCGAAGGCTGTTTGGAGCCTGATATTAAAGTGTCAAGCAGCTCACGTTGTTGGAAACTGGTGCTCCCTTTCATGGGGTGATGAAAAGTGACCAAGCAGGGGGGGGATTGTTTCTTGTGATTTAACTGTGTGTTGCAGCTTGTCTGCTAACATTAGCATATATATCATTGAACTTGTGAGTTGCAGCCTGTCTGTGTACATTAGCATATGTATTAACTCTCTCTCTCTCTGTTACATGTACAATGCTGACTACCATTCTGTCTGTCTTTGTCCCACCATGTCCTTTGTGCTATCGCTTCAAAACTCCTGTCTTTAATACCTGTGTAGGCTATGATACAAATTAGATGTACTCTACTAAAGCTGTTTAATTCCCCTGGTCCGTATTGGGATCCCTTATATCCCATTATGATTATACATTAAATCTATGCCCTGTCTACATTCTAAAGGAGCTGAATTGTAACCTCTGCTGCCCCTATTCCAGGGGGGCTTAAAACATTAACGAACAATATTCCAAAGAAATTAGTAAACAACAATGAACAATACATGTAAAGCTCATTAAAAACAGCATTAAAATACAATAAGAACTGAATAAAGCACAATAAATGTAAAGCTCATTGAAAACTGCAATAAAATACAATAAGAACTGAATAAAACACAATAAATGTAAAGCTCATTGAAAACTGCAATAAAATACAACAATAACTGAATAATCAAAAGACAAGTAAAATACAACAATAACTGAATAAACCATTAAAGAAACGAAAAAAAATGTTAAATTACGGCACTTTGTAACAATCTGACTTTCCTTTGTGTTAGTGTAAAAATTGTAAAATGAAACACAAACCATATTTGCATGGGTTTTGAATATGTTAGACCTTATTAAAATGCAGTTGGAGCTGCTTGTCTGTATGGGGCACAACCCTCCAATTTGTTAGAGTGAGTACATAACAGACATTGCAGCACAAGAGCCCCTGCAAGAGAACTTGAAACATATTCAACCTTTAGTTCTGCCTTAAGTAAAATGCCTTGTGCCACAGCTCACAGGAGCTGGCCTTATTTAAAACAGTCTGTAAAACAGGCACCAAAAAAAGTTAAAAGATGTTCTTATGAAGATTGCACACACAATCATTTAAGTACAGGCTAGTTTCTATTATATTCCACTTAAAAGTTCTGCTGCATGAATCCTGGAGCTTGTGGAGTCATTATTGAATCAAGAAATATTGGTACCATGCCAATCTCATTCTAACATGCCAATTTCTCCAGTCCTTAAGTCAAGATGTACTGAATAGCATCCGGTACAAGATCTGTGAGTTCTTAATGATATTATTATTCTTATGCACCCAATTGTTCTGAACTATGCCACCAATTTAAATCATATTCCACCTATTGCAGTACTCACACAGCACCATAGACCAGTTCGCAGGTTTATTTCTCCATTAAGCTGAATCCAGTTGCGCAGGGTTTACCTCCGTGATTATTTACAATGTAACTTCCGCACTACCGGATTTAAATATAAACCTGATGAATGGGGGAAAGTTATCATGAATTAAATAACAGCGGCAATACAGAGAAATTGTGCTGAGGCATTAATTTCACTCCAGAGGAAAATGCACCAGAGAAATGAATGATTAAACTTATAGGAATCCCCATAGGAATCCCCAGAGGTATCTTTATTCTCCAGAGGTGGGTGATCTTTAAACTCACGGACCTTGACTGCTGAATGTGTAGAAGAAATGTATTAAATGTGTTGATAGGGCT
The DNA here is from genome assembly GCF_036971445.1 of Narcine bancroftii. Lineage (NCBI taxonomy): Eukaryota > Metazoa > Chordata > Chondrichthyes > Torpediniformes > Narcinidae > Narcine > Narcine bancroftii. Next base: position 133,115,232 of record NC_091476.1, read on the forward strand.
CCATACCTCTAACTGCAAGACAAGAGCCTGAAGCCTCAATTTCAAGTGCCACAGTGCACTTAAAGGGACATGCACACTCCCCCTTCAACTGGCTGATCCAGCCACTTTACACATCAGATCCTTTCTTTATCTCACATACACTTAAAGTTAAGATGTATAGAACTCACCCTATTTGCGCAAACATTTCTCCCTGCAAATGTTATAACATCACTCAACTCTCAGGTACTCCCTGTGCAAAATCACATTTAAATACAATTTATTTCATAAATTGGAATTAACTGGTAGTTAAATTCGCTAATTCTACAGTATTGAAAAACGATCATTTATGACATTTAATTTTTAGCATGAATTTTAATCAATATTGGTCAGTGACTGAAGTGGGAAGTCGTGATTTATGAAATTATCTCTGGTCTCTACTCTCCCACTCCCTGCACTTCTCCCAACATTCAGGAGCTGGCACACAGTCCCTGCCTTTTTTCATGTTACTCATCTACTATTACTTTAACTGCTTGCATCAAAATGTTAGCCTTTGCTTTCTGCTTATCCTCAGATGTCTGGACAAATGCTTTTTGTGTGATCTGTAGAAGCTGGGTTATTCCCTGCTCATGCCAATTTTCTGTCTTTTGTAATTTTCTCTTAATGTCTGGGGCTGAGTTGGTAACAAAACCTGTTAGTACCAATTGTTCCCCTGCTGGGGATTCTATGTCGAGACCCCCATATTGTATATATATTTGGTCCCAAAAATTGGTCTAACTGTTCGGCACATCCCTGGGGATCTTCTATCAGGGAGGTCAGTTCTTTCTTAAAATTTACACACTTCAGTACTGGTCAGGGGCACATTTACGAAACCGAGACCCTCTCCCATGGGAACTTCCCACAGTGGTCTCATCCAATTGGTTTCTAGCTTATTAGGTCTGGGTTCCTGCTCCCTGGGAAATGAATCAAAGGGTTCTGCCCTTTCTTCCTGAAGAGTCTCACGCTGTTCTGAATTAAAGTTACCTCTCTCTCCTGCCAACAGAGGTGGTAATCGAGTGCTTTGTGAGCAAGTTATCATACCACTCCTGCTCTCTTCTCTCTTCTCTAGTGGTGGGGGAGGTGGGGAAGGTGCAGAAGGGTAGGTCATAGGAGGGGAAGGAAAGATAGGAGCCGGCATAGGAGGAACATAGGGTGCAGGGAGGGAATGTAACACATCCCAACCCTGTGATTCAGGGACAAGAGGTTCCTCCTCTCTCTTATCCCTGGATTCTTTCTCATTCAAAACCAGCTGTTCAATGGATCCCTTGAGCCAGCAGGCTGCATATTCCCTGCTCTCAACATTGTCTGGCTGGTTTTGATAGAGCCATAAGTTCAAAGCTTCACACATCCATTCATCCTCGGATCCGAATTTTGGCCAGTACACGGAGCTCCCTTTAACCGGGTATCCCACCCATTCATTACAACAATACCTGACCGTCGTCAGTTTGTCTTTACCGCGGGTCTTTCCTGTGCCCCACTCAGATAACATCATCCCAAGCGGGCTGTACGTAGCTATCTGGTGGTCACGTCCTGTGTCAGGACTCTCATCTCTACTGCCCGCTATTCCCATACTTAGGAACAAGTAAAATACTCTTACCGAGTTCTGGCAGTACTGCTCTAGCGCGCGTCCTTCCGCCGTTTGTTCTCAATGCCTCTTCTCGGATATCACTCGCTTCTTCCACTGACCAGCCACCCGTCGCCCGTGAGTCCAGCTGAATCAGCCGGGGTGCACCTACTCTCGTCGTCGGGGTACTCTGTCAGTGGAGGGAGTGTGATCCCGGACGAGCCCCCATTTGTTAGGAATTAAAGTACCTTTAAAGAAATTGCTCGAGACAAAAATTGAGAACAAAGAACATTTATTACTACAACAATGCAAAGTTGGGTGCTTCCCCTTACCCTGGGAATACACACACATACTGGGGCTCACCCAACTTTTATACAGTCAATTTCAGTATCAGAATGCCCTCCCCCTTACATTCTTCTGCCCCCTGGATGGGTTTGGCATAGGTAATTCTTCCTGCCTACGTGCAGTTTCAGTACACTTGGAGGACCAGGGGGTATCCTGTGGGTGCCCCATCATGTCATTGTCCTTATTCACACCTTCCTGATTCTCTGGGCTACAGTCTCTTAATATGCAGAGTTGACTCATTCTATCTAGGGTTGGCTAATTTCATATGTATAAATCTGTGTATGGTTAGCTAATTAGAAATGTATGACTTGGTACTTCTGTCCAGGGCTAGGAGACCCTTATCTGATCCAGACTACCTCAACTTCCTACATTCTATTGTACCTTACCATTCCTTATCTTAGTCCTATGGTCTTGTCACAAAGGATAGAAGATTCTTATGTTAATCGTGCTGACTCTGCTTTCCTGCATCCTAAGCCCCAAACTTATCCTGTTTGAACTGGTTTCAGCCATTTTACTGATGAACTTTAGTTTCTTCCATGTTCATAATTTTAGATCAATTTTCCCATCTCTCACACACCTGTGATGCCACTTTCAGGGAATTAAGTATCTGTTTTCATAGATTCCTCTGTTTTACCGCACACCACAGTACCCTACCATTTATTGGTATGTCCTTTCTTGCTTTGTCCTTCCAAAATTTAAGATGTCACATTTTTCTGCATTAAATTCCATCTGCCATTTTTCAGCTCATTTTTCCAGCTGGTCTAGATCCCTCTGCAAGTTGCGAAAGCCTTCCTCACTGTCAACACCTCCAATCTTTGTGTCATCTGCAAACTTGGTGATCCAATTTACCACATCATCATCCAGATCAATGAATATAAATGGAAAAACAACCATGGTCCCAGCACTGGTCTCTGAGGCACAACATTAGTCACAGGTCTCTAGTCTGAGAAACAATCATCCACTACCACTCTCTGGCTTCTCCCATGTAGACAATGTTCAATCCAATTGATTACTCCCCATGGATACTTAGCATCCGAACCTTTCTGACTAGCTTCCCACATGGGACCTTGTCAAAAGCCTTACTGATGTCCACAAAGACAACATCCACCAGCCTTTCCTTCAACTTTCTTGGTTCCCTCCTTGAAAAACTCAACATGACCTACCACACTCAAAGCCATGTTTACAATACCTAATCAGACCTGGCTAGCCAAATTCTTGAATATCTGATCCATGGAACACCTTCCAATAACTTAATGACATCAGGGTCACTGGTCAACAATTTCTAGGATTATCTTTGGAGCTGCTTTTTTTAAAAAAAAACAACATGAGCTACCCTCCAATCCTCCAGCTCCTCATCTGTGGCTAAGGACATTTTAAATATTTCTGCCAGAGCTCCTGCAATTTCTATACTAGTCTCCATCAAGGTCCAAGGGAATATCTTTTCAGTCTGTGGGGATTTATCCACCCTTATTTGTTTTAAGATAGAAGAACCTCCTCCTCGGAACAAGCTCCATGATCTCACTGCTTGTTTTTCTTACTTCCTTAGACTCTGTGCCAGTTTCCTAAGTAATGATCCAATTAAAACATTTAAGATCTCCATCTAGTCTAGCTTCATACATCGCTGACCACTCTGATCTTTAAGGGAACCAATTTTGTCCCTTACTGTCCTTTTGCTCTTAATATACATACATGTACCTGTAGAAACTCTTAGGATTTTCCTTCACATTGTCTACCAATGCCTCTTCCCCTTATATGTAACGCGTCTAAAACAACGGAAGCCCAGAACATTGAGCTGTCAGTTGTGCCCATCCTGCAACCAAGTTTCACGGAAGGCCACAATATCATAATTCCACATGCCACACTCTAAGCTAGTCTGCCTTTCCTACAATACTTTTTGCATTGAAATAGATGCACCAGAAAAAAAATTGCCACCATGAAGAATCCTTAGACTTTTGATGTTACATGCAATCTTCAGTTCATCTTTTACCCCCTCCACTTTCATATCTATTCTGGTACTGTGGTTCCCATCTGTTGTGTTGGGATTGTATCAGGTTTGGTGGGTTCAGGGAGGGGCAAGTCCAAACACAAGTTTTACAGCCAAGGGTAACTTTATTGTACACAGAAAGGAATTAAACATGGAAAGATGCTAAACAATACTCAATACTCAAACTACTAATATAACTGGATTTGCATTCACATCGAACCCGGTGGATTCTGATAGCAGAGGCTGCCTATTCTCTGCACAATACAGAGCTTAATCACTGTAATGGTGTAATCAAGCACATTAGGTCCCCAATACCAATTACACTACCACTCTCTCGCGCACACACACACACACACACACACACACACACACACACACACACACACACACACACACACACACACACACACACACACACACACACACGCAAGATAGGGACTTCTACTCACACTCCCAATTCCCTGTACTAATGGGGTGTAGCTCACTGCAAGTATTATTATAACACATTATTGCCTAACTAAATGTAGTGCACTACTTACCCATGATTCCTCCAGTTATGTCCAGAGCTGCAACCTGGTGTGGAGCAGGGTTCATGGCTAGGAACAAAAGGCAAAAGAGGGTGAACTGTTCCACTTGTTGGACTTTATAGAGTTGTGATCTGGGCAATGATGACACTGAGTTATGCAAATGAGCCAAGATCAAAGTGTGCACTAATGGGTGGACAAAGTCCAACCTTGATTGGCAGGTGATGCGACTTCTGACTAGCTTCCAGACAGGGAGGTCAAGTAATCCTCCACAAGCCACATCATTCCCCTGAAAATCTTGTTTAAATGCCCTGAAGCAGCACTAGCAAACCTTCCCACAAGGATATTCACCCCCCCCCCCCAACCACCCCCACCTGCCCTCCAGTTCAGTTGCAAACCAACACTTCCACCTTCCCTGGAAGGGAACCAAGTGATCCAGAAACCTGAAGCCCTCCCTCTTGCACTCTCTCTTTAGCTAAGTGTTAAGCTGCATAATCCTCTTTTTTCTGACTTCACTGGCATATGGCACAAGTAGCAATCCTGACATCACAACCCTGGAGATCTTGTTCTTCAGCCTAGTGCCTAACTCCCTGAACTATCCTTGCAGTACTTCTTTACCCTTCTCACTCACATTATTAGTCTTACATGGACAACAACAACTGGCTGCTCACCCTCCCTCCTGTGAATAGCATGAACTCGATCGGAGATATCTAAGATCTTGGCACCAGTGAGGTAACATGCCATCAAAATAGACAATCTCCCTGACTATGGAATCACTTATCACTACAGCCCACCTCTTCTTCTTCCTTCCCTTCTTAGCCACAAGGCTAGACTCTGTGCCAGAGAACTGACTGGTGTGGCTTGTGCCTGGCAGGTCATCTACTTGTCATTGAGGGGAAACAGCCACAGGAGTACCAGGCACTGACTACCCATTCCCTTTTTCTCTCCTGACTGTCACCATCCTGCCTCCTGTCTACCAAATGATCTGGAGTTCATCCAACTCCAGCTCCTGTTCCTTAATTTGGTTTGTAAAGAGCTGCAGTTGGATGCACTTCTCGCAGATTAAATCATCAGGGATGATGTTGGCTTTCTTAACAATCCACCTCTTGCAAGTGGAGCATGTCCCTGCCCTGGCTGCCATTCCCACTATCTTTGAAACATGAAAAAAAAGTTAAAAAAAGCCTACCCTTACTTTGCCTCAACTCTTGCACCTTCTCAGCCTCTTCTCACCGAAGCCCAATAGCCTCTCTTCAGATTTGCATATGGCAATCATAATCATTAATGTGGAGATTTGGGCCATGAATTATATTCACAGAATTGTGGAGGAATATTAGAGACTGCCTTGTCCCTTCCTTAATCTTTTCTCCTGTTCTTATTTTGCACCCAGCTTTTTATTTTGCACTGAATTTTGAATAGGAGTTTTAAAGAGTTTTATTGTATTCATTTAAATTAAATTTTAGATCAGCAGATACAGAAATGTCTACTGTAATATGTGAACACATAAATATACTGTAATGTCAAAAGTTAAACTGTTCAGTAGTTATTTTGTTCAAAAATTATTTTTCAATGGCAGAGAGGTTTTCTTGTCTACAAATCACTGCTTTATTTTGCAATGCAACTGGTTGAAAATTGTCAGGCTTAATATTGTTTGGCCCATGACTCCTTAGGTTTTTCTGTATGTGGTCCAAAACCAAAAAGGTTTGGCTACCCCTGTTATAGGTTTCTATAATCTTGAGAGGCATAGATAAAGTTAATAGTCTTTTTTTTTTGCAGGGCAAGAAAATCTAAAACTAGAGAGCATAGGATCAAGGTGAGAAGGGAAAGATTTAAAAGTAACTCAAGAGGCACCTTTTTCCACACAGAGATTGGTGGGTTTATGGAAATAATTGCCAGAGAAAGTGGAAGTGTAACATTTGGAAGACATTTAGACAGGATGGGAAAGTTTGGAAGGATATGGACTGAACAGGCAAATGAGACGAGCTTACCTGACATGAATAATGTGGGCAGAAGGGGCTGTTTCTAATTTTAATTCAATTGAGACAGAGCTCAGTAACAGGCCCTTTCAGCCCATGAGCCTGTGCCACCCAATGACATCCAATTGACCCAAAACCCTGGTACATTTTGAAAGATGGAAGGAAACCAGAGCAATCCCTCACAGATAAGGGGAGAACATACAGACTCCTTTCAGACAGCATCGGATTCAAACCCAAGTTTCTGGTTCTGTGACTGTTTTTCGCTAACAGCTACGTTAACCGTGCCACTGTGTTTCGCTAACAGCTACGTTAACCGTGCCACTGTGTTTCGCTAACAGCTATGTTAACCATGCCACTGTGCTGTAAAATTCTATGACTGAACGTTGGAGTTGAATTATAACACAGAAACAAAGGTGATTTGGACCATTGAATCTGTAGCAGCTCTCTGTAAGAACACCCTGCAAATTCTCTCCTTTCAACTACTCAGTGAATGTGCCTCCCTTATTACCCTAGTGCCACAATTCAGATTTGAACCACAATGTCAAAAGAACTTTTGCTTTCATCTCCATCCTGAACTCTTTGCAGTGAAATTAAAGCAAGATAATTGCAAACAATGTCATTGCCTTCCCAAAGGGGGAAGAATAAAGAGACAATTTCTGCTCCTGTTCATCTCACTCCTGTTTCACATAAAATCCTTTAGTCAGCTGCTCCTTTTCAGATTGGCCAGAATAAATGGGTTATCCTCAGGTTGACATGCTGTGTCTAGTGGCAGACTGCAGCAATCGATGCCTGGGTCCAACTCTTCACCATCAATATCAGCAAATTGGCTGAAGGATGAAATGTAATATTTCCAGATTTGCTGATAATACAAAAGTAGCAGGGATTGCAAGTAGGGAGCAGAAATTTTAAAAATGGTTCAACATGAAATCGACAAGCTGAGTGAGTGCCCAGATGGGAGATGGTCTGTAATATGGAAAAAAAAGGTGAGATCATTCTCTTTGTTATTTGTCAAATGGTGGGAAGTCAGGTGGTGCCGACATTCATTGGGACCTGGTCGTCTTTGTAATCAAGGTGCTGAAGATAAACATACAGAGGGAAAATGGTAACATTCTTTAATTATGAGAGGGTTTGAACAAAGATGCAAGGAAGTTTTACTGCAATTGTACATGGCCTTTTGAGGTGTTACCAGGAATATTCCACATCAATTTTGGTCTTATCAAAGAAAAGGTGTATTTGGCATAAGATCACCAGTGTTTCGCAAGATTGAAGCAGAATGGGACTGCATTCTCTCATTTACAAGAACAAGAGGACATCTCATCATAAAACAATAGAACATTAAAGCATGGAAACAAGCACCTTCGCCCCTTCTAGTCTGTGCCGAACCACTTGTCTGCCTAGTCCCACTGACCTGCACCTAATCTACAGCCCTCCATACCTCTCCCACCCATGTACCTGTCCAAATTCTTCTTAAATGTTAAAATTGAGCCCACATTCACCACTTCAGCTGACAGCTCGTTCCACAATCCCATCATTCTCTGTGTGATGCAGTTTCCTCTCATGTTCCCCCTAAACCTTTCCCCCTTCACCCTCAACTCATGTCCTCTGGTTTGTATCCTATCTACATTTACTCTCTCTATTCCCCTCATAATTTTAAATATGTCTATCAAATCTCCTTCATTCTTCTACATTCCAGGGAATAAACCCTAACCTGTTTAATCTTTCCCTGTAACTCAGTTCCTGAAGTCCAGACAACATCTTAGTAAATCTAATCTGCACTCTTTCTATCTTATTGATATCTTTCCTGTAGTTAGGTGACCAAAACTGCACACAATATTCCAAATTTGACCTCACCAATGTCTTATACAACTTTACCATAACATCCCAATTCCTATACAAAATACTTTGATCTATGAAAACCAATATACCAAAAGCTCTCTTTACAGCCCTATCTTCTTGTGACACCACTTGCAGAGAATTGTGTATCCATATTTCCAGATCTTTCTGTTCTACTGCACTCCTCAGTGCCCTACCATTTACTGTGTAGGTCCTTTCTTGGTTTGTCCTTCTAAAATGCAACTTCTCCCACCTGTCTGCATTAAATTCCACCTGCCATTTTTCAGTCCATTTTTCCAACTGCTCCACATCCCTCTGCAACCTAATAAAAGCCATCCTCACTTTCCACAATGCCTCCAATCTTTGTGAAATCTACAAACTTGCTGATCAAATTTACTACATTAACATCCAGATCAGTGAGATAGAGGACAAACAACAATGGTCCTAGCACCAATCCCTGAGGCACATCACTAATCAAAAGCTTCCAGTCTGAGAAGCAATCATCCACCACTACTCTCTGACTTCTCCCATTCAGCCATTGTCAAATCCACTTTATTATTTCAACTTGAATACCAAGCATCTGAACCTTCCTGACGAACTGAAGTCCACGTAGACAATTTCCACAGCCTTTCCTTCATCAACATTCCTGGTAATCTAATTGAAAAACGATCTACCATGCACAAAGTCATGTTGACAGTCCGTGACTATCTAAATACTTGTATATCTGATCTCTTGAAACATCTTCCAATAATTTACCTACTACTGACGACAGGCTCACTGGCCTATAAATTCCAGGGTTACTTTTGGAGTCTTTATTAAACAATAGAACAACATGAGCTACCCTCCAATCCTCTGGTGCCAAACCCTTATTTGCTTTAAGGTAACAAACATTTCCTCCTCTTTAATCTCTATAGGTTCCACGACTTCCCTGCTGGCTTTTCTTACTTCCCACAACTCTTTGCCAATTTTCTGTGCAAATACTGATGAAAAAAAATGTTTTTTTCAAATATGACTGAATTCATGAAGGGCTTGGAAAAATTTGATTCCTAATAGAGGAATCTTTGACAAGGAGCACAGTTTGAGAATAAAGAGTAGGCCATCTCAGGACTGAGAGGAGGAAAAATTTCTTCATTAGGAGAGTGATGAAGTTTTGAAATTGACTACCTCAAAAAACACAGAATGTTCATTGGTTATGTTCATTCAAAAAAAATTGAATAAATTTCTGAGCAAGGAACAAAAAGGCTTCAAGGGGATATGGACAAGCTGAGTGAGTGGACAATCACGATCTTCAATGGGGGGGCAGGCTCAAAGGAGCAAGCAGCTTCTCATTAAAACAGCAAGTCCTTTAGCATTCTGGGCTAGTCCCATTTGCCTGCATTCAGCCCCTCTCCTTCCAAACCCTAACCATCCATAGATAAGGACAAGACTTCCGCTGAGTGTCTGTGAAAAGGAAACCGGGCATTTCAAACTGTTTCTCCGAGACAACGAATACAGTGCACATCCAGGGAGTACTGCTGCATGGAGAATCCCACAGTCAGGTGGCCAGGATTCACAAAGGCATGGGGAACTTTTAATTAACACTAGGGGACTTGCATCATCTGAGTAGCTAAATTGGTCAAGAAAGAGAATTGTGAAATGCTTTTAAATCTCATACATAAAGAAATTGAACATATGGATAACAATATGTGAAAGTGAGGTTTAATAATTTTGTATCTTGTGCACTGCCATTGAAGTGCAATGAGAACTGACAACAAGTGTTATAAAGTAGCATTCTACCAGACATCATTCAGCTCAAGGCAATTACCCTGCATAATCTCAGTGTTGCATTTACCACTTCCCTCTATTGTTTACTGGAAAATATACAAAAATGGAAGTTTCAGAACCATGCTAGATTTTCCATTCAATTACTCCACAGCAATACAAGCATCTCCTCTTATTAACTGTCCCCCAAACCCAGGGGAGTGTCAATGAGTATGAGAATGATATTGGCACATCTTCTAATCTTTACTGTCATCACATATCAACAAATGGATGCAAAAGAATAAAAAATTCACCACTCACCCTCAAAATGACAGGAACAGTGTAAATTATATTACAATAACATTGCAGAAGTGGCTTTACTACAAATTGATGCAATTCTAAAAACAGATGTCAATGCTGAAGATCCATGCAACTCAAGGCTTCCTTTACCCATCAGTAACATTATCCCAATTACAAATCCATCAGCTCATTCTTGTTGGCAGCTGGAAAATATATAAAGTAGATTAATTGTTTAAATTTGCACCCAAATGCTTATACCAGAATAAATGTGCGATTGGTGGATCTTAATTCAAAATCTCCAAGGAGAAAAGCATCATAAATGGATGGTGCAATTGTGATTAACCCCAAGCCCCTTCATATGGCATTTTTGGAGCTTTCTCTATGCAAATTGGGGTGCATTTCTGATAGGCAGTGGCCATGCCTCAAAACCTCTCCATTGGTAACAAATAACCTTGGAAGATCTTGAAGTCATGAAAGATAACATATAAATTCCAATGTGTAGTTGCTCATGGTACTTAAAGATTTGAGCAGGATGAGATGAGGGAGAGAGAGAAAAGGAAGAAACATCCTTAGAATTGGGAAGCAAGGAATGATATGGGGCTGGGACGAGAGCTGAGAGAGTAAGATGCAAAGTTAAAATCTGGGATTGGTAATAAATGAAAAGAGATGGTGGATCAAGAGCTTGATGGGTAAAAGGGGTGGAGTAAAATCATAGGAAGAGAGGCTACACAGGCTGACAAAGGCTTTAGGCTGCTGGAAACTGGCTTATGAGAACTAGGTATTGGGACCAAAAATTTGGGAGGGTGCTGAGGGCAAGAAGAGCTCCAGAAGAGGGCACAGGCCAATATTACCAATGTTGGTTACCCTTTACTTCCAACAGATGCTACGTCACTTGCTAAGTTTCTCCAGCATGTTTGTGCATTGCACTCAACCCCAGTATCTGCCAACTGTTTTGTTTAACAGATGCATGTCAAAGCAGTATAATTGGCTGCATAACGTTATTGAGGTCCTGAGATTGCATAGGGCTTTAATGGAATTGTTTTTTCTCCTTTCCGACTTGGAGAAGCATATAAAAAAACAATGATAGTTTGTGTATCTTTTTCATTCCTTCCTCTACAAGTTTTTACATATGTTGAGAGCAACATCAGAAAAAAATCCTTTAAAATGCTTTCCAATTATTTTTAGAAAGTTTAAGATCTATAATTCTAAGACTTGCATAGAATTGGCAGCACAGCCTCAGAGCATTGGCCCCACCTTCACATCTTCCTGGGTCTTTCCTCCTTCTCTATTTATCTGATAATTGCATCCTCAATATTTGCCTTAACCTGTCTTTGTCAGAACAAATTCCACATTTCCTCTGTTCTCAGAGCAAATAAATACTTTTATTTATTATTTCCTGAGTTTGTTAGAGAAATTGTTGATGCTTATCTTTTATTTATGTCCAAAGTTTAACACATCCCCTATCTGATATTTCCTCTGCCAAATTCTTATCATTTTAGCATCCCCTATCTGATTGCTAGAGAAAGGGGCCACAACTGGAGCACTTACTGATTGTTTTGCAGCACTTTAGCTCCAAATGACTTTAAGAAAGATTTTCTTAGCTTATTGAGATCTTCCACTTATTACAACCATCAAGATCTCTGGAGTTCATCCTATTTTTCACCACGACCCTTCGGTGATCCTTCATGGACAGACACAGAGAGATTCAGGAATGTCATAACACAGTTTGCAAATAAAAATACTGCTGTTAGAAATTAAAGTACCTTTAAAGAAATTGCTCGAGACAAAAATTGAGAACAAAGAACATTTATTACTACAACAATGCAAAGTTGGGTGCTTCCCCTTACCCTGGGAATACACACACATACTGGGGCTCACCCAACTTTTATACAGTCAATTTCAGTATCAGAATGCCCTCCCCCTTACATTCTTCTGCCCCCCTGGATGGGTTTGGCATAGGTAATCCTTCCTGCCTAAGTGCAGTTTCAGTACACTTGGAGGACCAGGGGGTATCCTGTGGGTGCCCCATCATGTCATTGTCCTTATTCACACCTTCCTGATTCTCTGGGCTACAGTCTCTTGATATGCAGAGTTGACTCATTCTATCTAGGGTTGGCTAATTTCATATGTATAAATCTGTGTATGGTTAGCTAATTAGAAATGTATGACTTGGTACTTCTGTCCAGGGCTAGGAGACCCTTATCTGATCCAGACTACCTCAACTTCCTACATTCTATTGTACCTTACCATTCCTTATCTTAGTCCTATGGTCTTGTCACAAAGACTAGAAGATTCTTATGTTAATCGTGCTGACTCTGCTTTCCTGCATCCTAAGCCCCAAGCTTATCCTGTTTGAACTGGTTACAGCCATTTTACTGATGAACTTTAGTTTCTTCCATGTTCATAATTTTAGATCAATTTTCCCATCTCTCACACTGCAGAAGCAGTAACTGACACAAAAAAACAGAAAAATGATTTTTTCAGCAGATTAAAGCAGCATCTGTGAAGAGATAAACAGCTAAAGATTCAGATAAATTATCCTTCAGCAGAATGGGATAATCTAGAACAGGAGTGGCCAACCTTTTAATTTAGACATACCACCCAGTAACAGCCAATTAACCTACACCCCTCAGTATGGACTCATGGGCCGAAATGGCCTGTTACCTCACTGTATGTCTAAATTAAAAATTAAAAGGTTGGCCTCCCATGATCTATAGGGAAGGCAGAAAAGAAGTTTCAAGTCTGTCAAGCTTTGCCTTTTTGTCACACTTGTTACAGGTTATTTCTCACTTATACTGGGAAAGATAAACATTTGATCTCACTTTCCTGCAGGTAACTAAGATGCCATTGAATTAAAATCATGAAGCAAAGTATAAGTTTGAGAGTCTTGTTACTGTGGCAATTAAAACAAGGAAGCAAATTTTACATTTATTGTTCCCAAGATACAGCCACTGTCTGAGATATCAATGTCAGGATGTCTGTTAGGTACCTGGCAAATTGATGCAGAATGAGCAATACTCCCATGGAACTAATTCTGCAATGTGTGTCCGTACTCATATTTGCTGCTAACCATTAGATCTCAGCATCCAGCCAGCCATGGCAAATCTGACATTTCAATAAACAAATGGAAAACTCTAATTCAAATAGTTCCAACTTTCTGACCTTTAATTTCATCCAAAATACAAATAAACTGCCTGATCTGCAACTTCAGAAATACAATTTGAATTATGAGATGCACTGTCTATTTTGGCATTTACTCCCTTTCCCCTCCTAAGCCAACAAAACCCAGCCTTCAAATGAGTCATCAAGCTGAGATCCTATCTACTTTCTTTATGATAGATCCCATGGTACAATTTCAAAAAAACAGCAGGGAGGTATCCTTGGGCCAATATTTATTTCTTCGTTGGCATTTGCAATACACATTGTCTGGCCACCATCTCACTGGTGATTGAGGGGCCTTGAACAGCCTGGATGCCACGTTTCCTTCAACACCATATACTTGATAAGTATTCCCCACACAGTGAAGGGTTTTTGAAGGTTGTAAGGGGGATATCAGGGGTGATTTTAAAAAATCCAAGCCTTTCCTCTTTTAGTTAAAATCTTTTTTTAAAAACAATACTTCACAAAATCCATTTTCTTTATATTGGTTTAATGATGGTCTTAGAATGACTTTTGTTTATCACATATCCACTTGATATTGAAAGGAAAAGATCCCACTGAATAATTCAGGATTGACACATATTCTGGTAGATTCTTTGCTGAAGATCTGTAGCATAAATATCAGAGCTACCCAGGTTCACGGTTTTCTGAGTTTGCTTTGATACTGCCGACTGAATACATAGGCTGGCAGATATCATTTAAAAATATCCTCCTGCCTGAAGCTTGTCAAAAGCACTAATTATCTGGTCATGCATTGTATAATCAAAAAGGTGTTTTATCCAACAGGCAGGATGGGATATTGCAAACAAGTCATCTCACAAATCTACACTAAATTAACAAAACAGCAATGTTTGAAAATTTGTACTGAGACTTTATCAAACTCACAAACTGTCATATGCATTTGTACATGTAGATTTAGGAGTGCACACTTTTGTGTGCTTGTATGTCCATACACTTGTGTGGAGGACAGCATTTGCTTGCATTTATGTGGTTGTGCATTCATCTGTAACTGCACGTTCGTGTACATGTAACATTTAGGTGTGCACATTATGCACTTTTTTATATGGCATTATGTGTATATCTATTCAAAGTTTACATACTGCATGTACATTCAGTTCATTCATGCATATGCATTAGTGAATGTGTGGGCCTGTGTGAAATTGTGCATGTGTAAGTGCGCATGCATGTGAGTGTGTGTCTGTGTGCGCGCACGCAAGCACATGCGTTTTTGTGTGTGTCTGTAATACTACATTCACAAACTAAATGAAGTTTGATTTACTTACTTATTTGACATGTCAATGCAAATTCACCAGGGAGAAATCTGATCTGACTCTGTCACATCATCTCATGCAGCACTAAGCTTCAATATCCCTAGTACAGATTCTCAGAAAAATAAATTAAATCCCAAATAACGGACCTGCTTTGCAAAACTGTTGAATTTAAAATCGAAACTACATGGAAACTATCAATATTTAAATACTGAGAGAATATGGTGCACCTGATTATTAAGCAGTTTGAGTGACATCTAACTCATAAACCATTATTACTTGTTGTGACACGTCTGGAGGGTCCTAATTAACCCTTTAAGCTGCATGTGTACCAGATAGCATACAAATCAAGATTATTGAAGCAGCAACCTTTGATCATACAGGCTTCCACAAGTTCACCAGAGCGTCAACACATGGAATTCTCATGCTATTTCACAAATCCAAATAAACCCGAGATCTTCATGTTTGTGATCTCAGCCCAAATATTCTTCAGGAACCTCAGCCGACATCAATTAACAGAGTAATTTCCTGTAGATCACAGAAAACATGCATCATCCTACAGAATTGACCACCAACTGTGAACCTTTGTCAGAGCTGCCAAATAAAATAGTGAAAGAACTTCTTCAAATACACATCACTATAGTAACCTTCTATTTTTGGAACCATTTTGGGGAGAACCAGAATAAACTAATGCCAGTGTCCATTAAGATTCACTTCAACACTTGATTAGTTATTGCTCACACAGAAGCATTTCCTTTAAAAACAATTATCTACCCATGAGCATGACCACCACCACTCAGAGGTGATGTGGGAATAGAGGCAAGGCAACGATCAGCTCCAACTCATATTGGGGACTGGGAAATATCCTGAAATGTCCATTGTAAAGCCTCACTGTACGTGGATGATGGCTCAGATACTCAGATCCATGCACAGAGATTAGCATCTGCATCCACTTTGAACTGGCCTTTGGGACCAGAGTCAACTGCAAAAGGAGTGACACCTTACTCTTTGGCAACTGGCCAGACTAGTTGTCATCACTTTATTTATCATTCATACCATGCTCGCACAGTAAAGATGTGATGGTGTTTCTCCAGAACCATGGAGCATATTTACATAAATACAAGTTTGAGTAGATGTTAAACTCATTAAAATATTAAGACATATACAGTAAAAAGCCACAGTACACTTATCTATATATGTTCTGGGAATTCAGGAGGCTAATGGCTTGGGGTAAAATATTGAGGAACAAGTTTGGAAGCAGGGACCTGAGTGCTATGGTACCTCCTACCAGATGGCAGAAGGGAGAATAGTTTATATGAGGGATGTATGGAGTCAATCATAATGTTTAATACCTTTCACCTACATCAAGTGTTGTAGATGTCCTTCATGGTAAGAAGAGAGCCCCCAATGATCTTTTCAGCTGACTTCACTATCCTCTGCAGGGTCTTTCAGTCCAAGGTGGTATAGCTTTCAAACTAGACAATTATGCAGTTGCTCAGGGTGATCTCAATACATCCTCTGTAGAATGTAGTGAAGATGGAAGGTGGGAGATGAACTTTCCTCAGCCTTCACAGAAAGTCAAGGCGCTGCTGGGGTTTCTTGGCTATGGTGTTAAGGGACCAGGTGGGATTCTCCGCCAAGTGCACTCCAAGGAACTTGATACTCTTGACGACCTCAGGTCTGATTATTTGAAGGTGCTGGGAATCTGGTTTGGAGGAACAGAGGCATGGAACAAAAGTTGGCCAGAGCAAGGTGAAACAAAAAAAATATTGGACTGTGGGAGTGGAGAACCCTCTCAAAGGTGGGCAAGAATCTGGTTGTCAGGTGTGAGGTGCTCTTTGTGTTGCTGTACCTGGTGCAGCCCATACTGTGCTCATCTTTTGTGGCAGTCCAATTTCATCTGGAGATTTTGGAAATGCATGTCCTCAGATAACAGGGGGTGAAGTTTACCAACAACACCCTCATACTGACCGTTACCTTGGTGTGTGGCTGCATCAAGCTGTGTGTAAGACCGAAGCAGGCGACATCACGGGGAAGGGCGAGATGGGATACTGGATAAATGCTTTGCTGCACAGCTTCATCTGAAAAATCACAGGACCTTCATTAATAGAATCCACAGAAATAGGAATGAATGATAAATATCCTTCAATGATTTCTTCAAAATTAGTTTCAAATAAAATGCTCAAGTTTCTTTGACAAATATCTGTAGATTGAGTGGCTGACATGATTATAGTCTCAGACATGCTGTTCTATGACTTGGAGTCATTCTGGAAGCAACAGGAACAGATCCCTTCACTGCAAGGCCTGTCCAGTGTTGGACTCTGGCTTTAATTTATTTACTCTTAATTTAGTCTATGTGTGAACTGAGTCCAGCGCGTTCGTTGAATGAAGTGATAGGAGAAGGTATTCGGTTCAACAGTCAGTTTATTACACCACACAGCACAGCACAAGAATAAAACTTAACAGAGCTCTGGGTCAGTCTGTTAGTTCATAGGTCACCTGCCAGTGAGCTACTCCCCGAGACTGACCCCTATTGTCCAGTTGGCACAGTTTATATAGGTCAATCTTATCACACAGAACAAAAGTTGTTTTCCCTGCTAGATCTTTTTGCATAAGGGTTATCACAAGTCATCTCCTGTTTTGCAGATTTCTGGGGTGTAGCATTCCCATGTTAATCCTCCAGGCCAGACTATCCTGTTGTTTAGATCTGAAATTAATTCATCCCCAGATATTTCTAATCACCATTCGGTCCCTGTCTGGCTAATTTCTGCTGTTCTCTTTAACACCTCCTCATGCCTTAATCTTCCTCCTAGACTGGTTTTCCATTCCCTTTGATTCTTGCGGGCCATTCTTTGTTCTGATCTGGCCTGTGTCTCCTGTGCTACTTCCCACCTCCTTCAGTTGAGCATTCCTCCTAAATCGTTTTATGCATATCCTCTCCCTGTATCTTGGGAGCAGCCAATTTTGTTCAGCCAACTTTGCTCCATGCTGTGACAGCCACTTAGCCACATTCCTCTTTCCCTGACTCATGCAGTACAAATAAACTTATTGATTAATCATTTATTTCATAATGTTTTAACCCCTAGATTCCAACAGTCCCCCTTTTGGTCTCATGAAAATGAGACCAACCACCAGTTAACTTATTAGATAGAGAAATCCGGGTTACATGCCAGGGTTGGCATTTCTGATCCCTTGTAATCATTACACTCTTGAGAGGGCAGTAGGGACAAATACATGCCTTGGGGTCTGGGGATGTCTCTATGTGACAGCGCTCGTTGAATGAGGCACTGGAGGCAGGGAAGGATGCATGGGATCAGAATCAACGCCAAAACCACAAATCCAGCAACTAGCACTATAGTATGTATCCATCCCCAGTCTCCAGAGAACAAATTTCCCAGCCATGCGCTGCCCAAGGGTCGCCAGGTCTGAACCGGGACGTGAGCTAATTTGCGAATACCTGAAGATAATTTCCAAAATAGCTTGTAAGCGAATCAGACGGTTTAACATGTAAATTGGGGTTCGATATCCCCAGGACCCATCCTGGGCCCAAGTGGCAGGTCCATAATAAGAAATAATACGCTCTGGGGGCCAGTCCTCTCCCCACTCACCGATCTTTAACTCCCTTTTCTGGTGTAGCCCCTGATATACCTGTGTGGCTAACTGATGTGAGTCGTTCTGTGGTAACAGCACAAATTGTGGTTGAATGATACCTATACAGCACGTTCCCCTCCAGTCTGGCTCCAAAAAAGTGTATGCCATATTCCCACAAATCCAATATAATCCCTCTGGGGCAAATCCATGTGGATAGGGATGCGCCCAAAATTGTCTGAGTGAGGGAACCCCTTCATATGGATTCATGCCCGTGCAATTCCATACCACTTTCCCACGGGAGGGAGCGGTGATAGATTTGCAATTCGCTACCTTCTGTGGGGACAGGAACCACCGGGGACGCTGAGGATGCCATCGAGGGAACTTTCCCAAGATTTTAACCCTTGTGCACCTCGAATCTCCTTTATAATGATGGCCTTGCTCCTTCCTGATACATTCCTCTCCTAATGGGTGATTAGCTAAATGCCATATCTGGCGGGGGCGCGTTTCCTCCGCCAATCCGTGAAAACTCATCAACTCCCACACTTCCAGTGGCTCCCCGCTCCATGGCCATGACCCATCTCTTGTGGGTCCCCCACATACCCAACAGTTTTTTACCCCCAAGAGTTCTGCCGTAGTTTGGCAAAGGTCTACCCATCTATTGTCCCCTGCTCTGTGGGTGGCTGCCTGGCGTTTAGCGTTGGCATAGATATCCCCCTTATCTCTGTCCCATACGTATGGTTGTTTCCCCGTTTGCCACATGGGTTCCCACTGTATCCTCTGAATGGGAATTGAGCCCCCTTTCTCCTTATCTTGGTCTCCCTCAGGGGCACAAAACCATGTTACTCCTTGGGGACAGCGGTCTTGATTTGGCGTAACCTGTAACGATCCCCTATTAAATTTAACATCATACACTTGTCCATTATGCACACACTTACGTCCCGTCTGAGTTCCCACACAGTGTTCAGGAAAGTTAGTCCAATCAGCAAAGTACTGTTCTCTTTCGTTATGTGAACCCCAAGCCGAGTGCACACACTTCATACAGTGGTTTTCTTCCCCAGCCCCTTCAAGGGCTTGGACTACCAGTGCCCATAGTCCCCACATAGTACTCATCCCGGCTCCCTTCATTGTCTTGATGGCAACCAGTAGATTCTACCGTCAACAGTCCCCGGAGTCCAATATGTTCTTTAAAGGGACCCGTTCAGAAAGTTCTTAGTCCGTAGTTGCTCACAGGTTCTCAGTCGCCGCCGTACGAATCTGTTCCAGTGTCCGTGCTGGTGGGTCCGTGGCTGCACACTGACTCCAATGATACCACGTCGCGCCTTTTCCCTGTAGTCGAACCGCGTGGGACGTCCTCTCCACCACTCGGTAGGGTCCTGTCCACCTGGGCTCCGACCACTTTCTCTTGATGACCTTTAGCAGAATCCACTCCGCGACTGAAGGTATCGGTGTTTCCCCTCCTCTGTTGGGACTTGTGACCTGTTGTGAAAAATCTGACACCAGAGCCGTTAGTTTATCATAATACAGCTTGCATCCCATTGAACTTACCTCATTCTTCGTAGTCTGAATTCCGGCTCCCGGTCCCGGGAACTGGTGCCCCGTTCGTAGTTCATATGGAGTGAATCCTGTCACAGAACTTACCGAACTCCTAATTGACATTAATGCCAGAGGCAACGCATCCACCCAATTTAGTTTGGTCCGTGCCTGTACTTTCCCGATCTTACCTTTTATTGTTTGGTTCATCCTCTCCCCTTTTCCTTGCGATTGTGGATGGTACACCGTTCCAAAGGCATGCTTCAATCCCAACATTGCTTCTACCTCCTGTAGATCGCTATTCTTAAAGTGACTTCCATTATCGGACCTAATTTTTCTAGGAAATCCGTGTCTCGGAATATACTGGTTGATCAGGAATTTACAAACCGTTCTTGCATCTTCTCTTTTGGCAGGGATTGCCTCTGGCCACCCTGTGAACACATCTACTGCTACTAAGAGGTATCGATAGCCACTTACCCTCTCAATCATGTCCGTATAATCCAGTACGATTTCCTGCCCTGGTAACTTTGGTAACGGGAACTGTCCTTCATGTGGCTTTACAGTTGCCTTGACATTAAAAGTTATACATACCTCACACTCTCTAATATGGTTCTCCACCATCGCCGGCAGGAAGGGGTGCCACCAATGTATCAAATATCTCATCATCTGCTTCTTCCCACAGTGTGTTAGCCCATGCGCCTCCTCGAGGAGGGGTTTAATGAGTCCAGATGGTAAAACTGGCCTTCCGTCTATTGATCTCCATAGTCCTTGATCCTTGTGTGCCCCCCTTTCTTCCCATACCATCCTTTCCTGAGGTGATGCCTTTGCTTGTTCCTGTATTATTACTTCTACCCTACACGGTGGTAATAAGTCATGTGCTGTTTTTTCTGCCAGTATCATAATAAACTGAGGGCCGTATCCTGCTGCCCTTTTAGCAGCCAGGTCTGCTTCCTGATTTCC
This sequence comes from Narcine bancroftii, assembly GCF_036971445.1. Taxonomy (NCBI): domain Eukaryota; kingdom Metazoa; phylum Chordata; class Chondrichthyes; order Torpediniformes; family Narcinidae; genus Narcine; species Narcine bancroftii. The sequence continues at coordinate 133,136,018 of NC_091476.1, forward strand.
CCGAGCCACCATTGAATCTGTTCTATCATGTCCTTTACACTTAAGAACGGCTAATGCCCTTGGTTTCAGGAGGGCCTCAGCTAGTTTCCTAACGTCCTTCTCGTGTTTAATTGGGGTCCTTGCTGCTGTTAAAAACCCACTTCTGATCCATTGACTAAGTTCAACCTGTATGGTCCCTACCACATATGCCGAGTCTGTATATATATTGACCTCCTTCCCTTCTGCCCATTCTAATGCTGCTATCATTCCCTGTAGTTCTGCGAGTTGTGCTGACTCCTTTCCTCTCACTGTCCCTGTAATGATTTCTTCAAATCCTCCTGTAGTTTTTCGTACCACCGCATATGCAGCTTTCAATCCATCCGTGGGGTGTCTGTAACAACACCCATCGGTAAACAAGGTATCATCTGGTTCTCTTAAGGGTGTAGCCTGTAAGTCAGGTCTTATTTTAATATCCTTTACTACCCTCTTCTCACAACAGTGTGGTTCTCCCTCTCCCATATTTTCTGCCATGTTAATGCCTTCATGGGTAAACGTAACATTTGGAGCATTCAGGATCTTTTCTAGTCTCGTCTGCCTTAACGAAGTCATTGTAAATGCTGTGGAGCTCACAAATGCTACAATACTATGTGTTGTTAATACTGTCAGGCCATGTCCCATTACTATGTGTGCCACCTTTTGTAGAATCTTTGCTACTCCTGCTGCATGTCTTGTACATGGTGGGTGTCTGTCTTCCGTTGGGTCTAGTGTGATACTCACATACATGAGCACACATCTTCCACCCCCTTTTTTCTGAAAAAGAACACCATCAATTGTGTGTGCTTTTTCAGAAACATCCAAAAAGAAAGGTAGTTTATAATTTGGAATAGCCAAATCTATAGCTGTTGTAAGAGCTTGCTTTAATAGAATAAAATTCCTCTCAGCCTGTGCAGTCCACTCAAGAGTAGCTCCCAGATTTCTCATCCCCTGCTCATTCACCAAGGTTCGCAGTGGATGTGTTAACTCACCATACGATGGGATAAACTGCCTACTATACCCTGACAAACCCAAAAAGGAAAGCATTTCCTTAACTGTCTTTGGTCGTGGATGATGTAGTATTAGTGTTTGATGTGCCGGGGAAATCCCTGTGCCTTTCGCTGAGACCATTCTGCCTAAAAAAGTGACCACCTGTCTGCAGCATTGCAGCTTTGAGCGAGAGACTTTAAAGCCTGCCTTGAACAGCTGCGCCAGCAGGAGGCAGGTGGCCTCCAAAGAGGAAGTGGGATCAGGTGCAGCTAATAGGATGTCATCTACATACTGGATCAGAACAACCCCACCTGGCAGTGCTAGCCCCCCCAGCTGTTCTTTCAATACCTGATTAAAAATTCCTGGAGATAAGATAAAGCCCTGCGGAAGCCTAGTATACCGCAACTTTCTTCCTCTATACGTGAATGAAAACACATCTCTTAATGGTTCTGCCAGCGGCAAGCAAAAGCAAGCATTCGCTAAATCAATGCAAGAGAACCACTTGTGGTTAGGGGTTAAAGCAGTCATGGCAGTATATGGGTTAGGTACTGAAACTGTGGGTGTTCGCACAATACCATTGATGCGCCTTAAGTCATGGGCCATCCGATATTTGCCCGTGTCTTGTTTAGGAACAGGTAAGATGGGTGTATTCCAACTGGAACCCGAATGTTCCAACACCCCTGCATGTATAAGGCCATCAATGGTACTTGCCAAACCTTCCTCAGCGTCAGGTTTGTGGGGATACTGCCTCTGCCAAATTGGGGTGTAATCTGACAGTTCGAAGGTTATGGGATCAACCTGCTGACAAAAGCCCACATCTGCTGAACCCACTGACCACAGGTCCTCAGGGAGAGAGTCTAGCATAGGGGCTGAGTCGGGGTGATCCATCTTCTCCCTACCATGAAATCGTTCAATCTGTCTATGCTCAAGGAGGACTTGATCATATGTAATGGACCAAATTCTGTATGCCTGAGCAGATGAGGAGAACTGCACTGTCGGTATTTGAGTGTCAGACCAGTCACCCAGGGACCTCAAGTTCCGACACATCGGTCCCAAATCTTTTGCCTGGTGCGTAGTGCCAATTGCAAGGGTGACATGAGGAATGGCCTCCCCTGCCATCTCATACCATTCCAGCTGTTCAGATGTCAGTGCCACCGTAGCGGCCACCCCCTCCTTTCCTATCACTATGTAGTCCGAATTAATTTCCCATTGCCTGCCCTCTACCTCTTCATAAAAGGCATGCTGATACATTTCATCCCCATCCCTATCGTAAAAGAGGGTCATATGGGGAGGGTCCGAGGGAGGGGTATACGGGTGTAACGTCTGAATCCACGGCTTCCATTGATTATACAACTTTAGCAGCCCTACCTTCTGTGGGTCCTCTGTTTCCAGCAGCCCCCAGTAAATGTCAGCCCATTGTCCCTCAGACACGGATCCTCCAGCTGCTGCCAACAACATTTGAGAACCGGAATGAAGTGTAGTTACTGAACAGTTCATATAAAATCCATTTGGAAAGGTGACCTCTATTCCGTCGGGTCCACAAAGGATGGATGCTCCGCACTTGAACAACAAGTCTCTGCCCAAAAGATTGGTAGGGCACCTGGCTGACAAAATGTACTGATGTGTAAAAGTCTGTCCTGCCACAGAAGTGACTAGTGGTGTAGAAAACGGCAGATTTTCTGGTGTACCCGAGAACCCTATCAGCTGGACGCTAGAGGATGATGTTTTATCTTGAAACTCAGCGCCAGTGAGTGTTGAAAACCTGGCCCCTGTATCCACTAAAAAGGATACTTTCATGTCCATGACTTTCATCTGCAGGAAAGGGTCTGCCAACCTAGCCTGCTCGTGGGTACTCGGGCTCCGTCACTGTGGGCAATATTGCTCCTCCTCTGTCCGCAAAGGGAATTGTCTCCTCGGAGCTAGAGCCGCATAGGGTGCCTGATGTACCGGGGGTGGCACTGACGATCTCTGGGGCTGGACCCAAGGCTGCTGTTGTGGTGGTCCATAGCCCCTTGCCCCCGGGTCCCGAGGCTCCCAAACTAGGGGACAGTCTCTCTTCAAGTGTCCTGGCTGACCGCATCCAAAACATATGGCTGGCTGCCTTCGTGGAGCACTCCGAACTCTCCCTCTTACTCGGAATCCCCCCATTGGACCTCCCATTCTGCCCCCATCGGTGGGACCCGGTGCCCAATATGGGGCCGGGTGCCAATTTGTATCATTCCCTTGTGGTGGCTGCGGTGGCTGCTGAATCATCTGGTTCGCACCCTTTGAGGAAATCTTTTTTTCCTCATTCGCCTTTTGCCTAGCCTCTGCTAATTGAAGCTTAAGGAGTTGCACTTGTGCCAACTCCGTAGTTTGTTTGTCCTCCTTTTGCTTAGCCCTGTAACGTTTCAGGTGATGGGTCAAATGTTTTTCCCATTGCTCATTCGAGCAGCCAGGAATATCAGGGTTATTATCTAACGTCTCCCTCACAACAGCTGGCAGTCCGCTTGTTACTGCAGCCCTAAAGAGAGAAGTCTGCAAGGGATCTGCGGCCGGGTGTACTCCTGCTTTATTGGTCCAATACTCCTTACACTGACTCAAAAAAGTAGAGATCTCCTCATCCTCCTTTATGGAAAAGGTCAGGGACTGCATGACACCGGGGGGAACGGGAAACTTATCCCGCATTGCCCCTCCTATTGCCGTAGCATGGTTGGCAAATGGCTCAGCATCGAGGCACCTAGTGATTCCTGCGATCATTTCTACCTGCTGAATCTCCCACAGCCCAAGCTGTTTCCCCAATAATGCTCTCCAATCCCCTATGGCTATCTTATGTCCCATCGTAAATTGGCAGAACTTTCCCATCCACGCTCCACCTCCCTCAGTCGGAGGTGGCATTTTGTCCAAAATACAATTCATGTCAGTGAATGAGAAGGGTTGATACCTTTCCCCAATTTGCGGACCCTCATAAATTAGCGGCATCTGTCTATATCTTTCTGGAAGCCGTACTTCCCCCCTTTCCCGCAACGCATATCCCAAAGGGGAGCGAGGGTTCTCCTGACCCTGTCTTCTGTGTGTGATCATGCTTCCCTTGATCGTGACTGGCTGTTCCTCCTCTTCACTCCCAGCACTCACACTAGCAATATCAGCCTCCTCACTGTGCTCTCTCTCCCGCTCCCATCTGACACTCGCTGGGTCATATCCCTTCCTATTCTCCTCTTCTTGTCCCAGCTCTCTCCCCGCTGTGTTTCCTAAGCACCTACTATGTTCCCTTACTGCAGCTATCTCATTCTGTCCTTCGTGTACTTGCTCTCTCTCATTTGTTTTTTCCCATCGCATACTAGTCTCCCTTACTTTACATACATCATTCTGTATTTCCTTTGTTAACTCCTTCATGTCCTCCACCCTTTCCTGCATAACTCTTTTAAGTCTCTCCTTCGCCTCCTGGAGTTCGTGACCTGCTAATTCAGTGACCTCCACTATTCCCTCATTTATCTGCATCACGGGCATTTGGGAAATAGGATAAGGTGGTGGCCATATCTCTGGTAACTTTGGATATAGCGGGGCTGACGGCTTAACCTCCCCCGTATTCTCCTTAGTGATATGGGATCCTTTTTTAATATCATGTAGAAGGTTCAGTTCCACAGCCATGCAAGCCAATGTCATATTGTGTAAATCTGCCCTTCTCTGTTCCTTCACTCCTTTCTATTGTTTGAGCCTTCTTTTATTCCATAAAGACCCTTGTGTCTTTGCCTCATGTTCCTGTACCTCCTTGGCTGCTTCCCTCTCTGCTTCTCCTAAGTACAGTAACAGCCGGATTTTTTCAAACCCTCGTGGTACCTTCCCCTGACTCTGCAGCTCTTTCCAAATCTGTTCGTACCGTTCCATAGCCTGTACCTCCTCTCCCTTCGGTAATCCTCCCAGTAATTGATTCCTTGTATTTTCCCACTGTCTGTCTACAGATGGGGGAACTCCTCTGTCTTCCCCGAACTCTTGCCCTACATCCCTTATTACTCCTTCCATCTCTGTTCCGATTTTTTATCCCTTTAGACCTCGTACTCCCTGGCTCTCTCTCCTGGTAGGATTTTGACACCCTGCACTCTACTTCGCCCCTTTCCACGTTATATAACCACCAGATGACCAGCAGCTCCCTGAAAACAGGTGTTCCCCTTCAGGGATGATCAGAGAGAGAGAGCCAGGTGGGGGATTATGTGTCTCGTGGTTGTGTGAAGTGTCTATTGTTTGTTTTGCGGTTAGCTTGTTAGTTTCCCCCTTTGTGTGAAATGTACATTGTTTGTTTTGCGGTTAGTCTGTGTACACTGATGCCTCACTGTGTGACTGCCTATCCCCACTGTGTTTCCCTGATCCGTATTCTAAATACCTTGCCTCTATGCCCTCTCTACCCTGTAAAACAGTACAATCTGTAACCTCTGCTACCCCTTTTTCAGAAGTACTTAAAACATCGAGAGTAATACAGTGATATACACAGCAACAATACCAGCGTGCATGAAAAAACAGTTAAATGCCGAACACCTTATACAGATACTTATTACTATTATGGTACACGATTCTTAAACAAATACTTATTACACACTATAGAAACAAATAACTATAACACAATACACCTTATACGGATACTTATTATACACTACTATGGTACACGATTCTTAAACAAATACTTATTACACACTATAGAAACAAATAACTATCACCCCATACACCTTATACTACTTGGCCAAGTGTCTAAATCTACCTCTCGAGATTGCTACAAGGGGCTCCAACCCCGTTCTACTAGAGGGACCTCAACCTCCTTAGAGGGATTCCAACCGGACCTCAACCTCCTTAGAGGGATTCCAACCTTTTCCTAGAGGGACCTCAACCTCCGTAGAGGGATTCCAACCTCCTTTTCCTAGAGGGACCTCAACCTCCGTAGAGGGATTCCAACCTCCTTTTCCTCGAGGGACCTCAACCTCCGTAGAGGGATTCCAACCTCCTTTTCCTCGAGGGACCTCAACCTCCGTATAGGGATTCCAACCTCCTTTTCCTCGAGGGACCTCAACCTCCGTAGAGGGATTCCAACCTCCTTTTGTTTTATTCTTGTCTTTAACTAGGTCTTTTGCAGAGTAGTGACAACACACAATTTTATCTTTGCCAATAGCAGAACTTCGTTTGAACAGGCGTCTGCTTACCTCACTCTGTTGAATGGTCACTTGTTGTTATCATCACACCACAATCGACCGGTGTTTCGTATCTTTTCTTCCGTCACTTCTCCATCTTCATCACGTCGGGGTCACCAAATTGTTGGACACTGGCTTTAATTTATTTACTCTTAATTTAGTCTATGTGTGAACTGAGTCCAGCGCGTTCGTTGAATGAAGTGATAGGAGAAGGTATTCGGTTCAACAGTCAGTTTATTACACCACACAGCACAGCACAAGAATAAAACTTAACAGAGCTCTGGGTCAGTCTGTTAGTTCATAGGTCACCTGCCAGTGAGCTACTCCCCGAGACTGACCCCTATTGTCCAGTTGGCACAGTTTATATAGGTCAATCTTATCACACAGAACAAAAGTTGTTTTCCCTGCTAGATCTTTTTGCATAAGGGTTATCACAAGTCATCTCCTGTTTTGCAGATTTCTGGGGTGTAGCATTCCCATGTTAATCCTCCAGGCCAGACTATCCTGTTGTTTAGATCTGAAATTAATTCATCCCCAGATATTTCTAATCACCATTCGGTCCCTGTCTGGCCAATTTCTGCTGTTCTCTTTAACACCTCCTCGTGCCTTAATCTTCCTCCTAGACTGGTTTTCCATTCCCTTTGATTCTTGCGGGCCATTCTTTGTTCTGATCTGGCCTGTGTCTCCTGTGCTACTTCCCACCTCCTTCAGTTGAGCATTCCTCCTAAATCGTTTTATGCATATCCTCTCCCTGTATCTTGGGAGCAGCCAATTTTGTTCAGCCAACTTTGCTCCATGCTGTGACAGCCACTTAGCCACATTCCTCTTTCCCTGACTCATGCAGTACAAATAAACTTATTGATTAATCATTTATTTCATAATGTTTTAACCCCTAGATTCCAACACCAGGTGCATTGGATCCTTCAATATTGTTAAAATGCTCATGTTCAAATCTGTGAAATGACCTTTCTGACAAAATCCTTTCTTTCTTACATATCAGCAACAATAGTACCTTTCTTTATTAGGAAAATATATGATACAACTGGTTTTGGGTAAGATTTGATCTAGAGTTGTAAACAAGCCATCTAGTAATCTGCTCTCCACAGACAGTCCACACAAAAATACAATCCCACACCACTCTGCCCTACCAAAAAGATTCATGAGTGTGCTGAGGGAAGGAAATCAGTATTCCACAGCTGTAAACCAGGCAGGGACATTTTCAGTCACTGGCCCGGAATTCCATTCCAAGCACAACACAATTACAGCATCTACAGACTTCAGTGTTTCACTCAGTGGAACCATAAGCCAATCATTGTGGTCTCAGTTTGCTGCAATTGACTCTCCCTTCCAAGCCATTTCAAATTGGTCATTGACCTGTGGACTGATGGTGAGTTCAAGGAGAGGATAATCACATCGTCCATTGAGATGACTTTCACTCGAGTTCCCCTGTGCCTGAGGTGGTGACTCGTTAAATGCCTGCCCCCTTCTTGATAGATCAAGTCAAGTCACCTTTATTTGTTGTTCAAACAATAACTACTAATGGAATGCAGAGTAAAGACAAGAAAATCCTGAAGAAATGCTATGGAGCAGATTTACAAAAATAGTTAAATATTAAGTCATAATACAATAATAATCTATGATATACTAGTACACATGTTCTAGAAGTTGAAGAGCCTGATGGCTTGAAGAAAAAAATAATCGTTTCACAACCTAGACATGTGGGTCCGAATGCTACAGTACCTTCTTCCAGATGGCAAAAGGGAAAAGGTTTACAAGATGGGTGTGAGAAGTCCCTCACAATGTTATTTACCTTCTGCATGCATCATGTGCTGTAGAAAGAGAGGACCCCCCCCCCCCATAATCTTCTCTGCTGACTCCACTATCCTTTGCAAGTCTTACAGTCCGAGATGGTACAGTTCCCAAACCAGGCGGTGATGCAGTTGCTCAGGATGCTCTTAATACATCCTCTATAGAATGTAGTGAGGATGGAGGGTGGGAAATTAATTTCCTCAGCCTTTGCAAGAAGAGACACTGCTGGGCTCTCTTTGCTATGGAGCTGGTGTTGAGGAGCCAGGTGAGATTCTCCACCAACTGCGCAGCAAGAAACTTGGTACTCTTGATTACCTCAATAATAGTGCCGTCAATGGTTAACAGGGAGTGATCCCCCAGGCCCTCCTGAAGTTAACAACCATCTCTTTTGTTTTATTAACATTCATTTGCAGGTTGTTGGCTCTGCACCACTCCATTAGTGACTGCACCTCAACTCTCTGCCAACTCATCATTCTTGCTGATAAGGTCCGCCACGGTCATATCGTCTGTGAACTTGATGATGTGGTTTGAGCTGTGTTTTGCTGTCCAGCCACGAGTCAGCAAAGTGAACAGCAATGAATAAACACACAGCTCTGGTTGGGGGGGTGGGGCGTGCTCAGGGTAATGATCTTAGAAAGGGCAACATGCTCAATGCAGCACATAAACAAGACATATTCAAAATGAAAGTTTGACCCATCTCCACATTACTTCTCTTTCTTATCAGTTAGTGAAGCTTTACTACTGAAAAACCTCACATCAGGCACACAAAACTCAAAACGGTCAACCAGTTTACCTATCTCGGCTGCACCATTTCATCAGATGCAAGGATCGACAACGAGATAGTCAACAGACTCGCCAAGGCAAATAGCGCCTTTGGAAGACTACACAAAAGAGTCTGGAAAAACAACCAACTGAAAAACCTCGCAAAGATTAGCGTATACAGAGCCGTTGTCATACCCACACTCCTGTTCGGCTCCGAATCATGGGTCCTTTACCGGCATCACCTACAGCTCCTAGAACGCTTCCACCAGCGTTGTCTCCGCTCCATCCTCAACATTCATTGGAGTGACTTCATCACCAACATCGAAGTACTCGAGATGGCAGAGGCCGACAGCATCGAATCCACGCTGCTGAAGATCAAACTGCGCTGGGTAGGTCACATCTCCAGAATGGAGGACCATCACCTTCCCAAGATCATGTTATATGATGAGCTCTCCACTGGCCACCGAGACAGAGGTGCACCAAAGAAGAGGACTGCCTAAAGAAATCTCTTGGTGCCTGCCCCATTGACCACCGCCAGTGGGCTGATCTCGCCTCAAACTGTGCATCTTGGCGCCTCACAGTTCGGTGGGCAGCAACCTCTTTGGAAGAAGACCACAGAACCCACCTCACTGACAAAAGACAAAGGAGAAAAAACCCAATACCCAACCCCAACCAACCAATTTTCCCTTGTAAACGCTGCAACCGTGTCTGCCTGACCCGCATCGGACTTGTCAGCCACAAACGAGCCTGCAGCTGACGTGGACATTACCCCTCCATAAATCTTCATCCGCGAAGCCAAGCCAAAGAGAGAAGACTACTGATGGCTGTCCAATTGCAGATTCCCTCCCCGCAAATTGATCATAAGCAAAATTCTGTCAAAGATCTCCCTGCTGCAACCTGACCATTCTCTGTCCCACACAGCCAATGTTGTCCCTGTGTAGCACAAGGTTATCAGAGATCTTCCTGCCAGAGCTACAGCAATTCTGCTGAATCAGCAGGCCCAGAGGAAATTTAGTTCAATAGGTCATGATCCCCTTCAGAATGTTATCATCTGCAAAAAAACTCATTTCTGATCTCCTTCTTCTTTCTTTCTGCTTGCAGAAGAGAGGGAATTCTGACCTGCTGCCAACTACATCTTAGCCTGGGCCTATTCAATCTCACAAAGTGCAGCGAAGCTCGCTGCAGATGTTCCATTTCTTAACATGATGAGCAAGCTCCGTTGATCTGCAGGGCAACAGCAATGTTAATAGCAGAGACATGGATAAAAGGTATTTCTACACATGAACGTAAATAAGATGAAACCCAGTCAAATGGAGAAAAGCAATTTGTTGGGACGATCAGCTTACAATGCTAGAATAGTGAAAATAATATTACTTTTAAGCATTGGAAGATTTGTAGCTGAATGATTTATACATTCTCTTTCAGTTATGATCATAACCTTCCATCTTTTTCCACCTACCCATTGGCAAACAAGTACCAAAGCTCATCATAGACACTGTTCTATTAACACTCTTTGGTCTGAAAAACTCCCCTTGGTAATACTTTATTGCTCAGTCATGCAGAGCTCCCAGTGAAAACATCTTTTACAGGAATAGCGAAGCATTGTGCTTTTTGCTTGCGATTTTTAAATTCTGTCAGGTGCATATTGCTGAACATTTGGTCTCCATCACTAATCTCATTTATTTGCATTAGAAATATCCTCCTATGCCTTGCCTATTTTAATGGCTGTCTGAAGGTTTCTTAGATCTGATTCTTTGACAGCAGATTCCGGATATCAACCACACTGCAAAACAAATCTTTCTTCAAATACCCTCTCATCTACTTCCTCGCACTTAATTTTTAAAAAAATTTAGACATTATAGCACAGTAACAGACACTTTTGTGCCTGTGCCACCCAATTGATCTACACTCCTGGTATGTTTTGAAGGGTGGGAGGAAACCCAACACCAGATTCAAACCCCAGTCGCTGGCCCAGTAACAGTGTTGCTCTAACCACTAATGCTAACCATGTCGTTCAAATTTTTGCCCCCTTATTGCTATGGGAAAATGATTTTGACTGTCTACCTTATGAATATCTCTCCAAATCTTATGTACTCCCATACTTTTATCACCTTCAGTCATCTTTCCTCAAAACAAAGACAGCCTTCAGAGAAATTAGTGTGCCTCCTATTTCTGAAGCCAACACAGAAGTCAGCGTTCTGTTTGCTGCTGTGACTCTTGCCCATGAACCACATCTCAGACCTTCATTTGAGGGGTGGGGATGGACATCCAAGAACGATGTAAAAACAGAAATGCTGGAGGAACTCAGCAGGTCTCGGACCATCCACAGGTGATAAAGACATGACTGACGTTTCAGACCCGAGCCCTTCCTCGAGTCAAAGTTCCTCCAACATTTGTTTGTTTTTATTGCATTCACAGTGTCTGCAGACTTTCGTGTTTCACTCCAAGAATGATGTCACCTGGTTGGATCAATCAAATCAGCAATAATCATCACACACATTCAGAGACAAAGTACATCTGCACAAATCATGTTCTTGGAATCTTTTGAACAAATAGAAGAACGTAAAAACATGAAAAATAGAGGAAGGAGTAGATCATTCGATTACAGCATGGGAGACTTTTTACATCAGTGCCACATTCTAGCTTGAACCCCACCCCTCAACCCTATGAATAGTCAAACTTCTATCAAAAACTTTGCACTGGGAGTTAGCCCAGACCAAGATCAAATTGATCGATGCCAGGTTTATGCTAATTGCACATATTGGTGGACTGTTAACCATATAACCATTTACGGAGCGGAAACAGGCCATGTTGGCCTTTCGAGTCCCTGTTAAGGCGGCTCTTAAAATTTAAGCTTCACTTTTAGTCACAAAAACACGCTTGGACACTTTTTAAATCCTTTTAAATGTCAAATATTAAGAATATTTGAATCAAAAGCAAATTGCTGGAGGTCAAGCAACATCTATGAAGGAAAGAAATTGTGACTATTTTGGGTCAAGAACCTGTATCAGGATTATGTACCTTTTTAAAGTTATTTCCCGTTTTTCAAATCAAGTTATTTGCAGCTATTGACCTGTTTTTTTTTATAAATCATTATTGCAAAATCACATTTTCTGCTGTATTAATTAAATTTTATCACAAGAGAAAAACAATCTGTCCCAGCAGGTAAAGTATTAAGAGTATGAAATGGGAAATATGGCTCAGGTGACGTGTGTTTTTGCCCCTATCGGTCTTTATTTAACATCCGAGATCCTCTCACTTTGAGGAGGATTGTTGTCCTTGTTAGTATTTAGGTGGTTTTTGTATGTTTGTACTTTTATATTTTGGTATTTGCATAATTTAAGGTCTAGGGAGGGGAGGGTACAAGTAGGGGAAATAAGGACTCTAAATTATTACATGGAAATAGAATTTAAAATATTGTTTATTGGATTTGCTCAAGTCTTTGGAAAATGATTAAAATATTCAAAAAAAGTTACCACTTGAATATAAGGAATGTATTCAAAGCAATAAGAATAAGGTTCCAAAACATTCCAAGATTGCTTTGATAGATGGAAGACATCACTCTCAGCAAATTACCAAATAAATCTGAGCAGAAAGTGAAGGAATTAAGAATTACTTCTGCAACTTTGAGCACATTTTGCATCTGGATTGCTGATTCCAATTTAGTTTCATCTGTTGGCACTTGTGTGGGGTGTTGGGGATGTGACTGCAGTTGGACGCTGTACATCGTCACTTACTTGGAGCAAAGACAGGTATTTGGAAACAGATGGGCCCAATATCCTGCCTTAAGGAATGGGTCAACAATGAATTGTTCTCCAATGATCAGTCACATTGCTGAATTCCAAATTAACACTACGTACAGACCACATTGAAAAATTAGGTAATGAACAACGTGGCGTCTCTTCAATGGAAATGAAAGATGTCAGACCTAGAAGGAAGTCAATGCTGAGCCTACATTAGATTTCAGATTTATTGTCAGATTCCAAACATGACATCACATCCAACCCTAATATTCTTTTTCCTGTGGGAGGAGCACTAATTACCACTTATTGGTCATGCAAAACAATGTGCTTAACGTACACATGCAAACAAATAAAGAAATGTAAACAAACTGACCGTGCATTACAGAGAAAAAATATAAATGAAGTGCACAAATGATAGTCCTTAAATGAGTCCCTGATTGAGTTTGTTGTTGAGGGGTCTACTGGTAGAGCAGTAGCAGCTGTTCCTCAACCTAGTGATGAGAGTCTTGTGGCACCTATACCTCTTTCCTCTTGGTAGCAGCAAGAACGGAGCATGTGCTGGGTGGTGTTGATCCTTGATGTTTGCTGCTGATCTCCAATAGTAACATTCCCTGAAGATGTTCTCAGGGTTTTACCTGTGATGTCCTGGGCTGTGTCCATTACCTTTATCATACCAAATTTCCGTAAACTCCTGAGGAAGCAGAGGTACTGACATGCTTTCTTCATAATGCCATTTACTTGATGGGCCCAGGAAAGATCCTCTGAGATAGTGACTCTCAAGAACTTGAATTTGCTCACCGTCTCCACCTTTGATTTCCCCCAATGATCACTGGATCGTACACCTCTGCTTTTCACTTCCTGAAGTCAACAATTAGCTCCTTAGTTTTGGTGACATTGAGTGCAAGGTTGTTGGTGCACCATTCAGCCACATTTTCAATCTCCCTCCGGTATGGTAACTCTGCCCTTCTTTTAAATACAACCCACTACCATGGTATCGTCAGTGAATTTGTAGATGTTGTTGTTAGAACAAGGTAGGCATTGTGCCTACCCAAGGCATAATAGGCATCAGGCCCAAAAGGAGAAAAGCAGTAATCAGGCCTTCTGAAATTTAGAAAGGCATTGAGCCCATCTAGAGCCAAGCCAGCATCAGGCTTACAGGGAATGAGGCAGACATTGGGCCTAACAGGAGCAAAGCAAGTATCGGGCCTAACTTAAACAAGTCAGATGTCAAGCCCGCCTGAGAGGCAAGTATCGAGCTACCAGAGAGGAGACAGGCACTGGTCTTGTCCATATGAAGCAACTTCAGAGCAATTCCCTCATACTTCAACAGCTCTTCAAGTAGCAGCAAAACAAAATTATTTAAATAAACATTCCCCAGGAGATAGGGAGTAATAATCTACCCAAACTGTAGTTCCGACATTACCTCCCCTCCCCCACCATTCTCTCTTCCCCCAGAGACAATTCTGCAGGGTAATAGCTGTGTCTGGAAGATTAGCCAGAGACCTGCACCTCTGGTTTAATGTTCACCCATCTTCCATAAAGTAGTCAAAAACTCCCAGCCAAACAATGTGAATGTTGCTAATGAGCCACAGAATAAATAAAACCAACATTATGAAGTTATCAACCAGTTGTAAAATAATAGAACCAAAAGCGAATATCTGACAGCAGTAGTCCATTTGGCTCAAGGTGTTTGTGCTGGTTGAAAAAGACCTCCACCTTCCAGCACTGGTCCATAGCCCTGGAGATTATGGCTCTACAGCACACACACAGGGATGGTCCAAAGTCTGCTGAGGATTTCTACCACTCTCTTTCAGGCAGCAGTCTCTAGATCACATTACCCTCTGAGGACACACAGGGGAATGAGCCAACACACCAGCAATAGGTCAATGAGGATCTGAAAGGAAGACAGCAGGATGGTGGTGTTCAAATGAAGGACAGGAAATAGGAAGGAGAGATTCATCATCGGCCACCCAATAATTATTATAAATGGGATGAGGCACAAAGCAGGACAGGTAGGATAACAAAGAATTTAGTGATCAAAGCAAACTTTAAAATCTAACTGAGATGTAGGGGGTTATTCATAAAAAGCTAGAAGAAGAATTTGTGGAATATATACAAGAATCTTTTCTGTATCAGTCTAGTGCAGTTTAAGAGACATTTAGGCAGGAATGTGGATTTGAAGGGCAAAAGGGACTGGCTCATCTAGGCAATTTTTTCAAGGCATAGACAAGTTGGACTGAAGGGCCTGTCTCCCTGCTGTATGACTCTCTGGAACTATGACACCATGGTTAAAAATAATTTTCTTTAACTCCATACAAGTATTTTCAATTTCTGTCCATTGCATTTGATCCCTCAGCTAAGAGAAATAGCTCCTTCATATTTTATCTAGGTCCATCATTATTGTATGCATCTTATCTTCTTCTGTTCCAGTGAAAATAACCCCACGCGATCCAACTTTTCTTCACAGGCTAAAACTTTCCAGTTCTGGAATATACTTGTAAATCCCCTCTGTACTCTTTCCGAACCTTTGCATCTGTCCCCGAAAGCGGTGGCCAGAACAGTTAGCAGGCTCAGGTTGTCAACACCACTCCATGGACCTCAGATCTCCAGTAGGCTGATGTGCAAAGAGTAAAGTTCCCAATACGTTCGCACTGACAGCTTGGGATTTGGTAACTGAGCTCGATTCAAGATAATTCCTCACTAATTGGCACCAATCAAATACCAGATTCAAGTTCTTTTTATTAGTTTTAATATTATGCAAAATACATAGGTACATATAGTAATAATAATAATAAAGCAAGTTAATATCAAGTTACAAGTATCACATAACAATAAACAAGGTACATATTAAATGAAAATAAAAGGAAAAAAAGCATATATTCTAAACTAATTATCAAACCTCACCCTACTAGGGTTGCTGGCCAAGTTAAGGATTCGAATAATCTACAAATTTTGAAATAATTGAGAAAAGGACCCCAGAGAAAGAAAGTTAAGATCCAATGCAGTAGTAGAACACCCAATTTTATTGAAAGAAAGACATGCCTTCTCATCCAACAATCATCGAGTATGTGGGAGAGGCAGCATCTTTCCCCCTCAGCAAAATGGCCCTTCTAACAATGAGGGAGGCAAAAGCCACAACATGGGATTGTGAAAAAGTCTGTATTAAATCCATTGGTCAACTCTCTCCAAAAATAGCAATGAAATGGCTAGCAGTCAAATTAATATTAAGAATGAACAATAAAGTGTGAAATATCCCTTACCAAAAATTAAAGAGAGAAGGATATGATATGATACAATGTGCCTTCCTCAGTTCTGCATTTTTCACATTTAGAGGTAATATGTTCCTCATCTTTCATCTGGCTCAGAGAGCATCTTCACCCAAATCAGAGCTGCTGTTGTGATCATGATATTCCACTACGCTCTCAGTGTACTCTAAAACCGACTGTATTTGGCCTTCCTTGTGACAATTAACGAACAGAACATATTCTACCAATCGCAAAGCATTGACCTCAACAAATATCACATTTTTTAACTCTCCAACCCCCAGAATAAGGAAGAACTATTACTTGAATTAAAGTAAATTAACTTTGTTTGATTCAAAAGGAAATAAAACATTAAAAGCATGAAAGAAAATCCTAAATGGGAAATGGTGTTAATATAGACTGCTTAATCCAACACTGCCCCCTCCTGACTAGACTCCCATTAAAAAATGCAATTCTGACTTACCAGTCACGATGACAGAATAACCTCTTCATTGTGAGTTAAAAGGATCCTACTGAAGGCTTTGAGTGATAAAATACATTAATTTAGCACACTATTATCTTCACAGAATCTGTGTGCCATTGATCGCAAAAATGGTGGCTGCAAATTTCTTACAAGGGAATGGGTTTGTTAAAATTATGAAAGTTTTGATTCATTGGCTCATCAAACCTTGCAGACCACATGTATATTTTGAGTATTTGTCTTAGTGCAGGTAACAAGTTACTGACAGGAATGCAATGGGAATCGATGGTGGGTTATGGATGATTCAGTTAGGATTTGTATTCAACAAAACTCATGAAGTTCAAGCTTAATTGATTTGCACATCTGATGTGGCACAGCTACAACTTTTAATATTTTGGAATTACTCCCACATTACTTATTTTATTATACTAAATATCTGCCTGCGCAGGATTATTATGAGTTTCTGTACAGCTGCTCGGCAAAGCCAATAACAAGGATAAAGCTTCGAATAGAACATCCTTCACTGAGGATGAATAACATTCACTAACAGCTAATACAAGGATGGAAAATATAGTTCATAAAGGTACACAGACAATTCACAATGCTTTCCCTTTAAAAGTATCAGAAATCTTTATCAGCAATAACTATTCACATGCTATAAAATTATTCAAGTACTAACTATTTACAAAAACTCCTGTCAGCCACTATAGATTTAACTGAAAGTAAATCGACACATTTCCAGATCCTCTCAACAACAACTTTATCATATAAACTAAGCCAGCCATTCTCAACATTTTTATGGCCATTATTAGGACTCCTGCTCAGGAGTTTATGGGCCCCCTTCCATGTGAAGCAGTCGTTCAGCTGTTTTTTTCCGTACTTCTCTCCCATCTAATATATATTTTAAAAATGTATGATTTTAGTCCATGGCCTTGTTAAATGTGCTATGCACCCCCCCTCTCCCCCCTGTTATATGTGCTGTGGCAGAGGGGTGGGTTGCATGAACCCATTGAGAATGGCTGACCAAAACTTCACAATTCTATTGCACTGATAAATCTAATAAATTAGACACATCACAGAGATAGGCATTTCAGTCTGAACTGACACACATTCAGACTAATCCCACACTAATCCTCCTCAGGTTCCCCTCACAGTGGCTAGATCCAATAATTCACCTGCACTTGAGAGCCAGCAACTTCCACCACAGCAATATTTCACCACATGGTGATAATGGCACCTAACTTCAGCTCCCAGCTAGTCACTTGCTTCCAGCAATGAAACAGTATTTGTTCCAATATTCCATCGATTCAGCTGCCTTGGATCACAAATCCTCTTGTGAACAGTGTTACTGAAGATGCTGAATACATGTCAATTGAAAAATGATAAATCACTGTCCAGTAGCTAAAAGCTGCGGATGCTGGAAATCTGAAATAAAAACAGGAACTGAAAGTTGTAAGGCAGCACCCATGGAGAGAGGAAAAAGCCATTATTTTAAGTCTCATCTACATTGGCAAGAATAAGCACAGGTCTGGAAACTAGTTGCAGAGCACCTGCGCTCTATCCAAAATGGCCACCCCAAGATCCTTGTGCATGCCATTTCAACTCCTTCCCATTCCCTCTGACTGGTCTGTCCTCAGTGAGGCACAATGCAAACCAGAAGCCAAACTTGCCTTCTATCCATAGGTGCTACCTGACCTGCAGAGTCACTCAGCAGTTCTCATAACAGTTCTTGTCTTCGTCTTATTCCAACCTTCAACCCAACAGGGTATTTTCCAGTTTCAGGTAACCCACTCCTCTGGTGTTCCTCTCTCTCCTTCTGATCCACCTTCCATCCTCTCATTTATCTTTCCTATCCCATCCCTCCTCTTCATTCCCCCCCCCCACCTGCCATCTCCCCCTTTCATCCCCCTCCTCTTTTGGTTCTGTCCCCCCTATACTCTTGCATTTGGCCCACCAGATCCCTCCCCCATCTGGGTCCCTCTGCCTGTCACCTCTCCCCTCATTATTCCCATCAAGACCTTCCTGACTTTTTCTTCCAGTGACTGACTCCATTGTCACCCTTTCCTTCCTGCACCCCAATCTTTTCAGTTCTGTCTACCTGCTTCTTTCTATCATCAGTCTGCCTCTGTTCCCAACTCCACTCCTTCCTCCCTTCATCTGGCTCCATCTGTCCACAAGCTTCACCCCTCTGTAATCCACCAATCACCTGCTCACCTCTATCAATCCTTCCCCCTCCTCTTTTATATTGGTTATTTTTTTCTTGCACTAACTGCAACTATGAACATTTATTTTCTGTGTTTTATTTGTATGATCTCTGCATGCACTGAGGTAATTTAATGCATGTATATTATTGTAGTTTTTTAACAAAAGTACCTCCAGCTGCATTGTACTTAAGTGCACGACAATAAACTCATTCTCATTATTTTCCCCACACCACTCTCAGTCCTGATACAGTCTCGCCTCAAAATATTGACAATTTCTCCCCTTCAGTTGCTGAAATATTTTGAAGCATGGTTTTTTTTTGTTTTAGTTTGTCGATAACAATTTGATGAAAGGGCTTGCTGATCAGAGTCACATCCTGAACATCGAACTTCCTGCAAGCCGTTGCAAATATGAACTAATTACTGTAGGTTTACAGAGAGGCAAATATTCTCATAGCCTTTCCATGATCACTGTGTTACAGCCTTCTCACCATCATTGTAACTAACTAAACCACAAGGGAATGAGAAGAATTAAGGTAAAGGATCTGACAACAACATCGGAGTTTAATTTAATCAAACAAATTCTACAAATACACTAACATGAGGCTACAATATACTCAAGAAAAGAGCAGCTCCAATTTCTTTACTTCATATTATTATCGTATTCAAAAAGGAAAATAGCAATCTTCAGACAAAAATATAAATGCTGAATATTTTGTTTGTAAATAGCAGAATCAGCCATGACATCATTTAAGTTCTTAATTAAAGTAGAACAGTATATTCACTCTAGGCTGCTCATTGATTCTCATAGAAATGAAATTTCAAGTACAATGGTACATGAGCCTATGCATTTTTAATATTTAATAGAATTTTTTTAATGCTTTCTCTCTTATTCATGTTCCATTCACATTCCAATCAACAGTCAACGATAGATTAGAAATAAAAATCCCAAAGTTAAACTACTTTTATACTAAATTGGAATCTTTATTATGCAATTCCTTCTACTAATGTGAAGGTTTAACCTTCAATGTTCATTACTTCGAACACGTTTAATAAAGAAATTCACAGTATTGTCAATGACATTGACCTACTATCTCTAGAAGTCTAATTAAGACCACAACTACATTGGTCCTGAGAAAAATCTATTCATCCCTAAGTCAAATTAAGGGAATACAATAAGTGCTTAAACTGGTGAGCATGTTACAATAATCATCATTTAAAGTTTGCAAAAATCAACCTGTGACTGTCTAAAAGACTTCATGGACTATTATTCTTTGAATGTGCAGAGAGCCCTTCAGTTATTTTTTCTCTACGTGACATTGAATAAAGTCAAACTTATTAAAATTAATAATTATTAATCAATACTTTTATCATTCTCATTCAGACCATTTTTTCAAATTCTATCACAAACCTTCCTATTTGTTTCAGTTTTCCCACCAGATTGGTGGCAAACTTGGTGATATCAAAAATGTTAACACCAATATACACGTAAATTGTATATTTCTTCGAGAGGCAGTGGTGCTTGGTGTTGAAGGTTCGCAAACTTGAATCAGGTTTGCCAAGTAAACAAATTTATACTGTTTGGAGCTGCAGGTGAGGGATAGAAATTAATTATTGTTAGTGGTTTAAATTTCAAGGTGCTTCCTACGTTGAGAAATGCTAAGGCTCAGAGTAAGCCAAGCAATATTTTCAAGGTACAAATCTCACAGGGCAGTAAAATCAGTAAGTTTCAATAGGAACTTTTGAGGATTGCAACTGTAGATTTCACCAGAAATTTAGTAGGTGACAATAATCACAAATAGTGAAGTTTTGATTCTTTCTTTCTTTGTTTTTATTGTGGGAAATACACAGTAAAGAAAGTTGAAATTCTACTGGTGAATAAAGCAACTTGGAATTAGAGAAGTGAAAAGCTATAGCAGTCGATTAATTTTGGTCAATGCACATTGATAAGCCTTCAGTTTCATTTATTATTTCCACATTTAAACTTGTTTTCTAAATCATTGAACATTAGGAACAAAATTAGCCTGTTCAATCCCCCGAGCCTTTCAATTCACTTAGGTCAAGGCTGATCTGCACCTCAAATACATCTGACAGTCTTTTCTCCCTATCCCCTGACAGACATACCGAACAAAAATCTGTCATTCTTCCTCTTCAACGCTCCAAAGTCCACCAGCTCCATAGCCATTTGGAGATAAGTTAGTTCTAAATTTCTTCAACTGATTTTGGAGGAAGTAACCCTTGGAAATCTTCTCTCATTGCAAGGTCAATGGCAGAGTCTGATATTATGGAAGGAATGTTCTCTACAAGATAGGTTGATAGAGAGAAGCTGTTCTAATTGAATTTAATTTTTTTATTTATTTTAATTTAGACATTCAGCACAGTAACTAGACCCTTCTGTCCCACAAGTCCATGCTGCCCAATCACACCAAATTAACCTTCAACTCCGATACGTTTTGAAGGGTGGGAGGAAATCAGAGCACCCAGAGAAAACTCACGCAGATATAGGGAGAATGTACAAACTCATTACAGGCAGAGCTTGATTTGAACCCGGATCACTGGTGCTGTAATACAATTGTGCTAACTGCTACAATAACCATGCTGGCAAATTTCAGATAGTTCAAGGACCAGTAAAGAAAGTTCAAAATTTGGAGCAAAAGATATAAAGGGGATGCAAGGGGAAACAAAATAAATTGCAAGGCTTTGGAAAAGTGTATAGGGAATGGCTGTAATGGTGTTGCTCTACTCTACCCCCTTAACTGGAGATTTTTTTTTAAATCAAAACTGTCTGGGGGAGAAAAGCAGGATGCTCACTGAGGATTCTGGCCATTATTAATGCCTCAACCAACAGATTATCTGGCCATTATCAAATTAGCTTGTGGAATCTTGCTTTGTACATTTTGGTCCCTCAGCGTTCTACAGCTGATCACACAAAACATGATGCACTTCAAAACCATACTTCATTGGTTGTAAGCTATCTTGGAAGTGATGTACTCTAGAAATGCAAGCCTTTCTTTTCATTCCTGAAGGCCAAATAATTTGATAAACTGCACTCTGGCACAGGAATTAACTTCACTATAGAATATCTCGAGTGAGAAAGAAGAATTAAACTTCTCTGACCACAATTGGATTTCTGTAACTTATGACAACATTAATCAGTTGCATATTCAATTTATCCAGAGCTATTTTTATAATTTACTTCATCTATAGGTCCTCCAGAGAACATTGATCTTCAGTGAGCAAAAGACAATTCCCTGAATTCAATCATTTTGTGTTTCTGTGAACATTTGAGACTCAGAATGTCCTGATAATAAATGATGGAATTAATCAAAAAGCTTCTAAAAATCTCTTGCATACTTGAACAGGTAATTTCCAGCTCCTTACAAAAACAGTAGCTGGTAAACATCCAACCACTCCCAGAATAAACTACCGAAGAGCATTCCTAGGGTGCACTTTCGCAAAAAGGGTGTTGGGACAAGTGATATCTGGTGTATAAATCTGCATCTGATCTTGTTAAACCATTCACAGAATGGGAATGAATCCACCCCATGAGACCATCTTAAGAAAATACCCTGTTTTTCCTCACGGTGAGGCATGCTTCCACTGGAATTAGCTGGTATGCCAAGTCTAGGTATCAGTCAAAGTCAGTTGAATTCTGCTTACAACACACTTGCATCGCTACATGTATTTTCCTTATTTATGAAGGATCTTCATTTTCAAATAATTCAGGGAATATTTCATAACGTTAGCTGTCTTGGTGAAAATAGAAACCAAACCTCTTTCAGTCATATAATTGAGGCATCTCTCATTTAAGCACGGTAACCAAAATTGATTAGTCAAAGGGTCAAACAGCACTGAAGTTGACCCTTCAACCCAACTCTTCTGTGCTGACCAAATTGCCAATACAGAGTATAAGCTAGTCCCATCTGACTGTGCTTGGCCCATATTTTGAAAATGTCTCTGGTTTTGGTCCTGTCCATTCAAGCTGCAGGTGTTTGTTTAAACAAATTGTAATCAGCAGATCTCTTAGCAATATGCATCAGCAAACTTTCACACCTTTGAAGTTAATATTGTTCTTATCTCAATCTAATATTAATTTTATTATATTTCCCAACAATGCAGCCATATATATGCATTTAATTGACCGCAAAATGTTAAGGATGGCCTTATGGCACTATTTAAATCAACATTCCCTCATCAGATCAAATTTATGCTGGTAAAATGAAGGATTCTTGTTTTTTTTTAAAAATCTATTTACTTTTTTCAACTTAGTTTTTCAAAAATGAGTTATACAGTTACTTGAGAATAAATAATTTTCAGAGTTAATTTGGAAAGGTAACGAAAGAAGACTAGAGGAATTGCTGTGCTGGGAGAAGTAAACTCAAAGGGCAGAACAGCTACCATTTGTGCCTATAATAACTCTATGATTCCTGGACAAGATTTGGATAGAGTGAGGCTTCCCTTGTTGCTGAGCAGCGACCACACTAACTGGACCCAGTCGGGGATCACAGAAAAGGAGGGGAAAAAAAACATCAAAAATTAAAGAGAAATAAAATTCAATTCCAAGCTGTATTTTAAAATAAAGTAATTTAAAATCAACAAATAATGAATTCCAGACAACTCAATTCCACAATGAACTGTCAGCAATCTAAAGTGTTTGCTCTGTTTTTCTCTCTCCAAACAGTCTGGGTTACTGGGAAATGGGAATGAACTCCGAGAGAAAGCAGAAAGGAGCAAATGTTCACAAGGTATCTGTGGCAATTCATGGGGTCACAATGGATATTGATACCTGCCTAAGCCAGAAATGTATAGTACTTAAGGCAGGGAAAGGAAGTCCAAGGTAGACATGCAAAGTTGAGAAAAGGGCAGAAACTGATAATAAAGGTGGTGACATTTTCCAGTGCAGGATAAGTCCTGGAAGCAACACTGAAGGTAGCACGGATAGAGTAGCAGTTAACACAATGTTACAACTCTGGTTCAAATCCAGTGCCATCTATAGGTGTTTGCTCGTTCTCCCCATGTCTACATGGGCTTCGTCCAGGCACATCAATTTCTTCCCATGGGGTTTGTAGGTTAATTGAGGTATTTGTGTGGCATGGGCTCATGGGCTGGAAGGACCTGTCAGCGTGCTGCATGTCTACATTTAAAATTTGTTTCAGTCATCAATGTGGCCAGGATCATGTAAGCCTCCTCTCATCCCATTGGAGACAGACAAATCTTAGGCCTATTAGCTTCGCAAAGCAACACATTTTATTGGTTTTTCCTTCACACAATGTTGCAATAATTAGTTTATCCAGAGGAACAATCATTTTCAATTTTAAATGGGGACTGGAATCAATTCATGCAATGGTGGCTCACGCTAATGAATTAACGTTATCGCTGAATTAAACTAGAAATTTTAATTTCACTCCTAACTGTCTTGATAGCCAAAGCTCCCATGTTGTAAAAAGTAAAGTAATGATCTTGTTACCCTTTCATTTCAATAAAAAAGCAACCACAAAGGAAGAAGGTACTTGAGAGTTCGGAATGTAATGGCTTTTTGAATTATGCCTTTGAGAACAAAATTGACCAGTTTAAAATTAGAACATCCAGTACTTACATCTGAAAGATTAATATTGCTCTGGGTGCCCAGGCTTAATTAAATGAAATCCATGCCTTGATGGAATGTAATTTATTATGCTATATGTTTCTTTTTGTATGGAAAAAGGTCAGTGTTGAAACAAATGTCCATAAAGCATAGGTCTTCAGTCTTGTCCGTGTTGTTATCACAGATCTTCCTCATAGATACAAATTACAATCCCTTCAGTGTCTGCCTCACCAACGTCAGTCATGCAGGATGTAAACTGCTATCTGGACAAACCTAGAGCAATAGTTGCCAACCAATCATAACCAGAACAGCAGATTGTACTCCTGGTTTATGAGAAGAAAAACTCACTGCTGTTGTTCCTCAAAATAGGGAAAAGACAAGAAAACTACAATGGATACCTCAGGGACCCACCAAGGAACAAGACAAGCCCTTTCAGAATACAGAAACTGTTCTGCCATTCACTTTGCTTATGACTGATGAGGACCTTAACTTTTGTCGCCTTTTTTCAAAGGCTGATAATGTCACCCAACAAAATGATATTGACCAGCATGAAAATTCCAATTGACCTCACATCCATGGTATTACAGGAAATCTTCTTTGAAGTAATAACAGAAAGTGATGGAAATTCTCAATAGGTTAGGCACCATCTAAGGAAGGGAAAGCAGTGTTCATATAATTAACCCTTCATGAAAACTGCATGAAAGATTGGAAATGGGTTTGATAGTTTAAGTACAGGAGGACTGAAAGAAAATCAGTAAAAGAATAGAGAACATGTCCTCGGGGTGGGAACAGAATTACTGTAGTAATTGGGTTTTAGTTAACATCCTGTTGAAGACGAGAGGGAAATGGAAACTTTTTGCTTCTGCGCGTTCTAATTTGTCTTTCTCAAATCCAAACTTGATGTCTTAACATGTTACATTATGAAAATGGCCAAGATTGCCCTGGTAGAGCGTGCAAAATCCTGCGAGTCCCCTCGCTCATCTTCTCTTGTCACTTACTGCAATCATACTTTGCTCCCCCTGCAATTTTCCTATCACTCAAATTTATCTTTTAAATCTTCTTACAGGTCTGAGGATTTCCTAGATGTCAGGATTGACCCTCTTAAAGACAGTTTCTTTTCTGCAGCTTTCAGGCTCCTAAAAGAACCCTACAACAGTGCTCCCATCTGCCCTTGATTGTGCTAATTAATCTTCCTTTACAATGCAATTCTATACTCTAGAAATCATGCTCTTTATGCAGCTGTATGAATATTATAGACAATCTGTCTGTCTATTCATAGAAGAACTCTCCTCACTGTATGTCACCCCAATCCTATAAATCCTTAAACTGACAATTCAACTTGTAAACATTCAGACTGTAACACACCTGTACAGTAGGTTAATCGGGCTATTTGAATGACAGGCTCATGGGCTGGAAGGGACTTTTATCATGCTTTATGTCTAAATTATAACCGCCCAATGAGCATAGATTGTACTCATCAACGGAAACAAGATGCAACTTTCAACTGCTGCCTTTGTAACAGACTGCTTGCTCCTAATGCAGTATACAGCCTACAACTTGATAAAGAAACTCAGTCATATATCGAAGCCCTGACCTTGATGGAGACCATCCTTTGTCATATCCCATCAATCTGACATTTCTCTCATCCTTACTCTGTTTCTTGACTCCCAACCAATTACCCATTTTATGAACTGATGCCACTTGAAAATTTAAGTCATTAAAGAAGTTTTTACTTTGATAAAAAAACTTCAAACAGGTTGAACCCAAAATGTGAAGGATTAACCATCATCTTGAACTGAGCTTCAGTCCTCTGAGGTATAGTCTGCTTTGGTTGACAGCTTGCTTTGATGGTTAAAATGTGTTTGATGTTTCTCTGAGAAGAACAACATTGAGTAGAAAGAAAATAAGGTGATAGTTAAATGCTAGAGCAATAAAATAAAGCTGAGCAGAATCAGACAGCCAATGGCAGCTGGTGAGCAAAAATTAGGATCCAAGTCCAAGGATCTTCATTCTGAAGCGTTGAGGCAGTCCTGAATGAAGACAGCTGAGATATTTTGCTTGATATCGATGCACTGCATTAGACTTCAAAAAAGGATGATGTGGCAGACTTGGACCAACTCCAAAATTATTATTTCCAGAATAAATGTCAAAGGAATAAGCTATTAGTACATTCGCTGCATGTCACCCAATGCAAGATAAACATTTTACCCCTTTCACTGTCTTTCATCACATGGCTGCTTCAACATGTACAAGCACATCCAAAATTTGTTGCCTGGCTCACAACCTTAGCCCAATGGTCTCACACATCAACACAAGGTAAATGAACAATCCATAGTTATTCTCCTGACACATAATTAAATCCATCTGAGGATTTGATGTGGTTGGAGGATCTGTTTTTAGTATTAGTAACAGAGAGATAATAAAGACTGGTCATAACACTGGCAACAAATCCTGAATCCTTTTCAGTTTAGTTCCACTGGACCTTTCATATCCATTTTAAAAAAACAGATAGGTTCTAATGTCTCTGTAGCACCACCCAACAGTATTAACCTGGATTCTTGTGGATATGTCCCTGGGATGAAGTTGAAGCAGGAACCTTGGGTAGAGTGTGTCAAAAGAATGAAAGGCTTGTTGATCCAAACCAAGGCTTTTATTAACTAGAAGACTGGAGCGTATCACATGTAGGTCGACCAGTCCAGAATGATCTGGTCTGACTAGGAGCAACCCTTTAAAACCTTCCAGTAGGCGTGGCTACACTCTCAGCCAATCACAACCATCCTACATTACAATTATACATATACACATTGGTGATAGAATCTGTACTGTCACATTCACTCTTTCTTTGAGGACTGACCCTGGGGTGGATGGAGGGCTGTAAAAAAAAAAAAGAAAAAAGAAAAAAGGGCCCAGTGGAGGTTAGGGGCTGTACCGGTCGGAGGGCCTGACCATCCAGCATGACCGCCGTGGTGCCAGGATCAGGGTCGCCAGAATAGTGTTACCGGCAGGCTCGTTGGGTGCGGCCACTGCATCGCTTCATTCCTCAATGGCCTTGTCAACAGTCTGGCCTCAGGTGGGGTGGTGCTGGTCCCTCTGTTCGAGCACATGACCTAGGGGAGAAGGATTTGGGGTAGGTTGGGTTGGAAGCACTGCTAGGCCTGATCCGGCTTGGGCTAGGTCCCTTACCAAGACTGTGTCCTCCCGCCCGTCCAGGTACTCATTGTAGACATAATGCGGGTTCGCATGGAGCAGAGTCATTCAGTTAACTAAGGGGTCGTTCTTTGAGTACCGGTCGTGGTGTCGCAGGAGGACCGGCCTGGGAACCATGAGCCAACCGGTATGGTTGTTCCCGATTCAGATTTCCTCAGGAAAGAGAACATCTTTTCATGCAGGGTGGCATTGGTCGCGGTGCATAGAAGGGAGCGGATGGAGTGTAGGGCACTAGTGAGCACGTCCTGCCAGCAAAAGGTGGGGAGACCTTTGGACCGGAGGGCAAGTGTAACCACTTTCCAGACGGTGGCATTCTCTCTTTCGACCTGCCCATTACCACGTGGGTTATAGCTGGTGGTCCTGCTTGAAGAAATACCACACTCCAGAAGGTACTGCCACAGCTCCGCACTCATAAATGAGTACACCCTGACACTGTGGATGTAACTGGGGTACCCGAAGATGGCGAAGATATTGTGCAGGGCCTCTATAACTGAGGAGGCAGTCATGTCAGAGCAGGGTACAGCAAATGGGAAGTGGGAGTACTCGTCGATGACCGTAAGGATGTAGGTATTACGGTTGGTCAACGGTAGGGACCCATTGAAGTCCACGCTGAGATGCTCAAAGGGACAGGTGGCTTTGATAACGTGGGTGTTCTCAGGACGTAAGTGGGGCTTGCACTCAGCGCACACCGGGCAGGCTCGGGTCATGGAGTGAATCTCATCAACCGTGTAGGGCAGGTTGCGAAATTTGACAAAGTGCACAAACCTAGTGACCCCTGGATGACAGAGCTCCTCATGGAGTCTCTGCAGCCTGTCCAGTTGTATGCTGGCGCAAGTTCCCCTGGAGAGCACATCTGGTGGGTCGTTGAGTTTACCAGGTCGATTCAGTATGTCATAATTAAAGGTGAAGAGTTCGATTCTCCACCTGGAAAATTTGTCATTCTTGATCTTACCTCACTGGGTATTGCTAAACATGAAGGAGACCGCACGTTGGTCAGTCAGCAGTGTAAAACGCCTGCCTTTGAGGTAATGTCTCCAACGATGTATTGCTTTGATTATGGCCTGGGCCTCCTTCTCGACAGAGGAACATCAGCTGTTAGGACCCTGAAGGGTTCTGGAGAAAAAGGCTACTGGCGGGCCTGGCTCAAAGTTGGGCGCATTGCTCTCGACTTGGAATGGGGTGGACTCATCGATGGCATGCAGCGTTGCAGTAGCGATGTCCAATTTGATGCTGTCGAAGGCTGCTCTGGCTTCAGTTGACAGGGGGAAGGAGGTGATCTTGATGAATGGCCAAGCCTCGTTGGCATAGTGTGGAACCCATTGGGCATAGTAGGAGAAGAAGCCCAGGCAGCGTCTGAGTGCCTTCTGAGTGTGGGGAGGGGGGGGAGGGCGGGGGGAGTCCATGAGGGTACACATGTGGTCAGGGTCTGGCATTACCTCCCCATTCACCACCACACAACCTAGAATTGCGAGCAGAGTGGTCCGCAAAACACACTTGTCAAAAATATAGGTCAAGTTCAGCCGAACTGCAGTGTGAAAAATTTTGAGGTTGGCATCGTGATCCTCTGTGTCATGGCCGCAGATTGTGACATTGTCCAGATACGGGAAAGTAGCTGTTAGCCCGTTATTGTCCACCATCCGGTCCATTTCCCGCTGGAAGACCGCGATGCCATTTGTGACCCCAAAGGGTACCCTGAGGAATTGATAGCACTGCCCATTCGCTTCGAAGGCCGTGAAAGGTCGGTCTTCTCGGCGGATCGGGAGCTGGTGATAGATCAAAAGCAAGTCAATGGTGGAGAACACGCGGTATTGGACGATCTGATTTGCCACATCCATGATCCGTGGGAGGGGGTACTCATCCAGAAGCGTGAAGCATTGATTGTCTAGCTGTAGTCAACCACCATCCACAGCTTCTCCCCGTTTTTAACAACTACCACCTGGGCCCTCCAGGGGCTCGAGCTAGGTTCGATAATGCCCTTGTCCAGCAGTCTGCACACCTCGCTTGTGATGAATTTCCTGTCTTCATAACTATTCTGGCTTTTGGTGGCCACAGGCTTCCAGCCAGGAGTGAGGTTTGCGAAGAGTGCTGGTGGAGCAACTCGGAGGGTGGAGAGGCCCCAGAACATGGGGGCGGGTGGCTCGGGCTGCCGCTGGCAGGAGGCTTCCGGGGTGGAGTGGTTACAGACAGAGAGTGGAGCGTGAGGCCCCCCAAAGTGCAGGGAAACGGTTCGGAACTGGCGCTGCCTCACATCATTCGATCAGACCCTGGCCACATAGGCATCCCGAATGAGATCGTCTATGGTCTCCGCAGCAGTTCTGTCTGTGCAGGCACAGTCCCTGCCCATTGCTCTTAGTGCTTGAATATAAGCTCTTCAGGACTCACCGGGCTGTTGCCTCCTTGTCACTAGTTTGTATCGAGCACAGACCCTGTTCACTGGTCGCTCGTAGAACCCTTTCAGCACCTTCATGGCTGCGGCATAAGTGGTCGTGTCCTGGATGCTCTGGTAGACTCTTGGGGACACCACAGACATCAATATTAGTAGTCCATTGCTGTCCTCTATCATGGCAGGGTCAGAGAGTTGTAAGTATATTTCGGAGCACCTCACCCAGTTCTTAAAGTCATTTGAGGCTGTAGCCAACTTTGGGTCGATGTCGAGGCATTCCAGCAGTAGCATATGCTCTATCCCTTTAAAACTTTCTAGTTAATAAAATTGTAGAGTGCGTTGAAAGAATGAAAGGCTTGTTGATCCAAACCAAGGCTTTTATTAACTAGAAGACTGGAGCGTATTACATGTAGGTCGACCAGTCCAGAATGATCTGGTCTGGCTAGGGGCAACCCTTTAAGACTTGCCAGTAGGCATGGCTACACTCTCAGCCAATCACAATCATCCTACATTACAATCTATACATATACACATTGGTGATAGAATCTGTACTATCACACCTTGGTCACAAAAGAAAGCCACAGTTGGCACACTTGAAATCACAGAGAAGAGAGAATATTACCACAGAAAGTGGCTGCTTGTAACCGCCTCTTTGGTTCAGGGGAAAGTAGGGATGGACAATAAATGTTGGTATTGCCCATGAATCGATAAACCAATCAAAGGAATGTTAATTTTGCTGCAAAAAAGGTTTGTTTTCTTTGGCTGAACCAGTATATTTGATCTTCCATTAATCAAACTATATGAAGAGATGAGAAACACATAGTAAAGGGTACACCTTCTCTCTCCACAGCATGTTATGCATCAGGAGAGAATGCTTTACTAACACAACAGCCCCTCAGAGAATGAGCAGTGTATCTACCTATATCTAAGAAAAGGCTGGACAGGGCCACACAGACAGATTGAAATACAATCTACAGATGTTGACTTTCTCTCATTCTTTATTGAGACACCGGCCTGCTTTTCACTCATACCTTTTGCTCGGGCCCAAAGCATCCGGATAGTATATCTTTATCTCCTATGGATAATGTGAGACCGGCTGAGTTCTACCAGCATTTACTGTGTGTTTTTGACCACACATCCAATCAACATGCCAACCAACATAACATGGTGTGGGTGCAGAGTTTTCTGCAAAATCACTTAGCTTAATATCCACAAGAACCAGTTGACAACCTAATCAAATTTCTAGATTCCTTTGTTGTCAAATGTGCAAAAGACACAAAGTATTTTTTCTGTGATCTGACCTGCTTTGGCACTCAGATTTTTCTTGTACAGCATCCCATCAAGAAGGAGAAGTAAAGAGAGTCCCCTCAGAGATGTCAAGTGCCCGAGGGTACTGTCGCTTCCTCCAATGCTACCTCCTCCTGCACCCCAATAACATCTGTAGCAGCATGACTCCTGTCCGGTCCAGTAATGAACCAGAGATCAAGGCATGCAATTAAAATACTGTCAGCCCCCAAGGCTCTTGGGGAGACCTGCTCGCCATTGGCACCCTCGTGTATCCCAATCCTGATACCTGGATCCCACGACTTGGTTGCCTGCAGCCCACAGCTCAGTGTGAATCAGGGAAGGGAGTTGCCTCAGGTTTTTATTTAATAAGTCACAATAATTCAAAACTATAGACTTTACATACACACTTGACATTTTCCATTTTCTTCCTCTCCTCCCCAAAATTAAACCCAAAGGAAAAAAGAAGCAAGAAAGAAAGTGTCATTTAGTTATTATTATCCAATTTTTATTGACTCAGTAACATATATATTATCCCTTTAAGAATTGGAGGTTTCAATCTGGCGATCACCAATAAACTTTATAGGAGTTGCCTCAGGTTGAGGGAGAATTAAACCTACTCTGCTGCCACCCTCACTGAAATGCCACATCACTTTCAACCTTCCCAGAGCTGAGTTTCAGGAAGTCAAGGAAGTGCACAGCAGTGGGCATACAACCATTGCTCAGCAGAACCTCCCCAGCTTCTGAGTCAAATCATTCTTCAGATTTTAAATCCTTTGGGACTTAGTCTATCAATTAAATGTCACCCTTTGGTTTCCTCATTCTGCATTGACCTATTGTCAATATTCACTCATCGGATGCGGATTGATGGCAATGCCAAAATTTATTGCCCATCCCTCATTACCCCTGCACAGAAGAGGCAGGTAATAGCCAACCATCTTGGGTTCTAGAGACAATGGGCCTGACCAGGTAAAAATGGTAAGTCAACTTCAACATTGGTGGTCAGAGGGTTCGACACAATCCAGTGGATTACTCATTAATGTTAGTGAGACAAGATTTATTTAATTTCTCAATTCCCTAGGTGATTTTTACTCATATTATGCAATAATAGTTCACTCTGAGGATGAGTACAGTAAATTAACCATTAAGACTCTGCACCCAATCCCTAACATTCCACAATTTATTTCTCATAGCTTACATCCCATTGTTTAAGGAGATGTAGCACTGGCTATATGTTCATCAAGATCGCAAAGATTGCGTGTTAACTTGCACTTCCAGGGATTTGGAAAAATATTCTCACCATTTCAGGGGCAAGAGTCTGTCCAATCAGCTGCACTGTGAGGCACTGCAATTCACCAGCTTCACTGTGCCAATGTATCCTCCTCTCTCTCTCTCTCTCTCTCTCTCTCTCTCTCTCTCTCTCTCTTTCCCCCCCCCCCCCCCCCAAAACCTGCACTGTGTCAAGGAAACAAAACTCTTGCCTTGAGGCTAGATACTTGCTGGTGTCACTTCATTGGCAATGAAATACAAAATACTGCAGATACTAAAAATGTGAAATAAAAAAACAAATTGTGAGGAAATCATCAGTCGGGTAACATTTGTGGAGAGAGACACTGTTATCCTTTCACCTGGTTTTGCAATACATGAAGAAACATGGGAGAATAATATTTGCTAAACGTCTGAGTCTTCTGGCAAATCTGTACCTTCAAATCGTCGATGTTCCATTTGTTTTATGCCTCACTTTCATTTTGCAACTAGCACACCCATCTCTCTCTCTCACCCATCCTAGGGATTCTCCATCACATGATCCTTTATTTTTCTCCATTCTATCCAAGAGTTCTAGGCCTGATCAATCTGGCCTTTGGATTATTTAATCATCCCAAACCCAATTCCCAAGTACATGGACACCACACCAAATATTTCCAAATATAATAGAACGTAAGAAATAGGAGCAGGAATCAGCCATCTGGCCCATCAAGCCTGCTCCGCCATTCAATAAGATCATAGTTGATCTGACCCTGGACTCAGCTCCACCTACCTGCCATTCCCCATGACCCTTAATTCCCCTACTACACAAAAACCAGTGTATGCTTATTCATTACCCCCAACTCCATGCATCTTATGAATGAGTCTTTTGTGCAGAACCTTGCTGAACGCTTTCTGAAAATCCAAGTATACAACATCCACCTGTTCCCCTCTATCCACTGGGCTCCTCAAAGAACTCCAGTAAATTTGACAAACATGACCTGCCTTTCCTGAACCCCTGTTGCATCTGCCTGGTGGAATAATTTCTATCCAAATATCTTGCTATTTCTTCCTCAATCAAGTTCAAATTTATTATCTTCTGCCTGTACATACTGTACATAACATGATGAAACAGCGTTTCTCCAGACCACAATACAAAAAGATACACACACAATACGCAACACATAATAATCACATCTGTACACAAAGGTAATAATATCAAATAAATTTATAAATATTTTGGAAGACTTTAATTGGTTACAGGATACCATTTATTAATTAATGATAGATTCAAGCATTTTCTGAATTAAGCCCAACTGGCCAATAGTTACCTGCCTTTTACTCCCATTTTTCAAAAAAATACTGCCATGCTATTTGCAATATTCCAATCTGCCAAGACCTACAGAGTCCAGAGAATTTTGATCTGCTTTAACATGACATTTCTTTCAGTACCCCAAGATGCATTCCATCAGACCAGGGAACATATCTGGTTTTAGTCCCACGAGTTTGCTCAGCATTAACGATTTTGTTGGGATCCTCACCGTCCATCACAACCTTCCATCACATCACTAACATCCCTCTGTAGCATGTTAAGACGTGTCTTATGACATGAAGACTGACAAGATAGTCATTTGAGGCCTCAACCTCAAATATTGGCTTCATTACCCAATATTAATTCCCTTTTCTCATCTTCCACCCTTTTTGGCTTCATATAATTAAAAGTACTTCCTCTTATAGTTTGTGCTCATTTACATTCATAATCTATCCTCTCTTTATTACTTTATTAATTGGGAAACAGAACCTCTGTGCAACTTTTGAAGGAAGCTAATGATTCAATGAATATCAGCAGGAAAAAACAAGGACTGTTCTTGAAGAACATGGATCCAAGTGTGTAGTAGTCATTATCCAAAATTCCTGCACTTTACAGCAGAACGAGAGATCAGAAAATAATGTTCTGCAAAAACCTTTTATTTTTCATTAATGAGCTTAGAAATCAGACGAGTTCAGGGGAAAGGAAATGTGTGAACAAGTTAACACCCTGTATTTCACCCTGACTAATTTAATTAATGCTTCTTTTATATAAACTGAAACATACAGCCCGGTCAATGCACTGCTAGCTTGTTAGTTCTTCGAAGGTCATTGGCTCTTTTGGTGTTTTCCTTCAAGCTGTCTTGATATATGTCAACACAACCAAATGGGAATGAAGTTTAAAGATCTTGTTCTGCTGGTATTTGATAAACAAAGACCTCTTCAAAGCACTTTGTCCATTACAATGGCAGGAGATTTAGGAAAAGCAACTCTGCATGACTCCAATCTATTATTCAAAACAAAGGCTGGGTGTCCCTCTCACCATGTTGAAAAGCTCTGGGCCACCTGGACAACGGCAACCTGTACATTGAGCTGCTTCTCATCAATTACAACATTATCATCCCCTCAGTCCTGTATCATCCCTTCAGTCCTGGTCAGTGAGCTTCAAAACCTGAGCCTCTGCTCCTTACTCTGCAATTGGATCCTTTACTTCCTCATACCAATAAGTATGAATTGGTAACAATGTCTCCTCCTCACTGACAATCAACACAGGCACACCTCAAAAATGCATGCTTAAACTCACTGTTCTACTCTCTCTGCACTCATGACTGCGTGGTTAGGCACAATTCAAATATCATCTACAAATGTGCCTAACACCATAACCATCGGCATAAGTGGACAGGAGTGCACTAATTATATATTTTTAAATATTTTATTTACTGAATTGTAATTCATTTACCACCTGTAATGCACAATATTGGTGCTGCAAAACAACAAATTTTGGGACATGTTCATGGCAATAAACCTGATTCTGTAAACAACTTCTTTACAAAGTCACAGACAACTTCACCTGAAGTGGAAATGAAAACAAGTTAGCTTCATCACTCCTGCAATGACAGTGGTGAGGCAAGGTAAATTTTTAGATTCTAGAGAGCTTGTTCTGACCAGGGTCCCTGATCCAAACCATTAACTGGTTTTACTTTCCACGTGGTAAATGAAAATGAGAAAGAATTAAAGTTGCATATATATGGAGAAAGAAGCAAAGTGAACATTTTCTGTTGATGGCCTTCTATTGTAAATGAGAAATTTAGAGATTATCAGAATGAAATAAAGGAGGGGAAAGAAAAGGACAAGAAATAATGTGGTAAGGTGGTATGCATAAAATACTAGAGATTACAGATGGAATGACTATTTAAAGCAATGGTGGGCAGTACATGGACATCAGCTGTACAATAAAATCCAGCCTCGACAAAAAGATCCCAACCTAAAACGTTGGGTGTTCATTTCTCTCCATGCATGCTGCCTGACCTCAAAACATAGAACACTACATTACAGATACAAGCCCTTCTAGTCTGTGCCAAACTATCCATTTCACCTAATCCCATTTACTTGCACCCGGACCATAGCCCTCCATATCCCTCCCATCTGTATACCTGCCCAATCTCTAAAATGTCAAAATCGAATCTGCATCTACCTCTCCATTCCACAGATCTTATTGCTCCCATTCTCAATGGAAAAAACATCTTTGCATTTACCTAATCTATACCTTTTATAATTTTGTATACCTCGATTAAATTTCCTCTCATTCTCCAGTGCTTCAGGGGATAAAGTCCAAACCAATTCAACCTTATCCTATAACTCGGGTTTTCAAGACCAGGCAACATCCCAGTAAATTTTATCTGCAGTCTTTTTGATGTCTTTCCTACTGCTGAGTTCTTCCAGCTTCTCATTCTTTACTCAATAAAAGTCATTTTCAATTTCACTCTTACAATCTTTGAAAGGTGTTTCATCTAAAAAAAACCATTCAATTTTTAAAAATTATTTCTTGGAATTGTTATTTTGTGAAAACTAAGTGATCCTTTTGATGAAATTATCAGAAGCAGTTGTGTTAATAGAGATCTGTTCCCCTCCCAATTCCCTGCATTATGGAAACTCTGTGGGAAGTGGTTTTATAATAATTTTTGCTACTCAGGTGCTGTTTTATCTTTCACTCACATTTCTATTGCTGCAAGTATTTCCTTTAAGTTTAATTATCTGTCAAATTAATTTAAAATGATGCATCGTGACAGATGATTTACAGGGTTTTACAACTGATAATTAACAACAGGAACTTTAGTCCAGCAACTAAATAAATGAAGTTATGCATCTTTAATACCAACTGTGGAGGCGGACAGATTTGAGTCCACTGAGATATTTCATTAATTGTAGTATTTCTGCCAGCATAATTTTAGTAGGAAAATCCATTTCTCTGCAGAGCTTTTGGTTGAAGCTACATCCAATTAGTTCCAATGGGGGAGAATTGGATGCTCTCATCTGAGTGAAGGGTCGAGGACTGTGGGCACTGGTTGAAAAGTAGGAAGGAAGTTGAGGTACCAATTATAAGCACCGCCATGCTTCGATTTTTGAGAGTGCGCTTTGGGAGAGGAAGGCAAGGGTTGATGAAGCAAGAGGATGTGACGAATTAGATAGTGCAGGGAGTATTTTTCAAATTGATTTCTATCCAAAATTTAACATAACTTTTCAATGTTTGTAACATTCCTATATAGAAATTTCAATAAATATTTTAACTAGGCTTCAGTTCATGCCCAAACAAGATTTTATGCACTGGCTTCAATGAAAACGGTACGAAGAAAATAAGCAATTAAAGCCCTCATTGCATCTCATTGTTTGGCATGGCTACTATTAGTAATTATCACTGACGCTGAACAGAAGCAACTCAAAGGCAGAATCCACTCATTAAGATAGAATATTAAAACATTGGTGTATATCATATTCAATAATGATGACCTTTTGTACATTATTGATGAAATTAACAAAAAACATAGGTCAGCACTGCATTTGATTTTGATCCAGGAGAGAAGGGAGCAGAGACCGCACTCCACCATGGGGTCCCACTGTCTGGTTATTACGTCATCAGCCCCGGAGAGAAGAAACACAGTACTCCTCTGCTGGGTTTTGCTGCCCAGTTGTTATGCCAACAGCTCTGTACAGAAGTGTCTGGTTGTTTTTTTTTAAAAAACAGCAAACTCAGATGTCTGTGCCCAAGATGTCAGCACTCATGCTTGGCAACAGACTACAAGGAACATGGCCTCTGAGGGAGCAGCTTGCTGGTGCAAAGCAGCAGAGGGTGAGAACACACCCCCACCTCCTGAGGAGCACTTTGGAGAGGACCCTATAGGAAAGGAGACCACAGCAGCGGACAACCAATGGGCTTAGAGCCCAAAGGACTCAACACCAGCCTGCGGGCTGCTGGAGACTGGGTCATGAGAACCAAGTGTCATGACCAGGAATCATGGCTTACAGCATCCAACTAGAGTCTGAAGTTTGGAACTAGGAGCTCAGGTTCACTGCTGGCATGAACAGGAGGCAGTGCAGCGGTTGTTGTTATGGGAGCACAGGAGGCAGACTCACAGACATTTGGGTGCTTCTATTTCTCTTAGTGGTGGAGGGCTGAGCTAGTGGAACATTTCCAAGAACTTTCACACCCAAAAGATAGTGGGGATCCAGAACTCACTACCTAAAAAGGAAGTGGAGACAGAAATTCTCAACACACTTGTAGTTGAAGAGCTATGGTCTGCACGGTTATGGACAAAATCCTTGAAGGTGGGAACAGCTGGGGAGTTCAGCACAGAAACAATTATCTGAAAGACCTACTTCTGGTTTATTAATGTTCTATAGTTCTATAAATTCAGAAAATTGCATCCATAAAATAGTTCTCAACATCAATTCTTGAATAGTTGGTCAATGTCCTCTGCATGTGCATGTATGGATTTAACCTAAAACAGAATGGTAGAAATACAAAAGCACTGAAGTAGACAAGAAATTGAATATCAAAGGAATATTCAGTGCATCCTCAATGGAGGAAAATAATCTGTTACTGATCAACAGTTATGACTAATTCAACAGCCAAAAATGTTTCCATGATTTAAATATAAAATTGGCAAGTATTAATATCTGGATTCATACTCAAGGGAGGGTCAATGATTAAGTTTCAGAAGAATAATTATTGAGAATGATTAAAATATATGAAGGATTATTGAAAGTGTGGGTTGTAACCAACAAGCCATTACTGTTATTACTGGTTGATAGATGGGAATGTAATGAAAGTGGTAAATATTAATAGTTGCTGAATATTAAATGTATTTCAAATCACTCAGAATAACAATGTGAGTTGTGAACTCAGTGAGAAAGGACAAGTATATTCGTGAAAGATGGTCTCCGACAGAATTGAGGCTCGTCTGCCTAGAGACATTCCCCATTCTAGAATCGGTAGAGAGGCAGAAACCTGGCCCAAGCCTGGCCAATATGACAGATCAAAGCAATCCCAGTCTATGGCCTTCAGATAGCCAAATACTGCTGGAGGTGGCAGTCTGCCAGGTTTCAACTTTGAACTTCTCATGGACGCCTGGCAAATTTGTTGCTGGAAGATCCTGACAAGGATTTAGATAATCAAAGAGAAAGCAAATATTGAAGCATTCAACAGATCAGGTAGCATCTGATGAGAGAGAAAAAAGAGCTGTCATTCCAGGTCAAAGAATTTTCATTTGCTGGGTCCCAGGGTAGAATGACATTTTGTTTAATAAAGACACAGTCTGAACAGCAACACCACTAACTTTCCTATGGCACCCGAGTTCCAGGGAGGGATGTTGATGCATGATTCTCTGAAAGGCTCTACCCTGTGACATTCTGGTCATTTGGAGGATTGAGGCAGAGAATACCTTTCATTTATGCTCATCTCTGGAAGTATGGGACAATCAGTCCAAAATAAACTATGCAACCTTCTCAGGGGCTCGGTAGAGAGGCAGAAAGATTGTTGGAAGGAATTCTAGATCTTCCTGGTGACTGGTCAACAATTTTTTTTTTAATGTAGGCATACGACACAAACGGACCCTTTCGGCCCACAAGCCTGTACTGCCCATTTGCACCCAATTGACCTACAACCCAGTACATTTTTGTACGGTGGTTGGAAACTGGAGCTCCCAAAGAAAACCTATGCAGACACGGGGAGAACTTACAAACTCCTTACAGACAGTGCCAGATTCAAATATGGTGCTGTAACAGCATTATGCTATTTGCCCGAAAGGAAGGAATAAAATTGTAGATGAGAACAGGACAAGAATCAGAGGAAGGCAGGCTCTCTGTGGCTGAGTTGAATTGCATAAACATGCTTTTTTTTTTTTGCAGACACTGACCATCACAGAACTTTACAAATCATTAGGCAAACAGCCTTGAGAAACTGAAGTATTAACCCACACTTTAGACCAGAGAATGTTTGTTTCAAAAGATGAAATTGTTCCCCAATACCCCATTATGAAGCTGTTCCTTCAGCTGCAGAGATCCACATCACGCAAGAAGGTAACAGTTTCTGCAGCAAAATACATAGCAATATCAAAACTTCTCTATTCCTTGGATGAAATCAGTGTTACATACTGTGGAAACATGGGACTATTTTATGCTAGAGCATGAACACTAACACTAAGAGCCACATTACCCTTGAGTGGTGCATGCGCAGTGAGACACATTGTATCAATGTGACCCAATAGCTGAAAGTGAGTAAGGAAATGTGCTGTTAACATTACAAGTCATTCTAGAGTTTATTAAGACCTCTGATGGTACAACCTTGACACAACATGGTGGCAGCAGTGGGATAGGTCAAAATCCACACCACATAGAAAAATTTTGAAATAAGCACGGAGAAAAGGAAACAAAGAAAAAGCACCATTATCTGATCACCAGCGCTGGAGAAGAAGATGGCCGCAGCAGCAGCGTTGCACCCAGTGATGAACAGGGAAGTGGACCACATCATAGAGGCTTTTTAAAAAGTTCAAGCAGAAGTCCAACCTGGCATTCAAAAGTTTCCTCAATGGAGCTACACTAGAGGAAAAGGTTAGTTACATCCTTCTTTGGACAGGGGAGCGAGGACTAGACCTGGTTAATAGCTGGGAGCTGGCTGAAGAGGAAGAAAATAACCCAGAAAGGATATTTGAAAAATTTTCCTCTCATCTGGAACCGCGATCCAACCATAAAACAGAGTGAACACAAGTTCCAGGGATTAAAACAAGAGCCGGATGAGTCGGTAGATAACTTCCTCGCAAGGCTAAAGAACATTGCTGCAAAATGCAAATTCTAAGAAATAGAGGAGAGAATAGTCGACCAACTAATTTGGGGAAGCGCTCATCCTGAAGTGCAGAAAGCTCTCATAGGAAAAGAGAATTTGAAATTTGCAGATGCCATAGACACAGCTAGGGCCTTCGAGGCCACTAGGAGGCAAATGCAATCCCTCTCCGTGCAGGTCAACATGCAGCACAGAGATAGAAGGGTTGATGCCATAAAGCACATGCAGAGAAAGTCACAGACATCTGAGAACTGTAGGAGGTGTGGCAGACGACACTCCTTCGATGACCACAAGAAATGCCCTGTATATGGTTCAAAGTGCAGGACCTGTGGGAAAGTCAATCATTGGAAAAAGATTTGTAGGTCTGGCACAAAAAGAGAGAGAAGACAAGAATACAGAAGGAAAGTACACGACGAAGCAACAGCAGTGACTCCGACACACTGGCGCTCGACATCGAAACAATACTCCTCCATGGGCATCCAAGAAAGGAAAGGGAGGAAAAATTAATTGCACACCACGATGCAAATGAAAAGAAACATTGGAAACAAACCAACAATATTCAACTTGAAAATAAATTTGGACACTGGATCACAAAGCAACATCCTGTGACAGATTATGTTGTATTTTGCATGTTGTAAGTTGCATTGTAGCAGGTTTTTTTTTAAAATGTAGGTCATATACAAACAAAAACAGATCTCTTAAAATACTGGAGCTCCACTCAAGCTAGACAGGCTGGCTCCAAGAGCTTTTGCAATAGCTTTGGGGAGTGCCAATATAGACTTCACTAATGGATTGTTGTTTTGAAAAGCAACAAATGAAAGAACTCGAAGGAGTAGGTTCGGAGCCGCAGGCTGTCTGAGTACAGTTTGCTGCTCTAAGAGGGTCATGTGGTTTTCAAGCAAAGAGAGTCAAACAAGCTAGTTTCTCAGAGAGAGAGAGTGAGAGGCAGCAGCTGGGACTGGTTCAGGTCAAGCTGGCAAACTTGGGGAAAAACCCCACTTTGAAGAGAGGTTGTGAGTGCTTAGTTCAGCCTGGTCAAAACCCTTGTGGTCCATACAAGACTGGCTGCCTAACGTTTCACTTGAAATAAGAGAAACCAAAAGGAACTCTGTAGTGACCAAGAAAGGGGTTGTCATCTGGAAAATCCTAATGGGGAAAGTTTCTTCGGCAAGACACTGATATGACTGATTAGAAGAAATCAGTTACTGTCCAGCAAACAACAAATCTCCCTCTGAAAACTGACAAGAACCTTCCTGAGCAGTAACTATTTATCTTTCAAGCACCTAAGCCTGGTGAAATTCATAAATGTTAAATTCTGTGCACGGTATATGAATTATCTGCAGCCAGTGAACTTGGAGAAGTGAGATTGGGCTGTGAATCAAATAACTTTTCTAAACTTGCACACACATTATATACACATGTGCTTAGAATTAGAAGGGTAATAAGTTAGAGTTTGATCCCATTTTCATGTTTAAAGATAATTAAAAGGAACTTTTGTTTAAGTAACCATTTGTCTTGGTGAATTTCAGTTGCTGCTGGGTTTTGGGGTTCTCTGGGCTCGTAACAGTCCTCCCCGCTGTAAGGTAAAACATCATGAGATGGGAATGTGTAGGGAGTTACCCTGTACAGGGCAGTAACAAGAAGGGGAGGTGTCCTTGTACTCCTGTTAGGTAAAACATCATGAGATGGGACCGGAGAAGGAGTCACCCAGTACTAAGGAGTAACAGAATGCATCCTTGTACTTACAAGATAAGAGAGACATTGATGGATTGAGAGGCAGGAAGCTAGCAGGGAAAGGATAGCAACAGTTTTAGTCATTGGACAAGTAATGATATGATGATGTTCTAAGCATGTATCCAAGGGTATAAAAAATCACCATTTTGCTGATAACGGCAGAATGCATTCTCCGACTAACTTTGTTAGTCGCAAGTGTTACAATCCGGTAATAAAGAACAAAGAACCCTGATTTCGACTCAGCCTGGTGTTTGTCTCACTCATTCATGAACAAAGCAGACCTAACACCGCTCAGACTGTACCATCAGAAATTCCCTGAGGACATGATGAACAGGTACCTGGAGGAAGGCACACTAGAAGCCATAAATGTCACACTCACAGACTATGGTGGCCCTGTGATTAAACAACAAGGAAAAGTCCAAATAAAAGGCAGACAAAGGAAGGAGCATCATATGCACATTCTTTGTGGTTGATGTTGACAGACCAGCGATTCTAGGCCTGAATAGTTGTCAGGAATTACAGCTAATCTCTGTAAATAATGAGATCAGGGAAAAGAAAATGTCCAAGAGGATCAATAGTGACATCCTGGTTGAGCAATGCCCTCCACTCACAAACAAGGCCGAGCTCATGGACATGTACCCGGAATGCTTTGATGACACAATCGGATGCTTTAGAAATTTTGAATACCCCATAACCATAGACCCAGAATGCAAATCCAATAATCCATGTTCCACAGAAAGGGACAATAGAGCTGAAACAAAGGCTATAGCAGGAGCTTGAAGAAATGGAAGAAAAACGAGTGATAGCGAAAATGGTTGAGCCAGCTGACTGAGTGAATTCCATTGTAATAAAGGAAAAACAGAATGGCCGCCTGAAGAATTGTCAAAGACTTAAACCAAGCAATCAAAAGAGGTCACTATCCAACATCAACTCTAGAAAACATCCCTTCTGAACTAGCGGGATCCAAAATCTTTAGCAAATTAGATGCAAAGGATGGATATTTGAACATGTAGCTGGATGAAGAATTGACACTGCTCACAATGTTCAATACTCCATTCAGCCAGTACAAGTTCCTGCAACTACCTTTTGGTCTAAAGGTGAGCCAAGACATCTTCAAGCAAAAGATAGATGAGACCTACTGGGGATGCAAGGGCACTGTCAGCATCACAGACGACATCCAGGTGGAGATGGGAAAACTCACGATCATCACCACACAAAGCCATGAAGAGAACAAGAGGGGGTGGCATCAAACTCAATGCAGATAACTGCATCATTATGGAAAAGGAGGTAACAGCCATTGCTGAAATGGAACACCCTAAGGACATAATAGAACTAAGAAGCTTCCTTGGCCTGGTCCAGTACACTTATTCCTTCACACCACACATGTCAGACCACACAGCTAACCTCAGAGAGTTGCTGATAGAGGATGTGGATTTCAGTGGTCACCATTACATCAACAAAATTTTGACAAGCTTAACGAAGTGATCTGCAGAACTGAGTTACTATGACAGAAGAAAAGCTATTGCATTACAAGTTGACGCTTCAATCAGAGGCCTTGGGGCAGCAGTGGTGCAGGAAGGAAAACCGATATCCTTTGCCTCAAAGGCCCTGACAACAGCAGAGAGCCGACATACCAATATCGAAAGGGAGATGTTGGCGGTTGTATATGGATGAGAAAAATTCCACAATTCAACTATGGGAGACAGTTTGTGGTAGAGAGTGAACATCGCCCACTGGAACACATCCAGAAAATGAACCTTAGCAAGGCACCAGCCAGATTACAGAGGCTACTCCTCTGGCTCCAATGTTATGACTTCACCTTGAAGTACAGGCCAGGGAATAGTGCTCTGTGATGCCTTGTCACGACTTTCCCCAAACGAGAAATATGAAATGAAAGACGTGGAGATTAAGGCATATCACCCTGTCAGTGTGACCAGTAACAAACTAAATCTGATCAAAGAATAAACCACAAAGGACGAGGTGCTGCAGCTGCTCTTGCAACAGATGATACAGGGATGGCCAGAAAGGATAAAACAGGGGCAGCCTACAATATGTCAGTATTGGTCTGTCAGGGACAACATATGCCTGGAGAACAGTGTTCTGCTGGCAGGGTCTC
The DNA here is from genome assembly GCF_036971445.1 of Narcine bancroftii. NCBI lineage: Eukaryota > Metazoa > Chordata > Chondrichthyes > Torpediniformes > Narcinidae > Narcine > Narcine bancroftii. The sequence goes on from NC_091476.1 coordinate 133,180,110, forward strand.
GGCTGATAATACCAGAGACACTTCCGTCACTGCAAACAACACCCTTGAGGGCCAACATGAAGTCTCCAGCAGAGCTTCTGAATGGCAGAAAGTACAAGAAAACTCTGCAACGCAAAATCTGTCCATGAGATGACCAAGGAGAAATAGGAAGAAAGTTGACTTACATACAAGAGGAAAGTTGTCAACATAACCAGCATGCACAAACATTACCAGAACTCTTCACAGGGCAGCACGTGTATGTTCAAGAAGCAGTGATAAAAACCTGGAGTCCAGCAAAGATGGTTAGAAAAGGTGAGACGCCAAGATCATACATCATTAAGACAGAATCTGTCAGGCAACTGAGATGAAACAGGACCCACATTCACCCAACACCAGATCTGACACAAAAAGGACCAGAAGCATCACCAGCTTCTGTAATTCCAATAACTTGAGGGAATGCGAGGTGAAACCCCGACCAACAATGCCACAATGACTACACACCAAACAGCAGGAGAACCTCAGGACCAAACAGTTACAAGGTGGAGAAGCAACATCCTACCACCAGCTGAAAAGAATATAGAACTGTAAATGCATAAATAGAAGTTATTCTCATTTGCAAATAAAGCAGTAACAATTTATAGGAAATTTTAAATTTGAATACATTTTTTTTTAAAAAGGAAGGATGTTATATACTGAGGAAACCTGGGACTATTTTAAGCTAGTGCATGAACACTAGCTCTATAAGAGTCACATCACAATTGAAAGTGGTACATGTGCGGTGAGACACATTGTATCAATACGTGACCCAGTAGCTGAATGTGAGTAAAGAAATGTGCTGTTAAACTTGCATGCCTTTCTAGTGTTTATTAATACCTCCGATTGTACAACCCAGACACCATAGCCAGTGTTATCTAAAAGAGGACTTTTTAAAAAAATATTTTATTTATGGTTTTTCAGGTTTAGACAGTAATTTACAGTTTGTCAGCAATAGTCATTTCAAGTTGACATCAGTTATACCACTCATCTATACAAATTTACAATCAAGACCAAGCCTAAAACCCCTTATCATCTCTCTTCCCCCCTACCCCATTCCCTAAACCTTAAATGCTCAACACAGACAAGTGGGTAACTAAAAAGGACATTTGAACATCAAAACATCCGAAACATAGGGATAAATTATATCAGGGAATTATGGGTCAGGTCCAGTGCAGCAGGGATGAACCAGGCAAATTTCCCTTTCTTCCCTGACTTTTCCTGGCTGAGATAAGGCAGGCCTCTTGTTTAGGGCAAGTTGAGCCCCAAGGCAAGATTGTACTTTTCACAGCCATGCTCCTATGTGGTTCAGGTATGGCTGCCAGATTTTTTGAAAGGTGCCATACCTACCCCTCAGGTTATAGGTAATCTTCTCCAGGGAAACAGAGGCTTGCATCTCCTTGTCCATTGCGTAATGCTCAGGTAAGATTCGGATTTCCAGGCCACCACCAATGCGATCATTACAAATTGAATTTGGAATTTGGACAATCATTTCAAGTCTTATGTCCATCATGTTACCCAGCAGGAACAACTCAGGATCCTGTGGGAATTCTTTATCTATGATTTTCCTTAGGACTTCACCTAGCTCTGCCCAGAAGGGCCTCACCTTAGTACATGTCCAGTCACAAGCACAAAGATTCCTGTCTCAATGCTGCATTTGAAACACTGATCCGACAGTTCCAGTATAGACCTGTTAATCCTTTGCAGCGTTAGATACAACTGGTGTAAAAAATTGTATTGCACCAGCCTGTATCTTGCATTGATTACTGCGGTCATGTTGATCCAACACAGGTCAGACCAACACTGCTCATCAATCATTGTTCCCAGATCAGATTCCCACCTCGGTCTCCTTTTATGGAGACTTCATTTAGGCCCTTCTGCTTAGAGCAAAAAGTACATTGCTGAAATGAATTTTCATGTGTCCCCCCCCCCCTTCGAATCCTGGGCCATGGTTGGACCTAGTTTGTCCTGGAGAAAAGATCTTATCTGAAAGTAGCAGTGGAATGGTCTTATTTAGCAAATTATATTTCTACCTAAGGTGCTCAAATAACATTAATTGTTCCAGCTCATAACAGTCCTCTATGCACCATCCTGCGTCAGGTCTAGTATCTTGTTACTTACCATCAAGGGTATTAAATGGTTCAGTTAGGGGTGATTTTGGAGACAGTCCCTAAATATTGATTAATATCACTCCAGATCCAAATAATTTGTATTAAAATGGGGCTGTCTGTTTTTACAGATAGTAATTTGGCATCCCATTTATAAATAAAAACCTCTGCTATCCTTTCACCCACTAAGTGCAGTCCAATTTGTACCTAGGATGGTACCTCTCCTCCCTTGAGACGTAGCTCGACCGGGCTGCACAAAAGTTTTGTTTTTTAAAAAAAATATAAAGTCTGGCAACTGCAGTCCCAAGTTAATTTTTCCCATAGAGACCATGGCTACCTTTCCATTCCATAGGAATGTTCTTAATCAGAATATATAGAAATATTTTTGGGAGATAAATTGGGAAAGGTTAGAGTGGGTTACATACACACACTTTAAAACTGATCTTATTTGAAATACTGGAGAATTCATATCCAAAGTGACTTTGCATAAATTGTGAAGAGTGACTATGGAGACTTCACAAGTAGAATTGAATTAATGTTGGGGAATAATGGACTATTGTCTTTTAAAGCAACAGAAAAGAGACATACTATCTATTGATAACCTTTGCGGATTTTTTTTAAAAAGGAGTGCTCAGAGAAAGATCACTGATGGGTTCTTGTTTACCTAAAAAAAAATGGATGAAGCAGAAGTCTGACTCCTATTGTTTGATGGAGAAGGTCAGGTTTTTTTTTCCCCAAGCACAGGCCAAGTCAAGCTGAGAGCGCAAGGTTATCTCAACCAGGGTAGGTGAGACAGAGAAGCTTGCTGAAACTGAAGCAGGAAGCTTGTTGGAACTGAAACAGAAGCTCCGGAGTGAAAGACAGCTGAAAGTACTGGCTGTCTGGTGTTTCACTTGGAATAAGAGAAACAGAAAGGAACTCTGTTGTAACCTGAAAGAAAGAGGATATCATCTGGAGAACGCTATGGGGAAAGTTTCATCAGAAAGACACTCATGAGGTGACTAATGGTAGTGCCTCAGTTGTTGAAATCCTGGAACAACACAGCTCTCTATACAAAACCTGCAAGAACCTTCCTGAGCAGTAACCATTTAGCTTTCGAGCACCAAAGCCTAGTGAACTTCATAAATATTAAATTCTGTGCACAGTATAAGAATTGCCTGCAACCAATGAACTTGGAAGAATGAGAAGTAAGATTGGACTGTGAACCAAAGAACTTTTCTAAATTTACACACACATTACATACACTTAGAATTAGAAGGGGGTTAAGTTAGGTTAGTTAAGTCAATCTTTCTTTCTTTTTTTCTTTGGCTTGGCTTCGCGGACGAAGATTTATGGAGGGGGTAAAAAGTCCACGTTAGCTGCAGGCTCGTTTGTGGCTGACCAGTCCGATGCGGGACAGGCAGACACGATTGCAGCGGTTGCAAGGGAAAATTGGTTGGTTGGGGTTGGGTGTTGGGTTTTTCCTCCTTTGCCTTTTGTCAGTGAGGTGGGCTCTGCGGTCTTCTTCAAAGGAGGCTGCTGCCCGCCAAACTGTGAGGCGCCAAGATGCACGGTTTGAGGCGTTATCAGCCCACTGGCGGTGGTCAATGTGGCAGGCACCAAGAGATTTCTTTAGGCAGTCCTTGTACCTTTTCTTTGGTGCACCTCTGTCACGGTGGCCAGTGGAGAGCTCGCCATATAATACGATCTTGGGAAGGCGATGGTCCTCCATTCTGGAGACGTGACCCATCCAGCGCAGCTGGATCTTCAGCAGCGTGGACTCGATGCTGTCGACCTCTGCCATCTCGAGTACCTCGACGTTAGGGGTGTGAGCGCTCCAATGGATGTTGAGGATGGAGCGGAGACAACGCTGGTGGAAGCGTTCTAGGAGCCGTAGGTGGTGCCGGTAGAGGACCCATGATTCGGAGCCGAACAGGAGTGTGGGTATGACAACGGCTCTGTATACGCTTATCTTTGTGAGGTTTTTCAGTTGGTTGTTTTTCCAGACTCTTTTGTGTAGTCTTCCAAAGGCGCTATTTGCCTTGGCGAGTCTGTTGTCTATCTCATTGTCGATCCGTGCATCTGATGAAATGGTGCAGCCGAGATAGGTAAACTGGTTGACCGTTTTGAGTTTTGTGTGCCCGATGGAGATGTGGGGGGGCTGGTAGTCATGGTGGGGAGCTGGCTGATGGAGGACCTCAGTTTTCTTCAGGCTGACTTCCAGTGATAAGTTAAAATATGATTCTATTTTCATGTTTAAAGATAATTAAAAGAAACTTTTGTTTAAGTAACTATTTATCATAGTGAATGTCTATTACTGCTGGGTTTTGGGGTCCTTTGGGCTCATATCAAAGGATTGAAAAAAAATCCTGGGCAATGCCACAGGCAAGGTCTGAAAGAGAAGGTCTGAAAGAGATACTGAAGTCATGGCAACACATTCATTTTTACACAGTTCACCCTGCCCACTAGTGTTATGGGCAGGGACATCCATCTACTTAAGTCCTCCCCCATCTTTCCCAGCAAGGGAGTATAGCTTAACTTGTATAGGTTATTTAATTCATTATCAATTTTGTCTCCTAGGTACTTAATCCAGTTTTGGGGCCACTTCAGATTTTGTTTATTTTTGCATTATCTGTAATCCCCTCCCATAATTGGCATAATCTTACTTTTATCCCAATTTATTTTGTACCTGGAGACCTCCCATAGTCTTCTAGAGTAGACCACAGCTTTGGCAATGAATTTACTGGGTCTGTCAAATATACCAACATGTCATCAGCAAATAAATTGATCATGTTCCTCTTGGCCAACTTGAAATCCTTTAATGTCTGGATCCTGACAAATTCAGCCAACAGCACCACTGCCAGTATGAACAGAGCTGAAGATAGTGGGCATCCCTGTCTGCTTGATCTTGTGAATGGGAAAGCTGAAGAAATCTGTCCATTGGTCACAACTTTTGCCTTGGATGCATGTTATAGCACCCTTATCCAATTAATAAAGTTAGCCCTAGCCCAATTTTCTCCAGGACTTGAAATAAAAAGTCCTATTCTAACTATCAAATGCCTTTTCTGCATTGAGAGCCATGGTGAAACCCTTCTCATTTCTAGTTTGCACCAGGTGCATTACACTTAGTAGTCTGCCCACATTAACCACTTGATCTTTGTTAATTAGTTCTGCCAGATTCTTTGCCAATCTATTTACCAGGGCTTTGGCGATTATCTTGTAGTCAGTGTTTAATAGTGAAATAGGTCTATAAGTGGATGGCTTTAATGGGTACTTACCTTTTTCAAAATTGTTGTAATGATTGTTGTCGAGAAAGATTTTGGGAGTCTGAGTTTCCATTGCCTGGTCTATCACCTCAAAATAAAGAGGTATTAATAAATCTTTAGAGTCTCCAGGTGGCGCTCATGGAGTGAACACGTTTTGGTTTTTGCTCCATAAAATATACTATTTTTAACCTGTATCCACCTTTGAACTAACTTCACAGAAGTCAGAAAGATCTTTATTATTTCTCTATTTATACTTGAGTCTGAAAATTTTGAAGAAATGACTGAAGGAAAAGCTACACGCGCTAAAACCCGGGCAGAAGAAGGTGACGGCCGAGAGAAGAAACAACCAGACATTAAACTAAGTGAGATGACCTTCAATGACTTTTTGAAATTTTTTCGCGATGAATTCAAAGATGTTTGTCGCAAAAAAGACCTAGCTGAACTTCGTACAGCTTTAATTGCCTCAGAAGCTGAAACCAAAAAACAACATATCTTAATTGCAGCTCTTCAGACTGAAGTACAACAAAAAGAGATTAGACTGGCTGAGGTTGAACAGTAACTTTACAAAGCAATTAAACAGCTAGAAGCGCACCAGCTGAAAAGCATTGATTCAGAGAACCATTCCAGAAGACAAAATATTCGTTTGGTTGGAATTCCTGAAGGCATTGAGAAAGGAGATCTCCTGACGTTTTTTGCTGAGCTATTAAAAGAAGCATACCCATCCGAATTCCCTGCTGATCCACCACTACTCGATAGAGTACATCGTATCTGGAACCGAAATGCTGAAGCTTCTAAACCCAGAGTGGTGATGGTCCGTATGCACTACGTGAGTACAAAGGATAGATTGATTCGTACAGCCAGAAGACTTGGAAATGTGACTGTTCGTGGCTTTAGTCTAAGAGCCTATGAAGATTTTAGTCCGGAGGTAGTACGGGCTCGAAGACTGTTTAAAGGTCTGATGTCCGAATGTTTTGAGAAGAAACTGAAACCTGCGCTCCTGTATCCTGCGAGGCTCAGAATTTCTCCGGAGAACCAAGCTCGTCAAATATTCGACTCCGTGTCTGCAGCACGGAACTACCTGTCGGCTAATTTCCCGTCTAGCGCGACCTCTCAGCCCGAGTGACTGATAAAAAATGCGGTAGATATCGGTCTTTTTCAGGTTAATAGTCAGACTCTGATTTCTGACCATTCGAAAAGTAATAGATCATTGTAGCTCTAATTATCCTGTTCATCTCTAACACATTTTTATATATATTTTTTTTCTCCTCTGTGAGAAATTTTTTTTAATATAAGTGTATGTTTAATTTTATATTAATCTATACTAATAATATGATTATATTCTTTACTATTTTTTTTGAGTTACTGAAAATGGCGATTTTTTATTTTTTGTTTATTAAAACTTTTCGCGGTTTTTTTTTTTACATTCGCCATTTTCTCTTTGTCTTTCTCCATAAAATCCTTCTTATAAGTTTAGGTGGTGGATCTTACCTTAATATTAGGAGCTGCCGTCTGAAGACATGGGGGTAGGTTTAGTGTTATTTCTTCTTTTTTCTCTGATCGCTCTTTGGTCAGATGGGGGGCTTTTTGGGTGGGGGTGGGTTTTGTTTTTCTTTCAGGGGTTTTTATGTTTCATTTTTTTTTGTTTTTTCTTGATTTTTTTAGAACTACAGATATGGCTGACACGTCGTCATTTCCGGTCCTTCCTTATATCTTAATTCTTCTTCCGAGCACATGGGTCCCTGCTTTGGTTAACCCTTTATATACTGGAGGGTTGACCTAAGTAATGGATCAAAACATTAATTTTGTTTCTTGGAATGCTAATGGTTTAAACCACCTGTTTAAAAGGAGGAAGGTCTTTAAAGTATTCCAGAGACTGAAAGCACAGATTATTTTTTTACAGGAGACTCATGTGAGGAAGGAGGATAATCTGCGTTTTTTTAAATCTTGGAAAGGCCCACAATTTCATGCCAACTCATGCTCTAAGACTCGAGGTGTATCTATTTTTATTGATCCCTCTATTACATTTGTTCAACATGACATCACTATAGACCCTAACGGCAGATTTTTATTGGTTACTGGGTTATTATTCAATATTAAGGTTGTCATGGTTAATGTTTATGCCCCGAATGTAGATCACCCTGAGTTTTTTAGATCTTTGTTTACTATTTTACCCAATCTAAATGAATATCATTTAATAATGGGTGGGGATTTTAACTGTTGTTTGAATCCCCTGCTAGATAGGTCGAAACCTTCACAGTTCCTACCGAATAAATCGGCTACATATATTAACTCTTTCCTTACTAACTCCGGAGCTGTTGATATTTGGAGATTTCTTCACCCGACAGATAAAGAGTTTTCCTTTTTTTCTCATGTATACCACTCATAATCGAGAATTGATCACTTTTTTATTGATTCACGTTTTATTTCACTTGTAACTGCTTGTAAGTATGACATTATAGCCATTTTGGATCAATCTCCATTACAACTCTCTCTTAAATTCAAAGACTCTGTTTCTACTATTAAGGACTGGCGTTTTGATGTTACATTATTGCAAGATTTAGACTTTGTTAAATTTATGAAAGAACAAATTAACTTTTTTTTCAACAAATTACACTACGGAAATTTCTTATGGAATATTGTGGGATACATTCAAGGCTTATATTCGTGGTCAAATTATTTCTTACTCAGTAGCTTTGAAGAAATGCATCAAAAACAAGACTCATCTATTGGTTGAGAAGATTAAAGACATCGACAAGAAATATGTGACTGATCCTACTGAAGAACTTTACAAACAAAGAATTGAACTACAGATGGAATATAATTTGTTACTTACATCTTCGATTGAAAACCAGTTAATTAGATCTAAATCTGATTTTTATGTGCATAGTGAGAAATCAGGTAAACTGTTGGCTAATCAACTGAAGAATATTTCAGTTAGACGCCAAATTGTGGAGATTCGCAAACAGAATGGAGAACTGACTGTTAACCAGGAAGAGATAAATCAATCTTTCCAAAATTTTAATACATCCTTATATAGTTCAGAATCCCCTCAAGACCTTAGTAATATGTTTAATTTTTTTAGAACATTTGAAACTCCCAAAAGTATTACCTCAAGATAACTTAGAATTAAGTAAACCCATTACAGATTCTGAGATCAATAATACTATTTCCTCACTGAACTCGGGGAAAGCACCAGGTCCTGATGGATATTCTGTGGAATTTTATAAAGCTTTTTCCCTGGCTCTCTCCCTGGCTTATTAAGATGTTTGATGAATCTATCACATTGGGTAAACTACCACAATCATTTTACAGAGCTACGATTTCTCTAATTTTGAAAAAAAAATAAAGACCCGACCGAATGTTCTTCTTATAGACCAATTTCTTTGTTGAATGTTGATTCTAAGATCTTCTCTAAAATTCTAGTGACAAGGCTAGAGAAGATATTACCATATATTATCTCTGAAGACCAGACTGGATTCATTAAAAATCATTATTCCTCCTTTAATATTAGAAGATTGATGAATATTATTTACACCCCTTCACATAAGTCCTCAGAATGTGTTATTTCATTAGATGATGAGAAGGCCTTCGATAGAGTAGAATGGCCTTATTTATTTACAGTTCTTGAAAAATTTAATTTTAGTCCAATATTTATATCTTGAATTAAACTTCTTTATAATTCCCCAGTTGCCTCGGTTTTTACTAATACCCAAAGATCGCCATATTTTTGATTATTTCGGGGCACCAGGCAAGGGTGCCCCCTTAGCCCTTTATTATTTAACTTAGCTTTAGAATCTTTGGCAATTGCTATCAGAGAAGCACCCAATATTACTGGTATTATTCGTTGCAGGGATATTCATAAAGTATCACTATATGCAGATGATTTATTGCTATATATTTCCAATCCTGAAAATTCTATTCCTGCAGTTTTATCTTTATTAGCCCAATTTAGTAATTTTTCGGGATATAAACTGAACTTAAATAAAAGTGAATTATTCCCTTTTAATGGATGGGTTCCTATTTATGATAGTTTGCCTTTTAAAATAGCTAGAGACTATTTTATATATTTAGGGATTAAGATTACTAAAAAACAAAGATTTGTTTAGGACTAATTTTTTCCCTCTATTGGACCTGATCGGTAGTTTACTTACCAATTGGTCACCATTATCCCTATCTATGATAGGCCGAATTAATGCTATTAAGATGATGATCTTAGCTAAATTTTTATATATATTCCAAGCTATACCTATTTTTGTTCCTAAATCTTTTTTTGATAAGGTTGATTCTAAATTGTCTTCATATATCTGGCAAAACAAGAATCCTAGATTGGGAAAAAAATATTTACAGAAATCTAAACTGGAGGGAGGATTGGCATTACCCAACTTTAGAATTTATTATTGGGCAATTAATATTAGTTACTTAAGGTATTGGTTGAATTATTCAGAATTATCTCTAAATCCCCATTGGGTAAATTTAGAAATTAAACTGGTACAAAATTTCTCAATTAGTTCTATTTTGGGAGCTGCTCTCCCTTTTACTCTTACTAAACTATATAAACTAATTGATAATCCAATGGCTAAACATACACTATGTATATGGTTTCAATTCCGGAGATTTTTTGGCCTAAGTCATTTTATCTTGGAAACCCCTATTGTACTAAATTTCTTTTTTCATCCCTCTCTAATTGATCAAGCTTATTTACTCTGGAAAGTTAAAGGTATAACATGCTTTTCGGATTTATTCTTGGATAACTCTTTCATGTCATTTGAACAATTATCCATGAAATATGATTTACCTAGATCTCATTTCTTTCGATATTTGCAGATTAGGAGTTTCTTAGTTTTGACTTTACCCTCTTTTCCCAATCAGGAGACTACGACTGTCAAAATTCCCTCCAAAAGGTGTGATATCTAAATTATATAATATAATTACAAAAATAAATTCTGGGACTTTTGGAAAGTTTAAAAATGATTGGGAAAGAGAACTCAACTTTCATATTTCCAAAGAAAATTGGAATAAAATTCTGCGACTGGTAAACTCCTCTTCTCTATGTGCAAAACATTCACTAATACAGTTTAAAGTTGTTCATAGAGCTCATATGTCTAAAGATAAACTCCATCGCTTTTATTCTCATATCGATCCTATATGTGATAAATGTCAATTGGAAATAGCTTCCCTTACACATATGTTTTGGTCCTGTCCCTCTTTACAGTATTATTGGAAGGAAATTTTTTTCATTATATCTACCGTTTTGAATATTGATTTACAACCACATCCCATTACTGCAATTTTTGGATTACCTATGATAGATTTGACTTATTTATCTCTTCCTGCGGATCGTATGATTGCTTTTCTTACACTAATGGCTAGAAGATCTATACTATTGAATTGGAAAGAGGTTAATACTCCCACTGTTTTCCAATGGTTTACCCAAACTATACTATGTTTAAATTTAGAGAAAATTAGAAACTCTGTCTATGAATTCCCTTCTAAGTTTGAGTTAACCTGGTGACCATTTATTCAATATTTTCATTTGTGGTGAGTTGATCTGGCTCTGTTTTCTTTTTATGATTATGTATGATAATTGGGCTGTTAGATGAGATCGGAGTGATCGGCATGATTTAGCTATATCGGTAGGTTTTTTTTTTGTTTTTAATTCAGATTTGTTTTTTCTTCCTATTTGGGGTTTTTTTTCTCTCTTTTTTTATATATTTTTATTAATTATATCATTTTTTTTAGAGATAGTTCATACTCTAAACTGATCTAAATTTTTTTATGATATATTTTTATTCTGCAATATTATTGTTTAATATCTCTGTATTAATTTGTTATTTACTATGTATTTTTCATATCTCTTTGAACTGTATGTGTTTATAAATTATAATAATAATAAAAAGATTGGAAAAGAAAAGAATAAATCTTTAAATTCCCTATAGAACTCAGCCAGAAACCCATCCTCCCCCAGAGACTTGATGGCTTGCAATGAGTTCAATGTACTCACTATTTCTTCTTCTGTGAAGAGACAATCTAAGCCTTCCTGTCCTTCCAGATCCAAATTTGGCAACTCCATCTTTGACAAGAACTCAGCCATTTTATTTGGCCTCTCTTCCAATTCTGATTTATATAAACATTCATAAAATTCCCAGAAGGAGTCATTGATTTTCTTTTGTTTGGAAGAGATCCTGCCATTCCCTTTTTGGATTGCATTGATCATTCTTGAGGCATATTCAGTTCTTATTTGTTAGCACCCTAAATTTGTCTTGAGCCCAATTTTTGAAAGTCCATTTCTAAATGAGCAATTTCTTGTTCCAATTCACCCACCTCCCTCTCATATTCTTTCTCTATTGTTTTAGTATATCCAATTATTCAACCACTCAAATACACTTTGAGTATGTCCCATAAAAGGAATTTATCTGGAGTGGAGGTGCAGTTGGCCTCACAGAACAGATCTATCTGTGCTCTTATAAAATTACAAAACTCCGGCTTCTTTAACAGCAATGCATTATGACAGCATCTATATACAGTTTCTTGCTTATCTGGCATTTCAATCTTGACTATTAAAGGCAAATGATCTGAGAGTAGTCTTGCCACATACTCAATTTCCATGATCCAACCCTGAAGCCAGAAAAAAAATTCTATTCTTGAGTAGGAATCACATGGCCTTGAGTAGAAGGAGTAGTTCCTCTCTCTCAGATGCTTCCATCTCCATACATCTATCAAATTAAGCTCTCATCAATAGTGGCTCACGCTGCCTTTGTTCTCATTATTATTTTTGTTGACTTGCCTAAAACAGGAAATCAGACAAAAATTGAAATTTCCCCCAATTAAAATATTCTCTTTCGCTTCTGCCAATCTCAGGAAAATATCTTGTTTGAATTTTTCATCATCAATATTTGGGGCATACAAATTAATTAGGGTCTAGGATTCTGAATATATTTGACAGTGCACCATTATGAGTCTACCGGATCTATCCTCCATTCAGCCACCCTACCCATCAGCCCAAATAGGGTACCCTGGACCTTGTCCAAATTCCCTCCCATGTCTTGGGCTCTCCTCTCAACAGCCTGGAAGAGCCTGTCCTCCATTTGGCCCAGTGCATCCATTACTTTGTTTTGACAGGACCTTTTTTAAAAAAACAAAAGTCCCACAATCCAACAGAGCCTTCCTCCTCCTCTTCAGAGCTCCTGGACCCATCACTGCTGCTACTGGTGCTCACCATCTCTTCTTGACAATCACTGGACCCACTGCTAGTGTGGGTTGCCACTCCTGACCTGATGCCTCTTGCTGCTGTGTCGCCAGCTGCACCGCACAGCTTGGACTTGGACCCGCCACTAGAGTAGAGGCAAGTCTCAACCTTCTCCCTCGATACCGGATTCGACATCGGTTCTTTGCAGCTCCTTCTCTGTTCGGACAAGCCCGCTCCCCATGCTCTCCAGGGTCACAGCCCCACCACCGCCCTCATACTGCGAGGGCATCCAACCCGGCATTCTCGTAATGGGAGGGTCCCCCAAACTTCTCACCATTCCTTCTGGGTGGGTTGTTCAATTGAAGATGTAGCATCCTCCTCAGGACTTGGGGAGCCCCACCATCTTCCTTGCCAAGAGCCATCTCTGGTCAGGTCTCTCACTTCAATAAAGATTCTTTCATGCTCTTGTTTGCAAATTTACTCTTTTTAGTCATCATTTGCTGTCGACTTCTTCCCACATCCTTTATTTAGTATTTTGGCAATTCAGTTGAGGTTTTATCCTATTTATTCTTTACAATCCTGGGAGCTGTAGGATTCCACCTCCTACTCTCCCCACATCACGTTAATAAAAAGAGAAATGTTTGGTTGATTCAGAACCAAATGATAAGGCAAAAGCAGTCACAGAGAGAAAAAAAAAATCAAATAATTTACTGTAAGTACTTAAGAACTCTAAAGATCACATTAGAAATTCTAAATAGTTGTTATACTTTTGAAAGGGCCTGTTACCGTACTGTTATAGACAATAGACAATAGGAGCTGGAGTAGGCCATTTGGCCCGTCGGGCCAGCACCACCATTTTAGATCATGGCTGATCATTACCATCAGTACCCCTTTCCAGCCTTATCCCCATAACCCTTAACTCCGTTACCCACAAGAGTCTTATCTAACTCTCTTTTGAACATAGTCAGCGAATCCGCCTCTACCACCCTCTGTGGCAGAGCATTCCACAGATTCACTCTTCTCTGGGTAAAATTGCTGTCTAAATTTTTTTTTAAAGTCTGCCAGTGACATCCACACAATTGGTCATGGAGTTGTAGAGCAGCCAAACAGACCTGTTTCCCACCATGTTCATGCTGATCAAGTCCTATCTACTATCTTTCTTTGGCTTGGCTTCGCGGACGAAGATTTATGGAGGGGTTAAATGTCCACGTCAGCTGCAGGCTCGTTTGTGGCTGACAAGTCCGATGTGGGACAGGCAGACACGGTTGCAGCGGTTGCAGGGGAAAATTGGTTGGTTGGGGTTGGGTGTTGGGTTTTTCCTCCTTTGACTTTTGTCAGTGAGGTGGGCTCTGCGGTCTTCTTCAAAGGAGGTTGCTGCCCGCCGAACTGTGAGGCGCCAAGATGTACGGTTGAGGCGATATCAGCCCACTGGCGGTGGTCAATGTGGCAGGCACCAAGAGATTTCTTTAGGCAGTCCTTGTATATCTTCTTTGGTGCACCTCTGTCACGGTGGCCAGTGGAGAGCTCGCCATATAACACGATCTTGGGAAGGCGATGGTCCTCCATTCTGGAGACGTGACCCACCCAGCACAGCTGGATCTTCAGCAGCGTGGACTCGATGCTGTCGGCCTCTGCCATCTCGAGTACTTCGATGTTAGGGATGAAGGCGCTCCAATGAATGTTGAGGATGGAGCGGAGACAACGCTGGTGGAAGCGTTCTAGGAGCCGTAGGTGATGCCGGTAGAGTACCCATGATTCGGAGCCGAACAGGAGTGTGGGTATGACAACGGCTCTGTATATGCTTATCTTTGTGAGGTTTTTCACTTGGTTGTTTTTCCAGACTCTTTTGTGTAGTCTTCCAAAGGCACTATTTGCCTTGGCGAGTCTGTTGTCTATCTCGTTGTCGATCCTGGCATCTGATAAAATGGTGCAGCCGATTAGGTAAACTGGTTGACCATTTTGAGTTTTGTGTGCCCGATGGAGATGTGGGGGGGCTGGTAGTCATGGTGGGGAGCTGGCTGATGGAGGACCTCAGTTTTCTTCAGGCCGACTTCCAGGCCAAACATTTTGGCAGTTTCCGCAAAACAGGACGTCAAGCGCTGAAGAGCTGGCTCTGAATGGGCAACTAAAGCGGCATCGTCTGCAAATAGTAGTTCACGGACAAGTTTCTCTTGTGTCTTGGTGAGCTTGCAGGCGCCTCAGATTGAAGAGACTGCCATCCGTGCGGTACCGGATGTAAACAGCGTCTTCATTGTTGAGGTCTTTCATGGCTTAATTCAGCATCATGCTGAAGAAGATTGAAAAGAGGGTTGGTGCGAGAACACAGCCTTGCTTCACGCCATTGTTAATGGAGAAGGGTTCAGAGCGCTCATTGCTGTATCTGACCCGACCTTGTTGGTTTTTGTGCAGTTGGATAACCATGTTGAGGAACTTTGGGGGGCATCCGATGCGCTCTAGTATTTGCCAAAGCCCATTCCTGCTCACGGTGTCAAAGGCTTTGGTGAGGTCAACAAAGGTGATGTAGAGTCCTTTGTTTTGTTCTCTGCACTTTTCTTGGAGCTGTCTGAGGGCAAAGACCATGTCAGTAGTTCCTCTGTTTGCGCGAAAGCCGCACTGTGATTCTGGGAGAATATTCTCGGCAATACAAGGTATTATTCTATTTAGGAGAATCCTAGCGAAGATTTTGCCTGCAATGGAGAGCAGCGTGATTCCCCTGCAGTTTGAGCAGTCTGATTTCTCGCCTTTGTTTTTGTACAGGGTGATGATGATGGCATCACGATGGTCCTGAGGCAGTTTTCCTTGGTCCCAACAAAGCTTGAAAAACTCATGCAGTTTGACATGCAGAGTTTTGCCGCCAGCCTTCCATACTTGCTGCTTTGCCACTTTTCAGTTGTTCAATTGCCTTATATGTCTCATCCTGGGTGAGGACCTCATCCAGCTCTAGCCTTAGGGGCTGTTGAGGGAGCTGGAGCAGGGCGGAATCTTGGACTGAGCGGTTGGCACTGAAAAGAGATTGGAAGTGTTCTGACCATCGGTTGAGTGAAGTCCGCCTGGCAGATGTAGGCAGCCTCCAAGAGCGCGGCACGGGCTACACACTCTACTGGTCTGGCAAGCCCTTGGATGAATGACGCCTATCTGGTGTAGGCTTCATGGTCAAGAACTCCATTGCCTCCAAACTCGAAAACATCCCGACAGGCCACTCGGACCGGATCATGTCCATGCGACTCCCCCTTCAAAACAAGCGTCGCATCACCCTCATCAGTGTCTATGCTCCAACCCTCCAGGCGGAACCAGCAGAAAAGGACAAGTTCTACACTGACCTGCGCAAACTCATTCAATGCACCCCTACAGCCGACAAGGTTGTCATCCTTGGCGACTTCAACGCTCGCGTCGGCAAAGACTCAGAAACCTGGCCAGGAATCCTGGGCAAGCATGGTGTCAGCAAGTGCAACGACAATGGGCGCCTCCTGTTGGAGCTCTGCGCAGAACAGCGGCTTGTCATTACAAACACCCTTTTTCAGAAGAGGGACAGCCTGAAGACTACATGGATGCATCCCCGATTCAAAATACTGGCACCTCCTGGACTACGTCCTGGTGCGAGAAGGAGACAAACGAGATGTGATCCACACCAGGGTCATGCCCAGCGCAGAATGCCACACTGACCACCGGCTGGTTCGCTGCAAGCTCAACCTTCACTTCAAGCCAAAGCCCAGAACAGTAAAGCCCCCAGAAAGAGGTTCAATGTTGGAAACCTGCAGTCAGACGAAGTGAGAGGAAACTTCCAGGCAAACCTCAAAGTCCTATCTACTATTAGTCCACAGGAAAATGAAATGTATGAACCAGGACAGAAAAATCAGTAAAAATTAAAAGTTTGGGCTGAAATGTAATGGGCAGCAAGGCCCAAATTGAACAGTTGAATTTACAACAGTTGCAAACTCTTGAGAGTGGGCCCTCTTCCCCTCTGGCATCAGATTTGTGAATGTCCAATGAACCACAGACACAAGGTCACTTTTTCTTAATTTTTAACTAATTTATTTTTAAATGCAATTTTATCACAATATGTGATGCTGAATTACAACTCATTTCACAATGCTCATAACAAATTCTGATTCTAATTGTATTTCAGCACTCAACAACAAAGAATGTTTACATGTCCCATCCTGTTGCAGTTTGGGAAATCCAGTGTCTGATGGAATTCTGAACAAAACTGACAGGGAAGATCCTTTCTTGTCAGTTTGCAGAGGATAAATGCAGAGCTTGTCTAATTGAGAGCACCATCATTACTTCCAACTCTCCCATATCAGCAAGCAGACATCCTTCTCTAGGTCATTGTTACAGTGTATCCTGGAATAGCAGCAGTCATTGATCTCATGATGTGAATAGTCCGAAGCTTTCTGTCCTACTTCATACATTTCATTTTCCTGTGGAATGATAGTAGATAGGACTTGATCAGCATGAACATGGTGGGAAACAGGTCTGTTTGGCTGCTCTACAACTCCATGACCAATTGTGTGGATGTCACTGGCAGACTTTTTTTTAAAATTTAGACATACAGTACTGTAACAGGCTCTTTCAGCTCATGAGCCTACATCCAATTGGCCAGCCACTCCAGTACATTTTTGAAGGGTGGAAAGAAACTGGAGCATTTGGAGGACACCTACACAGAGAAAACGTACAATCTCCTTACAGACTGCACCAGATTCAAACCCCAATCACTGGCTTCTCTAACTGCTACACTAACCGTGCTGACCAGGTTTGTTTCAAAATCCCCAATTTCCTTCAAGGTTATGTCAGTGAGTCCCCTTCTAGGACCATGGCAACACTCTTCAAGTGAACACATTCTCCTTATGCTGTTGAAAAGAGAACTAACTCTCCCTGTGCCAGTTGCTGAGTTAACAGCAGAGCTCTGGTTCCTGAGTCATGAAAAGGCCAGTCCAGATGATGTCAGTAAAGGACATTTAGTGAATCAGGTGAATATTCATGAATGATTCTGTAGCTTCATAGACACCCTCACCGAGTCCGGGATTTTAATTTCAATTATTTAATTAAGCATCAAAAACAAAAGGGCATGGGTTCAAGGTAAAAGGAAGGAATATTGAAGGGGATTTGAGGAGCAAGTTGATTTTCATACAGAGAGTGATTGATATCTGGAACTCAATGCCAAAAGAGGTAGTGGATTCAGATACAATTACAATGTGTAAGAGACATAGACCAGCCTTAACAAGGAAAGCCACAGAAGGGTACAGGCCTAACGCGAGCAATGGACGTGGTGTTTCTGTGCTATACAACTCTATGATTTCATTACTTAAAGCATCTGCTGTCAACGTGGGATTTGAATTCACATAATTAGTCAAAAGGATCAAGATTACTACTCTAGAAATTTGAGGCCTCCCAATCAGTGCCCTAGATGGGCAAAAATTGAGAGTTGAGTCACACCAGTGAATGTAATTGAAAATTTCCAGAGTATTTCATTATTGCATTTCGCTCGTGCTAAAGTTAACTCTCAATCACTAATCGTGTGAAAGCATCACATATCTGTGATTCAAATTCTGAATCAATGTTTTGTTATAATAGATTCATTTTTCAGGATGTATGCACCTCTGGATTTACTGCCAGCTTTAAGCATTTTGCTGATTGATCTGCCCATTAATGTGCCATTGGAAAGTGCAGTTTAGAGTCAACCACACTGGTGAGTCTGGAGTCACATATTGCAGACCAGGTATAAATGGCAGACTCGCACCACTCCCTATCTCTGAAGCAAATCAGCAAAATAGAAGACCTTTGAGGACAATCTGGTAGATTTTGTGGTCATCATTATTAATAGCCTAATTTGAGATTATTCCAGAAATTCTACTCCAATTATGATGGTACTTGGACACAAGTTTCTGGATTGTTGGCTCAAGCCTCTGAATGACTAGCCCACTAATTTAGTGGCTGCCTCATCATCATACCCAAGAGCGAGCCTGACATTTTTTAATACAATGTGGGAACACGGTTCAGACACACAGGACACAATGGTCATCTCCATACAGGACAGAGACTGCAGAATGCCTTGCCAAGGGGCAAGAAACATCAGGTGGAAGGCTGATGGTTCATTGCAGAGTTCTGACAGCTCACTAATTTGAACCATCATTCTATTTTAGTACAGGATCATTTGCTACTACATTCTCATTTCAGTTACAACAGTAATCCTCTACATGCTTTTAGAAAGATAATGCCAAGATTTCGTCCACCATTAGCCACAAACAAGTGATGAACACCTGCATGAGTCAGAGGCTCAGAAATAAAAGTTAAAAGCCAATACAACTTATTCCTTACAGGACCTTTCACTCTGAGAACGAATGAAACAGTTCAGGTTTTGGTCAAAGGTTTACATCTGGAAATATAACCAACAATTACTTTGTTAAAACACTTTCAAATGGGATAGTTCTTAATGAAAACAGCAAAATGTTAAAAAAAAATTCCAAGTGCCCATGTTTCATAGGAAGTAAGATTATTCTGGATCCTCCTCTCTTTGCAGATACTTCCTGACCCACAAAGCATTTCTGGCAGGTTCTTGGATTTTTTTTTTTTTTTCGGATTTCTAGGATCTGCATTATTTTAGTTTTCCAATCACCATAACCAATTAACAAAGGCAGAAGCTGAATCCTAAGGTTACCTATCAAATTCCGATGTCCAAGATGAGGCAAATCATTCTATGTTAGCCACATGATAGCAGCTGGTGATGAGCCACCATGGGAATTTAACAACAAAATCCCTTTCTGTTTCCTGCAGATGTTGCCTGGCCTGCTGAGTGCTCCCAGCAATCTCTGCCTTGGTTCAGATTTCCCGCATGTGTTTTTTTTTCCCATATTTATAGATTAGAATCTAACATCACCCTATAGGAAAGGGTTTGTGAAATTTGGGATAGCATAAAGTAGAGCAGAAGAATGTCAATGAATTCATAACGGATTGCAGTTTCATCTGCACAATTTCACACGTATAAATAGTTCAATTGATTGTCTGGGTCTAGTGCCCGCTCTTCTATCCAATCCCATTAGGATTTTGTGAAAGATGTTGAGTTTGTCATTCTCGGTTTATGAAGCAGAAGCACGAAGAAAATAAGCCCTAATGTAACTAGACGAAAGCTTCATTGTGGCACACAGTCTGTGTCTCCTTTGCAGACACGTTGACAGAGGCATGGGACCACATTTGCAGTCTGTCTCTGCAGTAGAACAGCAAGTGGCCCATCGGGAAGTGAAACGATTAATAACATTGCATTGGAATGTACTTTCACTGCCACTTGTAATTGAGGAATCCTGACAATTCTGAATGCTAATTTGAGACATCTGGCTGCTGTGAAAAATAGAACAGCTGCTAATTATCATCAGAGCTGCCTGCTTTAGTGGTTCTTCGTTAACCATTTGAATGAGCAGAAACTAAACCATCTTTTACATACATCATCAGATGAAGATTTTGAAAGATATGTGGAGAAGGAGGCAAGACAGACAAAAATTGAAAGCTTTCAAATTGGCTTTGTTAGCTCATACCTTAAATAGAATTTTGGTTCAGCCATTTCTTTTTTGGTCTGTTTTGTACAATAATGTTGATTTTTTTTTAAATAAATTCTTGTTTATGATTCAATCACAGCTCCTCTAGCATACGCACAGCCAAACCTGGATCTTCCATGAAGGACATCCTCAAAAGACTGTTGAGACACCAAGCAGCCTTTATCATCAAGGACCCTCAATCTTCTCACTGCTACATCAGGAAGGAGGTATAGGAGCCTGAAGTTGCCATCAGACTTCTGAATGGACAATGAACCTATACCTCACTTTCTCTCCATTTTGTGCTAACTTATACATTTTTAAAAGTGTAATTTATAGCAACTTTTGCATCTGTAACACTGCTGCTAAACAACAAATTTTGTGACTCATGTACATAACAATAAATTCTGGTTTCTGATTCAGATGCCATTCAATAGCACCTTGCATATCACCAGTTAAAAGGCCCCAAACTGTTTTACAACGAATTATTTACGTTAAGTGGTTTCTGATTTAAGGTTAAAAAAATTTAGCAGCAATTTTATGCACAGCAAATTCCCACACAGAGCAGTAAGGTAATGGCTGATCATCTGTTTTAGTGATACTGACTGCAATACCAGTGTTAATTTCACTGTTCTGCAAGTGGCATCACAGGATAATTGTTACATCCACCTTAAAACAGATGCAGAAGAATTTCTTTAGCTAGAGCGGTGAACCTCTAGAATTTTCTGCCAGAGGTGGCTGTGGAGGCCAAGTTGTTGGGTGTATTTAACGTGGATAAGTATCTGAATCAACAGGGTATCAAAGATTATGGGAATAAGGCAGGCAAGTGGATCTGAGTGGAAGAATGAACTTAATGGGCTGAATGGCCCCCCTTCTGCTCCGACATCTATAAAATCATTTGTCATCCGATTGAGCCAGTACAACCCAACAAAACACCATTCTCCAGAACAGTGCAAAACGTACACAGACATTACATACATACAAATGATAGATGTACCCAGTACATATGT
Source organism: Narcine bancroftii (assembly GCF_036971445.1). Lineage (NCBI taxonomy): Eukaryota > Metazoa > Chordata > Chondrichthyes > Torpediniformes > Narcinidae > Narcine > Narcine bancroftii. The sequence goes on from NC_091476.1 coordinate 133,201,197, forward strand.
ACATAGATTAATTATTATTAATAAATAGTAGTCACAAAGTTGTTTTTAGCAGTTATTCAACAGTCTTACTGCCTGTGGGAAGAAGCTGTTTATCAGCCTGGCAGGTCTGATACTTCTGAGACTGATGGTATCTTAGGACTGAAGTAGAGCATTAGTTTCACATTGCACGCTCAGAAGAGACTAGTCACTGTCTTTCAGTACCGCTCAGAAGAGTTAGCAGAGATTTTCATGTCACATCTGTGGAGTACGAGTTGAACACAGATCCCAACTCAGAGTTAAGAATATTGACCACTGAGACAGAGGGCATCATAAGCCAGCAAGGATACAAAAGAGAAAGGTTATAAGGGGATTACAACAATTGGAGACTTTAACCCAAGAGACTTGCAGGTACGATGTGGTCTTTTTTTAAGTTACCTTGAAGCTGCTGAGAATGGTCTGGATGTAGAATGAATTTAAAAATTACATTGCATCAACTTCACACTTGTGCACAGAATCAGATTTCCACTTGATCACTTCTGACAGAAAAATGCAATTGGCTGACATTTTTCATCAATTACCTGTATTTGGAACACCAGATAAACAGTACCTTCTCATTATTCATTCTCCCTTTCATCTCCAAGATCAGTAGTTAAGATGTCAATTTGCCATGTCTCTTCAGAGAATGTATTATTATGAGCTCCTATTTAATTTAGTGTGAGTATCACTTTAAGGGCTAGTACAGGCTGGAACCATTCACAGCTTTGGAGAGACTGGATGGCATCAACTAGTACAAGCTGTACCCAAATTCACTACTTTGGAGAGGAGAAGGGACACTGGGTGCTTTTTTCCACAGGGACACTGGGTGCTTATTACCCAGGGACACTGGTCGGAGAGAGTTCTGTGTGTGGAACACTGAAGGAACGGCACTTTAATGACCAGTGGCCATCTCATCGAACACTGAGCAGGATTGACCTTGTGATAATGGATAATTTGGCTGATTCTCCCTGTCAGGAGAATTATTGAATCCCACCGTAACCAAAGGAAAGGTCACTTCGATTGACCTGTATCCTGGCTTTTGAAAGCATCGTGGAAGTCACATATTTTGTTTCCTCTATGCAAGGAAAAGGGGAGTTGTGACAACTATTTGCACAAAAGGATATTTCTCTGGAAGAAACATGATGAGAATTTGGGAGTTTGCAGTAGTCCGCTCATTAAGTCTCTCCCTCTCTTTCATGATTACTTCTGTACCTCAGTTTAAAAGTCTGCATTTCAAGAATAGATTTGCAAGACTGAACTTTGGTATGATTTTCCAGAATTGTGGCCGATCTCTCACACACACACACTTCTTTGGTGAATTTCCATTGCAGCAGGTTCGCAACGTAACAGTATCTTCTTGGTGATACAGCTGAAGGTCTCACTGAACTGTTTCCCTAGGGCCATTTGGGGGGAAAAGCAGAGAGAATTCCATCATCCTGTCCTCTCCATACTCTATTCTTTACTCATTTTAAAATGTTTTAATTTAGACATACAGCATGGTCACAGGCCCCATTGCCCCACAACCAAAATTACACCCAATTGATTTACCATATATCATGTAATAGTCAATACCATATAAATGTTGACCCCTGTATTTTTGACTCCAGCCACCAACCCACCAGAACTCCCAATGCCTCAACCATAAACTTTTACCTTGGCTCAGGCCACCTGTTCACTAGAGCTCGCAACACCCTGACCACAGACTCTTGCCTTGGCCCCAGCCATCGACCCACCAGAGTTCCCAATACCCTGAACGCCATTTCTCACCCAGGTCCTGGCTGTCTGCATAACCCCTGACCACAGACGCTCACTTAATCCCCGACACCCCAGCCCTCCCCGACACCCCAGCCCTCCCCGACACCCCAGCCCTCCCCGACACCCCAGCCCTCCCCGACACCCCAGCCCTCCCCGACACCCCAGCCCTCCCCGACACCCCAGCCCTCCCCGACACCCCAGCCCTCCCCGACACCCCAGCCCTCCCCGACACCCCAGCCCTCCCCGACACCCCAGCCCTCCCCGACACCCCAGCCCTCCCCGACACCCCAGCCCTCCCCGACACCCCAGCCCTCCCCGACACCCCAGCCCTCCCCGACACCCCAGCCCTCCCCGACACCCCAGCCCTCCCCGACACCCCAGCCCTCCCCGACACCCCAGCCCTCCCCGACACCCCAGCCCTCCCCGACACCCCAGCCCTCCCCGACACCCCAGCCCTCCCCGACACCCCAGCCCTCCCCGACACCCCAGCCCTCCCCGACACCCCAGCCCTCCCCGACACCCCAGCCCTCCCCGACACCCCAGCCCTCCCCGACACCCCAGCCCTCCCCGACACCCCAGCCCTCCCCGACACCCCAGCCCTCCCCGACACCCCAGCCCTCCCCGACACCCCAGCCCTCCCCGACACCCCAGCCCTCCCCGACACCCCAGCCCTCCCCGACACCCCAGCCCTCCCCGACACCCCAGCCCTCCCCGACACCCCAGCCCTCCCCGACACCCCAGCCCTCCCCGACACCCCAGCCCTCCCCGACACCCCAGCCCTCCCCGACACCCCAGCCCTCCCCGACACCCCAGCCCTCCCCGACACCCCAGCCCTCCCCGACACCCCAGCCCTCCCCGACACCCCAGCCCTCCCCGACACCCCAGCCCTCCCCGACACCCCAGCCCTCCCCGACACCCCAGCCCTCCCCGACACCCCAGCCCTCCCCGACACCCCAGCCCTCCCCGACACCCAACCTGGTCCATCCCACCCACCCATTCAATTCCCAAAGCCCAAAACACTCGACTTGCCAGTCCCAACCACACACCCGTCCATCCAGGCTCTTGATACCACAAATCCAGACTTGCACTTGATCTTCCTCACCCATCCATCTTTGATTCAGATGCCCCAATTGCAGACTTACCACCCTGCCCCAGCCACAAGCCAACCCATCTAAGCTCCCTACACTCTGAAAGTGGACTTACTACACAGTCCCAGCTACCCACCTGCCCATCCAAGCACCTGATACCTTGAACGACACATGTACTTACTGCAGTCAAAAGAAGTATGCATGTAATAATTGACCCTCAAAATTTTACCCCAAAAATTGGTCCACGAAATTCAACTAATACACATGTATATACAGTACCCCCACAGTAGGTTTTTGATTGGTAGGAGGAAAGCAGAGCACCTGAAGGAAGTCCAGACCGATATGGAAGAATGTATAAGCTCCTTAGTGGCAGATTCCAATCCTGGTTGCAGGCACTGTAACAGCATTCTGCTAACCACTACTCTAACTGTGCTGCTCCAGTTCCTAGTTATAACCATTTACAGCACAGAAACAGGCCATTTTGGCTCCACTAGTCCGTACCAAACATCTTCTCCCACCTAGTCCCACAGACTCACATTTAGCCCATAACCCTCCACACCTCTCCCGTTCATATATCTATCCAACCTTTCCTTTAATATTAACATTGATCTTACTTCTACCACCACTGCTGGAAGTTCATTCCATACTCCCACCACCCTCTGCATGAAGAAATTCCCCTTATGTTTCCCTTAAACTTTTCCCCTTTTACTCTCAATCCATGTCCTCTTGTTTGAATCTCCCCCACTCTCATTTGAAAAAGTTTATCCACATTGACTATCTGCCCCACTTATAATTTTGAATACCTCTGTCAAATCACCCCTCAACCTTCTATGCTCCAGTGAATTAAGTCCCAGCCTGCTCAACCTTTCACTAGGCTGCTCTATTAGCAAGCCCTCCTTTTTATTGGTTCCTACTAATTTTCCTAATTACCCAATTAATTCCTCCCACAATAATCAATTACCAGCAATCACAAGACTCGCGCGTGGCTGAAGGCTCCTCACCAAGTGAACAGCAAGGGAAGCTGTCCTTCCCTTTTTAAATTCTACCACCCCACCAATGACACACGCCTGCGCTCTTGGCCCCCCCACCTGACTTTCAAAATCAACCTGTAAAATTAAATTAATAAATCTCAAGACTCTTGGACTCATTTTCAAATTCCCTCATAGACTTTCAGCATGCGACCAAGGTGAGCATCACCTCCCTCGAGTCTTCCAGCTCTGTGGTCTGCTCTATCCGTTTGGTACCCACTTGAATCCCACTAGCATCCATTCATTTATGCTTTGCATTTCTATCCTCTGGAATTCCACCCCTAGAGAATAGATTATTTCTCCAAGTCCAAGAAGCTTCCCTAAATCCTTCCATTTCAAGTTCAAATTCAATTTTATTATCATCCAATTGTACAAGTACAACCCAATCAAACAGCGTTCTCGAGTCGTTGGGGCAAAAACATGCAAATGCACATCCAGATGTAACATACATAAAGACAAATGATAGATTTGCATGACATACTGTACATACATATATATTAAAAAATAAATATTGGTTATTAAAAGCAGAGTCTTGAAAAGTTTGTGTGAGCAGTTCAGCAGTCTCACTGCCTGTGGCTTCTGCTGCTTCAAACCAATTTGAGATTTCTTTTTATTTTCCCTGTAAGTCCATCTGACTGAAGTATTGTAAGACATTTGTGGAATTCTGTAGAAATCCATGTTGACCTTGTACTAGTATAACATGAAACAATGCCATAAAATGTGTCAAATGTATCCAAGTGTAAAATACATTGATATCGATGGAGCTGATGTTCCAGAACTCATGAGTATGACAGAAAAAGGCATTGGAATAACATAATAATAGATTTAAGATATTTCACAAGAAAAACTGCGGTGGCGCTGCAAAAGCGGCTGTAATGACGGCATTGCGGAGCGGGGAGCAGAGATACAGAGCTGCACGGCAAAGTCCTACCAATCAGTCCTAATCCAGGGGCACCGTATAGGCTTCAAATGGCTTGCTAAAGGAGCTAATGGTGTTTGTAAGTATAATCCTGCTTCCGCAGGGTCTGTGCTAAGATCCCACCGCCTTTCCTAGGCAGCTGCCACTAGTGGTTGCATACTCTGAGCTAGCAGCGGACCAGCCCAGGGCACCAGAAATGGGGAGAACACCCCTTGTTGATAAGACAGGATGATGACCATGGCACCAGATCAGCGAAACCCTCAGTGTCTGAAGGACCCATACAGTTGCGGGTGATATGCTGTTGGGAGACCTGCACAGGCGACAGGCTGCTGGAAACTGGCTTATGGGAACCAGGTATCGGAACTGGGATTTGAGAGGGTTCTGAGGGAAAGAACTCATGAAGGGCCTTGGGTGCTGAAAGCTTCCTGATCTCGTCGGAGATTTGTATCTGGAGCTCAGGTTGCCGATTTATCGAACAGGGTGCTATGCCACTGCTGAGGTTATGGGACTGCTGGAGGCGAATCCATGGACATTCAGTGACTTTGAAGGGATTTGCTTCTTTTTCTCTCTTATTGTCAAGAGCACCGGGCGACACAAGTGGTGACTCTTTGTCTCCCTTATGGCAGACAGAAGGCAATTTGTTTAACATTAGATACATGTTCAAGAATTTGGAATTGACTTGGAGGATGCACAAAAAAGATTTGTTAAGATAGCCCTAGCCGTAGCAAAAAAATGTATTATGTCAACCTGGAAATTGGAAGATAATTTGAAAATACAACAATGGTATATAGAAATGAATAAATGTATTCCATTAGAAAAAATAACATATAGTTTAAGAAATAATATTGAAATATTCGAACAAGTATGGGAGCCTTACATTAAATACAATAGCGAAAACCTACCGGGAACAAACATTACCTAAGTTGATGGAAGGAGAAGAAAAGAAAAGAATGGACTCAGTAGAATTTCTGGTGTATTTTTGTTGAATGACAACATTGTCTAACTGAATTAATGCAACCTAGATTGTATAACTAAAATGGATGAGAGGGGGGGGGATGGGGGGGTGGCTTGGGAGGAGGGAGGGGGGAGGGAGAAAAAGTCACTGTAAATGTGTGGAAAAGAAAAAGTGTATATCATGGCTATTGTGATTTATGGTGTGAAAAATAAAAAATTTAAAAAAAAAAAAGATACATGTTCTGTCCTATTACATGATAATCTTAAAAAAAGGATATCTTAAAGAAATCCTGGAACCATACAGCATAGAAACCACACTTTGGTGTCCACCCATCCATGCTTTGTTCATCTCGACCAACCAACTAAATGTAAAGCATTGCACTGTATCTGTAATACTGCCTCCTCAGTGGTTTGCTCCACAGTTTAACCATTCTCTCTGTGAAAAACTTAGCCCTCAGATTGCCATTAAATTTATCCCCTCACACAAACCTGTGCCCTCAAGTTTTGGACTTACTTATCCTAGGAAAATGACTCTGACCATCTATACTTCTCATGATTTTATAAACTTCTGCAAAATCATCTCTCATCCTCATTTATTCCAATTAAAATTAACCCAACCTATCCAAGGTCTTCTAATAACTATCACCCTCCATCCAGGTAATATTCTGGGGAATCTTTCCTGCACTCTTCCAGAATGTTATTATATCCTAGCTATGTTGACCAAAATCATACACAACACTTCAAATGTGGTCTAACCATGAATTTTGTATAGCTGCAACATAACTTCCCAACTCCTCCACTCAACACTCAGCCTATGAATGCAAACATACTAATTCTCTTCACTGTTTGATTCACCTGTGTGACCAGTCTAATGGAGGTATAGATTTGTACCCCAAGGTGTCTCTCATGTAGAAAAGAGAAGAGAGAGAAGTGGAAAAGAAGGCAGGGAGAAAGAAGAAAGGGGAGAGAAAAGACAGACAGAAAAAACCTATAGTGGGGAATAAGGATACAGCAAACACTGAAGAATTTGAAGCATTTAAACAACAAAAAAAAACACCCAGAAAATGGAGAATTAATCCTCTGATAAATTTGAGAAACTTAAAGTAATTCATGTTTGCAAATAAAAATTAATCAGATTAATAGGCAACAAATCTATTGACCTTATGCATTAATCTTAGAATTGTGTAGCAGAAAACTGTAGCGATAATGGGTACATTGATTCCAAAATGGTGCCTGCTGCTTAAGAAAGGAAGAGATCAAGAGCAGTTGTAGGCTAATTAGCCTGGCATCAGTAGTCAGAGATGTGCAGAATCTTATTACAAAGGGCATGGTAATGGGCCACATAGAGGACCTTAATGAGACTGAGCAGAGTCAACACAGTTTCATAAGAAAAAGTAATGGACTGTTCTATGAGAAACAAATGGGGTGTTTGTTCCTGCATGGTGAGCTTACTCTCCCATTTCCACTCCCCTCCTCATTGTCCATTTCCCTCATCCCTTCTCACAATCTGGGAACCAAACAGTCCTTAAAATGAAGCATTGAGAATGAAACATGGGAAAAGCTATGCTCCGGAACCATGAGAAATACAATAAACACGAGGTTACGCATGATACAATATAATTGGTTACACAGGCTATACATCGCACCCCAAAAGTTAAATAAATGGGACCCAACAGTATCAGACAGATGTTTTCGCTGTAAAAAGGAAACGGGAACAACAATACATGCAATTTGGACATGTGAGAAAGTGGAAAAATTTTGGGAAGATCTAAACCAGATATTAAATAAAATCACAAAAAGCAATATACCAAAAAACCCAGAGATCTTCCTTCTAAGTAATATAAGAAATAAAGAATTTGAACTCGATTTGGATCGAGCACAGAAAAGATTTAGCCCTAGCTGTAGCAAAAAAATGTATTATGTCAACCTGGAAATTAGAAGACAACTTGAGAATACAACAATGGTACATAGAAATAAATAAATGTATTCCATTAGAAAAAATTACATATAATTTAAGAAATAACATCACAATATTCGAACAAATATGGGAACCATACATGAAATACAATCGAGAAATCCTACCATGAACCTCCACCACCTAAAATGACAGAAGGAGAAGAGAACAAAATGAACTGACTCAGTATATAAAAGTAAAAGATAAAAATTTCTTGTTTATTTTATTAAGTGACAACATTGTTTAACGGATTTAATGTATCTTATAGATTGAACTTTGAATAAATGGGAAGGGGGGAGAGGGAGGGAGGGAAGGGAGGGGGGAAAAAGGGGAGAAAATTACACTATATATTCAAGAGAAAAATGTCTGTATGTATTTTGGTCAATATGGTTTATTGTGTAAAAAATAAAAAATATTTTTTTTTTTAAATGAAGCATTGATTCAAATGTTTTCTTGTAATTTGGTGTCATGTATTCACTGCTCATAAATATTGGGGCAACCAAGCCAGGTTGCATGAAATCTGAATACAACAATTTCAGAAAACCCACCTTTCCATTTGAACACCTGTAATGCAATCTCTATTTATCACTCTTGACAGTTGCTACCTGCCCTGTGCGTCATTTCCAGCATTTGCTTTTATTTCAGATTTCAGCTGCTCACAGGCCTGGTACACTTTTCTATCTCTCTCTCTCTCTCTCTCTCTCTCTCTCTCTCTCTCTATCTCTCTCTCCTTTCTCCTCATTCAGCTGCTTCATTTTACAGCTCCTCGACTGATAAACTTTCACCATTCTCTGAAATACGCAAACATGCAGGAGAAATTCAGCAGGTCATGCAGAATTCTTTGCAAGTAAAGGGTTACCAATATGTTGGGCCTGGGCCCTTCATTCCCTTTACTTCCGATGGATGCTGCATGACTTGTTGAGATTCTCCAGCAGTGTATTGGACTAGACTCCAGCAACTGCAGACTTTCTTGTTAACTTCTCCACTCTCTCTGCTGATATGACCACCTTTTGTATTCAAACTCTCTTTTACCACAGTTGCACAGCATAGAAACAGGTCCTTTGGTCTGCCAAGCCCTGCTGGTCATCAGGTTCTCACACTAATCTCACATGATTCTTCTCATGTCATCAACACCTCCAAGACTTACCTACCCACCTCATAATCAGGGCAAGTTACAGGGCAGTCCCTGAAGCCACAGCTATATATACTTTGCTACTGTACTCCTTCTAACATCAACCAGCTCTGACGAATCTCTCCCATTTTCTTAAAACTTGTTAAAACTAAAGATGAGGTGCTGAAAAATACTATAAACAGATATTTATCAAAATGTATCAAAATACAGAAGGTTCAACCCCACTTCTATCTCATCATGGTATCTCTTAGTCTCCTTTCATTGGTATGTTCCAAGTTCTACAACTTAAAACATTTCTAATATTTCTTGAATGATTTGTCGAGTTAAGGTATTGTATTCAGTGGATGTGTAGGGAGAGAATGTTGTCTGATTTAAATAAATTCACCTGTTCTTTTCTGGTTCTATTTTAGATTCAATGAAAAGATGTGCATCTAACTGAACAAGGTGGAAATCAGTCATTCAGTTTAGACTCTTGAAAACATTAAGGATTCATCATTTCTTTCTGAAAACTCTTTCCCTGGCTGTTTGAACTAGTAAATGTATACAGAAGTTTTATAGCTGATCTAACCTACAACAAGAACAGAACAAATCTGTTCAGAAATTCATCTACAGTCAGCAACAATGAACATAATATGTTGCAGCAACTCTGCAACACACTCTGCCTTGGACATGAGTACTATTGGCGTTAAATGAAAGAATTTTGGAGGCATATTACAGCGGGTGGAAGTGACTGTGGGAAGCAGGTAGTGCTGCTGATCACAGCTCCAGCAAGTTGGGTTCAATCCCGACCTCTGATCTTGCTGATTCACCTTGCATTCACATATTTCCCCTTGGTGCTCTGGAAGGAGTTGAGAAGCATGAGGGGGGCCAATAGATTACAGTGATATAAGTGGGGGAATGTGATTGATGAGATTCCCTGAAAGCCAGCATGGAAATGAAGGGCTAAATGGTCTCTTTATCATAAACAAATATGAAAAATGGGATGTATTTCAATGAACAAAGATAATTTTGGATAATTGAGTCAGTTGTGGTGTTCCACAGAAAAAGGAACATACTCCAGATTTAGTGACAGGTCATGTTGGGTTGTATTTACACCCAAACTCCTCTTGATATCTGAAGATGCAGTGATAACCTGGGGTGCAGTGCTGCTGGAGCCCAATGGAGCACTGAGGCACCTCGAGAAGCCACTCCGGCAATTAAAGGGGCCGCTTCACTTCCCCCCCCCCACCCCACCCTCTATGCTGAGCATAATCTGGACATTCAAGGAACCTGTTTCTTCCATGACCAGTACACTCATCCTCGACCTACCGTTCGCTGTCAATTATACAACATCAAATACAACATGGCAGCCACCGTGGCCAGGTCTTGTGAGGCCTTGTTGCCATTTTTGGTGAGCTCCAACTCCTGAAAAAATAGCACTGCACCCCTGGTGATAATAGAGCTGCATGTGGTCCATATTGAGACACCATACTTTTGAGTCCAGAATGAGTGCAATGTTGATTACTGCTTTCCTTGGGAAGACACAATGAACTTGAAAGAAAGAGAAGAACATGGCTTTGACATGGACTCAGTAACATACATTTACCTGTTATAACCACTTCATATCAGATTCAAGATCAGGAGCAAGATTGTTTTATTGACATGTACACAAAATTTGCTTTCCTTTGTTTGCCATGTAAGGCACACAAAGAGATACCAATAGCTTGTTACCATGGTTATGTTTTTCCCTGGAATTCAATTTTCCTTTTGATTACCAAGTGGAGCATCACAGACAACTTTCACATATTCCATCACCCTCTGTATCTTCACAATACACTTCAAGATATATATATTGGTTAGTATCCCTATCTCAAGGTTAGGTTCTTTTGACTCTTAGGAACTGATCCCAGGGTGCAAAGGCACTCTGGAACTGTAGGGAAATACAGGTTGTTATAGAAACTAAAAACATTCAAGCATATTTCTACCACCATAACATTTCCCAGCTCTACCACTTCTCCAGTCCATCACTGCTATAAACTGATCCAATCCTTCATTCCCTCCCACTTTGACCACTGATGTCAATTCCTGGCCAGACTCCTTCACCCTGCTCTCAGGGGAAAAAAAAATGAGGCCTTCCAAAACTCTACTGGCCCTGTCGCAACTTCCACTGAATTCCATCCACCCATCACCTCTGACACCTCTGGTACTTCCTCAGTTTTAAAGCTTGCATCCTGATCACAAATTTCTCCATGATCTCACTCCATTCTTTCTCACTAAATCTCTCTAATCTTGAAACATGCTCAGATCACTGTGCTCCCCTGTGTCCTGCCTCTGTTTCACTCTACTATTAGCAAGCGTGCCTTCAGCTACCCAACACCATGGTTTTGGAATCCACTTCCTAAACTTCATTACTGGCATTAAGCAGCTCCTCAAAACTTACCTCTCACACAATTGTTTTTGTGAAACAATTGGGTACATCTTTTCCTCAATTAGGATGCTATAACCATGCAAAACATGGTTACTGCTGTCAGTTCAATGAAAGTGAATGTCAGTCGCAAAGCAAATGGTCAATTGTTGCCATTATTTCACAATATGTATCCTTGCCACATCCTGCTTTAAATGGATTCAAGATGAAGATCATAATGAACCATTTTGTAAACTGAAGGAAGACATAGAAAATTTCCGGTTGACATTTTTCTTTGATTTATACTGATTCTATGCTAAACTGCTGTAACAATTACTTCGATTTATGGCTTACAGTTGTAAAAATATTAAGGCAATCTAACATACTGCATTCTGCTCTAAGTTCCAAATGTTATGGAACATGTCCTTATAATAAATGGTCCTGCTCCTGGATTGATATCAGTTTAAGGTTCAAACCAAATGAGAGGAATAAACATGGGAGGGACACCTTCAAACTGTCATGGAACCTGGGCCTTCTGTGAGAAGCATCACACTCCCTGATCAAGTTGACCCTTAAATCCCTCTCCAAATTACAAACTGAAGAGCCAGCACCTATCTGTGAGAATGTTAGATTTTGTAACTGGATGGATTGAGATGCTTGGCCTGTATTCATTGGAATTTAGGAGAATGTGGTCAGATCTAATTGAAATATTTTGAATGTTGAAAGGTGTGGACAGAGTAGATATTGAAAAGTTGCTTCCCATGATGGGAGGGTCTAGGACTTCAGGATTGAAGGCCATCCACTTAGAACAGAGATGCAGAGAAATTTCTTTAGCCAGCGGGTGGTGATTTTTTAATTTGTTGCCACAGGTGGTTATGAAGGCCAGGCCATTGGGTGTATTTAAGGCAGAGATTGATAGATGCTTGATTTCAAAAGTATCAAAAGTTTATAGGGAGAAAGCCAGGCAGTAGAGCTGAGTGGGAAAATGGATTAGTTCATGATTGAATGGCAGGGTAGACTTGATGGGCTGAATGACTTACTTCTGCTCCTATGTCTTATGGTTTAAAAGCAAAGGCTCTTTATCACTCAAACTTAGAAAACCAAATGAGAGGTTAAACTGCAGAGATCCATCTGCATGTTACCAGGGCTCCCAGCACGAGGTGAGGAGGAAAGATTCCACTGGACATGTATTCTGCAGAATGTCAATGCCTAAAATCATGGTCATGAGGTAGTGAATTCAATATATCAGTAACCATTAGAAACTTGAGTGGTTTGGAAAATTAGACATAGACACAGAATTTTAAAATGAGAATCTAAAATTTTCAAACTCAGAGTTTGGAAAGGTGGGAAACTGCCAAAAGGGCCGTGAGATTTTGATTAATTAATTCTACATTGGAGATCAATGATGTTGCATTTGCTAAGAGTGTAAAGGGTGTGGAGTTGGTTGGCAGATCAGCCACATGCCCCATGTAGCAGTAAACCTGCAGTTCCAGCTAGGGAATGATAGGTTACCCATACAAATGAGACCCCAGGACATAAACCTTTCAGGCAATGCTTGAATTGTGTCTCACTTACTTAATTACCCATCTATTGAGCCAGGCTGAAAGTAATTACATTAAATGTAGTATTGTTAATGCAATGGGATGGATTGTCCACGATCCAACTAAAGATGAGAGACAAAGAATAGCTGAAATGCAGGTATCAAGAAAATAGTCTTCTGGTGGAACATGGTGAGCAACATCCATGGAGGCAAAGTCGGTCGGTGTTTCAGGTGGAGACCTTCATTTGGGACTGAGAGTCTAGATGGAAAAAAACAAAATTAAAATAGATGAGAGGGAAAGATGAGACAGGATCTGGCAGATGATAGGTGGAGCCTGATGAGATGATTTGCAGATGGAGACAGATGGAGAAAGGGGAGGGAATTGTGGATGGTGGATGATAGGTAGGCAGGCAGATAAGAAAAGAGAAAGAGGGCAAATTATGCCAGATGGGGAAAGGGAGAGGGGAAGCAGTGATAAAGGCTGGAAAATGATGAGGAAACACAACATTGCAGATGCAGAAAATGAAAAGGGAAGGATGATGGGCAGATGGAAGCATTTTTGGGCAAGGAGACACAAGAGGCATTCAAACCTCTAGATCTGATGAAAGACCATTAACTAGAAACAATAGCTGTCTTTCTCTGTTCACAGATCCTACTGAGTATTTTCAAGATCTTCTGCTTTTAATTCAAAACTCGATTGAAATTATACAGTGAGAAATTACAACATTATTGCTTTATTTCATTAGGTTCCAGAAAAGTAATCTGTAACTCTAGTCACCCAAAGCTTGACACAACATGACCCAATTGAGGCATATATTAAATAACAAGCTTAATTAATAATAAAAAATTAAAGTTACTTTTTCCCAAATGAAAACTAAATACAAACCCAGAGTCATCTGGCAGTTTCACATAATAACTTAATATTTTCTAGTTATAATCACGCGCTCCATTGCAAGCAATTACCTGAGAGTTTGTGTATTAATGGAAGCTAATGTTCATTTAAAAATCATTCTGAACCCACAGTAATGGTATGTGGGCTATATGCAGTGGTAATTATACCATTGGAAATACTTCACTAAATTTGCACAGCAATTCAGTTTAGTCTCAACCATTTTAGCCTTTATTTCTTTATTTTTTTTTCCATATTGAGCACAAACAATATTTTTTTAGATGAGGAGGGGTTTTGGACAATTGGTCTGGACTTCTTTGGTGTTTTGTCAGTCTCTAGAGCCATCTAGGGGAATGTTCTACAGCACCATCAGTTGGAACTGTGACAGACTTTCAAGGATTAATTTGAAAAGCTTACTTTAAATCCTAGATTTGACTCCCTTTCTCATGCCATGAATGTTACTGTCTTAACCTTCTCACCCACATCACCAAATCTCTATGTCTTCTCTGCTCCCACCCTTTCTCTACAACTTTATATGTATTCTTTATTACCTTTTATATTTATTATCTGTTTTTGTTCTTCGTGCTGTTATGTGTTCATGAAACTTAAAGTGCCGATAGTTAAAATTTAAATTTTATTTACAACATAGAAGAAGCGGATTCTGGCCATTTAAACCAGTGCCACCGTATTACACCCAAGTTAACCTACAGCCCTGTACGTTTTGGAGAGTGGGAGGAAACTGGAGAACCTGGAAAAAAACCATGCAGACATGGGAGAATGTACAAACTCGATTCAGATTTGACCACAGGTCACTGGCGCTGCAATAGCATCACGTTAACTGCTAAGCCAGTGGTTCTCAACCTTTTTCTTTCCACTCACAGACCACTTTAAGTAATCCCTATGCCATTGGTGCTCTGTGATTGGAAAGGGATTACTTAAGATGGTCTGTGAGTAGGAAGGGAAGGGTGAAAATCACTGCTCTAGACCCAATTGTTACTGAAATATTTTGCTTGAGAAAATTTGTCATTGGCCCATTTCCTTTGGAGTTAGGAAACTGTGCACATAACAAGTCAATTAAGTTCAATTAAAATGGAGGTTTTCAAACTTTTTTTAACCCACATACCACCTTACTAATCACAGAGCACCTATGGCATAGGGAATACTTAAAGTGGTATGTGAGTGGAAAGAAAAAAGTTGAGAATAACTATGCTAAGCTAACCAAGCTTTACTAAACTGAGAAGCTGCAGTTAGAGTTACAGTTACAGTTAGGCTTCCATTGCATTTGTACACTGTGAATATGTGAAATATTCATTCATTTCTAACTTTACACATTTCTGGTGAAAATCAGTGTCCAGAAAGTTAATTCTCCTCCAGATGCTTCCTGACCTGCTGACAATTTTGATGGATTTAAGTTTTTAATTTCAGATTTCCAGTGCCTGCAGTGTTTTGACTTTGTTGCTCCTCTGGGAGGACGGGACAATCCCTGTCATTCTTCTGACCAGCATTTGATTGCTGCTGTTTGTGGGAGCTTGCTGCATACAAATGGGCTCTGCTACTGTTCTTGATGACTCGACTTCACATGCAATTCACTCATACTGTGCGTTGAAAGTGTTATAGAAATGAAATGATTTCTTTGCTTCTGAATCTTCCGCTGAAGGTGATTTATTACTGCTGCATCGTGCACCATTCTTCTGAACAATGCACAGACAGTGTTGCTTTTTGATATTCAGAACATTTTTGTCAAAGGACAGCAACTTTCCATTTGTTTTCAGGCCAAAATCTTGTTTCTCTCAGGCAGCAGAGGAAGACAGTAATTGACAACAGTTCCAAACTCATGGGAAAGTTGATCTTTTGCACTGATCTATCCAGCCTTTATACACAATATATTCAACGATTTTCATTACAAATTTGTATGTCAAGATTTACAAAGAAAATTCCAGATTTAAATGTCTAAATGTGATCGCACTTTCCATTCAGCAGTGGTGCTGTAAACAGTCATATCTTTAGGAGATCAGAGGTGGAGAAGAGCAAATTTAAATTCCTGGGAGACACTATCTCTCAGAGGAGCTTTCCTGAATCCAACACATTGATGTCATCGTGAAGAGTGCATGTCAGTGCCTCTACTTTCTCAGGAATTTGTGGAGGTTTGGTATGACATCGAAAAGCTTACCAAAACTCTACCAAGGGCTGAGCTTCTGCGTCGTGGCCTGGTGTGCGGGGACCTGTAAGTTCTGCAAAAATAGTGGACGCAGCCCAGGACATCACAGGCAACACCCTCCCCACCATCGAGAGCATCTACATGAAATGCTGCCGTCAGAGGGCAGAAGCAATCATCAAGATTCCACACCACCCAGCACACGCTCTGTTCTCGCTGCAGCCTTCAGGAAAGAAGTGTAAGTACCACAAGACTTGTATCACCAGATTCAGGAACAGTTGCTAACCCTCCACCATCAGACTCCTAAACAACATATTCAACCAAAGATTCATTTAAGGACTCTTACTTTGTACAGTATTTTTTATTGAATATTTATTTTCTGTATTGCAGTCAGTTTCTTTCCATTTCTTGGTTTACATTACTCTCTTTTTTATACATATCTTTTCTTGAGAACAATAAATTGGAACTTTTAACTTTGATTTACATTGCATATATTTTTTCCAGTGTATATATAGATAAATAAATATCGTGGCTTGGCTTTGCAAAAAAAGATTTAGGACGGATCCAAGCCATGGGCATGTCCTTTGAGCCAGCACAATAGATTTTTTTAGGTGGAGTGCAGTATGTGCAGTATTGGCCCCACCCTTTACACCCGTGGTTTATTTGCCATGGCCAAGCACGCTAGGACATGAGAGCCAGGTTGACAGGTCGTAGGTGTTACGTCAGAATGTCCTTCTCCTCTGTTTCAAATCAGAATTTTCCTAATCTTAGGCTGACTGCCAACCAAGGCTAACAAGCCCAGCCTGTCCATCCAGTTATATCACCAGATACTCGGTTATGCCATGATGTAGCAAACTCAGTGAAAATGGGGGACACCAATGAGAAAGTGTTGCTTCGGATGCAGTAAAGTAGGAGAGGCCATTTGAAGTAACCTCCTGCCTGGCAAGCCAGACAGTTGTCACTCAATGATCGTTACGGCAAGGTGATATATTACACGTGCACTTTCCCTAGGTGAGTGGGACATCAACCCCAGACCTCATCCACCACCCCCCAAAATGAATGTACTGAGAATATAAAAAGATAGCATGCAATGCTTAAAAATAGCATTTGTTCTCACTGGTCCAATTAATCTCACTTTCTCTACCTCCCATGAAGATTACATTTGGTCTTGACTCTTCACATATAATCTATAGGAAATCTAAGATTCAAAGGTCTCAAGGTTCCTTTATTGACATGTTATAATACATCAAAAAAATGTAATACACATGACATACTTCAATTTCTGCCTGCCTTAAGGCAGGCAAAGAGTCGCCATTAGTCTCACCCAGCACCCCTTACAGTAAGAGAGAAAAGCAAAAGAGTCCCTTCAGAGACACTGAGTGTCCGTGGATTTGCCTCCAGTGCTCCGACAGTCTGTGCAGCCACACAGAACCATGTTTGATCCATCAGCTACTCGAGCTTCAGATCCAAACCTCAGTGAAAATAAGATAATCAGGAATCCCTCAGAGTCCAAGGCCCTTCGGAAGTCCTTCTTGTCCCGACTGCAAGTCTCCAGCAGACTCTGTGGGTCCCTCAGCCACTGAGACCCTCCCTTGCTGGTCCGCCACCATGGTCACCATTCTGTAGGGTCATCTTCTCTGCTTCTCTTTCTCAACGGAGAATGTTCTCCCTGTTTCAGGTGCCCTGCACCATTCCACTGCTCACCGAAATCTACAATCTCTCATGGCCACTGACGAGCATAGGCCCTGTCATCTTGGGCACAGACCCATTGTTGCAGGATTTTTTTTTAAATCACCGTTAGCTCCTTTAATAGGCTGTTTAAAGCCTGTACTGAGCTGACAGCATCAAGATCAAGTGCAGTGCACCAAAGTGCTGGAGAAACTCAGCATATCAAACAGCATCTATAGAAAGCAACGGGTAATCAACATTTTGGGCCTGGGCTCTTCATCAGTAAATTAAGGGAAAATGTTATATTTGCACCAAACAAATAACTTGCTGGAGGAACTCAATAGGTCTGGCAGCATCTGTGGAGGAAAATGAAGAGTCAATGTTTCGGGTCGAGACCTTTGCACTGTCCGTAGTGGTCATCATCATTCTGATGTACATCTGAGCCTGCAGACTGACATTAATTTCACCAAGGGAGTTTGCCAAGCTCTGTTCCCTGTCCATCGTTGCACCAACTACAATGTTCTCTGGGAGAGTACCAGGACCACAGCTCATGGCTACCAAATAAAAAAACTTCTGAGCTAATTATTCACTCTTTTTCCAGTCTTCTTCAAAAAACAAACATACCTACACATCACCTTTTACTTTTGAATTCGCTGTCCAAATATTACCTAATCAATATTCACACTCGATTTTCTTTCTCTTAATGGGTATTTGAAGATTGGGAGGAACCTACCTGTCTCTACAGTTTCATTTCAGTTTGGCCTCAATCCTTGACAAGACAGTAATCTCCAGTCCAGGCCTTTATCACCCTAAAAATCTTCAAAATCAAAATGCCTGGATCAAAATCAGATTTTTTTGAAATATGTTGGTTTAATTTTGTTTTTAAAAAATACCTTAGACTTCCAAATATGACAAACAAAATGCAATACACAGATGGCTCAGGCCCAAAACACTGGTTACCTTTCACTTCCTATCCATGCTGCTTGATCTGTTCAGTTTCATTTTTTGTGTATTGCATTCAACTTGAGCGTCTGTAGACTTTCCTGTTTAACTCCAAACAAAATGCAAGTCAAAAAGTAGTTCTGGAGAATTATTTGGGAGCTGTGGTTAGAAATCATAATCAAAAGATAATTTATTCTCAGTGACATGTGGCACAAAGATTGAAAACTTCCACTACGTGTCAGTCAGTGCTATTTTTAGGTATTTGCTCAGTTTTCAGTGTCTGATGTAACACGTTTAATAATGCATATGAAAGAAATATCACTGAACTCTGTGAGTCTGAAATCAGAATCTAAGAAGGAAAATGATAGCAAACAAACTAGAATTTAGTTCCCACTGTCCTTTGTCATTCACTTCTTGTATCTCTCCTCTCAACATTCTTCCCTCTCCCAAAACCTTTCCCTTCTCAGTCATTCTCATCCTCATAAGCATTTTGCTGAAATATTAATCATCCAAACTTGGCTTCTTGCTTATTCAAGAATTTAATTGTTCCACATTCTAAAATTGCTTCCCTCAACTTTTTCAACTCTCTTTCCTTCTAAAAATGCTCCATAAAGTTGACATCAATTAGATTTTTCTCATCTGATAGCACTTCATTATGAACTGTCTTTGATAATTTCATGTGAAAGATCCACAATATTTTACTCCATTAATTATATAAAAGCACATTCTTTTTGCTTATATTGTTTCATTAAACCTTCAAATGGGAAATTGTTACGATTGTTGAAGATCTGGTTCTTTTCATCCTTCTCTCAACTGAATGGAGAATTGAAAGGGAAGACCTCATGCTGCAAAGGTCATGACTGGGCTAGAAAACTAGGAATTTAACTAAAATAAATTATAATGTGCATCAATGTGGAGTACAAGAGTAAACTTGCAAGTGCGACGATCAGATAATAAGAGCTTCTATGAAATGAAAAGGAATATCAAAAGAAAAATGTGAAGAACATGACTGAGCAATTAATAATGGTGAAAAGAGAAAAGGCAGAAATCCCCAAATAATTATTTTGGAATAGTCATTACATAGAAGACCTAAAATCATCCCAATTATAAAAGATAAAATCCAGGACCACAGGAACTTAAACAAGTTATCTAACAAGTGAAAAACTATGCAGCAAACAAATGGGGCTAAATTCCGTCAAGTCCCCAGGGATGGTAGCTACATCCTGGGTTGCTAAAGTATGTGGTTGGAGAGAAAGTACATGTGTTGGCTGTAATCTACCAAAATAGATTAGCTTGAACAGGTTAGGACTTTATTCCCTAGAGCGTAGAAGAATTAGGGGAAATTTAATAGGCGTATACAAAATTATAATGGGTACAGATTGAGTAAATGCAAGTAGATTTTTCCACTAAGGTTAGGTGAGATACCACCAGAGGACATGGGTTAAGGGTGAAAGGGGAGAAGTTTAGGGGGAACATTTGGGAGGGGGGAATTTCTTCACTCCAAAAGTGGTGGAAGTATGGAATGAGCTGCCAAATGAAGTGGTGAATGTGTGCTCAATTTTAAGATTTAAGAAAAATTTGGACAGGTCCATGGATGGGATATGGATTGGGTGCAGGTCAGTGCAACTAGATAGAATAATAGTTTCCCACAGACTAGAAAGGCTGAATGGCCTGTGTTCTATGCTGTATTGTTCTATGGTTCTCTAACTGGGTTCTGGAGAAGTGCAAGAGGATTGGAAAAACAATAAATTCATCCAAGCACCTACCAAGAAAAGGCAGTTAACCTAACACAAGTCAATAGGGGAAAGTTTGAATCCATTGTAAAGAAAATAACAAGACAATCAGGCAGAGTTAATAAGGATTTATAAAGTAAATTTGTGATTGTTATAGTATTTTAACCATTTAGAAACAGGGTGGATAAAGAGCAACCAGTATCTGCAGTGTATTTGAAGAAGGCATCCAATACTTGACTGATCAAGAGATGAAGGGATATCGAATTAATTCAGACAAGTAGGATTAATATAGGTCAACATGATGGACAACATAGACTCAGTGGCTATGCTGTACAATCCTTTGACTCTAAAGAGATACAGAAAAATTACAACTCAAGAACACACAGTAATATTGACATGGATATTAGAGTGTCTAACCAACAGAAAACAGAATACTATATCAGGATAAATGGACCAAGCTGGAATAGAAATAAGCTACTGGGGAAATGCCACGGGGATCATTGTTGTGAACTCAACTGTTTATGGTCAATATTAATAACTTGGATTAAGGGACCAGACAGACCCTCTCACAGCACTGAGGAAGCCATTGTTCAGATAAAATGTTGAACAGAGGTCTGACTTAATTTCTCAAATAGAGACTCTATGGCATGCTATCTCAAGAGTTTCTCCCTACTCCTTCAGCACTTCTCAGGAATTCTGGTCAATAATAAACCCTCAATAGGTGGGAATCAGATTTGGATATAGAAATTGATCCAATTTGCTGGTCCAAATTATTTTGGAATGGCACGTTTAACATGATTAATGTAACATATCAGCTGTACCGTACTCCACAAAAATTACATAAATTGAAATCAGAAATATCAGACCAATGTTTTCGATGTGGTCAAGAAATAGGTACTTTCTTGCATGCAACCTGGTCATGCTCTAAATGAGCCCTTTCTGGAAGATTCGTGTAATCTACCGGAAAAAAAAGACCCTCGGGCATCTGAAACTTTATTTTTTTGGGGGGGGGGGAATTTAGAAGGCATAATACCTAAAATGAGGGGGTCAAAATATGAGTTAAAATACATAAAGCTCACTTTAGCAATGACCAGGAAATGCATAGCAATTACTTGGAAATCTAATTCCCAACTAAGTTTAGACCACTGGAAGATAAAAATGCATAGCTGTGTTCCCATGGAAAAAACAGGCATGATGTATTTTTCAGAATATGGAATTCATACCTAAGGTGCATCAGGGTAAATCTTTAACAATTCTCCCCTCCTGTTTCTTCCCCCCCCCCCCCCCCCAGTGCTCGCAGCCCCGAGAGAGTGGGGTTTATCCTAGGTGAAGCCAATCTTTTCTTTTTCTTATTCTTTCTCTTTCCTTTTTTTTCTTCTTGTTTCTTTGGGTGGGGAGAGGATTCCTCTTATTTTGTTCTTTTTTCTCTCTATTATCTTTTTCTCCCTTTGGTTCAACATGGACATTGAATTTGCATTTTTGTAGTATTATTGTAATTTTATTTTCTTTATAATAATTCAATCAGATGTTGATTATTTTCTTCTTTTCTCACTTTAATATCAACATGGAGATCGATATTTGTATTTTTTTAATATTATGGATATTAATGTTTTTCTTTTTGATTATTCTTTGTTTTGACTCCATGTTGATTGAAAATTCACAAAATTTTTTTTTAAATCCCTCAATCATAAAAACTGATCAGTGAGTCATTATTGCATAGTTAATTGTAGAACAGTGCACTGGTTCTAGCATCTCCTTTACTTTTAGTGAAAAGTTTCTAACTGGCTAAAAATTAGGCTTGGATTGTGAATAAGGCAAGAGACATAGAGTTCTTTTTCATTTCATTGCATTAAACCCTTTTTCATTCTGCAAATTTTCTTTCCATAGATGTATAAATTGCACATTAAAAATATAAACACACATTTACTGGAAAGTTGATCCAAACCTGTTGATTTCAGACATTCTGCCAATATTTGTTCTTATGTGCATGAATTGGAATGCCCATGCCAGAATTCATAATTGACAATTTGGTAATATAGTACCAACATCAAATGGGCTGAATAAATTAATGATAAATGTATATTGCAGTGAAATTATTATTCCAATGTTTGACTACAAATCCTCCTTACAGCTGTATAATTTTCCTGTTGATTACCATTTACAGACTTCACAGGTAGCACGCTTCAGTAGACAAGGCATTCTGTCTAACAGCCGGTATTTTAATCAATGGTGATGTATAACCATGACATGATGTCACGGTATTTAGCCAACCATGAAATGATGGCAGAATTGGCCATCAAAGCTGCCGGAAGATAAAGTGAAAATCATTTTTTCTAATGACTGATTGTCAAACATCTCTGCAATCAGTTTCAGGGAATGGGAATTGCTGCAGGGAGAGAAAAAATCAAACCATGGCAAACACAAAATTACATAATACTGGACCAGGAAGGAGACTGTGGGAGTAAAATGAAGGAGTTTGTACTCCCTGTGAAGTTCTCCTCTTCAGCAGGAAGAATAGAAAAGCAGAATATACATGCTTACATACATGCATAAGCAAGAAATGAGGAAGAAAACTGGAATGTTGGACATGATTGCAAGGAATATAGCATACAAAGCAGGAATTCCTTCTCTCATTCCAAAGAGTGATGGCCAAAGTACACCTGGAGTGCAGCAGGTTTTGGTATCCTGGTAGAATGAGGAACTTCCTAGCTTTTCAGACAGTGTAGTTCACTGAGTGGATTCCTTCAATTAAGGAGTTTATTTTGAGGAAAGGTATTCCAGGTATCCACAACTCTCTATGAGAATATTTTTAAAAACTTACCTCTGATGTCTCCCCTAAACTTCCCTCCCTTCACTTTGTACTCATGTCCTCTGATGTTTGCTATTTCCTGCCCTGGAAAACAGGCACTGACTATTACACAAGTACAATGTACAGATGCAGCAAAATTCCTAGTTCCTGCAGCCACGCAGGTATGTAATGTACACCAACTATAATCATATACATTAAGTTACCACAGTAAGTAAGTTAGCCCTTAACTCATTGGAATTTAGAAGGATGCAAAGTAATTTATTGACACAGAGGAGGATTGACAGGTTAAAGCTGAAATGGATATTTCCTCTCATAAGAGAATCTGAAACTAGGGGCTTACTTTCAGAATGAGGATTTGCCTGTTTAATATGGAGACAGAATTCACTGCCCAAGACCTATGAGGCAAAATCATTAAGTATGTTCAAGGTCAAGATCAATAAATGTTTGGACTGCAGAGAAATTGAGAGTTGGTGGGATCATACATGAAATGGGGTGAAGATTGAATCAGCCATGATCTTTCCAGATGACAGAGCAGGTTCGAAGACCCGTATGGCTATTCTGATTTGCCATGTTCTTCTGTACAATACTCTTCACCACTGTTTGCTAATTCAGGAACACCATTTATCCCTTCACATCATTTTTCAGGGTTTATATTCAAGTGTCATCCACATTTATTCCATCTTTGCATTTATGTGGGCAAAACAAATTATTTCACACATCATTATTTCTGTGGAAGACCTGCTATTGATCAAATTAAATGAAGGAAAAGACACCACATTGATAATGATTTCAGTGCTTCAAATAGATTATTTATCCTCGTATCTGATATTCAGGGGCCTGCTATTGATCAGTTTCAATAAGTGGCATTCATATTATTTAGTTGCATTAGGATACTTTCTGTAGCTTAACCTGACATTGCTATAAAATATCCTACTATTTCTGACCACAACTCGCTCTACCAGTTATAATGACCGTAAGCGCTGCTGAAGATCCAGCTGCGCTGGATGGGTCACGTCTCCAGAATGGAGGACCATCGCCTTCCCAAGATCGTACTATATGGCGAGCTCTCCACTGGCCACCGTGACAGAGGTGCACCAAAGAAAAGGTACAAGGACTGCCTAAAGAAATCTCTTGGTGCCTGCCACATTGACCACCGCCAGTGGGCTGATAACGCCTCAAACCGTGCATCTTGGCGCCTCACAGTTTGGCGGGCAGCAGCCTCCTTTGAAGAAGACCGCAGAGCCCACCTCACTGACAAAAGGCAAAGGAGGAAAAACCCAACACCCAACCCCAACCAACCAATTTTCCCTTGCAACCGCTGCAATCGTGTCTGCCTGTCCCGCATCGGACTGGTCAGCCACAAACGAGCCTGCAGCTGACGTGGACTTTTTACCCCCTCCATAAATCTTCGTCCGCGAAGCCAAGCCAAAGAAAGAAAGAAGCGCTTTTACAAAAAGAATATCTGTTTGTGTTTACTTTTATTATTTGCCTTGTCAATCAAGAATAATATTATGCAGAAGGATAATCAATTAGCCTGAAAAAAATAATATTTAGCTCAGGATTGGGCACATTGTCTATATGATTTTCTAAATGAAATCCTTCCCAACAAGGAACAATGTCAAAAAAGCACCAACATTTCTAGTCAGCTCTGGTGTGCCAAAATCTCAGGTGCAGAACCAAGATGTTGAGCCAAGAAATTATAGATGATAGAGAATTCGAGGATGGTGGTACCCCTAAGTATAACACATGGTTGGGCAGAGCATTTATCTGAAAATAATTGGAGCTTGGAAGAAAGTTTAATTATGAGCAACTTTATCCTTCATGTTGATTGGACAAATAAAGTAGTCTTGCAGATGAGTTGGTAGAGTGGATTTGGACAGTCTCTTTAAAGGAACAAGTTACTTTAAATCCCCAATGTACCTTGATTTGCACAACAGATAATCACCTCCATTGGCCTGTGGGCATGGTTGCAGATAAATTTAAAAGTGAGAGAAATTGTATCCGACAATCCTTTAAACATACATTCTGTAATCAGCTTCCCTGTCCATTTTTGTTCATCCTGAATTAACTCTGACCTGCTCTCTCAATACAGTCTGTGTGACTGCAGTGACTGTGGCAATGCTGAAGGTAAATCCATGGACATTCAGTGACTCTGAGGGGACTCTCTTTTGATTGTAAAGGGCCCCAGGCAATTCTGCTGATGGTGAATCTTTGTCTGCCTTACCGTGGAGTATTACCGTGTGTAATATCGCATTTTCCATTTTATTACATGCCAATAGAAGAATCTTGAATGTTGAATCATTTATACCTTTGGCTTCTTACACTGCTTACAGATCTCTCTATGTATTTTCACCCAAACTTGTTGTTCAAAGCCTTTGCCACTGCTATCTGGTATCTGCTTGGGAGTGGAACCAGACCCATTAGTTCAAGTTCTTCCTGTGCAGGGAAAAGAAATCTGTCTTCCTCCCATCATCCTTTTATCATGCGTTGGTTGTTTCATCTCCAGAGATCACTCCTTTTAAAGTCCTGGCTTCTAATTTAATTGCTAATTCCTGACAGAACCTCATCAGGGCAGGAGTCATGTCTTTGATTAGGGTGCATAACTCAACATGAACCAAAGTTGACCAAAAGAGAAGAGTAAAATTCCTTTTCCAAGGTGCAGTAGGCTGTAAGCTGGAAAGAAAATCCTGAAATATTTTTTGATGCTAAAATAAGCTTTTCTTTTGGACCTCTACCATGTGACGATGATGCAAGAGTAACAAGTAATTGAATAAATAACAAGATGCTTTGATGCAGCTAAGACTGTCCACAGGAAGTTTTTGCATGTGTACATATCAGAGGGAAATTCATTAACAAGTTTTAGAGACTCAATCATACGCCATCAAAGTATCTTTGTTGTGGCAATGATTGGATATCTAGCATTCCAATATTGAGCAAACAGGTCAAAGATGGTACTATCAGAAGAGAAGTCTGTGTCAATCAAATTGTCACTGGTGTGGTTTTTGAATAATAAGTGGAGAGACTTGCATGAACCTATAGATAGAGCATCCCAAGTGGTTGCCTTGTAAGTCCCAAAACATCAAGAATTAAAGAATAAGTAACACTTAGAGTTAAAAAAAAAGCTTGTGGGGGAACTACACATCAGATCAAACATGTGAGATAGAAATATATCAAGAGCACTGTTAAAGCTGTGGAAGGTACAGCATATAGGGTTCCCATTGGAATACATCCTTTTGCATTTCATTTTGTTATTCAATGCTGGGTTGTAATATTTGCTGCATTTTTATTACTTTGTGATATTTGTTAAGTTTTTAATCCCCACCCAGACAGGAAATACCTACCGGCACAAAGGAAAAATACTGCAGATGCCAGAAATCTGGAATAAAAACAGAAAATAGTGGAAATTTTCAAAGATGAGGCAGTATCTGTGGAGAGAAAGATGTAACTTTTCAGGATGTCAACTCTGTTAAATCTTATGGCAATCATTATTTTGAATGAATGATGTGTTGGTGCTATCTCCTCAATGTGAAACATTATATTTATATTTCCACAGATGCTGTCTTGTTTGCTGAATATTTCCAGCATTTCTTATTTTAGAACTATGAAATCCACTGCCACCAACACATTCCTGTTCTGACCTACTTGAAATACCAGTTCCTACACTAAGCTGCTGCCTAATACAGGGTGTTGTTTCTTAATGTTTTCACCTTATCTGTATGGGGAGAAAGGACATTGTACCTGGGGTACAATCTTCACTTTCGTACCCTCCCCATTCTGATCCAGGGTTGCCCTATGTTTTTGCAACTCCGAATCTAAATATATTTTATTTAAAGTTTTATCAACATGTAATCATAACAAAATACAAAATATGATAATCAAATATTTACATCAGATCCATTAAACATTATGGTATAAACCCCCAATCCCCCAACACCTTCCCCAACAATAAATCCCCAAGTAAAGAAAAGAAAGAAGTATGTGAAAAGAAGAAAGAAGCATGAAAATAAAGGAAATAAAGAAACAAAAGGAAGTGAGAAGACAGACCTGATTGCCAAGACGCCATCCAAAACATGTTTCTAATCATTTATATTTTAATTCTTCCAAGGAGGTATACGAGATTCTTGAAGTTTAGGGAAAATATCTATTTATACCTGCAATTTGTAAATATGGGCACCAACTTTTCAAAAATACATCATATTTATTTCCTAAATTATAAGTAATATCTCAAGGGGAATGCAACTATGCATTTCTGCATTCCATCGCTCCATAGCCAGATGAGAGTCCAATTTCCAAGTTACTGCTACACATTTTCTTGCTACTGCTAATGCAATCTTTACAAATTCTTTTTGATATATAGTTAATTTCAATTTCAGTCTTATCCCTACAATATTACCGAATAAAAACACATTAGATTTTGTGAAATTTTAATTCCTATAACCTGCTCTAAAAAAAGTTTCCAAATTTATCCAAAAAGGTCTCACTTTAGGGCAGGACCAAGTAGAATGTAAAAAAAAAGTACCTTTCTCCTGGCCATATCTAAAACATTGATCAGATAAATCTGACTTCAATCTATTTAATTTCTGCGGCATAAGATATAACTGATGTAGAAAATTATATTGAACTAGTCTATTCCTAACATTTATTGTATTTGTTATACAATCTCAATATAGCTCCAACCAGTTTTGTTCACCAATATTAATATTTAAATATGTTTCCCATTTCTGTGTGGATCCTGCTTAGAAGTTTCCTTTTGCAATAAAGTGTACATGACTGAAGTAAATTTCTTTATGTGTCTATTATGAATCAACATCTCCACATCACTTCATTTCAGTAATAACATTATTGGACCCAATGTATCTCTCAAATGGTTGACCGTTTTGAGTTCTCGGCTGCACCATTTCATCAGATTTCATCAGATGCAAGGATCGACAATGAGATAGACAACAGACTCGCCAAGGCAAATAGCGCCTTTGGAAGACTACACAAAAGAGTCTGGAAAAACAACCAACTGAAAAACCTCACAAAGATAAGCTTATACAGAGCCGTTGTCATACCCACACTCCTGTTCGGCTCCGAATCATGGGTCCTCTACCGGCATCACCTACGGTTCCTAGAACGCTTCCACCAGCGTTGTCTCCGCTCCATCCTCAACATTCATTGGAGTGACTTCATCTCCAACATCGAAGTACTTGAGATGGCAGAGGCGGACAGCATCGAATCCACGCTGCTGAAGATCAAACTGAATGGAGGACCATCGCCTTCCCAAGATCGTGTTATATGGCAAGCTCTCCACTGGCCACCGTGACAGAGGTGCACCAAAGAAGAGGTACAAGGACTGCCTAAAGAAATCTCTTGGTGCCTGCCACATTGACCACCGCCAGTGGGCTGATATCGCCTCAAACCGTGCATCTTGGCGCCTCACAGTTCGGCGGGCAGCAACCTCCTTTGAAGAAGACCGCAGAGCCCACCTCACTGACAAAAGGCAAAGGAGGAAAAACCCAACACCCAACCCCAACCAACCAATTTTCCCCTGCAGCCGCTGCAAACGTGTCTGCCTGTCCCGCATCGGACTTGTCAGCCACAAACGAGCCTGCAGCTGACATGGACTTTTACCCTCTCCATAAATCTTCGTCCGCGAAGCCAAGCCAAAGAAAAAGAAGAAGAAGAAGAATCTCTCAAATCTGCTCTTAGTTGATAATAACAGGAGAAAGTGTACTTATCTTTTAATTGCTCGAATGACAATTATAGCAATCTTCTATATATTTAATTCCTTTATCAGATAGGGATCATTTAAAATCATTGCCATATAGGCCTGCCTCATTGTTAATTGCAGATTATAAGATAATTGCAAAAATTTTAGCGAATAGGCATTTTTACCGAAGCTGATAATTTTTGATCAGATAGGTTTGTAAAAAAAAAAGAGACCATCTGTAGATAATGTAACTAGACTACTTAGTATAATAACTTGGCACAAAAGAGAGGAGATTTAAGTGTGGCAGTGGCTTTAGGTGCAGAAAAGACATTTGACTGATTAGAATAGGACTTTTTGTTTAAGGTATTGGAAAAATTTGGGTTGGGGCAGGTATTTGCAAATTGGATCAGAGTTCTATATAATGGACCTATATAACTATATAACCGGGCACAGGGAGAGCAGCAGCGGCCCCGGCCCCGGTCCGGGCGAAGGGTAGGCGGCGGTGGCCCTGATCCGGGCAGGAGCAAGGGGGAGACGGCGGCCCCGGCCTCGGTCGAGTGAGGCAGGCGGAGGCCCCGATCCGGGCAGAGAGTTGGAGGCGGCAGCCCCAGTCCGGGCACAGGGAGAGCAGCAGCGGCCCCGGCCCCGGTCCGGGCGAAGGGTAGACGGCGGCGGCCCCGATCCGGGCAGGAGCAAGGGGGAGACGGCGGCCCCGGCCTCGGTCGAGTGAGGCAGGCGGAGGCCCCGGTCCGGGCAGGGAGTGGGAGGCGGCGGCCCCAGTCCGGGCACAGGGAGAGCAGCAGCGGCCCCGGCCCCGGTCCGGGCTGAGGGTAGGCAGCGGCGGCCCCAATCCGGGCAGGAGCAAGGGGGAGACGGCGGCCCCGGCCTCGGTCGAGTGAGGCAGGCGGAGGCCCCGGTCCGGGCAGGGAGTGGGAGGCGGCTGCCCCAGTCCGGGCACAGGGTGAGCAGCAGCGGCCTCGGCCCCGGTCCGGGCAGTATGGACCGACCTAGGAGGGGAGGCAGGCCCCTCCAGCCCGGGTAAGAAACCTGCATAGGAGAAGGCCACTCCGATATAAAACCTATGACCCAAGGACCTCGCTGCCACGTCCCAGCTTGCTTGGCCACGGCACACGAACCATGGGTGTAAAGGGTGGGGCCAGTATTGCTTGCACTGCACTCCACCTAAAAGCTCCTTTGCACAGGCCCGAGGACAGGTCCTCGTCCTCCCCCTCCACGTCCTCCCCCTCAAAAGATGCCCCAACCCCAACCAACCAATTTTCCCCTGCAACCGCTGCAACCGTGTCTGCCTGTCCCGCATCGGACTTGTCAGCCACAAACGAGCCTGCAGCTGACGTGGACTTTTTACCCCCTCCATAAATCTTCGTCCGCGAAGCCAAGCCAAAGAAAAAAGAAAGCTAAAGGTGTAACAAATGGGCAAATTTCTGCATCATTTCAATTAATTAGATCTAGTAAACAAGGATGTCCATTATTACCAGCTTTATTTATTATTGATTTGATCTGATCCTGATATTGAGAGAGGAACATAATATTAATTTATTTGTTGATGATATTTTGATCTATTTGACAGAGCCAGTAGGTTTGTTATGTAAATTATATTTAAGATTAGAAGAATATGGGAAAGTGTCAGGCTATAAAATAAATAGAGACAAAAGTGAAATTATGTCCCTCATTAGAGGGGACTATGTTTAGTGCCAAAGAGATACCCATTTAAAGGCCGGCAAATGGAATAAAATTCTTAAGGATATGGGTAGATAATAACTCAAGTAATCTATATAAATTGAATTACTCACCTTTACTTAAGAAAACTGGGCAGAGGTAACTGTATTAAAATTAACATATTTCTAACATTGCCTATACTGGTAACACATAAGTTTTTTCAAGAATTAAATAAACATGTAAGAATGTTTCCTTGGAAGGGTAAAATGTTGAAGGTTTCTTCAGATAAATTAACATGGAAATTTGAGTTAGGAGGCCTACAGCTTCCAAATTTTAAAAATTATTACAAGGCAGCTCCAATGAGGTTTCTTGCTTCATTTTTTGAAGAGGGAGAGAAGTCTCCATGGATCAAGATAGAAATTGATAAAATAGGAGAGAAAATACCTGAAGATTTTATATACAAATAAGAACAAAAATTAATATCTGATGAGAGGGAAACTCCTTTCTTGAAACATTTGATTAATACCTGGAATAAGATAAACAGTGAAATTGGAACGAGTGAAGCTGTGATATCTAAAATGCCTCTGACTCAAAATACACATTCCATTTGCAGTGGATAATCATTTTATATGGCTTCTTCTTTTGATACAAAAGCTGCCATGGGGTTATTCTAATTAACTCATACACCACCATGGGTTGGGCGTACCAGGCTCATGGCAACTCTTTGTTTGCCATATGCCAGACAAAAGTTAAAGTATATCATGTATGTTACATTTTTAATGTATTATTATGTGACAAAAAAAGAACCTTGACCCTTGAACATGGGGAAAATTACCATAATTCCCATTCGAGGGAAACTGAAACCTTAATAAAGTAAAGTCCCCATTATCTAGCATTTGATCAACCAGAAGCTCAAACAACTGGCAAAAAAAATTGAAGAAATAAATAAATATATTTTTTAAATAAATAAAGTTCTAAATAAAAGTTTAAAATGTAAAAGTAAATATTCTCCAAAGCAATGCACAACCAGTTGGTGAAGCATTCAACCAGTGGAGCACCCTGCCCACAGCAGCTGTTGAAATAAAGTATCAATGTGTTTGAATAAAATGATGGTGCCCCAGGATGAAGAGCCAGTGGATGCCACTTTCCGCTGGGGTGACTCACCCAAAATGTCTCCCTATCCTTGCTTAGTAAGAATCTATATCTTTATTAGTATTAGGTATATTAGTAAGGGTTTATCTATAAACTTGAGGGGGGTTAATTATGATAGTTAGTGTAGCAAATAGCACAACACTGTTAAAGCATCAGCGACTGAGATTCGAAATTAAATATAATTTTTATAAGTTACGAGAATTACTTGATTGAAATGAACTTTGCATAATTAAACACTAAAATACTGATATCTTTTTCAAATTACTTTACATTTTAAACTGTCTTGTCTTTAAAATGCTGTCTTCTTAATACGGATGTATTAGTTAGGCATTGTAAGAGTGAGTCTCAATCAACCAATACACATATTCAGCATCCGTGATCCCTATAGGTGCTGGATAATGAGGATTTTACCGTACACTCGTCTTGTAATGTAATGAGCAGAGATGATCGCCTTAAACACAATAACATCATTAAAACTGAAAACCAGGTGAAAATTAATAAAAAATCTACTTTATCATTATTGTACAGAGAAAAGTGAAGACTCTCAATGTAGAATTGGTCTTTATTCAAGATTCAAGGTGATCCTTAAAACCATACAATAGTCTGAAGTTGAAGATTGGTTGAGTTTTAAAGGGAATTTTTTTAAATGTATTGCAAATACACAGATACCTTTCCTGGGCCACTAGTCAGGGGAAGTGTAATATGGAATGACGAGGAAGAGGAAATAGAACAAGGGAGGAAAGTGGTTCGTTCCTTTTTGGAGCAGGGTTAATCAGATAGAGAAGGCCAGACAAATTAAGGTTGACATCAGTGATAATAGACCATGAAGATGTGTGTTGAGCACATCAAATGGTGTTTTCTACTCCCAGGGGAGGTGTAGCAAATATCAGATGATATCTGTACAAAGTGAAGGAAGGAAGGTTTAGGGTAGATGTCAGGGTTAAGTTTTTTTTAACCTAGAAAGTTATGGGTACCTGGAGTGCATTGCCAGGGGTGGTGGTGGAGGCTGAAACATTAGGTGCATTTAGGACTCTTAGAACACATGGACGAAATAAAAATAGAGGGTTACAAGGTAGGAAGGGTTTAGTTTTCCTTTGGTAGGGATGTATAGGTTGACACAACATCAAGGGCAAAAGGACCTGTACTGTGCTGTAGTGTTCTGTGTTCTATGTTCTAAAAGGAAAGTATAAAATTGGTGAAGAGGCTGGGTGTAAAGATGAAGAAGGAGAATATTGCGGGAAAATAGGTAAAGAGTTCAGAGACAGTGAGATTCAGAAAGTGAGGGAATTTTCAGGTGTTCGAGGCAAATTACAGGAAAGAAGAAGTAAGGAGCCTCAGTCATAATATATCATCCCAAGCACCAGGCAGTGAGACAGAGAGGCAGAGGAGGGAGAAGCAAAGACAATCAAGGTGAAAACAAATGTCCTGCACAAAGAGAAGAGGAACAGTCAAAGATGTCAAAGATATGGGAGTGTTTAATGTGCTAAATGCCTTGGGACATCAGTGCACCAAGGATGAATTCTTTTTCTGCACAATTCATTTTGACATTGAATTACCCATTAAAAAAATTAAATTTGGATATAATATGAATGATTTATTTTACATTCAATTCTATCTCCATTGGGAATCTTTATATCTCTCATGGCAGCAAGATGCTGAAAACTGGCTTACAGATTGTCTTGCAGATCTAATGCTTGACTGTAAAGCAGGAGATTCTAATCATAATGTGGCCATTCATTCTAATCAATCTGCTATCTTATTTTCTATAAACCATCTCTACGTTTATCAAATTATACAAATTCAACATTTCCTTGAGACACCATAAATAAAATCTTATTTCCAAAAATGACTGAGTAGTCTTTCAATTAAAACTAATATGGACTTTTGATTTGCATCCTCATTGTTTAATATTTATTAACATCTTACTTTTTACATCTATAGCCTTGGGACAATTTTGTAAAAAGCCAAAGCATAATAAGTCTAAGCAGAATATAGAATGATTTCAATGAGAACCAGTCCTTTTCTTTATTTATTGATAGACTTAGTACAGAACAAACTGCTCCAATTATCCAACTCTCACATTCTCAATTTTGTTCAATGACTGGTATCTGAAATTATCCCTCCAGCTAAACATTTAAAAATTAGACATTAGACATTTAGACAGAGGTTACAGGCCATTTCAGCCCACAAGTCCATGCCGCCCAATTTACACCCAATTAACCTATACCCTTGTACATTTTGAAGGGTGGGAGGAAACCAGAGCCCCTGGAGAAAACCCATGGGGAGAACGTACAAACACCTTTCAGACAATATGAGATTCGAACCCCGGACCCAATTGCTGGCACTGTAAAGGTGTTGTGCTAATGGCTATGCCAACCTTGCCACTCAAATGTAAACATGCAATGTAAAAATAAAAACGTATCTCCATGAGGGACTTTTACAATCACATCTGTTCCTTGCAGCCTCTCCCTGAGCAGGCCAGAAGTAGAGCTCCCTTGATGCTAACTAGCCTCTGCATCCAGCACATCATTCTTCAACATTCTGCCAGTAACAATGTGGTTCCACCAGACACATCCTTCCTCCCCATTACCTGCTGCACAGACCATACTCGCTGTCTCTCTGGTTTGCTCTTCCCTCCCCACCCACCCCTCCCTGACCATTGACAGAAGGTAGAACCTCCCCCCCCCCCCCACCCCTCACTTTTATCTAGGGATCTAAACAGCCCTTCCAGGTAAGGCAGAGATACATGTGCATCTCCTCCAACCTCAATTTTTGCATTTGAGACTCTTGATGTGATTTTCTCCATATCAGCAACACCAGGGGATCACTAAAACATTTAAATTTCTGACAGGATTGGACAGGTAATATGCAGGAAAAATGTTCTCAATGCTAGAGAAGTCCTGAACAAGGGCCACACCTTTTAAGGATAGGAGTAAGCCCTATGTAATTACACCACTAGGTCACCAGGGGTCATCCCGGTGACCTTGTCTATAAAGCAGTCCAGAGCTACAGTCTAGCCTTCCAGGTTCATGTTGCAGAGACAAGACCTCTTAGTGTACATATTAGTTTATTAAAGCTGTCTTATACTCGCACTGCTTTTGTGGTCATTGTCAGTACACTCTTCAATCAGAGAGTTGTGAACTTAAGTGGAACTCCCTTTCACAGAAAATTGTTAAGGTCAGTTCATCATGCCCCCACCAATCAAGTCTTAAAACTCTCATCTTCTTTCTGACATCTACACATGATCTATGCATTACAGGGTTGGGTTAGAAAAGAATTGCTGTTGAAGAATTCATAAATTACTACTCAAAAACTTGAGATATGAATAAAATTCACTCTCACTGAATTTGTGTAAAAGTAAAATAAATCAATACAAATTTTTATTATGTTTCTTGACAGGTCTGGAAGCCATGGAATATCACAATTTGGGCCATTTTCTAGGAACCCATCTCCCAGCCCCACAACACCCCAGAGCATAGGGTTGACTGTAGTGCAAAAAACACAGCAGCCAATTTAAGCACAGCAGTCTTCTACAAACAGTAATGCAATCAATGTCAGTGAGGGATTGGAACATTCAGAAGAACTCATTCGTTCTTCTTTGAAACAGTGCTGTTGGATTTTTACACTATGGTGTGAGAGAACACAGAGATTTAATATT
This sequence comes from Narcine bancroftii, assembly GCF_036971445.1. NCBI lineage: Eukaryota > Metazoa > Chordata > Chondrichthyes > Torpediniformes > Narcinidae > Narcine > Narcine bancroftii. The sequence goes on from NC_091476.1 coordinate 133,236,340, forward strand.
TCATCTGAAGGGTTGCATCCCCATGTAATGCAGTGGATAGGAGGGCCTCAGATTCAGTGCACTAGTCTTCAGATAAGACTTGTGACTCAACCCAAGGTGAGAATGTCTAACTCATGCACACTGCACCCTTTTCTCTCTCACTGACACACATTTAATTGAGATAAGACAAGAAAAGATTATGCATCACATAATGGTGCAAGTTGTCACTCAAAATCAACCCATAAAATATTTTATAGTCCAGAACAAGCCCTCAAAAATATCTCTCAGCAAAATAAATGGGATATTGCAATGTTACAGGCTTATGTTAATTTTTATCTGTATTTTTATATTCTATATTCAAGTGGGTTACTTTGTGGGTTGGACAGGGAAAGATACACACATTTTGAAACCCAGATGCAAATGTACCTACATTCAGTCATAAAACCAGTGTTATTGCTTTCCATTGAAAGTCTGAAAGGATGAATATTTGCTCAGCAGGATACCTGTTTAAACAGAAAGATATCTGGTCAAACAGGAGGCCATTTTCCATAATGGCTTGTACTTTTGGAAATAAATTAAACTAAAACAGTATTGCTCAAGTCAGCCATGTGATTAAAGAAACTTCAAAATGCAGTTTGAGCATCATCATCCATATTGATCTGAAGACAGAAATGCAGTGACATTCTGTGAGATGGACACTGCTGTTGTGTTCTCCTTGCCAGTGGGAAACAATGATTTGCAGTGGGTATTGTAATGGTCACTTGTGACTGACCCATATTCTTGGTAAAGAAATCAAGACCATTCTTATATTTGGATCACAAACATTTTAATGGTTATTTCATGTAAGACCCTTCCCTGGGTCTGTGAATGCATCGTGAAGGTCACAAGCTTTGTAACCCCCTACGCAAGAAAGAGGAAGTTGTTGAAAAATTATTCTATGAAGAAACATTTCTCTGAAAGCAACCCAACAAGAATTTGTGAGTTTTGAGAAGTCTGATGACTCAGTGTCTCAACTATATAAAATCACTTCTGAACAACAGTTTTAAAAGTTCTAAGTTTCAACACGAGATTTCTAAGAATTAACTTTGAATTGGACTTTTCAGAATTGTGCCTACGTTGAATTGGTTTGAGTAATCCATACACTCATACATATACATTTGCACATAGTGGGGTTAAGTTTAGAGTTAAGTAAGATATAATATTAATAGTTATTAATAATTTTTAAAATGTTTTGAAGGTACCATTGTCTTGGTGAATTTCTGTTGCTGCTGGTCTATGATGTAACAGCAACTTTTCCACTTTCAGCTAACTCACATTTTTATTAATTGAAGAACCAGTTAAAAATATAGAATTTAATGTGAAAAAGACTAAATTAGAGAGGTCAGTGAAAACCCATTATTTCACTGAATGATGGGCCCAAGTGGTGTCAACTTGTTCAGACCCTATAACCTTCAATAACTTCCAGAAATACCAATAGTTCCTCACATAAATCTGCTTGGCAGAGTCAGAGAAATATTTTTCAATTCATAATCCTGAAGAAATAGGCAACCATAACAGTGTACCTGACATGTCTCATGATGCCCATGTTAAATGTCCTAAAAATACGCACTCTATTATTAATGCAGCCACTGGAACAAATTCAGGGAAGTGTTAGCTTTGAGGAAATCCCATCTCCCAAACCACTAAATAGAAAAAGACACATTTCTATAGTGCCTCTTTATAGCCTCTAGACATTCCAAAGTATGTTACAGTCAATGAAGTAATCACTGAAGTAAAGTCACTGTGGTAATGTAGGTCACACAGCATTGTTATGACATTGGTTCTTCTGTCATTCTTTTACAGATGACAGGTCATGTACCATTATACATTAATAGTGAATAAGTGAAGATCACAAAATCACAGGATAAAGGAGCAGAAGTAGGCCATTTGGCCCATTAAATCCACCCTGAGCTAAATTGTTCTCACATCTGGTTCCAGTTTCCTGCCTTTTCCCCATATCCCTTGATACCTTGACTAACTAGATACCTGTCAATCTCCCTTTTAAACTCCCCCCCACCGACTGGGCCTCCACAGCTGTATGCAGCAACAAATTCCATAAATTTCTCCTTATCTCAGTTTTCAATGGGTACCTTCTAATTCTAAGACCATGCCCTCTTTCCCTGGATTCACCTACCAAGGGAAATATCTTATTCACTTCTATTCTGTCCAATCTTTCAGCATTCAATATGTTTCCATGAGGTCTCCTCTCATTTTTCTATAATTCCAATGAATACAGTCCAAGAACCTCTAAACGTTCCTCATATGTTAGATAATAGAAGAGGTGGGTGAAGCAGCACAATGTCACAGGAGAAAATATTCAGAAATCTGAGCCTCCAATTGTAAATCTAATATTGGAAAGAGCTGTCACACAATTTTCTTTAGCAACAGGTATTTCCCAGAAAATAAATTTGCTGTAATAAATTTCATTTTCCCCATCACCTATCCATGCCACAGTTGCACTGTTTATATCACTGATGCATATGTAAGCTCTCTCTGCTTCCATAAACTCCAAGATTGACAATCCCAGACATTATTATGGAAAACTTTCTTCCAAAGCAATGGAAGCGGAACGTAATTTCCCCCTCTATAGTTTGAGGAGTGCAATCCACAGACGCAGATTTGGTCAATTCTTACACTTTGAGCAGTTGTCAAAAGCCTTCAAAGAGATTGATTCCCTCGGCACCTACTAACAGGTTCAAGCACAAATTTGTGCTCATTAATTCATACAAAGGTCTCAAATGGCAGCTGTGCACTTCAAAGTTTAAAGTTCAGATTTATTGTCAGAGTACATACTGTACATGACATCACATACAACCCTGAGATTTTATTCCCTGTGGGCACAGCAGAACCTTTACTTATCGCTTGTTTAACAAAAAAAAGGTACCAAAAGATATGCATACAAAAGAGATAAATGTAAACAGTGACTGTGCAATACAGAAAATAAATATTTTTTGATTATTTTATTTATATTTTCAAATCAACAAAAACATGAAATTCATCAATTGCATAAAAAAAAACTTATCATTCAATGTTGATTTTGAGTAAGAAAAGAAAAAAACAAGAAAAAAAAGAATGAGACCTAACACTCCCCCCTCCCATCCACCCAGGGAAAAAAGGAGAGTAATAGTCAATAGAATTGAAGAGCGAAAAGAAAAAAATACCAAAAAAAGAAAATAAATAGAAAAAGGTTTCAATGGATTCATCAATCACATGCCAAGGGACAAATATCCTGACTTACCCAGAATCCCAGGTGGTTCCTAGATGCAGGAGGCTGAAGGCAGGGGTGGGGGGAGGGCATCATTAAGAATCTATTCCTATGTGTTGAAGATATGGACTCCAATTGTTTTAGAAAAATATCCTATTTTTTTCCTTGGATTATAAGTAATTTTCTCCAGGGGAATACAAACATATATTTCCATTTTCCAATGAGCCATATCTAGATGGGAAACAGATTTCATGGCTACCACCAATGAGATATTTTTGAATTCTAATTGCTATTTTGACAGCCTCATTTTGGGTCTTACATCTGGTATATATTTCCCAATATAAACAACTCCAGTATCTATATAAATTGAATCTTAGTGATTTATTCAAGCTTTCCCAAATCTTCCCAGAAGGGCCTCACCTGGAACGTGACCAGGTTGAATGCAAAAAAGTTCCTGTTTCTTCACCGCATCAAAACATTGATCTGATATTTCTGATTTTAATTTGTATCATTTTTGCAGTGTAAGATATAGTTGGTGCAAAAGTGAGTAGGAAGGGAAGGTTGAGAATCACTGCTCTAGACCAAATTATTACTGAAATATTTTGCTTGAGAAAAATTGTCATTGGCCCATTTCCTTTGGAGTTATGAAACTGTGTACAGAACGAATAAATTTGGAATGATTAAAACAGTGGTTTTCTAACTTTTTCTTTCCACCCACATACCACCTTAAGCAATCCCTTATTAATCACAGAACACTTAGGGCATAGGGAATACTTAAAGTGGTATGTGAGTGGAAAGTAAAAGGTTGGGAACCACTGCCATAATGCAGCCAGTCAGCAGTCTTTCACTGTCCATCTGTAGATATTTGCCAAAGTTTTCAATGTCATACCAAACCTCTGCAAGCTCCTGAGGAAGTAGAGGTGTTGTCGTGCTTTCCTCACAATGACATTCATGTGTTGGGTCTGTGATGTTTCTTTTAAGTTATAAAGAAACTTGGGTTCTTTTTGTATTGACAATATTTGATTAACAGCTCACAACCTCATGGTGATGCCATTTTCTTCCTCTAACCCAAACTGCAACATTCATCCCTGACTCCCTCTAGAGGTCAGGAGGATCACTAGCACAATATCACGACATGCCATTTCCTTAAGATGTGCAACATGACACACTAATACAATATTCATTTCAATTTAAAGTTAAACATCTACATCAACACAAATATCAACAGAACAAAGTTTTTAAGTGTACGGTTCTTTTTCTTTTAGATATTCAGTCTGTCAGATGCTTTGATAACGCATGTGGATCTTATTAACATAGGTGTGTTAGCTCTGCTGGTCCATTACTGTCTAACACTGGTGATGTTTCTTCTATTGCTGTGCAGGGTGGATCTTTTGCATTTGTCTGTCCTTGCAATGCATTTTCAGCAGGCTCTTTCAATTCCTCCTCAGTATTTGACCATCCTCTGTTCTGACAGTGTAGGATCTTGGATTTACTTCCTTCAGAACAATGACTTTCTTTCCTAGGTGTTGGAATCTCTGAGTCTCACTGTGTCATATTATGCCATTAGTTCTAAGTTTCTTGCTGACTTGTCATAGTTTGCTTCGTGACTTCTTTGCAGATGCTTTTGTTTCCATTTGACATCTCTGTTCTTGTTTGGGTCTGCAGAGTAGGGAAGTGTCGTGCATAGTCTATGTCTCATCAGGATCTGATTGGGTGACGTGTCATGTTCAAGTGGTGAAGCTCGGTAACTCAACAGAGCTAAATAAAGATCTGAGCCACTGTCTTGCGCTTTCTTGAGCACCTGCTTAATTATGTGAACTCCTTTCTCTGCTTTACCATTTGACTAGGGATGCATTTTCACATGTTGAAAATCATACTCTTCTGTAAAGTTCTGGAATTCTTTACAACTGTAGCATGGTCCATTGTTCACTGTAGATGATTTGAGGAATCCCATGTCTTGCAAAGATCATTTTCATATACTTGATCACACAAGCAGCAGACTTGTTAGAAAGCAACACCATCTCAGGATAGTTCGATAGATGGTCAATAACCATCAAGTAATTCTTTCCATCCAGGTGGAACAGATCAGTCCCAATTTTCTGCCATGGTTCCACTGGAAAATCAGTTATGATCATGGGTTCCTTTGCCTGCTTAAGTGATGTTTCAAAAAGGTTTCACAACTTGAAATTGTTCTGCCAATGTTAGCATTTATCCCTGGCCAAAAAAAAAAGCAGTTTTGGCCCTCCTCCTGCACTCTTCCATTCCAAGATGTCCCTCATGCAACCTTTTCAGCATCTCTTGTCGCAGTCATTGAGGAATGATAATTCTGTTCTATCTGAGGAGAAGGTCATTGACATCACTCAGCTCAGTTCTGATGTTGTAGCATGATTAACATTCACTTCTAGGCTATCATTCATTCAGATTCTTGATGACCTTCTGAAGAATTGTGTCCTTTCCTGTTTCAGCTGCATGCACGCATGAAATATGTACCTTGTGAATGTTTCATTTTTCTTTGGTGAGCAGTGTTATCAAATATCTCAATAACCTTTTCAAATTTGCCCTGGTCCTCTGCCTCAGCAAAAACAGTTTTGAAATCCTCTAGTACTTGAGGTCGCGCCATGGTAAGTAGAAGTGCAATCTTCTGTGCATCCAGTTTGCTATTGAGTCCAATGGTTTGCAGATACAGCGTGAATCGTTGTTTGAACAACCGCAGAGCCTACCTCACTGACAAAAGGCAAAGGAGGAAAAACCCAACACCCATCCCCAACCAACCAATTTTCCCCTGCAACCGCTGCAATCGTGTCTGCCTGTCCCGCATCGGACTTGTCAGCCACAAACGAGTCTGCAGCTGACGTGGACTTTTTACCCCCTCCATAAATCTTCGTCCGCGAAGCCAAGCCAAAGAAGAAGAAAAGAAAACCTATGGTCAACTTATATGTCTCATAGAGACATATAAAATTCTGGTAGGACTGGACAGAATGGATGCAGATGGAATGTTTCCAATGATGGGAAAATCCAGAACCCGGGGCCATTGTTTGAGGATAATAGGCAAACCATTTAGGACCGAGATGAGGAGGAATTTCTTTACCCAGAGGGTGGTGAATCTGTGGAATTCATTGCCACAGAGGGCAGTAGAGGCAGGTTCATTAAATATATTTAAGAGGGAATTAGATATATTTCTTCAGTATAAGGGTATTAAAGGTTACGGTGAGTAGGCGGGGACAGGGTACTGAACTTTAAGATCAGCCATGATCTCGTTGAATGGCGGAGCAGGCTCGAAGGGTTGAATGACCTACTCCTGCTCCTATCTTCTATGTTTCTATGTTTCTATTCCCAGTCCCTTTCACAACATCAGGAATTTTTACACTTTCCATGTTTTCTGTTGTTACCAATTAATACTCCACTCCTGGTACCATGTGATGTTTCTTTTAAGTAGCAAAGAAACTTGGGTTCTTTTGGTATTAACGATATTTTATTAACAACTCATAACCTCATGGTGCAACCATTTTCTTCATCAATCCTGAGCTGCAACATTCATTTCAGAGATGAATGTTGCAGTTCAAATTAGATGAAGAAGTGGCTGCACCATGAGGTTGTGAGTGGTTAATAAAATATTATCACTACACTCTATCTCTACAGGGTCCAGAAAAGGTCCTCTGAGAGAGTGACTCTCAGGAATTTAAATTTGCACAGCCTCTTCTGGTTCACTTCTGGCTTTCTCTTTCTATATTCCACAATCACAATCAGATCTGTTTTGGTGACATTGAGTTTGAGGTTGTTGTTAGTACATTATTCAACCAAATTTTCAATCTCCCTCCTTCAGTATATGCTGACTCATCACCCTTTTTTATACAACCCACTGCCAAAGTACCATCAGCAAATTTGTAAATAGTGTTGCCATACTGAGCCCTACAGCCATAGGTGTAAAGTGAGTAGAACAAGGGGCTAAGAATGCACCCGTGTGGTGCTCCAGTACTGATGGAGATTGTGGAGGGGATGTTGGCACCAATCCTCACTGATTGTGCTCTGGGGTGGTGGGGGGGGGGGGTGAGGAAATTCAGGATCTAATTATACAGTTGAGTATTAATGTCCAAGTCTTGGAGTTTGCTGATCGGTTTTGAGGGGATAGTGGTTCTTGAAATAAGTAAAAAAATAAACTGAAAAATGCTCATCAGTTCACTCAGTACCTTCAGGGAGAAAACTGTTAGGCCTTAGTTTATTGGCCTTTCATCACAATTAGAAACGGTTCGAAAAAAAAATAAGTGCAGAGAACTGGGAAAGGGAAGAGACAGCAATGAGAAGATGTGTGATTGGGTGGAGACAAATCAAAGTGATGGCAGCTGAAAGGGGTTGGTGAAAACTGGAGAATCAGAAAAGTTGTGTCTTTGGACATGTAAGCAGGATGAAACAAATTAAATCAGAAATTACAAGAGCAAGACCATAAACAAATTGTGGGATTATAAATGTGCACTTTGGCAAAGCCTTTGACAAGGTCCTACATGGCAGGTTAGTCTGGAAGTCTAGATCATTGAGAATACAAGGGGGAACTGGACCGTTGGATTCAAAGTTGGCTTGGTGGAAGGAGGCAGAGGATAGTAGTGGAGGGACAATTCTGTTGGAAGGCCTGCAACCAGTGGAATGCCACAGATGTCACGCTTTGTTATTTAGATTAATGATTTTGATGGCCATGTCGTTCACATGATCAGTAAATGTGCAGATAACATCAAAATGAGTTTCTTCTGAACTTCCCTCCTTCCAACTACATAAAAGGCATAAAAATACTTACATTGTGTGAGGTGAAAAGAAAAAAATACTTTTACTTAAATGTGAATTAGTCCCCATTGAGAATGGTTGGTGTAGTGGACAGTGAGAAAGGATATGCAAGTTTCCAATGGATCAAGAACATTTGGGAAGATGGGTAAAGAAATGGCAAATGTAATTTAACTCTGACAAGTATGAATTATTGCACTTTGGTAAGTCAAAGCAGAGTAGGACTTATGCAGTGAAGCCCTTGGCCCTGGAATTGTTGTCAGACAGAGAGGCCTAGAAGTACAAGTGAATTGTTCCTTCAAGGTGGTAGCTCAGGTGTATAAGGTGATGAAGAAAGCATTTACCATGCTTGTATTCATTGGCTAGGGTATTGAGTACAACTTTTGGGACCAAATGGTTTAGTGACGCATTTAGAGTACAGATAATTACCTGGTCTTTATCATACATTCCCAGCACTTCTTGGTCGGCTCTTTTATCCCATTTTGGTTATGTCGTACTTCATCAATCTCCTCATTCATAACTCCCAGAAACACTGCTTGTTGCTCATGATCCTTTAGCACCTTTTTTCCAGTTTTCCATCAACAGAGATTGCCTTTCTACCTCACCTGACCTTCACCCTCTCAGAGATATTTCCTATTGCTTTGTTTCCAACATTCCTCCTTTCTCTACCATTTTAATGAAATTTGATTTCTAATTTTTCCCATTCAGATGGAAGATTATCAACCTAATCCATTGACACTGCTTCTCTCTCCACAGCTGAGAAATTTCAGCATTTTCTATTTTTATTTTATGTCTATTAGCATCTACACTCTTCTGCTTTAGATGATAAGAGACCCCCATCTTTTCAAGAACAGCTCCCATGTTTTACTATAATCAAGATAATGAGGTATGTTTGTGTACTGGTAAATCCTCAGTCTTCATCCCATGCTTTTATTTAAATAAAAGACATCCTGAATTTGCCGTCACAATACATTTGTCAGGTGTTTAACTCAAATGAATTGTAAAATTGACATTTTATGGCAATGAAAAGGGTTATAAAATATTTTAAATTGAAAGCAGTGTGATTAATTACAGATAAATCTGCCAGATGGGCTCCTACACCCACACAAACTGTAAAAGTTGAATGAACCTTAACTGATATGATTAACAATAAGGATAAGATTCCTGAAGTTTAAGAGAGGCTCCTGTATAATATAATTTGTTGGTTCATTAACAATATTGCCTTGTTCTGTTAATCATAGCAGATGAAAACTTTACAGAGCAGTGGCTCAAAGTGTGTTTTCTACTATTAAGAGTGTCTAAATATATTGGGCACTGACTTATTGGAAGTATTTAATAATGTGGCAGTTCTACTACCTCATCATATGAGCTTCAACAATTAAGAGTACCAAGTTGATTAGCAAGTATATAAACTCTATCAGGTTGATTGTTCAAGTTCAAGGTTCCTTTTATTGTCATGTAAAAATACATTAAATATATAACATACTTGAAACACTTTAACTTTGCCTGTCGTAAAACAAACAAGGAATTGCCATGCATGTTGCCCGGTGCCCCTAGCAATAGGAGAAAGAGAAGCAAAGGAGAGCCCTTTCAGAGTCAGAATGTCCATGGATTCATGGATTGTACTGGGTCTAATTTGATAGATCAAGCCCATCCTAACAGTTGGGTCTCAGAAACAATTACTTCTGAGTGTCAAAATGAAACACTGAAAAACATAAACTGGTCTAGGATTTGTCCTCCACATCTTACCCATCCTATCTTCTTCAAAACAATCGCATCCAGTTTGGACTTGACATTTGGGTGCCAATGTGTTCTGATTTGAGATTACTCTTTTATGCCAATGGCTCCTTTGACATATATATCTATATCTATATAGATCTATATATAGATCTATAGATATATATATATCTATAGATATATATATTAATCAGTGGAGTTCCCAGGGCTTCCTTGGCTGAGCTTGTGAGCTCCCATGCCTTATAAATCAGAAGACCTATCAGTGGATAGAATGAGTAGATAAAATGGGCTCATGTTTTGGATTAGTTCTGCATTGTCAGTCGTACTCACTGAGATGAGACATTAAAAATCCAACTTTGATATAATGTGGCAAATGTACAATTTTGTCCTGGTTGTATATTAATGGCTTTCCCCTGAGATTCACCTTCACTTATTTCCACACAATACTTTCTTAAGTGTCACAAACATATACATTTAGCACACAAGGTCAAAGACAAATTACTATCAAAGACATTAGACCTCGGTACCATCATCTTCTCCAAGGATTTAAGTCAATACAAAACATCCCATAACTGCATAACCTACAGCATTACTTTAGAACAATTCTTCCTTAACTAACATGACTGAGAACGATTTTCAAGTCAACTATTTCATTTCTTGTTTCTGGGTCCCAATTGTGTATAAATGACTGTTGCAAATGCCTGCTCACGAAGGACTGTCCTGCAGAAATAATTTATTGGGAGTTAAGTGTTTCTGAATGTCCTGGCAATGCAATAAAAGAGCTGAATAGTTTATTGTTCCTATCCATATTGTGGAGGGTCCAAAATAAAGTCAACTGTTTTGTAGTTTCTGTAATTAAGGTTCAGCAGACATGAAAACATTGAATTGAATGATGGATACCGTTCAGGTGAGCCACTTGGCCCTTTGCCTCTCTACTAACTCAGTGACAGAGCTACTCAATTCCAATCCACCACCCTTCTCCACTGCCCTGTAAATGTTCCTCCTTGAATGATTTATCCTATTCTATTTTGAAAGTCATATCAAATCTACTTCCACTGCTTTTCCACGAAGCACATTCCAGATCAAAGTTTTAATTCCCGGGGGAATGTCGTGATGGCGTAGGGGGGAGACATTGGAAAATGCTTCTCCTGGCAGAATTAATTAAATCTCGACTTTTTAAATCTTTTTTAAAAAGTGAATAACTTTAAAGTTCTTCTAAAGATCTCTAGCAATAGCTACAAGAAAATCTAAAACCCAACCTGGAAAGAAAACAACTACAACAGAAGCCACAGTAATTGAAGAAACTGGGCCTACCTTGAGACTGGTCAGCCCCTGTTCTTGATTCCTCTCCAGCCTTGTTCAGTGCGACCTCCTCGGGTGAGAATTCAATCTCCAGTGCCGCTTCCTCAGAGAACTGAAGTAGATGGCGCTGGACCATGGAGGAAGACTGCAGGTGTGGCTCAGGATCAACTGCGCATGCACGACAATTGAAGGACTTGTACAGAGCCTGTGGGCCTTGTGTTGACCAACATTGCTGAGACAAGGTTCAGACCAAGAGTTCGTGCACAGGCTCAGCTGCTGACAACATCAACAGAAGAGAAAGAAGAGGAGATCAGAGTAGAAGAAGAAGGATATGTCCCACATTAACAAGGAGAGGAATCAGAAAATGAAAAAATAAGTCAGTTCATTCAAGGTAAAATGGGGACATACTATGTTACTCCAGAACCACTGGACCCCCAAATTTTTCATAAAATTTCTGAGCAAATAAATTTAATGAGTGAGAAAATAGCTAAAAAATTTGCTGAAGAACAGAATTTACTGCACAATTGGGAGGTATTCAGGAAAAAATGACTGTAATGACAACTGATATGGCAAAATGTATAAAAACTGTTGACAAAATTAAAATTAAAGTTCAAAAATTTGAAGATTTCCAATAGTGTCACATGTAGGTAAAAGAATGTAAAGATACAGTTAATAAGATAGAAGGCTTTTTCACGGCATAGGAGATACAGAAAAAAAGACTTGCGGCAAAAAGTTGATATGTTGGAAAGTCAGAGCCTAAGAAATAATGTCAAAATTGTTGGACTTACACTATCTAGTGTAAATAGATTGATAAATGCACTTTATGCAATGATTAATTACAATTTTTTACATCAATTATATTTGACACCTGAAAAATTTTTTAAAATATGGTTTTCATGAATCAGATTTGTGTTTTAGATGTGGTGATACGGTTGGAACTTTTTTTCATGCTGTTTGGTTATGTATACATATACAATCTTTTTGGAAGAAAATTCAATCTTTTTTAGAATACCTGTATAAGATTAAAATAGTTTTAGATCCAACAGTATTTTTATTGGGTAGTTTGCAACCTCTGAAAGGTTTGGGATTAGATAAGTTTCAGCTTGCTTTTGTATATTTAGCTTTATCTGTAGCAAAAAAATGTATTGCTAGTACGTGGAAAGATACAAATATGATTGATATTAATAGATGGCATAATGAGATGAAATAATGTTTAAAAATGGAAAATAGTATGTATGTTTCACATGATAATTATAATTTTTTTATTAATAAGTGGTTGTTATACTCAGAATATTTACATTTCAATTTATATTGATTAGATTCTAATATGTATATTTAACTTTTTTAATATTCTTTCTTTTTTCTTTCTTTATGGTTCTCCTTAGGAGAGTTGGCTGAAGGGGGGTGTTCTTTTCTTTTCTTTTCTTTTCTTTCTATATATAAAATAAACATTCATGTTTATGTTTAATTGCTGCATATGTCATATTATTTGTTTTTTGAACGAATAAATAAAGTTTAAAAAAAATTATTGGACGTCCTTAAGATTTTAAGGGCCATGGTTTGAGGATAATAGGCAAACCATTTAGGACCGAGATGAGGAGGAATTTCTATACCCATAGGATGGTGAATCTGTGGAATTCATTGCCACAGAGGGCAGTGGAGGCAGGTTCATTAAATATATTTAAGAGGGAATTAGATATATTTCTTCAGTATAAGGGTATTAAAGGTTACGGAGAGAAGGCGGGGACGGGGTACTGAACTTTAAGATCAGCCATGATCTCGTTGAATGGCGGAGCAGGCTCGAAGGGTCGAATGACCTACTCCTGCTCCTATCTTCTATGTTTCTATGTTTCTATGTTTTAATCCAGTACAGTTTTTTTCAAAACTGGTTATCTGAAATTCTGGGATATGAAAATTTTCCAAGGACTAGAACTTGATAGAGCACATAGACAAAGAAAAAAATTAATAATTCAGAATAATAGAGTAATCATTTGTGCAGACCTGAGTAATGCTATTGTTAAGAGAAGAAAAGAATTTAATATTTAAAAAATCAGTTTTATACAACAAAGGATATAAATTTGCCTTTCAATATCCAGCAGTCCTTAAAGTCTTTTATGGAGAATACCAAGCACAATTTTTTGCTAATGAATCTGAAGCTTTGGAATTTGCTAATTCATTACCTAATAATAAGCAAAATGGAAGCCAGCGCTATTCATCTCAGCAAATGAAAAAGGACCAGGATAAATTGAGAGAAGAATCTTCAACAGAAAGCCAGAAGCCAAATGAAATTGAAGTTGAAATTGATGATGATCAAGTTAATCGAGATCTTGAAAGAGTTTATCATACTTGATTGGCTGATTGATATTGTTTTTAATATTCTGTCTGGGGAAAGCAGACTATTTTTTCTTTTTTCTCCTTCTGCAGCCACGTGCCACTAGTGGCGAAAGCCATTTCCCATAATAAAGGGGCTTAGTGCTGATTCTATCAGTACTTCTGTTGCTTTTTATAATATTCTCTTATTTTATTATTTGGGGATTTCCGACTTTTCTATATCTGGAGATGTTGAGTGTTTTTAAGATTGGCTGTGGAGCTGAGAAGTGCTGGGATGGAAATGGGAGTCAAATATTTTCAAAATTATATTATGGGGACACATAGTTTGAATTATGTAACATTTAATGTGAATGGGCTCAATAATCAATTTAAAAGGAAGAAAGCTTTAGGTTATATTAAAAAAATAAAAGTTGATATTGCCTTTTTCCAGGAGATTCATTTAACAGAAAACAAACATCAAACATTAAAGAGAGAATGGATTGGTCAAGTTATGGCTTCGGCGTTTAAATCTAAAGCAAGAGGAGTAGCTATTTTAATTAACAAAATGTTGCCATTTAAATTAGAATCAGTGGTTATTGACCCTGTGGGAAGAATTGTTTTGGTAAATTAATGAATTTATTCAGTTTTTGACATTTATCAATATTTTTGCACCTAATATAGATGATGAGAAATGTATTCAAGGTACTTTCCATAATCTTGCAGAAGCAAATGAAAATGTCATAATTGATAGAGATAAATATCAAATATCTTTAACAAAAACTGCTAAAAGAATTCTGACCTTAATGAAAGATTTTAATTTAGTGGATATTTGGAGACAATTGAATCTAAGGGAAAGAGATTATTCATTTTAATCATATTGATTTGATTATTATTTTAGAATAGATTTCTTTTTAATTTAAGGTCAATTGCAAAGACAGGTTGTATAAGTCCAATATAAACTTAGAATCATATCAGATCATTCACCGTTATTGATATCATGCTCAAGTTTTGATAAAATTGGCTCATAGATGGAGATTTAATTTTTCATTATTAAAAATGTTGACTTTTGCAATTTTATTTAGGTATAAACACTAATTCAGTGAAAGTATGCCCTTAGTTGAGGGGGTTTATGATCAATGTAAGCAAATTGCTCAATTTAAATGGACACAAAATCTATTAAGTATTTAGGTACTAAAATTGATTTAAAAAATATTTAGATAGTTTATATAAGTTGAACTATTTATCATTATTTAGTAAAATTAAGGAAGATTTAAATAGGTGGAATGATTTACCTATATTTTTCCAAGGATCCAATATCTTTTTCAATCTAATCCTTGCCAAATACCTCAAAAAAATTTAAAGATCTTAATTTAATTGTTAGAAAATTTTTATGGAAAGAAAAAATGGCTAGAGTATCCTTGGAAAAATTAACTTGGAAATTTTAATTAGATGGTTCACAACTTCCACATTTTCAGAATTATTATAAAGCTGCGCAATTGAAATTTATTAGTGGAATGTTTCATTTAAATAAATCTTCAGAATGGGCAAATATAGAGTTAGCTAAAATTGATGAGGAATGTATGCAAGAATTTAAATATAAATGGAATTCAAAATTGTTAGTTGGTAGATGTTACGAGCCCAAAGGACCCCAAAACCCAGCAGCAATAGATATTCACCATGACAAATGGTTACTTAAACAAAAGTTGTTTTTAGTTACCTTTAAACATGAAAACTGAATCAAACTTTAACTTAACTCTATTTTTAACTTATTTAACTTAACCCAACTTAACCCCCTTCTAATTCTAAGCGCATGTGTATGCAATGTGTGTATAAATTAAAGAAAGTTCTTTTGTTCACAGTCCAATATCACTTCTCATTCTTCCAAGTTCTCTGGTTCCAAGCAATTCTTATACTGTGCACAAAATTTAACATGTATAAAGTTCACTAGGCTTTAGTGCTTGAAAGGTAAATGATTACCACTCAGAAAGGTTCTTGTTTGTTTCCAGGATTTCCACAACTGAGGTACCACCATTAGTCACCTCAATGTCTTGCTGATGAAACTTTCTCCATCAGAGTTCTCCAGATAATAACCTCTTTCTTTCAGGCTATCACAGAGTTCCTTTCTGTTTTCTTATTCTGAGAAACACTAGACAGCTCATTTTCTCCTCTTGCATGGCACACAAGAGTAGACCATCCTCCACTCTGGAGCTTCTGTTTCAGTTCCAACACGCTTCTCCTGGCTGACACTGTTCAGTCTCCCTCTCCGAGACACTGAGACTCTCAAACTGCCCAAAAGCCCATGTGACTCTCTCTCTCTCTCTCTCTCTCTCTCTCTCTCTCTCTCTCTCTCTCTCTCTCTCTCTCTCTCTCTCTCTATCCCTTGCAAAAAACATGTGACCTTCTCCAGCAAACAATATAAGTCAGTCTTCTGGTTCATCTGTTGCTTTTAAGTAAACAAGAACCCATTAGTGACCTTTCTGTCATCATTCCAAAACTCTACAAAGAGCTACCAATAGGCATCATGTCTCCTGCTTGTCGCTTTAAAGACAATAGTCCATTTATTTCCACAGTTTCTGAAAAGTCACTCATAATACGAGTGTGTGTATGTAACCTACTCTATCTTTTCCAATTTTTCTCCCAAAAATATTCCTAAATATTCTGTCACAGTAGAGACCTACCAATATTGAAACATCTAATTGAATTATGGAATAAAATTGATCATGAGATAGTTGGAAAAGGTAAGATTTCATCTAAAATGCCTTTATATCAAAATAAACTATTTTCCTTTCACTGTTAATAATCAATTTTTGACGATATGGAATGAATTGGAGATTAAAAAGGTGGAGGATTGTTTCGAAGCGGGAAAATGTATATCCTTTAATCGAATGAAGGAAAAATGAGATTCCTAATTATGCCTTTATTGTTATTACCAAGTAAAGCATTTTTTTTAACTGAAAAGTTAGGTAATAGTTTAAAATTACCCAGACAATCTGCTTTAGAGTTATTACTTACTAAAAAAGATATAAATAAATTTATTTCTGAAATTAATTTCAGGGTTTTTATGAGACACTAAACGCTGTGTACGGCCCCTCACCCCAAGTCCAAAGCCCTCTGCGCAGCTCAGACGGCGAAGTCCTCCTCAGCGTCAAGATCTCCATCCTCAATTGATGGTCAGAACACTTCCAATCTCTTTTCAGTGCCAACCGCTCAGTCCAAGAATCCGCCCTGCTCCAGCTCCCTCAACAGCCCTTGAGTCGAGAGCTGGATGAGGTCCTTACCCGGGAAGAGACATATAAGGCAATTGAACAACTGAAAAGTGGCAAAGCAGGAGGTATGGATGGAATTCCCTCCCCTCCCCCCCAGAGATCTGGAAGGCTGGCATCAAAACTCTGCATAACAAACTATACGAGTTTTTCATGCTCTGCTGGGACCAAGGAAAGCTGCCTCAGGACCTTCGTGATGCCATCATCATCACCCTGTACAAAAACAAAGGTGAGAAATCAGACTACTCAAACTACAGGGGAATCACACTGCTCTCCATTGCAGGCAAAATCTTCGCTAGGATTCTCCTTAATAGACTAATACCTAGTGTCGCCGAAAATATACTCCCAGAATCACAGTGCGGCTTTCGCGCAAACAGAGGAACTACTGACATGGTCTTTGCCCTCAAACAGCTCCAAGAAAAGTGCAGAGAACAAAACAAAGGACTCTACATCACCTTTGTTGACCTCACCAAAACCTTCGACAACGTGAGCAGGAAAGGGCTTTGGCAAATACTAGAGTGCCTCGGATGCCCCCACCCCAAGTTCCTCAACATGGTTATCCAACTGCACAAAAACCACAAGATTGGGTCAGATATAGCAATGAGCTCTCTGAACCCTTCTCCATTGACAATGGCTTGAAGCAAGGCTGCGTCCTCGCACCAACCCTCTTTACTATCTTCTTCAGCATGATCCTGAAACAAGCCATGAAAGACCTCAACAATGAAGACGCTGTTTACATCCGGTACCGCACAGATGGCAGTCTCTTCAATCTGAGGCGCCTGAAAGCTCACACCAAGACACAAGAGCAACTTGTCTGTGAACTACTCTTTGGAGATGATGCCGATTTAGTTGCCCATTCTGAGCCAGCTCTCCAGCGCATGACGTCCTGTTTTGCGGAAACTGCCAAAATGTTTGGCCTGGAAGTCAGCCTGAAGAAAACTGAGGTCCTCCATCAGCTAGATCCCCACCATGACTACCATCCCCCCCCCTCCACACATCTCCATCAGGCACACAGAACTCAAAACGGTCAACCAGTTTACCTATCTCGGCTGCACCATTTCATCGGATGCAAAGATCGTCAATGAGATAGACAACAGACTCGCCAAGGCAAAGAGCACCTTTGGAAGACTACACAAAAGAGTCTGGAAAAACAGCCACCTGAAGAAACACGCAAAGATCAGCGTGTACAAAGCCGTTGTCATACCCACTCTCCTGTTCGGCTCCAAATAATGGGTCCTCTACCGGCATCACCTATGGCTCCGAGAACACTTCCATCAGCGGTGTCTCCGCTCCATCCTCAACATTCATTGGAGTGACTTCATCACCAACATCGAAGTACTCAAGCTGGCAGAGTCCGCAAGCATCGAATCCACGCTGCTGAAGACCCAGCTGCGCTGGATGGGTCACGTCTCCAGAATGGAGGATGATCGCCTTCCCAAGATCGTGTTATATGGCAAGCTCTCCACTAGCCACCGAGACAGAGATGCACCAAAGGAGAGGTACAAGGACTGCTTAAAGAAATCTCTTGGTGCCTGCCACATTGACCACCGCCAGTGGGCTGATATCGCCTCAAACTGTGCATCTTGGTGCCTCACAGTTCAGCGGGCAGCATCCTCCTTTGAAAAAGACCGCAGAGCCCACCTCACTGACAAAAGACAAAGGAGGAAAAACCCAATAACCAACCCCAACCCACCAATTTTCCCTTGCAACCGCTGCAACTGTGCCTGCCTGTCCCGCATCGGACTTGTCAGTCACCAACGAGCTTGCAGCAGACATGGACATACCCCTCCATAAATCTTTGTCCACGAAGCCAAGCCAAAGAAAGAAGAAACTGCCTAATCCAAATATTCGTAAGTCAAGATTGAAATGGGAAATGATTTGAATAGAAAAATAGATGAAAATGATTGGAGGAACTTATGTAAAGATAAGATGACTAAGGCTATAAATTAGAGGTATAGATTAGTACAGTATAATTTTCTGCATCAATTATATCTAAACCCTCAAAAATTAAAGAGATTTAACTTAATGTCTTCAGATTTGTTTTAGGTGTGGTTAAGAGATAGGCACTTTTCTTCATTCAACCTGGATCTGTCCTAAAGTCAAGACTTTTTGGATACAAGTTCAATTATTTTTGGAAAAAGTATTAAAAGTTAAACTCCTGTTTGATCCAATGTTGTTTTTATTAAGAGATATTAAAATGATTGGTTTAAAATTAAGATTGACTATGTATCAAATTTAATTTTTACGTTTAGCTTTAGCTGTATCTAAGAAATGTTTAGCTATTACATGGAAATCTGATTAGGTTTTGGGAATACAAAGATGGCATACTGAAATGAAATTTTGTATCCCTCTTGAAAAGATAACATAGTTTATGAGACAAATATCATTTTTTTATTAAAGTATGGAGTCCATATTTGAAAATTGTTGGTTTGAAGATATGAGCTCTCAATCCATTCCAGTAATGATTCTTGGTTCCATGGCCGAGGCATTGTATTATACCTATATATAATTGATGATCTCCTTTTTCTTTATTTCTTAAGGGGTAGTTTAAGGGAAGGAGGATGGGGATTAGTGGGGAGAGAAAGAAGGTGGGGGGAGGGGTGTTATATTATCTACATATATTTTTCTATGTATGAACTTTATCAGACTTTGTTGTAATTGTAGTTTTAAAATTTTAAAATAATGTATTTAAAAAAAACTTTTAATTCCCCAGTAAAGATCACCTTATAGCCACAACATTTCTCCTCACTTCTAGTCTCCACTCTTCACCAGAAAATGACTGCGATTAACAATAAAGAAATCAGCATGGATAAGAGGGGCATGGGTCTTCAGAGGTTGTAAAGAGGACATAAGGAAGATACAAAGGGGCATGGATAGGTTAATTAAGTGGGTCAATATCTGACAAATGAAGTATGATATGGGAAAACGTGAAATTGTTCATTTTGGCACAAAAAAATAAAATAAAGTTGTGGCTGAGTTAGTATAATGGCTAGAACAATGCTATTGTAGGGCTGGCAACCCGGATTTGAATCCAACGCTGTCTGTAAGGTGTTTCTACATTCTCCCTGGGTTAGTGGGAATAAATGGTCACATGGGT
The DNA here is from genome assembly GCF_036971445.1 of Narcine bancroftii. NCBI lineage: Eukaryota > Metazoa > Chordata > Chondrichthyes > Torpediniformes > Narcinidae > Narcine > Narcine bancroftii. Next base: position 133,256,042 of record NC_091476.1, read on the forward strand.
GTGTCAGAACAGCATGGGCCAGAAAGGCCTGTTACTGTTCTGCATCTCTAAATTTAAAAAAATTTAAAAATTAACATCAAAAGTGTATTATCCAAAGAGTGAGTTCTGAGAGACATGTATTGTAAATACGCAGGTGTTGAAAATACTGTAATTAGGAATGTTAAGCAAATGTTATTATTCATTTTTACAGTATTATATACAAACATAGGGATGTTATACTTCGATAATATATGGCATTGCGGAGACTACAATACACTCTTCAGAAATCATTGGAACTGTTCAGGGAAGATTTACTGGAATAATACCTGGAATGGGTTGCTTGTGGGGTGGAAAGGCTGGAGGGATTCTATCTGATGGTGCCTTGACACCGTAAATATGGAGGCAGCTCCCCGTTTGGGGGAATTTAGAACTAAGAATCAATCTTTAAAAATAAGACATTGGAGACAGTGATGAGGATCATTCATAGTATCTTAGAGTTTCTAGAATACTGTTCCTCAGAAGGCAGTGGAAGTGGAGATATTGAATACCTTTAAAGCAGACAGATTTGTCCCACCCAAGGGTTGTGGGTGGTGGTTCTCACTCTCTATCTCCAGGCAGGACTACAGGACATAAACAAGGAGTTAAAATCCTTTGATGGAGTCCACTGCATTTCCCACCCATTATTTCAAAGCACAATAACTTTGGGAGGCACATGAACATAGGCCCTAACTCCTCAGTTTCCCTCTAATCACTGTCCTTGTATTCACAAATAAACCAGTGTGGAAATTGTCAAATGCATCTCAGGACCCTTGAAATTAACCGGAATGCTGTGATGAAATCACCTATCCCAGAGAATGGACAAAGAGCATTAACCAGAGCACAGAAGGGGATTAATGCCAGCTGAGGACACCACTCTTGTCGTTCAGACCAGTCTCCCTCCTGATATTCCAGAACAGAATTGAAGGAGTTCTGCCTCAGCTAGAGGTGCTGCCTTTGTTGACATGTTTATTTATTCTTTCAGATGTGCAAAACCCCACACTTCAAAGCAGAGGTTTCTCCCTGGTGTTCTGGCCAATGTTAATCAGCATCTTTGGAATATAGTCACTTAGAAATCAATTTCAGAGTACCACCTCCATCCCCAAATATTAAACCCTTGAAAATTGATTTTATTCTTCATACTGAATTACTGGGATATTTTGATGCCCTCTGGATGGACAATGAACCAATGAGGTGCTGGAGCAACTCAGGATCTGTGGGGAAAAATGGTCAGGCATCGCCAGAGCTCTGAAACTGTTACTGAGACTAAGATAAAATTACGTCTATAAAAGCTAGGGCCCAGAAATGATGGAGTTTAGGACAGGTGTTAGAGTGGAGAGACAGGTAGAGGGAGAAATCATCAGGAAGGGTTGTGGGGGAGAACCTCCATAAAGGCTTTAAAATGGCCTGTTAAAGGTGCCAATGGTGTTTTATTTTAAAATCCTGCGATTGTGGGGTCTGAACCCAAAATGGTGGTGCCTGTGCTGGGAACAGCTTTGAGGATTGCAAACTCCAGGGAAGCAGAGGGCAGCAGAAAATGAGGGGAACATTCCACAATTGAGAAAGAGAAGCAGAGGAGATGATTCAATGGAACTGTGACCACAGTGGCAGACCAGTGAAGGATTCTGTGACCAAGGAACACACAGGCAGTGGGCTGTTGGAAACTTGCAGTCAAAGGACTCACACCAAGCTGTGAACTGCTTGAGACTGGCTCAGATCTGAGATACAAAAGGGTCCTGAGAGCGCTGAAGGCTTCCTGATCATGTCAGAGATTTGGATCTAGAGCTCGGGGAGTCGATGAATCAGGCAGGGGTCTGATTGGCAGCCGAGACTGCGAGAGTGCTGGAGGTGAATTCACGGACACTCAGTGATTCTGGGGAGACTCTCTTTTGCTTCTCTTTCTCTGACTGTAAGGGGCATTGGGCAATTTCTGACTGCCTTACAGCAGACTAAATGTAATTTCCTGTAATATTGCATCTGAGTTTTATTACATGACAATAAAAAAATCTTGAATCTTGAAAAAGTGAGAGAGTGAAATAAAATAATTAAGTACAGGAGTATGTAAAGAAGAGATGTAAACAGTGGAATCGAATGAGGGTGGTGGTTACCTTAAAATGAGAAAAGTCAGTGGTCATACCATTAGGTTTGAGGCTGTCCATGAGGAATATGGTATGTTACTCCTCATGTTTATAAATGACCTAGCCCTGACAATGGATGAGGCCAAGGACAGGCACGTCACTGTAGAAATAGTCAGAAGAGTTAAATGGTCAACTACAGGAAGCTTAAGTTAGGATCAGTGTTATTATGTGGGTAAATAAGAACCACATTTCCCAGCATGCAATGTACACGGTTGGGCAGAAACTGGAAGTGACATATGACGGGGTGGTCGTGAGAAGTCAATCAAAGCAGCTCAAGGAAAATAAAGTCGGTTAAAAATTAAACCCACGTAAAGTTGTTCACCTTGAAAGAACAAGTGTAACATAATGTCAAAAATGTCTGAGTGAGTAAGAGAAGACAATATTTTGTAAACAAACTATGTTAAGTCCTCACACACCAATGCAGTTTACCAGAAATCTAGCTGATAATTGGAAACACTTAAAACAGCAATTCAACATTTATTTAGAAACTGGTGGAATGGAAGAGGCTGATTAAAAACAGAAAGTGTCTATGTTTCTGCAATCAATGGGTGAAGATGCCTTGGATATCTAGAACAGTTTTCAAATTGATGAGACAATTTTCACGTTGGACACTGATGACAAAATTTGAGCAGTATTTTGTTCAAAGCAAAAACGTCATATTTGAGAGATTCAAGTTTTTCTGCTGTGACCCGAAACAAGGTTTGAACTTTGGCCAATACTTAGCGGAGCTTCACGCACTGAATAAATCCTATGAATGTGGAGATTTGAAAATTGTACTCATTAAAGTCTGAATAGTTTGCGGAATTCCATATAATGGACTTAGAGAAAGACTGCAGAGTGAAAAAGGTTTGAATCTGAAAAAGGCTGTGAATGGGACACAGAGAACTCACGAGCACAAGCTAGGGAGCTGCACAGGATAAACACAACAGTGCATGCGATAAAAACAGATAAGCAGAACATCAGGAATTTCCCAAAGCAACAACAAAGCAAAGAGGTAAGCTCAAACAGCAATTGCAGCAGGTGTGGAGGTAGACATATTCCAAAGATGTGTCCTGTCTATGGAAAGTTCTACTATAAATGTGGGAAGTAGAATCATTTGGCAAAGTGCTGCAAAGAGAAAGGTATACAAAGTGGACGAAAAAATGGAAGAATTCTTCATAGATTCACGACAGATTGATGCTGGCAAAACAAAATGGATCATTCCAGTGACTGTAAATGAGACAGCAATTCCATTTAAGCTGAACACCAGAGCCCAGGCGAATCTGTTATCTATGGACGATTACAAAGGAAAGAGCAAGATTTATCCAGTGAGATTAAAAGTGACAGGCCACACTGGAGAGAACGTTCCAGTAAAAGAGGCTGTATGGTCACCTTCAAACACAAAAGGTGGCCTCTAAAGTCACAGCTACTGATTGTAGAAAGGAGAGTACAGCCAATATTAGGTCTGAGCAAGTGAAGAGTTCAACCTGGTGAAAAGAGTTTTCATAGTGGCTTCACAGACCGAAGATAAGCACACAGCACTCATTGAAGAAAGGATAACTACATTAGGGAAGTGTTACCTTAATGTACAGAGAGAATCAACCTTATTACTTGACATGAATGACAAACTGGAAAATGAGTTGGCAAATAAGGATTGCCTTCTATGCCAGCTAGAAGACAAAAATAGACAGTTACAGGAAAATAAGAGCGTGAATAAATATTTAGATGAAATTGTGAAAGAAGTGGAGATGAAAGCTCCGCTTCTAAAGTGCCTGCATGAAGAATATGAATAAAACTTTGTGGCAAATCTCTCAGCTCAAGTCAAAGATGCCATGAAGGAAATTCACTGTTGAATAAGCATGCTTCATTACTCAACAGCAAAAATCAGAACTACAAACTGCAAGTGTCAGATCTTTTACAGCAGAATAGGGTGCTTTTGATGGAACTAGGAGATGCACGAGGAAATCATATTTTAAGTGAAGATGAAGTTAGTTCTGCTGACATAGGCAGTTCCTCTGAAGTGATTTCCCAGCATTTAGTGACCTATCACAATGTTGAGGAACTACAACACCAAAATCAACAGCTCCTGGTGACTGTGAACTTGCTGATAAGCAGGAACTTCTTCACAGATTTCTGAACTTCAGCTGAATCTTGCAGATGCCCTGAATGAACATGAATGACTTTGTGAAACGAGATATTTTTGGTATGTGGTCATAGTATTGTGTTTGTGTTTTTATTTTTTTAAGGGGAAAGGTGTGTTATTACGGGGGTAAATAAGAACTACATTTCCCAGCCTGCGATGTGTGCGCTTGGTGGAAACAGAAAGTGCCATATGACGGAGTGTTCGTTGGAAGTCGGTTCAAGCAGCTCAAGGAAAATAAAGTCGTTAAGTGTGAAACACACGTAAAGTTGTTCTTCCTGAAAGAACAAGTGTTGCAGGACCCATGCACAGAGCATAGGTATTTGGCAAAGCAGTCACCATATCTGCATTTGGCCTCACCGGTAACAAGAAGGCCTGACAATGGATGCTGCCTGACCCACTGAGTTCATCCAAGCACCTCATGGCTTCCTCAAAATTCCAGAATCTGTAGTGTTTGTGAATCTCACTTGTGAAACAGTGATTTGCCACTATTCCAACAGCCACCTAGTGCAGCCACAGAATAGGTAGCTGGGTGAAGACGGAAAACTGAGAGGGTGACTGGATCCAAATTTTGATGCTTTCATAGGTTTTCTGCAAAAGACAAGCATTTCACATTCAGAGATTCATTCTGGAAAGTATTATGTTGATATTTGATCATTTCTTCTCACTATTTGTCAGAGCACAGAAACACTAATTTTTTTCCCAGTTTAACGTCATGACTCTTAGTGAATAACTTGTTCTCTGCCAGGCTTTCAGCATCTAATCTTTTTTTTTCCTGCTCAATGATCAATATTCTCCCCCTCATTAACTTTCAATCACCTTTTTGAAAATGACAAATGGAAAATATTGTTGAACAAGCTATTATTTTTCAACTGCATACCCACTGAACTTTAAAAGAGGGTGTATATGAAACACTTTACCCACAACAGCACAGATTTATCAACAGACACTTAAATGATAGAATAAAAGTCTGTTTAGACCTTCAGGCCAATGCTAGCTTTAGGAGATTAAGCCCTTTCAGTCCTTTTCAATAGCAATTTCTTTCCATTCCTGAAAGCTTTTAATCCTTCTAGTCTTATCTAATGCTTTTTTTGAAACCCATGATTGAATTTACTTCAGTCTCTGTTTGAGGCAGTGAATTCCATTTCATTTATACCCACAGTGGGCCACCTTGGTTCTTTCCCTCATCATTTTAAACAATGTTAAAGTTCTCAACTTCTCTGCCAATACAAACAATTCCTCTCTGTTCCCTTTATCTACACTCACTTGAAGACTACTCTACAGAACAATGGAAATTACTTTCCATGTCACTAATCATCCTCACCTCTGAAGCCATTCTGAAGAACATCCCTTTCACCTACCTAATGTTTTATAAAACTTTGCCACAATTCCCTTGCTCTTACTTCCCCCCACCTCCATTTATAAAGCCCATGACACCATATTCCATACTCAACCCCTCCTAACACTAGTGAAGTTCATGTGCACACCAGATTTCTCTGCTGCTGCGCCCACCTTTTGGCAAGAAAGAGGTATTTGCAAGCGATGGTTTTGATCTGGACAGATGTTAAAAATTGAAAAAAGGTTAAATATCTGTTGATGTACTGGGAGATCTTAGAGTGTAATTCCAATGCTCGTTAAACGAGGCAACACCAAGTAAATCAGGTGGAAGGAAGTTATGCAAAATGCTTATCATCACTAATTGGAGTGTTGAACATAAAAGTCATAAAGGTGCAGCTGTATCAGACTTTGGTTCGGCCACATTTGGAGTATTGCGTGCTGTTTTGGTCACCATGTAACAGGAAGGATGTGGAGACATTGAAGAGGGTACAGAAGATGTTCAACAGGACAGGGTCTGGAATGGGGAGTGTCAGGAGAGGTTATACAAACATAGATTGGATTCTCTGGAGACTGAAGAGAGATCCACAGAACAGACCTGACATAAAATATTACCATAAAATTACTTTAAAAATAAATATGCAAAAATAAGAGAAAGTGAGGGAGTGTCTGTGGTTCATTGTCCATTCAGAAATCTGATGGCAGAAGGGAAGGAGCTGTCCTTATGCTGCTGGCTGTTTATCTTCAGGCTTCTGAACCTCCTTCCTGATGGTAGCACTAAGAAGAGGCCGTGGCCTGGATGGTGATGGTCCTTGATGAGGAGAGTTGCTTTCTTAAGGCACTACCTTAAGATATCCTCAATGGAGTGTAGATGGCCTGTGATGGTATTGGCTGAGTTCACACTCTTTTTTTCATGTCCTGTGCATTGGCACCTTCATTCTAGATAGTGATGCAACCAGTCAGACTGTTCCATGGTGATATTCATATTCAGAGACTTTTTCTAAGTCTGGAAATATCAAACTCTAGAAGGTGGGAGGTGGGGGGGTGGGGGGATGGTGGTGAAGAGATTTATTTTACACAGAATGGGTGGTGCCTGGAACACACCACTAAGTAAGGTCATGGATAACAACATTTAAGAGACATTTGGACAGACATACAAACAGGTAATAATGAAGAATAGAAACCATGTGAGTCAGATGTGCAGTTTAAGTTGGCATTGTGGTCCCACCGACATTGTGGGCTAAGGGGCCTTTCCCTGTGCTGTACTGTTCTGTTCTACAATCCACGCATTTTTTCCCACCAGATTTTTTTATGGCTACAGCTGAATATTGACTGAATTTTCCCCACATTAAATCAATGTCACTCAGGAGAATAACAACCAGCCAACCAGCTAACCACACAATGGCATTTATTTGTACTACAACCACACATGCACAGATCTACCAATGCTTTACAAAATAGTAATGGGATTTGGACCATGTTCTCTTAACACACATGAGGATTGTTTATTTTAATGGAGGAAAATGGAGCATTGGTTACATACTTCCTGATTCTGTAGGATTGTAACAGTAAAATCCACTACAAGAATGGAAAGGGCAGTGAAGTGACTATCGGAACCATTTTACCCTTTGTATTAAATAAATCTTTATGGTATAATGATATAAGGGTGATAACAAGACTTGTGTCCAGGGGTGTGAAACATGAAAATCTACAGATGTTGTGATTGTAGTAAAAACAGAGAAATGCTGGAGGAAGTCAGCAGGTCTTGCAGCTTCCATAGGAGGTAAAGATATATTACTGATGTTTCAGGCCTGACCCTTCTTCAGGCAAACACCTGAATTAAAGGCTGGGGAGAAGGGAAAAGGCAGGGAGAGAAGTACAGACAAACATAAACAAGGTGCTAATTGGATATGAAGGAGAGACAGGAGAGAGAAAAGTAGAGAATTGACTGACGGAGGTGGGGGTGTTTTTGTGCTGGAGGAGAGGAGTCAGAGGGAAAAGGGAGTGTGTGTGTGTGTGTGTGGAGAGAGAGAGAGAGACTAGAGGAAAAAAACATTGGTAAACATGGAGTGGGGGGGAGGGTTAACGGAAACCAGAGAAGTTGTCGTTAATGTCATCCAGTTGGAGGGTCCCCAAATAGAATATGAGGTATTGTTCCTCCAATTTGTGGGTGGTATCAGTGGAACAGTGCATAAGACCATGGACAGACATGTCGGCAAGAGAAAGGTGAGGGGAATTGAAATGGGAGGCCACTGGGAGATCCACGCTATTGCACCAGATGGAGTTGAGGTGCTCAACAAAGCAATCACCCAATCTACGTCTAGACCCTCTGATGTTGAGGAGACCATGTAGCAAATGACCCTTGCAGATTCATGTGAAGAGTTGCTTCACTTGGAGAACTGGTTGGGGCCCTGAATGGTGCTAAGGGAGGAGGTGTGGGTGCAAGTGGACCATCTCCTGTACCCAGAGGAGTAGGAGCCAAAGTGGTGATTGGGGGGAAGGGAGGAGTAGACAAGGGAGTCATGGAGGGCACAGTCCCTGAGGTTGGTAGAGAGGGGAGGAGGAGGGAACATGTGTCTCGTGGTGGGATCACATAGTAGGTGGCGAAAATGGCAGAGAATTTTATATTGGATATGGTAGCTGGGGTGGGAGATGGATGAAGAGAATCCTGTCCAGTGGTGTCTCTGCACAATATGGGCTTTCTTTCGGAGTGTTTCCATCAAATGTTCAGAAGTAAAAAGAGAAGCAGTGCATCCCTACCTCTTCTGCCATCCTCTCCTCTCTACCTGCCCTTCCCTCTCAACCCCCTCTTTCCCCACTTTTGTATTCAAACATTTATCTGTGGCATCTGGCTGGCAGCAACATGGTGTAGGGGGCAGTAGTTGAGAGCTCCTGCCAACTTTCAAACTTTTCCCACTCATTCAATTTAATTTATTTAACCAAAGTGGCTTAAACTTTGTTCCTTCAATATTTAATATCATTGTTTCTGAAAATGACAACGACTAGAGGTGACAAGTCAGCGAAAAATGGTAAAAAAGAAACAGCCCCTCTGACTTCAGATGTCATCTCACACATGATGAAAAAACAACCACGGGAGATAACAAAAGAAATAACTGTGGCTATGAAAGAAGAACATCAAGAGATTGATGCAAGCTTGAGAAAGTTCTACAATCAATTTCAGCAAATGAGGATCATTTGGATGTTGTGGAGCTTGATTTGGTATCTGTCAATAACCAAATTGAGAAGTTAGCAACTTATTGTGAAGAAATGACTGTGAGCAATTTCAAGTTAACCTTGAGGGTGGTCGACTCAGAAGCAGATGACAAAACATTCGAATTTTGGGCTTAAAGGAAGATTCTGAGAAAGGCCAGTTAACAGACCTTTTCACTAAATTACGTGGAAAAAAGTTTTTTGTTATTGAGCCTATACTTGATTGAGCACGCTGGAGATTGATTCCGAAGCCATCCTAGAAAAATCGTCCACGTTCGGTAATTCTTCATTTTCATTACTTCCAAGAAAAGGAGTATGCTATCCATGAAGCCCATTGCAACAGAAATCTGAACCATCTTGGTCAATAAATTAGATTTTTTGAAGATTTCATGCCCTGAAGTCATGGAGATGAGGAAAAAGTACAGAGATGTTATGGCTGTGCTATACAACAAAGGACTCAGACCTGCTCTGGTGTACCCGGCTTGTCTGAGGATCACTATGGACAATGGCTGCAATAAATTCTTCAACTCGGTGGAAGATGCTCCCAAAGTTCTGGCTGACTCTGTTTTAACTTCAAGTCCAACATGAGTTAATACTCTGTGTCTGAAACTTTCTTTATTCTGAAGGGTATTTCTTTCTCTCTAGTGGGGGAAGTCTGAATGGGTTTTATTTTCCATTTTGTTAATTGAAAGGTGCAGTGAACTGAGATTCACTGGTAGTGTGTTATACTGATAGCTGGCTCCACCCCCATATACCCATATATAACCATATATAACCCTGATTTCCTTCCTAAACCCTGAGTCCCTCTGAAGACCACTGTAAGACCCTAGCCTCAGTTATAAGCTAATAAAAGTGTATATTCTCTTTCCATTCATGAGAGCTTTTATTCACACTACAAAAGATTAATTGACTTAATAATTAGGTGGGAGGTTTATTTTTAACTTTGTTTATTTTGTTTATTCTTGATATTAAGATTTTTAAAAATTGTACTAATTTTATTTTAGTAACTTTGATAGTTTTCATCTCTTGATTATTAATTTATTAATACCACAAGTGATATAATATAGGTAGTTTATTGTTCAATCATGGGAAAGTTAGCTTGCGCGGTTAGTTTATTATAGGACCGTGGGAAAATGCAGTTGGCAAAGAAATAACGTAAGCGTGTTTAACCTATTTTAAGTCTGGAAAAATGTTTAGAATAATCAAATATAAGGGTTACTGTTTAAGTTACTGAGTTTGAAAAATTAAAAGTGCATTTTTATAGTTTAATGAGCCTTCTTTTTAATTTTTACTGAGTATATATTATTATGAAAGTTTAAAGTTTAATGTTTTGCTGATGTTAATGCAGTTGTGTATGGTTTTTTTTCATTTTGGCTGATAGTGGAAATGAGATATGACTCTACGGTACTTGAGTTTATATTGTTTATCCTTACAGCAAGCTTGGTATTCTCACTTTGGTTAAATTTCTTCCTAATAGAATTTGTCTTTGGATGAAAAATTATTAATTATTCTGGGGTTTTTTTAATATAAGGAGCTATAATAAGATCTTCAGCAGAAGTGAGTGAGATACAATGTATTTTCATGAGCTGGTTGCAAATTTGTTTAACAACTTTCAGAGCTGGGAGGTTAGGAAGGGAAGGCTTTTGTTTGGGTTTTTATGGGATTTTCAAGGTTATTTGTATTTTATAGGCTACATATTTTGTGTTTCAGCATGGTTTGAAGGTGACAACTCTTGGAATGGTGACAACACAGCTGAAGCATTTTCATAACGTTAATTAATATTAATTAAGACTCATGATTATTAGGTTTATATCATGGAATATTAAAGGTATGAATGGGACAATTAAACATCAAAGGGTATTTGCCATGTTAGGCATTTAAAGGCTGATAATGTTTTTCTTCAAGAAACTCATATTAGGAATTCTGATAAAGATAGGCTTATGACCAAATGGACAAGGTTTTTATTCTTCTTCTGATGTTAAAATCAGGGAAGTTTCCATTTTAATTAATCAAAATATTCCATTTGTACTTCATAACACTATAGCAGACAAACAAGATCATTATATTGTTCTTACAGGTAAATTATATAATAAAATGGTGGTGTTTGCAAATGTATACGCCTTGAACATTGATGAACTGGAATTTTCAGCCCTACCTGATTTAATTCAATACTCACTGATTTTGGGAGGGGATTTTAAACGTTGGCTAAATGCAGTCCTAGATCAGCCTTCCTCTGCAGCTGCAATTATTCTTTTTTTCAAAATTGGTATTTCAGATACTTGGCATTTTTTATATCCTAATAACAGAGAATATTCTTTTTTTTTAAATGTGCATCGTTCATATTCTAGGATTGATTATTTTCTAATAGATAATTAATTGATTTAATTGACCAAATCATGTGAATATCAAGGAATATTGGTTAACTTGTCTTCGAATTTTCCCAACATTCCTTTTCCAAAAAGGCATTGGACTTTTAATTTTACCTTACACTCAGATAATGATATTTTGAATTTTATGGAAAAACAAATACTGTTTTTCTTCACTATAAATTTATCTCCAACCATTTCTCATCTGATTGCATTGGACACTCTGAAAGCATCTCTTTTTTTCAATTTATTTTCTTTTATTTCCCCAACTAAGAAACAAAACAAAAAAAAATAAAAACAGAAGCAGGGCTACCATGTTTCAGCAGTTAAACAATTATTTTGTGATTAATTTCACCCCTCTACACTCACAAAAAAAAATAGCTGAAAAGGATTCAGAAAGGATCAACTTACATCATATGAAAATGTTGAATTACTGGCCGCCACATTTCTTCAAATTTAACAAAAGGGTCAACAGTACCACTTTTAATTATTTCTAAATTTAAGCATGCTATCATTTGGGAAAACCATTCAAACGTAGTAGGTGGTTTAGTGTCTTTCCATTTGAATAGAACGGATCTCCTGGCTATTAAAAAAATAAATGCATCACACGACAAGCTGAAGCAGATAGTGGCCAGTGTCCAAAACTGATTGTCTAAAAAGTGCAGTAATAGAATGAGGTTGTAACCCAATGAGAAAAAACTGCTGAAATAATATCAAAAATATCTTTCCAAATTTTTTTCAGAGAAGGGCAGGACCAAAACATAGGTGTCAGGGAAGCCACCTCAGAATTACATCGGTGACAGACAGGGTTTATATAAGAATAAAAATGAGCTGGCTTGTCCTTGGACATATGGGCCCTATGAACCACCTTAAACTGTATCAAAGAGCATCGAACACATTTGAAGAAGTGTTAACTAATTTGAGAATTTTCTCCCATGTCTCTATAGATAAAGGTATCTGAAGTTCTCTTTCCCATTCATTCTTAATTTTGTCAGAAATCACTGCACGTATTTTCAGGATCTAATCATAAATTGTTGCTATTAAAATTTTCTAAAAAGGGTTTAAACATAAAATGTTATCGGTAACTTCAGTCTGATATGGTATTGGAAAAGTAGATAAAGTAACATTTAAAAGTTCCTACTCTAGATATCTGAAAAAATATGATCCAGGCAAACTATATTTATTAGGCAACTGCTCAAAAGACATGAGACAGTTATCTATTAATAAATCTATTATTCCCTTCACGTACCATAAAAGTAAATCTTGATCAATTCTAGATGGTTGGAAGAAAAAATTAGATACAATAGGACTTGACAAGATAAATGTATTTCAATCCTAAAAATTTACAAAATTGAAACATATTCATATTGAATGTTTAATTACTGGATGTCATTTGTTTGTTCAGTTTAGAGAGTGCAAAGGGGAAACAAAGCCCCTAAAATAGAAGCCAATGAGAATCCCTGCACAAACCCATGCTCAAGACTCACCCATCATGATCGTTGAATTTCATCCAAATCTTGTGTCCAGAAGATCGTATACTGAATATTAATCACCCAAAATAGTAGAATCTAAAATTAGGCAATGTCATATCACCATCCTTTATGGTAAAACAATAACTGTTTTTCTTAATTACAAATTCTTCTCCAACTATTTCTAATCTGATTGTATGGGACACTATGAAAGCATATCTGAGAGGTAAAATTATTTCTTAAACAGATAAAATAAAGAAAAAGACTAATAAGGAAAGAATGGAATTAATTAATCAGATTAAACAAATTGATTTACAATACGCTCAAGATAATAATCCAGATTTATATAAAAGAAGAATCAAACTTAAAACCAAATTTGATCTTCTTTCTATTTACCCAATTGAACAGCAATTATTAAGGAGGAAGGGCCATTTTTATATTCATGGTGAAAAACTGAGTAAGATGAAAGGACAAATTAATAAGATTAGGATGGGAGATGGTATAATGACTACTGATTACACCAAAATCAATTATATTTTTAGGAAATTTTATTCCAACCTTTATACTTCTGAATTTAATAAAGAGTATTCATCAACGTCAGATTTTCTGGATCATCTAAATTTACCTATGATTTCTCAAAATAATCGTACGTCTGGAAGCTCCTATTTCTCAGGAAGAAATATTGCTCATAATTTCCTCCTTGCAATCTGGTAAATCTCCATGATCAGACGGATAATCCTGCTGAATTTTATAAATCATTTTCTAAATAGCTTGTATCTCATCTAAGTTCAGTGATTGATGATTCATTTAAATACACAAAACTTCCATTATCTTTTAACAAGTCTTTTTTATCTTTTATTTTGAAAAAAGGGAAGGACCCAGATAAATGTGCTTCATATAAGCCCATTTCTTTATTCAATGTGGATATGAAAATCTTATTTAAATTTTTGGCTCATAGATGGGAGTGTATTTTACCATCCATTATTTCTGAGGATAAAACTAGTTTTAATAAGAATCATTATTCATATAATGATATACATTGATTACCCTCCACTCTTACCATTGAATGTGTTTTTTCACTAGATTCCGAAAAAGCTTTTGATTGGGTGGAGTGGGAATATCTATTTGCTATTTTAGAAAAGTTTAATTTTGGTCTAGATTTTAATAAATGGATTAAATTATTATATTTATCTTCTACTGCTTCAATTTATACTAATTTCCAGCAATCAAAACTTTCTATGCTTTATCGGGGTACTCATCGAGGTTCTCCTTTAAGCCCTTTGCTTTTTGATTTGGTTCTAGGATCTCTTTCAAATGTCCTTTGGGCAAGTAGAGAATTTACAGGAATAAAAAGGAAAGGAGTTGAACATAAAGCTTCATTATATGCAGATGATCTTTTGCTTTTAATAGCAAATCCTAGGTTTCTATACCAAAAAAATTAGCTTTATTTACTCATATCAGTAAATTTTCCAGCTTTAAATTAAATCTGCAAAAAAGTGAATCTTCATTAATATATTCTAATTTCCCTTTTAAGATAGTAAAAGATAAATGTAGTTAGCTTGGAATTACTATTACTAGGACTTATAAACATTTATTTAACAAAAAGTTTTCTGTGTTATTTAATCAGGTCAAAGTATTATTATCAGGTTGGTTACCTTTATTACAATGATCGGACATATTAATTCGATTAAAATGAATGTTTTACCTAATTTTTTGTATCTTTTCCAATTCTACCATTTTTTATTCCTAAATCTATTTTTTTTTATTTACTAGATTAATTTATTTCTTCTTACATATGGCAAGGAAAACACTCTCATTTAAATAAAGCTCATCGCCAAAAGACTGAAAGGAATGATGGTCTATCAACTTCCAAATTTTAAATGTTATTATTGGGCAGTCAATATATGTAAGTTGCTCCATCTGTTACATTTTGATAAAGTAATTAACTACCCTTCTTGAGTAGAAATTATTAAAAATTCAAAAAATTTATCTATGTTGGAAATTTTAGGGTCCTTCCTACCTTTTTTTATAAATTCACCGACAATGCAATATGAGATTCAGGTTGAGAATATGGGCACAATTTAGAAAGTTTTTTTTGGAATTCAGAGTTTTTCCCTTGCCAGCTGTATCATATCTAAGCACCTTTTTCTTTTTTTATATTTTATTTATGATTTTTCCAAACTCAGACAGTTCCAATAATTCACAGTACAACAATCATATTCATCAAGTATATTTAAATCTCTTCTACTGAGTCTGGTTTTATTCTCCCATTCCCCTCCCACAACACAAAATAACAAAAATAAAACATATTAACTATTTAAATAAAGAAACTTACATTAAAAGGCAAAAATGCTTATTAAACATTAAAAAAAACAAGATGCCACTAACCAAAGACAAATAAATTAAAAAAGGAAAGGAAAACACATTAACCACAGGGTCTGTCTGAGCTCAACACCCATCTTCCAGGTCTCTTACATTCATCTCAACTTTGACTAATTAGAATCGACCCCCTGCCCACCCCCCAGGAGAGGAAGGAAAAGGGGTGGGGGGCAGCAGGCAGCAAAGCACAGGAGACCACACTATATTCTTGCACCCATGTAATGCAGATATGGTTGCCAAATTTTAAGAAAAGTTTCATATATTTTCCTTTGATTATAAGTAACTTTCTCCAAGGTGTTACAAGTCCAGAGGACCCCAAAACCCAGCAGCAATAGATATTCACCAAGACAAATGATTACTTAAACAAAAGTTGATTTTAATTATCTTTAAACATGAAAACAGGATCAAATTTTAACTTGTTACTATTAACTTAATTAACCTAATTTAGCCCCCTTCTAATTCTAAGCGCAAGTGTTTGTAATGTGTTTAAGTTCAGAAAAGTTCTTTCATTCACAGTCTAATCTCACTTCTCATTCCTCCAAGTTCACTGGTTGCAGGCAATTCTCATACTGTGCAGAGAATTTAACATTTATGAAATTCACCAGGCTTTGATGTTTGAAAGGTAAATGGTTACCACTCAGGAAGGTTCCTGTCTGTTTTCAGAGACAGATTTGTTGTTCCTGGACATAAACTGATCCCTTTTTATCAGCCACATCAGTGTCTTCCCAAAGAAACTTTCCCCATCAGTGTTTTCCAGATAACCTCTTTCTTTCAGGTCACTACAGAGTTCCTTTTTGTTTCTTTTATTTCAAGTGAAACATTTGGCAGCCAGTCCTCTCCTCTTGTATGGACCATAAGGGGTTTGACAAGGCTGAACTAAGTACTCACAACCTGTCTTCAAAATGTTTTTTTTCCACAAGCTTGCCAGCTTGTCCTGTCCAGTCCCGGCTGCTGCTGCTGCTGAGCTGAATTCTCTCTCTCTCTCTCTCTCTCAGAGAAAAGTCTGTTTTTTTCTCTCTCTCTCTGCTTACAAATCCACATGACCCACCTAGAACTGCAACCTCCACTCAGACAGACTGTGGCTCCGAACTTAATCCTCTAAGTACTTTCATCTGTTGCTTTTCAAAACAACAAACCATTAGTGAAGTCCGTTGGGCACTCCCCAAAGTTTTTGCAAAGGTATTCGGAACTGGCCTGTCTAGCTTGACCAAAGCTCCATTATTTTAAATGAGAACTGTTTTGAAGTGTTTGTATGTGACCTACACTAAAAAAAACCTGCCACACTTTATCTCCCAAAATCATATACAATATAAAAACACAACATATTCTATCACAAAAGGAACACAGCTCTGCATTTCCATATTCCAACATGCAATGCTCAAATGAGAGTCTGACTTCCAGGTAACTGTCATGCACTTCCTGGCCACCGCCAGAGTGATCAACGCAAATTGGATTTGAAATTTGGACAGCTTCATTGTAAGCCTTATGTCCATGATATTTCCCAATAACTCTGGGTCTTGTGGAAAGTGATTTTCTCTAGGGCTTGGCCTAACTGTACCCAAAAGGGTCTCTCCTTGGAGCATGACCAGGAGGCGTGCACAAAGTTTCCTGTCTCTATGCCACACCTGAAATATTGATCCAAAATTTCTGGTTTACCTTTATTCAATTTCTGCAGTGTGAGGTATAACTGGTGAAGAAAGTTATACTGCACCAGTCAATATTGTGAGTTAATTATTGTGGTCATGCAATCATGACACAGGATAAACCAGCATTGTTCATCTATCGTAACACCTAGGTCGGACTCCCATCTCTGCTGAAACCTATGAAGCCCCAGATTTGGGCCTTCTGCTTTGAATAGGGAATACATTGCCAAAATAAACTTTTTTGTGTTCCCTCTTCGAATCAGAGTTTCCATGTCATTGCACTCTGGTAAGGCCACGGTTGAACCCAATTTGTCCCTCAAAGATCTTAACTGAAAGTAGCAAAAGAGTGTCCTATTTGACAAATCATATTTTATTCTTAACTGCTCAAATGACATGAGCTTCCCTCATTCTTAACAGTCCTCGATACACCTGATCCCTTTTTGGCACCAGGTGTCCAGGATTTTGTTATCTATCAATAATCAATGATATTAAATTTTTCTGAGTCAGGGGGGTTTTTGGAGACAACTCAACTTTTGGCCAATACATTGGTTAATTTTGTCTCACATACATTGTGTATGTTACCACCTTTTTCAACCTTCTTTATTTATAATAATTTGTTGGATTTAAGAATATCTTCGATTGTTAAGATCAGGAATGATTGAGAGTTTGATTTGAATTTGTCAATCTCTGATGAGAAATGGGAGATCACTCTTAATTTGATTAATGAGGCCTCATTCTGTGCATGGTAGCGTTTGTTGCAATTCAAGGTGGTGCACAGAGTACATATATTTTAATTATCGCATATTTATTCTGACATTGATCCATTGTGAGCTAAATGTAAAACTTTTGAGGCATCATTGATTCACATTTCTTGGGCTTAGAAGAATTTTGGGGAAAGAAATCATACTTTATAAGGGGTTTTTAAGTTCAAAGTAGAACCCTGCCCATTAATTGGATATTTGTTTTTTTCTCAAGTCAAGAATATTTTATTGATATCAGCTCAAAAACAATTATTATCTTTTATCTCTTTGATAGCTGGATGGACAATTTTGTTGAAATGGAAAGACAATACACCACCAACTCATACTCAATAGCTACAGGATATTATGTGCTACCAAAATCTGGGGAAAAAAATCAGATACTTATTAAAAACATGGTCCAATTTCTATAAAACATGGGGCCCATTCATGGAATATTTTCATAATCTAAAAAATTATGCTCTAGTGATGCACTGTCTGGTGAATAGTTGCTATCACTTGATTTCCATGTATATTTTTCTTACTTCAGTTAACCTTGTGTCAAGGTAGAGGTTTAATTAAGTGGGGGTTGTTTGTTTGCCTGTTTTTTAGTTTTGTTGTTTTTTTCTTATTCATTTTGCTTTTTATTTAAAAAATATAATAGAGAATTGTAAACATAGATTGTAATTTAAAACATGAATATTATTCTTTTATTAAGAAATTAAAAATGGTTATGATTTTTAATTATGGATGTTACATTAAATAGAATGGATCATTTATGAAATGATTGATACAATTTATTGATTTAGGGTTTTTTTAATTTTTCTTTTCCATAGATGTAATCATAGCCATATCCAAAATACAGTATACAAATATTAGTATCAAATCCATTACACATGATGGTAGTAGAAACCCCAACCCCCTTCCCCTAAACAAAACCCCAAGAGAAAAAAATAAATGAAAATAAGAAAAAGAATTTTTTGCACATAAAATTTCTCAATATAACCAATAAAATATTTTAAAAGAAGAAGTTCAAAGCATGTTTTCATTTTGAGGTGTTTGTTCAATGACGTTCATGACGTATTTCCAAAGCCTTTGAGAGTGGGATTATTTGAAGCTTTATTTGTTACCCTCTCAAATATCATACTCCGTCTGAAGAGTTAAAAACCACAAGAAGTCAGAGAGGAAGAAAAATGGTGAATGACAGTGGGTACAAGTCCCCTTCCTCCTTCCCACCCACCTTCCTTCCTTCCTTCCCTCCCTCCCTCCCACCCGCCCTTGTACATTTTCTCAACCCTTGTTTCTCTTCAGTCTGTGACACTATACCTCTACTAAGATGGCTCTGGAAGCTCAGTCGAAATTAACTGAATTTTTTTGTCATACGTGCCAGGATAAACTTTATTTTGTGAGCTATCCAGACACAACAGATAATGCAAAATAAAATAGAAGTGCACTGTGCTTCTGAGAAAAAGTTCAGTTAAAACTGCAAAGGCAGAATCATTTTATGAATGAGAAGTGCATGCACTTCAGAAGGCAGAAGAGATGTTAGTTGAAGATCTCTCAAAACTGTACTGGAGAGTTAGCTGAAGTGGGACAAAGAATCAAAACTGAAACTCAGAAGCGCCCAATAGTAAAATGCATTTCAATGAAGTAGCTCACGTTTCTAAGGGATATATGTTCTTGACTGTTGATGGCTTGCTCAAATGAATTCAGCAACTTTATGTGGTCTCACTGATTACGTTCCCTGTGCTAATTTTTGTACATGGTAACTGGTCATTGAGAAAAAGGAAAACTACTGCCTATGCCTGGGATCACACAATAGAGAGTCAGTCCTAATAGAAAATTCATTATCACATCTGAAAGCTATTGGAATGCAAAATGTGTTTGCTTTCCTTAAAATAATTTATTTAAACTGACTTTATTCATAATGTGATTGAATTTTTAAATGGTATTTAGTCATAGACAAGAAATTAAGAGATCAGATCTTTAATAATTATGCAAATCAAGTTTCTCTTGAGAACAATAGCAACAGTAAAAGAAATCAAATGTCATTCAATAGGGACCAGTCTTCAAAAAAATTTAATCTTTTAACTTTATAATTTTTTTTTAAATTTAGACATACAGCATGATACCATTTCGGCCCACGAGTCCATGTTGTCCAATTTACAGCCAATTAACCTACACTCCTTGAATGGTGCTTCTTGAATGATGGGAGGAAACTGGAGCCCCCGAGGAAAACCCACGCAGAAACGGGGAGTCTGTACAAGATCTTTACAGACAGTGGGGAATTCGAACCCACATCCCGATTGCTGGCACTGTAAATGCATTGTGCTAACTGCTGTGCCAACAATACTGGTCTACCTTGACTAGCTTATGACTGGGAATAGCTACTCTAATGGTATCCAATGAAAACCATGCGATTTTCAAATTATGGATTTGCATTTATTTGAATATTTAAATTCTGGTTAGCACTGGGCACCCTGCTATTGGCTCCTTCTGTAGCATAGAAAGCAGCACATTATTCATGGAATCTCCTTGAGATGCTCAGAGGCAATTTCCAGGACCCACTGGGGCTGAGAGGCTGTTGGTAGTTACACCCAGACCAAGAGAGTGACAAAAACCACAGAGCAACAAACAAGAGGGAAAGGTTCCCATTGCTGGAGTTACGAGGAGTAGCATTCCTGCTGGAAGACAGATAAGGAATGTCAAAGGGAGTTAAACTCCATTTAGGATATAGAACATCACAAAACAGTACATGCCCTTCACCTCATGATGTTGTGCTGACTTACATAAACCTACAGAAGAATCTAAACCTTCCCCACCTCACACCCATGACCCTCTATTTTTCTTTTCTCCATTTGGCTGTCTGAGTATTTTAAATGTACCTATGTACTAGCCTCCACCACCGCCCCTGGCAATGCATTCCAGGCACCCACTACTCTCTGTACCAAACTTACCCCTGATGTCTCCACTGAACCTTTCTCCTGTCACCTTTTACAAATGCCTTCTGATGTTTACTGGTTTTGTACAAGGAAAAAGGTGTTGGCTGTCCACCCTATGTCTCTTATAATCTGGTTGACATCTATTTAGTCATCTCTCATCTTTGTTCACTCTGAAGAGAAAAGCCCAAGCTCTGTTAACCTTATCTCATAACCACATTCTCCAATACAGGCAGCATCCTGGCAAATCTCCTCTTTCACATCCTTCCTGCACTGAGGCAACCGGAACTGAACACAATATTTCATTTGTAAGAGATAACAAAAATCGAGTTGCGGTTTTTGCAAAGAGGAATGTTTATTCTTTTAATGGATGAGTTGAGGTACCTTGGTGGACTAGTCATTGTTGTAATTTGCAAGATTTATTTGGTTAGGAGCAGTGCAAATGACTGTTGACATACACAGTCTCATGGGCCAATGTTTCTCAGCTCATCTCAGCAGGATGCCTGGAAATTCTGGGCCATGAAAATTCACCATAAATATGGGCCAATATTATAAACAAAATCCAAAGCATGACATAATCATGACAGTTTTTTTTGGTCTTTATGTTGCAGAATCAATCATTGCCCCTCTCCCAAATCTATACCAATGGTTGCCCCACTATCCATCTTCAGTTTTTGGAGTGAAAACAGGACTAGGAGGTGACTTCCTTGTCTCCCCACTATTCCTCCCTCCCCTTATCTCCCCCCATTCCTTCTTAAAACCTTTCCTTGTCTCCACACTATTCCTCCTCCCCTATCTCCCCACTATTCCTCCCTCCCCTTGTTTCCACATTATTCCTCATATCTCTGAATGCATTTTATTTTTCTAACAGTTCTAGTCACTTCTCCAATTATACTCATTGAATTGTTTTCAACAAAGATATACAACTCGAGTCAAGGTAGTAATTGATATCTGGAACTCACTGCCACAGGAGATGGTGGCAATGTTTAATGATGACACAGTCAATTGAGTTTAATCTTCAAAACAATGAAATTGATCTTCTTGCAGAAGTAAGAATCCCAATGAGTTTCCATTCCTCCTTACTTGTGTCAATTTTATACTCTCTAGAGATAAATCAAAATTATTATTGAGGTCATTTGTTTTATTTTTGCTTGTGGTAAATGAACAGAGAAATGGAACCCCCCCCCCCCCCCATGATTACAAATCTGCTCTTTGAAGGTAGGCAGGGAGTTCTAACTGTTAAATAAGGTCCAGCACATCCTAGACAGGACCAGCAGTAACAGCACAATTCTTAGTCACAATCTTCATCAACCTCAATCCTGGAGTGCGCCATAACCTGAATCCTGGAGTAGGGCTTCTCAACCTCATTCCCGGAATAGGGTTTCTCAAGTATGCCAGCATTTCTGAGGATTCAATTCCTTCGCTTTTACCACCTCTCTTTAACAAAGTATTAGTGATCCCTGTGTTACCTCCTGCCTGTGGGACTACGCTCCTTCCTCCTTCTTCCACTCCTCACCATTTTGTTCGGGCAGCTGTCTACAGTTTTTCATACCTTGATGAAGGGCTCAATCCCAATATGTTGGTAATGTATCTTTATCTTTGCAATATAAAGTATGCTGTTTGATCTGCTGAGTTTCTCCAGTGTTGTGTTTTTACATCAACCACGGTGTCTGCAGACTTTCGTGTTTTACTTCTTATCCTTGTGTTACCCTGCCTGGCAAGGTTCATTGGTGAACAACTTAGACTTTAAAAAGCAGTGAATTATTCTGCCTGAATGTTTAAATTCTATCTGTTTGATGATGATGCAAAGACCTCAGCATTGGAATGGAGATTTTAGAACAAGCCATAATTATGATGTGGTCAGGGGCATTGGACATTGGAAAGGCAGCAATTTGTGCACAGCTGGTTCCAGAGCAACACTCTGATCAAGAGTGGATAGCTTTTGTAGGATTAGTTTGATAATAATTACAGCCCAGGCCACTGGAGATAAATAACTTGCTCTGATTCAAAATATATATCCTCCAAGAAAATAAATGGTACCACATCAAATTCTCATCCAAAGGGCATCATTTGTTGTATTCCCTTA
The DNA here is from genome assembly GCF_036971445.1 of Narcine bancroftii. NCBI lineage: Eukaryota > Metazoa > Chordata > Chondrichthyes > Torpediniformes > Narcinidae > Narcine > Narcine bancroftii. The sequence continues at coordinate 133,278,478 of NC_091476.1, forward strand.
ATTTTGCACGCAGCTTAGTTTTTTTTTTAATATTCAAATTCCCGGTGTGAGAACGGATAGAGTTTGTTTCCAATGGTGAGAAAGTCTAGGACACTAGGGCAAAAATTCAGGATTGAAGGGCATCTGCTTAGAACAGAGATGCATAGGAATTTCTTCAAACAGAGGGTGGAAAATCTGTGGAATTTGTTGCCACACGTGGTTATGGAGGCCAGGTCATTAGGTGCATTTAAGACAGAGGTTGATAAGTTCTTGATTAGCCAGGGCATGAAAGGTTATGGGGGGAAAGCTGAGCAGTGGGACTGAGTGTGAAAAATGAATCAGCTCATGTTTGAATGGCAGGACAGACTCGATGGGCAGAATAGCCTATTTCTGTTCCTATGTTTTATGGTGATTTGAACTTTATTCCTTCTGACTTAATAATGAAGGTGTTACAGAGTAATCCACAACTCTATTTCCAAAACAGAAGGTTGGAAAAACTCAGCAGGTCAAACAGCATCTGAGGCTCTTTTGTCTTTGCTCTGATCAAGTTCCCCTCCTCTCTGTTGTACTTAATCTTGTATTTTCGGCATGCAATAGCATCAGATCCATAGTATCTCCCTGGCAGCTGAAAGGGGTGGGCCTCCCATTCTTTTGTGTTAGTAACTCTCTATCCTGAGAGGAAAAGATTTTATTCCTCAACTTAGTAAATAACATTAATATAAACTAATACTGAAAATGAGGAATTGCAGTTGCTGGAAAAATGAAACAAAAAAGATCATGGTTTAAAAAAAAGCTCAGTAGTTCCAGCAGCTTCTGTGGAGAGAAAATGCATTAAACTTTCAGGAAAAGTATTCCCATTTTTTATTTGTTTTTATTTTAGGAACCCATTATATTGCAGATCTAACTGCCTGGAATCTTGAGCCTATGTTGCTTTGTCATGAAGGAATTCTAAGACCCATTCAGTTACAAACAGCAGCCCCTGGCCCTTTCTGAGGTTTCCTGCACAATCTGCTTAGTGTGATACAGCACCCATGCTCCTCATTTTCCTGCATAATGCCATTCTTTGATTAACATAAGGATGCAATTTATTTAATAAGAAAAAGGCATAGTAATTTAACTGAGATTTACAACGTCTGACTAATTTTCTGCCTGACAAGTCAAATCCCATGTAAATGGATTAAAATCATTGTTATTTCTTTTCGTCGTGAGCCCATTTTTTGATCATGGGGACATAATCCTATTAGAAATAAAAAGTTCACATATACAGCGCAGTACATGAGGCTCGCGTTTTGGCTCACTCTGCATAAGTCTTAGGTTGTGAGCAACTGCAAGCGTTCCCTCGGGAATTTGAGCTTAGACCAAATCCTGATAGAATTTTCTAAAATTGTTAAAGGCATTGATCAGATGCTCTAGTTTCCCCACACATTCCAAAGATGTATGAGGTTGGTAGGTTGATTGGTCATGTGGGTGTAATTGGACAGTGAATGCTTTTGGGCCAGAAAGGCCTATTACTGTTTGGTGTCTCTAACTAAATCTAGAATACTTTTGCAAAATGTCTGTTAAAATATCCATATGTTATCTCCATCTCCCAGTCCTTGTTCCCCACTGTAACGCGACTGAATCACTCAGAGACAAGGGAGGAGTACAAACATGCTTTTAATAGCTTACAATCAATGGCCAGTAGATACAATAGTCCTCAGTGAATCTGAGGTAAGGTGGGAAAACCAGGATTTATATTGGGGTGGGTGAGGGTGGAGCAAGGGGAGGAGCCAGCCAACTGAACAACATATAGACAGTGAATTCCTGTTCACTGCATTCAATCCTTCCTTCAGAATTGAGCCTGTGGGTAAAAAGCAAAGACCATTCATTCAAAAAAACTAATACTTTACATATTTTTATGTTAAGTCTGTCAGGGGGTCTGGTAATTCTGGTCGTGCGACGCAGTACTGGAGGACTTTGGGCTTCCTGAACTTCCTGGGCCCCCTGTGATACAGGTTCAGAGGGTCTCGAGAGCTCTGGCTCAGGTCATGGGGTGGATTGGACCACTTCCCAAGCAGTGACTTGCGAGACCCTGAGTGGGGTACTCAGTAATTCCTGGCTCACTTGAGGCATCGGATCCTCAGTTCCAGTGGCTGCCAGGTCTCTGATCAAGATGGTGTCCTTTCTGCCATCGGGGTATGCCAAGTAGACATAGGTTGGGTTGGTGTGCAGCAGGTGCACCCTCTCGATCAGCGGATCTGTCTTGCTCCTCCTCACATGCTTTCTCAGCAGGACTGTCCCTGGTTCTATCAGCCAAGATGTGAGAGTAGTCCCAGATGTGAATTTCCTCTGGAATGTAAACATAAGCTCATGAGGAGGTGTGTTGGTCACTGTGCAAAGGAATTACCTTATAGAATGAGTGCTGTGGGTAAGACTTCTTGCCGGAAGGAGTCTGCTCTTTGTAGCTATTGGTTTACAATCGGGAGTCAGGTTTGGAAACAGTGGGGGGAAATCAACATTTAGGGTGGAGAGACCACATGTGGCATCCGGCTTTTGGGACCTTCCATTCTGCATCATGATTGGAGGAGATGGGCCAGAGTACTCCATGGTCACACTTTTAAGGTGGCACAGGAAGTCCAGACCCAGCAACACTGAAGCACACAAATCATTTAGTACATACAATCGGAACTTACAAAATTCCCCCCCCCCCCTCCATATTACTATACAATGCCCCTGGATCATCGCAGAGGCAAGTGCAAAGCTAGGAAAATACAATAGTCCATCGGGTACACTCTTAAGTTGTATTACAGAGCCATCTCAGAGTTTATAAAGCTCTCAGTGGAGCCAATGTTTACTAAGCAATCAGTCAAATGTCTGTTCACCCTCACCTCCATTGTCAAGTGTTATTTAATTGGTGAGGTATTGCCTGATCCAGGACGACCGATGCCAGTACTCTAGAAACTCCATTGCTCCCCATGCTGATGTCGACCTTCCCGCGGACAGACAAGATGGCATCAACCTCAAAGTGCAGCAAGATGGCCGCTGTGGCTTCCCACGATGCTTTACTTCCAGTGGCACATCAAGAAGACACTGGTGGCGAGCACATGGAGAAGCTGAGGCCGACACTTCAGGACTCGAGCACGGATTAAGTGATGATTCGGAGGTTGCACATGCAGTCACCCTCTTTGGGTTCCCTTTAGCCCAACAGACCTTCACCCAGTGCCCTTGCTTACCACATCTTGAGCACACTGAGTCCTTCAGGGGCCATTGGGTGCAAGGGTGCTGTGCCTATCCACAGAATAGCATCCCTGGTCACATGTGGCTGCAGCGGTTGGCGCCGAGGCTGCGGGGATCTCTGGTGCCCCAATGATCTTGTCCTCTGAAAAGGCACCGCTTTCACCTGTGAGATCGTCAGCTCCCAGTTGGACCTGTTCGAGAACTTTCGCCAGCTCCAGGGTGCTGACCAAATCTTTCTTTCCCAACTTAGCAGTCTCTGCCTCATGTACCTCGACCTCACTCCTGCCACAAGGGTGTCCTGGATTTGTTCCTCCTCTCTCCCCGGGCCGTGGCCGCTTCATAGTGGCATTTTCTAGTCAGAACCCACAGTTCAAGAACATAGTCGTCCAGCGACTCACCCCTGATGCTGCCTACATTGAGAGAGCCAGTACCTCACCAGCATGTCGTTCTGGAACTTCGTGTAGAGGGCCTTCAAGCCTTCTATGGCCAACTCATAGGTAGCACAGTCTCTGATGACAGCGAATCCCCTTAGGCTGACTCGAGAGAGAAGTGCAGATATCCAGAGACTATCCAAGTTGAATACATCTTGTGTGGCCTTCAGGTAGGACTGGAAGCACTCCAGCCAATAGGCAAATTCCTCCAGGCCCTCAGGGGAGAGAGGGTCGACTTGGAGCATGCCTGACTTCAACAGAGCTTCCATCCTGTTTCAACGTTAAGCTATTAAAATTATAACACAACTGATTGCACTCAGAGACAAGAGAGGAGTACAAACACACTTTTAATAGCTTACAATCAATGGCCAGTAGATACAATAGTCCTCAGGTAAATCTGAGGTAAGATGGGAAAACCAGGGTTTCTATTAGGGCAGGCGAGGGTGAAGCCAAGGGAGCGAATTCACAGACAGTGAATTCCAGTTCATTGCACCTACTCACTCAGTTAACTTGAGGAAATGATGGAAATCAGCCTCAAGATGCATCAGGAAAGGCTGCTCTCAACTGAAATGTCCAAAGCAGCCATTTTTAAGATTTTACATTTATAATTTATTGTGGTTCTTAATGTTCTAACAACCCCTTGTGTTTTAGCTATTTCTCAGGAACATGCTTTGTTCTTCAAGGTCCAGTATTGACTCTTGGATCCACTCACTGCCAATTTAATAGTAATGTACAGGTGGGCATCATTCCCTTGACCTACAAAACACATATAATAAAAAAGAAAGTATATCCTGGCAACCTGAAAAGCACCTATTTCGTCCATGGGTCACTGATCATTTCTGTACCCATACAGCCAATTTCCAGGAAGAATTACAAAACATCCCGACACTGCTATTGATTAATGTACATAAATCTGAGGATTCTGCAGAAGCTACTGACATCATAAAAAAATCTAAAGGAGTTCCCCCTTTCCAGACTTCATGAAAATACATCTGCCAATCTGAGCAAAAGCATGTACAGTTCACAACTTGGAAGGTGTCCAGCACAATGCCACTGAGAAAATGAAATTTAGCATCAAAAATAAGAGGAACCAGGATTAACTGGCACAACATTGAATGTTCACAATCTCTTTCAAATCCATCCCTCTATTGTTGACAGAGATCATGAAGAGGTCTGACAATTGAAATGCTTGCTGGCATTCCCTACTTGCCAGAGCAAGAATACAATAAAGATATTTCATCTCACTCACACACACACACACACACACACACACATTTGTTTCCTCTTCCTGTATCAGTCATCAACAGTTGACAAGAAAATATATATCACTATCTTCAGTCTTGGATCTGATTATCCTAAACTCCAAACTTCAATATATTTAACCAAATGACAGCTTTAAGAAGGAGGAATTTGTTATTTTTCCTCTCATTCCTTTCATAAGAACCACAAAATCTATAAAACTGCCTTACACTAAAAAGCAATGGATATCTACAGATAATAAATATGAATGACAACACCTGAAACATATTCAAGCTTTCTTCTTCCAATTGCCTACAGTAAGAAAATATATCTTTTGTTTTCTGTTCACGGGAATTTTCTGCCTGTCTTGCTTTAGCTTCTTTTGGACTGTCGTAGAGGTTGGTGTTGGAGCCACTACTGTTCGTGATTCACATGAATGATTTGGAAGAGGGACTAAGTGTATCATATCTAATTTGCTGATAACAGTAAATTGAATGAAAAATTAAATTATGTAGAGTTTGCAGAGAGATATAGATAGATTAAGTTAAGAGGCAAGAGTCTTGCAGATGGATTACAAAATTGGTAAATCGAAGGACATCTACCTTGGAATGAAAATAGATCAGATTATTATTTATATCGTGAATGATTACACCAGGCTGTCACAAAAGATTGGTTTGCACATGAAACAGGTAATCAAGAAAGCAAATGGGATGTTGGCCTTCATTGTCAGAGGGATTGGATTAAAGAGCAGGGAGGTTATGCTGCAACTGTACAGGGTAATGATGAGGCCACACCTGGAGTATTGGATCACAAGAAAAAGGAACAGAAGCAGGCCATTTGGCCCAATGAGTCTTCTCCGTGAAACTTCCTTGAGTTAAATTGTTCTTGTATCCAGTTCCAAGTTTTGTCCTTGTCCCCATATCCCATGATACTCTATCTAATTAGATATCTATCAATTTCCCCTTTAAATTCCCCCATTGGCAACATAGCATTCACCTTCGTTACCACTGATCCAAATTGGCAATCAACTTTCCGGTTATTCTGCATGAGGACACACAAGTCCCTTTGTACTTCTGAGGTTTGAATTTTCTCCCCATCCAAATAATAATCCGACCATTTATTTCCTTCACAAAAATGCACAACCGTACATTTCTCAGCATTATATCTCATTTGCCATTTCTTCATCAATTCCCCTAAGCTGTTCAAGCCTCTCTGCATGTTTTCGATTTCTTCTAAACTTCATTCTCTACCACTATCTTGGTGTCATCTGCAAACTTTGCCATGAAACCATTTAATCCATAATCTAAATCATCAATATGCATTGTAAAAAGAAGCGGCTGCAACACTGACCCTTGTGCAACACCACTAGTAACAGGCAACCAACCAGAATAGGATCCCTTTATTCCTACCCTTTGCTTCCTCCTGTCTTCTTACTTTACAAAGGATATACTGGCTTTGGAGGCAGTGCAGAGGAGGCTCACCAGGTGGATTCTAAAAATGATGGGTTAGGCTATGTGGAGAGATTGAGTCACCTGATATTGTACTCACTGGAATTCAGAATAATGAGAGGGGATTTTATGGAAACATATAAAATTATGAAAGGGATGGATAAGATAGAGGCAGAAAAATTGTCTTCTCTGGTAAGTGAGACAAGAACTAGAGACATAGCTTTAAGATTTGAGAAGTATAGGACAGCGATGAGGCAGAATTGCTTATCCCAGAGGGTGGTGAATCTGTGACATACTCTGTTAAAGGAAGCTGTAGAGGCTGCCTCATTAAATATAATTGAGACATAGTAAAATATTTTTTTGCATAATAGGGAAATTAAGGGTTTTGTGGAAAGGTCAGTTATGTGGAATTTCAATGGTCAGAGTGGCCTTGGTCTTGTTGAATAACAGAGGAGGCTCAAGAGGCCAGAGAGCCGATTACTGCTCCTATTTCTTATGTTCTTATTCACTGCAGTTTTTGTCAGAAATGCCAACATGTATTGCCCATCCCTTACTGTGGTGTAACAGGCGTTTTCTTTCAAAGAGGCAAAGATACTCCAAAAGTGCATCAGGGCAGGAAATTCTGAGACTTGGATCGAGCAAAAATGAAGGAATAGTGATACACCTGCAAGTCAATTTGGTGCACAATTTGGGCTGGAGATGGGAATTTCAAACAGGCAGGAAGGAAACAAAAAAACACAAAGATTGGAATAGACAGTGAGGAAGGCTTTCAAAGCTTGCAGAGGGATCTGGAGCAGCTGGAAAAATGGGCTGAAAATGGCAGATGGAATTTATTACAGACAAATATGAGGTGTTGCACTTTGGAAGGACAAACCAAGGTAGGACACTGATGAGTGCTAGAGAGATCTGGGAATACCTGAAAGTGGCATCACAGGTAGATAAGATCATAAAGAGAGCCTTTGGCACATTGGCCTTCATAAATCAAAGCATTAAAGTATAGGAGTTTGGATGTTACGGTAATGTTGTATAAGATATTGGTGAGGCCAAATATGGCGTATTGTGTTCAGCTTTAATCATCTAAATATAGGAAAGATTTCAATAAGATTGAAAGAATGCAGAGAATATTTACTAGGATATTGCCAAGAAGAAATGAGTTACAGAAAAAGGCTAAACTGGTTAGGACTTTATTCCCTGGAGCCCACAGAAGAATGAGGGGAGATATAATAGAGGTATACAAAATTATGACAGATAGAGATAGAGTAAATGTAAGCAGGCTTTTTCCACTGAGGTTTGTTCAGCACATGGGTTAAGGATGAAAGGAGAAAAGTTAAAAGGGGACATTATGGGGAAACGACCTCATGCAGAGAATGGTGAAAGCATGAAATGAGCTGCCAGCATAGGATGCCATTGATGCACTGTGGTTGGTAAGGAATTAATCAAGGTGGCATGTGAGTTGAAAAAAAAATAGCTTGCAAACCACTGGACTAGACAGAATAACTGTTTCTGTGCTGTGTTGTTCTATGGTCCAAAGTGAAAGTGGAAGTTAGAAAAATAAGAGGCAAAATAATTTTCAAGGAATTAGAAGTAGAGGGGAGGAGTCACGTGATGGAGTAGTGGCCGGACGGTGAACTCCAGCCCTCTCCAGAAAAGTTGGGAAAAACAAGAGAAAATACAAAGGCACAGAAATACAAGTTAAAGAAAAGTGAGTATAAAGGTGGAAAGAAGATGGCGACAAAAGGAGAAAAATCAAAATCAATGGAAAGAAGAGAGGAAGAGAAGACAACGGAGGAAAAAGGTGAAGGCCTTACCTGTCCGAAGAGGCCCGCTGTGGAGAGAAGACCCCACTACCTCAGGTCGGTAGAAAAAGAACTACAACAATGGCTCACAGAGCCGAGTAAAAGTGCGCAACCGCGCATGAAAAAAAACACACCGACGGGAGGGGGGACCAGCTGGGGAGTCGATCTCCACAGCCGGCAACGACAGCTGCAGAACACCTGCAGCAAGAAGAGACCACAGAAGACAATGGAAACAAGAAAGAAGAGGAGGAAAGGGCAGCAAAGAAACAACAGATGGCCAACCCAGAGGAAGAAGAAGAGGAAGAGGAAGAGTACAGTGAAATAGAAGAAGAAGGGAAAGGCAAGATAAAGGTTGTACTTTCTCTTATTAAAGGATACATGAAGTCATTTAAAGAATGGCAAACACAGGAATTCAATGATTTAAGAAGAAGAATAAACAACACAGAAAAGAAAATAAATAAAATGGAGATGACATTAACAGAAATGGGGAAAAAAATGGACAAGATGGAAGAACGGGCAGTAGCAGCAGAAATGGAGGTAGAAGACTTAAAAAAGAAATTGGAGGAATCTAATAAAAAAACTAAAGAGACACAAGAATTACTAGCCCAAAAAATAGATATAATGGAAAATTATAACAGAAGAAATAACATAAAGATAGTGGGCCTTAAGGAAGATGAAGAAGGCAAGAATATGAGGGAGTTTATAAAAGAATGGATCCCTAAGGCCCTAGGATGTCCAGAACTACAGCAAGAAATGGAAATAGAAAGGGCACATAGAGCATTGGCCCCTAAACCACAACCACAACTAAAACCAAGATCTATTGTAGTAAAATTCCTAAGATATACTACAAGAGAAAAGGTACTGGAGAAGACAATGGAAAAAGTAAGAGAGGGCAACAAACCACTGGAGTACAAAGGGCAAAACATCTTCATTTATCCAGATATAAGCTTTGAACTCCTAAAGAAGAGAAAAGAGTTCAATACAGCAAAAGCGATTTTATGGAAGAAAGGATATAAATTTACACTGAAGCATCCTGCGGTATTGAAAATATTTATTCCAGGACAACAAAACAGACTATTCTCGGATCCAGAAGAAGCACGAAAATTTGCAGAACAATTACAAAAATAGACTGAGGGATGAAGACGGGTAATGTGAGCAAAAATGATCACGATTGATATGTATGTGGGTAAAGACAAAAATAGACTGAGGGATGAAGACGGGTAATGAGGGTAAAAATGACCACGATTGATATGTATGCGGGTAAAGAGGTATAAGAGTGAATAGAGACAATGGGCATATGTGAAAGTATCTGTAATTAGAGGAAAACATAGATAGTATAGACAAGAATTAATAAGGGAAGGTAATGGAATAGAGAGAATAAGGAGGGAATTAAAAGAGTGACCTTTGTGACATATAAAAAGCGAAATCTTTTCTGGGGGGGGCTGGGTGGGGGAAAAGAGCAGTCACTGCAAAATCAGTTGACGCTTGCGAGTGGATTCGCAAATCCAAATGGAGAGGGGAGATGTGGTTGTCCGACAAGGGATAAAGGACAACTCAGGAGGGGAAGGGGAGATTGGGGATAAAGAAGATAGAAATAGGAGAATAAGGAAAATGTTGGATGTTGTAGGAATGTTGTCTGGTAAAGAGTTGAAAATAAGAAAACAGAAATGGAAAAGGAGGAAAGGTAATGATGGAAAAACGGAAAGAGAAGATAAACAAAATATAAAATGGCTACGCTGAACTATATGACTCTAAATATTAATGGAATACATAACCAAATTAAAAGGAAGAAACTACTAAATTTACTGAAAAAGGAAAAAATAGATATAGCATTTGTCCAAGAAACACACTTAACTGAATTGGAGCACAAGAAATTAAAGAGAGATTGGGTAGGACATGTAACAGCAGCATCGTATAATTCAAAAGCAAGAGGAGTGGCTATATTAATTAGCAAAAATGTGCCATTTAAAATAGAAGAGGAAATAATAGATCCAGCAGGGAGATATGTTATGATAAAATGTCAGATATATTCGGAGCTTTGGAATCTACTTAATATATATTCACCTAACGAAGAAGATCAAAAGTTTATGCAAGATATCTTTTTGAAGGTAGCTAATACGCAAGGGAACATACTAATAGGAGGGGATTTCAATCTGAATTTGGATCCAAATATGGATAAAACGGGGAAAAAAATTAACAGGAAGAACAAAGTAACCAAATTTATAATTAAATCAATGCAAGAAATGAAACTTGTGGACATATGGAGGAAACAAAACCCAAAAGAAAAGGAATACTCATACTACTCGACTAGACATAAAACATACTCAAGGATAGACCTATTCCTGTTATCAGCCCACATTCAAGGGAGAGTTAGGAAAACGGAATATAAAGCTAGACTATTATCGGACCACTCACCCCTGTTATTGGCAATAGAGCTAGAGGACATCCCTCCAAGAATGTATAGATGGAGATTAAACCCCATGCTACTTAAAAGACAGGATTTTAGAGAATTTATTGAAAAACAATTAAAAATGTACTTTGAAGTAAATACGGAATCAGTGGAAGATAAGTTTATACTATGGGACGCAATGAAAGCATTCATTAGAGGGCAAATAATAAGTTATGCAACCAAGATGAAGAAGGACTATAATCAGGAAACAGAGCAGTTGGAAAGGGAAATAATAAACATAGAAAAAAAATTAGCAATAAAGGAAGATACAACCAAAAGAAGAGAATTGGCGGATAAAAAAATAAAATATGAAACATTACAAACATATAAGGTGGAGAAGAATATAATGAAGACAAAACAGAAATATTATGAACTAGGTGAAAAAACACACAAAATCTTAGCATGGCAGCTTAAGACAGAGCAAACTAAGAAAATGGTATTGGCAACAAGGAAAAAAGACAAACAAATTACATATAATCCAAAAGAAGTTAAGGAAAACTTCAGAGAATTCTATGAACAATTATACCGAACTGAAAACGAAGGGAAAGAAGGGAAAATAGATGAATTTTTGACTAAAATTGAACTACCAAAACTACAAATAGAGGAACAAAATAAATTAACAGAACCATTTGGAACAGTAGAAATACAAGAGATAATAAAAAATTTACCAAATAATAAGACACCAGGAGAGGATGGACTCCCAATAGAATTCTACAAAACATTTAAAGACCTAATAATACCGCCCCTCCTGGATGTAATCAAACAGATTGATGAGACACAAAACTTACCAGATTCATGTAAAACAGCAATAATTACAGTGATACTAAAACAAGGGAAAGATCCACTCTCACCAGCGTCATATAGACCAATATCTCTGCTAAACACAGATTATAAGATAACAGCTAAACTACTAGCAAACAGATTAGCAGAACAGGTACCGAAAATGGTAAATTTAGACCAAACTGGATTTATCAAAAAAAGACGCACAACAGACAATATTTGTAAATTTATTAACTTAATTCATGCAGTAGAAGGAAATAAAGCACCGGCAGTAGCAGTTGCTTTAGACGCAGAGAAGGCCTTCGACAGAGTAGAATGGAATTACTTGTTCAAAGTATTGCAAAAATTCAGTTTACCGGAGAAGTTTATTAATTGGATTAAAGCATTATATGAGGGACCGTTAGCGAAAGTGACAGTAAATGGACATGTATCAAAGCAATTTAACTTAAGCAGGTCAACGCGGCAGGGATGCCCACTATCACCATTATTGTTTGCGCTAGCTATAGAACCACTAGCAGAATCGATAAGAATAGATAATAATATAAAAGGAATAAAAATAAAAGACAGGGAATATAAAATCAGTCTGTTTGCGGATGATGTGATAGTGTACTTAACAGAACCAGAACTATCAATAAAAGAACTATATAAGAAATTGAAGGAATATGGAGAAGTGTCGGGATACAAGATAAACGTAAATAAAAGTGAAGCAATGCCTATGAATAACGCGGATTTCTCAAAATTTAAGGAGGAATCCCCATTCAGATGGCAAATGCAGGCAATAAGATACCTAGGTGTGCAAATAAACAAAAATCTAGGCCAATTATATAAACTCAATTACAATCCACTAATGAAAAAATTACAGGACGATTTAGAGCATTGGAAAGAGCTACCACTAACACTGATAGGAAGGATAAACTGTATTAAAATGAACATTTTTCCAAGGATACTATACTTATTTCAGGCATTGCCAATACAACTGACAGAAAAATTCTTCAAAGAGTTAAAGAAAATAATAAGGAGATTTTTATGGAGAGGGGGGAAACCGAGGATAGCTCTAGATAAATTAACAGAATGGTATAAACAAGGAGGCTTACAATTGCCAAACTTCAAAAATTATTATAGAGCCGCACAATTAAGGTACCTATCAGATTTTTATCAAACAAGGGAAAAACCAGACTGGACGAGACTAGAATTAGATAAAATAGGGGAAAAGATACCTGAACACATATTATATAAATGGGACGAAAAATTGGTACAACATAGAACTTCTCCAGTATTACACCATCTCCTCAATATATGGAAGAAGATTCATGTAGAAAGAAATAAAATAAATTACCAAATACCAAAACTAATATTGACGCAAAATAAGCTACTCCCTTTTACAATAGACAACCTTGCCTTTAGAAAATGGGAAAAAAAAGGGATTAAAAGAATAGAAAATTGTTTTTCAGGAAGTAGATTCTTATCCTTTGAACAAATGAGAGATAAGTACAATATAACTGGAGATACAGCGCTGGCATATTACCAACTGAGATCCTACTTGAAAGATAAATTAGGAAGCAATTTGAGTTTACCAGAGGGAAGTAACCTTGAATATGTGATTACAGATACAATGTTAATCAAAAGATTTATAACAAATATGTATATTAAACTGCAAGAAAAGGAGAATGAGGAAACAAATGGTAAAACTAAACAAAAATGGGAACAAGATTTAAATATAAAGATAAAAAAGGAAACATGGGAGAAGTTATGCTCTGGAACGATGAGAAATACAATAAATACGAGGCTGCGTATGATACAATATAATTGGTTACACAGACTATACATTACACCGCAAAAGTTAAATAAATGGGACCCAACAGTATCTGATAGATGTTTTCGATGTAAAAAAGAAAGGGGAACAACAATTCATGCAATCTGGACATGTGAGAGAGTAGAAAAATTTTGGGATGATCTCAATCAGATATTAAATAAAATAACAGAAAACAATATACCAAAGAATCCAGAGATCTTTCTCCTAAGTAACATAAAAAATAAAGAATTTGGAATTGACTTGGAAGATGCACAAAAAAGATTTGTCAAGATAGCCCTAGCCGTAGCAAAAAAATGTATTATGTCAACCTGGAAAATGGAAGATAATTTGAAAATACAACAATGGTATATAGAAATGAATAAATGTATTCCATTAGAAAAAATAACATATAGTTTAAGAAATAATATTGAAATATTCGAACAAGTATGGGAGCCTTACATTAAATACAATAGCGAAAACCTACCGGGAACAAACATTACCTAAGTTGATGGAAGGAGAAGAAAAGAAAAGAATGGACTCAGTAGAATTTCTGGTGTATTTTTGTTGAATGACAACATTGTCTGACTGAATTAATGCAACCTAGATTGTATACCTAAAATGGATGAGAGGGGGGGGGTGGGGGGGTGGCTTGGGAGGAGGGGGGGGGAGAAAAAGTCACTGTAAATGTGTGGAAAAGAAAAAGTATATATTATGGCTATTGTGATTTATGGTGTGAAAAATAAAAAATTTAAAAAAAAAAAATAAAAATAAAAAAAAAAGAATTAGAAGTAGACAAAAATTTAAAATAGGAAAATTAAGGGCATTGGATCTGAATTCTTCAGTATTCACAACAGTTTAATAACTCAATAGCACAACGGAACTAAATGGAGATGATCTAATACTCCCTCGGAACTAAATATTCAAGAGAATTTGATATTTAGAAATGAGTGGAAATTTGATGGCTCCTTTAATAAAGGAGGAGATCAGTGCAGTAGAAGAATGATCCTGGTCTCAACAGATCATGATGCAGAAATAGAATCAATCTGAGACAAGCTTAGAAAAGCTAAGGGCAGAAACACAAGTCGAGCTTATTTGTATGCCTCCAAATGGCAATTGTTTTGTTGGATGTGCCATAATTCAGAAAATTAGATGTATGCATAGCAGGGGTCTTGTAATCTTGGGAAAATTTTTCTTTTCTTTTCTTTGGCTTGGCTTCGCGGACGAAGATTTATGGAGGGGGTAAAAGTCCACGTCAGCTGCAGGCTCGTTTATGGCTGACAAGTCTGATGCGGGACAGGCAGACACGGTTGCAGCGGCTGCAGGGGAAAAATGGTTGGTTGGGGTTGGGTGTTGGGTTTTTCCTCCTTTGCCTTTTGTCAGTGAGGTGGGCTCTGCGGTCTTCTTCAAAGGAGGTTGCTGCCCGCCAAACTGTGAGGCGCCAAGATGCACGGTTTGAGGCGATATCAGCCCACTGGCGGTGGTCAATGTGGCAGGCACCAAGAGATTTCTTTAGGCAGTCCTTGTACCTTTTCTTTGGTGCACCTCTGTCACGGTGGCCAGTGGAGAGCTCGCCATATAACACGATCTTGGGAAGGCGCTGGTCCTCCATTCTGGAGACGTGACCCACCCAGCGCAGCTGGATCTTCAGCAGCGTGGACTCGATGCTGTCGACCTCTGCCATCTCGAGTACTTCGACGTTAGGGATGAAAGCGCTCCAATGGATGTTGAGGATGGAGCGGAGACAACGCTGGTGGAAGCGTTCTAGGAGCCGTAGGTGATGCCAGTAGAGGACCCATGATTCGGAGCCGAACAGGAGTGTGGGTATGACAACGGCTCTGTATACGCTTATCTTTGTGAGGTTTTTCAGTTGGTTGTTTTTCCAGACTCTTTTGTGCAGTCTTCCAAAGGCACTATTTGCCTTGGCGAGTCTGTTGTCTATCTCATTGTCGATCCTTGCATCTGATGAAATGGTGCAGCCGAGATAGGTAAACTGGTTGACCCTTTTGAGTTTTGTGTGCCCGATGGAGATGTGGGGGAGCTGGCTGATGGAGGACCTCAGTTTTCTTCAGGCATACAAACTGGGCAAATCAAATTTGCTGTAATAAATTGGAAAATGTACTTGTAGAATGTATAGAAAATGCTTTTCCAGTTGAATACATTGAAGAGCCAACTAGGGAAAGGCTATTTTGGATCTAGTTTTATCCAATGAGAAAGAGATAATTGAAGTTCTGCTGTCAAGAGATCTTTGGATATGAGTAACCTTAGAATAAAAGTCTGAGAATGATGCAGTACAGTATGAAAAGAGGTTCTTAAATCTCAATAAAGGAATTTATGAAGACACAAGGGGAATGTTGCCTGACTTGAATAGGATATCATATTTAAAGGTGTGACAGTGCAGGAGCAATGGTTAGTATTAGAAGAAATAATCCAAAAGACATTGAAAACTCCTCTCAGACACAAAACCCAACAAAAATTGGATTTTTCCTTGGCTGGTGAATAATTAAATCCAAGGAAGAGGCTTACAAATTCTGCAGAAGTAGAAGTAGCCTCAGGATTGGAAGCATTATAGAACTCAGCAAAGAGGATGATGAAATTGATGACAGGCAAGATTGAATATTACAGTAAAAAATAAACTGCCAGAGGAACCATTGACCAAAGGCTGTGCCAAAAGGGGTGATGAATCTTACCATGAACATCTTCCTTGAAAGTGACAAGGCTCTGAGATATGGGGAGCTGGTCCATCAGCAGTCTCTTTCTTGTTCCAAGTTGCAGAAACTGCTGTCTCTTATTGTCTCCTTGAATAGGAAAGTGGGCAGAGAAATATATTTTAAAAAGTAAGAAATTTTTAAGGTGGTAGGCAGGGAAAGTCTGGCGTGGATATGCTTGGGCTCCTCACAGACAGAGAAATAATGAAATACTAGAAGAAGTCAACAATTACTTTGCATCTGACTTCAAAGAAAATTACATATAAACATGTCAGGTTTAGTAGAGAATTGGGAATTTGTTGAAACTAAGGAACTGAAGGTACAAAGCATTAGTAAATAAAACTGAAGAAGTTGAACTAAAAGATGTTAAAACCCAGTGACCCAATAACTTACATCCCAGTTTTGAAAGGAATGGCTTTAGAGATAATGGGTGTTCTGGTTACCAGTTTCTAAGGTACTATAGATTCAAGAAGGGAAACAGAATTAATATTTCAGATTAAAGAATCTTCATCAGGGCGATGGGTGCAAGTTAACCTTTCAGGAATCCTGCACCAGGACTCCCAAGTCCCTTTGGACCTTTGCTTTCTGAATTCTCTCTCCATTAGCCTATTTACTTATTCTTTTTACCAAAGTGGATGACCACACACTTCCCTACTTTATATTCCATCTGCCACTTCTTTGCCCATTCTCCCAACCTGTTCTAACACCTCTGCAAATTCCTAGTATCTTTAACACCATCTTCCCCTCCACTTACCTTTGTATAATCCACAAACTTGGCCAGAAAACATCAATTTTCTCATCCAAGTCATTAAAATATAATGTAAAAAGCTGCAGACCCAACGCCAACCCCTATAGAACACCACCAGTCACCAGCAGCCAATCAGAAAATGCCTCCTTTATTCCACTGTTTCCTTTCTACTAGTCAGCCAATCTTCTATTCTTGTTCATACAATTCCTGAATACCATGGATTCCTATCTTGTTTAACAGCCTCATGTGTGGCACCTTATCAAAGGTCTTGTGAAAATCCAAGTGAACAATATCCACTGACTCTCCTTTGTCTGTCCCGCTAGTTACTTCCTCAAAGAATTCCAACAGATATGTCTTGTCAGGCAAGATCTCCCTGAAAGAAACCATGCTGACTTTGGCCTATTTTATTATGTTTTCTCAAATACGGTGAAACCTCATCCTTAATAATGGACTCTGGAATCTTACCAACCATTGAAATTGGAATAACCAGCCCATAAATTTATGAATTTTTACTCTTAAAGAGTGGAGTAGCATTTTCAATTATGATAGGATTTGAATTGTATTGGGCCTTGGTAAAATCACACCTGTAGTATTATGAATAGTTTTGCTAATCTTGCTGGATTATACAAAGGTAGGTGGAGAGATTGAACAGACATGAATGCATTCTCTGGAGTTTAGGGAGATCTTGTAAAAATAAAGTTCAGAAAGGGCATGTAGCATGGAGGTGTTTCTCCTGGATGAGGAATTAAGGGCCAGATGACTATGGTTTGACAATGGTGTGGGCTGTTTAGGACTGAGATGGAGAGAAAACTCTTCAAGATTCAAGATTCAATTTATCATCGTCTAATAAAAACAGTGTCATATTACATAAAATGGCCTTTGTCTGCTGTAAGGCAGACAGATTCGCCATCAGCAGAAATTGCCTGAAGAGCCTCTTACAGTCAGAGAAAGAGAAGCAAAATAGAGTTCCCTTCAGAGTCACCAATTTTCTGTGGATTCGCCTCCAGTGTTTTCACAGCCTCCACAGCCACGCAGAGTCCAGTCAAAAACATTGGCAACCCGAGCTCCAGATCCAAAACTCCGATAAAATTAGAAACTTTTCAGCATCCTCTTGCATCCCAGTTCTGATACCTTGAACCCCTTCAGCCAGTTTCAAGCCAGTCTCCAGCAGTCTGCAGCCTGGTATGAGTCCATTGACTGCAGTCTTTGTGGGTTCCTCGCCTTGAGTCACAAGCAGTCCGCCACCTGTGTATGTCTTTCAGCTGTCGAACCCCTCACTGGTCTTCTGCCATGGTTACTGTCACATGAGTCATCTTCTCTTCTTCTCCTTCTCAGACAGGATGGGCAGTGGTGTCCCTGTTTTCTGCTGCCCTGTGCCAGTCCTCCACTTCCCTGAAGTCTGTAACCCCTTATGGCTGCTGCCAAAATAGGCAGTGCCATCTTGGGCACAGACATCATGGTGCAGGATTTAAAATAAAACTACCATTGGCTCCTTTAACAGGGTCTTCAAAGCTTGTATGGGGCTGATGGCAGTTGGAGTAGGCGGTTGGACCTTGTGAGAGCATTGTGTCTCCACTCCTCACTCTCTGTGGGTCTGCACCAGTGGCAGTATTGAAGTTAGAGCAGGTCTGGCAGGCAGCTGTTTTTTTTTCAAACAGGCAGCAGTGAACCCTTGGATTTCTCCATCCCAGAGAGCTATGTAAGATTTGTCATTGCATTCATTCAAGACTGATAGGATTCTTACATGATGGAAATCTAAGTATGTGAGGATAGTGCAAGGACCCAACTTGATGCTACCGCCAACATATTGAACCTTCACATGTGGCTACTGTATATATCCAATATCTAGTATTTACCTTGCACCAAGGTCTCCAGTTTTGAGGAGAACTTACAGAGGTGTAGGGCAGTTTCTCACAGACCTTTTACTCTGTTTCAGCCCAAATGAAACATTGTAAGATATGGTAAACTATGTTATCCAGAATTCAAGCAACCCTGCAGCCTCAAGCAGCTGGAAAAATAATCAAGAAGAATAAAAAGATTTAAAAAATATAGATTTTAAATTGGTACGCCTCATTGTAGGTATTGGACACCACGGGTTTTATTGTGTTAGATTCAAGTTCAGCTAAAATTTGTTGGTGCACTGCGAATTGGAGAATGTATGTCTCCCATTTCCTAACATTTCTAAAAGTACTGTTGGCACTATGTCTTTGGAGTAAAGCAAGAGGACAAGTCACGGGCTGCATGCACAGTCAACATTTCTGCAGGAAAAGCCTTGCTGTCTCTCCATGGGGGCTCTGTAACCCACCATACAACTGAAGAGGCAATTGGTAATTCACTAAAACAGTACCTCTTATTAAGTATCTGATCTTCTAACCTCAATAAAATTTTGCATATTTTAAGAAGGACATTTGGCATTTGAACTGATAAAACTGAGGGAATGTGGCAATTGGAGTTGAGAAACAAAATAATTCCAGTATGGAGGAAAAATAGGAATTTGACTTTTAAATAAATTTCATGATAATTCAATCAAGATCCCAAAGGGTTGAAGTGAAAAAGACCGATTTTGAGGAAGGGTGAAGAAGCAAGGAATAACTTACATTCCATTACTTTAAAAAAAAGATAAGGAAGGCTGGAAATGTTACAAGATGTTCCTCCTGACATGTAGGCTGCTGTGTAAATATTTTTATTCCTAACTGCAAGATCCAGGCATGTGTCACACATCCAAATATTACAGGTAGCTTTGCAACACCGGGCTTTGTTCTACTGATGAGCAGACATGAAAGAGAATACGGACTGAGCATCTCTATTTTTCACCCTTTGGCTGTCAATTAAAGTAGAATCAACAATGAGGGCAAGCAACTGCACAAAGAGACCCAACAGAGCCAAAAAGATCAAATGGAAAGAGATCTGATGATTTTACAAATATTTCCTTGAACATCGTTTGGTGTAATCAGATAATGTTTCATGAAAATATTACCCAATAGCAATTTATAAGTCTCTATGCAGTATATAAAGAACTGTACATGATTACTTGCATGCATAATACTATAAAATACTCATGTGGAGGAACTATGCATTGCACAGTATTGTCACACCACTGAGGAGAGAGTATAAGAACCTGAGCACAAAAGAGAGAACAAAAAATTGGGCTGTCACTTTAAAGCAGCACAAAGGGAGTACACCGTGGATCTTTGCTGGTGTATGCCAAGTATTATCTCTCAAGCGATGTCAAAAAGCCCATTCTACTTTCTGAGCAGACCTCCCAACATATTCCATAAACACCAGAAAATCAAATTATCTGGTCTCTAAGGTTTTATGGGAGCTTGCTCTCCACAAATGCAGACACATTCTTAAATTACAATAGACACTAGACTAATTGGCCTTAAGAGCTTTGGGATGCTCTGAAAGATCTAAAGACATCTTTTTAGACAGAATAGAACAGAAACCCACTCCTGCTCATGCTATTGATCCATGACTGCATTGCCAGATCCAGCTCCAAGTGTGCACACGTCACAACAGTAGTTGGCCTCATCAACAACAACAATGAGTCACAGTATAGAGAAGAAGTGTAAAATCTCATGATTATGGTGCGAGAGCAACAACATGAGTTTCAAAATGGACAAGTTGAAGCAGATGAATGAAGACTTCAGTAGAACCAGGAACAACCACTCTCCACTATACATCAATATCTCTGAAGTGGAGAGGGTGGAGATCCCCAAATTCTTTGGTCTTCACTTAACTAATAACCTATCCTGGACACACATCTCCTGACTTGTCAGGAAGGCACATCAACGATTGCACTTCCTGAGAAGACTGACAGCAGGTGAGGCCACTGGCCACCATTAATTTTCTATGGGTGTTCTATCGAGAGCATCCTGGCCAGCTGCATCACAGTGCAGTGTGGTTGCTGCTGAGAAATGGATCAGAGGTCAATCCACAGGACCATAAGAGTGACAGGGGACTCTCACTCCCGCCCATTGATGTGATCATTGAGGGCCCCTTCACCCCTCTCATAGCTGCTCCCATTGGGAAAGAGATCCAGGAGTATCAGAGCCAGCACCACCAGCCTGAGGATCAGCTTCTTCCCATGGGCAGTGAGACATTAACCATCCGCTACTTTCATATTTATGTAACAATATTGATTTATTTATTTGCATATAAGAATACTGGTCTTATATATGTATTGTTTGTCTGTATGTGTGTTAGGTCTGGTTGCATGTCTGCATGTTTTGCACCGAGGATCAGAGAAGACTGTTTCGTCGGGTTGCACTTGTACAATCAGATGACAATAAACTTGACTTGACTTTCTGTGATTTGCTAGCAAGAGTAAATTATATTTTGTACCCCTACAGTCTCACTGTGAGTCTGCTTTGAACCTGCTGCTCAATAAAATGATCAACTATTCAGCTTCATTCCCTTCAAGGAACTATTTGGCTGCTAACCTTCTGCTTTCATAAAGTCATGAGATTTGTGCACTGAGGTACATCATTATGATCCTCGTAGAGTAAGCGATTATTTATGGGCAATTATCTTGCCTGACTACACTGCCTTTCACATTAGAAAGTAATCTTGGAGTGTGGAAGCAGCAATAAACCCCTCTTGTGACAATGGAAATGCATTAATACCTTAGTTATTCAGTTATTATAACACACAAGTCAACCTTGACAGTGGCTCGATCATGCATTTCCCTATGCTCTGCATGGAATATTACAAATGGGGTCAGATTTTCCTCTTCACAGGCTTGGACTAGAAGCTTCTCTTGCAAGCAGATTTGTAGCAAATTCAATCAGTTCAGTTGGAAGTTAACTAAGATTGTGAAAAGCTAGGCCTATTCTTCACCTTGGGTATACTGGACCACGATATATAAATTGTGTGAGAAATTAATAAGCCACTATGTGGTCTTTTGGAGTGGAAATTTATTTCTATTGAATTTACATCAGAGGAAAGGTTGGATAGCTCTGCCTACTGTTGGATCTGGAATACAACATTCACAGGCAGATGAGGGTTTGATTTGTAACTTCTGCACTTAGTGGTTTGCAGACACCATATTCTGTTAGGATTCAGCAAAGAACTTCCTAGAGTGAGATCTTTCTGCATGTAAATATTGCTGAAAGAAGAGAAAGCATGAACTCATTAATATTATCATTATTCTGGGGGACTTACTATTTGATCATGAGTAAATTCAAGGTTGCTGTATGTTACTAAGTTGAGACTTGAAAACAAGTTGAACTGTTGAAGGTGTTTCTATTCAGGCAGCAAAGTGATTGGACTGAAGGAAGCCATACAACCCTTCAAATGTGCACTTCCAGTCAATATGTCACATCTTTACCTCCTCACTCTATCTATGAGATTCTCACATTGTTTGATGCCTTCAGAATTCCAGTAATTCAATTGCTTTGTTTATTATCATGTGTGCGGATACACAGTGAAAAGTTTTTTTGTGTGCCACGCAGACAGGTCACAACGCATCATCACACTCTGCCACTATTTAGATCCACAAAAACAGTTCACAGAAACAAAATAAAACATGACAATGGGAGATTTTACTTTAATATTAACATTCACATAAGAGGGAAATCAAATTTAAAATTTGTAACTAAAATAATGAGGTTTCCTGATGGGATTTGGTAATTTCTCTGCTCTCCTCTCTCCCTTTTGAACTCACATCTAACCTCAGTCTTCAGTAAAGTTAACCACTGAACATCCACAGTCCACTGGATAGACAATTCCAAAGACTCGCAACACCCTAAATCTGCTCTTCTCAGATGGAAACAGCAGTCCAAACATCCACAACATATTTTGAGTACTCAATTGTCAAATGAGGAAATAAAACTCTCAGAAAAAAAGTCATCGAACTGCCATCAAAAGTATTTTTAACCAGCAGTAGTCTTTATTCACAATATTTTTTTTATATAAGTGTTGGGCTTGACCAGTTACCCCAATAATTACAGAGACAAAGACTGCGGGGAACGATAAGCTTTATTATACAAAAGACTGCTGGCCTGGGTCCAGGCTAAGGAAAATGTGGAGAGGGAGAGGGGTCTCGACCTTTATGGCCTGGGTCACATGGGGAAGATCAGGGAGGAGTCAAGGACAGGATGTCACCAGGAGGGCGGGCCAGCCAGTACACACAATCATATCACCACATTCACCCCCTCTTTTCAAAATCGAACCCACCAGGAACACACGGAGAACCGGAGGTAGCGAACAACCATAACAATAAAGGTTGACGGAAAATGGACGCTCCCTCCGACTAGAGGTTTAGCCGCACGGGTGACATCCTCCTTCTGCCGGACCGCCAAGGGGCCAGCGTGTCCATGCAGTGCCCCTCCAGAGAGGGGGCCATCAGGGGAAGAGTTTGCGGCAGAAACCGTCAGGGTCAGGGTGCTGGCGGGGGACTTCCAGGGTGATGGGGGTGTCTGCTACCACACGGCGGGGTAGATTCCTGGACAGTGAGGCAGACTGCTTGGATTCCAGGGTCATACTCTAGTGCAGCACAATTGGATCTGCGGTGTGGTCGGTGGACGGCAAGGCAGTTTCTGGGTCTCCAGCCTTTGCCAGGTCTCGTATGGCACAGCATCCTCGCGGCCATCCGGGTACCTCACAAATGCATATTGGGGGTTGCCATGTAAGAAGTGCACCACTTCAACCAATGGGTTCGTCTTATGGCCCCTGACTTGCTTCCGAAGCAGAACAGGCTCTGGGGTTGCCAGCCATGGAGGGATGGATGAGCCATTCACTGATCTCCTAGGGAAAGTAAAGAGGCATTCATGTGGGGTGGTGTTAGTAGCAACGACCGGATAGCGTGGAGATCTCGGGCAGGATGTCCTGCCAGCAGGACACTGGCATGCTTTTGGACCTGAGGGCCAGGAGCACCACCTTCCAGATGGTGCCATTCTCCATTTCCACCTAGCCATTACCCCTGGGGTGAAAGCTGGTGGTCCTGCTGGTGGCTATACCTCTGGCCAGGAAGTACTGTTGCAGCTCCTCACTCATGAACTAGGTCCCCTGGTCACTATGAATATAGTCAGGGTACCCAAACAGGGTGAAAATGCTGCGCAGAGCCTTAATAACCGTCTCTGATGTCATATCTGGGCAGGGGATAGCAAAGGGGAACCTGGAGAATTCGTAAGTAGGCGTTCCTATTTGAGATTGGGAAGGGGCCCTTGAAATCGACACTAAGTCATTCGAAGGGGCATGTAGCCTTAATGAGGTATGCTTTTTCTGGCCGGTACAACTGTGGCTTACACTCAGCGCAGATCTGGCAGCGTCTGGTCGTGGACCGGACATCCTCTACGGAGTTACGGAAGGTTCGAAGTCTTAACAAAGTGGTACAGCCTCGTGACTCCAGGACGGCACAGATTTTCGTGCAGGGTCTGGAGACGGTCGAGATGCGTGCTGGTGGACGTCCCTCATGTTAGGGCATCTGGGGGGGTCATTGAGTTTAACCGGCTGATACAAGATATCATAATTATAGGTGGACAACTTAATCCTCCACCTCAGAATCTTGTCATTTTGATCTTACCCTGCTGTTTAGTCTTGAACATGAAACCCACTGCCCTCTGGTCAGTCAGCAGGGTAAACCTCTTACCGGCCAGGTAGTGCTGCCAGTGGCGCACTGCCTCAACGATTGCTTGCGCCTCCTTCTCGACAGAGGAGTGTCAAAGTTTGGGGCCGTGCAGGGTGCAGGAGAAAAACACTACTAGCCTGCCTGCCTGGTTAACTGTGGTGGCCAGTGCGAAGTCGGAGGCATCGCTTTCCACCTGGAATGGGACGGATTTATCCACGGCATGCATCATTGCCTTAGCAATATCTCCTCGTATCAGATGAAAAGCACCCTGGGCTTCCACCAATAATGGGAAAGTGGTGGAATTAATTAGGGGGTGGGCTTTATCAGCGTTGTTGGGTACCCATTGTGTGTAGTAGGAAAGCAGCCTCAGGCACCTCTTCAGTGCCTTTAGGGTGTTTTGGACTGGGAGCTCCATGAGGGGATGTATGAGATCAAGGTCCGGGGCAATGACACCATACGCCATGACGCATCCAAGAAGGGCCAGGCAATCTGTATTGAACATGCAGTTATCCTTATTGTACGTCAAGTTGAGGGACTTGGCCGTATGCAAGAACTTGGTGAGATTAGCATTGTGGTCCTGCTGGTAGTGGTCCCAGATGGTGACATTGTCAAGATACGGGAATGTTGCCGTCAGCTTGTGCTCCTCCACCATCCGATCCATAACCCTCTGAAAAGCAGAGACATCATTAGTAACACCAAAAGGCACCAGCATGAAGTGGAATAGTTTTCCATCAGCCTCGAATCTTGTGTTGATTTGATTGCTCGGATGGAGGGGAAGTTGATGGTAAGCCGACTTGAGGTCAGTGGTCGAAAAAAGTCTGTATTGAGTGACCTTATTGACCAAGTCGGCTATCCAGGGTAGCAGGTACACGTCCAACTGGGTTGCGGGAAGAAGGGTTTGACTGTAGTCGATTACCATCTGGGGCTTGCCTCTGACCATGAGGACCTGTGCCCTCCAGGGACTGATGCTAGGGGCTATGATCCCCTCTTCCAGGAGTCACTGAACCTCAGCCCGAATGACTGCACATCCTCCACGCTATAGCACCTACTCTTGGTGGTGATCGGTTTTCAGTCTGGGGTGAGGTTCACGAATAGTGATGGAGGGGCCACCCGTAAGGTGGTGAGACCTCAGGATGATGCTGGAGACCAGGTGCTTGGTTGGGGATGGGAATCCGAGAGCTGTGGGTTATTGTTGGTTAGCGGCGGTTAGGGGACTCCAGATGGCATCATCACACTCCTGAACTGACTCAAAGTCGAAGCCCAGGAGGATCAGCACACAGAGCTGAGGCATAATCAACAGTACAAAGTCATTGTAACATTCCCCTCCCACCAACAGAGATGCTACACAATACCCCGGATACAAGTCTGTTGGTCCTTTGCTGCCATCGATATCAAGCCGGTCATCGGCCTGACAGGAAGGGAGAGTTTGCGGACCACGTCGGGGTGAACAAAACTTTCAATACTGCCACTATCGAAAAGGCAGTTTGTCTTATGCCCATTCACCTCGATCTGCATCATGGAGTTCAAGATCGGGTGAGGGCTGGCTTGGTTCAGCGTTACCTATTCCAGGACAGGCATTTCTCTCTCATCATCGTCAGTGGGGGGGCCTGCCCAAGATGGCAATCTCTATGTTGACCATGCAGCACTCGTTGGAGAAGAAGGAAGAGGTGGAGTCGTGGCAGGCGGAAGTGACGTGTTCGGCGCGGTAGGCCATGGCATAGAGGTTGGGAGCAGTAGCCAATAAGATGGCGCCACCCTCACC
The DNA here is from genome assembly GCF_036971445.1 of Narcine bancroftii. NCBI lineage: Eukaryota > Metazoa > Chordata > Chondrichthyes > Torpediniformes > Narcinidae > Narcine > Narcine bancroftii. The sequence goes on from NC_091476.1 coordinate 133,304,393, forward strand.
ATGCATGTGGTCAGCACCAGAAGCTCCTCTGGCACACACGCCGCGCTGCTCCCAGACAGGGGTCAGGAGCTGCAGACATTTTGGTAATGGACCTTCTTCCCACAACCCAAGCACATGGCTCCTCTCACGGGGCAGAGGCGCCTCGCGTGCCTAGCCTGCCCACAGAAGTTGCATCTCAACGATCCCGTCGGCATTATCGCAGCCGCAGTCGAGTTGGTAACCCCCGACGCTGGTTCCCAGGATGACGGCTCTCATGGCAGAACGTACATGGGAGGCCCGCTTCTGCCTGCAATCGACACCATGTGGCGCTGGGCCAAGTCTAATGTCCTGATCAGATTGATTGCCTTTTTTAAGCAGGAGTCGGTCATCCTCGAGGAGTCATCGTCGGATATAATCCGACCTTAATCCTGACATGCACTGGGTCAACGATATCATGGCCATGGGGTTCCTCACACAGTCTTTTCCCAGTGTGACCAAGGATCGGATGAACTCTTCAGTGGACTCACCAGGCTGTTGTTTTCGGGACGCCAGCAGGTAATGGGAGTATACCTCATTCACTTTCGGCTTGTACAGCATCCACAGCTCAGCCATTGCCCCATCATAGGTCGCACTGCATTGGATGGCCAGGAAGACCCCTTGGCCGACTCGTGCCTGTAGGATCTTCAACTTCTTTTTGTCGGAGTTGACCACCTCAGCAGCGACATTGAGTAAATTATTAAAACAGCTCACCCACTGTTCAAAGAGTACTGATGCACCCGGGACTTGGGGATCTACCTCTAGCCATTCAGGGCGTAGCAATTTCTCCATTAACGAAGACCTTCAAATTCTTGTATAATAAATTGTTGGGCACTACCAGTTGCCCCAATAATTATAGAGACAAAGACTGAGGGGAACAATAGGCTTTATTTATACAAGAGTGCTGGCCTGGGTCCAAGCTAGGGAAAATGAGGAGAGGGAGAGAGGGCTCGACTTTTAAGGCCTGGGTCACATGGGAGGAGGAGTAAAGGACAAGATGTCACCAGGAGGGCGGGCCAGCCAGTACACACAACCATATCACCACAAAAAGGAAAAGGGTTCAAAGTCTCTTCCAACTTCCTCCAGCATTTGACTGCTCAAGGTTCCCATATCTTCAGCTTTTTATGATCCTCCATCTATTTTCTCAAATATATATAGTCAAATTCATGCTTTTGGGTGTTTACTTTGGGAAGGTCAGGTGGAATTTATAAATATTAAATCAGCTTGTCTTCATTTATTAATTTACGGAACGTGCAGACCGTTGACATTTATTGTCCTTTTCCATAATCCAAGGGATAGTTAAAAGGCCAATATGAGTTCATTATGAATTAGAGCAGCCGTTCTCAACCTATTTTTGGCTATGGCACCTGTTGTACTGCTCAAAGCTTAGGGGCCCCTTTCACTGTGAAGCAATCAAGTTTGGGTTTCTTCCATACTTGTCTCTTTCTGACTACACAAAAAAAATTAAAATATTTATGTTTTATGAGGTAAAAAGAAATAAACACTTTTACTTAAATGTGCTGTGTCCCGCAGGGGGAATGGCTGAACTAGACAGCAAAAGGACTGCACAGTTCCGTTCTCGAAGGTCATTAGGACATCACTGAATCCTTTAAAAGAACAAACTTCTCTGCTTCAGTAATCTTTTCCTGATTGTCATGCTGTGATTCAAACACTGAATCAATGGCCCAGGAGATTTGGCTGCTGAAGTGAACTAAATGGATCCCATGGATTCTTGGAGAGTCGTGATCAAGGTGAATAGGAGTTGGAGGGGTGGTTTTGGGCAGAGTGAGACAGAAGATGGGGCGTAGCCATGGTGGAGATACGGAGCTGAATGATCTGCTGAGTGTTTTTAATTTTTATTTAAAGTTCTCAGCGACTAGCATTTTCAGTTGATATGTATTTTTGCAACCAGACATAGATATCCACATTATTTCAATTCTAAGCCACTCACATATCCCCAGTATTAAATTAATAGCAGTTAATTCTTCAGCTTTCTGGGTCCCCGCCTCTGCAATTCTTATTTACCTTGCATTGATTTTAACACATTCCTTCAAACCTAACCCTCACAAACCTCTCCAAACATGATGTGACTTAGTGTCATTTGTAATTTGATGACATTGAGCTCCAAGTATCTTGGTAGATTTCATAATGTTAATGATGCTGTATAAATGCAAGTTGTCTTTGTTGTCCGAATAATTTAACCAACTCTGCCTACATTACTGAGCAAGGCAGTTTCTATTGGATCATTGGAAACTGTTCTTACAGACAATAGTTGGAATCTGGGAAAACACATAAATCATCACAGGCCTCGTGAGAAACTGTGAGATCTATCGCAAATGTCCTGAGGTTTCTGAGAAAGTAGAGGTGTTGGTGCACTTTTTTGTTCATAACATCATTATCCATCTTTGCCTTAAATATAATCACTGAAAAGTGTCATAGATGGTGGCACAAGGAGGCCAGAATTTAATGTCTCCACCATCACATCTCTATACCTTCTGCTTTGTCATTGTTAACAAAACTCAGCCCAAATATTTTTTGAGTGTAGCACAAAAGTCTGCAAAAACTGTGACTGTTATAAATCACAGAAACGCTGGAGGAACTCAAGAAGTCTTGCAATATCCATAGGAGGTAAAAATCTTTACCTTTATCTGTGTCTCCTATGGATGCTGTGAGACCAAATGTAATTTGACCTGCAACTCAGTGGAAAACATTCCCACTGCAATGTTAGAAAGTGATAGGATTCAGTCCCAGCTGAGGGACTTCAGCAATCTAAGCTGTTCTCCAGTTGAAAGTCTGTCTTTTGAATGAGCCTTTCAATCAACGGCCTCTTTGATGAACAGGAAGACCCCATGGCCACTGGTTAAAGAACAGCTTTGCTGAAATCATTGCTCTTTGAGATTACGTTTGTGATATTCACATGCTAGGTGATTCAGATCCTGGATGGAGAACAAAGATCGTTTTCTGCACTTCCCTGTTCCAGGAAACCCAGATTTGTGAATCACTCTCATGAAGCATATGTGGTTCTGCAGGGAAGGAATTACACTGCCAAAGGAAATTTCTCTTATTCCTTTTGCTACAACTCTAACAAAACTGAAAAACCTGACATAAGAATTTGTAACCACATGTCTCAGTAATCATCTTCGTTGAATTCAGCAGTAACTGTTGGTGTGGCTGGTGCTCATCATTAATAAGAATCTTGAGATCCATGCCTCCATTGCTCAGAATCTTGCTGCCTACACCACAAAATTCATACAGAAGATCAAAATTCGCCTTTTGGAATTGTTAAATATTTATTATACTCTCCTTTGATCTTGCTAGTTATTTCATAATTTGACTCTTTCTTGTGGAATACAGTACAAATATCTATTCAGAATGCTTGGAGTTGTATGAAAGGCAGAAAATGGCCAAGAGTAATCAATAAAAATGGTATTAACCACGTGGCAACAATATAATTGCTAGACTCACCACTCAATCAACACTGACAATATAGCTGCCATCTGTAAAAATCTCCATATGTGGAGAGAAAACACCAAAGAAAATGTGAATTTTTAACTTTAGGACAGAGTTGATGGAGAAATGGGCCTTGCAAACATTTTTACTAACAACATCACTGTTGTATGATATATTTCTCCAGACTCGGTAGAAGTAATTTGGGCCATTATTCCAGTTACAACTTCCCCACCTACAGGGAGCTTGCTAGTTTTTGGGGTCTCTTTTTTTTTCCACTAGAGTAGGTGAATCTAAAACTAGAAGGCCCAGATTTAAAGTGAGAGGGGAAAGATTTAAAAGGGAATGGAGGAGAAATGTCTTCAGATATAGAGTGGTGGTTATCTGGCATGAGCTGGCAGAAGTGATAGAAATGGGGACAACTGTTGCATTCAAAAGGCATTTGGACAGGTACTTGGATATGAAGGATTTGGAGGGATATGGGCCAAACACAGGCAAACGAGATGAGTTTGGTCATCATGGATGAGTTAAAAGAGCCTGTTCCCATCCCGTAAAACACTATGACTCTTTATCAGACAAGCCTACATCAAATAGGCTTTACCAGAATATCCATTTGCAGCTGGTTCCCAAAATGGCGTTGATCATTTGATTCTCTGCTTGTTATCTGTCTAAAACTTCAAATCATTCATGGAGTCTGAACAAGGTTCTCGAAAGGATACCAAAAAGTTCCAGCTGCAGAACAGTGAGGTCAGTCTTTTTCCAGGTTCTACTGAGAAAACAATACATTCAAGGCCCACCCCAGTGTAGAAGATGCAACACATGTTAAGTTAAATCCCACCATAGGTGTGGTGCGCTGAGGTAGCACCAAACAAGCACAAACTCAGAAAGGCTGTACAACAAGCTTTATTCCAGTAAAAGTCTGAACACCATTTCATGCCTTGGTGGCTCCCCATGCGACTGGCTCAGGAGGAGCTGGCTCAGGTTTATATTCGGGTCAGCTGATTGACAGCCAGCAGGTGGAGTCAACCCCTTAGGTGATCTTCCTGCAAGTATAGAGATCGCCCTGCAGTAGGCTGGTGGTCGCATCACACCATTCACCCCCTTCTTAAAATTAAGTCCGGTGGGGTGTGGGGGGGGGGTGTATAAAACAGTGCTGGGTGGTATTAAAAATTCAGACAGTCTGGCAGCCATCGGAATCTCTGGGATCATTGCAGGGTTGGCACCTGGTCAAAGGTCAGCAAGGGCATGGTTGCCTCGGTGTTGGCTGGGTCTGGCATCAGAGTGGGCAGCATGGTGTCTATCTGTATATCCGTCCTCAGGGGGGTGGCCAGATGGGCCTAGCCCGCTAGGAGTGGAGACTGCTGGAGAAGCGGAGGGAGGAGGTCAGCCCCTGAATCCTGGGTGGGCCAAAGTCATGATGCTGGGAGGGTGGGGTCCCTGCTGGTGTCAGATCCCTGTTGAGATGGTGTCCCCGTGGCCATTTGGGCACCTGACGTAAGTATAGTTCTGGTTGGCGTGGAGGAGGAGCACCTGCTTAACCAGTGGGTCAAACTTGTGGGCCCACATGTGTTTGCAGAGGAGAACTAGTCTCAGAGATGTGAACCAAGTTGGGACGAAGTCCCCAGTTGCCGATTTCCTGGGGAATGAAAAAAGGCGTGCCAGCAGTTGCGATTGTCTCCTCCACATAGGGCCCTTCGGCGACAGCAGTCATTTGCATCTACCAGGCAGGAAGTTGGGTGAGTCAGCAGCCTCCAGAGAGTGGACTACCTCTATTGTCTTGGTAAGTGAGGCAATGTTCTACTCCAGCAGCTTCTGTCAGGTGCCCTCAAGCGCAACCCTCACACACAGGCGTCACAGATCAGTCATTCCACTTCACCTTCTGTCACCCCGGTCTCAGTTCAGCATGGGCAGGCTAGCTCACAGAGCCCCCAGGTAGGCATCTGCTGTCTCACCTGGCTGCTGGACCCTGATGTTGAACAGGTACCAGATGTAGACCACATTTGTCGAGGGCTCTCCATGATGGCCATTGCAAGTTCGTAGTCCATGCAGTCCTTGATGCCCTGGAAAGCACTTGGGCCCAGCTTGGTGCGGAGCACCATGAGCCAATTCTGGTTGGTGATAATCACCTCAGTCATGTGCTTCCAGATCTTGAAGTGTGCCTGGGCATCTGGGTGTTGGGGGTCGATCTCCAGATTGTCAGAAACTTCTCCATGGTCTCTCTAAATTGGTTTATGCCTTGATATCTCCCCACGTGATTGGCTCAGGAGGGGCTGGCTCAGGTTTATATTCAGGTCAGCTGATTGACAGCCGGCCAGATGGAGTCAGCTCCTTAGGTGGTCTTCCTGCAGATACAGAGATCCCCTCTGCGGTAGGCTGGTGGTTGTATTACCACAGTAGACGAGCAGACAAGATCCCAGGGATATATAAAAAATTAGCCAGGGTATTTGAAGTCTTCTCCCACACTTCCTGGCCAATAGGGGCCTATCTGGGCATTACTACGTGTTAATGTGATTTTGCAGGGGATAGATGCCTCTTGCCCAAGGAAACAATCCTAATGAGGGTTGTGAGCAAGAGAGGAGAACAAAAGGTGGGGGGAGGAGATGGAAGGGAATGTCATGCAGGCAACAATAAAGTCAATGGCACGAGGCCTTAGGCTCCCACATTAACTGTGAGTGGTTTGGAAATGGGACAAATAACCCAAAAGGTCATTTTAATCCTTGGATGTTCTTTTCCCACAGGCTGGTTGTTTTAAAATGGAGCCTTGTGCTGAGGTAAAAAATGGAGATATCAGGAAGGGAAGAGCCAGTGGAATTTGAGAAATATGAAAGTCAGAAAATATAGAGGTGCACCAACAGCGGCAAGAAAATTAGACCACCGTTGCTTTTATTTGCCTAAAAGTAATGTTAAGGAAGATGAAATGGTGAATTAATAAAGCTGAATGATAGGCATTATCAACTGAATGCAAATCAGTTTCTTCAAATCAAACTCTGAGGGCTAACAATGAAAAGTCACAAAAACTTAAAATTAACCTCATTTCTTATCCTATTTCTCCAAAGGCAGTGCTATACTAGAGGAAGCAATATTCCAGCAAGTTGTACATTTGTTTCACTTCTACTATTCTGTGATTCAAGAACCACTATTATGAGTTGAATAATAAGGTACAAAGCAAGTAATGGAAAATTTCTTAATGGGATAATTTATTTAACAGGAACATTTGCTCAGCTGCTGATTCACAGCTTTTTGTTAAATATGAATCTAGTGAAAGAGAGGTTCATTGCCTGCTGCTGGAATATTTAATTAACAAAGCATCAAAGCTGAAAACATTGCTCAAAAGAAAGCTTCAGAATATTCCGGAACTCAGAGTAGATGTGCCTGCAATTCTACGCCTATGTTATGACTGATCTCAGCAACCTCATTAAGAGAAGGCAGCTACTGGCAACTAGTGGAAGGAAAAGGAAAATAAATATCACAGCAGCAATGGCTTAGGTCCATACAACGCAATTTCTCCCAAACAACAAACAGTCCTCATCCAAATGTACTCTCATGCATATTATAAAGGCCAGAAAAATTGGACTTTATTCAATGTAATGTTCCTAATAATTGCTTCAGGAGATATTCTGTCATAACAAGAATGGAAAGCTGAAATAACTCAATGGTCAATCAGCATTTATGAAGCTCCAAGCTTTTTATTCCAGATTTCCCTATTTAATTGGATTTAAATTCCCCAGTTGTCAGGATGCTACCTGAAGGTATCTTCAAATGGTTTTACTGGACCGTGAAATATAAAAGTGTGCAGATTTTATCATTTGGTTCAGACTTCCATTAATTTATTTTGATTTTTCTAACCAACCCAGTGAGTGACTGTGGCTGCCCTATTTGGATAACCACGCGATATCACTATCACTCCTGATGGGCAGAAAGCATGGGCAGAGCACCAGATGACTCTGATCTAATGTGGTGCAGCATGTCGCAAAACTTACTAAATACTAAGAGGGCTGGATAGGGAGGACGTGTCTTCAGTGCTGCCTGTTGCTTCAAACACTGACCTGCTAAAATATTTTAGAATTGTTTGCCTTCAGGAGTTCCTTGTAGCCTTTCTAACGTCAGTCGATGTTGCCTGACTGCTAATGCAACATATAAAACAGTATTACAGTTACAAGGAAACATGTGTATTTTTAAAATACCTTTTTAAAACATATGAAACAGTATTTAATGCAGTGGTCGCCCTTGTCTAAATCTTTGGTGGGCCGCATTAACGTGATCAAAATGAATATTTTGCCTAAATTATTATATCTTTTTCAGACAGTACCAATTTTTATTCCTAAATCTTTTTTGACTCATTAGACTCTATTATATCATCCTTTATGGATGAGAAAGCAACCTTGATTAAGTGAATTTCACCTTCAGAAATCTAAAAGAAATGGAGGAATGGTGCTACCTAATTCCTGATTTTATTACTGGGTGGGTAATATACAAAACCTTACATTTTGGATACACTTTCATAAATGACTTGACTGTCCTTTGTGGGTAGAAATGGAGTTGCTCACAGCTAAAAATATATTCATTCCAGTTTTTCTTGGATCCTCACTTCCTTTATCTTTAGATAAATCTATTGATAATTCGGTTGTTAGGCACACAGTGAGGATATGGGCCCATTTCAGAAAACATTTTGGATTTTTGGATTTTCTCTTTCAAGCCCTATTCCATCCAATCATTTCTTCCAAATGCATGATTCTGCATTTCTAAATGGCACAGACTGTGTATTTGGGGTTTTGAAGATCTTTTCATTGGTAATTGCTCGGCATCATTTGAACAACTTTTTGAAAAGTTCAATTTATCAAATACCCTTTTTTTTTAAGATACCTGCAAATCAGACATTTTCTCCACTTTCAGATACCCAACTTTACTGGTGTACCTGATATGAACATTGTTGATGTGTTTGTTTTAATTTGCAACCCACTCTTACATGTTTAATAGCCATTATTTATGATAAGATGGTTGGTTAAAGATCTGCCCCTCCAGATAAAATTAAATCTGCATGGGAACAGGATTTAAGCCTTTCATTGTCAAATGAGGTTTGGGATTTAATCTTTAAATTGGTTAATTTCACATCCCTTTGTAACCGTCATCGTTTGCTGCAATTTAAAGATGTGCATTGGTCTTATGTGTCCAAAGGTAAATTATCTTAGTATTTATCCAGATGTAAATTCTTGTTGCGATAAATATGAGTGAGATGATGCCTCTCTTATTTATAGGTTGTGGATGTGCACTAGCCTTGAAGAATACTGGAGGGGTGTTTTCCAAACCTTATCCTTAATCCTTAATTTAAACCTTGAACCTAAGCCCTCTTTGGTATCACTGGAGAGAATGATATCTGTTTGACCCCAATTAAATCTCAGATTCTGTCTTTTACCTCTCTTTGGCCAGACGTGTGATATGACTAAGATGGAGGGATGCTTCCCCACCTACCTCAGTGGTTAAGGGATATTATGTCCTATTTAAATCTAGAAAAGATTCATTATTCCATTAGTAACTTAGACTTAGGGTTTCAAAACCTACGTGGATCTTTCCTGGGCTAATTTCAGAACCTCTAGTTTTATTATCAAACCTGTCTTCTAACACTATTATTTTGCTCCAGGCATAAGGTATATGATAATTATAGAACTTTGACTTAAGAGATGAGGGAGAAAATGAAAATATAATATTCAGGATAAAATTGTAAGATGTTTTGTTACTTTATAAATTAGATAATTATGTTGAGGTCTTTAAATTTGACATTTTTGTTGTGTTTTTTACAAATTTTCTGTATATATCTATTTACTTATGTAAAATTTAAAATTTAATTAAAATATTTAGAAACAAACAACATTCTCTGGTTCATGGTTCAGAACAGTGCACAGAAATGTACAGACATAACACACATATAGACAAACAATACATACACACTATATATGTACTTATATTAAAATAAATATTCTTAATAAATAGTAGAATCAGAGAGAGTTTTTTTTAAAGGAGTTATTCAGCAGTCTCGCTGCCCATGGGATGAAATTGTTCCTCAGCCTAGTAGTTCTGGCTCCAATACTTCAGTATCTTTTCCCCAATGGGAGTAGCTGGTAGGTGCTGTAAGTAGGGTGGTAAGGGTCCTCCTTAATTTTGCAAGCCCCCTTTAAACAATGAACTCAGTAAATCCTATTGATGTGGGGGAGGACGACCTCTGTGATCCTCTCTGCAATAAATAATTGCTGATCTACAATCCATGTGGGGTATCATGAATGCAGGTTGAAGCATGTTGAATAAGTATCTGATAGTCAGTGAAATGTCAGGGTGTTTTGTCAAACCTTGCTGGTTTCTTGCTTGTCATTTTTTATTCTTAAGGCTGGGGAGATCATGTAGCTATTTCACCCAAAACAAATAAATCACGTTAATTAATTGCTTTTGCAAGAAAAAAAAATGCCTTGTTATTTGGTCTTATTTTGTTGAATTAGCAGAAATGTCCTTTGTATCTGCGCTGATAGCATTGCACTCTTGAGATAATAATTACTGAATGGGGATGAATGTCCCCTAGCAAGTCCGCACTGAAAATGTTACATTTTATTCCTCATCCTAAATTTGAATGATTTAAAACAGATAGAACTAACTTAAAGCACTCTTGGAAGCAAAAGCAATAGCTTTCCAACAGTAGAGTAACTGTATATACCATAAACAATGATGATCAAATGGCCAGCTGCTCAGAATTATAATCAACTTTGCATGACAAATGTGACCCACTTAACAAGATGAACACGTGAATAACTCTGGAGGCCTCATCTAGACAACAATGCATACATCACAGTTAGAATGCTGTCACTTTCACTTAGCAGTAAGTCATACCAGTGTAAAGCTTTAATGAGGGTGGTATAGAGGAGAGGAAACAGCTTTGCATGAGCTAATCTAGCATAAGGTGACAAAGTCCCTAATACGAGTTGTACGTCAACGTCCATCCAATGACTGATCTGTCCCCAAGACAAAAAGCAAATGTTAAATAAAAGAGAGGATTCACCAGACAAAGAGCAAAGTTCTAGAAGGTTAACAAGACAAAGTCTGAGTTCACTTTGCAAGCAATCCCTATTGGTTCAGGCTATTTGACAAGCCATGTTGAGATTTCCTGAAAATAAAACTTAAAATGGCAAGATAAAGCAATCCTGTTCATAAAAGAATTGACAGCTCTCAAAAAACCCTAGTATCTGATAGCTCTATTCTGGACTGAGAAGGCCTATTAAAATCTTACCTGTCAAAGACTGCTGACAAATACATTGGATGCCTTGAATTGCAGAGGATGAGTGGTAAAGGCCATAGTATGAGCAGCACAGACATCACCAAGGGTTGTTCAATAGATGGGACTACAGAAATGATAGTGAGGTGCAACTGGGTAAGAAATGATAATTCAAGAAAACACTGCAAGCTTCCATTTGGCTACAACTGAAAGAAATCTACTTTTTTTTATATTTTATGTTTGATTTTTCAAAGACTCATGGAAATACAATAAACAGAATTTTACATTCTTTTTCCACATAATATGATTTACGGGGCTTATTTCCCCTTCCTCACATCCTCCCTTCCTTATCCCTTAAATTATAAAAAAACAAAAATATTAAAATACAAACATACAAAACTCACCTAAATACCAACAAACACAAGGATCCTCCAGTGGGGGGGGGGGGGGGGGGGGGGAGTTGGGGGGTGGAATTGTAAATTGCATCAGTGCACTATATGGTTGCCACACTCTTCCATAAATTTTAGGTAATTTTCTCCAGGGAAATGCAACTCCGTATTTCCATTTTCCATTGTGTGATATTTAGCTGGGAGTCAGACTTCCACATAACCACTATGCACTTCCTGACTACTGACAAGGTGACCTTCACAAACTGAATTTGATGTTTGGACAGTGTAAATTGTACTTCTCCAATGTCCCCTAGAAGGTACAACAGAAATCTCCTTCTTCACAAAATGTAGTGAAACACCAAGTCTCCTATAAGTTCTCAGGAAGTATAGCCACTGGTGAGCTTTCTTCACGATTGCATCAATATGGAAGCTCCAGGGCAGAGCCTCAGAGATGTTCACACGCAGAAATTTGAAGTTCTTGAGCCTCTCCTCTGCTGAGCTCTTGATGAGGACTGGTTCATGTTCTTCCGACTTCATCAAGACAAATGGAGTAGCAAACAGATTGGCTAACTGTGTACCGAAAATAGTAAAACTAGATCAAACTGGATTTATTAAGAAAAGGCGAACAACGGACAATATCTGTAAGTTCAATAACTTAATCCATGCAGTACAAGGAAACAAGACGCCAACAGTGGCAGTTGCCTTAGACGCAGAGAATGGAATTATTTATTCAAAGTACTACAGAGGTTCAACCTACCAGAGAAATATATTAATCGGATTAAAGCATTATATAAGGGACAATTGGTGAAGATGACAGTAAATGGATATATATCAAACCAATGTCCACTATCTCCCTCACTGTTCGCATTAGCTATAGAACCATTGGCAGAACTGACAAGAACAGAAAATAAAATGAAGGATAAAAATAAAAGAGAAGGAATATAAAATCAGTCTATTTGCAGATGACATCATAGTATACTTAACAGAACCAGAATTATCAATAAAAGAATTACATAAGAAATTGAAGGAATATGGAGAAGTATCAGGGTACAAGATCAAAGCAAATAAAAGTGAAGCAATGCCAATTAATAATGGAGATTTCACAAAGTTTAAGAATCACCATTTAAAAGGCAAACACAAGCAATCTGGTACCTAGGTATTCAACTAGATAATAATCTAAGCCATCTATACAAATTAAATTATCAGATATTAATGAAGAAATTACAAGATGACATTGGAACATTGGAACGATTTACCACTAACACTGATAGGAAGGGTAAATTGCATTAAAATGAATATCTTCCCAAGGATACAATACCTATTTTAATTGTTACCAATTCACCTAACAGAGAAATTCTTCAAGGAGCTAAAGAAAATAATAAAGAAATTCTTATGGAAAGAGGGGAAACCGAGGATAGCGCTAGATAAATTAACAGAATGGTGCAAACAAGGGGGCTTACAGCTACCAAACTTTAAGAATTATTATAGAGCAACACAATTAAGATACCCATCATATTTTTATCAAACAAGAGAAAAAACCAGATTGGACCAGATTAGAGCTAGATAAAATAGGGGAGAAGGTACCTGAACATATACTATACAAGTGGGATGAAAAGCTGATGCAACATAGGAATTCACCAGTACTGCACCATCTGCTCAACATTTGGAAGAAGATTCAAGTAGAAAGGAAAAAAAACAAATTATTAACTACCAAAATTAATATTGACACTAAATCAACTAATCCCTTTCACAATAGATAACCTCTCCTTTAGAGAATGGGAGAGAAAAGGGATCAAAAGAATAGAAAATTGTTTTTCGGGAAATAAATTATTATCTTTTGAACAAATGAAGTACAAATATGGTATAACTCAATGTTGCTTACCACCAACTGAAAACCTACTTGAAGGACAAATTGGGAAGCAGGCTGAGGTTACCAGAAAGAAGCAGTTTTGAATATGTGATTACAGACACAATGATAATTAAAAAGATTTATAACAAACATGTACATCAAACTGCAAGAGAAAGAGAATGATGAAATAAGCTGTAAACCCAAACAAAAGTGGAAACAAGATCTAAACATAAAGATAAAGGATGAAAAATGGGAAAAGCTATACTCCGGAACTATGAGAAATACAATAAACACGAGGTTACTCATGATACAATATAATTGGTTACACAGGCTATATATCACGCCCCAAAAGTTAAAAAAAATGGGACCCAACAGTATCAGATAGATGTTTTGACTGTAAGAAGGAAATGGGAGCAACAGTACATGCAATTTGGGCATGTGAGAAAGTGGAAAAGTTTTGGGAAGATCTAAATCAGATATTAAATAAAAATCACAAAAAGCAACATACCAAAAAACTCAGATCTTTCTTCTAAGTAATATAAGAAGTAAAGAACTTGGCCTCGATTTGGATGAAGCACAAAAAAGATTTATTATGATAGCCTTGGCTGTAGCAAAAAAAATGTATAATGTCAACCTGGAAATCAGAAGATAGCCTGAGAATACAGCAATGGTACATAGAAATGAATAAATGTATTCCATTGGGAAAAAAAAACATATAATTTAAGAAATAACATCACAGTATTCGAACAAATTTGGGAACCGTACATGGAATACAACGAGAAGTCCTATCGCGGACTTCCACCATCTAAAAAGACAGAATGAGAAGAAGACGAAATGAACTGACCCAGTGTGTAAAAGTAGATGACACAATTTTCTTGTTTATTTTCATTGTGTGATGATATTGTTTAATGTTGAACGTTTAGTGGGTGGGGAGGGGGGTGGGAAGGAGGGAGGGAAGGGAGGGGGGAAAAGGGGAGAAAATGACACTGTGTATATTCAAGAGGGAAATGTTTATGTGTATTTTGGTCAATATGGTTCATAGCGTGAAAAATTTTTTAAAATTTAAAAATCAAGACAAATGGAGAATAGGTGAAATTACATGTACAAAGGGGAAAAGAAGCTGGAGAAGGGGCCCAGAGTTGATGGAGTATAGGACAGCAGCTGCAAGAGGTGGAGAGACAGGTAGAGGGAGAATCCATGAGGAATGGGAGGGGGTGGGGAAGAGAAGAGAGAAAAAAATAAAATGAAGGGAAAGGAATAGTGGAATAAGATGAGGAGAGATTAGCTAAAATGAGGGAAATCAATAATCCTGCCATTCATGGTGAGGCAGAGTTTTACATGCACATCATCATCCAACCTAACCTACTCCATTCAGTGTGCCCTCCTTTACACTGAAGAGACAAAAAAGAGATCAGGTGACTGCTTTGCCGAAAACTTACTATCTGTGTTTTGGCCGAAATTAGAGTTTCCTGTTGCCAAACATCTTAACTTCACTAACCAGTCCCATATTGATGTCAAGAGTCAAGATTATTTTATTGTCATGCGATAAAACAGAAAATGTGACATTAAATGAAATTTTCTTTAAGGCAGACAAAGATTCGCCATCAGCAGAAATTGCCTAGCGTCACTTAGTCAGAAAAAGAGAAGCAAAAAAAAGAGTCCTCTCAGAACCATTATGTCCATGGATTTGCTCCAGCTCTCCCACAGTCTCCACAGCCACACAGCCTTTAGTTCAAACCAATACCAATACAAGCTCCAGATGCAAATCTCCAACATGATCAGGAACCCTTCAGCACTCTCAGCACCCACTCAAATACCTGTTTCAATATCTGGTACTCTTTCTGCCAGTCTCCAGCTAGTGTCCAGCAGACCGTAGCCTGGCATGAGCCCCTTGACTACAGTCGCCATGAGCTCACAGTCTGCATGGATTCCTCACCTTGAGTCACCAACAACCTCCTGTGTGTTCTTCAGCCTCAGAGCCCTTCACTAGTCCACTGCCTTGGTCACCATACCATGGGTCATCTCCTTCCCCTTCTCATTCGGGGGGGGGTGTGGTCTCCCCATTTACTGATGTCCTGCACCAGTCCTCCCCTTCCCCAGAGTCTGCAATCCTTCACAGCCACTGCTGAACATGGGCGCCACCATCTTGGGCAGAGACACTGGTCAAGAGATTTTAAAATAAACCACCTTTGGCTCCTTTAACCATCCATTGAAAGCCAGCACAGAGCTGACAGCAATTGAGCTGGGTGGTTGAATCCCACTGTGATTTTGCTCCCAACTCTCCACAGGTCCGCACTGCAGTGATATAACCACTACACTGGCCGCACTCCTACCAGCCTACTGCAGGGGGCAACCACTGTACCAGCAGGTAGGCAACCTGGGAGGCTGGCCTCACCTCCCTGCTGTCAATCACCGGCCTGTATAAAGACTCAAGCTGGCCCCTTTGGGGACAGTCAGACACGTGGAGATAGCAGTATACTGAGACCTGGTGTGTACAAATTTAAGCTAATTAAAGCCTGTTGTACAGTCTGTGGACTTTGAGTTAGAATTATTTGCACAGCAGTGCTCAAACGTTGCAGTGGAAAATTAGAGCAGCTTCAGCAGTGCTGCCACTTTTTTTCAGGTTTGTCCTCTTCGGGTTGTCAGGACAAAGTTCAACATAAACGTGAGGAACATGACATCATATTCCTCATGGGCAGCCTTAAACCCAGCCGCATGAACACTGATTTCTCTCATTTTAGGTAACCTCCACCCCCAACTGATTCCACTGTTCCCATCCCTACCTATGTAAAGGAGGAGGTACAGTGGGCATATATCAACCATGATCACACTACTCCTGGCCCTATTTTCTTGTATTCTTCTGTTCTAAAGAATCCCTCCATGTGGCTAGCTCTGAAATATGTAACTATTGTATTGGAACATTAAAATTGCAAGAATTGCAAACGTTTCAGAATATGGTACTATAAGCCTATCAGTGAAGCTGACCCTTTATTATTCCCAATGGTTTCGTTTCTAAAGAACAGAGAAAATCTGAATTAAAACTGAATATTAATGCTGCACTAATGACATTTCAGACAACACCTACATATATTTATATAGTATGTAATTTGAACATGCATAACCTTAATAATTGGGGCTCTGAGGTTATGTCAGCAATCGGTGGCAGTATTGTTGACACATTTTAAGATGATTATTCCCCAGTCAACAACTGATTTCCTTCAAGAGCAATCATTTAAAATTAGAGACCTGAAGTAAACATCTTAGCACAATATGATAGTTTTATATTCAATTATACATTTAGCATCAGATCACAAATCATTCGAAGTGTAAAACCCTGTCATCAGCAAGATGTGAATATAATTATTTGTGATATGATTCTTTATATTTTTCCAACTTTACTTTTATATTTACATTTATTCATCTTTATATTTATGTTTCAATGTATTCAGTTCTGTGACAACAGAAATATTCAGTGCAGTCCATTTTCTATATGTACCAAGTTCTCCTCAATGACATTGCACACTGAAAACTGTTCATTTGCAGACAAGGAACATGAAAATAACATTTCCAACACCATAAATATATTTTGCATAACATGAAAAATGCAAAATATCAAAAATTCAATCTGACGGAATTTGTAGCCCTCATAGTATAACTTCATTCTATAATCTCTAAAAAAAATTTGAATATCAACCAACTTTGTCATATATTCTACCAGCCATGCAGAATTTTTAAAAAATCTTTTCAATGTCCCTGCTATTTGGTCAGAATAATTTCAACTATTTTGTAACCGCATGAGAATGCACCCTTCTCACTGTAGTAACTGTAGTGCACCACTATGGGGCATATGTATATGAGCATGTGGGAACAGTTTTCTGAGATGGTGGAAGACATCAGTAAGTAAGTCTCTTCTGTTATTTGAATTAAAAAGCCTCCCAAGTGACACAGAGACATAATAATCCCATTATGGAAAATACATATTTTTATTGTTGAAATTTAATCCATTAAATGATGTATTCAAGCAAAAAGAAAACAAGAACCTTCAATGTCTGGAGAACTAAATATGTGAAATGAAATGTTCCCTCTGTTAAAGTCACAAGCTCATAGAATTATAGAACTCTACAGCATAGAAGCATGCTCTTCAGCCCAGATGCATGCCAACCCAAGCTAGTCCCAATTGCCTGCATATGGCAACGTTCCCTATCCATGTACCAGTATGAATATTGTTTAAAGATTACAATTGTACTCACCACTACCACTTCCTCTGGCAACTTGTTCCATAGACTCACCACCCTCTGTGTGGGAAAGAATCCTCACAGACACATTTGAACTTTTCCCCTCCCACTTTAAAGTTGTGCCTTCTTGATTTGGATTCTCCTTCCCTATATGTTCACAGCATTGAAAAATCAATGCAGAGAAATATTGCAAATCCAGGCAGTGATGCAGCAGCCTAGTTGTAGGTGAGGATTGCTGCACGATCTGCCATCACTCAGCAGGACTGGTACCAGATGTTTTCCCAGCATACTTAGAATTCACAAAAAGTCCTAGCTTTTGTCATGTTGATACCCAGATGAGCAATTTTGTTGCTGACCACCATATTTAAGAAGAATTCCCCAGTAGGCTGAAGATGTTGGAACCTGGAGCAGGAAGTGAAGCTACTGGAGTGAATCTCCTGGAACAGAGTGAATCTACAGATGGTGGAGCAGCATCTGTGGTGATTAAGATTTGCCAATATTTCAAGTCAAAACCTTTCATCAAGCCTCTCATCTTGATGAAGGGCTTCAACCCAAAATGTCAACATTTCTTTTTTTCTCACTGATGCTTCCAGTTCACTGAGTTCCTGCAGCAGATTATTTTTGCTCAAAATTTCTACAGTTTTTTTTAAGTGAGTGTCAAATGGACCAAGTGGTTGATGCTAATCTCAGATTGTTTCATTGTCCTGCACCCACCCCTTCCCTCTCCCCACTTGTTAGAATTCACATCTAGTCCAGCATGAGGAGGTTCCAGCTTTTGAACACCTCAAAGTGGAAGATGACTCAAACCTGAGAACTTTTAATTAAGAAATGTAACCTAAGCAGATTCTAACAGAAGCATTCCTAATACAGAATCTGTGCGGCATCCAATTCACACCTGCAACATAGGCATCAGTTTTCACCATTGCAATACAGCTGTGAAAGCATTTCAGAAATATATTGAGTACTAAAGGTTCCATTTCTCCTGAGATGTTTATATTCAATAGTTAGAACCATGGCTTCTTAATTTGCCTCCAATTGATAGCCAACCATTCAATTTAAAGTTAGTTAAAATAATTGAATTTTGGTGGTTCAAAATAAAAATAGAATCAACTGTAAATTTTCCCAGAGAGCTCATTTCAGACAAGCAGTTACATTAGGTAAAGCCAAGAGGTTTCTGAGTGTCTGAGTGCTGTGCCTTTCCTCCATAATAACTGAGGAGCAAATCAATTCAGATCTCAATGAGTAATGTTGAATGTAATGAGTTACTGTGACCATGAATTCTTTTGCATTTGAAGTTTTATAATTCTAGAATCATTACAAATAATATTTAAATCATGGTCTTCAAAGAAAACATAAATAATAGAATTATAAATGAACTCATTTTTCAACTGCAAAATACCTACAGAGACATTGGGAATAAATTATATTGAGGCTTTATGGCCTTGATGAAATTGAACTAGAAAGCTGACAGAAAAAAGGAGCTATATGCACAGAAGGAGCACTAATCAAATTACAGATCATTACATTTACCTCATGGCATAAGGCAGCAATGAGATTTGAATCCAAGCCAGAAGTCAGGGAAATGGCTCCTCTGTGCATTATCGCAAATAAAAAAAAACAGCTGATTCTTTCTTTCTTGAAGAAAGCAACAGTCCTGCTTGGTTTCCATTTAATTTCCAATTTGATGCCAGTTTAATTTCACTTGAAAAATATTGGCACAATCATGGCTGATAATTAAACAGGTTCATATTGCTGTTCGTGCAGAGGAGCAGAAACACTTCATGTTGGCAACAACAGTGTATAAATTCACATTTAGAAAGTTAACACTGAATATACTACTTTCTGCCTGTATTAATCGGCCCGAATTTTAACTGCCTTATTATTTTTAGGAATTACAGTAAGAACATAAGAAATCAGAGCAGGAGTAGGCCCTGTGGCCTGTCGAACCTGCTCCACCAATCAATGAGATCATGGCTGATCTGATGATAGGCTCATCTCCACCTATCTGCCTTTGCCCATATCCCTAATTCCTCTACATTGTAAAAATCTATCCAACCTTGTCTTAAATGTATTCACTGAGGCAGCCTCCACTATTTCAATGGGTAGTAATTTCCATAGATTCATCATCCTCTGGGAAAAGCAGTTGCACCTCATCTACATCCTAACTCTACTACCCTGGACCTTGAGGCTATGTCCCCTAGTTCTAGTCTCTCCCACCAATGGGAATAACTTACCTTATCTTATCTATGTCTTTGATCATTTTCTATGTTTCTATAAGATACCCTCTCATTCTTCTAAATTCAAGCAAGTACAGTCCCAGATGATGTAATCGCTCCTCATAGACCAACCCCCTCAGCTCTGGAATCAACCTCGTGAATCTCCTCTGCACTACCTCCTTCCTCATGCAAGGAGACCAGAACTGCACGTAGTACTCCAGATGCGGCCTCACCAGTACCTTGTACAGTCGCAGCATAAACTCCCTGCCCCTAAATTCAATTCCTTAGTACTTATGACCCACAACAGTTCTTGAACAGTTATTCTTATCCTCCAATAGTAAATGAAGTTTCAATTGTATGACATCAGCCATTCATAAATAGGGACAGATTGATAAGAATATAATTTTGGAACAATTGCAAAGTGATAGACACCGAAGGTTCCAAGAATGAATTCTATTATCTCCAAAATTATTCAGTATTTTAATGTATTGAAAACCTTCCTGCATTTTTCTTTGAGCTCAGTGGGGGATCTCATTTTCTTGATAATTGCATTAAGTTAATTTAGTAAATTTGAATGCAATCATAACTAGTTTGGCACATCAACATTTACATCATCAGCTACAATCCTGCTGTCCTAATCTACTTATCAATCAAATTAATAAATGTATAATGGTAATCACTGCATCCCAGCTCATTCAGTAATACTTCTGCTGTCCTGACAAAACTCATGGCCTTCAATTGTGACTGAATCAACCAATATATTGCCCTTGAATCCAAATTGCATGCCAAAGACTGCAAAAAAATGTAGCTGGGCACTCCAGAGCAGTACTGGAAGAGTGCGCCACATTATCATCGCCAATGACCTAGCCAATAATTGTATCTCCTTCAATACAGTTAAAAAGGATTATTTGATCATCACCACCATGCTTATTGTGTATGAATTAGCTACTGCACTTCCTACATTAGAGATAAACACATTCAGAAAGTTTTCTTTAGGCTTTAGAACACATGAAAAGGATGTAGAAGGCACAATAGAAATTTAAAGCATTCCTTTTTATATTCTCAGATTATGCAGTATGAAAATTAAAATATTATTATAATGGAATTTTGACTGACTAAAATACTGTATTGTGAGCTTTAATCCATCAAAGTAATATCTGAAATACAACTTCATTGCAAACTTAAATAGTTAATTCCCTCCAGCTTCTTGCTGGATGTTCTGCTTTCACTTTTCCCTCTTTTCCTGTCTCATTTCTATCTGGTTTGTGTTTGTGCCTTATCAGTTAAGATTAGAACAAGAAATTTAATTGTCTTTTCATTTTCCTCAGTAAAATGTTCAGTCCTCCATATGCATTCAAAATCCCAAAGGGTGTTTACAGGTGGTTTACAGAAAAGTGCTGGAGGAACTCAGGTCACCCAGTAAACATAAAATGCTTCAGGCCCGAGCCCTTCATCAAGGTATAAGCAAAAAGCAGGTAGGTGCCTGAATAAAAAGAGAGGAGGGAGAAAGGAGCAGGGGAGGAGTACAGGCTAACAGGTGGATATGGGTGGGGAGGTAAAAGAGAAGAAAGCTTAGAAGTGATAGAGGGAAGGTGTAGCTCTCTGAATAGACAGGGAAGGGTTGGGGAGCTGAAGGAAAGGAGACAAATGGGGCAATAGTTTGGCACAGACTAGATAGGTCAGAGCCCGTTCCTGTTCTATGATTCTATGATTCAAAACAAGGTCGAAGGGGTATCGTTAAACCCTACTGCATACATTCAAAGGGCTCTCTTTGCTTCGAGTCTTCATTCTAGATCTAAATTCTACAGATTATTAATCAAATAAATTATTTACAACATAGAAACAGGCCCTTCAGTCCAAAGTGTCCCTTGTACACTCCTAACATTCTACTTTTGGTGAATCGACTATTTTCATACTTTTCTTTGCCACTTTCCAAAGATAAGAAGAAACAAAGCACTTCGATTTACATTATAGAAGGGATCCATTGTGCTGGCAGTTTGAGTAACTGCTTTGTCCCTTGTTTAAAAATCTGACTTTTCCATGTAACCAAGCATTTAATGAAAACAAAAGCCAAAAATGTGGAAAATACTCCAAGATTTTATTTGATATGTCACTCTCACATAACTCTTTCCCCAATGCACTGACTATTCTGTGTTTCAACAGTTTGTTTATATTTTACTATTAAATGCTTATCCATAACATCATCCTTGGTTGGTGGCACCAAACACAGAAGATAGGGGCAGCTATCCAGAGTAAATTTCTGAGGTACAATTCCATTGAAGCTAACAGAATTGATTTTCATAGCCAGTCCATATCTGCTAGGCACAGACACATTAGAGACAAAAGAGACAACAAATGCTGGAACTTAGAACAAGAAAAATCAACAATTGATAAACTCAGTGGGTTAAGCAACATCTATGGAGTCAAAAGGTGTAAATTGAAGTTTCAGATTGAGATTGCATCAGGATAGAAAATAAATAGCAATTTTTAAAATACAATCAAATAAACAATAGAATGGAAGAAAATGAAGATGCATTTGAATTTCTATCACATTTTTCATGATCTCAGGAGGTCCCACAGTACTTCACAGTCAATAAAGTGTATTTCAAGTGACGATTGTACACAGAAGTTTGAGAGATGAATATTTCTTCGGACACTGTTTACCGGCTCTTCTTGCAGGATATTTTTTTTTACATCCACTTGGAAGAAGAAATGTACTTTGGCTTGACAGCAGCACATCTAAAAAAGAGTGTTTCAGATACTGCAGCTTTTCCTCACCAGTGTGTAATATTAGATTTTAGAACACTTCAACAAATAACCTTCTGACTCAGAGACAAGAGTGCTCCATTGCTCCCCATTGGACCTAAATTGGCACATACTAAAAGACTTGCCTTTTCATTCAAGTTCCAGCATTTAAAATTGATCACATTTAAACTAAACATGGCTGATCCTCCATCTCAATGTCATATTCATATTTTCTACCCACACCTTGATGCCTTATGTCTCTATAAATCTATATCCTTATTAAATACACTCACTGGCCTGGTTTCATGCCATAAGATTCTTGTTCTGCAATGAAGAAAATTTTCATTTCAGTTCCCAGTGAATTTGCTTGGAGCTTGTACCTCCTGTTTCTAGATGAATTTTGGAAGGCAATAGACAGACAACACTTCAGACCTCTGCCTCGTCCCCTATCTCCTCTGAGCTCTTTTTCTTTTCTTCCCTTCCCTCTTCCCCCCCCTCCATCCCCCCCCCCCACCCACCCACCCTGGCACCCCACCTGTATCCACCTATCCTCCTTCTTCACCCCCTACCTTTTTTAATTGGGTATCTGCTCAGTGCTTGCTACTCCTGATGAAGGATTTTCAGCCTGAAGCATCAATTGTCTTTTGTCTTCCATGGATGCTGCCTAACCTGTTGAGTTCCTCCAGAACGTTATATGCTGCTCCAGTTTTCCAGCATTTACAGACTTATTGTTAACCAGCTTGAGGAACTTATTCTTAAACTCAAACAAGACAAGGCCCATTAGAATTGGACACAATACAAATAGAGTAAAGTGGACTTTGAATAATTCCAACCACAGAATGATCATGTGCTATCGAGAGTGGTATGTTTGTATAATTGTCTTCCTCTATTTAATTGTTTGCTTTGTCAGTGGTAGTTTATTGGTTTTGTTATTGAAAGGAACAGAGGTGAAAATCGTGATCTGAAAGTGCATAAGGTATACAGTATTGCATAACCCAATGTACACCATGCATATTTTAGCCCAAACCTGCTGGGATCAAGCTAAGTCGATCAAAGTGAACAGGATTGAAAGTTTGCATTAAATCTGCTGTTATTATTTTGGATGAGTGTTGAGTGTTACAGAGTATTTTCTAAAGTTCATCACACAACTGAAATTTATTTGAAGCCTGACTGGTCCCCTTTAATGTAAGTGATAGGAATATAGCAAAAATTATGCAATATCGGCATCATAAAAGAAAATTCAACCTTAAATGTTTTCAAGCTATTGCATTTTGTCGAGTCCAATATCAGAATCTCTTTGAAATGGCTAAATTGTGCATCATGAATGGAAAATTGCTTGATATATTCTTACCACAACAGGTTCTATCACTGGGATACGTGCCATTACAGATGTTACACTTAAGAATATTAAAGCAATGTTCTTGCTTATTTACTTATGGTAAAAGGAGTATATTTGACTCCTTGGGTTCATGCCACCTCCCAGCAGAATAATCTCATCATTGCCATTCTTACATTCTGTAACCCTGCAATTTAGTCCCTTTCCCATGGCCCATCAACTCCCCTTTAGCCACTAACCTCCATTAGGAGTCATTTACAGAAGCCAGTTAACCTCCAAGGACTCCTTTGGGATGTTAGGAAACTGGACCACCCAAGGGAACCCCGTAAGAAGAACATACCTCCACCACACAAACAGCACCTGAGATTGTCAAACCCATGTTGCCAGAGATGAGAGGTAGCAGCATTAATGCAGTGTCATCTCAGCTGCAATTAATAAAAGTTGCTATGGAAGAAAGCTTTACAGTTCCACTTTTCATCATACATTTGAGAGTAAAGAAACTCATTCAACCCAGCAAACCAAAACTAATCCCATTGCCATACTCCCTCCATGTAACACTGCAAATTTCCTTTAATCATCAAAAATTAGATGCCTTTTCCCCAAGTCACATCTTGTGAAAAGCTGTGTATCTATATTGTATACAGTTCACAGTTTCCAATAAATTTCATTCTGCACAGAATTCAAATCATAACCTCAGATGACAAAGCTTCACTCCCAGAAGAACTCCATACCTTCTACACCCAATTTCACCACAATAACAGGGTAGAACCATCCTTCTGCACCCCCTCATTCCCTGGTCCTTCTGTCCTGTCAGTATCCAAAACTAACCTACAGGCTGCCTTCAGAAGAGTAAATCAGAGGAAAACATTTGGTCCAGAAGGAATACCTGGTCGAGAATTAAAAACCTGTGCTGATCAACTTGCCAATGTATTCATGGATATCTTCAACATCTCACTCTGGCAGGGCATGGTACCCATCTGTTTCAAACAGGCATCAATCATTCCAGTGGTTAAAAAGAATGTAGTAAACTGCCTTAATGAATTTCAACCAGTAGCACTTACATTTACAGTGATGAAGTGTCTTGAATAGAGTAAAACAGAATTGGTGTGAAATTATGGTTGAAGAAGCACCCTTGAAATAGTGAGCCACTTCATCTCTGTTGATATAAATGGTGTTAAAGCATATCAGCTCCTGTCTGAGCAGCGACATGGATCTGTGCCAGTTCGCCTATCATATCAAAGGGTTTACAGTGAATGCCTTGCCGCTGGCTCTCACAAAGCTCTGAAAAACCTGGACAGGAAAGATGCATTCATCAGGATGCTCTTTATCGACTACTGTTCGGCACTTAACACCATCATCCACTAAAACTCCAAGACCTGGGACTCAACACCCCATTGTGTAACTGGATACTGGATTTCTGTGTAACACAGATCTCAATCAGTGAGGATAGGTAAGAATGCCTCCTCCACAACTGCCATCAGTACTGGAGCACTACTCACCTTACACATGATCATGTGGCTTGGTACGGTGATAACACGATCTATATATTTGTCAAAGATACCATGGTATTGGAGTGTATAAAAAAAGGTAATGGCCATAAATGGTTATATGGAGTCAGCATATAGAAGGGAGATTAAAAATTTGGCTGAATGGTGCACCTATAACAACCTAGCACTCAGTGTCATCAAAACCAAGGAGCTAATAGTTGAATTTGGGAAGGGAAAACCAGAAGTATACAATCCAGTGATCATTGGGGGATCAGAGGTGGAGAGGGAGAGCAAATTTAAGTTCTTGAGAGTCACTATCTCAAAGATCTTTCCTGGCCCAACACACTAATGCATCATGAAGAAAGCATGCCAGCGCCTCTGCTTCCTCAGGAGTTTGCAGAGGTTTGGTATGACATCAAAAACACCAGCAAATTTCTACAGATGTGTGGTGGAAAGTTGGCTGACAGGCTGCATCAAGGTAGTGGCCACCGCCCATGACATAACAGGCAGAACTCTCCCCACCACTGAGAACATCTACAGGGAATGCTGCCATCAGAGAGCAGCAGCAATCATCAAGGATCTACATGACCCAGCTATAATCAGGAAAAAGGTACAAGTGCCATAAGACTCACACCACCACATTCAGGAATGGCTGGTATCTGATGGTGGAGGGATCAACAACAAACTCAATCAGGGAGTCACTTAAGGACTCTTATTTTTATTGATTTTTTTTTATTCTCTCTGTATTGCAGTCAGTTTGTTTACATTTTGTTACCTATTTACAGTTTTTTTCTATTTGTTTGCATGCATATGCTGAGTACAGTTTTTTTTTGCACTACCAATAAGTGGCAAGTTTGCCTCATCTGCAGGAAAAATAATCTCAGGATTGTAAGTCATGTATGTTCTCTGACAATAAATCTGAACTTCTGACTGGACCCATGTTTGCACTTGGAAAAAGGTGCTGATGTCATTGAAGGAATGTGCTGTTGAATTGAAAAATCTCCCAATGCAGCTCCAAACCAAGGAGACCCATTGAAATTAAAATGTTGAACTCAGAAATCTCTTTGCTGGCAGTCAGAAATGAAATGTAATGATGAAGTGTGTTCAAAACCTTCCTGAAGCTTCATGTCAGAATCCATGAGAGATCTCTATTGCTTATCCCAGTGACATTTGACAAGACCCCTGTCTCAGCTGGCTCATTATTTCAAGGGTGCTTCTTCAACCATCATTTCACACTGATCCTGTTTTACCACCATCAGGGTAAAAATTAATGTGATGCTAAAAATAATGCATACGTAAAGTTTTCGTTAAATGTTAAAGTTAAATGTATGCTCATTTTCCTGATTGTTAACATAAGCATTTGGATGAAGTGTAGGAAATTGGCAGTACTGTTTATAAGAAAGGAATTTATGGCATTGAAATAGTGTAACATATGTATTCTGGGTCAATACCCTATTTAATCATGTAGCCGTTAACAGGCTTAGTAACATATTATGCAACAAATTACATTAAAGCATATTAAATATTAAAAGCTGGAACCAAACAGGAGAGTAGGGAAAATTGAAAATGCAAACAATAAGGCATTGGTCCTTAAAAATGCATAAATGTTATGTGTAATATTACACTAAAAACAGGTCCAGCCCCTCTACCATTTATCTGCCAATCCCCTGTAAAATTTAACTGCAGAAGGAAAAACAAAGCTGCACAGAGGATCCTCTGCGATGGTGAAGCCAAGCATTAATACAATTGCACTAGTAAAACAACATAAAAATACAATGCTTATTTACATCGTGAGATTTCTCACACTGTGGAACAGAAGCAGGAAAGTTGTTCCCAAGGACAGATGAGGCTAGAACTAAGGGGCATCACAGGCACCAGACTTCACTCGATCAAGGACATCTACATGAGGCAGTGTCAAAAAAAAAGCAACTTTAGATAGAGGTGGAGAGGATGAGCAAATGTAGGTTCTTGGGAGTCACTATCTCAGAAAATCTTTCCTGGAACCAACACACCAATGGCATCGTGAAGAAAACCTCTTCTTCCTCAGGAGTTTGTGGAGGAGCTAGTGGAGTTGTTCAAGTGAACCGGTATGGACTTGAAGGGCCGACATGGTCTGTTTCCGTGCTGTAAACAGTTATATGGTTATATGGATATGCAAAAGAGCTGGTGCAAAAAAATTCAATTTGAAGCTTCAAAACTTCACAGGTTTCATATGCTTTTATTCCATATGTTCTTACAATGCAATTAAGAATTGGTAGTCACATGCCATTTTAGTTGCCCACACCAGTTCCACTCCAAAAGCTTTATCTGGGCCTGTGCTGTTTCAATAAAACTCACTGAAAGTTTTGAGATGCAGAACCAAACTCATTTTCATTGTACCCTTTCCAAACCATCACAGAGTTCAGCAATTCCAAATGATCAGCATTTTGTAATTTCTAGGACAAAAGAGCACAACTTCAGGATTGAAAGGCAGAGGTATTTCTTTAGCCAGAGAGTGGTGAATATATGGAATTTGTTGCCAAAACCCATTGTGGAGGCCTGGATATTGAGTGTATTTAAAGGGGTTTTTTAATGCACAAATGCCGCATTATCGCCTGCTCAAATTTTTTTTTACAAAAAAAGGTGAATTGAGCTTTTATGCTGAGGACAGAAAAGGGGGATAGCCCAGTCCTTTTATATAACCCAGAGCCGCATGCCGGTTTCTTAGAGCAAAAAGGACGGGATATGCAGCACAGCACAGCACAGCTCTGCCAGCCTGCTGCCTGACAACTCTGACAGCCCCCCACACCACTGCCTGACAGCCCCATCACCCTGCTGCTTGACACTCCCATCACCACACTGCCTGACAGCCGTCAGGAGTGGGCAGATAGTGCAGAGGGAGCAGCTTGAGGAAGTGGGGTGGCGTGAGGGAGCGGGTGGTGTGAAGGAGAGGGCGCCATGAGGGAGCAAGGTAGGGGGCGGCATGAGGAGCAGGTCAGAGTGAGCGAGCGCATCCTGGCAACTCTGTCGGCTTCTCTGTGACAGTGCAGTGGGGCAACAGAGCTCTCAGCGCAACATCAATCACCTTACCTTCCTGTGGGGAGCCGCTTTCAGCAGCGATCATTTTATACAGGAGGTGGAGCGATTTCACTCCACCTCCAAGTGTTCCCCCGCAGGCGGATGGAAGCTGGAGCGAGTTTGAGCAGTCAATCTGCCTTTGGACCTTTTATGGATGTAAGTGCAGCAAAATAATGACACAGAATCTCTGTCTTTACATTTGCTATTTTTTTCCTTATATAAAAGGGCCTATCAGCAGCGATTGATAGATTCTGGATTAGCCAGGGCATCAAAGTTAATGGAGAGAAGGCCAGGCAGTGGGGCTGAGAGGGAAGATGGATTAACTCATGATTAAATGGCAATGATGACCCTGTCCTAATGGGCTGAATGGACTAGTTCTGCTCTTCTGGCTTATTGCCATGAACTATTAATAGACATCATAATATTATTATGATCTATATCACGGTCACAAATCTGTAGGTACATGTTCATTATGAGTTCACAGACTAACGAACAATGATGCATATTCCTCTACATCAGCAATTCGCAACTTTTTTTTTGGTTATTCCCCCCCCCCCCAGACTCTGCTCAAAGTTTATGGGGCCCCTTTTCCTATGAAGCAGTCAAGTTTTGGTTCCTTCCATTCTTCTCTCCTCTTGATCACATTAAAAAAAAACATTTTTAAATATTTTGTGTTACATGAGGTGAAAAGAAAATAAGGCTTTTACTTAAATGTGCTGTTTCCCCCAGGGAAGCCATAGAGGCCTCATTGAGAACGACTGCTCTACATTTCAAAACATGGGTTAGACCTGCTGATGTCTGCTGCAAGATTACATTCACCATCAGTTTCACTATGCCAAGTATTTTCATTGCCAATATCTCCCCTTTAGAATTAGTTGTACCCCCTCCTGAAGGTGCTGATTTATGCCAAAAATAATCAAATCTCCACATTCAAACCAAGCATGCCCAAATAAACCCAATAACGAACATGAGCAGGCTCCACACGTGGCTAATCAGGAACAAATCAGACCCAAAAACCCTAGCTTCCTTTTGGAATGAACTCAGAGCTGAACAGGAAAAGATCCCTACTGGTCTCTTTGTGGTTAGACTGCAGAATCCATTTACAAAAACAAATTTCTGAAGAAATTGCTTTGCTTGAAAAAGTCAATAGTGATGTAAATCGCCTCTGAGATTACATTCAAAAATATGCTGACACTGCAAAAGACTTTGGAGGGAACAGAATGCATTTTCCAGGAAGATGATTTTCCTTGACTGCTGAATGATGTCTATTAAAAAACATTTTTATGACATTGATAGTCATTTTTCATTACATTTACAGCATTTCATCCCAAGTTATTCAATGCTGCTGCTCTATTTATCATTGACCCACTGACTAGCTGTTGGCTCCTCCAAGAGGTCCATTTTGTAGTTTTTGGTCCCCTTCCCACTAAATATCTTACCACAAAAATGTATCCAAAGCTACTTTGGAGAAAAGGATATATATATCAATGACGTGCATTTGCAAATGCGTTTCAAATGGTTTTCATGATTTTCTCTTCTCTATCTGAATGCTGCAAATCAGTCTCCCTGCAGTACCAGTAATCACATCCTTTGTGCATCATTGATCATTACCCACTGAAAAGCTGGCTTCATAATTCTCACTCCAACCCACGCAGATTTTATTCAACTAAAGGATAAAATGCTTTAACCAAGGGATATTTTCTTTCAACCTAACTCTGTATTTGTGTAAATGAAAAGGTTAATTTCTGCTTTGGCACTAATATGTAAAAAGGAATAAATCTGACCCTGTCCTAATGGGATGCCACTACAAAAATGAAGCAGGATATGTTAGACTTCAGATTAACAATACTAAATTCATGCCTTTAACTCTCGAGCATGCACCAACCAAAACCCAATATGCAAATCCACCGTGCAAGTCCCAACTGAAGACTGTGCATGCGCACAGGAATCAAAATGGCTGTACCCAACCTATGGACCCTGGGACGCCGACATAAACCACCTAAATTTTATAGTTTTTCTTTTTTTTTTAAATTCAGTTATATGTGCGGATGGACATTAAGTTTCATGGGTTGCAAGTCAGGGAGTACCTGTATTTTCAAATAAAATAAAGCATGGTGCAGAATGGAAATACCCAAATAAAAATGTGTAAAAAGAAAATAAAGTCTCATAATTTGATGTAGCTCTTTTGGGTCTATGAATCACACTTGTTTCTTTCAGATCAGGTCTTATCCCCAAGCCTTGACAGCTTCCACAAGTAAACATTAGAGAATTATGCTTCCTCAATTTTCCTGGCTAAATCTCATTCCTTAATCGTGCACAACAGAATAATTGGCACTTTCTTTTTTCTGGGATCCTGCTAATAGAGTAATAAAAAAAACTTCAAAATTATTTTAACGTACATTAATGCTTTTATTTTACTCCTTCACTCTGAGAAGTAGTCTAATTCAGTTTTTACCGAATTCCTCTAGCATTTTTGTGTTTTTAGTAATTTAGTTCTTCATTCATTATTTACCCACCAATCATTTTTATGAAGTTAGGAAAAAAGGAAGAGAAGGGCACCAGTCGGTTCCTTAAGCTTGTTCTCCTGTGATCATGGACAATTTTTTTTTACATGCTAGGGGAATTAAAGCTCTGGGGCAAGCTGGTAGGTGGTGAGTCCACATCCAGATCATAGAAAGGTGGAGCAGGCTTATCCTGATGGCCTCCTCTTGCTGTTATTTTAAGTTCTGTGATTTGTGGGAGAAAAGTTGCTATTCACATCCTTTTCAAAACATCCTGCAAATTCTTAAAATATTATAAACTAAAAATAGCTCATTAACTCATCTTTGAGTTAACTCTGCTGGTGTTTCTTTCATTCCAAGCAAGTCAATTGAGACAAAATATTTGTCACAGCTGGTTCCTCACACAACTTAAAACATGGTGTATAATTTACACTTTCAAAAAGGTGAAGGTTTGGCCACTATACCTTTCCCGTTCAGCCAACAAATTCTCTACACCTCATACTGTGAAATCTCTACACCAACCACTTTCGAATTAACAATTGCCTCATTTCTGTGCAGGAAATTTGAGGAATTCCAGTTGTTTATCAAATTTGCTCAACAAATTATCAAGTAAATTTCCCCTTCCAATTGCCTGAAGCACAGAATGTCTTTCTCCTGACAATTTCGTGAGAACAACACTCTCAAGGCAAATAGACAGATCATTATAAACTTTCGCTTGTCGCTGCAAGTTTTTCTCAATGTTGAATCTGTCTTAACAATTCTTTTTGGATGCAAGGTATTGGGAGCGTGAATTATTTATATGGTGCAGTTATAACAAATTTTGTTTTACACATAAGGTTAATGGAACAACTGAGAGGCTATAATATTATTTAAAATGATGCTCTTAATAAACACAATGGAAACAGATTCAAATAATAGGCAGGAATATTTTTGGGCAGATATTTCCATTTGTAACACCTACATGGATGTCGAGAATTCCTTCATCACAATCTGAACAGTAGTAGATTACCTTTTAAAGCAATTACATGTTGTGGTATTTTAACTTCTGTATTTATTCATGAAATGAGGACATTGCAAGCAGTGGCCATTTATTCTTAACGATAATTCCTCTTGAATAAGACTGAACAGGCAAGAGCTATGTTAATTTGTCAGAAGTGCTGAGATGAGATTAAATTAAGGATTATAAAATTACAAGAGGTGTGACAGCAGGTGAACCGGAAGGAACTCCTTGCTTAGTAGAATGCCAATAACCAGAAGAAAATAAGTATAAGGGAACAAGAAAAAAATGTTTCCATCTGAAGAATTTGGAACTCACTGCCTGAAATGGTGATGGAGATCAAAGTCCTCAGAACATTTAAACAATTCCTTGGCAAACATTCAATGAGCTGTTAACTATCAGAAAAATAGGATTAAACTCAGTTGCAGTGGGATTTTTTAAACTGATTTTTCTATGATGGACAGAATGGCCTTTGTGCTATTTTACTCCTTCACTCTGAGAAGAGTAGTCTAATTCAGTTTTTACTGAATTCCTCCAGCATTTTTGTGTTTTTAGTAATTTAGTTCTTCATTCATTATTTACCCACCAATCATTTTTATGAAGTTAGGAAAAAAGGAAGAGAAGGGCACCAGTCCGTTCCTTAAGCTTGTTCTCCTGTGATCATGGTTCTTTGTCCAACATCTTTCAAACTCTTTGTGTGATTTTTTCTATTTAGTAAGTAAAGGCCAATTTTTCTTCTGTGAGTTATAACAGAGTTCGGGTGCATTGTAGTGCAATGGCTTGATCATGGGATATCCTTTTTTAAAAAGATGACACCTTCCAAAAGAAAAAATGTACCTGCTTTAATAGATTGACTCTTGCACTGAGCCCTTCTGCTGCATGTCAGACTCTCATTCTCTACTGGTATTTGCTTGTCAAGTATGTATTCACTGGTCCACTAAGTTCAATAGAAGGTTGACACATTGCAGCAATAATATTTTCGTGTATTATGATTAAAGCTATTCAATGTACACATGACAAGAAACAAGTCACTGTATCAACTTGATGGAGTTTCAAGTTCGCGAAAGCTTCATCACTTCCACATTGATTGTCAATATTTTGTACTCAGTGACCTACATTATGTAGATCTTTATTTATTGACATTACATAGCTTTGTAACTGATTTTAGTTACTTTGATGTCTAATAATTCAACTCTCGCTTAATGAATCTTTCTATCCTCAGTAATTTAGAACAAGCAGGTTAGCCGTTTGTTTCACAGCAGAAAGATTGCTCTTGAGATCTGTAATAACCTTTGACAGTTCTTCCCCCATTTTTATAAACATTGCTGAGAATAAGTTACAATTCATTTATATTTCAAATAATTACTTTGGAAGATCTTGTTTACTAATATTGCCTTCGCTTCTTCTGCCTGACTTGGCTTTTGGTGGGATTGACCCTCAATGTTGATTGCTCTCATTAATACATAGGTTGTGAATATTGCTGACAAGACCAATACCTGCCCCATGAGTTGAATGAATTTCTGCACCATTTCAGAAAGCATTTAGAGTCAATAACTGTGGTGATCTTGAAGCAATAAAGACTGGTGAGGTTGCCAAATTACCTTTTTGCAGCCATTGTTTCTAATTTCCAAGTAAACACGATGTACCTGCATAAAGAGGCTTCCAGCACCCGTTGAGCTCATAAATGCTGTTCATGGGTGGCAACAGCAAACTAAAGGCTGTAACTTGCAATCAGCAAGTATTAATGGACAAAATGAATTTTTACATTATTTCAATGTGGCCATCATTATTAAAAACCTATTTTTAAAAAATCCATAGTAATTCAATTCAAATACATGAGACACGTCAACTCTAGCCATCCAGCAGCCTTGATCCACTACAATTCACTTGCATGTGCCTTCTCATTGGCCCCATGTTCAAGCTCTGCCACACCTGCATAAGAAGGACACCTACATCAATCTCCTATCTATTTGGCTAGAGATCCCTCAACATCATAGTTCCAACCACACTAATCTCCAAACTCCTGGACCTGGATCTTAGCACCCTACCCTCCCATACCTCAGGTGTGACCATCCAACTGTCTAGTAAAATTTCCAAATGACTAACCCTTCTCTTGCTGGAAAAAAATCAGGTTCCTAACAGAGTGCATTTTTTTACAAAATATGCACATTTTGATATTTTTTAAATCACCAACTTACTGGGCTGATTTTTGGTGCATTCCTTGTCTTCAGATGTATTAGAAAATTTAAAATTAAATAGGAAATATAAAAATGCAATGGAATGAATTTTTTGGATTGTTTTCCAAATGTTACCATTCCAATCTTACTGACTGGCCTTTGACATCATCCTGTTTCTCTTCCACATAAAGTACTCTGACCAGCTGACTATTACTAGGATATTTGTTTCAGATGACCAATAATTTCCCTAAAATTTTTTTGGTTACTGAAGCAACTAATACTTTAGGCAGAGATTTATAACCTTTTAAGCTCTTGTGTATGTGATGGAAACTTGTATTCACCACTCAAGTGAAGAGGAAGGGAGCATCTTAATGAAGATGCACAAAAAGTCAGGGAAATTGAGGTACAAGGTTAAAAAAAAAATATCAAATCACTAATCTACTTTGTTATCTTATTAGCATGTGGGTCAAGGATTTAAAATTTGAAGAAAAATTGAGGGTGCAGGCAGTAAAAAGTTATTTGGGAATGGTTCAAATCTGGAATTCACTGTTTGTACGTGTAGAGGAAAGAAAACCCATCCGATCAAAGGGACAAGAATGAGTATAGCAGAGAAAATAGTTTTCACAGGTAAGAAAACATTTCAAGGTAATTGGACTGAATGCGTTGTTCTACTAAAAGTCAGGATAGATTTTATGTCAATATGATAACTGGGGCACTTGTTCTTCATTAACCAGCTTCCATGTAATCTCTTCATTTCCTGACACATACAGCTTCTGCCTCCAGGATTCCTTCATATTGTTTTGTCTGAGCCTAAACATGACTCCATCGTTTTACTTGATGTAGTTCTACTCCGTCAAATCACAGTCTTAATGAGCTTTGCCTCTTTATGCTGTATATATGACTTTTTTTTAGAAAAATCAACATGATGGTCGATTTTCCTGCACATTATCAGGATTCAAAAAGCAACTTGATAAAATATTTATTGGAAGAGGAGTAGTATATTTTGCAGCCATTGTTTCTTATTTCCAAGTAAACACGATGTACCTGCATAAGGAGGCTTCCAGCACCCATTGAGCTAATAAATGCTGTTCATGGGTGGCAACAGCAAACTAAAGGCTGTAACTTGCAATCAGCACCATATAATACAATAGTCAGGTAATAAACCATGACCCTGTCTGACCCAGTTCTAATGACAATTTCAAAACCCATCCCAAGTAAACGGGAGACTATAGTGGATGGAAGCAAATTCAAATTCTTCCAGTGGTGGGAGCTTGGCGTGCATACATTACCTGCAGCATGCCAACAGTGAATGCTGCTGACCATAATTTATTGGCTGTACACAACGTTAAGGATGTTCTGAAAGTGACACTAAACGTACGAATGAAATGCAAGCTTAAAGAATTGCATGAAAATTAATTTTGGATCCATGTAGATTTTATTCGAAGTTTGAAGCTCATCCTTGCTTTTCGAATTATGAGCCTTTCATGCTCGTGAGAGTATATTGATTTAATACTCCATATTTATTGTGTACTTTGTTTATTGTGAAAATGCCAAATAATACACTTTTAATTTCCGTTCAGATTAATGATCTGTGGAGTCAGCTTTCTGGCATTTTGATTTGTTTCCAGACCTTTAGCAAGGGGACGTGCTCGAAATGAAATTGCTTTCTTCATTGGAAGCAGAAAGCAGAAAATAATACAGTAAAAGTAAAAATCAAATCTTGATTTGCAGATATTACTACAAATAGAAGGACTATATCAGCGTTACCGAAAATGATTTGGGTTTCAAGGAAAGGCGTTCGCATAGATAGGGAGTAATAACAATCTACCTGTTTTTCTTTAAATTACCTTTTACCTCTGTCTTTAATTCAATTTGTTTTTGGGGGGGGAGACAAGATGATGGCCACAGGGGGGGAGGGGGAGCCAAACCAGCTTCAGGAAACCTGTGGCACTTGGTCTTTTGAAAAGTAAATGGGGCGAACATCACAGAACACCAAACAGCGCAAGAGCCAGCTTCATGGCTGCCAGAAATACCCAGAAACCCCATGGCAAAAATGCACCTTATCTCTTCTGAAGGAGCTGAGACCGCAGTAGTGACTCGGAATTGTCTTAAGGAGCATGTGTGCTGTTCTCCAACACCCCAACTTTGCGTGGGTGAAGCCGGTGAAGAGTGGGCCAGAGTCAGCGCCACTCCATTGCCAGGTTTCTGGGAGCTCGTGGCAGCGGCAAGGAGGGGGTTCCAAAATATCAGTGTCCAGCTGTCACCTGCAATAAGTGAACAACAGGAGGAGTCCACAGCCAGCAATGTCTGCTACTGATGAATTTATTTAATTTCTTACACAACTATATACTACTTGTGTATATACCAGGTCTTTTAAACTATAATTGATGATTGGGGTTCCACAATTTCCAATTGCTCCCCAAAAGGGTTCCATGAGCTGAAAAGTTTAGGAAGCCCTGCTCTAGAGGGATCTTTGATCTAAGACTTTAGATGGGTCCTCTGAAGAACAGCAGGCAGGTGATGCAGTCATCAGACCTATTAATGACCTAACTTCTGTAAATGTTAGCAAACAGCTTTAGTTAAGGTTGAGAGATCTATGCTTATCCTTATACAATTTTTTTGCTACAAATTTCCAGTCCTGGCAATGTTTTTATTTTTTTAAAAAACAAATCCACTCTAATCACACATTTTGTATGCAGTATTCATACTGCATGGTAACTATTTCTAAACTTATGTTGCAGGAATATCTTTGGCTGCAGGTGTTCAAGAAACTTCTCAACATGTTTTTCACAACTGCAATAATTGCAGTAACACCAAAACATGACATGAATGAAAAAAACCAAAGCATGCATGTGAATGGGGATATACAGTTATCTATTTCATAATCCATATGGATCAACCAGTAGATCATTTCAGAATCAGAATTATCTACTAACGTCGTTGGCCAAGCTAGGTATCATAATTCCAGCAATAATATTTTGTAATATCAGGTGACATAATTGATTTAAACAATAAAGTTCTAAAGAAGGATGCATAAATCATTGAATGACCATGGTGTCATCGGCAGAATCAGAGACGTCAACTGTTCTCTCAAGATCCTGTCAGAAGTCTCAGATCAAAGATCCCTCGAGAATCTTGCTATTCTGACTAAAACCTTTATATTGTTATCATGTATCATCATGTAATTGTGGCATCATGTCATGAACTTTGTTGTTTTGTGACAGCATTACAGGTGCAAACAATCCCATAAATTATATTTTTAAATAAATAAATAAGTGTAAAAGAAGTTTAAGTGGTGTCATGTTTTATGGTTCATTGTCCATTCAGAAATATGATGGCAGAGGGAAAGAAACTGTTTTTGAACGACTGGGTGTTCATCTTCAGGCTCCTATACTAGCAGTAGGAAGAGGCATGGCATGGGTAGTAGGGGTCCTTGAGAATAGAGGTTGCTTTCTTGAGATACTGCCTCTTGTAGATATCCTTGATGGAGCAAAGACTGATGCCTATAATGGAACTGGCCAAGTTAATAACTCTCTTTTTAGCCTTTTCCTCTAAATGAGAAAATGATGTAACCAGTCAGAATGCTCTCCATGGTATACCTGTAGAAATTTGCAAGACATACCAAATCTCCTCAAACCCTCAACAAAGTATAGCCACAACCAAGCCTTCTTCGTGATTGTATTGACTTGAAGGCCTCATGTCATCAGCAAATTTGTAGATGGCATTCAAGGATGTATGCAACCTTGTTTGGCATTTTATTGGGCAAATCAATTATGTTCTCTAATTTTTAAAAATAGTATTACTGAAATCATGGTTGAAATGATGACCAACACTGTTCATACATGATTCTGACATATTAGCAAGCAACTGTCCTTGCCCTTACTTTTGCACTTCTTTCTGGAGCATTTTGGTATTTCAAGCATCCTTCACATATATGTCAAGACAGGGAAAGCCAGCACATTACTCCTGCATGAATAATATCCCAGCTGAGCCCACATCTACAACTTCCAGCAGGGGGGGTCACTGCACTGAGACCAGCACCAATCATTACACTCCCTGTGGCCCATCAAAATAAGTGGAGCACGGTGATGGCTGTTCTGGCTGAAATCCGTTCACTTGGCACAAAATGAGAATCAAATCCAAATCCACTTACTGTCAGTATTAAATAGAAAAGCTGCAAGGAGATTGTTCCATCAGCCAAAGCATAATGCAACAGTGACAGTCGTTCAGCCAACAGACTGTGCCAGCTGTGAATGAGTAAACAAGTCATGAATAATTTGCTCTTCTACAATATCAGATCTCAGCTCCACAGCTAACCAGAAATCTCTCAATGGGGATTGTCCTTGCATCTGATCAAGATGAATAATAAAGATCCATAAAACATTCTTTCTTAAAACCAGAAGAAAAACATTGTTCAGTGAAGCAGTCATAATTTAAAGTGAGATGTGAGGATAAAAAACACTGATAATTTAATTTTCTCACCAAAAAGATTGGAATTAAATGTAAATAAAGCTAAAAGTTTATTTTAAAATTAAACTTTAGAAATCTGAATCTTCAATCACACAGCATGCCATCATTTGCATGAAGGAAAAATTCTGTTGTTTTAAACAATTCTATAATGCAGTAAATAGTAGAGCATAATTTCCAAATCCTACATGGATTTTGTCTCTATTTAATGTGCTTAGTCTGGTACACAAGAAATCTCACCAACTTGGATGTAAAATATCATTTCCAATACGACAGAGACAGAGAAGTATCTGGAACAAAAAAAAAACTGCAGCAAGAACTCAGATCAGTCGGGGAGGAGTCACGTGATGGAGTAGTGGCCGGACGGTGAACTCCAGCCCTCTCCAGAAAAGTCGGGAAAAACAAGAGAAAACACAAAGGCACAGAAATAAAAGTTACAGAAAAGTGAGTATAAAGGTGGAAAGAAGATGGCGACAAAAAAAGAAAAATCGAAAGCAACGGCAAGAAGAGAGGAAGAGAAGACAAAGGAGGAAAAAGGTGAAGGCCTTACCTGTCCGAAGAGGCCCGCTGCGGAGAGAGAAACCCGCTCCCTCAGGTCGGTAAATAATGGACTACAAAAATGGCTCGCTGAGCCGAGTAAAAGTGCGCAACCGCGCATGCGCGATACTTCGCGCATGCGCGATGCGAAAGAAAGAAAACACACCGACGGGAGGGGGGACCAGCTGGGGAGTCGATCTCCACAGCCGGCAACGACAGCTGCAGAACACCTGCAGCAAGAAGAGACCACAGAAGACAATAGAAACAAGAAAGAAGAGGAGGAAAGGGCAACAAAGAAACAACAGATGGCCAACCCAGAGGAAGAAGAAGAGGAAGAGTATGGTGAAATAGAAGAAGAAAAGATAGGCAAGGTAAAGGATATACTTGCTCTTATTAAAGGATACATGGAGTCATTTAAAGAATGGCAAACACAGGAATTTAAGGATTTAAGAAAAAGAATAAACAACACAGAAGAGAAAATAAATAAAATGGAGATGACTTTAACAGAAATGGGAAAGAAAATGGACAAGATGGAAGAGCGGGCAGTAGCAGCAGAAATGGAGGTAGAAGACTTAAAAAAGAAATTGGAGAAATCTAATAAAAAAACTAAAGAGACACAAGAACTACTAGCTCAAAAAATAGATACAATGGAAAACCATAACAGAAGAAATAACATAAAGATAGTGGGCCTTAAGGAAGATGAAGAAGGCAAGAATATGAGGGAGTTTATAAAAGAGTGGATCCCTAAGACCCTAGGATGTCCAGAACTACAGCATGAAATGGAAATAGAAAGGGCACATAGAGTATTGGCCTCTAAACCACAACCACAACAAAAACCAAGATCTATTGTAGTAAAATTCCTAAGATATACTACAAGAGAAAAGGTACTGGAGAAGACAATGGAAAAAGTAAGAGAGGGCAACAAACCACTGGAGTATAAAGGGCAAAAAATCTTCATTTACCCAGATATAAGTTTTGAACTCCTAAAGAAGAGAAAAGAGTTCAATACAGCAAAGGCGATTTTATGGAAGAAAGGGTATAAATTTATACTAAAGCATCCAGCGGTATTGAAAATATTTATTCCAGGACAACAAAACAGACTATTCTCGGATCCAGAAGAAGCACGAAAATTTGCAGAACAATTACAAAAATAGACTGAGGGAGGAAGACGGGTAATGAGAGTAAAAATGACCACGATTGATATGTATGCGGGTAAAGAGGTATAAGAGTGAATAGAGACAATGAGCATACATGAATGTATCTGTACTTAGAGGAAAATATAGATAGTATAGACAAGAATTAATAAGGGAAGGTAATGGAATAGAGAGAATAAGGAGGGAATTAAAAGAGTGACCTTTGTGACATATGAAAAGTGAAATCTTTTCTGGGGGAGGCGGGGTGGGGGGAAATAGCGGTCACTGCAAAATCAGTTGATGCTTGCGAGTGGATTCGCAAATCCAAATGGAGAGGGGAGATGTGGTTGTCCGACAAGGGATAAAGGACAACTCAGGAGGGGAAGGGGAGATTGGGGATAAATAAGATAGAAATAGGAGAATAAGGAAAATGTTGGATGTTGTAGGAATGTTGTCTTATAAAGAGTTGAAAATAAGAAAACAGAAATGGAAAAGGAGGAAAGGTAATGATGGAAAAACGGAAAGAGAAGATAAACAAAATATAAAAGGGCTACGCTGAACTATATGTCTTTAAACATTAATGGAATACATAACCAAATTAAAAGGAAGAAACTACCAAATTTAAATGAATAAATGTATTCCATTAAAAAAAAATAACATATTGGTTAAGAAATAAGATTGAAATATTCGAACAAGTATAGGAGCCTTACATTAAATACAATAGCGAAAACCTACCGGGGACAAACAGTACCTAAGTTGATGGAAGGAGAAGGAAAGAAAAGAATGGACTCAGTAGAATTTCTGGTGTAATTTTGTTGAATGACAACATTGTCTGACTGGCTTAATGCAACCTAGATTGTATACCTAAAATGGATGAGAGGGGGGGGTGGGGGGGTGGTTTGGGAGGAAAGGGGGGGGGTGAAAAAGTCACTGTATATGTGTGAAAAAGAAATAGTGTATATCATGGCTAATGTGATTTATGGTGTGAAAAATAAAAAAAATTTAAAAAAAAAAAAAAACAAAAAAAAAAAAGAACTCAGATCAGTCTCTACCCAAAATGTTGCTCGGCCTGCTGAGTTCTTCCAACAGTTCATTATTTACAATAGCACGTCAACATATTATTGAGAAACTACACTGGAAAGTGAATAAATAAAGAATAAACAACAAAAAGTTATGAAGTAAATGAAGCCATGGATCAGTGAATCTTTAATAACCTAATGCAATAAATATATTGTCGAAACAATTCCAAATTATTTGGTGACAAATTTGCACAATAGGCATGAGATTTCTCCAGTTTGGTCCTTGCTAGGCAGATTATCAAGGCACAGGGGCCTCTGAAGAACCAGTTACTTCAAACATTAAACACAACAGAAAGCTGCTCTTACTTCAGATCGAACACTGAAGTGCATAATGTTGAACTGGGAGTGATTAGTTAGTGCCAAGTTCAGTAAAGGAATCAGATGATGCCTCAACTCTCAGAAGAGATTAAAGTCTTGAATTCAATTCAAGGGAATTGTTTTATTTGATCTGTGCTGTGAAGTTCATGGGATGCTTTCAGTCAGTACCGTGACTCATTTTGCTGACAGCAGCTGTCAGTGTTACTTCTGCCAAGCAGCAGCTCCGAACATTGTTGATGATCAATGACATTGAGAGATCAACAAATGGCATCAACAACATGGCCAGCTATTCCTAAAAACAATGCTAATAATAACTAACTTTTAACAACTCTCTCTGTTCATATCTTATTTAGTTCCTTTCTTATTGAGGTTCAGTTCCATCAAATTTTATGGAAGATGTGTATTATTTTCTCTTCAATGTCACCTGCAACTGGATTGACCAGTTGCTGCAAAACCTATCACACTCAATCCTGTGACATTTCTTGCAGCTGCCTGTTGAAGTCAGGGTCTTTTTCAGAATTTGTGAACAAATTTGACCTTGACCCTGCCACATTGGAACAAATCAAAGTTTTGTTTACTGGCATTGACATACAGTACGGATAAGAAAATAAACAGAGATTCAGGTTGGTTGGACAAAATTTTCCACTGCACAGTCTCTCAAGTGTCCAAATCAATGTTCCTCTCTGGGAGAACATGACCATTACCAGAATAATTACAGACTCATTCATGCCAGATTTTGGGTCAGAGCTGCACTCAAATTGAATTACATATTTACCAACAGACAGCACTGTTCATCAAAATGAATTAACTTGAGAAATTAGTGTTAGATGTTACATTGGTATAAACCTTTATCTCTTCACATTGAGAATCTATTCAAACAATAGACTACTTGCCTAAGGAACTTACACTATTCACAACAGAAGTAGGAAACAAAGCACCTTTGTTTTAACCTTCTAAAATAGCCAGTTTCAATGAGGACCCTACGGCTTCCATGGTGACGATGACCACGTTTAAGTAAAAGCCTTGTTTTTACGCAACACAATTTTTAAAATGCTTTTTATGTAGTCGGTAGGAGAGAAGTATGGAAAAAAGAACTTGACTGCTTCACAGGGAAGGAGGCCCATCAACTTTAAGCAGAGGCCTAAGGGGGCCATAGCTGAGAAAAGGTTGAGAATGGCTGTTCTGAAGCACAGCAGCATTGCACTGGTCTTTAAACAGGAGGTCACGTGCTGTCCTACCTGCTTCCAAAAATCATACCATCACATTAGTTTTCATTTCTAGCCATTTGTGCTTCTCTTCACTATGCCATTTCCTCATTCACTGCCTCACTAAAGGCATAATATAAATGGATGGTGGATGAAGAAGATAATAATGACCATACAGGTGGTGGTCATTTTTCTTCAGATTACTTAACATAATAAGCACCCAACAGTTGAGTGATTTTTTTACGAAGCTGAACAATTTTTTTTTAATTTTATTTCACATTGAGGAAACAGGAAGCCTGCATAAGAGTCGGAAAATGGGCAAAAAAAGTGGCAAATGAAATACAATGTGGAAAAGTGTACGGACATGCACTTTGGTATAAAAAATAAATGGGAAGACTATTTTTTCAATGGGGAGAATATTGAAAATACCCAGATACAAAGAGACCTGGGAGATCTCGTACAGGATAGTCTGAAGATAAACTTGCATGTTGAATCAGTGATGAAAAAAGTAAATGCAATGCTGGCATTCATTTCAAGAGGAATAGAATGTAGGAGAAGGGATGTGATGTTGAGGCTTTACAGGGCACTGGTGAGACCTCACTTTGACCATTGTGAGCAGTTTTGGGCTCCTCATTTAAGAAAGGAAATACTGACATTCAAGAGGGCTCAGAGAAGGTTCACAAGGATTATTCAGGAATGAAAGGGTTATCATATGAGAACCGTTTGACAGCTCTTGGCCTGTACTCATTCGGATTTAGAAGAATGAGGGGGAATCACATTGAACACTTAGAATGTGGAAAGGTGTGGACAGAGTAAATGTAGACAGCTTGTTTCACATAATGGGAGAGTCTAGGACAAGAGGGCACAATTTCAGGATTGAAGGGTTTCTGCTTAGAACAGAGATGTGGAGAAATTTCTTCAGCCAGAGGATGGTAAATCTGTCAAACTTGTTGCCACAGGTGGTTGTGGAGGTCATTTGGTGCATTTAAGGCAGAGATTGATAGGTTCTTGATTAGCCAGGGCATCAAAGGTTATGGGGAGAAGGCCAGGTAGTGGGGCTGTGTGGGAAAATAGATCAGCTCATGATTAAATGGTGGGGCAGATCGATGGGCTGAATAGCCTAGTTCTGCATGGAAGCCATTTGAAGATGTTGTTGAGAATTTTCTTGGCAACTACAGAGCACCAAGCTACATCCAGCTGATTGACAACGTGTTTCAAGCATGCAAAACCATAACATGCAACATGTCATTGAAAATTCATTTTCTGTATTCGCACTTGGACTTCTTGCCCATTGATTTTGATGAAGTCGGTGACAAACATGGTGTAAGGTTTCATCATGACATTGCAGCATCAGACACAAGAGGCATCAGATGCTGAGTACAAAGGAAAATCAGTGGCAAAAAAATTTTAGGTCATTTGAACTAACACAATATGTCAGCATCATTATGCGATTAAGCATGTTAAATTCAATAAAAGTTCATTTAATGTTTCTTCAACTTCCTACGAGATACAATAAATCTGACATGATCTTTGTGTTCAGCTTGAAGTTGTCTATCAGAACCACCAATTTTTTTTCAGGAATCAAAACTTTTGGGAAAAATAATTGTTGTTCATTGCGGTCACCTTTTGTCTATTGGCCTGTGCTCTCTTCCCCCAGCCTGCTTTCTGTTCATACCCTGAAAAGGGGCTCAGGGCTAAAACATTGGTTATATACCTTTACCTCTTATGGATGTTGCATTTCTGTGTTTTTATTCAATTATCTGTAAATTAGAAGTTGCTTCCAAATGTTTATTCGTTTTATTGAGAGACATTTAGTTAAAAGTTCCAATTAACATTTGCCATTCACAGAAAGTATGGATATTTAATCATCTATCCTTTTATAATTATTGTCTCTTTTTCTGTCTTGGCATATGATATGACCAAGATGGCAATACAGCCAGAGCTGCTGTAATGGTAGCACAGCCACTGGTGTGGACTTAGGAGAGCAGGGAGCAGTTACACTGTGCTGCTCTGCTAATACCAACCATCTGGTCCTAATGCAAACGGCTCCATACAGGCTTTAAACAGCCTGTTAAAGGAGACAATGGTGTTTTTATTTAAAATCCTGCAACTGCAGGGTCTGCGCCGAAGATGGCGGTGCCTTTGTGTAGTGATATGTATATA
Organism: Narcine bancroftii; assembly: GCF_036971445.1. Classification (NCBI taxonomy): domain Eukaryota; kingdom Metazoa; phylum Chordata; class Chondrichthyes; order Torpediniformes; family Narcinidae; genus Narcine; species Narcine bancroftii. The sequence continues at coordinate 133,349,001 of NC_091476.1, forward strand.
CTGCTGCTGCTCTGTACGTAAGTGGCTAGCCCACCCACTGATGACTCAACCCCATGTAACCCCTCCCTCTGTGATCTGACAATAAATGTCAGCCTCTCTGCCCCCTTTCATTCATTCGACCACATGGAGTTGGGACAGCCGAAATTTAACGTGTATTAAAGGCCATCATTCCTCACTCAGTCTTTAGAGTCATTGGTAGTGCGTATCAGTTTAATACACATTAATTTTCCACATGTGATGGACAAGCTGCTGAGATCCAACTGCCTCGAATTTGATCCACAGGCACCAGGAGTTGACGAACTGTACAAGCAGTGGATCACCTGCTTCACAAATTTCCTCGAAGTCACACCGAGACTGGTGGACCCAGATGAAAATAAACTCAAGGCCACTGAGCAAACCTGGCAATCCAGAGCTGCTCAACCTACCCAGAGGCCATGGCTGGGCTCTGCAACCTCTACCGACTCCAGGTGAACAAAGTGTACTCGCGGTATCGACTGGCCTTGAGGAGACAGCAACCCAATGAGTCTATGGTCGAGTTAAGAATTATTTTCCAGAACTCAATAGACTCAGGATCAGTACCCATGGATTGGAGGATAGCTAATGTAACCCCACTATTTAAAAAGGGGGGGTAGAGAAAAAGCGGGGAATTATAGGCCGGTGAGCCTTACATCAGTAGTGGGCAAAATGATAGAATCCATTATTAAGGATGTAATAGCGGAGCATATGACTAGCAGAGAAGGGATTGGACGGAGTCAGCATGGATTTACAAAAGGTAAATCGTGCTTGACAAATCTATTGGAATTCTTTGAGATGGTCACAGGTAAAATAGATGGGGGAGAGCCAGTGGATGTGGTGTACCTGGACTTCAAAAAGGCCTTCGATAAGGTCCCGCATAAACAACTGGCTTCCAAAATCAAGGCTCATGGGATTGGGGGCAAAGTATTGATGTGGATTGAGAACTGGCTGGCAGGTAGAAGACAGAGAATTGGGATAAATGGCTCATTTTCTGAGTGGCAGGCGGTGACCAGTGGGGTGCCACAGGGATCTGTACTGGGACCCCAGCTGTTCACAATTTACATTAATGATCTGGATGAGGGGATTGGATGTAATATCTCCAAATTTGCAGATGACACTAAGCTAGGAGGGGTTGTGTGCACGGAAGAGGGGGTCAGGAAGCTCCAGTGTGATTTGGATAAATTGAGGGACTGGGCAGATACATGGCAAATGCACTACAATGTGGATAAATGTGAGGTTATCCACTTTGGTAATACAAACCGGAGGGCAGATTACTACTTGAATGGCAATAGATTAAGAGATGGGGAAGTGCAGAGAGACCTAGGGGTACTTGTACACCAGTCTCTGAAGGTGAGCATGCAGGTACAGCAGGCGGTTAAAAAGGCAAATGGTATGTTGGCCTTCATATCAAGAGGGTTTGAGTATAGGAACAAGGATACCTTACTGCAGCTGTACAGGGCCTTGGTGAGACCCCACCTGAGTATTGTGTGCAGTTTTGGTCACCTTATCTAAGGAAGGATGTTCTTGCAATGGAGGGAGTGCAGAGGCGTTTCACCAGGCTGATACCTGGAATGGCAGGAATGACTTATGAGGAAAGATTGCGCAAATTGGGATTGTACTCGCTGGAGTTTAGAAGATTGAGAGGGGATCTCATAGAGACATAAAATTCTGGCAGGACTGGACAGAATGGATGCAGATGGAATGTTTCCAATGATGGGAAAATCCAGAACCATGGTTTGAGGATAATAGGCAAACCATTTAGGACCGAGATGAGGAGGAATTTCTTTACCCAGAGGGTGGTGAATCTGTGGAATTCATTGCCACAGAGGGCAGTAGAGGCAGGTTCATTAAATATATTTAAGAGGGAATTAGATCTATTTCTTCAGTATAAGGGTATTAAAGGTTACGGAGAGAAGGCGGGGACGGGGTACTGAACTTTAAGATCAGCCATGATCTCGTTGAATGGAGGAGCAGGCTCGAAGGGTCGAATGACCTACTCCTGCTCCTATCTTCTGTTTTTATGTTTCATTTGGCCACTGTTTGACCTGGGGAGAGACTGCTGGGGCACTGCTACAATCCTTATGGCCATAGCCCAGTGTATGGAGGAGCTGGTCCAAGATGCTTGCATGGCTGGAGTGAGGTCTGACTACATTCATCAACAACTGCTCGAGGAGGACAAGCTGCCTCTGAAGAGAACCTTCCAGCTTGCCAGGACCCAACAACACCAAAGAGATCGCCAGTAAGAATGGGGCCTCCACGTGAGGACCGCAGGCACTGCCATGTTGGGAGCCAGCATCACAGATGGCCTCCACGATAGCATGCCACAACCCCACCACTGCTGCCACTGTGATCGGACACCTGAGGTGCTACTACTGCGTCCAGTTGAAGCATCCCAGATGACTCTGTCCGGCTAAGGAGGCGACCTGCTCGGGGTGCGGAAAGTAAGAGTGTTACTAGTGTGTCTGTAAGTCACTCCCAAACATCTCGATCGCGTGTGCGACCTGGGAGTTACCATCTTACCTAGCATCTCCTCCACCTTCCTGGGTGATGTCATCTCCACCTTCTGCTGCCAGATTAATGTCACTTCCTCTTCCTTCAAGGACCAATCTGCAGAGATCCAGGGGTACTGTGTGGCATTGTTAACGGTGGAGGGTGAATGCTATGATCATTTTCATTTACTTATGATGCCACAACTCTGTACACCAATACTCCTGGGCCTTGACTTCCAGAGCCAGTTGAGGAGTGTGACAATTGCATTCGGAGGAATGCAACCACTCATAATGGTACATAACCCCAAACTCACAACCCCCTCCCCCTGACAGCCGGCCTCCACCTGCAGCCTCTCCACCCTCCGCATCCATCACTATTAGAGAACCTGACCCCGGACTTCCGGCCCATCGCGACGAAAAGCAGGTGCTATAGCACCGAGGATCGGGCATTTATAAAGTCAAAGGTGCAGTGACTCCTGGCAGAGGGGATCACAACTCCCAGTTTGAGCCCATGACGGGCCCAGATCATGGTGGTCAGGGGTGGAAGTAAACTCCATATGGTGATAGATTACAGCAAGACAGTCAACCACTTCACCCAGCTAGATGCTTATCTCCTCTCCCGGACAGCCGATATGGTCAATAAAATAGCCAAGAACAAAGTGTACTCCACAATTGACCTGAAATCGACATACTACCAACTCCCCCTTCACCCGGGGGACTGCAAATACACTGCCTTCGAAGCGGATGGCAGGCTTTATCACTTCCTCAGGGTCCTCTTTGGAGTCACCAATGGAGTCTCAGTGTTCCAAAGGGAGATGGATCAGATGGTAGGCAGGCATAAACTGACAGCGACGTTCCCCTACCGTGACAATGTCACCATCTGTGGGCATTACCAGCAGAAGCATGATGCAAACCTGGCAAAATTTCTCAGCACAGCCATGTCACTGAATCTGACTTATAACAAGGAGAAATCTGTGTTTATTACTACTCACCTGACCATCTTTGGATGGTCGTGGCACGTCGTGTCATAGCCCCAGAATGCATGCATCCCCTTATGGACCTCCCAATACCACACAACCCCAAGGCGCTGAAACAGTGACTGGGATTCTTTTCTTACTAAGCCCAATGGGTGCCCAATTATGATGATAAAGGCTATCCCTTAGTAGGGTCCACAAGCTTCCCCTTATCGGCAGAAGCCCAGGCAGCATTCAACCAAATCAAAGGATACATCGCTAAAGTCATGATGTATGCCGTGGATGAATCCACCCCATTCCAGGTGGAGAGCAGTGCCTCTGACTTAGCACTGGCTGCCACTCTCAACCAGGTGGGCAGGCCAGTTGCATTTTTTTCCCGCACTCTCAACAGCCCCGAAACACAGCAGTCGTCAGACAAGAAGGAGGCACAGGCAATCGATGAGGCCGTGTGCCACTGGAGTCACTACATGGCCGGGAAACGATTTAACCTGCTAACAGACCAATGGGCTGCCACCAACATGTTTAACACATAACTGCGGGATAAAATCAAAAATGATAAAATCCTGAGGTGGAGAATCAAACTCTCCACCTATAACTATATCCTGTACCAGCCAGGCAAACTCAACGATCCTCCATATGCCCTATCCCGGGGGACTTGCGCCAGCTCACATCTCAACTACCTCCAGTCTCTCCACAATGACCTCTGTCACCCCAGAGTCACGAGGTTGTTTCACTTCATAAAAGCCCGGAACCTCCCGTACTCCATCAAGGACATCAAGTCCCTGACTAGACACTGTTGGGTCTGCGCAGAATGTAAACCACAGTTCTTCAGGCCCAACAAAGCACACCTCATCAAGGCCACATGCCCTTTTGAACAACTGAGCATCTATTTCAAGGGACCCCTGCCCTCGACCAACGTCTATTTCCTCAACATCATAGATGAGTTCTCCAGATTCCCATTTGCCATCCCCTGTCCCGACGTGACCACTGCCACAGTTATCAGGGCACTCCGCAGCATATTCACCCTCTTCGGGTACCTGGACTATATTTATAGTGATGGGGATCCTCGTTCTTGAGCGATGAGCTGCTGCAGTACCTGTTGGCTAGAGGCATAGCCACTAGTAGGATTACGAGCTATAAACCCAGGGGAAATGGCCAGGTGGAGCGAGAAAATACCACCATTTGGAAGCTAATCCTCCTGGCCCTTAAGCCAAAAGTCCTGGTGGTGTCTCACTGGCAAGATACCCTGCCAGAAGCCCTCCATGTCATCTGATCCCTTCTATGCACTGCTACAAATATGGCCCCTCATGAAAGCATGTTTTCCTTCTGTAGGTCGGTGACCGGAACCACTATGCCGCCCTGGCTCTCTCATCTCTGGGACCTGTCTTGCTGAGGAAGCATGCAAGGAGCCATAAGTCTGACCCGTTGATGGAAGAGGTGCAGCTCCTGCACACAAATCCACAATATGCATACGTCCAGTACCCTGACGGTCATGAGGACACAGTCCCTGTCCGAAGAGCCAGAGTCACCCATCTACCCACAGCCCCGTCCACCCCACCCACCCACCCACCCACCCACCCACACCAGCCCCTACAGGGACTTGGTACAGGCTATCAATGCCCCCCGGGCACCCACACCACATGCCAAAGACCCTCACCCTGCTGAGCTGAGCACCATGACTACCCCTACCCCCTACAGCGAAAGCCTTGCCCCCCCCCCCCACTGCCTCATGACACCCAACCAGCAACAGAGCCGACCAGTACACCTCCAACAGAGCTGCACAGGTCCGCGAGACAGAGGAAGCCACCTGACTGGCTGAACCTCTAGGACTGGGACTTGTTTTTTTTTTTAAGAGGGGTGAATGTAGTGATATGTATACATGTATATACTGCTGCTGCTCTGTACATAAGTGGCTGGTCCACCCACTGATGACTCGACCCCATGTAACTCCTCCCCCTGTGACCTGGTCATCAAGGTCAACCTCCCTGCCCCCTTCTATTCATTCAAGCATATGGAATTGGGCCAGCTGAAATCTCTCTCTTTGGCTTGGCTTCGCGGACGAAGATTTATGGAGGGGGTAAAAAGTCCACGTCAGCTGCAGGCTCGTTTGTGGCTGACCAGTCCGATGCGGGACAGGCAGACACGATTGCAGCGGTTGCAAGGGAAAATTGGTTGGTTGGGGTTGGGTGTTGGGTTTTTCCTCCTTTGCCTTTTGTCAGTGAGGTGGGCTGAAATCTAACTTGTATTAAAGCCTATCATTCCTCATTCAGTCTTAGAGTCATTCATAGTGTGCATCACTTTGCTGGGAAACGTACCATGAGAGCACCAGAAACAGGAAGAATACCCTTTGTTGAGCAGGAGAAGCAGAGCAGATGACCCTACAGGGTGGTGACCACTGCAGTGGACAAGAGACAGCAAACAGTTGTGGCCAAAGGAACCACACAGCCTGCGGGCTGCTGGAGACTGGTTCATGGGAATCAGGTAATGGAACCTGGAGTAGAGATGGTGCAGAGGGCTAGAAGAGCAATCGAGGGGCCTTGGGCATTGAATGCTTCCTTATCACGTCAGTGAGTGAAGGGACTCTCTTTTGTTTCCATCTCTTGTACTGTAAGGGGCACCAGATGGTGCTAATAATAACACTTTCTCTGCCTTATGTTGTGTAATATTACACAATCAGTATTATTACATTACAATAAAGGAATCTTGAATATTAATTTATAGTGTCGTTTTTGGTGTAACTCACATGCTGCACTGCAACAATAATAATTTTGATGCCCCTGCACATTGTACTCATCATCATTCGGACATGGGCCATTTTCACGCGATGGACCACACCAATTAGCAATACCACAGAATGCCAATCTGTGAAGCAATAGTTTTGGAATTAACTGAGAGCTAAAGGAGGCCTTTCCAAAAGTTAAAATAAAAATTGAAAGGCAAGTCAAAATGCACGACTGTCCAAACACCATCGCATAGGTCCCCTGACCAAAGGACAAGAAACATGCCTTTAAGTAGGAATGAACATGCTCAATGGTGCTTTTAGAGTACAAAGATTTAATAGGGTTGAAGGATTGAAGTAATTTCCACTTGAGTTCAAGAACAAACCAAGCATCACAAATTAATTGCTCATAAACTTGATAAGGAACTTGTGAGAATTCACTTTTACCCACAGAGGCAGAATTAAGTCATTTTGGTTACTGAGAGTTGTGAAAATAACATTAATTGGAAAATTGGGTAAATCAGTGCAGAAAAAAGAAACAGAAAAATACATTGATAGAGTGGGACCTGGATCCTATGATGTACGAACACTGACATAGACCTGTTGGGCAACATGGTTAGCCCAACATTGTCACAGCACCAACAACCGGGGTTCCAATCCAGTTCTGTCTGTTAGGAGTTTGTACATGTTCCCCATGTCTGCGTGGGTTCCCTTTGTGCACTCTGGTTTTCTCCCACCCTTCAAAATGTATGGGGATTGTAGCTTAATTCGATGTAATTGGGCAGCACTGGCTTGTCTGCTGAATGTACATGTTACTGTGCTGCATGTCTATCTTTTTGAATTGTTAAAAAAAGAACAGCCTGTTTGTGTTGTAAATTATTTGACTTTGTGGAAGTTAAAAAAATCAGCTGAAAAGGGAAAACTTCAGACAATGCAAAAACAACATTTAAAGTTCATACTTAAAGGAACAATCTCAGTATTTTTTTTCTTGTTTTCAAATATTGAAGCCAATTGTTTGCTAATCAATTGATGAAGCAGAGTTGGTGCAGTTTGAGATAAGACCATCCGGCAAACATTATGTATTCATGCTTCACTCTTCTTTATCCAAGCCTGATATGAACAATCCATCATTCTGGTGTCTGGTTTTGGAATGAAGTATTGCAGAGTACAGTGATTCTGAATAATTCAGCCAGGATACAAAGTATCTCAAGCTACATGCTCTTCATCTCTAGAAGTGGGCAACAGAGTCTTTTGGTCCAAACAGAAGATGGATAGTTCCAATGCATGTGCCACAAAGAATTATTTAAGATCAGGTAAGGTTTGAGAAAAATCGCATGACAAATTTTAGATTTAAATTTAGACATACAGCAGGGTAATAGGCCTTTTCAGCCCATGACCCCATGCTGCTCAATTACACCTAATTGACCTACAAACACCAATACCGTTTGAACGGCGGGAAGAAACCAAAGCTCCCAGGGAAAATCCACAGATACAGGGAGAATGTACCATCTCCTTACAGACAGCACAGGATTCAATCCTCGTTCTCATTGCTGGCGCTGTAACAGCATTGTACTTGCCACTACGCCTACCATGCCACCCCTACACTAACCATACTGCTGAAGCATCATTATGCTTTTCTTTCATTCACTGATCCACAGGGCCTTAGCAATTAATTCAATGATACAAAAAAATGTCCTCAAAATACTGAAGGAATTTTCAAGGAAATTAACAACTCTATCCAAAGCACTGTTTACAAATTGAAAGACAACTGATGAATCTCCTCCCATGTGTCAGTTGCCAGAGATAAACTAAACTGGGAAAACTCAAGACAACAGAAGATCCACATCCTGCCTTATGTACTTCTTCATCATACTTAAATCAATATTCGCAAAACTGTTTGGCCCCTAGCCTAATAGTCAGAACTGTGTAGGTCTTTCCCTTGCATTGGTGAGAATCTATACTTATAACACAAAACCTTTCAACATATCACCATCAAACAAGTTATTCTCGCCTCCACTCTGATCTTTCCAACAGACTTCTTGATGGACTATTCATAATCACTCCACATGACACATCATGCTGCCTGTGAACTAGTTAGACCATTCCAGTCTCTCATCAACTCTGTCAGTCCACTGAAGGTACTCTAAGTTCAAGAAAGGTTTCTTTCCAACAGCTGTCAGGCTGTCAATTCGGTGAATGAAAGTATAGAATAAAATCTTAACTAAATATGTTACTTCATAGAATACCATCATACTTATATTAAAACATGCCAATATAATCTTATTCACCATGAGAGACAGGCTGTGCCAAAATGATCATGAAATAACTTCAAGTTTACATTTGCACAAGCATTCAGTATACACTTACTTTTGTCACAGGCAAAATAAAATTGCACAAGATAAGGTTTTTGCGCACATAAACTACTAAAAATTAGAGGGAATGCTGAATTCTTCCTGAGATTGTTGATGCCTTCCATAAAAAGCACTTCATCATGGTAGATGTCAATGCCAACAACTAATAGTCATTGAAACATTTTAAAAATGCAGCATAAATCCAAATATTTTGTATTCATCATGTCACTTAAATCTTGCTGCCACATTGAAAGATTTTACCAGTTCTCTTTAAAATTTCCCTCATCGATCAAAATTCAGAATTCCACCCATACTGTTGGGTTCCCTCTACTTGTCTAATTGTGTTTGTAGAAGCTGGAACAGGCTGAAGGTGAAAAAACACAATGCTGGAGAAACTCTCAGGCATCTGCTTATGTTTTGTTCATTCCTTTATGAAGAGCTCAAGCCCAAAACGTTGGTTATATATCTTTATCTTTGCTATATAAAGTACACTGTTTGACTGCTGAGTTTCTCAAGTATTGTGTTTTTACTTCAATCATGGTGTCTGCAGACTTTCATGTTTTACTCACGAGTTGAGGGTTACTTGGTCCTTCACTGTTCACTGCGTAATCTCAAGCATGCTTTGCTGCCAGATTGTTGCATTAATCTAATTGCTGTCATAAATCTCGACAGATCTGACCACAGTGCCTCCAGAATGGCACTAATTTATTTAAATTTGTGCTGCTGTTTTTCTTTCTGGTACACTGAACACATTTTAACAGCTGTGCACCATTCGGTGAATGAAAAACACATGTAACAGATGTAACTAAGCGAAACTATTAGCGTATAATTTTAAATATTCATTGGTACAAACAAAGATGAACTTTGCACTGCCTCACAGGGCTCCTGATGCTACATCATGCTAGATCATCCAATGCAAAGCTACTGAGATCCAAAGTTGAGGTTTGACTTCTATTACAGTATGTTCAGTTAGCTGATCTCAACAATGATGTCAACATCTGCATAATCGCAGTATCCTTGTGCCAAAAGAGTAAATACATTTTATACGGAGTTTTAGGGGGAATCTAACCTCATTGAATAATTCTTCGCATCAATGGCACAATTGCTAACTACCTACTAAAACCTCTGACAGATAAAATTTGCTTGTATGCCTGATGCTGCTGTACACTCTAGAGTTGACTGCATAGATGCAAAACTAGACATGAAGCCACACCACTTGTGAATCTGTGGGGTTGTCTCCTGCCTCCGGTGCTCCTCTTGTGGTTGCTCTACATTGGAGAGACCAAACACAGTCTGCGAGATCACTTTGCTGAGCGCCCTCGCTCTGTCAGCAGCAATGATGGGGATCTCCCTTATGAACAACCATTTAAATTCCATGACCCACTCCTACATGTCTGTCCATGGCCTCGTGCACTGCCAAACCAAGACACCCATAAATTGGAGGAGCAACACCTAATATTCCATCTGAGCACTCTCCAAACTGCTGGCATTAATATCAACTTCTCCAGTTTCCATTAGGCCACTCTCCTGTCTCCCTCTCTCCCATTCCTCTATCTCCTTTCCTCCAGCTCGTTACTCCCTTCCCTCTCCATTCAGAGAGATTTTTACCCTTCCCCATCACCATGGTGTTTTTCTCTTGTGCCCCCCCTCCTTTAATCCATTTATGGCCCCTTGCCTGTTGGCCTGTGCTCCTCCCCCACTATTTTGTTCAGGTGCCTGTCTACATTTTGTCATATCTTGACAAAAGGCACAGACCAGAAACCTTGGTTATGTATCTTTATCTTTGATACATAAAGAATGCTGCCTAACTTGCTGAGTTTATCCAGCATTTTTGTGCAAAATGTGAAATAGTCTGCTCCACTGGTCAACAACAAGAGTTGGTCTGAAAACACAAGAGACTGCAGATGCTGAAATTTGGAGCAGAAAACAATTTTCTGCAGGAACTCACTGTTGAGTGTGTAAAACTGGTTCGATGGATCTCGAGGGTCATGAGCCTGAATGCAGCTGATTGAACAGTAGTTTGTTATTTACACATGCAGGAGAGTCACAACAGGGGTGAAAGGTACACACACTCACCAGATTAAACGATACACTCGCAACCACCAGCGGGTAAAAGGCTTTATAATCAAGTTGCAACATACGATACCCATCACCCCTTGATATCCTTGACAGGCATGGCTCTTACCTAACTAAACTAGGGACACGAGTCACACAATACTACTGCTCCCAACCCTTTGTCTGAGCACATCTTACCAACATTCCTCCAGTGTTGCCCACGGTTTCCAACCTGGAGTGGAGCTCAGGTTTGTCCCAAAAGAGAAAGAGAGCAATGGCTCACATGTGGTTTGCTTTATAGTGCCATTAGCTGGAGGGTCCAGCCCAAATATCAATGAGGCAATTAAAGGGGCTAATGACCAGGTGTGCACTGACCTACGGGCAAGGCTTGAGCCTGACTGGCAGGTGAGGTGATTTCCAATCAGGTTCCAGATAGAGAGGTCACAAGCCCCACCACAATCCACATTCCTACCAGGTATCTGATGGAGGGGTCACATGACCCTCCATAATCTATACCTGCTGCTTGAGCAGCATTAGTGAGAGAAAAAGAATGGTCCTGTCATGCCAAGTCCTTCTGTTCTATGTTGCAATCTAAATCTTCAGGACTGCATGTTCCCTATCAAAGAGGTGACACATGTTGAAATACCGTCTGTGAAACTGGTTCAGTTGCATTTAGTTTATCAGGTGAGTCAGAGAGACAGACAGATACCCTTTTACACAGAGGATTCAAGCCAGGTATTATCCACCTGTTGAACTCTTCGCCTACCTGTGTAAACATGTCTGACTTACCATCAATAATTCACAAAAGGCTGAGTAGTGAAACAATCAGGCTTTTAATAGATGAAACTGAAACAACCATCCACCTCCTTGATTAATTAGAGCAAAAGGAAAGGGGTAGCCTGCAAGGTCTATGAGTAGGATCAGTCTCAGAAGGCATGTCCAATCGATAGCTAATCACGGTGTAGCAGTGGTTTACAACAATGTCAAAGGTGGATTAGGGAGGGTCTAAACTTATCCAGCTTTTATCTGCCAAGGTAGGTAGTGTCAGAGGTGAAGCAGGGTTGTAGCCCCTCCTCTTTTGCTTGGGAAAGCCAGCTTGTTATGTAAAAGGACTCTCCGACCGTCTTTTCTTCTGTGTGAACAAGCAAACCAGCTTCTAGAGATGGATCATGTATATGGCATTAATGTGGCTTTTGGGTGTAAAAAAAGGTTAAGAGACAGACAATTACAGAGTGGCAGAGAGAAAGAGAGGGAGAGTGAGAGAGAGAGAAAGAGTGAACCACAAGTGCACTAGCCATGGTTTTAGATCCTGTAACTGACAAAAGTAAAAGAACTATGATTTAATACAATGCAAAGTCTTTCAGCAACTCTCTTTGTGATGGGTTAGGAATGTGGAGGCATGTCGGTTAGTTTTGTAACTGAGTGAATGAACTGGGATTTCACCAGAGAACGAACGCTGACTTTTCATTTCTCCCTCGCATGAACAGGGACACACTCACACTCACACACACTCACACACACATTCACACTCTCACTCACACACACACTCACACTCGTATGCACATACTCACACCCACACCCACACACCCACACCCTCACACACTCACACACACCCACACTCACACACACCCACACTAACACACTCACACATCCACACACTCACACTCACACACCCACACACTCACACACACTCAAACTCACACTCACACACATCCACTCACACCCACACTCACACCCTCACACACATTCACACCCAGACACACACTCACACCCACACACACTCACACATCCACACCCACGCACACTCACACCCACTCACATTCACACTCACACACCCACACACACTCTTGCACACCCACACACCCACAAACACACACACCCCCACACACAAACACACACTCACACACACACACTCACACTCACACTCACACACACACTCACTCACACCCAGACACACCCACACACACTCACACCCACACACACACACTCACATTCACACTCACACTCACACACCCACACACTCACACACACCCACACCCACACACAAACACACACTCACACCCACCCACACAGATTTTGTAACGTACAAAGAATAAGGTGTAGGTGCTCACAATGACAAATTAATGGGTATATAAGATTGGATTCTTGTTTAAATTCTAAATATATTCCCACATTGCCTCCAGGTATGTGATAAGTTGCTCAGGGCATTCAATTTTGTTTTTGGTTTTGGTTAGTGAAGCTCAAGTTCCAACTGAACTATGACTAGAGAAAAGCCATTTTTCTTTGCATCATATTACCTTTCATCACCTCATCAGAGAAATAATTAGGCTCCATTATTTGCAGCTCTGTTTTCAAATCATTTTGGGTTGTCTTAAAACTCAATGGTTATCCTTTTAGGCTAGTGATCTATAACTTCCCCCTCCTTCCCTAAATAATAACATCCCAGGTGGACATTCTTTTGGAAAGAATTGCTTGAGATCATCCAAAGGCCATCAATCCTCAGCATGAATATGGAAGGGATGGTATAGATTTTGGAGGCAATCTTAGTCTATTCGAAAAGCTTGCTCATTTTATATGCTCCTTTATATTCCTTTATACAATGAACTAAACCCTTAAAATAAATACATCAGCAAGACATTTGTCATTTTATAATAGAAAACTGATGAGATGAAATAACTCGTCTTGTGATTTCACCATTGATTTGCAAAAGATAAACACTTCACATTGGAACCAGTTAGATAGCTGATGAATACTTTTGTCGAAGTCTTTCACAATCTGGTAATTCTGTTCACCTGCATCGGAGACAATTATTTCTTTCTGCCTTTAGCCCAGGAAACTTCAGCTTTGTCAATCAATTTAGATTGTATTCTGGTTTTTAATTCAGTCTTTACTGTCAGTGAAATCTGTAAAACTAATTTTTTTTTTGTTTAACAAGATTCTGCTTAAGTCCCAAATCATTTTAACTAAGTTCACACATTTTCAATAGGGCTTCTGATTAATGCAAAACAAATTTCAGTAAATGACTCCAATTTCCAGTCAGTGTTTCTGCCGTCTGGTGATGTGTAAAGGCAGTGTGACAAGGAGCTATCAATCTTTTCTGGCGTCCTTGAATTTTCAATGACTTCCATCAACAGTTGGCTCTGTCCCAGTGGACTGCTCTAATCAGATACTTTACATCCCAGAAGAGACAATGATAAAAACTCAAACAGCAATTGTAGTCTTGAGAGCCAGCATTCCAGAAAGTACAACCGATATGGCCATGGCCTTCACATTCTGTCCTTTACCAAATAGCCCCACCAATGGATCAGAAAATCTCAATGCATAAAACACTGAGAGAAGTGGCTGGGGTGCTGCACTCAATGTGATTTACCACACAGTGTTGTTTTAACATGAGCATTAATCTGAGGGTGGCACAAACATAAATAATAATAATCAGAATTCAGGCAGTGAGAACGCTGAACAACCAAAGGAACTGCTCATACTAACCATTCCAAGACTCCTATTTATGAAAAATTATTTATTTCTTTGTATATATGAATACTTGTACTGCATATGTATTGTTGTCTGTGGGTGCTTTATGTCTGGTTGTGTGTCTGCATATTTTGCCCTGAGGACCAAAGAACACTGTTTCGTCAGATTGTACTTGTTCAGTCAGATGACAATAAACTTGACTCTACTTGACAAAATTAGCTGTATCGGGATGAAGGCTAATGAAATCAGATCTTGGCTTCCTGTCCAATAGATTCATCCAGAAAATAATATTTCTCCATAGTCAGTGACATAGAAATGGTATCTTGGATTGCCCAAGAGAAACAGACTGTTGTCACTGACCTGGAATTTTTTTTTGTCTCGGAAAAGTTCAAAGGATAGAAGAGGATCAATCAGCTACAAAGCCAACCCTTTACAAGCTGCAGCTTTGAAAGAAAATAATTGGTTTTGACAAGAAAAGAGCACAGCTATGGCATTCCATTCTGTATTTCATTCCTGTGCACTTACTGCACGAGTCCAGCTCAATCGGAAGCACAATGGAAAGGATACCTTGCTTTGATTTTGTTTTGTTTCAGTGTTTCCTATCAACAAATGAAACCATCAGGGGAAAGATCATAGGCAAATCTCTGGCTAATTGTATTGTGAAGGTTTTGAACAACTTGCTTAAAAAAAAACACTTTTAAAAACAAGTTGAGACGTATTTCCTCCTGAAGGAACTTGTCCAAATGTGAAAAAATAGAGAAATTCTCAAAGTACCTCCTCTCCAATTATGTTAAGGCAGGGCAATATAATCCAGAGACAATAGAAAAATAAATGTGCTACAACAACTATCAGAAGCAAATCTACTTCATACTTGATTTTTTTTAAAACATGCTAGCCATACACACAGACACACACACACATCACCCCCATGCCCATACACTGACACACATTCATATACATAGACTGACAGTGACCCCCACACACATAGTGAACCCCACACACCCATATGCGCACATACACACTGACATACACACAGATACACTCATTGAAATACACACACTGACACACACACCTACTGAAACACACCCATATACTGACACACAAACACACTAACACACAAACAGACACACACTCTGACACACATACACACTGACACAGACACATACTTACACATATACACTCAGACACACATAGAGATCATTCTGACCCACACATACACACACGCACGTCGACACGCAATACACTGATGCACACTCTGACACCTACATTGATGTACACACCCTCTCTCACATAGACACTGAGGTACACAAATTGACACACACGCTGAACATCCCACACATACATCCTCACCCACAAATACCCTCACATGCACATCCTCACACACACATCCTCAAACAGACATAAAACGACACTCCACCTCCCATACACCATCCCCATCCCCCACACACACCCACCCACACACCCATTCACACTTCCTGATTGCTTTTGTGACAGATAATCTTGTGTTTGTATTGTACATAGATATGTTTTTTGGAGATAAATTGTGGCAGATTTTTTTAATGTAAACTCTTCAAAACAGATCTCATTTAAAATACTGAAGCTCTGCTCAAGACAGGCCTTTGCAAAAACTTTGGGGAGTGATACTTCACTAATGGACTGTTGTTTTGAAAAGCCACAGATGAAAGGGATCAGAGGAGTAGTTCGGAGCTGCAGGTTGTCTGGAGTGCAGCTTGCTGTTCTAAGAGGATCATGGTGGTTTTGCAAGCAGAGAGTGTTTTTCTCTGAGTGGGAGAGAGAGAGAGAAAGAGAATTCAGTTCTGCAGTTTTACAGTCAGCAGCAACAGCTGGGACTGGAACAGGACACGCTGGCAAGCTTGTGGAAAAATCCCATTTTGAAGATGGGTTATGAGTTCTTAGTTCAGCTTGTTCAAAGCCCTTATGGTCCATACAAGAGGAGATGGCTGGCTGTATAATGTTTCACCTGAGATTAGAGGAAAAGATAAGGAACTCTGTAGTGACCTGAAAGAAAGAGGTTATCATCTGGAAAACCCTGATGGGGAAAGTTTCTTCGGCAAGACACTGAAGTGGCTGATGAGAAGAAATCAATTTGTGTCCAGGAGCAACAAATCTCTCTCTGAAAACCGACAAGAACTTTCCTGAGCAGTAACCATTGACCTTTCAAGCACCAAAGCCTGATGAACTTCATAAATGTTAAATTCTGTGCACAGTATAAGAATTGCCTGCAACCATTGAACTTGGAGGAATGAGAGGTGAGATTGGACTGCGAATCAAAGAACTTCTCTGAAGTTACAATACACCTTACATACAGGTGCGCTTAGAATTAGAAGGGAGTTAGGTTAGTCAAGTCAATAATGATAAGTTAAAGTGTGATTCTGTTTTCATGTTTAAAGGTAATTAAAAGCAACTTTTGTTTAAGTAACCATTTGTCTTAGTGAATATCTATTGCTGCTGGGTTTTGGGGTCCTCTGAGCTCGTAACTCTCCACAACTATTTTGAATCAACGTGCATGAGGCATGTCTATTCACCAATCTAAAGACAAAATTAAATCTGTATTCCTCTTTATTATGAAAACTTAAGAATCCCACCACAAGAAAACTTCAAGATTCTGGTTAGTGTGGTATATTGGTAGGCTATTTAAATAATCCATGAATTCCCATTACTGAAGTGTGCTCCTTTCTAAACAATTTGTCCATATCATTAAAGAACAGAACACATTCATAAATGGTAGAATTTCAAGGAAAAATGTTATATCAAATCACACAATTATTAAAAAAATGACAGAATGGGAGCACGTGTTCTTTCCGCTTCCTTCACCTTTCCACAGTGAGTTCCACAGCTCCACCACTTGTTGAGTTTAAATTATTAGTTCTTATTTCCTCTGTAATGTCGTGATAGTTTTTAAACACTAACTTTAAATCTAGGCCCTCCCCCAACCAATTTTTTTATTTCTGTGCTCGGGAAAACAAATCCTTTCTCTTCATCTTCTTGTAATTTCAGGCATTTCATTTAAAACTCCCTTCAATCCTCTTTGTTGTGTAATGATCCATCATCTGTTTATTTCCTCATAAACCTCTTCCATTATCACATTCTCTTCTTTCTATTCAAGTTTATCTTTGGTAAAGATGGATGACAGAAAAGCAATCAAAGCCCCACAGCAGAATTGGTGGAAAAGGGAAAAGTACTGGATCATTGGAAATGAGGGAATCAGAGACAGAATATAAGCCTGTGCCAGCCTCCCGAGGCCTCACCCAGAGTTGCTGCAGCCACAGCCAGCCTGGCTCTGTGGAAGTCTTTGTGGATTAAAGCCTGTTGTACAGTCTTTTGTGATTCTAGCTAACAGCACCCCACACCCTTGTTATGCATAATTGTCTGTTCAGGTGCATATATTGGCCAGTTGTACCTGTGGCCCCACCCCACATGCTCCTGAGGAAAGGTGACTGTTCCACAGCCCCTGCAGCACAGTACAGGACAACTGAACAGTATGGATGTGCTAGTGTTCTTAAATGAATAAAAGCCTATTAGTTTCTCTATAATAGTCTTTTGAGTAATTGATGGTACATTAATTTTATTCACTTAATTTTTTTTACAATGGAGCAGATCCTCAAGCCAGAAAAACTGGAAGTCGACCCTCAACCGCCTGAGAAATCTACCAACTTTGAGCTCTGGCTGCACTGTTTTGAAGCATTCCTGCAGGTCTCCTCTACTATTCTGCAATCGGGCACCAACAAACTGCAAGTGCTGCACTCCTGGGTCAGCATCCTGGTGGACTCCATGATCAGGATGCTACAATGTACCAGGAAGCCATGGACATGCTCAAAGGTCAGTACCTGCGTAAAATCAATGTTGTCTACGCCAGACATCTCCTAGTGACCAAAAACCATGACCTTGTAAGTCCAATGCTGAATATTTTCAGGTCATACAAGTACTTGGAAGGGCCTGTGAATGCAAGGCTGTGTCTGCCACGGAGTACACAAGAGGACCTGATCTGGGATGCTACATCAGAGGGATCAGGTCGAACTACGTCCGACAGAAGCTCCTGGAGTAAGGGTAACTCAGTCTGCAGAGAGCAGTTGAGCTGGCAGGTACAGTGAAGGTGGCCTTCCAGAACACCTACTCATGTTCATGGTTACCCCATGCTTTACCATCTTGGGACACGCTGCACCCCCTTGCTCCACTAACGACTCAACCACAGCAACAATACTCCACAACCACCTCCCGCCATATTTGTCTGGCTACGGTTGTGACCCGATCACAGCCGCAGTACTAAGGGAGCACCAAAGTGTTCCTTCTGCAGCCTGGACAAGCATCCGAAGAATTGTTGCCCAGTGAAGAATTCAACTTGCTCATCGGCACGGATCCTGTCCACATGCGGTCGCTCCTGGAGATTCCCCTCCCACAGAGCCTCAAGGCCCTAAAGAGGTGCCTTGGGTTCTTTTCTTATTATGCTCAGTGGGTCCCCAATTATGCAGACAAGGCTTGCCCACTCATCAAATCCATGCCCTTACCTGGATGCCCTCCTCTGCCTATTTGAAAGGGGAAATGGCTCACCCAGTTACTCTGGAACTTTAGACGGAAAGGGAACAGAAAGAACAGGGAACAAAGGGATTCTCTGTGGCTGTGTGAAGCATCACTCACCACATCATTGCAGGGGAGGAATCCCCCTTAAATTGCCAGGTTGCCGATTTAACAGGTAGGTCACAGTAATCTCACCCATGTCCCAGGAGGGCTACCCGAGTGCTACAATTTGTGTCCAGGAGGAAGCTTGTCACAAAAAGCATGTGAAGCTGCCAAAATCCTACCCTATAATATGACAATGCCCCATTTAAAACTGGAGAATATCCTGACATCATTATTTCCTCATAAACCTCTTCCATTATCACATTCTCTTCTTTCTATCGTTTCACAACTGTCAGAGGCCCTGACAGAAAATGGAAATTGTTTCCACCACCCAAGGAATGTAATTACACAGTAAATAAGGATGTAAATGCCAGGATATATTAATACTTAACTTCAAGTTGAAATTGGGTTTTTTTCTCTGTCACTTTGGGAATAAAACATTCACTCTTTAATTAATGCCATAATTCATGAATTATTGGTATAGCATCATCAGGATTCAAGTCTACTTGAAAAATTCAATATTTATATTCAGGAACATTAGGCTTGGGTGTCCCATGAAATTACAGGTACATTTAATAATTTAAAGAATTTGTATAGTAACTACGTATGACAAAACTATAATTTTCCACCCTCCACAGGTATCATTTTAGTGGAAATGTTCCAGTATTAGCGATTAAAAACATGAATAAAGTCTAAAAGGAAAAGGGAAAACATTTCATTTTTCCATACAACACAAGAGGCCAAGTGGCCCATCTAATTCATGTAAGCATGCAGAGCAATACCTTGATGAAGGGCTCAAGCACAAAATTTTGATTATGTATCTTTGACTTTGCTAAATAAGTACACTGATTGGCCTCCTGAGTTTCTCCAAGTTGTGCTTTCACTTCTTGGAGCAATTCCATTTCCCCAGTAATGTTCCCGTAATCTATTCTCCACTGTTCCCAACAACTCTTCCCAGATTCTACCACTCATTTACATGGTGACAAATTAAACTGCCAAACCACAGGCCTTCAGGATGTGGGAGGAAACCATAGTAGCCACAGGGAGAACATGCAAACTCCACACATACAGAACCTGAGGTCAAGGTTAAAACAGGTCACTGGAGATATGAGATAGTAACACTATTTGCTATGCATTGTAGCAACAGAGTACCATGGGTGTTAGCCCAATACATTTTATGAAAACTGGTACAGTGCAACTCCAATTATCCAAAAAGTTTGGGACCTGGCCTATGTCAGATAATTTTTTTTTTCGGAGAACTGGTCATTTTTTTTAAAAACGCCCAATAACAACAGCAAATTACTTGTAACAGTGTTTAAATGACAACAAACAACAGGGAAGGCATTTTAAGTATTCAAATAAAAATAATGTTTTATTCTCACCAAAAAAATGCTGGCCGCCGCCAATCATTGGGCACCCCCCCACTGAGGCCCCCCTCCTGCCGGGAGCCCAAGGTCCACGCTGCTGCTGGGAGCCTGATATCTCCATTGCTGCTGGCAGCCTGCAGTTTCCGTTCGTTCGGCTCTGAAAATGTTTTGGATAAATTAGGATTTATGATTTGTTTCTAATATTAGATAAATGAGGATTTCAGAAAATCTGATTTCAGATAATTGGAGTTGTACTGTACATATAAGAGTTTTGAACATACTTTCTGATATAATTCATATTTTGTAATTCATTGCTTTTTTTTCAGAATAATTCTTTTTTTTTAAAAATCAAACAAACATTGAGAGCAATCACCATTTTTTATTCATTTTTGTCTGTATATGGTGGTATTTTGCTTGTTCAAGTTCAAGTTCAAATTTATTACTCTATGTGTGGAGAATGCTTTGTTTTGTGTGCATTCCAGCAAATCCATCCATTACAGCAGAATAAAACAGCACAGAGATCAAAGTTACATTGAGAGATCAGTACAAACTGTTTTTTAAAGGCAACATTATTTTACTTTTGTGAGGTTTGTTCAGTAGTCATATAATTGTGGAAAGATATGGCCCTTAAATCTGAAGGCATGTGACTTCACACTTGAAAGTTCTACCCAATTTCACAGCTTACTCTGTTGTCATTTTGTCAACTTGGAACTCCTCTCATGCCGGATTCTTCCCAACTCAACCTAACTTTCTTATTCCATCCTTTGACTCGAATTGTTTTAAGTTGCTCGGCTTCATGCACATCCTTGCTGACCCTCTGTGGTGCCAAGTATCTTTTTATGTCATCCTCTCAAACTTAGAGAACCTATCGCATTCTATACCACAACTTTGGGTACCTTTCCTTTTATACCCATTCCTAACCCCACTACCCATGAGATTTTTACCCAATTCTTCCCATCGGCCTCAACCCTTTTCCACCCACTGCCACATTTCTCTGAGTTCTGCTGTTATCTCAGTGACTTAAATCAATGCACATTGCAACGATAGAGGATTTCTGTTGTTGGTAAGAATGCTCAGCAAGAGATTCACAGGAATAATGCTGAGAGAAAAATGACATGCTATGGCTATGTATTTGTTTATTTATTATCAACATATTTGATTGGTATGATGCACAGTATTTGTCATTGTTGAAAATTTACATGATGATGCTTAATCCAACAAATGTCCAATTTCCCAATTCTTTATTCATTCTTTACTATCGATAAGAAGCCGCTTGGGAACACTTTTGTCCGACTGTGTCCAAATCCAACTCATGAGTCTTCTGTACGAGTACTGGACTTGATGTTCCATGATAAAGCAAATCACTGCCTACAATTTTTCAGATGGATCTCATGGGAGAAATGGAAACATACATTCTCTGAGAGTGTTGAACTACATTTGATGCACAATCAATGCGACATCTTCTCATTTATCTGGTGGGATCTTTTCACACACAACACTTGACTATGCAAATTTAATGTACTTCAGAAGACATTTTGGAACCCGTGTTCCGAAAGGGCCCTACGTACATGCAAACTCTTTCTTCCTATGATCCCAATGACCATTCATATACCTTTTCCATTAAAATTGCATACAATGCTCAAAGCTCATTTTACTTTAATGCCATAATTTTTCTCCTTCATAAACTTAATTATTGAGTGCTGATAAGAAATGCTTCACCTGCTACTTGAAAAATAATTATGAATGGTTTATAGTTCATGGACATGAACTGATTTATCTTCCTCTACTCCTGAAATATCACACCCAGTCAAAGGCTCGACTACACCTTTATTATCTGAGACCTCCCTTAAAGATGAGGCTTTTATTGTTTAAGACACAAACATAACTCAGGAAGCTCATACCTTCATTATGATTGAATCTTCCATTTGACTTTTAATTCACTGAACATATAACATTAGTGAGCTCGGATAATAATGATGAAGTGCAGAATGAAGTGCAGAATAATTAGGGCATAATTTTTTTAAAAAAGAGAAGCTTCCTGAATTTAGAATGATATATTCTGAATAATCATTTAATAGAAGGCAATAATAATCCAGGAGTTAGTAAAATGTCATTATTTTCCAAGCTCTTACCCAGGCATAAGATATTTGTCATGCCGGTTGATAGGGTAGTTAAGAAGGTAGTCGATATGTGGCCTTCATTCGTCGGGGATTAAGCTCAAGAGTTGAGAGGTAAATCTCTGGTGAGATCACACGTGTTCAGCTCTGGTCACATCATTTATACGAAAAATGATGAACCTATGGAGAGGATGCAGAAGAAATTGGAGAATGTGTCTTATAAGGCAAGGTTAACAGAGTCTTTTCTCTTTGGAGCAAATAAGGATGAGAGGTGACTTAATAGAGATACACAAGATAGAGCTATATATAGGGTGGACAGTGAATGTCTTTTTCCCAGGACAACAGTAGCATATACCAGAGGACATTGGTATAAAAAGAGGGGAAGAAATTTTAGGGTGAGATGTCAGGGATTTTTTTTTAAAACAGAGAGAGTAATGAGTGCCTGCAATGCATTGCTGTGGGTGGTAGTGGAGGTTTCTCACTAATTGAGGCTTGCTTATACTTTCAATGGATTTAGAAGCCTTTGCAGAGCAAGATTTTGTGGTACCAGACAGTGCCTTGAGGTGACTGCTGAGCAGAGCACACATCTCAAACACTCATAGGAGGTCAAGGATCACTGCTGCCCAGAAGAGCACAAGGTTTGTGCTGAAGTTGGTCTTGAACTTGAAGCACTTTTGACCTCAGTCAGCCAAAGATACAGTGAACTCCCAGGTAAACTTCATGTTGATGCTTCCTTTGCAAAAATGTGTCTTCATCATATGTTTGCTTCATGATCCTTGCCATCAATCAATCAGCCAATCTTAGGGCAACCTTGGATCAAGCAAGACTACTGTGGATTTCATTGCCACAGAGAATTGTGAAGGCAAAATCATTTGGTAAATTTAAAGCAGAGCGTGGTAGATTCTTAATTAATAAGGGTGTCAAATGTTATGAGGAGCAGGCAGGAAAATTGGGGTTAAGTAGAAAAATAGATCAGCCATAATTCATATGGCAGAGTAGACTCGATGTGCCGAATGGCCTGGTTCTACACCGACATCTTACAGTCTTATTGCCTCAGCAGTTCTTTTACCAATCTCACAAAGAACTGCTGCATCTCATCTCCAACAAGTGTCCTGCTAAAGTGGAATGGATCTACAGTGATAATGGGATACTGTTCAACCTGTTTCACATCTACTCCAGAACTAAAATTACCTTAATGCCAGTATTGTGACTTCACCAGCAATTGTACATATCCAGGGGCCAAGTTCAAAGTCATAGTCAATTTAGTCACTTAAACATATGTAAGGATGGGCCTTATATTTAACATCCAAAACACAAAGTTCCTCTAAACACTGTGCCTCACTCCATCGGGTGGCACAGTTGGCGCAGCAGTTAGTGCAAAGTTTTTATAGCACTAGAGACTCAAGTTCAAATCCACTGCTGTCTTATAAGGAGTTTGTACATTTTCTCCGTTTCTGTGTTGGATTCCTCCGAGTGTTCTGGATTCCTTCCACATTACTAAGAGTACTGGGTTGACAGGTTAATTGTTCACAATGGGCAGCACGGGCTCGTGGGCCAGAAGGGCCTGTTACTGTGCTGTATCTCCAGATTAAAAATAAATTAAATAATGGTTCATCTCAAGACCCTCTAAAATCTAGGGCTTGAGAATACAGAAATGCCAATAGGAAGATAGGAAGATAGGAAGTAAAGATATATTACCGACATTTTGACCTGAGGCTTTCCTCAAGGTAAGAGTGTAAAATAGACATGCATCTTGCACCCATATCTCTTTCCACAATTTGAGGCCACAAACAGTCCTTCCAAGTGAAGCAACATTTCACTTATGAATCTGCAGGGATCATGAGTACAGCGTTGTAAATCATTCAGCACACACACTGCAGGTGACGCTTGCTCTGTAGGAGTAGGTTGCTGTAATTTCATATTCTCCCAAAGATGATCACCATAACTTGCCAGATCACAGAGCATTGTGCTTGGATTTGGATTCACAAACTCGCCTGGCAAGGTTAACGTAGTGTCATATACTAGCTCTGCTGTTGAACCTCCAAGATCTGCTTTAATAGCAATATGCATGCCAAGGAGAACCACAGGCAAATGTTCGCTCCACCTGTTCAGTTTCCGTAATCCCCCTTTCCTTTGGTCTCCTTTTATTATAACCAATTAACACCTTTTGTCTGTTTGTCTGTATTCCTCTCTTCCCTTTTCAGCAGTTGTTTGAATACAGACTTGCCTGGTTTTTACTCATTCCTTGAGGACAGGCTCAAGCCTGAAATCTTTACCTACTATGGATGCTGCAAGACCTGCTGAGTTCCTCCAGCATTTCTGTGTTTTTATTGGAAAATAGAAACCATTTCCTATATCTAAGGAAATATAATGTTCTATACTGTTCATTGCATTGTATGAATTTCTTAACCGAATATTGATTCAAAAAATCGCAGATGTTGGGAATCTGAAATTAAAACAAAATACTAAAACTACACTGCCATTTAAGCAACATTCATAGAGAGAGAGAGAGAGAGAGAGAGAGAGAGAGAGAGAGAGAGAGAGAGAAAGAACGAGAACCTTTAGGTTAATGTTCTTTGCTTCAGATGAAAGGTCAGTGATTTAAATTGATACAACAAACCAAAAATTTCCCCTGCTAGGAGTTGTCATCTAGAACAGCCATTCTCAACAGGAGCAATATGGCTTCCCTGTGGGGGCCATTGCACATTTAAGTAAAAGCCTTATTTTCTTTTCACCTCATGAGGCATAATTATTTTAATTTTTTTAGATATATAGTTAGTTGGAGAGAAGTACATAGGAAACCAAAATTTGACTGCTTTACAGGAAAGGGGCCAATAAAATTTGAACAGTGTCCTAAGGGGGCAACAACCAAAATAAGGTTGAGAATGGCTGATGTAGAGCAATGTGGATGTAGTGAACTGGGATTCAGTAGAAGTGTGCTGTACTAGTGACTGATCCTGCCTCCCAGCTACTTCCCTTGGGGGCCCGTATATAACCCTGGTTTCCCACCTAAACCCAGAACCCCTCTGAAGCCTGTTCATGAATCCTGCCTGTGTTGTAAGCTCATAAGAGCATTAGTTCTCCCTCCAGTCGAGTGTGAGCTTTTATCTATGTTACAGTGGAAGAGCCTAAACAGCCCTTCATTTTGGAGTAAGTATCAGTTCAACACAATTCCCAATAGTTAATTTCAAAGGTACTTTCAGCATGAAAGGTTTAGTCACAAACTGATAAAAGGGAAAAGCATTAATCTTAAAATACATGAATCTTACATCAGATGAAGGAACATTGACAGATCTGCTGTGTTTCCAATTTTCAAGGATCACCAGCATGCATTGTAACACCTTTCACTAGGTACAGATGACATTGGATTCTACAATGGCAAAAAAAATAGCACTGACCAAAGACACACCTTATAAATCCTGATCACTGACCATGCTGCAGGAAACTGAAAGAAAAAGAAATGCCTGTCTTCAACTAATATCTGTCACATTCTGTTCAAGATGTTCCAATTGCTTTAAACGAAATTATGTATTTTTGAAATGCAGTCATGTTTTGATTGAGGAATCACAACAGCATAAAGAGAGCTACAACAAACAAGATTTTGGTAAGAAAAGAAAGCAAATGGCTGGAGGGACTTAGTGGGTCAAGCAGCATCTATGGAGGCAAAGGATTAATCAACCTTTCACATTGAAACCCTGTATCAGAATCAAAAGGTTAACTTTCACTCCAGCCATTTTGTTGTTCTTCCAGATTCCACCATCTGCAGTCACTTACATCAGTGTTGTAATGTGAGCTAATAACTTTGTTTTAGTCATGTTGAATGAATAAGAAATTTTAGGCAACTATATTTTTTTCCAAAATTATATTCTTCTGTCTGAGAGGGAAGGCGGGGCTCCAGACTCATTTGAAAGCTATATCTGAGAAACATAAGGGTGAAGGTTGCCGAACCTGGCCTGTCATCCTGCTTTGCAATTCACAACTCCTGCATTATTTTCTCACCAACTCCTTCCATTCACTCACTGACCCAGATAACATATACAGCATATTTCTGAGTAAGTTATATGCTGGAAAACTAGAAAAAGACACAAAGTGCTGGATGAATTCAGTCAGTCAGGCAGCATCCATAGAAAGAAATAGAAGGGTTCTGGCCTAAAAAGTCATCTGACTATACCTACCCAGGCCTCAGGCACTGAAGGCTTCCTGATCACATCAGAGATTTGAATCTGGAGCTTAGGTTGTCAATGGATAGTCAATGCAGCTGCAGAGGCTAATGGGAGCACTAGAGGTGAATCCATGGACACTCAGTGACACTGAAGGGGCTCTCTTTTCCTTCTCTTTCTCTTACTGTAAGGGAGCCACAACCCTTCCCAATACAAGGCGCCAACAAATCTAATGACAACTCTTTGCTTGCCTTACGGAAGATGAAAGGAAATTTCATGTAATATTACATTTTCTGTTTTATTGCATGACAATAAAAGAATGCTGAATTTTAAATCTTTTTGTGAATGCTACACGAGTTCTTCCAGCACTTTGTGTTGTTATCACCGTGGTCACTCTGATTTTACCCCTTCAGCAATATCCTCTCCCCCACCTTCCCTGCAGCTTGACAAACTTTTCTGCAGAGGTCTGCAGGTGTCATCTAGTGTATCCGATGTTCCTGTTGTGGTCTCCTCTATTTCAGAGAGATTGGGCACAGATTGGGAGATCACTTTGTTAAGCACCTCGGCTCTGTCCACTGCAATAGCATGGATCTCCCAGTGGCCACCCATTTCAATTCCCTTGCTGACTTGTTTGTTCATGGTCTCATGCACTTCGTCCCTGTCTCCTTTGCTTTAGTTATCTCTCTCTCTCCCCCTTTTCCCTCTCTCCTTTCTCAGAGCAAAAATCAATTCTCACCTTTCCTCTGATCATATCTAATTAATACCTTTTGTCTGTTGATCTGGACTCTTCCTCCTCCCATTCTTCCCCCTTTCTCTCCCCAATTTTCATTCAGACAGCTGCCTGCTTTTTGCTCAAACCTTGAAGAAAACTTTTGGCCCGAAATGTCGGTAATATATCTTTACCTCCTATGGATGCTGCGAGATTGGCTGAGTTCCTCCAGCATTTCTGTGTGCTTTTACTACAATCATGGCGTCTGCAAACTTTCAAGTTTCACAAGCTTCTTTTCTCTCCTTCCTTGTTCTGACACAGGGAATTGGAGCAGAAGCATCGCTCTGTTCCTCTTCCCACATATGCGGCCTGACCTGCTAACTGCTTCCACATTTCCTGTTTTTATTTTACCTCTGTCAGCTCTCTCAGTACTGAACTAGAACTTCAGCCTAAAATGTTGTACTCTGGAAGAGTTTTGAATGCAGATACCACTCAAACCATTGAGCTCGGTCTATTCAAGAAAATATACTGGCAGAAATGTTTAAAACCAAGAGGCAACACAAAGGAAGCACTCAAATGTATCTGCTTAAACTGCTTGACATTGTCAAGGCAAGCAGCTCAATAATAATTGAGAAAAAAAAAAATATCCATTCAATTCAAGTAAATAAAGAGACCTATTTTGAATCTTTTTTTTCCACATTCTTTTCAAAATTAATGAGACTTGTTTTTGACCTGTCACTTGGACAAGACAGCAAGGAGAGCAATCCAATCGATGTGGTGGCATGATCAGTACCAAATATCAAGAAATTGACAAATGAGCAGTAATTAAATAATGACTTAAAAAAAAACAGAAACAAGATTGGAAACACATAGCAAAGATTGCCACAGAAAATATGAAAATCACTGATGAACAAAGGAAAAGGTTATGCCATTAGAAAGTCAGGGTAAAGACATATTGATTGATAATAATGTTAATGACAGTATCATTTTATTTAAGCATTTTGGTCATTACAGTACTCATAATAAATGCCCCAGGGCTAGTAATGAGCAGGAAACCCAGAGAAAATGATGTTACTTGGTGTATTCATTTTCATTAAGCAGGCTATTTTGAAGCAGAATTCTAATATGTTAGTAATGAAAACTAACTGCCAGCATATAATACATAACAAATCATAAAAAGATATAAATATATCTAAATATCTAAAGAGCTTCAAGTATTTAACATGTAGGTTACAGAAATGGGTATTCAAAGAACATTATAATATTTTACAAGTGGCATTTTGAAACATTAACCAAGAATTCATTAATGGAAAACCACATTCTATTAACATATAATTTATACTCCTTTTAAATTACAAAACATTTGTGTAGCACAGCAACAAACTACTGTGGATAAACATATTTTTTCATTGTACAACTCATTACCCTAGGAAAGACTAAACAGGCAACAGACAAATTGGACAGAGAGAACCTGAATGAGGCCAATTCCTATTGCTTTGCCACTTCAGCCTTAAACTAGCAAAGCATAATTA
This sequence comes from Narcine bancroftii, assembly GCF_036971445.1. Classification (NCBI taxonomy): domain Eukaryota; kingdom Metazoa; phylum Chordata; class Chondrichthyes; order Torpediniformes; family Narcinidae; genus Narcine; species Narcine bancroftii. The sequence continues at coordinate 133,377,598 of NC_091476.1, forward strand.
AATGGAAATGCCTCATCCTTTGAGGGGTGGATCAGAAGTTGGAATTTTCTTTATTCATCTATCTGCTAAATTTAAGATTTTTTTTATTTATAGGAGGCCCAGTTGGCTAAAATTTGGAAGTAGAACACTTTTAAGGCTGTTGTACATATGTGGTATGTGCCCACTGACTGAAAACATCAATGTGTTTGTCGAATGAATAGAATTGGACAGGTGTGTAGCAAAGGAAGGACAGTTCTGAAACAAAATTTCAACTTTCAGTAAACAGACAATAGAGAATTTTCAATAAGCTTCAGAAACTTACTGAATATGTCTTGAAACTATCAACGAGATAAGCCATACTAATTGACTAATGAGTCAGATGTTAAATGCAATAGAGCATGCAATAAATACCAATTAACATGACAGAAGTCAATGCAGCATTCTATAGGAAGAAATGGGCCACACCTATTTTGTATTAATATGTCAGACTAACTTGCATGTGATAAAACACAGTATCTGACAGTAAACAGGGGAAATTGGGGAAAAGACTAAATATATACAACTTTTTATTAAATTAGGAAGTAACCAATCTATTTGCCAAAAAATATCCATGTGTGATTAAAAAAAAGCAAGTGTCAATATGAAACTCAAAGCCTTAACACACTTTCACATCATCTTCCTACATGTTACTGTATCATAAGATGGACAATCAAGAAGCTGAAACACACAAGCTCTGTGGACCCCAGCTCTGGCTACAAACCCCTGCAAATAAAGAATTCTTGACAACCCTAACTCTAACCACACACTCATGACCAGCACTCTGAACCTCCAACCCACAGTCAGGACCCCTGATTCTGGCCACACCCCATGCTTACACTCTGGAATTTTCTGGAGTAAATCGGTGAGCCAAATGCAAAATCAGAACATCAGAATGATTGGAAACTGGATGCTCAGCTCCACTGCATGTATGTGTTTAAAAAGAGAATCATCATGTGTATGAGGGAGAAGAGAATAGAGGATGATGCTGAGGAGTTCCATTGAAGGATAAATGCAAGAATAAATTGATTGGGTGAAAATATCTCTTTCCATGCTATATGTGCAATGTAATCATTCTGATGTATTCACTACTGTGGAAAGATAAAACTACACAATTAACTGGGCAAAAATTTCACACTTCAGTGAGAAAAACTTTCTTGCTGAATATTAAAATAGGAGTCTCAATTGTTTATAGCATGGCAAATGCACTCATTCTGCAAATTCACTTCCTTAGCAAATTTCTAGAGCATTCTCACATTCAAATAAAACAGGGTAGCTCAAAGTAAATTATTCCCAATGAAATATGAACATAATTGCTTGTGTAAATTATGAAGTGGCTAACCTCGTGACGGCTGACCATAATTAATCAGAACTGAAAATGTCCTCTTTTGCAAATGAAGTTCATGCCACATCAGCACTGGGGACATAAAATATCCAGCAAGATGAATTCACAAATTGGCTGAGCAGCCCATCATGTTTCTCACAGACAGCAAACCCAGCAGTAAGTACACAGTTACACAAGAGACTGCAGAGGCTGGAATCTGGAGCAAAGCACAAACTATTGGATGAACTCAACGGTTGAGGGGGCATTTGTGAAGGGAAATGTAAAATTAACTTTTCAGACTGAGACTCTTCATCTGGTCCTGGAGTGAAATGGGGAGATGGGGTTGCTTCCACCTATCACCTCCCCACACCTATCACTATTTCCACCTTTCACTTCCCCATGTAAATCTATATGCCAATCAACCCCTTCTTATCTGGATCCACTCATCATTTGCCAGTTCCTGCCTCACAACTCCCCCTCACCATTTAATACTGGTGATTTCCCCCCCTTTACTCTTCCAGTCATTATGAAGGGTCTTGACCCAAGATGTCAACTGTTCATTTCCCTCCACAGATTCTGCCTGAACTGCTGGATTTCTCCCGTGGTTTGCTTTTGCTGGGAGTAAGTATCGTTCGTTCCATTTAACTGTGGAGCATTTTATAGAAAGTGAAATAATAATTAGAACACAAGCATGGGATTATCAGAGTTTCTTCAAAATGGAGAATACAATTAAGAGTATGGTTTTTTTTAAACTTCAACATTTTGCTCCGTTAATGGAATCTCAAAAGGGTCATTTTTCAGTGCCAGAGAGATTATTCTATTGTGATTTTATCTTGGTACATATCTCATTCAACAAGACCTCATATTTCCTGGTTTATAATTTGCAGAATGCATCTGCAAGGTCCTCAAGGGTACATCCTGCAGATGAGCAGAGAGCAACTCCCTGCAACCTCCATGGTAACAGCACAAGTGCAAAAGCCAGAACTTGCCATCAGTATCAAAGGATTGGCAACACATGCTGACAGTGTCGATGTCATTACAGCCACAAACTTTAGGCCATTACTTTATTTTATTGCATATTCCATGAGGGGGATTTAGCACTCACCCCCATTACCTAGTTTTGTATTCTACACTGCTTGCATGCCACTGAGAGGTTAATGGATTGTTCCTTATGGTGATATTAAACTGTCTTCTCAACCCGCCCCGATTTTACAGTGTCCTGGAGCTGAACTAAAACATCCATTTTATCATGTGCACAGCAGGCTATCCAGTAAAGCACCAGAAGAAATTATCCTGACAATCAAATGTGATCTACAATTATGAGGCATTTTAACAACTGAACTAGCACTGGGAGGACAGGCTTTGGTGTTCATTGCTGAGAAATTGAATGTTATACAGTGATCTAGATGATCACAGATAGCAGTAACACTCCTCCACTCTCACACAGATATGCGGGAGGGTTCAGTGACATCCCAGCATCACCACTATGCCTAAAGTAGCCACTGATCAGGTGGTTGATAAATCACAGCAGCATCATGTTGACCATCAAATATTTCTGTATAACTGCCAGAAGTGCCTGAACAATGGGGTAAAACAGAATCAGGCTGGATGCTCTTGGCTTCATTTCACAGCAGTCTGGGCCTACTTGGACTCCAATTGAAACCTATGCCCATTCACTCCTTCCACTTGCAGCAGCTGCCATGACAACCATGGAAAGCGTACTGCCAGGGTGCCCTTATTCAAATCACTTTGCTCAAGTTTATGGTCCTCCCCAGAACATTCACCCGCCAGGATATTCGTAGTATTCAATCAGAAAACCATGTAAACCATGATGTTGTCAATCCTCCCCTCTCGATTTTTGCCACCATCCTACGAAGCCTTTTCATAAAACATAATGTTACTGCACAGAAAACCAACCCTTTAGCCCTTCTAGTCTGTGTCGAACTATTATTATACCCAATCCCATTGAGCTGCACCCTGTCCAGAACCCTCCATACCTCTCTCTTTCATGTACATGTCCAAATTTTTCTTAAATGTTAAAAATGAGCCCACATTCACCACTTCAGTTGGCAGCTCATTCCACACTCCCACCACTTTCTGGTGAAAAAATTCCCCCTTAAGTTCCCCCTATACTTCTCCCCTTTCACCCTTAACCCATGTCCTCTGGTTTGAATCTTACTTCTTGCTTAGGAGAATATTGCATAAGGATAATAACTACACCCATACACTCATTGACAAGATAACCTTATTTACACCTTATCCCAAAGGCCACCCTCATTTTACCCCATCAGACATACCACCTTCCCTGCAGTTTAAGAAGCTTCTGTTGTCTCGCCTCCAGTTCTGACAATGCCATTTGTGTGTTGGATCCAGGAAAGATCCTCCAAGATAGTGACTCCCAAGAAGTTAACTTTGCTCACCATCTCCACCTCTTATCACCCAGTGATCAGGGTCTCTGATCCAAAATATTAAGTGTGTTTCATTTCCCACAGATACAGCCTGGCCTGGTGAGTATTTCAAGAATTTTCTGGTTTAGAATTTGAAAAGGTCTGAGAAATTGTGACTAATGTGATCTTCCAACAACAAATCCCAAATTTCAATTGTGGAAATGGAAATGGGGCACTCATATCCAGATATGAGTGCATATTTTTGTTTTCTAGAATAACCATTGCTTTGTGAATCAGTCAATAGTAATACCTTATTCCGAGTATTACCGAGAAAATCTAGAAAACTACAAAAATTATATCAATGCTGCAAACGAATGCCTAATCAATTCAAATAGCATTCTTCAATTGCAATTTTAATAGATTTCAGATTTAATGTCAGACTACATACATGACATCACATATAACCCTGAGATTATCTTTCCTGTAGGCAAGGCAGAATTACCAATTATTGGTTTGTGGGGAAAAAATGTACACATGTAAACAAATAAAGAAATGTAAACAAGCAGACTGCCATACAGAGAGACAAAAAAAAGCTATCAACGAAGTACAAAAGTAAGAGTCCTGAAATGAGTCCCTGATTGAATTTATTGTTGAGGAATCTGATGGTGGAGCTGTTCCTGAGCTTGGTGGTGTAAGGCTTGTGGCACCTATATCTCTTTCCTGATGGTAGCATATGCTGGGTGGGGTGTGGATCCTTGATGATTGCTGCTGCTCTCCGACAGCAGCGTTCCCTAAAGATGTTCTCAATGATGAGGAGGTTTTTGTCTGTGATGTCATGGACGGTGTCCACTATCTTTTGCAGGGTTTACACTCAGAGTATTGGTGTCACCAAACTAGACTATGATGAAGTTGGTTAGTACACTTTCCATCATATTTCTGTAGAAATTTTCTAGGGTTTCCAATGTCATACCAAACCTCCACAAACTCTCAAGGAAGTAGAGGCACTGGCGTGATTTCTTCACAATGCCATTTGTGTGTTGGATCCAGGAAAGATCCTCCAAGATAGTGACTCCCAAGAAGTTAACTTTGCTCACCATCTCCACCTCTTATCACCCAGTGATCACTGGAACATACACCTCTGGTTTTCCTTTCCTGAAGTCAACAATCAGCTCCTTGGTTTTGGTGACATTTTGAGGATGAGGTTGTTGTAAGTACACTATTCACCTAAGTTTTCCACCTCTCTTATGTATGCTGACTCATCACCCCTTTTTCTAAAACCCACTACTGTGGTATCATCAGTGAATGTGTAGATGGTTTTGTTGTTGTCATACTGAGCCATACAGTCATAGGTGTAAAATGAGTAGAGCAAGGGGCTAAGAATGCTGCCCTGTGGTGCTTTGGTACTGTTGGAGGTTGTGGAGGAGATGTTCTTACAAATCCTCACTGTTTGTGTTCTGGAGGTGAAGAAATCAATGATCAAATTACGCAGTGGGGGTAATAAACATATTCATCTAATTAAATTAAAATGTTTGGGCTGCTGTGTAAAGAGATAGCAGGCAAATGTCCAACTAAAACTATAGGTACTGTTTCTGACCATATGATTTTTGAAAATATTTAAAACTTACAAATTTAATCATAGGAAAACAAGAAAGTCTGCAGACACTGAAGGTGAAACACAAAAGTGCTAGAGAAACTCACCAGGTGCTGTCAGCAAGTACCCAATGACGAGGGACTCAGGCCCAAAACGTGGTTATATATCTTTGCCTCCTATGGTCGCAGCGGGACCTACTGAGTTCCTCCAGCGCTAAATGTAATCAGAGTCCATGTCTTGTTGAAGACTATTGGAAGTATGGTATTGCAGTGCTCTCTGCTGGGTGAACTCTTGCAATCACAACTGAAGGCTTTACAAACATTCATGGATGTTCATGAAAGATAAAATTATTAAAAATCAGTGTACATCCTTGCATAACAGGTATTTGTTTAAAACCTGCTTCATATAAATAGCATGATTATAATAATTCACCTCCTGTAGTCACACAGGGAACAAAGAAATAGCAGGACAATTAAGCAAATACTTTTGTTCTGTCTTCATGAAGAAAAGACAAATAATTCCCTGGAAATATTTAGCAAACCAAGATGCCAATGAAAAGTAGGGATTAACGCAAATTAGGATAAGTAAAACAAAATTTATGGAGAAAATAATGGCAATAAATTCCCATGGATTGATAATCTGTATCCCAGGGTAGAGCAAGTGCGGATGTAATAACTATCAAGGACCCTTCAGCCCCACACATTCATACTGATTGCTTCACCTACCTGCACTCAATCTCATTTGCCCACATTGGAATCATAGCCTCATATGCTTTGGCGATTTAAATATAAATTCAGATGCTTCTTAAATTCTCTATCCTTGCAACTATGTGCTTTAATACTGGCAACAGACTGGTAAATGGCCCCTGTCCCCTTATTATGTAAAATTTTAATGATTTGTGTTCATTTGCTGTCCTCCAATCTGCAGGGAAGCCAAAGAGAAAAGAAATGGGGAACTATTAACTTGAGTTACAAGGAAAATGCTGGGTTCTTGAAAAATGGCAGCACTGCCAGAGCTACTGTTGCTGGTGCGGACTCAGGAGAGTGGAGAGAGGAGACACAGTGCTGCTTTGAAAGGTTCAATCACCCGGTCCTAATGCCAGTGGCCCCATACAGATGTTAAACAGCCTATAAGAGGAGCCTACTAAAGTCCTGTAACCATGGGTCTGCGCAAAAGATGGCAGTGCCTATGCCCTGCAGCAGCTACAAGGGGTAGCAGACCTTGGAGTGCAGTGCAGGGCACCAGAAACAGAAAGTAACACCCCCTCCCTTTGAAAAGAAGCAAAAGGAGGAGTCACGTGATGGAGTAGTGGCCGGACGGTGAACTCCAGCCCTCTCCAGAAAAGTCGGGAAAAACAAAAGAAAACACAAAGGCACAGAAATAAAAGTTACAGAAAAGTGAGTATAAAGGTGGAAAGAAGATGGCGACAAAAAAAGAAAAATCGAAAGCAACGGTAAGAAGAGAGGAAGAGAAGACAAAGGAGGAAAAAGGTGAAGGCCTTACCTGTCCGAAGAGGCCCGCTGCGGAGAGAGAAACCCGCTCCCTCAGGTCGGTAAATAATGGACTACAAAAATGGCTCGCAGAGCCGAGTAAAAGTGCGCAACCGCGCATGCGCGAAGCGAATGAAAAGAAACACACCGACGGGAGGGGGGACCAGCTGGGGAGTCGATCTCCACAGCCGGCAACGACAGCTGCAGAACACCTGCAGCAAGAAGAGACCACAGAAGACAATAGAAACAAGAAAGAAGAGGAGGAAAGAGCACCAAAGAAACAACAGATGGCCAACCCAGAGGAAGAAGAAGAGGAAGAGGAAGAGTACAGTGAAATAGAAGAAGAAAAGAAAGGCAAGGTAAAGGATATACTTGCTCTTATTAAAGGATACATGGAGTCATTTAAAGAATGGCAAACACAGGAATTTAAAGATTTAAGAAAAAGAATAAACAACACAGAAGAGAAAATAAATAAAATGGAGATGACCTTAACAAAAATGGGAAAGAAAATGGACAAGATGGAAGAGCGGGCAGTAGCAGCAGAAATGGAGGTAGAAGACTTAAAAAAGAAATTGGAGAAATCTAATAAAAAAACTAAAGAGACACAAGAACTACTAGCTCAAAAAATAGATACAATGGAAAACCATAACAGAAGAAATAACATAAAGATAGTGGGCCTTAAGGAAGATGAAGAAGGCAAGAATATGAGGGAGTTTAAAAAAGAGTGGATCCCTAAGACCCTAGGATGTCCAGAACTACAGCAAGAAATGGAAATAGAAAGGACACATAGAGTATTGGCCTCTAAACCACAACCACAACAAAAACCAAGATCTATTGTAGTAAAATTCCTAAGATATACTACAAGAGAAAAGGTACTGGAGAAGACAATGGAAAAAGTAAGAGTGGGCAACAAACCACTGGAGTATAAAGGGCAAAAAATCTTCATTTATCCAGATATAAGTTTTGAACTCCTAAAGAAGAGAAAAGAGTTCAATACAGCAAAGGCAATTTTATGGAAGAAAGGGTATAAATTTATACTAAAGCATCCAGCGGTATTGAAAATATTTATTCCAGGACAACAAAACAGACTATTCTCGGATCCAGAAGAAGCACGAAAATTTGCAGAACAATTACAAAAATAGACTGAGGGAGGAAGACGGGTAATGAGAGTTAAAATGATCACGATTGATATGTATGTGGGTAAAGACAAAAATAGACTGAGGGATGAAGACGGGTAATGAGAGTAAAAATGATCACGATTGATATGTATGCGGGTAAAGAGGTATAAGAGTGAATAGAGACAATGAGCATACATGAATGTATCTGTACTTAGAGGAAAATATAGATAGTATAGACAAGAATTAATAAGGGAAGGTAATGGAATAGAGAGAATAAGGAGGGAATTAAAAGAGTGACCTTTGTGACATATGAAAAGTGAAATCTTTTCTGGGGGAGGCGGGGTGGGGGGAAATAGCGGTCACTGCAAAATCAGTTGACGCTTGCGAGTGGATTCGCAAATCCAAATGGAGAGGGGAGATGTGGTTGTCCGACAAGGGATAAAGGACAACTCAGGAGGTGAAGGGGAGATTGGGGATAAATAAGATAGAAATAGGAGAATAAGGAAAATGTTGGATGTTGTAGGAATGTTGTCTTATAAAGAGTTGAAAATAAGAAAACAGAAATGGAAAAGGAGGAAAGGTAATGATGGAAAAACGGAAAGAGAAGATAAACAAAATATAAAAGGGCTACGCTGAACTATATGTCTTTAAATATTAATGGAATACATAACCAAATTAAAAGGAAGAAACTACTAAATTTAAATGAATAAATGTATTCCATTAGAAAAAATAACATATAGTTTAAGAAATAATATTGAAATATTCGAACAAGTATGGGAGCCTTACATTAAATACAATAGCGAAAACCTACCGGGGACAAACATTACCTAAGTTGATGGAAGGAGAAGGAAAGAAAAGAATGAACTCTGTAGAATTTCTGGTGTATTTTTGTTGAATGACAACATTGTCTGACTGAATTAATGCAACCTAGATTGTATACCTAAAATGGATGAGGGGGGGGTGGGGGGGTGGTTTGGGAGGAAAGGGGGGGGAGAAAAAGTCACTGTATATGTGTGAAAAAGAAATAGTGTATATCATGGCTAATGTGATTTATGGTGTGAAAAATAAAAAAAATTTTTAAAAAAAAAAAGAAAAGAAGCAAAAGGACAAGCCTACAGGGTGGTGGTCATGGCGGCAGAACAGCATGGGGCTCAGTGGCTGAGGGATGCACACAAGCCGAAGGTGGCATATAATCGAAGAACCTGCACAGGCTGTAGTCTGCTGAAGACTGGCTTATGGGAACCAGGTATCAGAGGCAGGATTTGAGAGGATGCAGAGTGCAAGAAGAGCTCATCGCGTCACAGGTTTGGATCTGGAGTTTAGATTGTCGATGGATCGAACAAGAGTATGTGCAACTGCAGAGGCTGTGGGAGGGCTGGAGTCACTCAGTAACTCCGAAGGGACATACTTTTGCTTTTCTTTCTCTCTTATGTAAGGGTTGCTGGGTGACACTAACGGTGACTTTTAACCTTACAATAGGGAGAAGGCAATTTTCATTGGAACTTAATCATAAAAACATTCACAGTACGGAAACAGGCCATATTGGCCCTTCTAGTCTGCATCGATTTACGTGAAGCCCACTCCCTGCCCATAACCCTCCAACCCCGTCACATCAGAATTGCCCCTACCTTTTCCAGAAGATCATTCCACTCAGCCACTACTCTAGGAATCTTGAATATTGAAACTTTTATAAATAATGTGAGAAGACTCAAAAATTGATAGTTTGGACAATTTAACCTATCCTGGAACCATCATGTTGATGTAATTAAGAAAACTCACCAACAGTTATACTAGTTTGAGGTGATTTGGTAGGTCACCAAACGCTCTTGCAAATTTCTACAGGTGTATCGTGGAGAGCATTCTGACTGGTCGCATCACTGTCTAGTTTGGAGGTACCAATGAACAGGACAGGAACAGGCTGCAAAGGGTTGTAAGCTTGGTCATTCCCTCCATGAATAATATCTTTAAGAAGTGGTGCCTAAAAAAAGTAGCATCTATCATCAAGGATCCTCACTACCCAGGCCATGCCCTCTTCTCACTACTACCATCAGGGAGGTGTAGAAGAGCATGAAGATGATCACACAGCAGTACAAAAACAGCTTCTTCTCCTCTGCCAAAAGAATTTTGAATGGACAATGAACCTATGGACACAACCTCACTTTTTCTCTTTTTTGCACTTCTATTTGTTTTTTAAGATTTGCATTTATGGAATTACACTTTAATAGGAATTTTGCACCTAGTTCTGCACCATACCTCTGCTGCAAAACAACAAATTTAATGAGACACATTCATGACAATATCCCTGATTCTGATTCTAAATCTTCTGTGATGTTTAAAAATATTAAAATGGCAAAATAAGATGGTAAAGAGGTTTGATATTAGTGGATGTTGGAAAGTTTTCACAAGTGGGAGAACCACAAAGAAGGTCAAATAGTCACTAAATAAAGGGCCTGGCATTTCAATCTGAGGTCTATCTCAGGAATTCTCTACCCTTATGGTGGGTCAGGTCAGGTTATTGAATATATTGAAAGTGGAGATAAATATTTTAAATATGAAGGATTTGAAGGTTTTGGGGACTGGAACAGTAAAAGACTTGCACCAGTGCAGATCACGTTTACACTGAACGGTGGAACAGTTTCGAGGGGTGTGGTGGCTGACTCCTCCTATTTTCTTGTGTTCTGGACAGCACCAATGGCTTAAAGCCCAGTTAAAGTATGGAGCCATAAGACGATAAAACTTAGGAGCAGAATTAGGCCATTCAGCCCATTATCTGCTCCCTATTTCAATCATGATTGATATAATTTTCTTTTCAACCACATTCTCCTCCCTTCTCCCCCAAAATTCTGATGCCTTTAATAATCAAGAACCCGTCAACCTCCACTTTAAATACATCCAGTGACTTGGCCTCCACAGCCATATGTGGCAGCAAATTCCATAGATTCAATACCTTCTGACTGAAGATATTTCTCCTCACAACGGCAACCGTTGTGTAGAATGTCATGACAGTATCTGGAACAGGGTAATGAGGGCAGCAACTCTATCCAAGATGATTGAGCACCTCAAGTCACATTCGAATTCATCCGTGTTGAATAGTTCATCCCAAAGTTTAAAAATGATTCACAGGTGTAAAAGTTTTAAGATAAAACATCACATTTGACACAAGGGTGGCCAACAGTCATTCATGAGCTATGCGCATGAAAAACTGAAATTTCACAGAGAAGAAGTGTTCAGAATTCATACACCATGTTAAATCAGGGAACCTAGTGCTAAAAATGTAAAAAGCATCTGCAAGATATTATCACAGAATAAAAGACACTGAGAAAATAACATAAACTAAAGGATAATGAATTATTCAAGACATTGTGATCCTCTGTGTGCCTCTGGAAGAAAATGTTCTTTTTAGACCATCCTCTTGAGGAGTGGTGCTAAGGATGATAGGATTTTAGATTAATCCCCAACTGAAGAATAAAACTCATGAATTGTGAATTTCCCTGCATTATGTTTATCCTTTCTCAAAAAGACCACAGAGCTCATTTCATGGTTTTCTTTATCCCTTGACCAATAATGAACAGAATGGACCTTAAAGGTTTCAAAAATAAAATAACAGCTGAACCAAATATATTCTGTGAATTCATAATTCCACATAGAGCATACAGAAGTAAAACACTGCAGCTGCAAGAAATCTAAAATAAAAACTAGAAAATACTGGAAATATATATTACGTCAGTCAGCATAAATCAAACTTAAAGTTCAAGTTTATCATCCAGTTGTCCAAGAACAACCCAACGAAACAGCGTTCTCCTGTCCTTGGTGAAAAATATGCAAACACAGAATCAGACCTAACACATATACAGAGAAGCAATACATATGGATAACAAATATACAGCTACAAAAATAAATAAATTATGTTTAATAAATAGTAGAGTCTCACATGATAAGTGTGAACACTTCCTTCAGTTGTTCAACATTTTCACTGCCCATGGGAAGAAGCTGTTCCTCAGCCCAGCAGTGGTGCCGCTGATATTCTTTCTTGATGGGAGTAGCTAAAAGATGCTGTATGAGGGATGGTAGGGGTCCTCAACGATTTTGCATGCCTTCTTCAGTCAACGATCCCGATATATCATATCGATGGGGGGGTGAGTGGGATGGGGGGGGGGGTAAGGGGTTGGGAAGACCCTGTGATCCTCCCTGCCACTCTTATAGTCCTGTGGATTGACTTCTGATCCACTTCTCTACAGAACCACACTTTGATGCAGCTGGCCAGACGCTTTCGACAGAGCTCCTGTAGAAGGTTGACATCATGGTGGTCAGTCGCCTTGCCCTCCTCAGTTTTCTCATGAAGTGCAGTCACTGTTGCACTTTCTTGACAAGTTAGAAGATGTGTGTCCAGGATAGATTACTTGTTAAGTGGATTCCGAGGAACTTGGTGCTCTCTACTCTCTCCATTAACAAGTTATTAATGTGTAGTGGAAAGTGGTCCTTCCAATTATCCTGAAGTCCACGATAATCTCCTTTGTCTTGTCCATGTTGAGACTCGCGTTGTTAACCGGCATATATTATGAGATTTTCCACCTCTTCTCTGTAGTGCAACTCATCGATGATGCTGATGACGCCAACTACTGTTGTGTCATCAGCAAACTCGATGACACCATTAGAGCTGGATCTGGCGATGCAGTCATTGGTCAGTCATGTGAACATGAGTGGGCTGAGCACACAGCCCTGAGGTGCACCAGTACTCGACATGATGGTACTCAACGTGCTGCTGTCTGTGACAGACTGTGGTTTTTCCATTAGGAAGTCCAGAATCCAGATACAGTTACAGTAGAGACAGAATCAGAGTTAACCAATCTTCCATGAAAATTAGGAAATGGAGGTAAAACTAACTGCAATGGGCAAAGAAAATATGGACAGAGATGTAGTGCAAATGGCTGTGAGTTTATCTTTCTGAACTGAGTTAGCCACGAGGTTACTTCTGGTGTCTAACTGCACCCACACCATGGTGGGTAGAAATTTGACTTTCAATAAAAGAGATCATGTTGATTGCTCTATCTTTTATTAGACTTAGTAAACCACAAGAAAAAATGCCTACAGGTACCATGGAGAGAAAAAGGGAGATAGAGGATGGTGTATGAAGTATGGTGAGATGATAAATAAAGGCAAATAAAAAAAAGATGGATTTTGGGGAACTGCAGAGTTATGAAATTTTACAACAAAGAAAGAAGCCCCTCAGCCTAACTTGTCCATGCTGGCCAAGTTATTTATCCACACTACACCTATTTACCTGCCTTCAGCCCATATCCCTCCAGCTCGTTCCTGTCCAAGTAATTGTCTAAATGCCTTTTGAACTTTAGAATTGTATCTGCCTCTACCACTTCTTCTAGCAGCTTGTTCCATATAACCACCACCTTCTGATGAAAAAAGTGTTCATCAAGTCCCTTTTAAATCCTTCCCTTCTCACCTTAAATTTATTGCACTCCATGATGAGGGACTCAACACCCCACTGTGTAATTGGATCCTGGATTTACTCATCTCCAAACCCATTCAGTGAGGATTGGTAAGAACACCTCCTCCATAATCTCCATCAGTACCAGAGCACCACAAGGTTGCATTCTTAGCCCCCTTCTCGATTCGCTATACACCTATGATTGTGGCTTGATATCACAACAACACCATCTACAAATTTGCTGACGATACCACAGTAGTGGGTTGAATAAAAAGGGGTGATGAATAAGGAGGGAGATTGAAAACTTGACTGAAAGGTGGATCAGCAACAACCTCACATTCACTATCACTAAAACCAAAGAGCTGATTGTTGACTTCAGGAAGGGAAAACTAGAGCTGTTTGATCCAGTCAGTGATCATTGGGAGATCAGAGGTAGAGAAGGTGAGCAAATTTAAGTTCTTGGGAGTCACTATCTCAGAGGATCTTTCCTGGACCAACATGATAACGGCACCATGAAGAAAGCATGTCAGCGCCTCGACTCCACCTTGTGGAGGTTTGATGTGCTATCAGAAAGCTTGGCAAATTTCTACAGATGTGTAGTGGAAAATGTGCTGACCGGTTGCACCATGGTGTGTTATGGGGACACCCATACCCTTGAGCATAAAGTCCTGCAAAAGATAGTGAACAAAGCCTCACAGGCAAAACCTTCCCCACCATCGAGAACATCTCCAGGGAACACTGCCGTCGGAGAGCAGCAGCAATCATCAAAGATCCATGCCAACCATCACACGCTCTGCACAGGCTCTGTTCTCACTGCTACCATCAGGAAAGAGATATAGGTGCCACCAGGCTCACACCACCAGGTCCAGGAACAGCTGCTTCCCCTCCACCATTAGACTCCTCGACAATAAACTAAATCAGGGACTCATTTCAGGATTCCTATTTTTGCACTTTTATTGATTTTTTTTTCTCTGTATATATTGCATAGTCATTTTATTTACATTTCTTTATTTGTTTACACGTGTATGTTGTGTAGTTTTTTTCTTTCACTACCAGTAAGTGGTAATTCTTCCTCGCCTGCAGGAAAAAAAATTCAGGGTTGTATGTGATATCATGTATGTACTCTGACAATAAATCTGAACTTTGAACTTTGAAGATATGGATGAATATTTACCTCATCCATGTTCCCCATAATCTTAGAAAACTCTTCGAAAGCTATTCAAGGTCCTGGTTCAGCTTTCTGTATTCCACCCTTTCCAGCTGAATTATATACTTTCTGTGGTTAGATGACCGGAACTGCACACAATACTCCATGTGTGGTTTCACAAATGTCTTGTACAATTGTAACATGATGTCCCTGCTCCTGCACTAATCATTCTGAAGACGAGCATGCCCAGCACCTTCTTCACCAGATTGTCTACCTGTGTCACCTGAATCATGCATAGATTTGGTTTACATGCTATTGTTTATGAACGGAATGCTGCATTTTGAAATGGTATTAGAGACATGCTTGTGTACAAGTAAACAAATTCAGATGCCAAAGGCATATCTTGAGAGACTGGCAAAGTGCAAAGTCAAAATTACCCAAATTACCACTGAGTGAGGCTGGAAAGCGACACGTACTTTACCAGGAATCAGACGGAATAAAGACTGATTGGAAAAAGTTTCTTTGTGATATTTATCCTTTGCTATTTCCATATCTAATAAAGGCCAACACCTTTGACAAATTAATTCACAGTTAAGATTCTTAAACAGTTATGGATAGAAAAAAATAGACTTGCTCTATACATCCCATTCAAAGAGTAAGATGAGAACACAAAAGATTAATCTTTGGTGCAATGCATAAGTATCGGAAATCTGTTTCCACTGGATAATGAGTGTAATCATTTTTTTTCTGTGTTCCCCCAAACACAACTTCTGACAGTAATTAATAATTTTAAGTTGGAAGTAATTGGTGTTTGGATGTTTTTCATCAGCTCCTCAGAGAGTTGGCACATTTGCTGGTATGTTAACAGTCAAAGCATTTCATTAGAATGGAAACCATTATTCTAATAATGCTTATTGATGCTATGATTAGAAACACTTGGGATTTGGAGAAACAAAAAAAAACACAAATACATTTTAAAACTTGACCATGAAATTTAATTAAGATTATGCTATTCTTTTATTACTTGTTATGGAGGGTAGGATAGTCCCCAGCTAAAATTCTTTGTTTATTCAGTTCAAAAAGTATTTTTCATTTTAAAAATAATTTGCCTCCTATTGAATAGAATCATAGAACACTGCAGCAGAGAAACAGGCCCTTTGGCCCTTCTAGTCTATGCTAAGCCATTTTTTTTGCCTAGTCCCTGCACCCAGTCCATAGCCCTCCATACCCCTCCCATTCAAGTTCTTCTTAAATATTAAAATTGAAATTGAAAATATAAAAATTGAAATATTAAAATTGAGCGCACATTCACCATTTCATCTGGCAGCTCGTTCCACACTCCCACCACTCTCCGTGTGAAAAAGTTCCCCCTAAACATTTCCCCTTTCACTCTTAGCCCATGTCTTCTGGTTTGTATCTCACCTATCCTCAGTGGAAAAAGCCTATCTATATTTACACTATCTACTTCCCTCATAATTAAATCCCTCCTCATTCTTCTACACTTCAGGGAATAAAGGACTAACCTATTTAACCTTTGCCTGTATCTCAGTTCCTGAAGTCCAGGCAACGTCCTATTAAATCTTCCCTACACTCTTTCTATCTTTATATCTTTCCTGTAGTTAGGTTACCAAAACTGCACACAATACTCCAAATTTGGCCTCATCAATGTCTTATTCAACTTTAACATAACATCCTAATTCCTTGATTTATGAAGGCCACTATGCCAAAAGCTCTCTTTATAACCCTGCTCATTTGTGACACCATCTATTTGTATATGGGTCCCAATTATCAATTGTAAATGAACAGGTAGAAAATACACGACCTAAAGATGAGGCTGAGACGTTGGGGCATTTAAGAGACTCTTAAATAAGCACATGGATGAAAGAAAAATAGAGGGTTATGAGTAAGAAGGGTTTAGATTTTTTTTTTTGGAAGGATTATATAGGTTGCCACAATATCGAGGGCCAAAGGGCCTATACTCTGTTGTACTGTTCTATGTTCTATGTTCTAATGGCAAGGTGGGAAAATGGACCAAAAAGTTGCACAATGAAAGGTACAACATGATTGTCAGATTTCAGATTTATTGTCAAAGAACATATATGACTTCACACGTAACCCTGAGATTCCTTTTTCTTATGGGTGCGGCAAAATTAACATTAATTGGTAGTACAAAAAATAAACTGTAAACAGTATAAAACATGTAAACAAACAAAGAACTGTAAACAGATAATGAATGAAAACAAAATGACTTTGCAATAAAGAGAGAATAAAAAGAAAATCAATAAAGTGCACAAGTAGGAGTCCTTAAATGAGTCTCTGAGTTTGTCATTGAAAAGTCTGTTGGTGGAGGGGTAGCAGCTGTTCCTGAACCTTGTGGTGCGAGTCTTGTGGCGCCTATACCTCTTTCTCGATGGCAGCAGTGAGAACAGAGCATGTGCTGGGTGGTAAGGGTCTTTGATGATTGTTGTTGCTCTCCAATATCAGTGTTCTCTGTAGATGTACTCAATAGGGGGGAGGGTTTTGTCTGTGATGTCCTGGGCTATGTCCACTAGCTTTTTGAGGGCTTTTTGCTCAAGGGTACTAGTGTTTCCATACCAGACCATGATGTAGCTGGTCAGCACTCTTTCCACCACACCTCTGTAGAAATTTGCCAGTGTGTCTGATGTTATACCAAACCTCCACAAACTCCTAAGGACGTAGAGGCACAGATGTGCTTTCTTCACAATGCCATCAGTGTGTTGGGTCCAGGAAATATCCTCCAAGAGAGTGACTTCCAAGAACACTTAAATTTGCTCATCCTGTCCACCTCTGATCCCCCAATGATCACTGGATTGTATACCTCTGGCCTTTGTTTCCTGAAGTCAACAATCAGCTCCTTAGTTTTAGTGATTTTGAGTGCAAGGTTACCATTCAGACATGTTTTCAATCTCCATCCTGTATGCTGACTCGTCACCTACCTTTATAAACCCACTACTGTAATATCGTTGGCAAATTTCTAGATGGTGTTATTGTTGTACCGAGCCACACAGTCATAGGTGTGAAGTGAGAAGAGCAGAAGGCTCTTCAGAACACAGCCCTGTGGTGCTTTTGTACTGATGGAGATTGTGTAGAAGTTCTTACCAATCTTCATTGATTGTTGTTTAGTAGATGAGGAAATCCATGATTTAATACACAGTGTTAACTCCTATGTTGAAGTTTGCTGACCAGTTTTGAGGGAATGATGGTGTTAACTGTCAAACTGTAGTCAATAAAGAGGAACAACAGAAATCGTGACTATCTGTCCAAGTGACCAAATACACCAGCAGTCAGTCCAGCACAGTTGCAGGGAAATGCTGCCAGGTGAACTGGTAACAACAGCTACTGAAATACAGATGATTATGTAGGAAACTGAGGAATTAATTGAGGAATCAATATTGACCAGGACACTGGGGATATTCCCTTATTCTCTTTCTTCATTGTGCTATGGGATCTGGAAGGGCACCAGAAAATGCCTCACTCAGAAATGCCTCACCAGGGGATGCCTCAACAGGGGATGGCTCACCAGAGGCTGACACTCCAGGGAATGGATCACCAGGGAATGCTTCTCCAGGGGATGCCTCATCATCAAATGGCACACCAGGAGATGGCTCACCAGGAGCAGCCTCACCTGGGGATGGCTCACCAGGGGATAGCTCACCAGAGGCTGCCTCTCCAAGGAATGGCACACCAGGGAATGCATCTCCAGGGAATGCCTCTCCAGGGGATGCCTCATCAGGAAATGGCTCACCAGGGGATGCTTCACCAGCGGATGCCTCATCAAGGAATGGCTCACCAGGGGATGTCTCACCAAGAACGCCTCACCAAGAACTGCCTCACCAGGGGATGGCTCACCAGGGGATAGCTCACCAGGGGATAGCTCACCAGAGGTTGCCTCTCCAAGGAATGGATCTCCAGGGAATGCGTCTCCAGGGAATGCCTCTCCAGGGGATGCCTCATCAGGAAATGGCTCACTAGGGAATGGTTCACCAGAGGATGCCTCACCAAGGGATGCCTCATCAGGGAATGGTTCACCAGGGAATGGCTCACCAGGGGATGCCTCACCAGGGGATGCCTCATCAAGGAATGGCTCACCAGGGGATGCCTCACCAGGAACTGCCACACCAGGGAATGGCCCACCAGGGGATGCCTCTCCAGGGCCTGCCTCTCCAGGGAATGGCTCAACAGGGGATGCCTCATCAGGAAATGGCTCACCAGGGAATAGCTCACCAGGGGATGCATCACCAGGAAATGGCTTACCAGGGAATGGCTCACCAGGGAATGACTCAACAGGGAATGGCTCACCAGGGGATGGCTCACAGGAAATGGCTCACTAGGGAATGGTTCACCAGAGGATGCCTCACCAAGGGATGCCTCATCAGGGAACGGTTCACCAAGGAATGGCTCACCAGGGGATGCCTCACCAGGGGATGCCTCATCAGGGAATGGCTCACATGGGGATGCCTCACCAGGAACTGCCACACCAGGGAATGGCTCACCAGGGGATGCCTCACCAGGGCCTGCCTCTCCAGGGAATGGCTCAACAGGGGATGCCTCATCAGGAAATGGCTCACCAGGGAATGGCTCACCAGGGGATGCATCACCAAGAAATGGCTCACCAGGGAATGGCTCACCAGGGAATGGCTCACCAGGGAATGACTCAACAGAGAATGTCTCACCATGGGATGGCTCACCAGGAAATGGTTCACCAGAGGATGCCTCACCAGGAACTACCTCACCAGGAGATGCCTCACCAGGAAATGGCTCACCAGGGGATGCCTCATCAGGAAATGGCTCACAAGGGATTGGCTCACCAGGGGATGGCTCACCAGGGGATGCCTCACCAGGGAATAGCTCACCAGGGGATGCCTCACCAGTGGATGCCTCACCAGGAACTGCCTCACCAGGGAATGGCTCACCAGTGGATGGCTCACCAGGGGATGACTCATCAGGAAATGACTCACCAGGGAATGGCTCACCAGGTGATGCCTCACCAGGGGCTGCTTCTCCAGGGGATGCCTCATCAAGAAATGGCTCACCAGGGAATGGCTCACCAGGGGATTCCTCATCAGGAAATGGCTCACCAGGGAATGGCTCACCAGGGGATGCCTCACCAGGAACTGCCTCACCAGGAGATGGCTCACCAGGAAATGGTTCACCAGAGGATGTCTCACCAGGCATTGGCTTACCAGGGGATGGCTCACCAGGGGATGCCTCACCAGGGAATAGCTCACCAGGGGATGGCTCATGAGGAAATGGCTCACCAGGGAATGGCTCACCAGGGAATGGCTCACCAGGGAATGGCTCAACAGGGAATGGCTCACCAGGGGATGGCTCACCAGGGAATGGCTCACCAGAGGATGCCTCACTAGGGGATGCAAGGTAAAAGTTTAATTTTAATAATTTGCACTTAATCATGTCAGTCAAAGACTGTTACTTCAAGAATTCAAAGCAAATCAAATCCAACCAAGATTTTACAAAGCAGATACAGTCATTTAATTTTAGTTAAACAAGAAAGTCCGCATATGCTGTGATTGTAGTTTAATACAAAATAGTGCTAGAGAAATTCAGCAGGTAAATACTTTAATTTAATCCCTAGCAATGCTGAAGAGAAATGTAAAGACATTACTATTAGAACATGGAACATAGAACAGTGCAGAACAGGCCCTTTTGCCCATGATGTTTTGCCAACCTATACAAATCTATTCACAAACTAATCCTTCCCCACCTCACACCCATATCCATTTAGTTTTCTTGCATCCACGTACCTGTCTAAGAGTCTTTCAAATGTCCCTATTGTACCAGCCTCCACCACCACCCCTGGCAATGCACTCCAGGAACCCACTGTTCTCTGAGCAAAAAAATCTTACCATTGACATCTCCCCTAAACCTTCCTCACCTTTTACAGATGTCCTCTGATGTTTGCTAGTCTTGCTTCAGGAAAAAATGTGCTGGCTGTCTTTCCTATCTGTGCCACTTATAATCATGCAGACCTCTATTAAGTTGCCTCTCATCCTTCTTCACTCCAAAGAGAAAAACCCTAGCTCCTTTAATCTTGCCTCATGCGACACGTTCTCCAATCCAGACAACATCCTGATAAATCTCCTCTGCACCCTCTCCATAGCTTTCACATCCTTCCTGAAATGAGGTGACCAGAACTGAAATCAATATTCCAAGTGTGGTCTAACCGGAGTTTTATCGAGCCACGCTATGACTTTACGACTCTTGAACTCAATCCCCCAACTAATGAAGGCCGGCATACTACCCCATCAACCTACATGGCAACCTTGGGAGATCTATGGATTTGGACTCCAGATTCCCTCTGTTCTTCCACGCTGAATTGAACTTCATCTGCCACTTTTCTGTGCAAATCTGCATCCTGTCTATATCCCTTTATAACCTATGACAAACCAACACCATCCACAATTCTTCCAACCTTTGTGCCATCTGCAAACTTATTGGCCCATCCCTCTATTTTTCATCCAGGTCATTTAAAAAAACCACAAACATCTGATCTCTGTGGAAATCCACTAGTCACTGACCACCTGGCAGAATACACTCCATCTACTACTAACATAACATAACAATTACAGCACGGAAACAGGCCATTAGACCCTTCTAGTCCACACCCTCAACTTTCTTCAGGCAAGCCAATCCAGAATCCACATACCCAAAGTTCCATGGATCCCATACCACATGACTTTCTAAAGGAGTCCATCATGGGGGAACCTTGTTAAATGCCTTACTAAAATCCATTTACTCCACATTTACCACCCTATCTTCAATTTGTTACTTCCTCAAAAAACCTAATTAGGCTCCTGCCCCTTCCCCTCACAAATAGGGTATCAGAAATAAGGTTAAACAGGTAGCCTGGGAACATTCACTGAGTTAAACTGTTCCAATGATTATGTTTCTAGAAATCAGTTGAAAGAAGAGGGACCACAATCAATTTTATACAGATAATGAAAATTTATTAATGTTATAGTTCTAAGCATTAATTTTGACCCAAGCATTTCTTATAATACCATTAAAATTCAAATGTTCTGCAGCCAGTTTTCCCCTTGATTATCTATCACAGAAAGTAAGAATATTTTAAAAGCCGGCAACCAGTTAAACTAAAAATAGTAAAAACACAAAGTTGGAGAAACTCAGCAGGTCAAACAGTGTGCTTTATATAGCAAAGGTACATGGCCGACATTTTTCATCAAGGTATGAGCAAAATGTAGGTAGGCACTCAAACAAAACGGTTAAACGTGGGTAAAAGTAATAAAATCATCTAGTGGTTATCAATCCTATCAGTATATTTTTGCCATCTTTGAGATCCAGTTGACTGATATTCCATCTCACATCAATAACCATTCTTCTTTAGAATTATTATTGCCATTAAAGTAAGTCTTATCTATTACCACAGTGTGCATGCCTACTTCCACGATACTGTATTTGTGAACAAGTGTACAAAGCAAGAATAGAATGATTTCCTGATGAGTGATGTCAGAGAATCCATGTTAGCATTCATGGTCAATTGAGCAGATATAAATGCATTTTTGATTCCATCAAAGTCAAAGACCAAGTACAGATTTATTGACAGAGTACATACATGACATCACATTCAACCCTGAGATTCTTTGTCCTGCGAGCCAGGCGGAATTTCTACTAATTGGTAGTGCATAAAAGATAAGTATACAAGAGAGTAATGTAAAGAAAGAAATGTTAAAATAAAAGACTGTGAAATATTGAAAATATATAAATATTCAGGAATAAATAATGTGCAAAGTAGGAGTCCTCTGATTGAGTTTCTAGTTGAGGAGTCTGATGGTGGAGGGGTAGCCACTGTTCCTGAACCTGGTGGTGCAGTAAGAACAGTGTATGTCCTGGGTGGTGTGTATCGTTGATGATTGCTGCTGCTCTCTGATGGCAGCATTCCATGTGGATTTTTCTAATGGAGGGGAGAGTTTTGCCTGTAATATACTGGGAACTCCATTGTATATGTGAAGGGATTTAGTACAATTATTAAGAGCCAATCCAGTTGTAACTTAGTAGATGAAATTACTTGCTCTGTAATTCACAGTTGGGCAATGGTTGTAAGGGTAATTGTTGCTCTGAGGCTGTTGTCTGTAAGTAGAGTGTCAAGCTGCCAACTGTTCTCTGGGTGGCCACTTTGCTAATGGAAGCTTTCAACGTCAGAAAGACCCATTGGAATAAAAAGATCCTTGTTGCATCTCCTGGTCTTGTTTGTTCAACAATTTGTGCCATCACATCTCATAGTTATTTCATCTTTTGACAGAGACCATCTATATTGATTTCTTAGATATTCCCCTCAGTCCCATTACCCATTTTTATTTCCCTGTAACCTATTTTCTCTTATGCCCAACAATGTTCACCACTCCTCCAAAACATTAGGGTCAAATTGAGGTGGTTAACTAACCTACCAACCTGTACATCAAGGGGACTGGAAAACTAAAGCATCACAGGGAAACCCAAGTGGTCACAGGGAAAATGTGCAATTCCCACAGACAAGATCAGTGGACCGGATAAAACCTCAGACACTGATGCTGGGCAGCATCATTGGGCTGCCAATCAAACTGAATAAGGTAGAAAGAAGATAAGAAAGTGCGATGAATTGTACCCTCCACTGGTACTCCCAGCAATGAATCACCCCACATCTCTATGTAGATAGGCTACTGTTGGATGGGCTACAGCAAACAGTGCAGCTAACCGGTGTGGTCCAGGCTGCATCATTGCTGGTACAATGAGTTCAGACCATTGAAATATGCAAAAATGATGGAGAAGCTCAGCAGGTCATGCAGCGTCCATAGGAAACTAAAGGATGCTTTGGGCCTGAGCCATCATCAAAGTATAGCAGAAAGAAGGCAGGCACCTGAATAAAAAGGTAGGGGGTGGAGGGAAGAAGGGGCCTGGTAAGAGGAGAAAAGTGGATATGGGTAGGAGACTAGAAGAGAAAATCTGGCAAGTGATGGGGGATGGTGCAACTCTCTGAATGAATAGTTCAGGTGAGTAATGGGTTCAGACAGCCCCTGAGCCAAATGTTGACAGTCAGTCTGGATCTGACAGTCTCTTATCACCTCCTGATGGACGTGCTGTCTCCCATTTTCCATCAGCACTGAGGTGGTTGCATCCAGAAGATTGCTACATAGAAATCTCCATGTTGGTAAGAAACATGCGGCCAAATGGACAGCTTCCATCACATCTGCAGTAGGTAAAGCAAGACCACATAATCTAGGCGGTCAGACAACACACGAGCAGGCGTTGCCAGTTCCGCTGTCACTGAACTTCCCAGAGAGCAGTGCTGAGCCACACGTCTCAGCACTGGGCTGCCACTCTGTCCCAACATGCACAATTACTTTCTGAAATGAAAATGTGAATTTTAAATTGCAGAGAGTGGGGAGGGGTGGTGAGAAATTAGAATGAACACAAGTTTGGAAACTGGGCCATTGCAAAACAGAGACACAATACTTTTTAATAATAGATTCTCAAGGTACAGCCTCATTTTAGATTACATTATTTTACATTTCTAAATTAGCATATGTGCATTTTCCACAATATGAAATGGAATAGCCTCATATTTTAATCGATCCAGAAGTATAATACCTTAATGTTAATCCAGAAAAATATTTTTATGAATGAGAAAGACATTTTCATCATTAACACCAGAGGGCAGGAGAGAGCAACTTTCTGATTCTTCAGCTAACATTGAAACCAGAAGACTCTAAAGTTCCAGTAAATTTCAGTCTGAAAAGTTTCAGTTGCTTTAACCTATCATCCTCGAGCTTGGATATGCCCAGATGTCCAGACAAAGGTCGTTATTATGTCGTACCATTACTCTCATGACACTGAGAGTAAATATATTCAAAATTCAATTAATTCCCTTAATTCAAAGTTTAGATCAGTGGTTCTCAACCTTTTTCTTTCCACTCACATACTTGTATCACCTTAAGTATTCCCTAAGCCATAGGTGTTCTGTGATTAGTAAGGGATTGCTTCAAGTGGTATGTGGGTGGAAAGAAAAATCTAATTGACTCGTTATGTGCATGGTTTCATAACTCCAAAGAAAATGGGCCAATGACAATTTTTCTCAAGCAAAATATTTCTGTAACAATTAGGTCAAGAGCAGTGATTCTCAACCTTCCCTTCCCACTCACATACCACTTTAAGCAATCCCTTACTAATCACAGAGCACTAATGGCATAGGGATTACTTAAAGTGGTATGTGAGTGGAAAGAAAAAGGTTGAGAACCACTGGTTTAGATTTATTGTCAGAGTATATACATGGCATCACATACAACCCCGAGATTCTTTGTCCTGTGGTCAAGGCAAAAATTGTAGTTGAGAAGTGTATTCATGTAAACAAATAAAGAAATGTAAATAAACTGCGTGCAAAAGAGAGAAAAAACATCAATAAAATGCAAAAGTAAGTGTCCTTATATGAGTCTCTGATTGAGTTTGTTGTTGAGGGCCTGATGATGGAGGGGTAGCAGTTGTTCCTGATGGTGTGAGTCTTGAGTCTCGACAGCAGCAAGAATAGAGCTTGTGCTGGATGGTGTGGGTCCTTGATGATTGCTGTTGCTCTCCAACGGCAGCTTTCCATGTAGATGTTCTCAATGGTGGGTTGGGTTTTGACTGTGATGTCCTGGGATGTGTCCACTACCTTTTGCAGGGCTTACCACTCAGGATTATTAGTGTCCCATAATGCAGCAGATCATTTCACTTTCCACCCCACATCTGTAGAAATTTATCAGGGTTTTGATGTCAAATCAAATATCCACAAACTCCTGAGGAAAGAGGCACTAATGTGCTTTCTTCACAATGCCATTAGAGTGTTTGGTCCAGGAAAGATTCTCCATGTTAGTAACTTCCAAAAACTTAAATTTGCTCACCTTCTTCACCTCCTATCCCCCAATGATTACTGGATTGTACACCTCTGGTTTTACCCTCCTGAAGACAACAATCTGCTTCTTGGTTATGGTGACCTTTTTACGTGTCATGTATAAGTCTGTTTCTTTATTCAATTTTGATTTAAGGTAACTGATTTGTATTCACAGCAACAGAAATAAGAAAGAAGAAATACAAGAAAAGGTCTGCATTCTGTCTAGCTCTGAAAATTATATGGAAAATGTAGTTTTTAATTTTCCTTAACATCTGATGGTCATTGGGACTAAGCAGAATATGAATAGATAGGCTGAAGGGCCTGTTTCTGTACTGTCATGTTCTATGGTTCTATATTTCCATATGTTCTTTTTGAACAGTTTGTACTTGTGGGCTCATTCGGGGTGGAAAAGCACCAAATATAGATTTGGCGAATGAAACACAGATCAGAAATCAGTATCAAAAACAAAGCCTAAACAAGATGACTGAAATATTCAATTAATCTAATGGCAAAACAGAGGGTTATGAATGAGCCAGCTGGTAATGTTTCATTTTTAAAGGGCTGCCAAATGTTTTCCACTTTAATCCATATATAATATTGATCCTTGCATTCGCATCAATTCAATTTTCCATTTTTAAAGCAGATTTTGCTTGCATCCAAGTTTACTTGACTTTTGCAGGTGGCAAGTGAACACAGGTAAAAGTTGAAGACACTTTCATGAAATCTCGAAGTTTTTCTTCAATCATGATGTGAAATTGTACAGGTTTTGTGTAAGCAAATGAGCACTGGATAATTCAGGACTATTTCTTTGTTAATATTTTATTTTTGATTTTCAAAGACTCATATAAATCCAGATAAACAATATACTTTTTTCCCAACAATAATGCTTATCATAGAGAGTCTATTTTATCTTCTTCCTCTCTCCCGTCCCTCCCATAACTAATACAAAAAAGAAAAAAAGATATAAATTAAATAAATACAAAGAACAAAATATCATTAAAGTCAAAAACCTTTAAGGGAACTTAAGAAAAACTCAAACAAACCTAAAATTAAAGAATAAAGAACAAAATACAAGAGCATGACCCACTTCTCAAGGACTATTCAAAAGCACCGAACACTGTGTCCATTTGATTTCAAGCTGGTAGATCAAGTGGAAGATTACTCTTCCTTGGTGGTCGCTTGGGGTCAAGTAGGATTTCCACAAAATGGAGGATGCTTCTGAATTCATTGAAAGTGGGGTAACTGTAACTCTCCAAATCTATGGCCTTGCCTCTTGCTACAATGTTAAGAAGGTGCAAGAGAATTGAAAAAAAACATACATAGACTGACATATGAATGTCAATCACACATTGCCTCCAAGCAAATCATCGGCCAGAATGCCTCATCACCAGGACTCACAAACAAGCACCAGGTCTTCGCCTGGCTGGCAGTGAGAGGAGCCCTCCCAGTCAGATCTTTCCTGTATAACCAGAACATCACCCACAAAGCACTTTGTCCCCGAGGTGACTGCGATAGAGAGGAGACAGTCACCTACCTCTTTGCAAAATGCAGGTTCACTAAGAGGGTGTGGAAAGGATGCAAGGGACCTTGTCATGGTTCATCCCCAGCAGTAGCATGACAGAGGATTCCTCTCTGAATTACAGGCCATTTCCAGGGATACACACAGATATGACAAGAACTGCTGAAAGACACCCTTTAGTCTAGCCAAAACTTACTAGTCTTTCAGCACACAGAGATGTCAGTGCAGGAATGCTGTTGACAGGTATATTTCAGGCTGCAGGAGTACATGCTGAGAAACACACTGCAGCTTGGTGCAGTCAGCACAAGGGAGCTGAGAGGAAGGACCACAGTCTAGTGTCCTTCTGTTACTGGGCAATGAGGGGTTGAGACTGAGGGGAAGCCCCTCAAACAACAGAGGGGGAGTAATGACAAGGGGCCCTAGTGGTGGCAATGGTGCTAAAATGAAAATTAATGTAACAATGTACAGTGTGATAAGGTATTAATATGACACTAAAGATATAAAGAGACCTTGAATGGTTATCTTTGTGTAAATAATTTATTGGGAATAAAGTTTGATTTTTATTTTTAAAAATTCCAAACAGACAGATGAACAAAAGTATGGATATTCTTACCCAACTCGATTCACAGTCTCCCACTCTCAATCCCATTTAAAGTCTACCCGCCTCCTCTCTCTCAATTCTGGTCTCTCACCGAACCCTCTCAGGTGGCCCTCTTCCCAGCTATTTCCCACCCTCTCTCCTCCTCCTTGCAGCCATCTCTCCTTCCCCATTCTTTCTTGCCCTTGTCCCTTTTCAGTCTCCCTCAATGCCCTTTCCCCTTCTATCAGCTCCTTCCCTTTCTTCACCTGCCATCCCTCTATCCTCCCCTTCCTACTCCTCAAAATCATCCTTGACACATACTACTTCACAGCAAAGAAAAGGCTGATTATGCAAAGGCTGCAATGCTGTTTCTTGCTACGTGTGCATGTGTGCCTGCGTGTGTGAGAGTACACATGCACTTTGTCAGAGGATTATTGGTTCCAAATGAGTAGTTAGTTTTCAGCATGCACTTGGTGGGCTGAAGGGCTGTTTCCATGCTGCATCTCTCCATAATTCTACACTACAAAAGGGTATTGCAGTTGAAATGCAAAATTAGTCATTTTCTTATTTGCTCAGTGGAAAAACCAATGTTCTGTACATTTCTATGTCTACAGACACACAAGATGAAACAGCACACTATTTGCATCAAGCACATTACAGCTTATAGCTGGATTCCAATGATCAAAATGACATCAAAGAGAAAATGCAGATAAGTAATTTGAGTATTTTGTCAATGAAATTTAAAATTAATTCAGGAAACAATGTTTGGATCCCTGAAAAATTATGATTAATGTCGATTAATGGGTCTGGTTATGAATAAATTTAAAGCGGCTGGTCTAACTGTGCAAATAGAGTTCTGCTTGCAATGCATCTCAGGAAGTAGTTCAGAATCAAAAAGGTAGCATTCTGTGGTTTCCTGTTTGACGTCTGATAGGCAATTCTGTTGCACATTGAGTATGCAACTATCTTCTTACACCTTGTATTGTCACTGAGTTATCCTCAGTATATTGAGCTGTAGACAACAGAGGAAATGATAGTCAGAACCAAATGCAGGTTTAAACCACAGCTAATATGGAGGATTGAGGTGGAGACATTTGGAAAAGAACTCACCAAAGTTAGGAACTAGCCAATTTAAGGCATGACCATTGATAATTTTTTTTAAATGTTAAATAAATTTAGACATACAGCACAGTAACAGGCCATTTTGGCCTACAAGCAGGCCATTTTGGCCTACAAGTCCATGCCACCCAATTACCCTACACCCCCCGATACGTTTCGAACTGTGGGAGGAAACTGGAGCCCCTGGAGGAAACCAATGCAGACACAGGGAGAACATACAAACTCCTTTTAGACAGCGCTGGATTCGAACCCTGGTCTCAATTGCTGCCACTGCCACAGTGTTGCATTAATCTCTACGCCAACTGTGCTGCCATAATAGACTAGATTGTGCAAGATTAGAAGCCTTGAAAAGCCTAAAGTGCTGAAGAACTGAAAAAGAAACATATGTGGAGGTGAGACTTAACTGTTAGCAGGCACAATGACAGCAATGAGTGAGCCAAAGTGAAAACTGGAACCTGGACAGAGAATTCCGAATGAACTTAAGTTAAATGCAAGATGGGTTTTAACATTCAGGAAAATCTTAAAATAAACGGGGGCCCATTCGACGCTGCTCACTCTAAACATTGAATTACCATCAACCCTGGATTACAGAATATACTTTAATGAAACATAAAAGTCACTGACACTCTACTTGTAGTAAAACCACACTGAAATGCTGGAGGAACTCAGACGGTTTTTTTGCTTCTTTTTTTAAAGGAGACAAAAATATACTGGTGACATTTTGGGCCTGATCCCTTCTTCAAGAAATAAGCAGAATGAGCCAGAAGCAGGAAATCTCAGAATTCAGAGAATCTGGCTGGGGGAGGAATCCAGTCCAACAATAGGTGTTAATGGCATAGGAGAAGAGGTGAGAATTGATCATGTCTGTGTGAAAAAGGAGTAGGGAGCTAGGAAAAGGCGACAGGGGATGGAGTAAGGGAGGTGGGGGTGGGTTTTAACAAATGCCAGAAAAGCTTATATTAATGCCATCTGGTTGGAGGGTGCCCAGTCAAAAGATGAGGTGTTGTTCCTCCATTTTGTTAGTGGTCTCAATGTTGCAGTGCATGAAACCATAGACAGACATGACAACAAGGAAAAGGGATGAAGAATTGAAATGAGTGGCTGCTCCACGCTAATGCAGTGGACAGAGCCGAGGTGCTCAACAAACCTACCACCCCACCAACCTCTGCATCCAACACATCCTCCTCTGCCATTTCTGCCACCTATTTCATGATTCCACCACTAGACATACTCCCCTCTCCTCTTTCTGCAGAGACCGCTCCCTCTAACTTCCTTGTCTACTCCTCCCACCTCCCCACTCACCAATCATCCCTTGGTACCTATCCCTCCGACTGCAGGAGATGTTCCACTTTCGCCCATACCTCATCCCTCACCACAATTCAGGGTCCCAAAGAGTCCAGGGTCAGCACCAAGGGGAAGCATTCACAGACTGTGCCGCCCCCCCCCACCAATATGCTCACGGCCATTGCTCCCCGCCAGACCCGCCCTCCCCTCCTTTGCCCATATCATAAGTGTGTGTCAAGCATCACTAGTGTCTACCTTGATGCACATTAGCGACTCTTCACCCATCCCTGGCTGTGACACTAGCATGCATCAATTAGCAATAGCGTCTAGCTTTACACATGCTTTCGTCTGCTATATACCCCAACCCACCATTGAGCGAGTTTACGAGCATTGGACTGTGCCCCCCCTACATCCCGATTACCCTAATGCCCCCACCCCAACACTGGTTCTGGTGCTGACCCTGCAACAGTCCTTCCAAGTGAAGCAACATTTCACTTGTGAATCTGCAAGGATTATCGACTGCATCCAGTGTCCCATTGTTACTGTTCTGGTCTCCTCTACATTGGAGAGACTGGACACAGATTAGGAGATTGCTTTGTTGAGCACCTCAGCTCTGTCCACCTCAATAGCGTGCATCTCCCAGTGGCCACCCATTTTAATTCCCCATTCCATTCCTTTGCTGATATGTCTGTCCATGGTCTCGTGCACTACCAAACTGAGGCCACCCACAAATTGGAGGAACAACACCTCATCTTCTGACTGGGTACCCTCTAACCGGATTAATATTGACTTCTCTGGCTTTCATTAAAGCCCAGCCCCCCACTCCCCTATCGACTTCCCCCCAGCTCTGTCTCTCCCCTTTCATGCTGTTTTAAATGTGCCCAAAATGTTTGGGCTGCACGAGTAGTTGAGGAATCTAATTCCCACTTTGAGTTTACTCAGAGAATTAATGACAGACACAGAATTTTACCAAATAATGGAGTAAGCTATTTACAGAAATGTACACAAGTTTGACTTCGTCACAAGACAGACTTGTGAGCCTTTCAGTTAATTGATGGTTCCAGTGGTAACACCCACTCCTGGTGACTGTAGGTTGCTCTGATTAGGATATCCTAGCACCTCCCCCTTTTGAGCTGTTTTACTCATGCAAGTGGAGACTTGGGTCCACCTGGAAGGGCTTTACTTGTTTGCGAACTCTTTATGAAGTTTGTACAGCTTCCCGTGGTGCAGCAGGTAAAATCTCGTTTTCTTGTGATGGTTGTGCTTGGTTGGTCACTGGTTTCTGCAGTTCAAAAGTCTCCAACAGAATATCCTCAACAAGGTTACATTCAGTTGGTCACAACTGGTTGACATGTCTAGTCCATTTGTTCGGTCCAACCTGCACATGATAGAGAACCTCCCCGATCTTCCTTAGGATTATCCCCAGCTGCCACTCATCTGATATAACCCTGTTGTCTCACACCAGCACATGTTGTCCATACTGAAACGTTCTTTGTTTTGATCCATGCTGGAGGTTGAACAAACTTTCCATATTCAAATCTCTGTGTCCAGGTTCTGACTCCAAACCCACAAACTCCTGGTGGCATTTCGCCTGCTGAAAATATCTTCAGTAGGAAAGTAAACACCTTCTGTGAGTCTGGATTCCTCCCCCAGCTGGCATTGTCTGAATTCTGAGATTTCATGCTTCTGGCTCATTCTGCTTATTCTTTGAAGAAGGGCTCAGGCCTGAAACAACAACAATATTTTTTGCCTCTTAAAAATAAGGATGCTGAAAGACCAGCTGAGTTCTTTCAGCATCTCTATGTGTTTTTATTGTAGAATGTACTTACCATTTTCTGCAAACCTGGGTCCGAAGGCTAATTCAATTCCAATGTTTGAAATAACAGACACAAACTGCTGGCAATACAACATGTATAAGAAAAGAGAAACACATAATGTTGCATCAGAACTTGAGAATGAGAACTCATTTACTTTAAGTCTCTCTCGCACTCCCAAATATAGCATATTTATAAATAATTATACAATTTTTTTTAAATCACAGATTAGGAGGTTATTTGACACTTTGAAGATCCATTCCACACTTGCTAGAAACCTTAAATGTTCTGAATTCCTCATTTTGATTTCCTTCTTAAAATTATTTGTGGACTTGGCTTCCTCAATTCCATCGGAAAAATAGTCCCAGGTCCCAATAATTAAAGAGAAAGCTGACTCTTCTCATCTCCCTAGATCTTCTGTCAGTTATTGGTTAGTCTATGTGTCAGAGAGAATAGTATTTCTCTCTTTCTGCTCAAAGCTAATCTTTAGGGTGATTTGAATAACTTATGGCTCCAAGAGTTTTGTTCGAAGGAAAACTGTTGTGTAGCCACATTTGAGCTGAGGAGAACCTTATCCAAGGTGAATCAGTGTAGAGCTCATCGAAAGAATCAAAGACATGTTGATCCAAACCAAGGCTTTTATTAGCAAAAGACAGGAGCTCTTCACAGGTGGCCGACCAGTCCGGAATGATCCAACCTGGCTAGGGACACAACCCTTTAAGGCCCAGACAGTAGGCGTGGCTTAGCTCTCAGCCAATCGCTGTAAGCACAGTCTAGATACTGTAACTATATACACTATATACATTGGTGATAGATCTGTACTATCACAATCAGACAATGTACCTCATTGGGTACTGAAGGACTGCGCAGATCAATTGACGGAGGTCTTCACGGAGATTTTCAACTCACTGAAAACTCACTGTAGCAATCTATTTTCCCACAGGGTTTAAGACAGCCATGATCATCCAAATACCCAAGATGGTGACAATAACAGGTCTAATTGATTACCGCCCTGTGGCACTGACCTCCACCATTATGAAATGCTTTGAGCATCTGGTGATGGAACACATCAAACCACACTTCCCAGGGATGCTGAATCCATTTCAATTCACCTATAGAAGAAACTGCTCAACAGACAATGCTATAGCCTTGTTCCTTCACTCCATCCTGGTCCACCTGGAGAACAACACCTCATATGCCAGGCTGCTATTCATTGACTTCAGCTCAGCATTTAATATGATAATTCCCCAGAAGCTGATGCAGAATTTGCCCTCGCTGGGAGTCAACACCCCACTCTGTAACTGGATTCTGGACTTCAAGTCAAGTCAAGTCAAGTCACTTTTATTTATCATTCATACCATGCATGCACGGTAAAGTTGAAATAGGGTTTCCTCCAGGACCACAGAGCATACTAATATACATAAATATAAGTTAGAATAGAAGTTAAACACATTGAAATATTAAAATCTCAAGGCATATACAGTAAAAGTCCATGGAGCCTGATGGCTTGAGGGAAAAACTGTTGCCCGATCTGGACATAAGTGCCCCGAGTACTATGGTACCTCCTACATTAGGGGTGTGTTTATTGACTTTCGCCTGCATCCAGTGTTGTAGATGTCCTTCATGGTAGGAAGAAACCTCCCCCCAATGATTTCTTCCGCTGACTTCACTATCCTCTGAAAGGTCTTGTGGTCCAAGGAGGTACAGCTTTCAAACCAGGTGGTGATGCAGTTGCACAGGATGCTCTCTGTAGAATTTTGGGAGGATGGAGGGTAGGAGATGAACTTTCCTCAGCCTTCACAGTAAGTAGAGGCACTGCTGGGCTTTCTTGGC
The DNA here is from genome assembly GCF_036971445.1 of Narcine bancroftii. Classification (NCBI taxonomy): domain Eukaryota; kingdom Metazoa; phylum Chordata; class Chondrichthyes; order Torpediniformes; family Narcinidae; genus Narcine; species Narcine bancroftii. The sequence goes on from NC_091476.1 coordinate 133,411,162, forward strand.
TATGGAGCTGTTGTTAAGGGAACAGGCGAGATTCTCCATTAAGTGCACTCCAAGGAAATTGAGACTCTTGATAACCTCAATGGTCGAGCTGTCAATGGTCAGTGGAGCATGGTGCCCCTGGGCCCTCCTAACATAAAATTCAATCCATCCATGTCAACAGCAGAACATTGAGCACCATCATGATAAGCACTGGTGCACCTCAGGGCTGTGGGCTCAGCTTGCTCCTACTCAAGCTATTCACCCATGACTACATCACCAGATCCAGTTCTAACAATGTCATCAAGTTTTCAGGTGACATAACAGTAGTTGGCTTCATCAGCAACAACGATGAGTTGCACTTCAGAGAAGAGTTGGAAAATCTCATGATAGGGTGGGAGAGTAACAACCTGAGTCTCAATGTGGACAAGATGAAGGAGATTATTGTGCACTGCAGGAGGACCAGGAAAGAGCACCCTCCACTATAACTGCAATGGAGAGAGTGAAGAGCACCAAGTTCCTTGGAGTTCAACTAATTACTGACCTATCGTGGACACTCAACATCTCCTCACTTGTCAGGAAGGCACAACAGCAACTGCACTCCCTGACAAGACTGAAACAGGCAAGGTTACCAGCTACCAGTACATTAACTTTCTATAGGAGCTCTATCGAGAGCATCCTGACCAGCCCCATCACAGTGTGGTACAGTTGCTACAGAAAAATGGATCAATGGTCAATCTACAGAACCATAAAAGTGGCAGCGAGGATCAATGGCATCTCCCTCCCCCCTTACCCCACTCCGTTGACATGAACTACCAGAATTGTTGTCAGAAGAGGCCACACAAAGTTGTTGCGGACTTCTACCACCCTGCACACAGCATCTTTCAGCTTATCCCATCAGGAAAGAGATACAGGAGTATCAGAGTCAACACCACCAGGTTGAGGAACAACTTCTTCCCATGGTCAGTGAGAATGTTGAACCCCCAAAGAAACTGCTCACACTGATCCTCCGAGACTTTCATATTTCCAAAACAATGTTTATTTAGATAAAATACTTGTTCTGCATATGTATTTTTATCTGAATGTGTGTTATGTCTGGATGTGTGTCTGCATGTTTTTCCCTAAGGACCAGAGAATGCTGTTTCATCAGGTTGTACTTGTACAATCCTAACTTTTCAAGTTTTTCTTCATCCTTAAATACATCCCGAGAAGCCACCTTTCAAGGGTCTTTTTTTTTCCCCTGCAGGCAAATATCTCCCATAAATTTCTCATGCACTATTTTGGAAATGTTACGAGGTATGTTATATTTTATATTATATATTATTATGTCTTTAAAAGAGATAGATTGTGGGGGTTTAGTGTAGGTCACTTCACAAACAGAGTAACACTTCACATCTCATTTAAAAAGCAAGAGCTTTGCTGAAAGCCAGACATCCAGGTTCCAAGTGCCTTTGCAAAAACAATGAAAGTACAGGTACACAATTCTTTATCCGGAACCCTTGGGAGACAGTGTATTCCGAAATACAGATTTTTCCAGATTTCGGAAAGCCAGATTTAAGCTCACCCGAATTGTGCTGCCATATCCACCCCCACAAACTTCCAGTCGCGCTGCCGGTCTCCACCCCATCCGCCCGACTTGTGCTGCCGGTCTCTCACCTGCCCGACTCACGCTGTCATTCTCTTGCCCGCCTGACTCGTGCTGCCGGTCTCCCCCCCACCCGCCCGACTTGTGCTGCTGGTCTCTCACCCGCCTGACTCGCGCTGACAGTCTTTCGCCTGCCCCATTCATGTTGCTGGTCTCTCATCTGCCCAACTCACTCTGCGGCTCTCTCCCCACTTGCTGGATTTTGGAGCTTTCTGGATTTTTGATGTCTGGATAAAGGATTGTGTACCTGTACTTTCAAAAGTAGGTGCAAATGGATCGAAGCCCAGGCTCAAAGGCTGATAACATCTTTCAAAGATTGGATTTGGAGCCTTGCAAGGAGTTCTGTTTTTGCAAAATAGAGAGAGAGAAAAACAGTATTTCTCTTGGGGGGGGAGAGAGTGAGGGGGGGCTTTTGGAGGCTGCAAATGGCAAGCTGGCCATTTTGAAGATGGGTTGTGAGTTCTGAGTTCAGCCTGTTGAAACCCCTTGTAGTCCTTATATAGAGGAAATGGCTAGCTAGAATGTTTCTCCTGAAATAAGGGTGACCTGGACGAAGAGGTTATCATTTGGAAAACCCATGAAGGGGCAACTTTATTTGGCAAGACACGGAAGTGGCTAATCAGAGGGAATCAGTCTGTGTGTGTGTCCAACGAGCAACAAATCTCTCTCTGAAACCAACAAGAACCTTCCTGAGTGGTAACCATTTAAGGATAGAGCCTGGTGAAAATTCATAAATGTTAAATTATGTGCACAGTATAAGAATTGTCTGCAACCAGTGAACTTGGAGGAGTGAGAACTGAGATTGGACTGTGGATCAAAAGAACTTTCCTGAACATATACACGTTACATATACGTGTGCTTAGAATTAGAAGGGCATTAAGTTAGGTTAAGTTAATAGTAATAAGTTAAAGTTTGATCCTGTTTTTATGTTTAAAGAAAATTAAAAACAACTTTTGTATAAGTTACCATTTGTTTGTGAATTTCTATTGCTGCTGGGTTTTGGGGTCCTCTGGGCTCGTAACAGTAACCATAATGCTTGTAACAAAAGTAAACTGAAAGTCAATTTTCCATTCATATTTTGTATTTCAAAACATTAATACATTTCCAAACAGAGAATTTTTGAGTGATCTAGTGAATTACAAGCTTTTCCACTTATGACATTTTCCCAGTACTTCATTATAATTACTTCCTCATAGAAGCTAAATATTGGGTATTTCCAAAAGAGTATTAAGAATGTCATACTTCAATTTCTCCTTTCCTCTAACTGTCTCTCTCTTTCCTTTTCCCTGTCTCCTTTCCTCCATCTCTGCTTTCATAAAGCCAGCACCTGATCAATTATCACCTTTCCTCTCCTGTCCTCCCATCATGTCCAACTTCTATCCTTCGTCTATTGGTCTGTACGCCTCCTCCTGCTCTTTCTTCCCTTTTCCCAAATCTTTTAATTCAGACTCCTGCATGCTTTTTACTCCTACCTTAAAGAAGGTCAGCCCCAAAACCTCAGTTATATATCTTTAACTTCTATGCATGCTGCAAGATCTGAATTCCTCCAGCATTTCTGTGTTTTTACATCAGTACTTTGAAATGTAATGATGTTGGCTTGTAATTTCACAACTTTTTTGAGAAAGCTCATGCAGTCTTAAAAATGTAGTGATAATTCTAATTTCACTGACTTACCAGCAAAAGCACCATTAACAAAACAAAATATCCCAAAGTGCTTTATGGAACTGAACAATTCTGAGGTGAGAAATGAGACAAATGTTTGGTCAAAGAGGTAGCTTTGAAGGAATATTTGAAAGAAGAAGGACTTGTCAATAGAATTTGAGATTCTATGGAAACAAAAAAATGTTAATATATGATGGTTCAAAATGGAAAAAATTATTCTTTCTTCAATGGAAATTGTGCTAATTATCAAAGGCGATGACTTTGGCCTTTTTAATATTTAAAGCAGAATATCTCCCCTCATTCAACATTGCTTGTTTCAAGAGCAGTAAAGGTAATGGTTCGAAGAGATGATGAATTAGACGTAATTGGTACGTGTTCTTTTTGGAATCTGAGCATATGCTTTCAATTAATGGCGTACAAAATGAAAAACCAGGAGCAATCCTTGGAGTCTCCAGAGTGATGGTGTAGAACTGGGATGAGTAGCAGACATGGTTGGCAGGTCTCCCCATTATCTATTAGCTGCATCCTTTCTGAAGTGATTAAACAACATACTCCATCCCAAACAATTCAGGTATCATTGAATAAATACCATGGACTTGTTCTTAACTTCAACAATTGCATGCACTATAGACACTTTAAAATAGTGGTTTGTGCAGTCAAACTGAACATTTACAATGAACTATTCCACCTCGTTTCAAATGTTTGTGCAGTCAAACTGAACATTTACAATGAACCATTCCACCTCGTTTCAAATGTAAGTTTTATAACTAATCATTCAAAATGAACATTGCTCCTTTGCAACAGATCCTAACCAAATATTTTGGGCAATTAGTGCAACACTGTTCAGTGCCAACGATCAGGACGGGGTTTGAATCCCGTACTGTCTGTAAAGAGTTTGTACGTTCTCACCATGTCTGCGTCGGCTTTCTTAAGGGGCTCCAGTTTCCTCCCACTGTTCAAAATGTATGGGGGGTTGTAGGTCTATTGGGTGTAATTGGGCAGCCCCGCCGAAAGGGCCTGTTATCGTACGGCCTGTCTAAAAAAAAATTAATTATCAGAATATATAAAAAGCATGAAATTAAATCAAAAACACCGTGGGATTCCCATCACCCCAGCCACAGCCTCTTCTCACTGCTACTTTCAGCGAGAAGGTACAGAAGCCAAAGACCTGCCCCTCTCTGTTCAAAAACAGTTTTTTTTTTCCAACAGCTATTGGGCTCTTGAAACTCCCTGTACTACCCTAACCCTAACTATAAACTATACCGGGACTACGAAAAAATCTGTCAGCACTATTAAAATGTCATTTTTATTTCTTGAACTAATGGCAACTGTGAATATTTATTTTTACATTCATTTTATATTTATTATCCCCTTTTCTGTCTTGGCATATTGTGATGTAGTTTATACTTTTGTAGTTGGTGTCCCTTATGTGCCCCTTTGGATGCAGCAAGTAAGAATTTTGGTGCATCTGTACATGTCTGTATTTATATAAGGGCAATAAACTCTTATCATCAAAGCTTTAGTGCAACATTTTGGTCAGTATTCAAGGATTAATCGCAATCCTTCTGTAAAAATCAGCCTGGTTGCCAACCTGCTACCTTCCGACACTTCTCCCAATATCCTCCATTTTATCCTGCTATTCCCACAGATAACAAACCTACCAGAATCTAGAAGGGTATATACAAGAAATGGCAAATGCTGTATCCTACAAGTACAACCCAACAAAACAGCATTCTCCAGTCCTTGGTGCAACATACTGCAAATACACATGCAGACAAATTCTATACAGTATATGCACAGTACATCTATTCAAATATTAAAATAAATATTAGTGTAAAATAAATAAGAGACACTGAGGATTTGTATGAGCATTTCATCAGTCTCATGGCCAGTGGGAAGAAGCTGTTTCTCAGCCAGAAACATGGGAACATCGAAAAGAGGAGCAGGAAAAGTCCCATTACACTTCCTGTGGTACACAAAACCAAATTGACCTACCATGGAGTGCTGCGCTCTCATAGGTCCTATTTTCAGCTGAAATATGAAACAGCTTCTATCGACTTCCCTAGAAGGACATGAAAGAACCCATGGCACTATTGAAAAAGGAACTGGGAAAGTTGGCAGGGTTGTTCCCAATGCCTTAGCCCATATTTATTTCCCAGTCAGCAGACAAAAAGAAATTATCTTGTTTTCAGTGGTTTTACTCAAGACTGCCATCAGGTCATTGAGTGCTTTGTTTTCTTTATTATCATTATACTTCAAAAGGTACTTGATTGGGCGAAAAACAATTTAAGATGCGTCTTTGTTGAAAAACAGATTTTAACATTTGGGGAAAAAAATGTCATTAATTTGCTTAGGTTCTCAATTTATTCTCTTCCTGGCACATTGCAATTAGTCATTTCTTAGAATTTTTTTTAACTGAATTATGTTTTAACCATTGCACACACTTATTTCTCATGTTAAAGCTTAATTTCAAGCTTCCCCTTTTCATGTTTCTAATTGAATTTCACATCACAAGGTTATTTTATTCCCCCAAAATATCACCTCAATAGGTTTTCCTTTTCTCAAATCTGCCAAGTTTGTAGCTCATGCCCATAAACTTCTTTTGTGTTTGTCAGAAGGCCATCGATTCAAAGTTCTATTACAGGAAATTGGGCATAAATATTTCTGCTCTCACACCAAAGTGGTACTAGGAGAAGGCCATTCTTCCAGAGTTGCATGCTGCTCTCTAAGGAAAAGACATAAAAGCTATCCTGGCATAAATTCATGCATGGTGTCGTAGCTGATGTTTATCCTTCAGTCAGATGATCTCATCATTAGTATATACCATCCTATAGAATTATCTATGGCACAGCACTTGGAGGTGAATTGTGATCATAAAATGCACTGTGGGAGTGCAAATCTTGTTTATAATGCTCCTGACACAATATTTCTGTCAGTCTTACCATTTGCACAGATTCTGTTTATTCTTACAGATATTTTGGATATGTAGAAAGCCATGCTCTTTGTAATTTTAATTTGTAAGCCATGAAGAACAGGCTCAATTTGTGCTCTGTGGTTATGTAACAGCGGCAATGAAAGAGACCGAAAGAGTCACTCTAAGTCCACACATGAGCATTGTAAGCATTTGGTACTGAGAAAAAGCTATGGCTTCTCACTGCACTATTTTTTGATTTGGCATGTGCTAAAGGCCATGTCCATTTAAGTTCTTGCGAAAATTTACACTGCAATTCTAGCAGGAGTTCTTTGAACACTAAGAGCATGATCCATATGAAGATTTTCTTTGTGGCAGAGAGCAGGGAGTCACCTCTGCATGAATAAGGCAATAATGTTGCACAAACAATGGTGATCTCCACCTTCCTATAAAACGCTCCAGTCTGAATTTTCATGGGCTATACTTTTTTGCCCTCTGGCCTTTGAGTCTTCCTCTATCTTCTCTGCTTCCTATGTTCTGACCCTCTATTTCTTTTGCTTTTCCTTCTATAGAAAAACACCATCAATCCTGCTGCCCTATGTTTTTTGCTGTGACGTTTTCTCTCATTCACCTGACAACCCCTTTATTCTCCTGTCAACAACACCATGTGGAATTCACTGTGCCTCTTTTCATTTTTCTTTCAACTTGTTCGACACAATTATTTCATCTCCACTCAAGACCGTTTCTACATTTTCTGGGTAAAATGATTAGATGTAGATGTAGTTGGCGGTGAGCTGTTGACAACTTGGCGGGGAGCCCACACAGGCTGCGGGCAACTGGCGACTTGAAGTCAAAGGACTCACTCCAGGCGGCAGGCTGCTGGAGATTAGATCATGAGAACCACATATCCGAACCAGGATTCAAGAGGAGGCTGAGGGCAAGGAGGGCTCCTGAAGGGCCAGGGGCACGGAAGGGTTCCTCATCATGTTGGAGGTTTGGTTCTGGGATTGGGTTGCCAATGGTTTGAACTGAACTGGAGTCTTGTGTGGGGGAGCACTGCAGGTAGATCCACAGACACTCGGTAACTCTGGGCAGACTCTCTTTTGCTTCTCTTACTCTAATTGTAAGGAGCGCCGAGCAATGATATTGGGGAATCTTTATCTGCCTTATGTCAGAATCAAGGCAATATTTCATTTTTGTTTTATTACATGACAATAAATAGTATCTGATCTTGTAGTAACTGTGTCGCAGTGTGAAATGAAGAATGAGAAAATGATCAGACGTAGTCGAGTCAAAGTTCAGTAAAAGTCATTTACTCAGTCACATGCAGCTTTTGAAAACCCTGCACATTCCAAATGACATCATCACATTGTGATATCATGACAGTTTGATTAAGTCTCTGGTGAGCCGCCACGTGTCCCCCCCCCCCCCCCCACCACCCAGAACCGGCAATAGGAGGCTAAACATCTAGTGCCAATACTGTCCACCGCTCTTGGGCAGTCGTCCGCGCCTTTGCATCGGGGGTTGTGGCAAGGGCCGATCAAGGTCAAAATGATCGGGCTTTCGTCGGTCAATCATTTATGTTTCTGGATACCCCCCCAATGTCCAGTACACAAGTTCTATGATTGTTTTGTAGCACTGTGAAGGGGTCCTCATATGGCTCTGTAAGGGTGGCCATGTGCATCTCTAAGCACGAACACAAACTCACAGTCCTGGAGATACTTTGGGATGTAGGTTGTCGTTGTTCCATGCCTTGACTTCGGAACTGGGGCTAATTTTCCAAGTTGCTCCTGCAGTCTGCCTAGGACTTCAGACGGTGTACCACGTGTCCATGTCTTGCGGGCACAAACTCCCCAGGTACAATGAGCGGGGCTCTATAAACCAAATTAGCTAATAAGGAGTTGAGATCCTTCTTGGGTATCATTCTTATTCCCAGGAAGATCCAGGGCAGCTCATCCACCCAATCAAGTCCCTGGAGGTGGGCCATCAGTGCAGCCTTCATGTGCTCCACATAAACTGCTCCACCAGGCCATTTGACTGTGGGTGGTAGGCAAAACATGCGGAGGTAAACATCTGTAGGTAGGCCGAACAGAGATAACCAGGCAGAAGTAAAAGCTCTGGTGCATGAATAAGTTGATGAGTCCATCATAGGAACCACCTCCAGCCACCTAGTGTATTGGTCAATGACTGTTAACAAATATCTAGACCCTTGTTACACTGGAAGTAAACCAACAATGTCAACATGCACATGGTTGAACCTGTGGCTGAAGCAACACCTTCATGTGCCTTTGCACCTTTGCAGATTGGAAATCCATGCACATCTTTGCCCAGTACATGACCTGTTTTTTGAATCCATGCCATACAAACTTGACAGCTATCATGAGGGGTGGGACAGTCCATGAATAGCATCGAAAATGCAATGTCTCCAGGCAGCAGGGATGATATGGTGAGGCAGACCTGAGGAAATGTCACACAGGAGAGTGGTTCCTTGCAACCTAAAGGCTACATCCTCAAATTGCAGGCTCATGTCAGCAGTTCTATAGCCAGGAATTCATCGTCCTGGCACTGAGTTTTGGCGAGCGCCATGTAATCTACACCCAGAGAGAGGGCACGTACTGCTTGAATGAAGAAGCGGGACGAGGAGTCACGTGATGGAGTAGTGGCCGGACGGTGAACTCCAGCCCTCTCCAGAAAAGTCGGGAAAAACAAGAGAAAATACAAAGGCACAGAAATACAAGTTAAAGAAAAGTGAGTATAAAGGTGGAAAGAAGATGGAGACAAAAGGAGAAAAATCAAAATCAACGGAAAGAAGAGAGGAAGAGAAGACAACGGAGGAAAAAGGTGAAGGCCTTACCTGTCCGAAGAGGCCCGCTGTGGAGAGAAGACCCCACTACCTCAGGTCGGTAGAAAGAGAACTACAACAATGGCTCACAGAGCCGAGTAAAAGTGCGCAACCGCGCATGCGCGACTCCTCGCGCATGCGCGATGCGCATGAAAAAAAACACACCGACGGGAGGGGGGACCAGCTGGGGAGTCGATCTCCACAGCCGGCAACGACAGCTGCAGAACACCTGCAGCAAGAAGAGACCACAGAAGACAATGGAAACAAGAAAGAAGAGGAGGAAAGGGCAGCAAAGAAACAACAGATGGTCAACCTAGAGGAAGAAGAAGAGGAAGAGGAAGAGTACAGGGAAATAGAAGAAGAAAAGAAAGGCAAGGTAAAGGAGGTACTTGCTCTTGTTAGAGGATACATGGAGTCATTTAAAGAATGGCAAACACAGGAATTCAATGATTTAAGAAGAAGAATAAACAACACAGAAAAGAAAATAAATAAAATGGATATGACCTTAACAGAAATGGGGAAAAAAATGGACAAGATGGAAGAACGGGCAATAGCAGCAGAAATGGAGGTAGAAGACTTAAAAAAGAAATTGGAGGAATCTAATAAAAAAACTAAAGAGACACAAGAATTACTAGCCCAAAAAATAGATATAATGGAAAATTATAACAGAAGAAATAACATAAAGATAGTGGGCCTTAAGGAAGATGTAGAAGGCAAGAATATGAGGGAGTTTATAAAAGAATGGATCCCTAAGGCCCTAGGATGTCCAGAACTACAGCAAGAAATGGAAATAGAAAGGGCACATAGAGCATTGGCCCCTAAACCACAACCACAACAAAAACCAAGATCTATTGTAGTAAAATTCCTAAGATATACTACAAGAGAAAAGGTACTGGAGAAGACAATGGAAAAAGTAAGAGAGGGCAACAAACCACTGGAGTATAAAGGGCAAAAAATCTTCATTTATCCAGATATAAGCTTTGAACTCCTAAAGAAGAGAAAAGAGTTCAATGCAGCAAAAGCGATTTTATGGAAGAAAGGATATAAATTTACACTGAAGCATCCTGCGGTATTGAAAATATTTATTCCAGGACAACAAAACAGACTATTCTCGGATCCAGAAGAAGCACGAAAATTTGCAGAACAATTACAAAAATAGACTGAGGGATGAAGACGGGTAATGAGAGCAAAAATTATCACGATTGATATGTATGTGGGTAAAGACAAAAATAGACTGAGGGATGAAGACGGGTAAGGAGGGTAAAAATGACCACGATTGATATGTATGCGGGTAAAGAGGTATAAGAGTGAATAGAGACAATGGGCATATGTGAAAGTATCTGTAATTAGAGGAAAACATAGAGAGTATAGACAAGAATTAATAAGGGAAGGTAATGGAATAGAGAGAATAAGGAGGGAACTAAAAGAGTGACCTTTGTGACATATAAAAAACGAAATCTTTTCTGGGGGGGGCTGGGTGGGGGGAAAAGAGCGGTCACTGCAAAATCAGTTGACGCTTGCGAGTGGATTCGCAAATCAAAATGGAGAGGGGAGATGTGGTTGTCCGACAAGGGATAAAGGGCAACTCAGGAGGGGAAGGGGAGATTGGGGATAAAGAAGATAGAAATAGGAGAATAAGGAAAATGTTGGATGTTGTAGGAATGTTGTCTGGTAAAGAGTTGAAAATAAGAAAACAGAAATGGAAAAGGAGGAAAGGTAATGATGGAAAAACGGAAAGAGAAGATAAACAAAATATAAAATGGCTACGCTGAACTATATGACTCTAAATATTAATGGAATACATAACCAAATTAAAAGGAAGAAACTACTAAATTTACTGAAAAAGGAAAAAATAGATATAGCATTTGTCCAAGAAACACACTTAACTGAATTGGAGCACAAGAAATTAAAGAGAGATTGGGTAGGACATGTAACAGCAGCATCGTATAATTCAAAAGCAAGAGGAGTGGCTATATTAATTAGCAAAAATGTGCCATTTAAAATAGAAGAGGAAATAATAGATCCAGCAGGGAGATATGTTATGATAAAATGTCAGATATATTCAGAGCTTTGGAATCTACTTAATATATATTCACCTAACGAAGAAGATCAAAAGTTTATGCAAGATATCTTTTTGAAGGTAGCTAATACGCAAGGGAACATACTAATAGGAGGGGATTTCAATCTGAATTTGGATCCAAATATGGATAAAACGGGGAAAAAAATTAACAGGAAGAACAAAGTAACCAAATTTATAATTAAATCAATGCAAGAAATGAAACTTGTGGACATATGGAGGAAACAAAACCCAAAAGAAAAGGAATACTCATACTACTCGACTAGACATAAAACATACTCAAGGATAGACCTATTCCTGTTATCAGCCCACATACAAGGGAGAGTTAGGAAAACGGAATATAAAGCTAGACTATTATCGGACCACTCACCCCTGTTATTGGCAATAGAGCTAGAAGACATCCCTCCAAGAATGTATAGATGGAGATTAAACCCCATGCTACTTAAAAGACAGGATTTTAGAGAATTTATTGAAAAACAATTAAAAATGTACTTTGAAGTAAATACGGAATCAGTGGAAGATAAGTTTATACTATGGGACACAATGAAAGCATTCATTAGAGGGCAAATAATAAGTTATGCAACCAAGATGAAGAAGGACTATAATCAGGAAACAGAGCAGTTGGAAAGGGAAATAATAAACATAGAAAAAAAATTAGCAATAAAGGAAGATACAACCAAAAGAAGAGAATTGGCGGATAAAAAAATAAAATATGAAACATTACAAACATATAAGGTGGAGAAGAATATAATGAAGACAAAACAGAAATATTATGAACTAGGGGAAAAAACACACAAAATCCTAGCATGGCAGCTTAAGACAGAGCAAACTAAGAAAATGGTATTGGCAACAAGGAAAAAAGACAAACAAATTACATATAATCCAAAAGAAATTAAGGAAAACTTCAGAGAATTCTATGAACAATTATACCGAACCGAAAACGAAGGGAAAGAAGGGAAAATAGATGAATTTTTGACTAAAATTGAACTACCAAAACTACAAATAGAGGAACAAAATAAATTAACAGAACCATTTGGAACAGTAGAAATACAAGAGATAATAAAAAATTTACCAAATAATAAGACACCAGGAGAGGATGGACTCCCAATAGAATTCTACAAAACATTTAAAGACCTAATAATACCGCCCCTCCTGGATGTAATCAACCAGATTGATGAGACACAAAACTTACCAGATTCATGTAAAACAGCAATAATTACAGTGATACTAAAACAAGGGAAAGATCCACTCTCACCAGCGTCATATAGACCAATATCTCTGCTAAACACAGATTATAAGATAATAGCTAAACTATTAGCGAACAGATTAGCAGAACAGGTACCGAAAATGGTAAATTTAGACCAAACTGGATTTATCAAAAAAAGACGCACAACAGACAATATTTGTAAATTTATTAACTTAATTCATGCAGTAGAAGGAAATAAAGCACCGGCAGTAGCAGTTGCTTTAGACGCAGAGAAGGCCTTCGACAGAGTAGAATGGAATTACTTGTTCAAAGTATTGCAAAAATTCAGTTTACCGGAGAAATATATTAATTGGATTAAAGCATTATATAAGGGACCGTTAGCGAAAGTGACAGTAAATGGACATGTATCAAAGCAATTTAACTTAAGCAGGTCAACGCGGCAGGGATGCCCACTATCACCATTATTGTTTGCGCTAGCTATAGAACCACTAGCAGAATCGATAAGAAGAGATAATAATATAAAAGGAATAAAAATAAAAGACAGGGAATATAAAATCAGTCTGTTTGCGGATGATGTGATAGTGTACTTAACAGAACCAGAACTATCAATAAAAGAACTATATAAGAAATTGAAGGAATATGGAGAAGTGTCGGGATACAAGATAAACGTAAATAAAAGTGAAGCAATGCCTATGAATAACGCGGATTTCTCAAAATTTAAGGAGGAATCCCCATTCAGATGGCAAACGCAGGCAATAAGATACCTAGGTGTGCAAATAAACAAAAATCTAGGCCAATTATATAAACTCAATTACAATCCACTAATGAAAAAATTACAGGACGATTTAGAGCATTGGAAAGAGCTACCACTAACACTGATAGGAAGGATAAACTGTATTAAAATGAACATTTTTCCAAGGATACTATACTTATTTCAGGCATTGCCAATACAACTGACAGAAAAATTCTTCAAAGAGTTAAAGAAAATAATAAGGAGATTTTTATGGAGAGGGGGGAAACCGAGGATAGCACTAGACAAATTAACAGAATGGTATAAACAAGGAGGCTTACAATTGCCAAACTTCAAAAATTATTATAGAGCCGCACAATTAAGGTACCTATCAGATTTTTATCAAACAAGGGAAAAACCAGACTGGACGAGAATAGAATTAGATAAAATAGGGGAAAAGATACCTGAACACATATTATATAAATGGGACGAAAAATTGGTACAACATAGAACTTCTCCAGTATTACACCATCTCCTCAATATATGGAAGAAGATTCATGTAGAAAGAAATAAAATAAATTACCAAATACCAAAACTAATATTGACGCAAAATAAGCTACTCCCTTTTACAATAGACAACCTTGCCTTTAGAAAATGGGAAAAAAAAGGGATTAAAAGAATAGAAAATTGTTTTTCAGGAAGTAGATTCTTATCCTTTGAACAAATGAGAGATAAGTACAATATAACGGGAGAAACAGCGCTGGCATATTACCAACTGAGATCCTACTTGAAAGATAAATTAGGAAGCAACTTGAGTTTACCAGAGGGAAGTAACCTTGAATATGTGATTACAGATACAATGTTAATCAAAAGATTTATAAAAAATATGTATATTAAACTGCAAGAAAAGGAAAATGAGGAAACAAATGGTAAAACTAAACAAAAATGGGAACAAGATTTAAATATAAAGATAAAAAAGGAAACATGGGAGAAGTTATGCTCTGGAACGATGAGAAATACAATAAATACGAGGCTGCGTATGATACAATATAATTGGTTACACAGACTATACATTACACCGCAAAAGTTAAATAAATGGGACCCAACAGTATCTGATAGATGTTTTCGATGTAAAAAAGAAAGGGGAACAACAATTCATGCAATCTGGACATGTGAGAGAGTAGAAAAATTTTGGGATGATCTCAATCAGATATTAAATAAAATAACAGAAAACAATATACCAAAGAATCCAGAGATCTTTCTCCTAAGTAACATAAAAAATAAAGAATTTGGAATTGACTTGGAGGATGCACAAAAAAGATTTGTTAAGATAGCCCTAGCTGTCGCAAAAAAATGTATTATGTCAACCTGGAAATTGGAAGATAATTTGAAAATACAACAATGGTATATAGAAATGAATAAATGTATTCCATTAGAAAAAATAACATATAGTTTAAGAAATAATATTGAAATATTCGAACAAGTATGGGAGCCTTACATTAAATACAATAGCGAAAACCTACCGGGAACAAACATTACCTAAGTTGATGGAAGGAGAAGAAAAGAAAAGAATGGACTCAGTAGAATTTCTGGTGTATTTTTGTAGAATGACAACATTGTCTAACTGAATTAATGCAACCTAGATTGTATAACTAAAATGGATGAGAGGGGGGGGGATGGGGGGGTGGCTTGGGAGGAGGGAGGGGGGAGGGAGAAAAAGTCACTGTAAATGTGTGGAAAAGAAAAAGTGTATATCATGGCTATTGTGATTTATGGTGTGAAAAATAAAAAATTTAAAATAAAAAAAAAAAAAAAAAATGAAGAAGCGGGACAGGGTATCAGCCACCACATTACTCTTACCGGAGATATGTTTAATCTTGGTTGAAAATTTGGATATGTAAGATAAGTGATGTTGCTGGTGGGCTGACCAGGCATCTGATACCTTCATGAAGGCAAACGTTAGCAGTTTGTGGTCAGTAAAAATTGTGAAGTCCCTGCCTTTCAAAAAATAATGGAAATGTCTGACCACTAGGTACAGCACCAGCAGTTCCCCATTGAATGTGTTGTATTTCATTTCCAGAGGCCAGAGATCCCAACTAAAAATGTTAGAGGCTTCCATTCTCCACAGGTGTACTATTCCAAGACCCTGGCTATTGTCATGTGAGACTGGTCTATCATCAAGGCAGTTGGTGCATCCATTTGTGAATGGACCAGCAATGTTGCCTTCACTAGGGCTTCTTCGGTCTGCTGGAATACTACCGTCATCTCCTTAGTCCACTTGAGTTCTTTGGCACTGGACATAAGGTCGAAGAGGAGTTTCATAATATGAGTGGCAGAGGGTAGAAAACAGCAATAGAAATTGACCATCCCCACAAATTCCGGGAGTCCTTTCATTGTATCAGGCCTCAGGAATTTGAGGATGGCTTCCACCTTGCTGATGTCCCAAGAACTCATTAGAGAACTGCCTAAATTTGCACTTGGCAGCCTTCACAGTTAGCCCGAAGTCCTGCAGGCGGCAGCAGAGTAAATGCAGATGCTCCAGGTGCTCTTTATGGGAGTGGTTGGCGACGTGCCTGTCGTCCAAGTATATGAAAAGGAAGTCCATGCCACATCCCACTGCATTCATTAATTGCTGGAATGTTTGTGCAGCACTTTGAGCCCCAAAATTCTCAAAGATTCAAAGAGGCCAAATGGCATTATGATGGTGGTCTTGGGTACATCCTCCAGATTTACAGGTATTTGGTGGTACCCATGCACCAAGTCAATTTTAGAAAATATCCTGGCCCCATGAAGATTAGCTGTAAAGTCCTGTATACGGGGCACAGGGTAGTGGTCTGCAGTGGTAGTGTCATTGAGACGCCTGTAATCCTCGCAAGGTCCCCAGCCTCCTGTGGCTTTAGGCACCATATGTAACGGGGAAGTCCACAGGCTGTCAGATCTAACAAAGTTCTTCTATTTTGTGGAACTCTTGTTTTGCAAGTAGCAACTTGTCGGGTGGTTGGGATTGGGCTCAGGTGTGTAAAGGAGGTCCTTGGGTGAGGATGCCATGTTTGGGCGCAGCAGTAGAGAACTTTGGAGTGACAATGTCCGGAAACTATGCAAAAAGTTTGGAAAATTTGTTGTTTGAGTACTCCACATCATCTAGGTGCAGGGCGGGTCATTTAGGTTTTCCAAGGCGGTAAGTTTGGAATGTTGTAGTGTTCACCATCCAGCACCCTTTTAAGTCCACCATCAGCGAGTGGGCTCTGAGGAAGTTGGCACCCAGCAATGGCCAGGACACAGCAGCAAGAATTAACTTCCATGTGAACTTACTGTCACCGAATTTCAGGGGTATGGTCCATGTGCTGTTCCTACGGATTGAACTGTTATTCACAGCAGTGAGCGCCGGATGTGCTCCTGGTATGAGTGTCAAAGCACGTAGGAGGAAGAACACTAACTTCTGCAGCCATGTTGACTAGAATTTGCACTAGGAGAGTTTGTCCCAGACATAGAGTAAGCTGTTTTGGTGGTCAGGCGCCATAGCCATTAGTGGCCATGGCATTTTCCTGAAAAAGTGCAAGGGGTTCAACAGCAGGGAGCTCCAGAACCCCAGTGTTGATGGTAAAAACACCAGGTGGTTGTCATGGAGTCATGCTTGTCAGGGGGAAAGTGCACCATCATCGCCGATATTCGTGGAGCCTGTGTCTTTGGGTGTGACATAGCACTAATTTCTGTGGGCTTTGTGCCTTCCTGTTTCACATGCCACAGAATGTCTGCATGGGTGGCCACTGTGTGAGGATTATGAAAGTCCTCATCAGCCAACATGAGGTGGATGTCTTCTGGCATATGCTCTAAAAACAACTGCTTGAAGAACAAGCAAGGTCTATGGCCGCCTTCCAGTGCCAACATGTCATTCATTAACTCTGAAGGGGTACGGTTTGCCAGGCTATTGATATGGAGGAGCCGTGCAGCTCACTTGCGCCATGAGAGACTTTTAGGGATTCATACTTGCTAAAAGCTAGGGGTCCCGATGGAAATCCACTACTTGGCTGCCATGTCCTGGTCGAGGACGCTTACCACACGATAGTACTTAGTGGCATCTACTTCTATCTATCTTGTGAAAATTGAACTGCGCCTCAGCTTGCCAGAACCAAACTTCAGGTTGAGTGGTCCAAAAGACAGACAGTTTGAGCGAAACTGCTGCTTTGCTCATGTTGGATCCAAAATCCATTTTGGCTTATTGGGGTCACCAATATAGCAACTGTGTCACAGTGCGAAATGAAGAACAAGAAATTGATCAGATGAAGTCAAGTCAAAGTTCAGTAAAAGTCATTTACTCAGTCACCTGTAGCTTTTGAAAACCCCGCACATTCCAAATTACGTCATCGCATTGTGACGTCGTGACTTCACTCGGAACCTCCTCTGCCAGGGCCTCTGCTTAAGCCAGGTCTCGGATAGACACTATGTCTTCCCACTCGTCCAGGTACTGAACGTGTGCATACAGGGGTTCACATGCAGGAGGTGCATATCCTTGACCAACGGGTCTGCCTTGTGGGTCCTAATGTGTCTTTGGAGTAGCACCAGCCCTGGGTCGTCAGCCAGACCGGCAGCATGGATCCCGACACCGATCTCCTAGGAAAGGAGAACAGTTTCTCATGTGGGGTGGTGTTCGTGGTGGTACAGAGTAGGGACCTGGTGGTGTGTAGCACCTCCAGAAGCACCTCTTGCCACTGGGAGACAGGCATCTTACGGGAAGGAGTTACAGGGTCGGAAGCAGGTCAGCCTATGAAGTCAAGTGAGGTCACACCTGCACTACTGTGTTCTAAGTAAGATTATGGCTGATCATCTACTCAGCATTATTTCCTGTAATGACCTCATATCACTTGATTGCTTTAATATCCAAATTCAATAAGGCTCTGTCTTGAATAGACAAAGCATCTATCCTGTAATTGCTGTTAAGAATTGTATGTTTCAGTGAGACCATCTACTTACCTATTGGTAAAAGCTAATGCTGCTATATAGTTTACCTGTTTTGAAAAAGCTATCAGAATCATTATATGTATGTAATCAATCTGTATAACAGGAAGCAGTATGCTATGAAGAGTTGTCCCCATTCATGAGTAACCTTGTGGTAACCTACATGTCTCTCTTTTTTCCTTGTGGGCTGAAAGCTTGTAAAGTAAGAGCAAAGACTGTTGTGAAGATTTATCCCACTCCTGAGTTCAGACTTAGCTCTAATTGTAATCATTTAGTCAACAGTGGTCAGTGGTTCACACCACCAACACTTGCATCAGTTTCAAAATTATTCTGCATTTGGTGCTGCCCTTCGTGTTTTTTCCGAACCACAATCATATTTGAAATACAGTGTGGGCATTTCACTTGAGTCCACTTTCCATGTTACGTGGGGGAAATTTTGTAAAAATAAACTGAACACCCTTCCCATTTTAGCCACCCTTAATCTTTTCTTTCTCTGGGTGGTATATGATGTCATGTATGAACTCTGACAATAAGTCTGAGCATTGAACTTTATTTTGAATGTTGAATGTCAAAGATTAATAGTCACAAACTAGCAGAGCCTGGCGCAACATCCAAACTAATCACATGAAGTAGGAATGGCATCCTTAATCCTAACTGGGCCTTTGCAAATCAAGTTTTTTTTTCAAATATCAATCTGCGGAACATACATGATCCTCCTGGAAGAACCTTGACAAACCATTTTCGTCCTCTAAATATCTCTGATATTATCTCTTAATCTTTTGAAGGTGCAGAAAATTCAGCAACATCTCAAATGGCCGCTCTTACCTCAGCACCCCACGACCATCTTCCTCCCTGCCAAACACGCTGCCCTCTATTCACTGCACCAACCCTAACTTCACCCTCAAATCTGCAGCCCAGGGAAGCGCAGTAGTGGTTTGGTGTACTGCCCGCCATATTGCTGAAGGCAAACACCATCTCCTGGACTCCTTCCTCCTTATACCTAAGCCTAGACCAGAATCAGGCCATCATCAGGATATTATTTCCCAGATCATCATGGATCTCATCAATTAAGGTGATTACCACCAATAACCTCATAGTTCCCCAACCCTGCTCCACCTGCTTCTATCTTTTCCACCCAAAATTCACAAACAGAACTGCCCTGGTAGACCCAATGTTTCTGCCTGCTCCTGTTTCACTGAATATACCTACTGATTCCTCAGTACTATCTTGTCTCACCTCATTCTGCTCCTTTCTATCTACATCCAGGACACCACTCATGTTCTTTGAAGAACCTATTGCATAATCTTCATCATGGATGTGCAATCCCTTTACACATCCATTCTCCATCACAAAGGCTTCAGGGGCCTGTTTCTTTTTTGAATGCAGAGCTGTTCAGTCTTCCTGGACTAACATTCTCCTCTGTTTTGTTTGCATATTGGATTGGATTGGAGGTCATTCCACAGAACCATAAGAGTAGCAGAGTCTCCCTCCATCCTCTCCCCCATTGAGTTGATTTACTGGGATCATTAATTCATTGAGAAGCCCTACCACCCCACACACAGCATCTTTCAACTGCTCCCATCAGGATGGAGATACAGGAATATCAAAGCCAGAACCACCAGTCCGAGAAATAGCTTCTTCCCATATGCAGTGAGACAGCTGAATAATTTATGAATTGCTCATACAAAATCTCTGAGACTCTACCATTTATTTAACGATATTCATTTATTTTTACATATGTATATACGTACCACATATTTATTGTTTATCTCTGTGTATTTGAAAGATTTTGCACTGAGGAATGGAGAAAACTGTTTTTTTGGATGGTATTTGTACAATCAGATGATGATAAACTTGAACTTGAAGCTCTCTCTGTGATATATGGGTTCCTCCAGGTGTTCCAGTTTCCCCCCCCACATTCCACATGGGTGTAATTGAGTGGTGCGGGCTCATGGGTTGGAAGGGCTTGTTACTGCTCTGTATTAATTATTACTATTACCATTAACTTAGGTAAAAAAATAACCTGCATCAAAATGTTCAATCTTTACATGCCAAATATTTTATGCTGAATTATGCCATGCTGTATTGAAGGATAAAGGAAAATTACATCCATTTTTTATTACACTTTTACAATGAAAAGCAATTCATTCTTCTCAAAACAAAGTACTTTCAAAGCATTGTAATATTTACCCCTATTAATGTTTACACGACATAGATTAAGACTAGGTGGAAGGCATTTGTCTATTTTTGGTATTATGCCGTCACGGTAACCCACGTCCTGTTACGTTATTAAATACAGAAGCAAAAGGAGACCAAGTTAGATATTGTTTTGTCCATACAAGAATACCATGGCTATTCTCTCAGGAGTGTATTTTCTAATCCTTGCAGCACTTCAAGGTAAATCAAAAGTTTTACTTAACTTCTTGGATTAAATAATTAATCTTATTTTAAACTGTACTAAGAAATCTAAAGGGGGCGAATTGTCGATCTGCTGATCTAACATCCTGTCTGTGGAACTTTTTCATGCTTTATCGAATTAAAGCATTTGAAATGTTTCTGAGCTATATATTACTGATATTTTAACAATTTTATATATGTATCAATGAAAGCCACTGATAGTAACTAATAAAAGATCACTGTTAAAACTGGTTATTACCAGGGTTAAATACAATCATAATATCTGAATGGCAGTCTACATTGAGAAACTGTTTGTCAGAGAAATGCATGAAGTACTCATAAAATCTTTCAGATAGCAAAATTTATTTTTTAAATATTAAATTATCAAGGTATGCAATTTAATCTTTAATTAATAATTTATCATTATCTGTTCATGGATGTGAGCATCAAGATTATTTTATTGTCATGTAATAAATCAGAAAATGTAATATTACACAAAATTTCCTTTAGTTTACTATAAGGCAAAGATTCCCAGTCAGCAGAAATTGTCGGGCACTCCTTATAGTTAGAGAAAGAGAAGCAAAAGAGAGCCTCGCCAGAATCACTGTGTGTCCATGGATTCACCTCTAGTGCTCCTGCAGCCTCTGCAGCCTTCATCAGCAACTCAAGTTCTAGATTCAAACCTCTAATACAATCAGGAAGCCTCCAGCACCCTTGGCACCCTCCTGCATCCTGGTTCCGATGCCTGGATCCACTTCAGCCAGTCTCAAGCCAATCTCAAGCAGTTTTCAGCCTGGTGTGAGTTCTTTTACCACAGCCTGCCTGGGTTCCTCACCTTGAGTCACCCACTACCTCTGTTTTCTTCAGCTTCATGTTCTTCAGCCTTTATCACTGGCATGGTCAACATTTATGGCTACTCCTGGATTGCTCAGAATAAATGACAAGGTCATTTCAGAGTCACATTAAGTCCTGACCAACTCAAGATAATGGTTTCCTTCCCATAAAGAAAATAAATTAACCCCAGTCATTGAATCGTACAGCACAGGAACAGGTCCTTCGGCCCATCTTGCTTGTGCTAACCACACTTGTTCCACCTGCCTGTTTTTGTCTCATGTTCTGTTTAAATTGATTCCTGTATCTATCCAAATATTTCTTAAACATTGCAATAATATTTGCCTCAGCCACCATCCTCAGTATAAATTAATGTACCTCTCTGGTGTCTTATTAAATCTTTCCCCCTCACCTTAAAGCTTTTGTTACCAATTCCCCTTCTCTGGGCAAAAGACTTCATTCACCCAATCTACTCCCCTCATAATTTTTTACACCTCAATGAATAGGATTTTTACAACAACCCTGTACTTCAAATTTCTTGTTTATTTTCATTGTGTGATGACATTGTTTAATGGGTTTAATGCATCATATATGTTGAACGTTGAGTGGGTGGGTGAAGGAGGGAGGGAAGGGAGGGGGTAAAAGGGGATAAAATGACACTGTGTATATTCAAGAGGGAAATGTGTGTATTTTGGTCAGTATGGTTCATAGTGTGAAAAATTTAAAAAATAAAAAAAAATCATCTTTCAGTAACAATTCAGGAAGCTGAAGTTAAGAAGAATCATTGAACTTGCAATGTTTTCCAATTTCTAGCAGTATTTTATATTTCACCTTATTTAGTTCCTTTGAGGTGTCTTTTAAAATTATTACAAATTTTGGAAGTCCTTCATTAGGCAACACCATTAATGTTTCGATTTTGCATCCAGAAACCCCTTTCTCCTCACATTTTCCCTCGCTCCATTTTTCAGCTACAGGAGCAGTTCTGCCAGTATATTAGTATTGCAGTCAATTTGTTTACATTCGTCATCTGTTTATAGCTATTTTATTTGTTTACATGTTTTATACTGTGTACAGTTTAATTTTTTTGTTCTACCAATTAGTGCTAATTCTGCCATGCCTGCAAGAAAAAGGATTGTAATGTCATGTATGTACTTCGACAATAAATCTGAAATCTGATTATATTTAAACAGATGAGTGATTCCTCATTTGATTTTTTACCCTGGTCTGTAATTAATATCAATTTCCTGAGGAGTATTAGTTTCAATCAATTTTCAGTGTTGGCACACTAACTGGAGTATTATAATTTTGTGCATTTCCCTCAAATTGATAATGTGAAGAATAAATTAATATCCATTCTTGATTACAATGCAGTTATGCCTAATAAACATCAGCCTGTTTGAAGGATTTATTTACTGTATGCCTGCTCACATTTAAACCCAACTAACAAAGTTTGTATTGAAACAATTGTCATTTGACTCCGATTGTGAAACTTCACCTCATTACTGTAGCAACAAAGCCTTTTCAGATATCCCAAAGGGGCTCTGCAGACAGTGAAACGTCTTTGAAGTTTAATTACTGTTTGGAACATAGGAAAAGGAGTTGCAAATTTCACAGTGGGATAACTAAATGATATGCTTTTGGAATGTTGGTGATGAGATAAATAATGCCCAGAAAACCTGAGAAAAACCTCTTTGCATTCTTCCTGTGATGCTTGGGATTACTTTCTCTTGAGATAATAGGTGAGGCTGCCTTGGTTTAACATCTCATGTGAAAGAGAAAACAGTGCAGTGCTTTCTGATGACCATGCTGAGTTGTAGCCAGACTTTGTGACATTCTGATGCAAAGGGGAGTGCTATCTACAGATATCTATCTACAGATCCATGGGAGACCCAGAGGGGTTGAAAGGAAAATTATTTTTTGAAGTTGAAATATATGTTCATATTGCATTTCATATGTGGAATATAATCTGGCTGAAATACTGAAAGGATAGAATTCAATTTTGGCAGAGGAGGAAAATAAATGATTGCATATTGGTGGGGGGGGGGGGGGTGGAATAGGCAGGATGACAAGCCTTTAGGCTGGATGACAAGCACTTATTTTTCCCTGTCTTAGATTTGTCACTTGGGATTGTAGTAAAAACATGAAAGTCTGCAGACACTGTTATTGTAGTAAAAACACAGAAATGCTGGAAAACTCAGCAGGTCTTGCAGTGTCCATAGAAGGTAAAGATACAGTGCCCCACAGTTTTAAATTTGTAATCAAACAATTCACATAATTAAAATGAGCATTCCAGATTTTATTCAAGGCTATTTGTATACATTTTGTTTTGACCATGTAGAAATTATAGCAGATTTTATACATTGTCCCCTCATTTCAGGGCATCATAATATTTGGGAAATTGCAATTGTATGCACATTTAAGTAGTCATGTTTTGTACCTTGTGGCATATCTCTTGTATCCAATAAGTGCTTGAAGTCTACGATTCATCAACATCACCAGGTGCTAAGTATCTTCTCTGGTAATGCACTGCCAGGCTTCTACTTCAGCCATCTTGAGCTCCTGCTTGTTTCAGGGGCTTGGCTCCTTAAGTTTACTCTTCAGCAGATGGAAGGCATGCTCAATTGGCTTTAGATCAGGTGACTGACTTGGCCATTTAAGACTCTTCCAGTTTTTAGCTTTGAAAAACTTTGTTGCTTTAGTCATATGTCTGGGATCATGGTCTCACTGTAGGATGAAGTGTTGTCCAATGAGTTTGGAAGCATTTGCTCAAATTTAGCAGATAAGATGTGTCTATACACCTCAGAATTCATTTTGCTACTGCCATCAGCATTGAAGTTATGTGTCCCAGTACCTGTGGCAGTAATACATTCCCAGGCCATAACACCCCCGCCCACCCCCCCCCCCCCTTACACCACACCATGTTTCACAGATGGGGTGGTATGCTTTGGATCTTGGGCAGTTCCTTTACACCTCCACGCTTTGCTTTTGCCATCACTCTGATACAAGTTAATCTTGGATCTTCTGTTCACAAGACCTTTTTCCAGAATTCTGTTGGCTCTTTTAATTATTTCTTGGCAAACTGTAATCTGGCCACCCTGTTTCTGTGGCTAACTAGTAGTTTGCATATTGCAGTGTACTTCTGTTCACGAAATCATCTGCAGACTGTAGTAGCTGACACATCCACACCTGCCTCCTGAAGTGTTTCTGATCTGTCGGACAGGTGTTTGGGGATTTTTCTTCATCATGATGAGAATTCTTCTGTCATCAGCAGTGGAGATCTTCCTTGGCCTAACCGTCTCTTTGCAATTACTGAGCTCACCAGTTCGCAATTTTTTTTTTAATGATGTTCCAAACAGTTGATTTTGGTAATCCTAAGATTGGGGTGATGGCTCTTATTGTTTTATTCTTGTTTTATTCAGCCACATAATGGCTTAGTTGACTTTCATTGCAGAATTCTGAGCCTCATGTATAAAAATGGCAGCTACAGTCGCCAAAGGTGATCAAGAGCTTAGAAACAAGCCTAGCTCTCTTATACCTGCAGCAATTAAAGCACTTAAACATACTCGCATAATCACAAACACCTGTAAAGCCAAATGTCTCTAACATTATGGTGCCCTGAAATGGGGGAATTGTGTTTAAAAAGTGCTGTAATTACTACATGGTAAAACCAAAATATACACAATAACCTTAAATAAAATCTGAAATATGCACTTTAATCGCATGTGATTTGTTTGATTACAAATTTAAAGCTGTAGAGCACAGGGGTAAATAAAGGAAAAAAGTGTCTTCATCCAAAACATAACGGAGGGCACTGTACATTACCATCATTTTGGGCCTGACCCCTTTCCTCAAAGCCCTGCCATACCTTGAGGAAAGGCAGCAGCCCGAAATGTTGGCACTATATTTTTACCTCCTATGGACTTGCTGAGTTGCTCCAGCATATCTGTATTTTTACTTGGAATTGTAGTCAATCTCAGCAGTGTGTAAAATAGGAGATATGAAAAATACACATTTGATAGAGTTGCATAAACTTGAAATAAATATGGCCCTGAAGTACACAACAATTTCATTAGTGGAGAAGATTTGATTCATAAAGAAATGAATCAAAGAATCCATTGAATCCATCTTTAAATTTAAATGGGAAATTAAATGAAATTATATTGATTTCTAAGAAGCAGTAATATAAATGTTTAACTTGAACTGGAACACATGTAAATAAACAACACTTGTACTTAATGGTGTCACCCTATTGCTTAAAAAATAGATTTAGTTTATTATTTAAGCTACTACAGATAAATTACATTTTTAAATTTATTGTACTAATAGAAAGTGATCCCTGGAGTTCATGTGTGTCAAAGGACTTCCTCTAAGAACTGCTCTGTCTCATTTTATAACAGATAATAGGTAGAATCATTCTTGATAAGATAATCCTGAAATAAAACTAAAATACTAGAAATACTCAGTAGGTCAGCTGAATCTGTAAAAAGAGAAAATGAAAAAAATATTTAAACTCAAATTCCCTTCAGCAGTTCTTCAAGGGTGAAACATTAACTTTGTTTTTATTTCTATAGTTACAGCTTGACCTACTGAGAGTTTCAAGAAATTTGAGGGTTTATTTCATGTTTGTCTGACATTCAAGACCATTAGCCATTCTTGATTTCTTTCTTAATTATGGAGGTATCATTGATAAATTCTTCGTGAGAGAATTGTAAATTTTTAGAGCGAAATAAACTTATATTGGACCTGAAAAATTATTCACATAGTTTGCATCTTGTGACTACACACGATATTATCATTAACATTGTTGTTAAATAATTTTATTTTGCTCAGGACAACATTAAATGAGTGAGATAGATCAGAGAATGCAGATACTGGTAATATTATTTGTATGATCAGGTGGTTTCCTCTCATACCAAGTGGTAAATGGTTACATCTTTTGTACAGATATGCATTTTACAGGTTTTATAGAGTATTTTTCTTATTTATAACATTTCAGAAAGCCAATAATGTTTTTTAATATACTAGATATGTACAAGGTGCATGGAACATCCCTCAAAATTAACTGATAATTCAGCAAAGCAACAAATAAACCTTCCATGGACACTGGAAATATATAATTTGAGTTGATTCTATCCAAGACTCCCCTGCTTCACTAAGTGAGGTTACTCATTGGCGTGGTTTAACTGGTGTTATTTACGTACTTCACTTGTCCTATACATTTAACCAATAGTGAATTGTTACATGAGTCTCAGTGACTTTGAGAGGACTCTCCTTTGCTTCTCTTTCTCTGACTGTAAGGGAGTCATAAAATGCTAATGAAGAATCTTTGTCTGCCCTTCTAGCAGAGTAAAGGTAATTTTGTGTAATATTACATTTCTGATTTATTACACGACAATAAATGGTATCTGAATCTGAAAATAGAAATGTGAATAATACAAGGTTAAAAACTACAAAGTTTCACTAAGATGAACATACAAAAAAATTTCCACAAGGGGCTTTTTAATGAATCATGCCTTCCTCAAGTTTCCTTCACACCAGAAAGACCAGTGGGGTTACAGAGTGTGTGATGAGTGGGGTGGGAGTAGAAAACTTGCAATACAGTAACCTTTCCTTCAGAAAATATCAAAGCTTTGAACGGTACAATTCTTTTTTTAATGTTTATGGCTCGGCTGTCTGAGACAGTTTGCAAACTGGTCACATTACCATCTTCCTCCTCATCCAACCAAAAGAATCTGTTTCAATTTTCACTTCCTCTCATCACTTTATAATGTTTTTATTTTGTCAAAATTAAGCTTCTGCAATTTTCTGTAAATTTTAGTGCTCCAAGTAAACTTGGGAAGTCCAAATCTTAATTCTTCTGGCATTGTCAGTAAATATAAACAACACACTAGAGCACAAGAAATTCCATGGTCCAGCCCTGCCATTCAATAAGATGGTGGATTCTCTCTCTATTATATGGCAGTTGTGAAACTGCATTCAGCAAAAATTAATGACTTCAAAGACTCGTTACGTGCCTTTGCAGGATTATTGTGTCTACATAACAATGAAAGGAATCTTGATCTTGAATTTTTTAAACTGAATTTTGAAAGGGTTGAAAAAACCTTATGAAAATCCACATCTAGAATTATATAAATCTTTAGCAACAGGAGGAACTGATTTAAGAACAGCTGTAGCTATCCTAATAATTCCACAATCTTCAGGAACACTAATAGTGAAGTGATTTGTCTTTGGAAATGATAGTGACCAAACCTCCCTCCCTGTGACAGAAGTACCTCAGCTCTATAAAGAATTTTTAAAAATAAGATGATTTTAGAACTTTTCGTAATACAATGAGTGGTTCAATTTAATCCACATTTCCTCAGAGACATGACTCCAGATAACTCATGAGTTGAAAAGTGAAAATATCATCAACTCTGGTAGCTATTATAAGAAACATACAGAGATGCAGAGAAAGTTAAACATGCAATAATAAAGTATTTTTCTCAGAATTAACAGACATATAGGCTTGGGAGTCCCTGATTAAGGAATGCAACTTTGAATCATACAGATACTTAAAATAGAACCCATGGTGCCTGGCATCTATGAGGATTATTAGATGCCGGATAAGTATATTTTCTGATTGCTTGAGACTTACTCATACAATGCCAATCTAATTATACCTTCATTAAAAATAAACAATTTAATCAACAAAAATACTATACTTTCACAGAACAAACTCCACTTTCATGAATATATAAACCTTAAAGCATTTTATTTGATTTTCAGTCACATTCTTTGAAAGCATCTAACCATTGCTACATCTATAGATTCCTCCCCCTCCACAGAGCTGCCCAAAAGACAAAAAATATTATAGATAGTTACCCCCATCACTACCCCCCACCCCCCAAGTTTACAGTTAAAGCATCTGACTGGGATAACTCTGACTAAACAGGAGATAAGGAGACACTTTAAGAGAGTCACCTCCAATGGCGAGCAGTATCAAGCAGCTCATCATCTTGGACGACGCCATTGCTGTTTCACACAACTTTATTCAAACAGTACTATAAGCAAAGCACAACAGCACTCTGCTGGGTGAATATTTGCTCCTATCTTCACCTAAGATTTATGTATTACTTCAGAGAACATTTACTTTCACAGTTTTAAAATGTATTTTTACCTATTATTTTATTCTTATTTATTTTCCTCTTTTTTTTTTGGCCAGTTGCCTGAGTCTACCAGTTGCTTAATTCTGGATACCAGGGGTTTTACTGTTGATGAATTCTGGATTGGCGATATCTAGCATTAATCTCAGATTTCAGCTGGGAAGATACAAAAGCCAAAAAAGACACTTTCTCTGCAACTGCGGTCTAGTATACTTGTCTGTTCCACCTTCTCTAAAACCAAATATTATGCACTTACTCAAAACATACTATTGTGAAGCAAAGGGAGGAAAAGGCTTAATGTGAGATTTTGCAACTGAACTGATGGCTTGAAAATATGAACAGATTTTTTTTATATATATATTTTCAGCAAGCTCTCAAAACTTAAACTGGGAGAATATCACTGTGCTTGAAGGAAATGCGGCAATTTTCAATTGTATAGTGAATAAAAGTGACGAGTCATTTATTGAATGGAAAAATCCAAAACAGCATGTTCTATACTTTAACAACATCAAAGGTAAGCTGTGGAATTGAGTCAATATACAATAGAATGTTGCTCAGATCCCTTGTATTCATTTGGATCGCTTAGCAGTCTTGGGTTCATGAGAACCTTAATTCTAAAGTTTCTAGTTTTGACGAGAAGAGGAGTAAAACACACCACGATTGAAGTAAAAATCCAATGACAGAGAAACTCAGCAGGTCAAACAGTGTACTCTATATAGCAAAGATACATAACCAACGTTTCAAGCTTGAGCCCCTCATCAGGGTATGGGTGACTGCCTACATTTTGCTCATACATGTTAGATACTTTCTTGCTGATCAGTGGTGTCATCTCATCCAATCTCTTAGAACAATTAATCCATTATTGAAATTAAACTAAGAGATCATAGTTCCCAGAGAGATTTATCAAGTCTCTATATTTAAATTGATGCTGGAGCTTTTATTTGAGTGTGAGAGATGGAGTTATAGAGTACTATTTGTGGGAGGTTTTGATCAGATTAAAGGATAAAATATTTTCATGCAGCATCCGTAAAATTTCTAATGAATCAGTTAGATATATTTTCACAAAGGACATAAAACTAATTTTTAGAATTTAATTGAACAAATCACCCCAAAAGAGACAACTTATATTTGTTTTAAATACTATACAACTGCCTTTAATGCAGAAAGGTATTCTAAGAGATATCAAATAAGTTGGAGGAAATTTGGCATATCATCAAATACATTAAACCTACAGGTACACTGTAGGAAGTTTGCTGACTGGTTGCATCACAGCCTGGTTTGGTAAATCAAGGCAGCAGAAGTTAGCAAACGATGCCAAGTCCATCAAAGGCTCCTGCCTCCCATCCACTGAAGATACCTGTGAGGTTGTCTCAAGAAGGCAGCCAACATCATAAAGGACCCCCATCACCCTGGTCAATTTCTGAATGTTTCTCAAGCACATCTAGATTCAATAACAATATCTTTCCAACAGCTTTCAAGCACTTGAACCTTCTCTTGTTACACTAATCAAGGACTGCTCTGACACCACACAAGTACTGTCTGCACCTAGTGAGCACTTTTTTTTCTTGCTCTATGGTAACTGTGAATATTTACTATATATCTATCATTTATATGTGTTATCTACTTTTAACTTAATTTAATGCATGCTATTGTAGTTTTTGTGAAGCACCTGCTTAGTATATAGGTACATTTACATTGTACAATGTATATGACAAGCTCATTATTATTATCTCGGGTCCTTACAGAAGAATAATCCAGGGTCAGTGCCAAATGTATGTTGGGGGAGGGGCATTAGAAATTTTGAGGGGGGCTTGTTTAGTGGGGAGGGGTGCTGGGTGGAACCTACCTGTGTTTAAGACCATTCACCCCTCAAACATGGGGCACAAGGATGCTCTTTTTATTGTGTCAAGCATCAATAGACACTACTGACTCTTGACGTACACTAATGATGCAGCCAAGGATGGGCGGAGAGTCGCTAGTATGCATCAACTTAGACGCTACTGGCATGGGAGGGAATGGGGCAGGTCTGACGGTCAGGGATGGCCACATCTGTATGGGGAGCACAGCACTTTGTTTAGGGGGGCAATGCCCACGGATGCCCCCCCTTGGTGCCAACCCTGGAATGATAAAATGTAATCCAATAGGCCCACATGCATCAATACTCAATGAAATGATCAAAAGCTTTGTGAGTGAAATAGGTTTGATGGTCATGTGGAAATGGTTATTGAGGTTCGTGGGATCATTGGGATGTTGAACAAAGAGCAATAGCTTGTATAAAGTGGACAGTGAATGCACTGAATGCCTATTTAAGGTCTTCAGGTCAAAGAAACTGCAAAACTTTTTTTTAAATTTCAATTTGCAGTGGAATGATGAATGTTTAGTTTCAGCGAGTTAAAAAATCATGATTTACTTTTATTTTCACTCTTCTTTCTTTCTATTTCCATCATTTCTAGTGCATCCACTTCTGCAATTCCACAACATATTTTACTCATGGCAGAAATGTTAAACATTACTCATTTTTAAAAGTGACATATCAAAACAGATAATATACCAAATCAACTCCTATCAAAGGCTAGATCTACAATTCTCTCAATTTCTGAATGTTTCCCATCTCCATTTGTCCATGAATTATGAATCAGTGCAATAAAGTTTACATATGCAAAAAATAAGGTTCACGAAAATTTAGTTTTATGTTCCTAATCAATATCATGGGTACTGTACAATGTTGAAAAAGCTATTATTTATTAAACCACGATTCTAATAAGTGCCTTCTGTGTGTTGTAAGGATGAGGGAATAGGGCAATAAAAAATAGAATCAGTCAAATATTCTGAATGAAAAAAATTCTATCATTTTAAAATGTTTGATTGGAAGGATATCATTTCTATCCATATTTAACACATGATTATATATTATAATTAAGAAATGTATTTTTTCCAACAGCACTAAGGGATCACAGATACAAATTAGTTAATTACTCAACCTCACAGTTAATCATCACGTTGTTCAATACCACAGTGGATGATGAAGGCATGTACAGCTGCCTATATTACCATCAAAAAATAACAAAGAAGCAAGTCTACCTCACTATTTTAGGTATGTATACTAGTAAGATAAAAAGTTACTACATATTTTTTCATTGATTGGTAGAATTAAAATCCATGATAAGCAATACATTTATTTTTGTTTTTATCATTTTGTGTGACATTTAATGTACATGGAAGCATTTCCAATCATTATGTACATTTTCTTCTCTTCTCAGCACCACCATCAACCCCGACACTGAACATCACCAAACATACACGGAAAGAGAAGCTTGTCAGTTGTATCACCACAGGAAGCAAGCCAAAGCCTCAACTAACTTGGCTCTTGAACAAGAGACTAGAGTTGCATGGTAAAAAATGTTTAAGCAATTAGAATTTGAATCCCTTTATGATAAGGTTTGTTTTTGTGTGTTCACATTTACATTAACTCCCAACATTTTTGCATTAGAAATCTGATGTGGTAAGAGTTTCCATCAAAACTAAATGTTGTTCCTTACCCATAAAAGGGATTGTTCTTTTTTACTGGTAAATCTTAATCCTTCGGGAAAAAAAACCCTGAAAAAGCAGGAAAGCCAAATTACCAAAAAATAACCTGAAATACTTGAGTCACTCAGCATCCTAAGTGAGACTTACCAAAAAATGAAATCCATTTCTATAAATGCACAATTCCCTTCACTATTTTAAAGACTTAAAATTGGTTTCCAGCATCCAATTCATTCAAAGTTTGGTTCTGCAACTTACAATGAAATAAAGACCACATAAAACTTTGATATTACTATGGAGGCAAAGATGAGGCAGACAGCCTGCATATATTTCCCAGGGTAGGAGTAGCAAATACTAAAGGGTATCTGTACAAAGTGAAGGGAGGAAAGTTTAGGGGAAACATCAGACGCAAGTTTTTTTTGTACACAGAGCATTGTGGTTGCCTGGAAAGCATTGCTAGGTGATGGAGGTTGGAACAATAGAGGCATTTAAGAGACTCTTTAGACAGGCACATGGATGAAAGAAAAATAAAGGGTTATGAGTTGGGTGGGGGGGGGGCGGTTTCGGTCAGCACAACATTGTGTGCCGAAGAGCCTGTACCATGCTGTAAGTCTCTATACTCTATAGAGACTTGTAGTGGCCAAGGTATAACACTTTTTTTGTGAGGAGTTATTGTACTTCCATCTGATATGCAACATGTAGCACAATCAATAACCACAAGCAGACATGAAGCAAAGTCTTTGATCTCCTGAAACATCCAGCACATAACTACATGCTTCTAGTCCACAATTGAAATGGGTTATTATCAACTTTCCACCTCATAATCTTGTCATTTTTGATTTTTCCCCTGCTGTTTATTGTTAAACATAAAAGCCACAGTTTTCAGGCCCATCATCAGGGTGAAGGGTCTGCCAGTCAAATAGTGCCTCCAGTGGTACACTGCCTCCACTATAGCCTGTGCCTCCTTCTCAATGGCTAAGTGCCAGAGTTCAGAGTCCTGGAGGGTTTGGGAGTAGAATGCTACAGGCCTTCATGGAAAGGGATGGATTCAGCAAAGGCATTCATGACCACCTTGGCAATCACACCCTCAAAGCCCTCAACTGTCTCAAGGGCCTCCACTGACAGAGGAAAGGTGGCTGTTTTTACCAGGGGGTGGGATTTGTCCGCGTAGTTGGGGTTCTGGGGCAGTGGGAGTTCCGCCAGGGGGCGTATGCACTTGGGAGCAGGGGCAATGACACCATGCTCCACCGTATCCAAGTATTCCCAACCATGTGGTAATGAACACACTATTTTTCTGATTGTATGTTAAATTCAGGGTTTTAGCAGTGGCCATGAACTTCTGCAGGTTCTCATCGTATTCCTCTTGAGTACGGCCACAGATGGTGACATTATCTAAATAGGGAAACATGGCTTTTAATTTATTGCCATCAAGTCCATTTCCCTTTGGAACACCAACACTCCATTTTTAAGGCTGAATTGGACCCGCGGGAAATGATAGAAGCAGCCATTGGCCTCAAACGTATTGGATGGATGGTCCTCTGGGTGGATCGGGATCTAGTGGTCTGCTGACGATGTCTATGGTGGAGAAGACCCGGAACTGGGCGATCTCATTCACCATGCCAGCTATGCAGGGGAGCGGGTTTGGCACCCAATAACCTATAATCGATGAACATCTGGTGCTTCTCCCCACATATAACCACCATCACCTGTGCCCTCCATGGGCTGCTACTGGGTTCCATGATGCCTTCCACTAGTGGCCACCCCACTTCAGCCTTTATGAACTCCCTGTCACTGGGACTGTATCACTTGATTTTCGTGAGGACAAATTTGTAGTCGGGGGAAGGTTCTGGAACAGTGGGTGGGGGGAGGGGAGGGAGTGCCAGACGATAGCCAACCCGCAGATTGGTTACCCTGGATGGCAGAGATGGGGCATTACAAACAGTTTGAAATTTTTTTACTTCATGCCCCTAATGGTTAGGATCACAGGGCAGCACCCATATATGGAGTGGGACCTGGATGCTAACACTACCCTACACTTGGCAGGGGACACTGTAAGGGAATAATGTTGGACTGTGCCCAGGTTTATAAACCTCTCAGTACTCCCAGTGACAAATAGACAGCCCATGGTGTGACCATTTACCTCGATGCCCAGTTCTGGTGTGACCTGTACTGGTCCAGCATGATGGAGGCTAGTGTCAACTCGTTGACAGAGTCACTGCTGCTGTAACATTGGGATGGCTGCCACCAAGATGGCTGCCCTGGGGATCTCAAAGATGGCCACCCTCATGGATCGCACGTGGTGTGGTCTGGAAGAGATGCTGTACATGATGTCATCCTGTGTCTTTGGTCTCCCATTCCCACCATTTGGTTCTCAGCTACCGGAAGTGATGCTAGAAGAGGGTCAACCCAAGATGGTGACATGGATCACAGCCTGCACGGTGCACTGCTGGAAGGGGGTTTTAAGTGGCATACCTTAGCATAATGCCCCTTCCTCTGGCAGTTCGAACAGGTCATGCTATGGCCCGGGCAGTACTTTCTTGGGTGTTTGGTTTGGCTTCAGTAATTACACTTCATGTGCTCAGCAGCTGCAATGACAGTCAGGGTCCCTGAGTCCCAAGATGGTGGCATCCGTGCTCTCCATCTGGCAGCTGTGTGGTTTGCCAAATAGGCCTCAGCGATCTTTTGGCCTGTTTTTAATGATCGAGCCAGCTGTACCACCTCCTGGAGGGACCAAACCCCCTTTTCCAGAAGTTGCTCACAGATATGGTTGGAATGGAAACCGGCCACTAACCCATCACAGATGATTTATTCCTGGTAGGCTGTGGTCATTATATCTCTGTGAGGGCCATGAAAGAGCTGGGACGAGCCTATGGATGCAAAGTCATCTACAGACTCACTAGGGCCCTGACATCAGATGCCCAGTAAATAGCGAGTATACATTGAGTTCATGGGGGCACCATATTGCTGTCACAGAAGGGATTCGCATCATCATATTTCTCACAGTCCCGTATTATTTGGTAGGCTTGGTGGCCCACTGATGAAAAAAAAGCAGATCATACTTGTCGCCATTGGTCGAGATCTCATGGTGCCTCATGAAGGCCTTCAGACAGTGTAGCCACATCTTGAATTTAACAAAGGCCTCTGGTTCCCTGGGATCGCTCTCCAGCTTCTCCACTCATATCACCTTGTCCATGGCAAAGTATCCAGGATATTAAATTGTAGCACAATCAATAACCACAAGCAGACATGAAGCACGTGGTCAAAGGCTTTAATATCCTTAAACATCCAGCACATAGTTACATGCTTTTGGCTGGTTCCAAGGCTGGTACTGAGGGAGCAGACTAGGGTTCTCAGCCTCTATTGGGAAACTACAGGGAGGAGTTACCAGGTAGGAGACGGGCCAGCCTGACCAGTCCAGTGAGGTCCCCACCCTCATTACCATGTTCCATCACACAATACTCCCTTAACACTGCAATGAAGTGTCAAACTACAATAGTTGCTAAAGTCCCTTCAACAGTTTGAACGGAAGCTTTCCCGTCTCCAAAAATTGTGCTCATTACCAAATAAAAGTTGATGTTCCAAACTTGATTGTTAAAATAAAAGTGTTTCATATAATTTCAAAGAGATCTTCATTGTGCAAGGGCTTAATTTAAAAACATGGATTCAAATTTAAATTTCAAATGAGAAAATACAAATTCTCATTGATAACAGTCAAAATAAAGAACATTACACAAAGGGTGGGGGAAGAAGAGAGAGAAAGAGAGAGATGGGGGTATGGGGGGGGGGGAAGGAAAAAGTAGGAGCCATTACAGGTTGAACACAAGGATTGCTAGTAAACTCATATTGGTTAACTACCATTGCAGTATGTGATCTCCTTATTGCTCTGTGCATTTACTAAACTTATTCAACAAATCTTCACTTCACAGGGCACACAAAATATAATCTGGACAGTAAAGGAGCAAAATTTACAGCAATCAGTACATTGAAAATCAAAGCTCACAACAAGAATTTTACTGTTGAGTGTTTGGTTCGACATGAATCATTAATAAACAGGACTCTTAGAGCAACCTTCACATTTGCTAACAATTGTGAGTAGAATTTTCATCATCATAAATGTTTTAGTGCTGTTAGAGAGTTGTTTTCAAATGTTGAAGAGATTTGGAACCAACTCCAAGCAGAGTCGTCCAACTGGTAAAACAGATAAGAAGAACACTTTTTCCATTGTGTCTTAGTATATATGACAATAAGCCATTCAATTCAATTTAATTCAGATAGTCAGCAAGAAGACAAAATGAGGTTGGGATTGGAAATGATAAAACTATTTGGATAAAATAACCTTCAGGCACACATTATCAGATGTGTGAAATGACAGAGACATTGGAGAGTCAGTGCAAATAATGTTAAGAAGCAGCAGATAAAGAAAAAAATAATAAATATTTCAAAAGGAATATTTTTTTAACTATCTATTATTTTGAATTGAATGAGCCAACTTTTCAAAGTACTTCTATAGATCTTTTCCTTATTTTAGTCATTCATTTCTAATTAATTCATGAATCAGTATAAACAACAGCAAACAGATGCGGGGGTCCACACAAAGTGCTGGAGAAACTCAGCAGGTTCAGCACCATCCATAGGAAGTAAATGGCAGTTGACATTTTAGGCCTCAGCCCTTCCTCCACCATGCCTAAAATCAGACAGACAGGGAAAGGGGGAGGGGGAAAAGCACAGGTTAACAGGTGTTGTATAGGATAATGTGAACTATTCTGTAACCATGTAAGAAAACACCCTTCTCGCTGTAGTAACAGTAGTGCACCACTGTGGGACATATTTATATGTTTAGAGTGTGTGTGTGAATAGTTCGAATCCAGCGCTGTCTGTAAGGAGTATGTACATTCTCCACTGTCTGCGTGGGTTTCTTCTGGGTACTCTGTTTTTTTCCCACCCTACAAAATGTACTGGAGTTGTAGGTTAATTGGGGCATTTGGGTGGCTTGTGGGCCAGAAAAACCTGTTACCATGCTCTATGTCTAATTTTTTTAAAATTAAGATTTAGCAGCTGACTAATGTCCATAGGGTTGAACTATTGTCTGAGAGATCGAAGCCCATCCATGGCAACTGTGAAATCTAAACTTGCAATTAAATAAATCTGAATTGATGAAAGATGATATCAAGAAACTGCCAGATTGTCAAAAAAAAACCATCTTGTTCATTCACATCTTCCAAGGAATGGAATCTGCTGTTCTTTCCTAGTTTGAGACTTTCACTGAATATAAAGAGTAGCTATAACTTATGGCATGTTTACCAAATATCAAATTAAGAATTTTTCATTTGTTTTATTGCTACAGTTTAATAATAATTAATATTTTGTGTGCAATAGACAATTTCCTTGGACTAACTGATTCGTACAAGCAAACTGCAAATGGTGAGTTTTGGTTCTCAGTTTTTCATCCCCTGTCAATTGATCAAACTACACCCAGACATGCCAAATGTGGGTACAGCTTGAATATTCATCCTCTTTAAAGTGCTAAGACCACAACAGCTTAATAGCTCAAAGATATGAACTAAAAGTGATGCAAGAAAAAATTCAAAACTATATATTACCCTTTATTGTGAGCCTTGAAAACCCTTATGTAAGCGTTACAAAAACCCCACACATTCAGTAAAGGATGTACAAACATTTTTGAGAGTTATGGAGGGTAGATTATTGAATATATTCAAGGCCAGGATTAGTTTTTGAACTACAGGATAATGGAGAATAGGAAGGAAAGTTAAGATGATACCATAACCTAACTGAATGATGAAGCAGGCTCAAGGGGCCTGTATTCTTATTCCTACTTCCAAAATGCTCCACCTAGTGGCTAAATACAAGCTAAATAATATTTTAACATTTTTTTGCAGTTGTAGGAAAATTTGTTTGAAGATTATCATCTTTAACAAGTAGCATTATCATATTAAAGTAACCCAAAACCCTGTTGTCTATTTTCCTGTTACAAAGATTGTCATTAAATTGCTAAACAAAGCAGTTCTATTGCACTTACAACATCTGCAACTGGCAGGGAGATAATATCTAACAAATCTGGGTTCCTTGAACACTTAGATAATGGAAGGAGTACTAGATATTTGAAATCTCTGTTTGAACGAGGATGTCTATGGCCATGAAACAATTTTACGTGTCTGAACTAACAAGCAATGATCTAACTTTGTATTTTTGCTTGAATACCAAAATCTAAATTGAGGTACTCCCAGGCTTCTGCACTGGGTTGTTTAGCTACTCAGTAAACTTAAATCTTTTATTACGAGCTCTTGTTTTAGTAAGGGATAGTATAGACAGGAGGAACTGAATGTTAACATTTAACATTTCACACATCCACCATCATAGCACAAGTCACAGCCCAGTGACAATTCGATACATTGGAAGAACTGAGGGAAAGTTTGTCATAGTCTGTACCAGTTTCGATACATTTGCAAAGCCATTGTGATTTTGCAGAGAACCATTCTGACAGCTGAATAAAAAGGAGTTTTTTGAAGCAGCTCTTGTGGCCAGCCATTTTTGTGGAATTCAGAGCAAAGCATGCTCTGTGTATAACTGTGCCTTTTTGGTGGATTGACCTGTGCCAGGAGGGTCCTTTTGGGAAACAAAGTGCTTCATTTTGATTGTCGCTAACAGTGGAGGTCACTTGGAGAGATTGATTCATTTTAAGTGGGACTTGCAGTGAAGTTACTTGGAGGGATTAGTGCCAGGGTCTTGGAAGCTTTGTGGAGGCCGCCAAGGTATGTCAGGAATGTTATGACCACAGCTCACATGGATGGACATTTCTTCAAACGCAGTGCAAGAAGAGTTCATGAGTCTGTAGCAGGCACAACTCCAATCTCCCCACCAGTTCAACATTAATTCTGGGCATCAAATTTCAAAGGCCTACACTTCAACACTGAATTTGAAAGACTGAACTTTGAAGTAACTTTGTAGAGTTTGACCTGGACTGTAATGGTTTGGGTATATCTCACACACAAACACATGCATGCACATACTCGTACATTAGACACCTGCGCATAGCTGGGAATAGACAGTGTTAAGGATAGATTAAGAGTTAAGCCTATCGCTTAAGAGTAAGAAATAAACTTGGTGGTTTAAAATTAAACACTGTCTGGTTCATTGCGGTTTGTCTTTAGAACCATAGAACAATACAGCACAGAAACAGTCCATTTAGTCCTTCTAATCCATGCCAAATTATTATTCTACCTAGTCCCACTGACATGCACCTCAACCATAGCCCTCCGTACCCTACAATCCATGTACCTGTTAAAATTCTTCTTAAAAATTAAAATTGAGCCCGTATTCACCACCTCAGCTAGCAGCTCATTCCATACTCCCACCACTCTCTGTGAATAAGATCTCTTTAATATTCCACCTAACTGTTCCCCTTTCACCCTAACCCTTGTCCTCTGGTTTGTAACTCACCTACCCTCTGTGGAAGAAGTCTACCTACATTTACTCTGTCTGTCAAGACCCGTCATAATTTAAATACTGGCACCTCTATCAAAACATCCTTCATTCTTCTACGTTCCAGGGAATGAGGCCCTAACCCGTTTAATCTTGCCCTGTTCCTGAAGTCCAGACAACATACTATTAAATCTGAACTTTTTCTATCTTATTGATATCTTTCCTATAGTTAGGTGACCAAAACTGCGCACAATACTCCAAATTTTAAATATTTCTGCCAGATCCCCTGCAATTTCTATATTAGTCTTTCTCAAGGTCTGAGGGAATATCTTTTCAGGACCTGGGGATTTATCCACCCATATTTGCTCAAGAAAATTTAATTCAAGAAACCACGAGAAGTAGCAGATGTGGACACTTGACACCTCGAGCTTCCTCTAGCATTCAGTATCTTGACTGATCTGCTCCAGGCCTCATTTCCTCATCTGTGCCAGTTGCACATCACCCTCAATTCCAATTATTCAAAAATTTACCCAACTTCCTCCTTGAATACCTTCAGAAGTATAGCCTCGGGAGGAGTCACGTGATGGAGTAGTGGCCGGACGGTGAACTCCAGCCCTCTCCAGAAAAGTCGGGAAAAACGAGAGAAAATACAAAGGCACAGAAATACAAGTTAAAGAAAAGTGAATATAAAGGTGGAAAGAAGATGGAGACAAAAGGAGAAAAATCAAAATCAACGGAAAGAAGAGAGGAAGAGAAGACAACGGAGGAAAAAGGTGAAGGCCTTACCTGTCCGAAGAGGCCCGCTGCGGAGAGAAGACCCCACTACCTCAGGTCGGTAGAAAGAGAACTACAACAATGGCTCACAGAGCCGAGTAAAAGTGCGCAACCGCGCATGCGCGAGGAGTCGCGCATGCGCGATGCGCATACAAAAAAACACACCGACGGGAGGGGGGACCAGCTGGGGAGTCGATCTCCACAGCCGGCAACGACAGCTGCAGAACACCTGCAGCAAGAAGACACCACAGAAGACAATGGAAACAAGAAAGAAGAGGAGGAAAGGGCAGCAAAGAAACAACAGATGGTCAACCTAGAGGAAGAAGAAGAGGAAGAGGAAGAGTACAGGGAAATAGAAGAAGAAAAGATAGGCAAGGTAAAGGAGGTACTTGCTCTTGTTAGAGGATACATGGAGTCATTTAAAGAATGGCAAACACAGGAATTCAATGATTTAAGAAGAAGAATAAACAACACAGAAAAGAAAATAAATAAAATGGATATGACCTTAACAGAAATGGGGAAAAAAATGGACAAGATGGAAGAACGGGCAATAGCAGCAGAAATAGAGGTAGAAGACTTAAAAAAGAAATTGGAGGAATCTAATAAAAAAACTAAAGAGACACAAGAATTACTAGCCCAAAAAATAGATATAATGGAAAATTATAACAGAAGAAATAACATAAAGATAGTGGGCCTTAAGGAAGATGTAGAAGGCAAGAATATGAAGGAGTTTATAAAAGAATGGATCCCTAAGGCCCTAGGATGTCCAGAACTACAGCAAGAAATGGAAATAGAAAGGGCACATAGAGCATTGGCCCCTAAACCACAACCACAACAAAAACCAAGATCTATTGTAGTAAAATTCCTAAGATATACTACAAGAGAAAAGGTGCTGGAGAAGACAATGGAAAAAGTAAGAGAGGGCAACAAACCACTGGAGTATAAAGGGCAAAAAATCTTCATTTATCCAGATATAAGCTTTGAACTCCTAAAGAAGAGAAAAGAGTTCAATGCAGCAAAAGCGATTTTATGGAAGAAAGGATATAAATTTACACTGAAGCATCCTGCGGTATTGAAAATATTTATTCCAGGACAACAAAACAGACTATTCTCGGATCCAGAAGAAGCACGAAAATTTGCAGAACAATTACAAAAATAGACTGAGGGATGAAGACGGGTAATGAGAGCAAAAATTATCACGATTGATATGTATGTGGGTAAAGACAAAAATAGACTGAGGGATGAAGACGGGTAAGGAGGGTAAAAATGACCACGATTGATATGTATGCGGGTAAAGAGGTATAAGAGTGAATAGAGACAACGGGCATATGTGAAAGTATCTGTAATTAGAGGAAAACATAGAAAGTATAGACAAGAATTAATAAGGGAAGGTAATGGAATAGAGAGAATAAGGAGGGAACTAAAAGAGTGACCTTTGTGACATATAAAAAACGAAATCTTTTCTGGGGGGGGCTGGGTGGGGGGAAAAGAGCGGTCACTGCAAAATCAGTTGACGCTTGCGAGTGGATTCGCAAATCCAAATGGAGAGGGGAGATGTGGTTGTCCGACAAGGGATAAAGGGCAACTCAGGAGGGGAAGGGGAGATTGGGGATAAAGAAGATAGAAATAGGAGAATAAGGAAAATGTTAGATGTTGTAGGAATGTTGTCTGGTAAAGAGTTGAAAATAAGAAAACAGAAATGGAAAAGGAGGAAAGGTAATGATGGAAAAACGGAAAGAGAAGATAAACAAAATATAAAATGGCTACGCTGAACTATATGACTCTAAATATTAATGGAATACATAACCAAATTAAAAGGAAGAAACTACTAAATTTACTGAAAAAGGAAAAAATAGATATAGCATTTGTCCAAGAAACACATTTAACTGAAATGGAGCACAAGAAATTAAAGAGAGATTGGGTAGGACATGTAACAGCAGCATCGTATAATTCAAAAGCAAGAGGAGTGGCTATATTAATTAGCAAAAATGTGCCATTTAAAATAGAAGAGGAAATAATAGATCCAGCAGGGAGATATGTTATGATAAAATGTCAGATATATTCAGAGCTTTGGAATCTACTTAATATATATTCACCTAACGAAGAAGATCAAAAGTTTATGCAAGATATCTTTTTGAAGGTAGCTAATACGCAAGGGAACATACTAATAGGAGGGGATTTCAATCTGAATTTGGATCCAAATATGGATAAAACGGGGAAAAAAATTAACAGGAAGAACAAAGTAACCAAATTTATAATTAAATCAATGCAAGAAATGAAACTTGTGGACATATGGAGGAAACAAAACCCAAAAGAAAAGGAATACTCAT
This sequence comes from Narcine bancroftii, assembly GCF_036971445.1. NCBI lineage: Eukaryota > Metazoa > Chordata > Chondrichthyes > Torpediniformes > Narcinidae > Narcine > Narcine bancroftii. The sequence goes on from NC_091476.1 coordinate 133,453,607, forward strand.
ACTACTCGACTAGACATAAAACATACTCAAGGATAGACCTATTCCTGTTATCAGCCCACATACAAGGGAGAGTTAGGAAAACGGAATATAAAGCTAGACTATTATCGGACCACTCACCCCTGTTATTGGCAATAGAGCTAGAAGACATCCCTCCAAGAATGTATAGATGGAGATTAAACCCCATGCTACTTAAAAGACAGGATTTTAGAGAATTTATTGAAAAACAATTAAAAATGTACTTTGAAGTAAATACGGAATCAGTGGAAGATAAGTTTATACTATGGGACGCAATGAAAGCATTCATTAGAGGGCAAATAATAAGTTATGCAACCAAGATGAAGAAGGACTATAATCAGGAAACAGAGCAGTTGGAAAGGGAAATAATAAACATAGAAAAAAAATTAGCAATAAAGGAAGATACAACCAAAAGAAGAGAATTGGCGGATAAAAAAATAAAATATGAAACATTACAAACATATAAGGTGGAGAAGAATATAATGAAGACAAAACAGAAATATTATGAACTAGGGGAAAAAACACACAAAATCCTAGCATGGCAGCTTAAGACAGAGCAAACTAAGAAAACGGTATTGGCAACAAGGAAAAAAGACAAACAAATTACATATAATCCAAAAGAAATTAAGGAAAACTTCAGAGAATTCTATGAACAATTATACCGAACCGAAAACGAAGGGAAAGAAGGGAAAATAGATGAATTTTTGACTAAAATTGAACTACCAAAACTACAAATAGAGGAACAAAATAAATTAACAGAACCATTTGGAACAGTAGAAATACAAGAGATAATAAAAAATTTACCAAATAATAAGACACCAGGAGAGGATGGACTCCCAATAGAATTCTACAAAACATTTAAAGACCTAATAATACCGCCCCTCCTGGATGTAATCAACCAGATTGATGAGACACAAAACTTACCAGATTCATGTAAAACAGCAATAATTACAGTGATACTAAAACAAGGGAAAGATCCACTCTCACCAGCGTCATATAGACCAATATCTTTGCTAAACACAGATTATAAGATAATAGCTAAACTATTAGCGAACAGATTAGCAGAACAGGTACCGAAAATGGTAAATTTAGACCAAACTGGATTTATCAAAAAAAGACGCACAACAGACAATATTTGTAAATTTATTAACTTAATTCATGCAGTAGAAGGAAATAAAGCACCGGCAGTAGCAGTTGCTTTAGACGCAGAGAAGGCCTTCGACAGAGTAGAATGGAATTACTTGTTCAAAGTATTGCAAAAATTCAGTTTACCGGAGAAGTATATTAATTGGATTAAAGCATTATATAAGGGACCGTTAGCGAAAGTGACAGTAAATGGACATGTATCAAAGCAATTTAACTTAAGCAGGTCAACGCGGCAGGGATGCCCACTATCACCATTATTGTTTGCGCTAGCTATAGAACCACTAGCAGAATCGATAAGAAGAGATAATAATATAAAAGGAATAAAAATAAAAGACAGGGAATATAAAATCAGTCTGTTTGCGGATGATGTGATAGTGTACTTAACAGAACCAGAACTATCAATAAAAGAACTATATAAGAAATTGAAGGAATATGGAGAAGTGTCGGGATACAAGATAAACGTAAATAAAAGTGAAGCAATGCCTATGAATAACGCGGATTTCTCAAAATTTAAGGAGGAATCCCCATTCAGATGGCAAACGCAGGCAATAAGATACCTAGGTGTGCAAATAAACAAAAATCTAGGCCAATTATATAAACTCAATTACAATCCACTAATGAAAAAACTACAGGACGATTTAGAGCATTGGAAAGAGCTACCACTAACACTGATAGGAAGGATAAACTGTATTAAAATGAACATTTTTCCAAGGATACTATACTTATTTCAGGCATTGCCAATACAACTGACAGAAAAATTCTTCAAAGAGTTAAAGAAAATAATAAGGAGATTTTTATGGAGAGGGGGGAAACCGAGGATAGCACTAGACAAATTAACAGAATGGTATAAACAAGGAGGCTTACAATTGCCAAACTTCAAAAATTATTATAGAGCCGCACAATTAAGGTACCTATCAGATTTTTATCAAACAAGGGAAAAACCAGACTGGACGAGACTAGAATTAGATAAAATAGGGGAAAAGATACCTGAACACATATTATATAAATGGGACGAAAAATTGGTACAACATAGAACTTCTCCAGTAGTACACCATCTCCTCAATATATGGAAGAAGATACATGTAGAAAGAAATAAAATAAATTACCAAATACCAAAACTAATATTGACGCAAAATAAGCTACTCCCTTTTACAATAGACAACCTTGCCTTTAGAAAATGGGAAAAAAAAGGGATTAAAAGAATAGAAAATTGTTTTTCAGGAAGTAGATTCTTATCCTTTGAACAAATGAGAGATAAGTACAATATAACGGGAGATACAGCGCTGGCATATTACCAACTGAGATCCTACTTGAAAGATAAATTAGGAAGCAACTTGAGTTTACCAGAGGGAAGTAACCTTGAATATGTGATTACAGATACAATGTTAATCAAAAGATTTATAAAAAATATGTATATTAAACTGCAAGAAAAGGAAAATGAGGAAACAAATGGTAAAACTAAACAAAAATGGGAACAAGATTTAAATATAAAGATAAAAAAGGAAACATGGGAGAAGTTATGCTCTGGAACGATGAGAAATACAATAAATACGAGGCTGCGTATGATACAATATAATTGGTTACACAGACTATACATTACACCGCAAAAGTTAAATAAATGGGACCCAACAGTATCTGATAGATGTTTTCGATGTAAAAAAGAAAGGGGAACAACAATTCATGCAATCTGGACATGTGAGAGAGTAGAAAAATTTTGGGATGATCTCAATCAGATATTAAATAAAATAACAGAAAACAATATACCAAAGAATCCAGAGATCTTTCTCCTAAGTAACATAAAAAATAAAGAATTTGGAATTGACTTGGAGGATGCACAAAAAAGATTTGTTAAGATAGCCCTAGCTGTAGCAAAAAAATGTATTATGTCAACCTGGAAATTGGAAGATAATTTGAAAATACAACAATGGTATATAGAAATGAATAAATGTATTCCATTAGAAAAAATAACATATAGTTTAAGAAATAATATTGAAATATTCGAACAAGTATGGGAGCCTTACATTAAATACAATAGCGAAAACCTACCGGGAACAAACATTACCTAAGTTGATGGAAGGAGAAGAGAAGAAAAAAATGGACTCAGTAGAATTTCTGGTGTATTTTTGTTGAATGACAACATTGTCTAACTGAATTAATGCAACCTAGATTGTATAACTAAAATGGATGAGAGGGGGGAGGGATGGGGGGGTGGCTTGGGAGGAGGGAGGGGGGAGGGAGAAAAAGTCACTGTAAATGTGTGGAAAAGAAAAAGTGTATATCATGGCTATTGTGATTTATGGTGTGAAAAATAAAAAATTTAAAAAAAAAAAAAAGAAGTATAGCCTCCAGAATCCTCTATATTCCAGGTATTTACTAACCTCTGAGAAACAAATTTTTATGCACCTCAGTTTTTAAATGACTGTTCCCTTATTTTGTAACTGTCCCCTTGTTTAAAATGCTTTTACCATTGGAAATATGTCTTATGACCAACATCCAAGAACAAAATGGAGGACCTTCCAGCCTTTCCCACTGTTTGTATATGATCAGAGTTGATCTATGCTGGTCTCAACTCCTTTAAAAAAAAGTTTCAAAAAACATTCATCTAAACTCCAAAGAATATAGACCCTTTTTTTTTCTAAAACATCCACAATAAGACCCTTTCAATTTTAGGAATTAGCCTAGCAAATTTCTTCAGAAATGCCTCGGATACTAAGGAAGCTTTTCTGAAAGAAGGCAATCAAAACTGAACCCAGTACTCCAGGTATGGCCTCGCAAACTCCCTGCACAATTGTAACAAGACTTCTCAATTTCCTCTCAATAAAATCCAATAAGCCAAACTGACTTCTTAATTATGTGCTAAACTTCCACATTAACTTTTTGTTTCATGCAGAAGAACACTACATCCTCCATATTCCAGTCTCTCCTTGTTTAGCTAATAGCCTACCTTTTGTTTCCTTCAACCCAAGCGAATGACCTACACTTTTCTACAATATACTCCATTTGTCAAGTTCGTGCCCACTCAATTAATTTATATGCATCCTGTTGCCAAATCCAAATAGTCTCAAAGCAGTTCTGCCCTCCCACCTATTTTCAGGTCATCTCTTGAATATGTTCTCCAAGTCATCAATACCGAGAGTAAAAAACTGGGGACAAAACAGTGAAAGGGTCTATTTATTTTGTCTCCTGTTTGATCATCAATCTTCAATCCATGTTCTCCCAAATACTGTAAGCTCTTTGTGCACTAACCATTTTTTGTGGCATCTTTTCAACTACCTTCTCTACAATCATTACTTTTGGAGTTTGAATAGCTGAGGCAGAACAATACACATTTTTGTGGTTAATTGTTTCAAAGAAATATTTGTTCACTCCTTTTAATTAACTTGCAACATTTGATCATTTTCTCCATCAATCTAAACTTCAGCTTGCAGCACAGAATTACTTACCACAAAGGCAGGGCAAAGCACTTTTCAGAGTAAACCCAATTTATCCATCCGATTTAAAATGTTTTGTTTAGAAAAACATCAGTGTCTTTTTGCACTAACTTCTCCTTAACTTCATTATCCTACTTTTCAGCATATATAAGCGAACAGCAAAATTTGACAGAAGTTACCACAGAGTCAGAGGGTATGTAACTGCTTTATAATTTTATAGATACAGAGAATTTTGAAGAACAAAATATGAAATTAACATGCTCTTAATTTTCAGTATATGGTGAGTTAATTTAAATATTAAATTAACATCAACTAACACATCTATCACCAATTCATACCCATTACGTGTATTATTTAGAGAACCCATTATGTTTACTAATTTTTATAAAGCTTTTTTTTTAATTTAAGTTTTATTTTATTTGTAAATGTCTGAGAGGATGATAAGTTTTCAATTACTGAAGAGAAAGAAGACCTTTTACTGTTGTCTTCTCACCTGGATAGAATGGGCCCTGCTGATTTATTGATGGTCCTTCAGCATAGAAATGGGACCTTTCAGTCCATCTTGTCCTTGCCAACCATGATGCCTTTCTACAAGGATACCATTTGCCACAAAAGACCCTTTCAAGCAAGGAAAATGCCCAATTGTAAAGGTGGAGGTTCTCCACCTTTATGTCTAGAGACTTGCCTTTCTGAATGCGCTATGGCTGGCTTTGAGGCGCCGAATGCAACCTTTCTCGGGAAAGGATAATCAGCAGAGTGCTGCACTCCACTGCCCTACATGAATGTACAGCCGCTGCAAGCGGCTGGTTAGGGGTGGGCTGATGACACCGTCAGCCCACTACCCATCTCCCCACTCACCCTTCACGACCCCCTCAAAGCAAGGGTGGTTGGCAGGAGCCATCAGGGCAGGGACGGTTGGTGGGAACTGTCAGGACAGCAGGGGCCGACGGGAGCCATCAGGGCAATGGGGGCCTCTGGGAGCTGTCAGGTCACTGGGGGACAGTAGGCAGGAGCCATCAGGGCAAGGGTGGCTGGCGGGGGCCTTCAGGCGTGCCAGTGCAAGCTGTGACAGCTTCACCGGGCCACTTCGGCCTTTGGGGTCACTCTTTGTGGCTGATAATCCCGCACACAGCTGGAACTGCTCTGGGAAACACAGAGTGATTCCAGCTGCATGGGGGATTATGGGTAGGGAATATGGCCATTGCTCTGCTGCGTATTTACGACAGGTGGCGCTACAGCACTAGTCACCGGTTCCAGAGGGCGCTACAAGGTGTCGCTCAACATGACTGTGACACTGAAGCAGCCTTTTAGGGCTGCTGTATGAAAGGTAAGTTTTATGTTTTCCCTCCACGCTTGTAGCCAGCCTCCAGGCAGAGGCCTGGCATGAAATGGCCTAAAGAGTCTCATTCAGTTTGACCTAGTCAATATTATTTTCAGGCCACCATTTATTGGACATCCTTACTTGCCCTTTGCTGATACCTTTGAGAAGTTGGTAATGAGCTAACCTCTTGAACTACTGTAGTTCTTCAAGTGTAAATATTCTGAATACTGCAGAAAAAATTGCAGAGTTCCTAGATCTAGTAATGTTGATAAAATGACAATACAATTTCCTAGTCAGGATGGCATGGGAGCCTGTAGATGATCATGATGCTGTTATGAGCCTTCTGACCTAGCCCTGTTTAGTAGGAATCCCTGGTTTGGTTATTGCTGTAGACGAAAGGAGACAAGTTGCACAAATCTTGTCCTTTGAGCTTCTAGAACATTAAGGTAAATCGTGATCTCACTCTTTAAAAGCAATCAAACTGAAGAATCACAAGAAAAAATCTTGACTCAGGCAAAGTGAACTCATCAGCAATTTTATTTCAGTATTAGTTTTGAATGTGTGGATATGTTGTGAATATTTTGATCCAATAAAATATGAATGGTGGCTTTGCAAAGCATTATTAGTAACAGCAACTGACCTGATTCAAATTTTCAACTTACCTTTTCCAATTTCCCACTTTTCCATTTCCACACAGCAGACTCTGAGAGTTGCTGGGATTGATACTTTTCTTATCTCTTACTAAGACAACGATGAAGTGGTGAAGGTGTGATCAATTTTAACATTTAAGAAAAATTTGAATGTGGAAGGGAGGAGTATAGACTGGGTACAGGTCAGTGGGACTAGGCAGAATAATACTTTGTCACAGACAGAAGTGCTGAAGGGCCTGTTTTATGTGCTGCAATGTTCTATGGTTATATGAAGCAGTAGAAATAGCGCTAGTAACTTTGATTTTACTGGAGAGAAATTAGTGCTGCACTAATCTCCTTTAGAAAAGCACAATAAAATATATATTTTGTTATAAAAATTATATTATAAAGTAATTTATTATATAATTGTATTTAACATTATATTAATATTTCTATTCACATTTAATATATTGTATTAATTATATAATCATTACTTAATTATTAATAGTATGATTAATAATGTAAATTAAATATTATAAAAAGAAATGTATAAAGTAAAATAAAAGCTCAAGAAGTGGAAAGGGTCACAGATCTAAAACATTTTTAAATATACTTTATTTAAAATTTAAAACCACAAAATAAACATTTACAAGGGGGTGTATGTATGTACACATGTACAGGTATAGTATATAGAAAAATAAAATAAAGTAAAATAGAAGAAACACCCCCCTACTACCATCCCCCCACCCTCCTCCCTCCAACCCCCTACATGCAAAGAAAAAAGAAAAAGTATAGGACAAGAGAACCACATCAGGAATATTTCACTTTTCGATATCTTATGGAGACCTATGAGAAAGAGAATGTTTGAGATTCATTTAAATATTGATACCCACATTTTGTAAATATGGGCACCATTTTTACAAAATATATGGTATTCATGTCTTAAATTAAAACCAATTTTCTCAAGTGGAATACAACTCCGAACTTCAACATGCCATCTATCCATTCCCAAATCAATATCTGATTTCCAAATTATAGGAATACATTTTCTTGCTATTGCCAAAGCAATTTAACAAATTTCACTTGATACATATTCAGTTTTAATAAATCTCCCAGTAAAAAATAGCATTGGATCCTGTGGTAATTTTACCCCCACTATTTGTTCTAATAAATTACCTATTTCAAACTTTAAAAAGTTTAACTATGGACACTGCCAGGTTGAATGCAGAAATGAACCAACTTCTTGTCCACATCTAAAACACAAATCTGAATAAGTATGGTTCATTTTTATGTAACTTATGTGGTGTCAAATATAATTGATTAAGAAAATTATATATGAACTAGTCATTTATTGTACTTTTCATACTTTTTCTGCTTATCTCAGTCCATTTATATTCATCTATCTGCTAATTTAAATCTACTTCCCATCTGTCTTGATTTATAAACCCATTCCTTCCGAACTTTTTTTTGTAATAATTTATACATACTTGAAATAAATTTCTTTATATTTCCAGCACATAACAAGAATTCTGCTGGCAATACTAACCCTTGACCAAAACTTTCAGATAAAAATTCCTTAACTTGATAATAACAAAATTGATTTCCTATAGAAAATGAAAAGCCTATTTTGAAATAAAGGTGTTATATTCTTGTAATTAACCCTCCTCCTCCAATCTCTTTATCAACCTTATTCCAAAGCTCAATTAACTGTTTCAGTATGGATGTTTCTCTATTCACTATTAAAAATCGTGTATTCCATTCATAAATAAATTCTTGTGGATTTATTTCCCCTATTTTGTTAAGTTCTATATTCACCCATGCTGGAACTTTATTTAAATCATACAATATATTAATAAATCTCAATTGGACTGTTTTATAATAATTCATAAAATTAGGGAGCTGTAAATGTCCTAAATCATATTTCCACATTAATTTTTCCAAAGAAACTCTTGCCATTTTCCCTTTCCATAAAAAATTTCAGCATACAGGCATCAAATCACTCCAGAGATGGATTACCTAGGCAGGGTGTATCATCCCTGGGGTCGTCTGACACCTGTGTGCCGATTAACCCAGTGTGAAAGGGATAAGGTCTATCCAGGGACAAAGTAGCAACAGGTTGATCATGTTTTTGCATGAGTGTAGGAACATGAAGGAAACAAAAGATTAAAAAGGTATAAACTTTGTATTCAATTGACTAAATCCTGATCAATGATTAAAACAAAATTAATTATGCCTAATTTACAAAATAAAATCATTTATAAACAATTTATAAAGGACTGTGGGAAAGTGGTAGTGACAATTAAACACATAGGCGCACAATTTATAAGTCACAGCAGGGATGAAAATACACGTGCTCATGTACAAACACACACACACGCACATAATCAAGGATAGAGGAAGGGAGAGAAAGACAGAAACAGAGAGAGAATGAGAGACAGAGAGGAGCAGAGAGAGAGAGAGAGAGAGAGAGAGAGATGGTGAAGCTGCCTTCCCAGAATTCCACGCAGCAGAGAAATAGCTGAATGCACAGAGTACTCATGGAGGGGTTTCTCTGCTGCATGGAATTCCGGGAAGGCAGGTCCGCCATTGCTCAATGTGTCTCTCAGACATCACCAGTGGAGGATAGGTGCCTCTCCCCAGGAATACCTGGTGGTGAGTGTGAAAGGACACAGAGAACCGATTAACAGTGGTCCAGCGTGAACAGCAAAAGCGGCTTCTTTAACCGATTCATTGAATGGCCAATTTACAGGTTAGCCAATGTGAAAATGACTAGTGGTTCACATTTTTCATTCATCTGCAGGCAACTGCATCTCTTCCTGGTAGAGAAAAAAGTGCTTACCATATTAGAAAAGTAGCAATAATCACACCATAAATAACTCCACCAAACAAAGGCACTCTAATGCATGTGCCACCTCTCTATTTCAATCTTACAATAACCTGAACTTTGAAATTGTATCCTTGCTTCTTATTAATAATTAAGTATTTGCTGATGGAAAGTTCCGTTAAAATTTCAGCTAACAGATGATCCTGGCTGATTCATAAACTAAAATGAAATTAAAAAATGAAGGGATCAAGCATATTGGCATTTAAAAAAAAAACTAACATTTCACTTCCATGTAAATAATAAAAGCAAGCTCAGGATTTATTTGTGTAAAATATTTTTCATTTGGGCTAATAAATTTAAAATGCAATTAAAATTCAAAGTTTGATTGCTGTTTAAGAAAAACTATCATCGAGAAGGAAGAATAAATAGAGAGCCATTGAATACTTAAAAAATAGAAAAACTGCTGTTATTATTTAAATTAAGTCATTATTGCTGTACAACATAGAAACAGATATTGCGGTGCTTATGTCAACTAATGGTACCTATGTGACACTCATTCCATACAGCCTCCATCCCGTCTGAAAAATATGCATGCCCACCAAAGGATTCTCACGATGACTATCATGTTCTTTGCCTGTCAAAAGTTTTCATCTCTAAACTGAAAATTTTAACCTTGGAAAAATAGCCCTTCCAAGAGGGTGGTGGCATCCCGCTTCCCGGCAGGGCAGCTGCTCGCCTTCTCCCGCCCATCTCCCCCTTTACACAGCTCTTTCCAGCATGACTACAGGGCAGGGGTCTACTCCTGCCTTAAGCAGGTTGAAGTAGAGCCACCTGCTGGGTCATTGGGGGACTATGGTTCTGGGGTCTGGACTCAGCACTGTGGACTAGTGCGGATGCCTCCCTTGGCGCATATTCCAGACCCTCCAGAATGGTGATAGCATCCCGCACCATTCTCCCTGTGGCGATATCCATGAGTGGCAGAATGATCACTGAGGTCGGTGGCAGTGGTGGTTCTGAGGTGCCCGGGGAGTGCGCCAGTCACACTCGAGTTTTCAATGAAGCTTTGGTCGGTGGCCCCCTCGTAGATCCCATTAATATGTGCCCACTCCCTGATGACCCGGGTGCCTTCCTCCACTGTGGCCAACTGAGGTTTCCCCCAAATGTTCCATTCCAGCAGAGTGGGGTACCAGGTCCGTATGCCTGCCATTATGCGCTCCCACAGGGATAATCCGCTGCAGATTCCCTCCTATGGTGCCCGCAGTGTGTTGTTAATGGTTGGGGACACAGAAATACTCCCCAAAGTGCTGGCCTCCTGATGGGAGAGAGCTATACTCAGACCCACCCCCCCCCTCCCCACCTCGCCCCACAATCTGAGGAGCCAGGCAGCAAGGTGCTCACTTGGTCACTGGCGGCGCACCAGCTGGGTGAGCTCCTTAGGGAAGTCGTCCTATGTCTCAAGCGCTCTCGGTGGCTCCCCTGCTACGTGTACCTGCCATCCCCTCCTCATCAGTCCCCTTTCCTCCACGAAGGACTTGGGACTGCATGGTGACGGGTTGGGCTTGCGAGGGGTCAGTGGTGGGGGGTGGGGTGGAGAGTTGTGTCGGGCCCCTGGGAGTCCTGTCCTCTTCACTCCCCATCCCCTAGCCAAGAGTCTGGCTGTTCAGCTCGCTGGAGCAAGGCTCTAACTTTGATCAGGTCAGGTCTCCAGCCCGACTGGCGAGCTGCCTGAGCCTGCGGCAGCTGCATCAGTCGGCGGGCGACCTCCGTGCCTCTGGTCTCCAGGTCATCCGCTCTGCTTTGGGCAGAGCCAAGTTCCTCCTGCAGACCGCCACAGGTTCGATCCAGGGCATCTGTCTCCCTGTCCTGGGTCTGTAGCTTGTGTATCAGCAGCTGTGTGATCCCTACCTGGCGTCTCAATAGTGACACCAGCAACCAGTAGGCTCCCCTCTGACTACCCCTCGCTTTTGGAAATCTTGACTTTGTTAGGAGGGCAAGCACATGGTGGCCCATACCTTCTCCAGCTTTTCGGACCAATCCACGGGCGTGCTGAAACAGGCCAGCATGCTGGCCAGACTCCCAAAGCCCTCACTATCATCGGCCCACCTGGGGATTCTGTCTTCGGGGCCAGTACTATCTTTTTTCCCCTTGTTCCAAAACATCCCTATGATGTGTGGTTGGCCAAAACCCTTGGGACCCTGCTCGCAGCACCAATTGTTGTTCGGGTTCGTGTCAGTCCCACAGGTTAAGAACCAGACCAAGGTGGAGGTTCAAAATACACTTTTATTTCGGGGATAAAAGAGGAAACAGTGGGGTTGGTTTGTCAAGTAAACCTTTACACACACACACACAATGAACTGGTACATACAATGATCAGGGGAAAATCACTACGATTCCCCACCACCCCTTGACTCAGTTCAGGCACAGCTCTATGCTACAAGGGACACTAATTAAACACTCCCAACCCTTTTAACAGTACAAATCTTACCAACAGTTTCTCCAGCACCCTTCCACATTTCTAGGCCTGGAGTGAAGCAGGGTGGTCCCAAGCTGGCAAAGAGAGAGAACAAAGAGCACATGGCACCTTTATAGTGCTGGAGGGACAAGCCCACATCATTTACTGGGGCCAATAGCTCAGTGGCAGGAGGGTTCATATAATTCCGACAGCCAATGGTCCAAGGCCAAGTACAGGCATGCTGGAGAGTGGAGTTTAGGTAATTTACATGTGGCCAACAGCAGGGGGTGCACTAATGGGTGGGGCAGAACCAAACTTTGATTGGCAGCTGGTATGTTCTCTGATTAGGTAGGGGGCAGTGATGTCACATGACAGCCTCAGCCCTTCCCAATACAGGCACCTGCCTATTCTTTTGCTCATATCCTGACGAAGGGCTTGGCCCAAAATGTTGGTTATCCTTTATAGATGCTGTGTGACCTGCTGAGTTTTTTTCAGCACTTTTGTGTATTGTGTACTATGATAATAGCATCCACAAACTTTCCTGTTTAACTAATTCATCTGTGAATTTTTTTTTGCAAAGTGGAAATGTTTCTTTTGCAAAGATAAATCTTACAGCCATAATATATTTTAAACTCTTGTTTTTATTCCATCAAATAGCAGCTCTCCAGTCAATTCAAATGAAAAGACAGCACTGACAGAAATAGTATATATTCATTATTTTACTGCATGGATAAAATATACTCGCTCAGTATGACAAGCAGCATGTTCTGTTATTTTCAAAATGAAGTAAATTTTATTATCATCTGTTTTATTCTAACCTATGGAAAAAATTATTAGATCAGGAAGATAAAAGGAGTTGTCTAATTATAAATATTATACATATGGAATCTCTTCCCTTCTCAAAATCTAAATTGTGCCTGCCACCCATCCACAATTTCTACTCCACATATCAACTTGTGTTGCTTTTTTTTAATGACAACCAGCACCGATAAAGATCACAGCAACAATGTACCAGATGCCACTGGTGTGTCAGTAGCCCAATCACAAGACAATGCCAAAGAGTGGAATGGGGAATGAATGAGACATTCAGTAGAATGAGAAATAAAATTAATTTCAACACCTGCTTTTCAGATTCTTACCTCACCTATTCAATTCTTTCATTGGGCACCCATGCTTTGTTAGTATTGACCCCACTCCCAGTGGCTTCTGCACAAGAGAGATGACAACTGTGAGATTAACAAGTATCCTCCACCTGCAAATCCACATTATGTTCCACCATTTCTAAAAGTGAGAAAATACCATAATAGCAATTTTGCATTTTTTTTGGTGACTGATTTGGAATTAGGGTGAAAAACAGTATCCAAAGAGTTCATCAGAAATGGTTATGTTCTAACTATTAACAACAAATATTTCACAGAACTGCATCAGTTTCAGAAAATTGATCAATTTTAAATGCTATATGTCATCTTCATTCATTGAATAAACCTTTTTTTTAAATGGCAGTACTGCTGGAGCTGCTGTAATGGCCTCTCTACATTGGAAAGACTGGACAGACTGTGAGATCATTTTGCTGAGCACCTTCACTCTTTCTGCACCAATGATAGGGATCTCCCAGTGGCCAATCATTTTAATTTAGCCCCACTCCTGCACGGACATGCCTGTCCATGGCCTCATGCACTGCCAAACCAAGACCACCTATAAATTGGAGGAGCAACACTTATATTCCATTTGGGAACTCTCCAACCAGTTGGCATTAACATTGACTTCTCCAGATTCTGCTGTTCCAGAGACCATTCCCTGTTCTCCCTCTTTCCCTATCCTGGTAGGCCTTTCCATTGTTGACCTTCATGTGTCGCCTTTCAGTCTGGAGGCGGCTGGGGCATTGATGCGATGCTCAGGAGGCATGGCTATTGGTGCCTTAACACCATACATACGGAACGAGCAATGGCCAACTTCGTCACAAACACAGCTGGAATCGTTCTGCATTTCCCAGATTGGTTCCAGCTGCATAGGGGATTATGGGTAAGGTAGATGGCCATTGCTCTGCTGTGTATTGAGTCGCTGGTGCCAACAAGTGACCCCAAAGACCAACACAGCCCGGTAAGATGCCAGAAGCCAGAGCAGGCAGCGGGGCTATCACAGCCTGCTCCAGCCACCCCAACTGCTCAGCCCCCACTGCCCTGAAGATCCCCACTGTCCGTCCCTGCCTTGAGGTCATGGAGGGAGAGGGATAAGTGAATGGGAGAGGGAGAAAAGTGGGATGGGTTGCAGGCTGACGGCATCACTGTGACATCATCAACCCACCCCAGCCAGCCACTTGCAGTGATGCATGGTGGAACACTCCGCTCCGCTGCTGACACTACCTCAGAGAGGGATTTGAGTTGGTGCCTTAGAGCCAGTCAGGGAGCAATGATAAAGGTAAACTTTCTGAAGTGAGGGCGGAGAACCTCTGCCTTTACATTTGGATTTTTTTGCTTTATGAAAGGGCCTTGTCTCCTTTCCTCCAGCTCTCCAGCGTTTTCCCTCTCCATTCACAGTAACATTCCTATTCCCGTTTACTGTTGTGCCCTTCCTCTCTTATCCATTTATTACCTCTTGCCTTTCCCCCACCATTTTATTCAGACACCTGCCATTTTGCTCATACCTTGATAAAGGCTTCAGGCCCAAAACATTGGTTATGCACAGTATCTTATCTTTGCTACAAAAAAATACACTGTTTGACCTGGTGAGTTTCAGAATCAGAATTTATTGTCATAAACAAGTCATGAAATTCAGTGTTTTGAGGCAGTGTCACAGTGCAAACATTCATATTATAATCATCTTACAACATTACTATGAAAAAAATTTAAATAACAGTGCCCGAAAAGTAAGGCAGTGTCGTTGGTTCATTGATTAGTCAGGAATCTGATGGCAGCAGGGAAGAGGCTGTCCTTGTGCCATTGCTTGCTCGTCTTTAGGCTCCTGTACCTTTTTCCTGATGGTAGCAGAGTGAAGAGAGCATGGCCTGAGGATAGAGGCTGCTTTTTTAAAATACCGCCTCATGTAGATGTCCTCGATGGAGTGAAGTCTGGTGCCTGTGATGTCGCAGGTCGAGTTAACAACCCTATGGAGTTTATTCTTGTTCTGAGTTGGCGCCTCCATACCAGGCAATGATGCAACCAGCCAGAATGCACTCTATGGTACACCTATAGAAGTTTACAAGAGTCTTCGGTGACATATCAAATCTCCTCAGATACCTCACAAAGTATAGCCGCTGGTGAGCCTTCTTTGTGATTGCATTAACATGGAGGCTCCAGGACAGATCCTCAGAGATGTTTCTCCATCATTGTGTTTTTACTTCAATCACAGAGTCTGCAGACTTTTGTGTTTTACTCCAGTATAAATATAGTTATTGGACCCTACTGCATATTATTAAATACACTAGATAACAATTTTTAGACAATATCAAGCTGAATGCAAGGATAATTTCAGATTTGCTGTATCACATAGGAAGATGGAGGAACATTAAATGGACTTATATGGAATTTAGCATGTTTAATCACCAAATAATGCTGACAAACTGCATTAGTTCAACTGCCTAAGTGTTTTGCCACTGATTTTCATTTATACTCAGCATCTGATGCTCCTTTGTCAGTGTCCAATAATAGCCAGCACTGATGGATTCCAGTTGCCCTGATACTGCTTTTAAGAGGGAATTAGATATATTTCTTCAGTATAAGGGTATTAAAGGTTACGGAGAGAAGGCGGGGACGGGGTACTGAACTTGAAGATCAGCCATGATCTCGTTGAATGGCGGAGCAGGCTTGAAGGGTCGAATGACCTACTCCTGCTCCTGTCTTCTATGTTTCTATGTTTAATGGTTGCCAATGCCTGTTAAAACCTTTCAACATGTTCATCACTGACTGCACCAAGATCAACAGGGAAGAAGTCCAAGAGTGAATGCAGAAAATGAATTTTCAATTAAATGTTGCCTTTCATGGATTTGTATACTTGAAGCATGTTGTCAAGCAGCTGATTGCAATTTGGTGCTCTGTAGTTGCCAAGAAAATTCACAAAAAAATCTTTACATGCCTTCCATCCACAGACAACACCTGAGCTGAGTGCACGCCCAAGCATGTTTGGACTGACCAAAACATGGAGAACATACTAGCAGACTTAAAATATGACAGGAAATCACAAATAAGTTATATCTAAAAAAATGGTATGCAATAGGAAAATTTTAAGGTAATTTTTATGATCAGCAGCCAAAATCTATAAAATACACCCAAGTGTTCAGCAATCAAAATCTTCATTGTCCAGTGATATCACACAGCTAATAACCATTCACCAACATTGATTAATAACCATTGAAAACAATCTTCAACCTTAAGTTTATTAATTCAAACTCAAACATAAATTATGCAAAAATGTACCCTCATGAATCCTGGACAATTTTGGACAATGCTGTAAAGGTCAGTATTTGATGTCCATCCCAAATTGTCCCTGAAACAGAGTGGCTTGCTGAACTCTTTCAAATAACTATTAAAGAGTCAACTATGTTGTTGTAGGTTTGAAAACACTGAGGAAATACTGTACAGCAGATTAACAAATTGGAATTATTTTTTTTAATAAAATTGCATGTCTATAGTAATAATTACTGACAGTAGACATAGATTTGGTATTTATTTAATTGCTTAGTCCCTCAGTTGTCATAAAGGAACATGAATAAATAAAGCTGGGGATACATATTGAAAGGGAAGGAGTAAAGATTTAAGGGAATTAAAAAATATTTTTATTTAAAGAATAATTATGACCAAACTATCTGTAACAGTATTAGCAACAGTCAATTAGGGCTTTCAGCAGGGAATTGGATAGGCAGTGAGGGAAATGCACTTACAGGGCTAGAGCAAAGAACGCAGACACCCGGTAAAATGCTTTGCAGAAGGCAGATTAAAGTCTTCTCACAAAAAGAGTAGTAATTTCTGAAATTCTCTGCCCCAGAGAGTTGTGGAGCCTAGACTCCTGAAGATATCTGTAGATATCAGAGCAGGAAGATAAATGTTTGAAAGGTCAGGAATTAGGATGTATGGAAAACTGGCAATGAAGAGGAGTTGAGGCTTAATAACATTGCCATAGTAACAATGAATGGTGGGGGAGGAGTGAGGGCCATGTGGCCCACTCCATCTATTTTCTTGCATTATTTTCTCATGGGCTAAATGTGTCTCAGGAAGTTAGTCACATACCCTAACAAATAAATGGGTCAGCCATTGTTAATTTCAACCATTTCAAACAAAAATGGCTTCAAACTAATGGGCACAACTATAATCAGATTTTAACTATCTTAACAATAGCACACAATAAAACCATGCAAAATATCAAAAATTCACAGCCTAATAGAGCTTAGCCTTGTACTTCAGATAAAATTCTAAACTGTTTTATCATATGATTCAACATAACCTGAACTCTCCTTTTACAGAACAATGCCTTCATATTGTTCTGTGACCCATTAATCAAAATTATTTTACTTCAACCCTGCATTTATTTTTCAGAAGGGACTACATTCAATTCTACGGCTATCTGGAATAAAGCAAATACTTCATCCATTGAAAGTGAAAATGCAACTTCCACGATAAAATGTCAAAACAATATTAGTAAGTTGTGTAACTTGTTCCTAAATCATAAAATCTAGTGGTGATTGTTAGAGAGTAGGATGACAGTTTGGTGTTTTTATATTGGGTTGAATTAAGGGTGGCATGGTTAGTGTAGCGGTTAGGGCGGCATGGTTAGCGAGGCACGTTAAGTGTAGCAGTTAGCGCTATGCTAATACAGTACCAGCGACCCAGGTTCAAATCTGATGCTGTCTGAAAGGAGTTTGTACATTCTCCTTGTGTCTGCATGGATTTCCTCCCACCTTTCAAAAATGTTCCAGGGGATATTGGTCAATAGAGTGTAATTGGGCAATGTGGGCTCATGGGCCGAAAAAGCCTGTTACTGTACTGTACGTTTTATTCTTCTAAATTCCTCTTATTTGGTGGTAATTTAAAGACCAGCAAAAAAAACTGCTTGTGGGAAGTGAAGTCATTATTAACTTTCTATATATTTACAGTGGAAAATAATGGGGAACCTGAAAAACAACAAATGAAGAAGAATGGAGCCCTATTACTGATACTTGTAGCTTTCCTGATTTGTGGCTTGGTCATTATCTTCCAATTATTCGTACTAAAATTATGGAAAGAGCATTTAAAGTGGAGAAAACGTAAGCTGATTTCTTACACAATTTTTAACATCAAAGATTCTCTACTACCCTCAGGACCAAAATAAACACTGACTTCTTTATTGAAATATAATCAAACTGATGGCTATACTCACTGGGTACCATTAAACATGTCCTACTCAATTCTCCATACTAATGTATCTATACCTCCCATCTTTGCATTATTCTAAAGCAGCTTTCTTTTAGAAGGATTAATGGAGGACAGATAATTCTTAAGATATTGTATTGCATTATTATATGCCACAATTACATTTTTTTTTCATTTACTGCAGAAAAGGATGAATCCGATACCACAGGAGACAGTAACAGATCAAATAAGTCAAGTAATGAAGAAAATGTTCAAGGAGAAAACAATAATCAAGGTACTTTTGGAAGATTATCTCCTGGGGTGCATTTTGAATTTCACATTATTTATGAATTATTCCATAAATTCAATAAATTGTCTCTCATACTTCAGGTGATCAGAACATCCATTTTTGACATGCTAGAAATAGCACTTAAAGTAAATATGAATATTCATAAATTCTCTTTAAATCAAGAACTCAGAATAAAACCAAACCTTAAAGGTTGAGGCACTACCAAAGTTTTAAAGCAACAAAAGGGTGAGTGACTCAGAGATTTAAAAGATAAAATTCAAAAATCTCAACATTATTGAAGAATGTACCAAAATTGGCTTAAAACAATAGTGTACACCAGATTAATATGCAAAGTTCCAAGAAATAGCAAATGTGGAAGTCACAAATCAACACCAGACCCAAGATGTGCTGACTGTATTGACTCAAGGAAACAACTAACTACAAAATGCTCCGAGTGAACCTACCAATCTCTCATGTGCCTTGACGGGGAAAGTGATGATGGCGTTTATTTTCTACAACACATTTAGTTAGGCACTGCAGACCAGCCAAATTGGTATTGATGACCTGCATTCAATTTAATTAAAACAGGAAAAGAAACGGTTTGTCAAATTTGAAGGGATATTATTGGCTTTCTCAGGATGTCAGGGATTTGCTGGGATATCTGATACTCTAGCAACAGGAAACATTGCTAATTTTTTGGAGTGATGAATCTGTATTATGATCTTACAAATTGCATTCATTGGGGATGAACATACACAAAAAGAATGCTTGATATAGTTAATTTTTAACTACTTGATTTGGGTAGATTTTAATTTGCCTCTCAATACATTTCCATGATCAGATTTATTGAGTTTTACACTAATACCAAAATGTTGACATGCAAATAAGGCATTTGCTCTTGTATCACAATCTCCCTTGTTTAAACATTTAAACACAGAACAACGCAGCACAAGAACAGGCCATTCAGCCCACGCATCTGTGCCAAACATGATCATTACAATGTCATAGGTTTGATGTCTAGCAGATTGTGGCCTTAATATCCGAATGGAAAGATAAACCTTCCAAATAATGTTTGTGATGTCAATTATGTCATCCCCACCAAATTAGACCTACTCTGAGAAAAATTGTACTGCTCCTTTAATCAATGGGAGTAAATTAACTTATCTTGGAAGCTGAAAGCATCTTGATTTCAAAATAGCTGGTGCAAGAGGAAGGTTCTGTAGAATTGTATATTTCCACAATGAACTGACCAAAAATATAAAAATTGAGAGCAGCACTGACCAGAGTAATATTGTTGTTGTATATAATAAAGGGGAATGAATGAAATAGAGGGAAGAAAGATAGAGAAGAAAGAGAGAATTAAACTATTAACAACAGAAAAACACTCTCTGTAAAAGTAACAGCATGTAATTTTCAATGAGTATGAATGGAAACAATCATCACCTTTAGCATGTATTTGAGAAATAGAATTTCCATGGACTTCAGTCTCTGAAAAAATGAATAAATTTAACTAGTTCAGTAAGATTAAACTAAATCAGGTTTGAAAATAATGAGGCAATTAAGGTTCCAAAAAATCTTGATATTTAGGTGCATTATCTAACAATGAAAATTTGCAAGAGCTACTTTTAATCTTTCTCAATTATTTTAAGAGGGTTAGTGTAAATCTGAATATTTTAATATAATGTGGACCAATTTATTATGATCAATGTTCCTGACAAAACAATTATTCCTCAATTCATGATCCAATACTTACCTAAATATCCAGCATTTTTTTCTCTAAGTGCTCTTCTGCTATAATTTCCTATTTACAATTACTTTTATCACAGAAGCAACACAACTGAAAATCCATTCGACCTGTATTTTCAGAAGTTCTTGGAATGAAGTACTCGGGTTACAACAATGTGGTTTGATTGAGCTATCTCAGTCGCTGATTCCCACCCTTTTCCCCTATTCTTCACAAGCCTAAAACCATTTAATGAATTTCACCAATATAGTACTTATAATTCTGGTTTTCTGAAATATTTGCACAGTGCAGTTAAATACATAGCGTGCATCAGGGAAGAGGATTATGAGCTGTTGAGAAACACTGAGGTGATTTGCAAATTCACCATGGGGAGTGAAAGGTGTGGAAACAATTTAAACCACTGGAACTAAAATATAAGGACAGTACTGCAATACTAAACCTTGCATGCCTAAATGAAGGCTTGCTTCAGTTTTCTATTATGACTTTTCCATTGGCCATTTACATTCATTGAATATATTTCTGTGTACTGATATCAACAGGACTCCTAATGATATTAACGTTAAACTAAATTTGCTAAATCACAATATTAACATTTAGAATTGTTATAAAAATATAAAATGTTATAAATATTCAGCAGATGTGGGACTCTGTGGGAAGAAACACCAAGTTAACATTTTAGATTGAAAACAAAATGTTTTTACCTTTTTACATCATTATCTGTTCTTATTTCAAATATCCATCCTTTATTAAGCACTAGAATTATTATTAAAAATGTGACATGTCATATTATAATTATATTTTTGTTTCTTTACAGAACCCAATCTTCAAATTAAATATATAACCCATACAAATTCAGAGGAACATATAAAACAATATGCTAACTATATACTTGAAGATGAAATAAAGGAGAGTGCAGTCTAAGTTGTTTTATTGTAATAGAAAAAGTATTTTCTTTTTATCTTTCATGCATTTATTTCGAAATGCTTTAGAAAAATGTGTACTATAAAAACTGAACCAATTGACTTAATGTGAATGAGAAATACATCTTTAAAATGTATTTTACAAACTGTGAAATGAACATTTAAAATATTTTTGTATATTAATTCCATTTATATTTATTACATTTTTCACATTAAATACAAATACAATTTTTTTTCCTTTTCTGAATTTTTAACATTTTTATTTTCATTTCATTCTGTCATTATGTGTTATTTTAAACCTATACCCTGTTTTTAAACCGGGGGAGGGGAGGGGGTAGAAGTTTCTCATTCTTCACCCTCTTTATGTTCCTCATATTTTTGCATACCACATTCAGGTTCCTCTCATCCTTCACTGCATGAAAACAAAATCCAAACTGCCCCATCTCTCATCCTGACAATATCCTACTGAATCTCCTCTCGCATTACTCATTAGCCTTCCATTTCAATTCTCTGCCCCATTCACTTGCTGACATGACTGTCCATGGACTCACACATTGACAGACTGAGACCATCTGCAATTGGAGGAATAACACCTCATATTCTTCCTGGGCACCCACCAACTGGATGGCATTAACATTGACTTCTCTGGTTTCCATTACCCCCACCAACCCCCCATTTATTTCTATTCTCCTCTAGCTCTGTTTCTTTTACCCCTTCTTCCTCTAACTCCTTTTCCCCAGCTCTGCACTCAGAGAGACAAATTCCCCTTCCCCAATCAATTCTCAACTTTCCTCTCTCCTATCGTCCCATCCATATGCAATTAAACCCTTTGTCTGTTGGTATGTGATTCTCCTCCTACCTTTCTTTACTCCTCCTCAGTCTTTATTCAGTCGCCTGCCTGCTTTTAACTCATACCTTGAAGAAGGGCTGAGGCCCAAAACGTCAGTTACATATCTTTACCTCCTATGGACACTGCCAAACCTGCCAAGTTCCTCCAGCATTTCTGTATTTTAAACTATAATCACAAACTTTTATGTTTCACTCCTCTCTACCCTCTATGATGGCATCCAGAACCACGTTTGTAATGCAGCTGGAAAATAACCAGTATTGTATAGTTAGACAAAATCCTTCCTGGTTTTGTATTCTATTCCCCAGCTAATGAAGACAAATATCTATTATGTTTTCTGCCGCTCTAAGATATGTACACAAAGGTTCTCTCTTTCTCAGCATTCCCCAGTATCCTATCACTCATTGGATATATTCTGACCTTAATTGTCATCCCAAATGAATCACACCATATTTTTCAGGATAAAATTTTGTCAATAGTCTGCACATCTTAGAAACGTAATGATATTGTTCTGTTACAGAAAGTTACTGTCCTCAGTATCAACAACTCTGCTAATTTTCATATCATCTGGGAGCTTACCACTCAAAACTCTGACATTCACATTAAGTCTAGGCTCCATGCACTGATCCTGATTGTACACCAATGATCACAGGCTTCCAAACAGTAAAACAGCCTTCTGCTGTTACCCTTTGGTTCATATCATTCAAGATTCAAGATTATTTTATTGCCATGACATAAAACAGGTGTAATATGATACAAAATTGCCTTTAGTCAGCAGTAAGGCAGACAAATATTTTCCATCAGCAGAAATTGTCCAGGGCTCCTTACAATCAGAGAAAGAAAAGCAAAAGTGAGTCCCTTCAATCACTGAGTGTCCGTGGAATTGTCTCCAGTGATCCCACAGCCTCTGCAGCCACACAGACTTCAGTCCAAGCCATTGGCAACCTGAGTTCTAGATACAAACCTCCAAAATAATCAGGAACCCTTCAGCACCCTCACCATCCTCTCGCATTCAAGTTTTGATACCGGGTATCCCTTCAGCCAGCCTCGAGCCAGTCCAGCAATCTGCGGCCTGCAGTGAGTTCTCTGACTCCAGTTCCTAGCAGCCTGTGTGGGTACCTCATCTTAAATCACCAACAGCCCAATGACTGTGTATTCTTCAGCCACAGAGCTCCTGACTGGTTCACTGCTGTGTTCACAGCCTTTTTGGGTCATCCGTTTTTCCTTATTATCATTCGATTGCACAAAAACAACCCAACAAAACAGTGTTCTCTGGACCTCAGTGTAAAACATGCAGACATACTGACAAACAATTCATACGCAGGACAAATATACAAATATATAAATAAATAAATAGATAGATCTTATTTAGTAAATATTGGACTCTTGGATCATTAGTGTGAACAGTTCCTTTGATTATTCAGCATTCTCACTGGCGGCAGGAAGAAGCTGTTTCTCAACTTGGTGGTGCTGGCTCTGATAGTCCTATATTCCTTTTCCGATGGGAGTAGCTGAAAGATAATGTGTGCAGGGTGGTAGAGGTCCTCAATGATTTTACATGCCCTTGTCAGACAATGATCCTGGTAGATCACATTAATGGGGGGGAGGATAGTAAGACCCCATTGATCCTCTATTGTCTTGTGGATTGACCACCATACCATATTGTGACACAGCTGGTCAGGATGCTCTCGATAGAGCTCCTATAGAAGGTTGACATGATGGTGGTTGGTAGCCTTGCCTGCTTCAGTCACTGTTCCGCTTTCTTGACAAGTGAGGAAATGTGTGCCTACGATACAGCATGAGTTAAGTGAACTCCAAGGAACTTGGTGCTCTCCACTCACTCTATTTCCAAGTTTAAATTTAAATTTGTTTAGACATACAGCATGGTAACAGGCCTTTTCACCCATGAACCCATGCCCCAATTACATCCAATTAACCTACAACCTCTGGTACATTTTGTTATTGATGTGTAGTGGAAGGTGGTCATTCCTGGTCCACCTGGTCCAATGCCAACTCCTTTGTTTTTTTCCACATTGAGTCTCAAGTTGTCACTCTCATGAGATTTTACACCTCTTCTCTGTAGGGTGACCCATCATTGTTGCTGATGAGGCCAATTACTATTGTGTCATCTGTAAACTTAATGACATTGTTGGAGCTGGATCTGGCTTTGCAGTCACAGGTCAGTAACATGAACAGGAGCAGGGTGAGCACACAGCTCTGAGGTTCACCAGTGCTTGATGTTCTGGTACAAACAATGGTCTTTCCGTTAGGAAGAATAGAATCCGGTTACAGAAAGGGGTGTTGAGTACCAGCAAGAACAGCTTCTCCACCAGTTTCTAGGAGAATGATCGTATTAACCGTTGAGCTGAAGTCAATGAACAGCACCATGGTGTATGAGGTGTTGTTCTCCAGGTAGTTTAGGATGGAGTGGAAGGACAAGGCTATAGCATCATAGGCAAAATGAAATAGGTACAGCATCTTTGGAAGGTGTGCTTTGATGCATTCTATCATCATACACTCGAAGCATTTCATAATGGTGGAAGTCAGTGCCACAGGGCTGTAATCATTGAAACCTGTTTTGGTCGCCTTCTTTGGTACCAGGTCTTGACACCCGTGAGGAAGATGGATGCTGCAGTGAGGTCCATAAGGACCTCTGTCAATTGGTCTATGGAGTCATTCAGTACCTGACCAGTTATGTGGTGTGGTCCTGCTGCCTTGTGTAAGTTCTCCTTGGATAGGGTTCTCTTCACCTTGGCCACAGCTATGCAGGGGGCCCATGAAAATTTCTTCTCTTGTTCTTCCCATTGAACAGTGCATAGAAGGTATTCTGTCTGTCCAGAAGGGAGGTGTTATCTTTCACTTGCAAGGTTGACTTGTGATCTATTATGGTCTTGATCCCTTGCCACATGTGTCTCGTGTCACCGGTGTCACACAGCTGTCTGTGGATCCTCTGTACAGACGTTCAAAGCCTGTATTAAGTCTTCGGTAGTAGGACTGGGTGGTAGAATCTGGCTCAGGAGCGTTGTGTCTCTGCTCCTTGTGGGTCCACACCAGCAGCAGCACTGGTATTGCAGCAGCTCCGACAGCCCTGCTATATTTTGTATCATCAAATCAATTTCATAAAAAGAGAATAAAGAAAATTGGAATAAAAATTGGGCACATGGCTAATCTGCCACAAGACTTACCTTGTATTCAGTGTCAGTTCCCAAAGCTCTCAAATCCCTCATTTTCTAAAGTTATCTTCTTCTTTAAATACTCTCAATAATCTAGCTTTCTCCATCCTCTGTGAGATTTTTTTTTTCTCCACACAGCTCAGTTTCGAATGACCACCTCCTAAACTTCTGTGTCCCTTTTTTCAGGTTTCCCACTTGTGGAAACGTCTCAACATCTGGCTTTTAATGTTTCCCCAGGATCTTATATGTTTCCATATGATTGCCCTTCATCCAATTTTCCAAATTGGCCAAGATCCAACAAGTATTTACATTTTGGACCCGTCTTCCAAAGGGAACCATGTCAAAGGACTTGCTCGTCTATGTCAACTGCATAATTATCCTCTTCAACACCCTTTTCCTCCTCTTTGAAAAATTCAGACAAATTCATCAGATTGATACTAACTGGGCTGAAATTGGGTTATCCATGCTCTCTTCTTTGAATAAAAATATTATATTTGCTGTTATTCTGTCCTCTGACACCTATTGTATGGCCAGAGAAGATTTGAAAATTTAAGTCAGATTGCCCGCATTTATTGGAGCTATCAGAAACTCAAGAAGTCAATGTTAATGCCATCCATTTGGAGAGTTCCCAAATTAGGTGTTGCTCCTGCCATTTACAGGTGGTCTTGGTTTGACAGTTCATGAGGCCATGGACAGATGTCAGCGTGAGAGTGGGGCACTGTGTTGAAATGGTTGGCCACTGTCACCTTCGCAGGCAGAGCAAAAGTCCTCAGTGAAGCCATAAAAGCAACCAATAACAGGATTCCCTTTGTCTTCATCTAGTACCCCACCAGCCTCTGCATCCAACACATTTCCTCCATAATTTCCACCACCTACAATATGATCCAACCACTAGACACATCTTCCCCTCCTCTCCTCTCTGCTTTCAACAGTGACCACTCCTTCCGTGGCTCCATTGCCTACTCATCCCTTCCCATTAAATACTCCCTCAGTACCCTCGCCTGCAGCCCCAGCAAGTGCTACGCCAGTCCACACCCTCTACTTCACCACCATTCTGGGCCCAAAACAGCCTTTCCAAGTGAAGCAATACTTGTGTATCTGCAGGAGTTATTCACTGCATCCGTGCTCCAGGTATGGACTTCTATCGGAGAGACTGGATGCAGACTGGGAGATCATTTCACTGAGCATCTTTAGCTCTGTGACAGAGATCTTCCAGTGGCCAACCATTTAAATTCTGTGTCCCACTCCAGCACTGACATGTCTGTGCAAGGCTTCATGAGCTATCAAATCAAGACCACCCCCAAATTGGAGGAGCAACACCTAATTTTCCATCCTGGCACTCTCCAACTGGATCGCATTAACAATAACATCCTCACTTTCTGCCAGTCTACTCCCCCTTCTCCCCCATCTCTCTGTTTTCTTTTCTCCATTCCCTCTCCATTCACAGAGCCACCCCACCCCCCTCCCTCCCTGTTGGCAGGTGTGCCCTCCCTCCCTTATCCACCTGCCTGTGAGTCTGTGCTCCCCCTCCTTAACTTTTTGTTTGGGCTCCTGGCTTGATGAAGGGCTCAAGCCCAAAACGTGGGCTATGTATTTTTTTTAATTATCTTTGCGATGTAAAGTTTACTGTTTGACCTAAGTTTCTCCCGCATACTGGACATGTACACATATTTAACAGCTCATCTATTTCCCCCAAGCCGCAGGTTCGCTCTTGTGACTCATGCAACAGGAAATAAAGGGCAATGCCTCAGAATAAACCTGCAGAGCCTCCTGATCAGTACCTTGGAAGCCCATGATGTCACTGGCTCTGAACTCAAGCACCACACAAGGTGCGGCCAGGACAGGGGAGCAGGGGAGCTGGGGTGTGGGGGAGCGGGGGCCTCCCCTCCCCCTCCCCCCAGGAGCTCAGAGTGGATTTGTGCTGTTTATCCCAAGGAAACGTGTGTCTGCTGGATCCAACACTCCAGCTTCACTTTTAATCGCATTTTGCAGGCTGAGGCTGCAAAAGCCAGAGTAATCCCAGCCCTTGCTGACGTTAACGGCATGAGACACTGAGGGGGAAAGGGGGTCACCTTGACGAGGGGCTCAGGCCCCATACCTTGGTTCCCTCCCCTGTCGTCCTTCTCCAGCTGCTTGTACTTGTTTATTGTCATGTTACAATACCAAAAATGTAATATTACACACCATTTCCTTCGGCTTATTGTCCAAGGGAAGAGAAACCTTGAGTCGGCTGGGGTTGTGTCATCGCCACTTTAAACAGGATTTGAGGGTGGGGTGTGAGGGGGGTAGTTTTGTGGGGGAGTGGTTTGTGGGAAGGTTTGTGGGGGGGGAGTTTTGCGGGGGGGAGTTTTGTGGGGGGGGGGAGTTTTGTGGGGGGAGTGGTTTGTTGGGGGGTAGTTTTGGGGGGGGAGTGGTTTGTTGGGGGGTAGTTTTGGGGGGGAGTGGTTTGTTGGGGGGTAGTTTTGGGGGGGAGTGGTTTATTGGGGGGTAGTTTTGGGGGGGAGTGGTTTGTTGGGGGGTAGTTTTGGGGGGGGAGTGGTTTGTTGGGGGGTAGTTTTGGGGGGGAGTGGTTTGTGTGGGGGGTAGTTTTGGGGGGGGAGTGGTTTGTTGGGGGGTAGTTTTGGGGGGGAGTGGTTTGTTGGGGGGAAGTTTTTGGTGGGGAGTGGTTTGTTGGGGGGTAGTTTTGGGGGGAGTGGTTTGTTGGGTGGTAGTTTTGGGGGGGAGTGGTTTGTTGGGGGAAGTTTTTGGGGGGGAGTGGTTTGTTGGGGGATAGTTTTGGGGGGGAGTGGTTTGTTGGGGGGTAGTTTTGGGGGGGAGTGGTTTGTTGGGGGGTAGTTTTGGGGGGGGAGTGGTTTGTTGGGGGGTAGTTTTGGGGGGGGAGTGGTTTGTTGGGGGGTAGTTTTGGGGGGGGAGTGGTTTGTTGGGGGGTAGTTTTGGGGGGGAGTGGTTTGTTGTGGGGTAGTTTTTGGGGGGAGTGGTTTATTGGGGGGTAGTTTTGGGGGGGAGTGGTTTGTTGGGGGGTAGTTTTGGGGGGGAGTGGTTTGTTGGGGGGTAGTTTTGGAGGGGGAGTGGTTTGTTGGGGGGTAGTTTTGGGGGGGGAGTGGTTTGTTGGGGGGTAGTTTTGGGGGGAATGGTTTGTTGGGGGGTAGTTTTGGGAGGGGAGTGGTTTGTTGGGGGGTAGTTTTGGGGGGGGAGTGGTTTGTTGGGGCGTAGTTTTGGGGGGGAGTGGTTTGTTGGGGGGTAGTTTTGGGGGGGAGTGGTTTATTGGGGGGTAGTTTTGGGGGGGAGTGGTTTGTTGGGGGGTAGTTTTGGGGTGGAGTGGTTTGTTGGGGGGTAGTTTTGGGGGGGAGTGGTTTGTTGGGGCGTAGTTTTGGGGGGGAGTGGTTTGTTGGGGGGTAGTTTTGGGGGGGAGTGGTTTGTTGGGGGGTAGTTTTGGGGGGGAGTGGTTTGTTGGGGGGTAGTTTTGGGGAGGAGTGGTTTGTTGGGGGGTAGTTTTGGGGGGGAGTGGTTTGTTGGGGGGTAGTTTTGGGGGGGAGTGGTTTGTTGGGGGGTAGTTTTGGGGGGGAGTGGTTTGTTGGGGGGTAGTTTTGGGGGGGAGTGGTTTGTTGGGGGGTAGTTTTGGGGGGAGTGGTTTGTTGGGGGGTAGTTTTGGGGGGGAGTGGTTTGTTGGGGGGTAGTTTTGGGGGGGAGTGGTTTGTTGGGGGGTAGTTTTGGGGTGGAGTGGTTTCCTTGCATCCAAGAGATGAAGAATGATTTAGTTTGGGCGGTGAATTGATTTGGACAATATTTTGAAGGGAGCGAGGAGCGACCTCGGACACTCACTTTCTCCCGCCGCCCACTGTCAGCCTCCCGCCGGCCAGCGCCGCGCTCCCATTGGCTGCTTGGCCGAGTGGAGGACGGCTCTCTATTGGCTGGATCGTTCTGGTTCTTTCCAGAAGCTTCTCCGGGGTTGAGACCTTTTGAGCATCTTCAGAGCACGACGTCGGTTGGTCGAGTCGGACGAGCAGCCTTTCCCGAAACGGTATGTCCGGGCGGATAGGCCGGCGCTGCGAAGGTGACCTTGTTCGGGGAGGGCGATGGGGGGGGAGAGGGCGATGGGGGGGAGAGGGCGATGGGGGGGGAGAGGGCGATGGGGGGGAAGAGGGCGATGGGGGGGGAAGAGGGCGATGGGGGGGAAGAGGGCGATGGGGGGGAGAGGGCGATGGGGGGGAAGAGGGCGATGGGGGGGAAGAGGGCGATGGGGGGGAGAGGGCGATGGGGGGGAAGAGGGCGATGGGGGGGAAGAGGGCGATGGGGGGGGAAGAGGGCGATGGGGGGGAGAGGGCGATGGGGGGGGAGAGGGCGATGGGGGGGAAGAGGGCGATGGGGGGGAGAGGGCGATGGGGGGGAAGAGGGCGATGGGGGAGAGGGCGATGGGGGGGAAGAGGGCGATGGGGGGGGAGAGGGCGATGGGGGGGGAGAGGGCGATGGGGGGGGAAGAGGGCGATGGGGGGGAGAGGGCGATGGGGGGGAAGAGGGCGATGGGGGGGAAGAGGGCGATGGGGGGGAAGAGGGCGATGGGGGGGAGAGGGCGATGGGGGGGAAGAGGGCGATGGGGGGGGGAGAGGGCGATGGGGGGGGGGAGAGGGCGATGGGGGGGGGGAGAGGGCGATGGGGGGGGAGAGGGCGATGGGGGGGAAGAGGGCGATGGAGGGGAGAGGGCGATGGGGGGGAGAGGGCGATGGGGGGGAAGAGGGCGATGGAGGGGAGAGGGCGATGGGGGGGGGAAGAGGGCGATGGGGGGGGAAGAGGGCGATGGGGGGAAGAGGGCGATGGGGGGAGAGGGAGATGGGGGGGGAAGAGGGCGATGGAGGGGAGAGGGCGATGGGGGGGGAGAGGGCGATGGGGGGGGGAGAGGGCGATGGGGGGGGAGAGGGCGATGGGGGGGGAGAGGGCGATGGGGGGGGAGAGGGCGATGGGGGGGAGAGGGCGATGGGGGGGAAGAGGGCGATGGAGGGGAGAGGGCGATGGGGGGGGGGGAAGAGGGCGATGGGGGGGGAAGAGGGCGATGGGGGGGAGAGGGCGATGGGGGGAGAGGGCGATGGGGGGGGGAAGAGGGCGATGGAGGGGAGAGGGCGATGGGGGGGAAGAGGGCGATGGGGGGGGGAGAGGGAGGGGATCTGCACCAAGCCAGGTCAGTTCACTCCCCTCGACGCTCGGACCTTTTAGTTAACCTTCCCCACCGTCCGTTCACTCCCGACCGAACGTCCTGTGGCTTCAGGGCGCAGGTTGTCGATTTTCAAATCGTTGTCGATTTTCAAATCAGGAGGGTCCCATTCTGTTGAGTTTGGAACATCATTCAAACCATTAGGTAAATGGCACCCCCCCCCCACCCCGAGGCGCAAGGGCTCCCCCTCCCCCGAGATGCAAGGGCTCCCCTCCCCCCCCCCCCCCCGAGATGCAAGGGCTCCCCTCCCCCCCCCCCCCCCCCGAGGCGCAAGGGGATCCCCCCCCCCAGCGCCTCCCACTGAGGTTCGGGTGGATCCCCCCCAGCGCTTCCCACTGAGGTTCGGGTGGATCCCCCCCCAGCGCCTCCCACTGAGGGGTGGTTGGATCTCTTCTAGTTCAGTGTGGTCCAACCTCGGGCAACATGTTTTCTATTGATAGCAAGTGGTGGAGTTGATTGAAGAGATGTCAATGGTCCCAAGAACTTAAACCTTGGCTTTCTTTACTAAACATTCACCTGCCCTCTCCTTTTATTCCTAAATGCACAATATGTGATCCAGAAATTGCAACTACTTTTTAAAGGTTTTGCTTTACATTGTATAACTAGTCTGCTGGACATCATCCCTTTTTCTACCTATATTGATGGTAGCAATTTATGTGGCAATCTCTGACTACTCACTCTCTCTCTTGAAGATGTCTACTACCATTCTTGATCCAGGTACTCAGGAGACAATATACCATTCTGGAATATTGTGGCCAATCATCTCATCTCGGTTCACCTAACTACAGGTACACGATCCTTTATATGAACATCTAAAATCCAGAAAGCTCCAAAATCCAGCAAATGGGGAGAGAGGTGGCAGCGGGCGTCGGGCGGCCGAGGGACTGGAAGGAGGTGGGGTTGGATATGGCAGCACAATTCGAGTGGGCTTTCTGAAATCTGGAAAATTCCGAAATTTGGAACACACTGACCCCCAAGGGTTCCGGATAAAGGATTGTGTACCAGTATTGAGTTGATTTAATCTCATGCCTGTTTCCGCTCCGTAAATGGTTATATGGTTATATGAGGACCATATGACTTCAGTGACAGCCATCACTACTGCTTTAATAAACCAGCAGACCTTAGAAAAGCGAAGTGTCAATATTACTTGCTGTCATTGAAGCCTGTGCTTTGACCTTTCAGCTACATTTCCACCTCAAGGTAGCCCTTCTCAAAATGGTTACGTCTAAAGTATGTTGAATTTATATCTTTAGTCTCAGTCCAAATTTGTGAATTACTAATCAAGCAGTATTGTGCATCTACTATTGATTTCTTTCCTTCCTCTACCCTTTTAAATATTTGTATTTCATGTTACTTTGTCTTCTGAGTTCACCAAAATGTTCTGCAGTACTATGTTGTAATCACCCTGACAGCACCACCTATGACAATTTTTACAAGCTAGAAATAGGCAATGTGCAAATTTCCTTCCCAAGTTGCGTACCAACCCGATTGTTTTGTTCATTTGTCTAAATCCTAAAATGACACGATATCCAGTAGGAGGAATCACAAGCCAAACCAAGGGGTTTTTACTACCCTCCAAAAATGTATGGCGTTTGAAGGTTAATCGGGGTATTTGAGCAACACTACTGGCACGTGGGACAGAAAGGTGTGTTACCGTTGAATCTCTAAAATTAAAAAAGAAAATCAAGGGCAATTGGGAATGGTAGTTTCTCATAATTTCCATACATTAGAAAAGTTTATGTTGGCAATTAATAGAGCTTGAGTCATCTCCTGTTATAAGTATTTTTAAAATTAAAGCATTCAATTCCTTTTGCAGCCAAAATGTCCAAGGGACCAGCAGTTGGAATTGATCTTGGGACAACCTATTCTTGTGTGGGTGTCTTCCAGCATGGCAAAGTTGAAATTATTGCCAATGACCAAGGCAACCGTACCACTCCAAGCTATGTTGCTTTCACTGATACAGAAAGGCTCATTGGTGATGCAGCTAAAAATCAGGTGGCCATGAACCCAACTAACACTGTCTTTGGTGAGTTATATAAAGATCTTGCAATATAAGTGAACAAGTTTTAAACTGCAATATTTTCTGGTACTCTTCATCTCATATTTTACTGCAGCTTTTTATTTAAAAAATACAACTGGATGAACACAAGACATGCTGAGCAGGTTAGCACAAAATGCTGGAGGAACTCAGTGGGTCAGGCAGCATCCATGAAAGGTAATGTGTCTATTACCTTCCATGAATGCTGCATAAGCTGTTCCAGGATCTTTTGTCTCCTGTTTGTTAACCTGGTTAATACTGCTTGCTGAGTGATCTCTATTGAACTATAAAGATGAAATAATTCCATCCCCATTCATGTTTGTCTACAATTGTCATGAGTGGTGGAAAATTAGATAAGTCAGGGTTTGTTGTCACTTTATTAAGACTAGGATTTCCCATGAATGGTATGCTGGTGTAGATTTCTGTTCCGGTCCTTTTGAAAAGTGCTGCTGAAGCGCAAGATGAAAATCATGTCATCTAGTGGCAGAGGTTTTTTTGTCCATGTCTTAACTTCCTTAAACTTTGAATTTTGCAGATGCCAAACGCTTAATTGGACGTAGATTTGAAGATACTGTTGTTCAAGCTGATATGAAGCACTGGCCTTTCAATGTAATAAATGATGGTGGCCGTCCCAAAGTTCAGGTTGAATACAAAGGTGAAAACAAGTCTTTTTACCCTGAAGAAATCTCTTCTATGGTGCTCACAAAAATGAAAGAGATTGCAGAAGCCTACCTTGGAAAGGTAGGTAATCTTAACCTTGTGCTAAAATTGTCAATTGTTGCTGAATATTCATATTTCCAGCTGATTTACTTTTTAACAATCAAGCCTAGGAACAAAAGACCAGGCTAGAAATTTGTAATGAATGCAGATATTCATTGATTAATATGCAGACTAAAATGTAACTAGTATTTGGTAACTTCCATTCCAGCTGACCTGCACATATAAAACAAGACAATGACTATATTTCAGGCAACATATAGTGTCCTTTGTTTGATAGTGCTGCCTTCAAGGCATTTGTCGTCAAAGATGTTCTGAAATTCAAAGAACAGTAACAAATTAGGGATCAATAATTTGGGTCAAGGGTTTGATACATAGTGAAGTGAATTTACATGAAGGTATTGCTACACCTATTACAGTATATAACATTTCAAATTCTTTTTCTGTAGACTGTTACAAATGCAGTTGTTACAGTTCCTGCTTACTTTAATGACTCACAACGACAAGCAACGAAAGATGCTGGAACAATTTCTGGACTTAATGTTCTCCGTATTATAAATGAGCCAACTGCTGCTGCCATTGCTTATGGACTGGATAAAAAGGTATATTGAAACCAACTCTTTAACAATAGTATTAATTTCTGGATATTTAAGTCACTTTACTTGAGGGCAATTAATTATGCAAGATGACATCCTTGAATGTGAAGCAAGCAGTGGAAAAGATGTGTTACAGTTCAGCAGAGGTGGAAGAAAGGAAGGAAAGTAAGTTTAAATGTTGCTTTTTGAGGCTGAAATGTTGAAAAAAATTGTAGGAAGAGCATGTTCAAGTTAATTTGTCTTAGTATAAAGAATAAAATCTGAGAGATGAGAGAATATTGTTAATCAGTTTGTTACTAAAGCAAGAGCTTCATGAGGGCAATGGACACTAACAGAATTTATATCTAGCACTTTATGCGAAGCATAGCTTATGTATGAATTGTCACCTCATTTCAATGGAGTAGCTGAACATGATTAAAATTGTTAATTTCTGTTATCCAAAGTGTTTTTTACTTAAACAGTTTAAATGTCCAATTGCTGTCAAAGAGCTTTGATCAATTTAATTGTCAAAAGGGCCAAGATTAAGAATTTTTGGGAAGCACAATTTGCTTTTCTGCTCAATTCCGCAAACTTGCATACACTAAACTTCATTTCCTCAATCATATATGTACATTGTAAACAGATGTGGGCCTAGCACTAATCACTGCATTACTCCAGTAACTACTGATTGCCAAGCAGAGAAAGACCGGTTGTTATTTATGGATTGCTTTACCTCTGGACAATTGTATCTGAGCTTTTGACATTTTGCTCAAAGCTCCAGAGGGTAAGTTGCAAGGATTCTGATCCAGGTGATAGGGCAGTTAAAACATGTTTTTTTGGGCCATTCCTGCAGCTTGCCAAAGTTGTCTTTTTAAGCAAAGTTTATGTTTTGTTGCAGGTTGGGTCGGAAAGAAATGTACTGATTTTTGACTTGGGTGGTGGTACGTTTGATGTCTCCATTTTGACCATTGAAGATGGAATTTTTGAAGTCAAATCTACAGCTGGTGACACCCACCTGGGTGGCGAAGACTTCGACAATCGCATGGTCAATCATTTTATTACTGAGTTCAAACGGAAATACAAGAAAGACATCACTGACAGCAAGAGAGCTGTTCGCCGACTCCGCACTGCATGTGAACGTGCAAAGCGTACATTGTCATCCAGTACACAAGCTAGCATTGAAATTGACTCTCTGTATGAGGGTGTTGATTTTTACACCTCAATCACTAGGGCACGATTTGAAGAATTGAATGCTGACCTCTTCCGTGGCACTCTTGATCCTGTGGAGAAATCTTTGCGAGATGCCAAACTCGACAAGGCTCAAATCCATGATATCGTACTGGTTGGTGGATCCACCCGCATTCCCAAAATCCAGAAGTTGTTGCAAGATTTCTTCAATGGCAAGGAACTGAATAAGAGCATAAATCCTGATGAGGCTGTTGCATATGGTGCAGGTAACAAAATATTTAGTTCTCAGAGTGTAACATTTACTCAAAGTTTATACTTTTGAAACAAATCAATAGAAACTACATTCATGGTCTAATGTTGGGAAGCATTCACTTATATTTAAAACATGAGCAGTCCATTTGTAAGCATTATCTTATAATACCTTTTCTAACTAAATTGCCAAATCCATAATGTGTTTATGAACTTTGACCAGCTGTGCAGGCTGCCATCTTGGCTGGAGACAAGTCAGAAAATGTGCAGGATTTACTATTATTGGATGTTACTCCTCTATCCTTGGGCATTGAGACTGCTGGTGGCGTGATGACAGTCTTGATCAAACGCAACACCACAATTCCAACAAAGCAAACTCAAACATTCACCACCTACTCTGACAATCAGCCTGGTGTACTCATACAGGTGAGAATTCTTTTTATAATTAAACTACAAACTGGTTTTAACTGCTGGGGGTCAGAAATTATCAAAGTGTTTGATAATTAAGGAGCAGAATTTCTATGCAATGGTAACAAAACATGAATGATATTAACTCTCTGGAAGGTGCTTTATTTTTTCTGTGCTAAAATAGTGCCAGACTTGATCAAAATTACACCTGGTTATGTCTTTCTATTAAATTCAGATAGACCCCGACTTACAATGTTGGGATTTTAGGATATTTCAAAGTTATGATCAAAAAGGGATCAGAAATCATCCAAGTGGATTTGCTTGGACTAATTCTGACGCCTCTTTCCCCTTTCAGAATCTCACTGTCTCCAGTCATTTTTTCATTTTAGTGGATGATTCCTGAAAGAATGTCCCTAAAGCTCTTCTGAACATCTAGAGAAGGGATAGCCAAACTACAGCTCGTGATAGTAAGGACCAAATCTGTGTGAGAGGGGAAAAAGGGGTATGCCAATCATATCAGAGTTAAAATACATTGTGTTATTCTCAAGATAATTCCCATACAAAATTTCTGGTTAATAGACATCAGTTTTATTTGTGTGACACTTAATGTCAGAACATGTATTCAGGTGCTTCACAGAATGGCAGGAACGGGGATGTCGGTATTGTTTCAACTTAAGATAATTTTGTCATATGATGGAAGTCCTGGAATGGAACCCCAGCCTAAGTCGGGGTCTACCTGTATTAGTATCACAGCTAATTCAAAGATGTCAATTGTACTTCATTGAAATTTGCTTCTCAATTTTTGTTTTAAACTATCAGTCACCAGAAAAAGTAGAATTTGACTACCTTGTAAATGCATCAACTAATAACAATGAAAAATGTTAATTGTACAGCTTTTTGCCTTTTTGTTTAAAATCATTTGTACACTAATCTGGAACTTATTTTTCTTTAGGTGTTTGAGGGTGAGAGAGCCATGACGAAAGATAACAACTTGCTGGGCAAGTTTGAGCTGACCGGAATTCCACCTGCTCCGAGGGGTGTGCCTCAAATTGAGGTGACTTTTGATATTGATGCCAATGGTATCTTGAATGTGTCTGCTGTGGACAAGAGCACTGGAAAAGAAAACAAGATTACTATCACAAATGACAAAGGTAATTACACTGTCAATTGTAATTTTTAAAGCCTTAATGATCTTAAACTTAGACTCTCAATTTGTTCTGCTATCCATAGATATATGCACAGATTTCAGAATTAATATTATCAAAGCTTTTGATTAAATGTTGGTTCTAAAGTGTTTAGATGCAGATAAAACCACTAATGAACTTCACATGGTTCATGTTCTGTAAAAATGTTGAAATCGTAATAGCCTAATTAACTCAAAATAACCATCTTATTGCATGTGATTGTAAATGGTTCTCAATCAGCAATGTCTCACTTCAACTGATTACCTTTGGTACCCTGAAACTAAATTGCTATTGATAAAATTGTAATTTTGGAAGGTGTGGCTTCCATCTATGCTGTAACACTGGAATGTTTAAATTTGGAAAGGTTCTCTAAATGCCTTTTGGAATCTGTCTTCACCTCTTCCATTTTTGTGCTTTGATCTATTATATACAAAGCATCTGCAAAAAAAATGGTGAGAGGTTGTTTCCTCCTGGAATGATGCTCAATATGTCCATTCCTTGTATTGTTGCTTTGAGTTGAGCCAAGCTCCCGTGTTATACTTGTTGCAATATTTAACATTTAGAAAAATCCTTGAAATTATGGCACTTTATTTATCTTAATGGGATGGCTCTTTGCCTTCTCCAGCAAACTTACTGAAATTGATGAGGTGTGTCAATACACAGAGCTTGCTTAAAAAAGACAACAATTGAGGTGACATAATCCAAAGAAGATTTGTCGACAGTATAATCAGGTTACAAAGGGGCACTGTTTCTAGGAAGCCAACTTTATTATACAATACTATTAGCAGGGCCATGCAGATATTTTGAAGTGTTCTGTTTGGTTTCTTTAGCTGAACGTTAAGTTTTACTCTAAAAATCTGATTAAAATAGGTCGCTTGAGCAAGGAAGATATTGAACGTATGGTCCAGGAAGCTGAGAAGTACAAAGCAGAGGATGAACAACAGCGTGACAAAGTTTCTTCAAAGAACTCTCTTGAGTCCTATGCTTTCAACATGAAAGCTACCATTGAAGATGAGAAGCTAAAGGGCAAAATAAGTGATGATGACAAGCAGAAGGTTTTGGACAAATGTAATGAAGTTATCAGTTGGTTGGACAAAAACCAGGTAAATTAATGGGGTGGTGCTATATGGAACACTTGAGATCTTTGCAAATATTTTACCAAGAGAAGATGTGGGTCAATTTTTTTTCAGTCATCCTAAACAAAGGCTTTCTGTCCAGGTGATTTGTAAGTTTGCTCAGAATTGAAAATATGGTTTTATTCCTTAAATGCTGAGACTAATTCGTAGTGGTTCATGATTCCACTCTGGAACCTCTGTGCCTCGGTCACACTAACTCGATTGATATTGAGTTGAAGTAGCTTGAATTGGCCAAATGAAGAATAAGAAAGTGAAGTGTCCAGCTACCTGTTATCTAATGTGGACCCAGAGAGTTGTGAAAGGGGAAATATGCCACTTTTACTTAATTGATCTTGGTGCAACAGCCTTGACTAATTTTTCCAAAACAATTGTTAAAGCTGATATTTTGCCAATAAACTAACTGGTTAATTATTTTTCAGACTGCAGAAAAGGATGAATATGAACATCAACTGAAAGAAATTGAGAAGGTCTGCAATCCAATCATGGCCAAGTTGTATCAGGGAGCAGGTGGAATGCCTGGTGGTATGCCAGAAGGATTTCCTGGAGCTGGTGCTGCTCCTGGAGGAACATCTGGACCAACTATTGAAGAAGTTGACTAAAATAATAATTTAGCTATTACTGAGTAGTATATTACCAACATTCCAATATTATTAAATGTCTAATGAGGTTTAAACATCTGGATAAATAAATTCTAGTTGTGATGGTTACATTGTTGTCTTGGTAGAATATAATGCCAAAGTGGATATTTAATCCCTGAAGACAATGATTACAAACAATGGAGGAATTATAGGTCAGATAGCATCTGTGGAGGTAAAAGGTGCTTGTTTTGCTCCACCCTGCATCATGACTAATTCAGGCCCTAGTCCTTTTGCTTCTGCAGGACTTAATCTTTTTAAAATCTTGGGTGTCACCATCTGATTGCACCAGTGGTTCTCAACCCTTTTTTTCCCACTCACATACCATTGGTGATCTGTGATTAGTAAGGGATTGCTTAAGGCGGTATGTGGATGGAAAGAAAAGGTTTTAAAACCACTGTTTTAATCATACCTAATTGACTTGTTATGTTTCATAACTCCAAAGGAAATGGGTCAGTGACAATTTTTCTAAAGCAAAATATTTCTGTAACAATTGGGTCTCAAGCAGTGATTCTCAACCTTCCCCTCAAATACCACCTTAAGCAAACCCTTACAGAGCACCGATGGCATAGGGATTACTTAAAGTGGTATGTGAGTGGAAAGAAAGATTGAGAACCACTGGATTACACTCAATAAAACTTTCTAGTCTTAGTATTTTCCAGGTCTTTGTTCTTAATTGAAGCATTCATATTTTCTATTTGCACTTGTGCTGTAGTCATTCCTCTGTGAAACGATCCCTTGTCCTATTACAAATCTTTTGATTAGAACTGCTTTAAAAGTTAAAAGAGCAAACTGCAATATAATCTGTTTTCCACAGATGCTCTTGAATTATTTCCAGTTCTAAGTATCCAATGCAATTTGCAGTTGTTAGACATGGAACTAGTTCAATGCGGCTATTGATTACACCTCATTATAAAACCTTTATCTTCCTTTGCATTCTGCTGAAGCCCAAGCTCTTATTTTCATTGGGAAGATTTGATCTTGCATGGATCAAGAGAAATCCTAGGCTAATTCACAACTATTACAACTAGTTATTATTGTAGTTTGTGTGAAACTTTCTCAAAACATGGAAAACCCAAGTTAAATAAATACAGCGCTCTCCATAGTGTTTGGGACAAAGACATTTTTTTCTTTTATTTGCCTTTGTGTTCCACAGTTTTAAATTTGTAATCAAACAATTCACATGTGATTAAAGTGCATATTCCAGATTTTATTAAAGGATATGTGTATATTTTGGTTTGACCATGTAGGTTTACAACAATTTTTATTCATGATTCCCTCATTTCAGGGCACCATAATATTTTGAACATAGCACTGGTGTGTACATTTTTACATGTTTACATATCCTTTGTATGCAATGACTGCTTAGTCTTTTTGATTCATAGACATCACTAGGTGCAATGATGTTCTGCCAGGCCTCTACTGCAGCCACCTTCAGCTTCTGTTTGTTTAAGGGGCTTGTCCCCTTAAATTTGCTCCTCGGCATACAGAAGACATGCTTAATTACATTTAAATTAGGTGGCTGACTTGGCCTTTTTAAGATTTAAAAAGTTCCCTTGTTGCTTTACAGTATGCTTGGGATCATTATCTTTCTGTAGGATGAAGAAGTGTCCAATGAGTTTGGAGGCATTTGCTTGAACTTGAGCAGATGTTTCTGTGCACCTCAGAATTCATTTTGCTGCTGCTATTAGCAGTTATATTATCAATGAATATAAGTGTGCCTGTACCTATGTCAGTTATACTTGCCAAGGCCATAACACCCCCACCACCATGCTTTGAATCTTGGAGTTCCTTTATGCCTCCACACTTTGGTCATGTCATCACACTGATACAGATCATTCTTGGTCTCATCTGTCCACAAGACCCTTTTCCAGAATTCTGCAGGCTCTTAAATACTTTTAGGTAAACTAATCTGGCCTTTCTGTTGCTAACTAGTGATTTGCATCTTGCAGTATAACCTCTATTTCTGTTCATGAAGTCTTGCAGATAGTAGTCACTGACACATCCACACTTGCCTCCTGAAGAGTGTTTCTGATCTGTTGGACAGTCATTAGGGATTTTTCTTCATTAAGATAATCCTGTCATCAGCAGTGGAAGTCTTCCTTAGCCTACTAGTCCCTTGGCTCATCAGTATGCACCTTCTTAATGATGTTTCCAACCATTGTCTCTGATAATCCTAATATTCAGGTGATGACTCTGTTTTATTGTTTTTCAGCATCAGTCGTAGCTTTATTTAACATTCATTGGCACAGCTCTGGTCCTCGTGTTTAAAAAATAATGGCAACTCCAAAGGCGATCAAAAGCCTGGAAGCAAGCCTAACTCTCATACCTGCACCAATGAAGCAATTAAACATACCTGATTAATCACAAACACCTGTGAAGCCTAAAGTCCCATACATTTGGCCCTTTCAGGTGAATCCTCCACCTTGAGGCTGGTGACAGGAGTGGATTTAAAACTGCTAATTCACCTTTTAGGTGGCAGCCCTAAAAGGCTGCTGCAGTGTTACCTGGTCCATCTGAAAGGGCCTATTCATATCAGATGCGCTTCGTGGCCCTCTAGATCTGATGGTGACGGGGTGACTGGTGTTGCAGTACCATCTGTCATAAATATGCAGCATAGTCTTCCCTACCCATAATTCCCCATACAGGTGGAACCACTCTGTTTCCCACAACAGTTCTTGCTGTAGGGGTTTATGGGTAGGGAAGACTGCCATTGTTATGATGTGCTTTGAGCCACAGAGAGTGGCCCTAAAGCACCCAGTGAGGTGCAAGAGTGGCTAGCTGGGCTGTCGCAACCCCACTGATGGTCCCCACTGACCTCCCCTCGCCATTAGGGCAGGGACTGTCAGGCAGCAGGGAGTTGGGTCACAAGCCAGCTGCACATTCAGGTGCTGCGCTCCGCCAATGATCTTTCGAAGGAGTGTTGATGTCGGCACCTCAGAGGTGCATTCAGGTGAGTAGGCATTGAGGTGCAAGAGGGGATATTCTGTGGCTTTATGCGGGGGTTTTCAAGCCACCTGAAAGGACCTACTGTGATGCCCTGAAATGGTGGAACTTTTTTTTAATGCTGCTGTTTCTACATAGTCAAACCAAAATGTACATAAATAACCTTTAATAAAATTGGAATGTGTACTTCAATCGCTTGTGAATTTAATTATAAATTTTAAAATGGAGCACAGGAGTGAATAAAGGAAAAATGTTCCAAACATTATGGAGGGCACTAGGTTTTGACTTTGAGCTATATGACCCAAACAAAGATGAAGCAGATGGTGCATGCAAGGAATTTGGTTAATTTAAGCTGGTGAGATAGCATTTTCCAATGGGACCAATAAAATGGACGAGGCACAAATTCTCATCAAGGTACCAAATTACTATTTAACCACTGAATATCAAAAATTTACCAAGGTATTAAAATTTAACCCTGCAATTGACATTAGAAAAATTCTTTTTTTAAAAAAGTTAAATCTTTTACTCAAATGGCAGCATGGTTAGTATAGTGGTTAGCGCAACGCTGTTAGAGTGCCAGTAAATGGTGTTCGAATCCAGCTCTCATCTTTAAGGAGTTTATCTGCGAGGGCTTTCCCTGGGTGCTATGGTGTGATAGTCGTGCTCCTGTCAAGGTATAAAAATTACAACCAAGCCACACACTACAACACAGACTTTATTCAAATAACACTAGCGGAAATGAGCAGTTGTTAGTGTTGGGTGGACAAGAGGCCATTGCATGTCAGGCCTCTGTCTTGATAGAAAAATGGGAACCTATCTTTCAGACAGCAGCCCATTCATATCCAGAGATGCCTCAGGATCCAACAGAGGTGGGGTGACTGGTGCCGTAGCACTACCCGTCATCAATACGCGGCAGAGCAATGGCCGTCTTCCCTACCCATAATCCCCCACGTAGTTGAAACAGCTCTATAGTTCCCAGAACAGTTACAGTTGCATGGGGGATTATGGGTAGGGAAGACAGCCATTGCTCTGCCACATTTTGAGCTACAGAGAGTGGCCTCGAAGGCTGAAGCGGCCTGGTGTGGCTCCCACTGCCCCGTCGTTCCCCGCTGTCCACTCCCCTGACGGTCTCCTCTGCCCCGAATGGTTCCTGGTGACAGCTCCCACTGCCCGACTTGGGAGGGAGAGGGGTGAGTGGAGATGGGTCGTGGGCTGAAGGCATCATCAGCCCATTCCTAAGCAGCAGCTTAGCACGGCTGTACATTCGGATTGATCGGCGGAGGGCTGTGTTGCAGAGATTATCCCTCTCGAAGAGGGGTTGGAATATGCGGCTCGGAGACCGCCTCCACACATTCAGAAAGGAAGATGATTATGCGTTTTGATGGAGTTTCTCCGCCTTTACATCTCAACTTTTTGGCTATCTGAAATGGCCTTTAGTTGAGTTTCGAGTAGGAAGACTTACCTATTGACAGCTCCTTCTGCAAATATGAGTGTTTAGCTGTTGCTGGTTGCAATTAGCAGTACAGCAAAGTGTATTCCAATTAGCTGCCTTAATTGTTTCAGGGAAGGGACAAACAATGTGTTGATGGCTTGGTCTGGAAGGGTCTCTGAATATGTGGAATATAAGTTTTGCCGCCCTCTTTCTGAACTTTAAATTACAGTCTGGAGTTTGTTATTTCTTTAAGCCTGCGATATTCTCTCATGCTTATACTGTCTCGAGTTCCCCCAAAAACTATTCCTTCAGCTGCGTTTGGGCGGGAGACAGCTCGTTTGGGCGGGAGACAGCTCGCTGGCCACATCGGTAGTTCGTTAGTGTTATAAGGTGTCATGGAAGGCGTTAAGGATTCTAAAGTCTGGGGCTTTGTTGGGCAGGAGTGTTGCTTGGTGCCTCTCTGGGAGGTTTGTTAGCCAAAGAGCGTATTGTCTTTCACAGCTTGTTCTGGAAGCTTCTAAAGCCCCTTTCACACTTGCAAAGTGATCCCAGGAATCAAACGGCAATCGGCCTTTAAAGTGTGAAAGCAAAATCAACTCAATACCAGCATCAAATGACGTCACCTCACGCTAGGGATTAACAGCCTGAACCCCGAGGACAATCCCCAGCATCTGCAGACTCCAGCGTTGCAATCAGGCAAGTGTGAAAAGGGTAATTCCATTGTGGGATTGAAATGACCCCAAGTTTTTGTATGAGTGCA
Organism: Narcine bancroftii; assembly: GCF_036971445.1. Lineage (NCBI taxonomy): Eukaryota > Metazoa > Chordata > Chondrichthyes > Torpediniformes > Narcinidae > Narcine > Narcine bancroftii. The sequence goes on from NC_091476.1 coordinate 133,497,192, forward strand.
GGAAGAAAAGATTAAAAAGGAATAAACTCTGCCATGGGAAAGTCACAGTGGGAGAGAAACAGGAAATAAATAGCAATAAACAGTAATAGTGGACAATTATTAAACAGCGTGGGAAAATTGGCAGCGCTACAGTGCACAATTTATAAAGACTGTGGAGAAAAAAGCAATGGCGGACCAGACTTCCCAAAATTCCTTGCGACAGAGAAAGGGCTGTATCATGGAGGGGTTTCTCTGCCGCATGGAATTCTGGGAGGGCAAGTCCGCCATCACTTTTTCCGAAGGTATTTATAAACTGTACGTAATGGTGCTGCCAACTTTCCCACGGGGTGTCAATTGTGCACAAAAGCGCTACCAATTTTCCCACACTGTTTAAAAATTGTCCGCTATTATTATTTATTGCCCGCACTTTCCCTTGATCCCTTATAAAGGTTTATATAGGTCGTCACAACAATAGGAATTGAAGGGCTCATACTGTTCTGTACATAAAGCTTAAATATGTTATAATTATGCATGATTAATTTTGTTCAAATATATAATACATTGATCAGGATTTAGGGCAGATTCACCATTACTCGATGCGTCATGATGTCACCAGAAAAGGTAGAACAGTCCTAACCCCGGGGATGGCTCCTTACAAGTGTGAAAATGTTCAGAGTCCCAGTTAGGAATGGTCAAGTGAGAAAAGCCAAGCACCATTCCCATCCCAGGACACGGAACAGCCAATTTAGTGGGATGCAAGTGTGAAAGGGGCCTAACTGAATGATTAATGTATGCTGGTTCCCAACAATGTGCAATTTTTCTATGAAACACACATTCCTACAGTAGTTGGCTTGTGAAATACAAATGACCACATTACAATGGTTTCTTACAAATGGGGTTATAGGTCAATTGGGCAGCACGGGCTTGTGGGCTGTAAGGATCGGTCACCGTGCTGTAAATCTAAATATTAAAATTGTAAAGTTAAGTAGAATGTTGTTATCACATCACTGGCCAATGGAAATATGTAATCCTACATAACTCGATGTATTTTAAAGATTTTTCCACTCTGGTTATGGAAAAGTTGTACATCAGTAACTTCATGAACTATGATTGACACACTATACAGGTTACACATCACAATTTTGTTTTGTCTCTAAATATGAAACTAAAGTTTTTTTCTTGACTTTGCTCATTTGTGCTGCCTCCAGGGCCAGGATCTGTTTTACATGACTGGTAAGCCTTCTGAACAGTGTCCTTAAATACAGACCTACTTTTGCCATTCTTTTGGCCTTGCGATCATTATTCCCCTATGGAAACCCCTCCATCTGCTCTGACATTTGAATCAGCTCAATTTAAATGATTGATCTCTTTGTTTCTCAAAAAAAAGTAAAATATTTGTTTTTATAAAAACCTGTTAAATTCACTTAAGATGCAATATGCATTTCATGATTTCTCAATTTTTTTTTTATCAAGGCAACCCAACCCCTCCAGCCCTGGCAACATCCTGGAATCTTTTCTGCATCCTCTCTTAACTTTATCAGGTTCTATTATACAACAACCTACCAAAACTGCCTACAAAATTCTATGATATTCTTGGTCAGGTTTTACCAACATCAATTGGCTGCAAAAGATTATTCAACTGCACTTTTCACTAAATCCTGTACTGTCTCAGGAATACCTTGCACTTTTTGGACTTGATGTAATAGTGCACCCCAAACTATTGATTTATTAAACTGCCTGCTATAATTAAAATTCAAAATTATTTTATTGTGAAAAACAGAAAATGTAAAATTACAAGAAATTCCTTTTGGCTACGTTAAGATATGAGCATTATCTGATGCCTCTTAAAATAAGAAAGAAGAGTCAGTATGGATTCACATCCAGTGCTTCTGCAGCTACACAGGCTCCTGTTCAAACCCAAGCTCAAAACAAAAACCTTCAACTTGATCAGAAAGCTTTCAGTGCCTGAGCCCTTCCGGAGCACTTCTTGCCCGCAGCACCCTCTGGAATCATGGTTCCAATACCTGGTTCCCAGCAGTCCGTCTGGGCCTTTTCAGCCACTGAAGCCCCTCACTGATTCACTGTGGTAGTCACCATCCTGCAGGGTAATCTCCCCTGCTTATTCTCGATGGGGATATATAACAGAAGACAGCAGTACCCTGCACTGGTCCACTGCTCTCCCAGGTTAGCAGATGGGTCAATTTGCCAGGACAATTAACTCTATTCGCAATAAATTATATACAAGACCAAAAGCTGTTCCAGACTTTAATAATTTCAATAAAGTATTTATAAAACGGACATAGTGTCAGTCATATTGAGTAAGTTATTTACAGTACAGGAAAAACTTCAGAATCTACATCTCATTGATGTACATTTCATGTTTAACATTATTGTCTTAATAGTCACCATTCCTGTGGCATCTTGTTGTTACTCCCCCCCGCTCTGTTGGTTTAAGGAGCTTCCCCTCAGTGTCAGCCACTCAGAACCCAGAAATGGGGGGGGTGGTCTAAATAGGACTCCTTCCCCACAGTGCTGTGGCGTTGGCTGCACCAAGACTCAGGGCGTCCCATACATAGCACCTAGTCCTGCAGCCTGGAATGTGCCAGGCAGCAGTATTTCCAGATTGACATCTCAGTGTGCCGAAAGACCACCAGGTTTTTGGCTGGCCAAAGGGTGTCCTTTATCTAGTTGATGGTCTTCCAGCAGTTCTGAATGTCAGACTCAGAGTGAGTCCCCAGGAACAATCCGTAAATCAGAGTCCTCTGTCACGCTGTCGCTGGAGATAAAGTGTGATAGAGATGAACTCTGCATCCCTCTCCATGCCCTGCAAATCTGCATTCAGCAAAGAGGTTAACAACAATATCCACCCCAACGTAGCCATCCAGAGGACAGCATGCGCTGAGCTTGATGTTCAGGTTGTACAGGAAGAATGTCACTGGGAGGGCTCCTCTTATTGCCAGCCAGGTCAAAGCCTGGTACTTGTTATTGAGCCCTGGCGATGAGGTGTACCGCTAGATGACCTGGACAGTCTGCTCTGGGAACCATCCCTCCGGATCCATTGATTTCTGCAGGACATTATGTACTGACCATTGCCTAATGGCCTTGTCAAATTGTGTTGTCCTGGAAGAACCTTTATACGAAGGATAGGTAGTGCAGCACAGTCCAGCGAGCTGGGACATTGCAAAGCAGCACCTGGGACAGGTAGAATCTCAGCACGTGGCAACATTTGTTGCCCTTGTACCTTGGTTCCACGCACAGCCACACGTAAATGGTCATTAGGATGAGTACTATGTTGAGTACACTCTTGCCCCCAGTTTCCAATGACGTACATGGCCCTCTTTCTGACCCAGTCCATTTTGGAGTCCCAAATGAATTGGAACACTGCTCTGGTGTTTGCCAGAGTGCAGGTGGGGGAGAGGGGGGGTGGAAATAGGGCACACCTGTGCCACATACAGCAGCACTGAGAGCATCTCACACCTGATCACCAAATTTTTCCCTGTTATCAAAAGGGAGTGCTGTGTCCAGTCCCAATTTTTGGTAGACCTTAGCAATCCGTTCCATCCATTTCTTAGTGCACACCTGCTGTGTGAGGAAACAGGTTTGGTAGGTCTCAAAGGCAAGGACTCTGAACAGTTTCAACGTAGGGAAGGATTTTATTTACAGAAGGCAACTGACGCAGAGCGCACGTGCACACACACACACACACACACACACACACACACACACACACACACACACACACACACACACACACACACACACACACACACACACACACACACACACACACAAAATGAACTGGTACATACAACGATCACGGAAAAATCACTATGATGCCCCAGCCCCCCCTTGACTCCGTGCAGGCACAGCTCTATGCTGCAAGGGACACTAATTAAATGCTCCAAACCCTTTTTACAATACACATCTTACCAACAGTTTCTCCAACATCCTATCACATTTCAAAGCCTGGAGTGAAGCAGGGTGGTCCCAAGCTGGCAAAAGAGAGAACAAAGAGTACATGGGACCTTTATAGTGCTGGAGGGACAAGCCCACATCATTTACTGGGGGCCAATAGCTCAGTGGCAGGAGAGTTAATTTAATTACAACAGCCAATGGCCCAAGGCCAAGCATGTGACCAATAGCAAGGTATGCACTAAGAGGTGGGGCAGAACTAAACATTGATTGGCAGCTGGTGTGTCGTCCAACTAGGTAGGGGGCAGTGCTGTCACATGACAGCCACAGCCCTTCCCAATACAACACCTCAGCCCCTCCAAACCAGATCCCCAGTATCTTCAGGTAGTCCATTGTGACTGTGAAGGGGATGGTGGACCAGTTGGGCCAGTTACCAAAGAGCATTACCTCACTCTTAGTTGACCCTTGCACCTGATGCGAACTCAAATTGCCCGCATAGGCTGGTCAGTCTGCAGACTGATTGTGTATCTGAACAGAAGACAGCGACATTGTCCATATACAGGGAGGGCTTGACCTGGGTGTCTCTGCTGCCTGGCATTGTCATTCCTCTTATGCCCTCGTCCTTTCTGATGACTTCGGCAAAGGGCTCTATGCAGCACACAAGTAAGATTGGAGACCAAGGGCAGCTTTGCCTAACTGCAGACTTAATGGAGAAGCTATCTGTCTCCCACATGTTAATTTGGACTGCACTACAAATGTTTATGTAGAGCAGTTTAATCCAATTCCAAATTCCCTCCCCAAAGCCCACTTTGGAGAGAACATCCATCATGTATGTGAGCAAAACCAGGTTGAAAGCCTTCTCCTGGTCTAGGCTGACCAGGCAAGGATCCACCCCCCTCTCGAGCACATGGGCCTGGAACAGTGCAGATCTTGTCAGGGTAGATCACCTGTCCCAGAGAAGACTCGACTCGGTTGGCGATAGCCTTGGACAGGGTTTTGTAGTCCACATTTAGCAGTGAAATGGGTCTCCAGTTCCTGACGTCCTCCTCCTTCCCCCTTTTTGTAGATGAGAGTGATGATGCCCTTCTTCAAGGAGTCTGACACCTTCCTGTGTTGTATACTTCCAGCAGGTCCAGTACCATACAGTCCCACTGAGCCGTGTACAACTCTGTCAGTAGGCTATTGCTCCCAGGAGTCTTACCCAACTCAAAGGAACTGATGGAGTTTGTCAACTCCCCCATAGTAATTATCTTGTTCAGAAAGGCTAATTCAAACTTGATAATCATACCATTCACATTCTTTTTTAACATGTACAACCAACAACAGTGATGGCAGCAACTCTACCCGCAGCACACCACTTCTCAATAAAGCACACCTTTAATTCACTGAACCACTAACATTACAAATCATGTTCAAAAATGAATGAAGGTGAAAAATTTATTCAAGATGTTTTTCTTAATTTGGCACAAGTAAATTGAAATATAATAATCGGTGGAGACTTTAATTGTAGTTTGGATCCAATTTTTGATAAATCTACAAAATCTTTAATGAAAACGAAAATGGATAAAAGAACATTGACATTAATGGAAGAGTTAAATTTGGTGGATATTTGAAGGGAACTGAACCCTAAAGAGAGATTATTCATTTTATTATCGATTTGATTCTTATCCTAGAATATTTTTTTCTTAATTTTGGCTCATTTATAAGGAAGGATTGAGTGTGTACAATATAAACCTAGAATTGTATCAGACCTTTCACCATTATTGATGTCATGTTTAAATTCTTATAGAATTGAAACAGTTTATAGAAAAAAAAAGAATGAAGGCAAAAAGATAGACTTTAAAAATACATAATGACCTTGATTATTAATAATGATTTTGGATATTCTATGTGAAATAGAGATATCTTTATTTGAAATGAAATACTAAACCCAGGCTCCATCGACCATCGTGAAATACAGTAATTTATGGCAAAAGAGAGAACAAAGAGCACATGGGACCTTTATAGTGCTGGAGGGACAAGATAAGTCCTGCATCATCTGATGGTCCACATCACGCACATAGATGGGCAATTCCTACAGTGCTGTGGCAGTTCTGGTTCAGTTAGTGACACGTTTAGAGTCCAAAGGAACATGTATTTAAACGCTGTAAACATTAATGTATTATTTCATTGATAATACTATACCTGCAAAACTCAGCAGGTCAAAAATGCGACTGTAAGCAATTCATCCACGTGGGAGTTCGATCTGCTTCTTGCAGCGCACAACTGCGCTTCCCAGACCGTGAGCCTCGCTGGAAGCTTAGCCAATCCACGCCTGCTGACCAGCCGTGTCTTGGCGCTGATTGGCTGGTTTGTGGCGTGACGCGCAAGCTTTCTGGAACTTTCGGGTGATGCATAAAAGCAGCGGTCGGAGGCAACGCGGTCTCATTCCGGAGTTGGAGAGTTCTCTTCCTAGCGTGGTTCTCCGTTTCCACTCCGCCCGCGGCTCAGGTACGGACCCCATCCAACAGCCATCGCCACCCTTGTCGCTCACTCACCCACGGCGTCTCGGAGCGCCTGGCCGCCATTTCTTTCCCCGCCCGGTCGGTGCTTTGCTGCGGTTGACGGAGGCTGCTGAACCCCAGATTATCTCTGGAGTTCGTCGGTCTGGCTGAGGGTTTCGGGCCGCCCGGCGCCGCAGTGCCTATTGCAGGGGGTTAGGGTGGGCGGGCGTCTCCATTCTTCTGGAATAATCCGTGGGCGGCCGTTCCCTGATGTCGCCATCGGAGGGGGGAGGAAGGAGCTGCAGGTTGCTGTGTGGGCCGAAGGCGATCCGCACGATGACTGGCGCGCTCCTGGGGGACCGCGTCCGCCATTGAGCACGTGGGCTGAGCGCGTGGAGGCGATGTGCTCGGTCCGGCTGGCTCGAGGGTCACGTGGGCTGGGCTTCCCTTGTGACTCCCAGCTCAGCCACGACAGGGTTCTGATTGAACCACGATGGCGTCAGCCTTGTAGGAGTCTCCCCATATGGCCTCCCTTGTTCACACCGCCACATGGGATACCTGTGGGAACACGTGGCAGCTCTGGTGACCCGCAGATTTTATTAATTCAGATCATGGGATGAATGGACTTTGGGAGGCAGCAGGGCATGTTTCCTCGATATGTAATTTTTAACTATTTTAATATTCCTGCTGCTCATGGTTTGATGATTCTTTGTCTGACAAAGTTGTTAATGACAACTTGGGTGGACCCAAGATTCAGGTTGAATACAAGGCTGAATGGATGTTTTGCCTTGAGGTGTTGCCAAAAACGAAGGAAATTGCAGAACCTCCCTTGGGAAGCTGCTGAGTTTGTTTTGCTTTGTAGGGATGTAACCCAAAGTGTTTTCTAGCTTTTAAAAGGTATATTTTCAGCAAGGGCCCTCTGGCTGCTCTGATGGCCACATGCATGCCCCTTAAGTAAAATGGCATTTTTATAATGTAGTTGATATGAGAAGGTCAGAAGATCCCAAATCGCAGGGAAGGGAGCCCTGAGTAGAAAAGTTGAGAATGACCATTACAAATGCAGTGACAGCTTATTTCAGTGATTCTCAATGGCAAGCTATAAAAGCTGGTACTTCAATATTCAGTTTATCAAAGAACCAACTGCAGCTGTCATTGCTTATGGGCTTTGTGATGTAGTTGGTTCAATTGTAACTTGTAAAGTTCAAACAAGTTGTGTCTAATAGAATATTCTTAATTTAAAAAAAAAATTAGATATACAGCTCAGTAACAGGCCATTTTGGCCCACGAGTCCATGCTGCCCAATTTGCATCCTGTGAACCAACACCCCTGGTATGTTTTGAACATTGGAAGGAAGCTCTAAAGAAAACTTAAGCAGATACAGGGAGAACATACAATTCCTTACAGGCAGCATGGGATTCAAACCCTAGTTCTGTCCCGATAGCTGGTGCTGTATTGGTCAGTTTAACTGGATGAGAGTAAATGTGATTAAATTTGCAACATGATTGGACACTTTCTGAATCTTGGGTGAACTTTTCATAGAACATTACAGTACAGGCCCTATCGCCCACTATGTGTCAACCCATTTAAATCTATTCTGCAATAATCTATCCTTTCCTACCTCATCCTAAATCCTTTTTCTTGCATCATTGTTTATCTTGATTTAAATGTCCATATTTGTAGCAGCCTTCACCTGAACTGGCATTCTTGTTAAATCATTGCTCATTCTTTGTTGCTCCAAAGAAAAGCCCCAACTCGATCAGCCTTCAAAAGTTGTGTTCAATCACATAAATCTCTTCATCTACTCTCAAAGTTGTTCTATATCCTTCCTGCAATGAAGTGACTAGAACAGAACACAATACTCTTATTAATGCTCTAACTAGGAGTGTATAGAACTGCAACATTATCACAAAACTCCATCCTTTTAAAGCCAACACATTGCAGTGAAAGTCCAGGTTGCTTGGGGATTGAGTTCTGAATTTTCCAAAATCTCAGACAGAACTCTTAAAATTCAAATTTAAGAAACAATAAATGACATGGGCAGGTAACTTTTGATATTTTATTTGTTGGCAAATACTGCTTACTTCATTTATAAAAATGAGCAGTTTTAAAGAAAGGTCAACACTTCATGAAAATGTAAGCCATTTTTCTACAAAAGAGAGCATGTAATGCTTGAAATTGTTTAACAATGAACATTTGTATTAAAAAAAATACCTTTATTAAGCATGGTGGCATGTTGCTGCTGTTCATCTGTGGTGCTCATGCACACATGCAAAACCCCACTAAATTTGAAGTTAATCTGGATTCTCAAGTGGTCTGAATTTCTGCCTACCAGAATTTTACAGTATATGCTTTCTTACCACACTTAGTGTGTGGATACCTTGAGAGATCTATAGACTGACCCCCAAAATCCCTTTTTCTATGCAGTAACAAATCTTGCCATTTACTGTGTGCATGTCCTTCAAGTTTGACTGTCCAAACTGGGTTACATCATGCTTGTTTTGATTGAACTCCAAACTGCTGTCTGCTTTGTCATCTGCAAACTTTATGCCAACTGGGGCCACATAATTCCATTTACTAATCCATGCTCTGAAGTTCATTGCCCTTCATCTTGATAATTCATTGTAGAAGACTGTCCTCAGCTTTTACACTTTCATCAATTGCATCATCTGACCCAACACTTGTGCCTAGCACAAGATGCTGGTTCCTTGTTAGGTGCAACCTGTACTTTTATACAGATAACCTCCAGAAAACTCTTCAGTTATGTGTTATCTGCCATAATTTCCAGACCTCATCACTGGCACAGGCAGAAATGTAGACATCCTGCTTAACAGTTTTTGCTGTGGACCAGGATCACTGAACATGACAAATGTAAACTGCTTTCTGAATCTGGTACGGAAGATGCCAGAAGTAATTGCCTTGTGGATGAAGTTGAAGTGATCAAGAACTAAAGTATACTACAACTTGGAGGGGATATAATAAATGATTGTTTTGTAGATCTTGTAAGCAGGACAATATTGAATGTATGGTTTAAGAAGCTAAGGAGTAGGAGATGAGATTATCAGTGCTGAAAAATGTTAAAAGCAAAGAATGCACTGGAATAATACTTTTAAGGTGACTGCATTTGAGGATGAGAAGCTAAATGGCAAAGATAGAAATGACAAAATAAATTGGACATGTGTACTAAGGTTAGCAGCTAGTTGAATAGGAACCAGGTAAAATTTCTGACAGATAACATTTCAATTCATTCTATGATGAAGAAACCATTAACCATTCTTTGTTTTCACTAGAACCCCATGGGGTTGTGAAGGCAAATATTCCTTGGATGTCTAAGCATTTCCCCTCCATTTAAGGTGTGTTCCAAGCTTGTTGCATTGTGAATAATGTTTTTTTTTTGTTCTAGACTGATGAATATGAAGATCTGCAGTCCAATTGTGCCAAGGACCAGGTGGGCCATTTCAGGGTTTCCTGGTGCTGTGCATGTGAAGTTGAGAATGATGACAGACAACTTTGGACAAATGGAATGAAGCAAGCAGCTAAATGGATAATAACCAGGTAAAATTTCCAGCAGATTCTTGTTATCAGTTTTAATTAATTCGCTATGATGAAGAAACCATTAACCATTCGTAGTTTCCACTGGAGCCCCATGGGGTTGTGATGGTAAATCTTCCTTGGATGTCTGAGCGTTTGTTATCTTCTATTAAAAATGTTTTGCCAACTTGATGCAATGTGGCTAACAGATGCCCTTCTACATTGTTTAAAGGGATGAATATGAAGAACAAAGGAAGAGTGGAGAGACCTGTAATTCAAATGCCACATTTTGGACCATGGGTGTTTTCCAGTGCAGGTGTTATACTAAGTTGGCGATGACCAACATGTTTTTTGGACAAATGGAATGCTAGAAGCTGGCTGGATAATAACCAGGTAAAACTTCTGGCAGATTATCTTGTACATATTTCTATTCATTCGCTATGATGAAGAAACCATTAACCATTCGTAGTTTCCACTGGAGCCCCATGGGGTTGTGATGGTAAATCTTCCTTGGATGACTGAGCGTTTGTTATCGTCTATTAAATATGTTTTGACAACTTGGTGCAATGTGACTAACAGATGCCCTTCTACATTGTTTAAAGGGATGAATATGAAGAACAAAGGAAGAGTGGAGAGACCTGTAATTCAAATGCCACATTTTGGACCACGGGTGTTTTCCAGTGCAGGTGTTATACTAAGTTGGCGATGACCAACATGTTTTTGGACAAATGGAATGCGAGAAGCTGGCTGGATAATAACCAGGTAAAACTTCTGGCAGATTTTCTTGTACATATTTCTATTCATTCGCTATGATGAAGAAACCATTAACCATTCGTAGTTTCCACTGGAGCCCCATGGGGTTGTGATGGTAAATCTTCCTTGGATGTCTGAGCGTTTGTTATCTTCTATTAAAAATGTTTTGCCAACTTGGTGCAATGTGACTAACAGATACCCTTCTATATTGTTTAAAGGGATGAATATGAAGAACAAAGGAAGAGTGGAGAGACCTGTAATTCAAATGCCACATTTTGGACCATGGGTGTTTTCCAGTGGAGGTGTTATACTAAGTTGGCAATGATCAACATGTTTTTTGACAAATGGAATGCTAGAAGCTGGCTGGATAATAACCAGGTAAAACTTCTGGCAGATTTTCTTGTACATATTTCTATTCATTCGCTATGATGAAGAAACCATTAACCATTCGTAGTTTCCACTGGAGCCCTATAGGGTTGTGATGGTAAATCTTCCTTGGATGTCTGAGCGTTTCATTTTTCCTTTCAAGTTGTGTTCCAACCTTGGTACAATGTGAATAATTCTTTTTCTTTTTTTTCTCAGAAAAGGATGAATATGAACATTGACGAAAGGAACTAGAGAAACTGATCCAGCCATTTGTATCAAGGGGTATTACTGGTGCAGGTGTTTGCAAAGACCAAGATGAAAAACTAAAATTTTGGACAAATTTTAAGTAAAGAGGATTACCAGGTAAAATGCCCACATTATCTTCCCAGCATTACCAGTTTTAAATTTTCTATGTAGAAACCATTAACCATTTGTAGTTTCCACTGGAGCCCCATGGGGTTGTGATGGTAAATCTTCCTTGGATGTCTGAGCGTTTGTTATCTTCTATTAAAAATGTTTTGCCAACTTGGTGCAATGTGACTAACAGATGCCCTTCTACATTGTTTAAAGGAATGAATATAAAGAACAAAGGAAGAGTGGAGAAACCTGTAATTGAAATGCCACCATTTTGGACCATGGGTGTTTTCCAGTGCAGGTGTTATACTAAGTTGGCGATGACCAACATGTTTTTGGACAAATGGAATGCTGGAAGCTGGCTGGATAATAACCAGGTAAAACTTCTGGCAGGTTATCTTGTACATATTTCCATTCATTCGCTATGATGAAGAAACCATTAACCATTCGTAGTTTCCACTGGAGCCCCATAGGGTTGTGATGGTAGATCTTCCTTGGATGTCTGAGTGTTTTCACCCCCCCCCCCCCCAAAGTTAAGGAGTGTTCCAAGCTTGGTGACTAATGTGTTTTTTTTGTTCTAGACTGATAGAGGATCTGCAATCTAATTATAAAGTAGTGCCAAGGACCAGGTGGGCCATCTCAGGCTTTCATGGTGCTATGCATGTAAAATTGAGAATGATGACAGACAACTGGATAAATGGAATGAAGCAAGCAGCTAAATGGATAATAACCAGGTAAAATTTCCAGCAGATTCTTGTTATCAGTTTCAATTAATTCGCTATGATGAAGAAACCATTAACCATTCGTAGTTTCCACTGGAGCCCCATGGGGTTGTGATGGTAAATCTTCCTTGGATGTCTGAGCGTTTCATTTTTCCTTTCAAGTTGTGTTCCAACCTTGGTACAATGTGAATAATTCTTTTTCTTTTTTTTTCTCAGAAAAGGATGAATATGAACATTGACGAAAGGAACTAGAGAAACTGATCCAGCTATTTGTATCAAGGGGTATTACTGGTGCAGGTGTTTGCAAAGACCAAGATGAAAAACTAAAATTTTGGACAAATTTTAAGTTAGAGGATTACCAGGTAAAATGCCCACATTATCTTCCCAGCATTACCAGTTTTAAATTTTCTATGTAGAAACCATTAACCATTTGTAGTTTCCACTGGAGCCCCATAGGGGTTGTGATGGTAAATCTTCCTTTAATGTCTGAGCTTTTTTAAACATTTGGGACACTTTATATATGTAATGTTTTCTTTTTGCTCTAGAGTGCTGGAAAGGATGAATGCAAACATCAAAGAGCTGGATTAAATTCTGCAATCCATACAATGTCACGTTATACCTGTGAGTTGGCCACCATGGTGCATCATCTGGCACAGCAATTTGAGAGTCAATTAGAGTACATGTCACCTGGTGGTTGATTTGACTTGATGGCTGAGTCCATTTGTTACTGCCAAATGATCCAGGCTTGATTTTTAAGTGCCACATTTTGAATACTTGTACACCAATGGAAATTTTTGATATAAATAAAAGCAATTATCAGGAAAAAAAACTTTGTCTTTTTTTTAAAACAGGTAGTGCTGTACATTGAAACTGGGTATTGGGCAAAAAAGGTAATAAATAGCTGAGCCAAATCATTCAAGCAAGCTTTCATTCACATTCAGTTTACAATCATGTAACTGCTACATAAAGCCACTGTTGTCAACACGTCACAATATGCACACTACATACTACCACTGAGTGTGACTGCAAGCAAGCAGGTAAGATTGATTGGCAACAATTACTTCTCCTCCCCCTGCTTAGCTGTGTGTAGCCAGATGTATCCTGCACTTGCTAGTTATAGGAAAACATTTGCCATATTTAATCAAAGTTGGTAAAGGTGACTTGGTTTCAGAAGAAGAGACTCCAAAGAGAAATTTTAATAAAATGCTCTTCATAAATGAAATGGCAATGACCATATCAGCATGTCAGTATTTGGAAATTGTATATTGCTTCATTGGATGATATTGCTAAATGAGACTGACTTGATTGCTGCTCCCAGTAACAATCCTTTGAGACTTTTCTGCAGCCCCTGTAATTTAATCGTCCGCAACCACCACAAAGGTATGGTATGTCCACCTGCCTTCTGTACCATTTTTCAGGGAACAATGCTTGTACCCCCAAAGATTTGTCCACCAACATTCCTAAATTTCCTGCTCACTCCATCCTGCAGTGGTTTACCAAAATTTGCCCACTTTCCCAGTGTATATTGTACCCGACAATGTTATTGTCTATCACCCTACTAAATGGGATGTCACCCACAAGTTTCCTGACTTAGTGATGCACAATAGAGGCAACGGCTATCTGGATGTACCACAGCTTGGCACAAGGATTGCTCTGCTCAAGACTGCAAGAAAAATGCAGTTGTGAACGCAACTCCGGCCACCTTCCCCTCTATTTATTCCATGTGCTGCTTTCCAATATATTAAACGGCATTAAAAGACCCCTTCCCACCCTAACTGCATTCTTCCATCGGGCAGAAGATCGGCGCTTAAAGCTCCAGGTTCAAGGACAGTTCACGTTCGGCTCATCCTTCGACTCGCTGGTTCCTTCAGATTCCCGACAGCCCGCCAAAGGGCCCTCCAATCTGGAAAGGAAACCTGCCCTTTAACTCCTTCCAGGCTCTCGTGATCTCGCCTTCTGGACAACATGATTCACGAAACCTGGGGCCACTTCATGGGGAGCAACGGCCTTTGGTTTTGCTGAAGGCTCGAAAGCGAAACATTAAACCACACCTTCCTGCCTCCGAGGTGAGAAAGCAAGCCACTGAGCCAGAGCTGACATGGATTACAAAACACTGCCTGATTATTCGTTTGAAAATCAATAAAATGGCGAAAAGATGGGTTTTAACAATATTCCATGAATCGATATCTTGTTGAAATGAAACATCAGACCCAGGCTCCTTCAATCCAACAAGTACTATGTCCCCGATTCTGGTCCTGAGCTCATGGTCCACATCACGTGGGCAATTGCTACCTTGCTGTTCCTGGCTCAAGTTTTGGGGTAAAAGGGGACACGTTCGCAATGTCCTGGGGTTGTAGGTTAATTGGGCGGCACGGACTCGTGGGCCAAAATGCTGCGTGTCTAAATTGTTTTTTAAAACTTCAAACGTAAAAGTATTAGGACGCCAAGTCCGACTAATTGTGGGTCGGGATCCACACGTCGCGCTGATACAATGGTGGCAGGTTGCCTGCCGAGGTAGACGTACAGAGGGAGAACTCCTCGGATCGAGGAGCTTCACAACATCCCCACAATCAGGCGGCTGCTCCTTAGCTCCGGCCCGGTGTGAACGAACACTGGCCGGAGATACGACGTACGCGTGCTCCCGCCCAGGGCTTGGGGGCGGCGACTGCGCCCTTGTCGCCTGCCAGCTCCGCCCACTCTGGAACCCTGGCCAATCCGCGCCCAGTGCCGCTTCCCGCCGCGCCCGCTGACCAGCCTTGCCTTGGCGCTGAGTGGCTGGTTTGTGGAGTGACGCACGAAGCTTTCTAGAACTTTCGAGTCCGCCATAAAAGCAGCGGGCGGAAGCGGCGCGGTCTCATTGCGGCGTTGGACACTGCAGACAGCTCTCTTCGCAGCCCGATTTTCCGACTCCACCCCGCCCGCGACTCCAGGTACGGACCCCGTCCGACGGCCCTCGTAGTCGCTCACTCACCCGCAGCCCCTGGGCGCGCCGAGCCGCCATTCCCTTCGACCCCTTTCTGCGGTTGATGATGGCTGCTCCACCCCGGGATACGGGACGATAGATGAATTCAGGAGATTATCGGTCTCGCTGAGGTTTTTGGGTCGCAGGCTGCCTGTGAGCCTGGTCGCCCGGTGCCGCAGAGCCGGCTGGCAGCGGGCCCAGTATCTGCTGTGGGTGGGAGGGTGGCGGGCGTCTCCATTCTTCTGGAAAAGTCTCCGGGCGGCCACACCCTGTCGTTCCTCTCGGGGGTAGGAGGGAGCGGCAACAGGCCGCTGTGTGGACCGAAGACGATCCGGATGTGGGGCCCGGACTTCGGCGTGCTCTCAAGGGACCGCGTCTGGCCACTGACCACGTGCGCTGAGCGTGGGGAGGTCCCGGCCTGCTCGTGCCGGGGGTCACGTGGGGTGAATCATGGACGGACAAAGGTTCGCGAGTCCCGCGGTCGGTCACCGGTCCCGAGGGTCACGTGGGCTGGCCTTGTATGGTGGGCATATTTCTCCCAACTCGGCAATGGAGGGTCCTCGTGGTTCTCGCGATGGCTTCAGCCCCACGGGAGTCTCCTATGACCTTATGGGAGTGGTTGCTTTGTTAAATGCCACACGAGAGACCCGATGAGAACACGTGGTGACTGCAACGAACCTCTCAACTGTTGAAAAATTATGAATAGACTGATAATGTGCAAGTTAGCTATCCTTAACGTTATTTCAAAGTACTACAGATCCTCAAATAGTAGCTAAATGACTCCTTTAGGATTTAAGAGGGCGTATTATGGTGTAAAATGTTAAGAACAGCATTTCTATCATTCTAATATTAGCTGTTATTTTCTATAAAGGGAACCACCCAGTGTGCAGAGGAACTGAACATATGGTTGGCCTACATTGCTGGCTTATTAAGTAATTGTGTAATCTATTATGCAACTATTTATATTGATGAGTCATTATTACCACAGTTGTCAAGAACTTGGGTTCTATATTTATTGATTGTAAATTCATTTATTTTCAGGTAAGATGTCTAAAGGACCAGCAATTGGCATTGATCTTGGAACAACCTACTCTTGTGTGGGTGTCTTCCAGCATGGCAAAGTTGAAATTATTGCCAATGACCAAGGCAACCGTACCACTCCAAGCTATGTTGCCTTCACTGATACGGAGAGACTTATTGGTGATGCGGCCAAAAATCAGGTGGCCATGAACCCAGCCAACACAGTCTTTGGTGAGTTGCACAGTAACCTCAACTAGGAAACTCCTAGTTTTGTTTTTTTGTGACCATTATCATCTAGAGGTAATGAAAGCTCCTTATGAGACTCTTTCATCTAATTTTTAACATACTATTATGTATGGTGCAGATGCAAAACGTCTCATTGGCCGTCGGTTTGATGATTCTGTGGTTCAGTCTGACATGAAGCATTGGCCATTCAGAGTTATCAGTGACGCTGGTCGACCCAAAGTTGAGGTTGAATACAAGGCTGAGAAGAAGACATTTTACCCCGAGGAAGTATCCTCCATGGTGTTGACAAAAATGAAGGAAATTGCGGAGGCCTACCTTGGAAAGGTACAGTACAGTAATGTAGTTGCCGAGTTTGTTTGGATTTGTCAGTGTGTCACCTAAAATATTTCTTCTCTTTTAGACCATTACAAATGCAGTGATTACAGTACCAGCTTACTTCAATGATTCTCAGAGGCAAGCTACAAAAGATGCTGGTACTATTTCTGGCCTCAATGTTCTGCGTATCATCAATGAACCAACTGCAGCTGCTATTGCATATGGCTTGGATAAGAAGGTGTGTGGTTCTATTTTTAAATTATAGAGTTGAAGCAAAGTTGTCTGTCGTTAAAGGAATGGGTAATGTTTTTTGGTGGATGAGAATGAACGTTGGATTAAATTTTCAGCATGGCTTCAGCACCTGTAAATAGAATATTACAACACTGCTGGCCCTTCAGTGCACTATGCCAGCCTATATAATCCTACTCCATGATGATTTTATCCTTTCCAATGTCATCCATGGCCTGGTAATTTCTTTTATCCATATGCCTATCCAAGTCTTAATGTTCCACCACTGTCCCACATAAGGCATTTCTGGCATCAACTTTTCCTTTCTTTTTGAGCCATACAGCCCAAATGCTAGACACCAGCTGCTATGATGTTCCCTGGTAGGTAATTCCCCCTTTCCTTGCCCTCCTTACATTTTATATGGCTGCTTCTGTTAATAGTGTTCATCATTTGTTTTAGTTGGTGTAGTCTAATCTCTTCCTTAACAACAAACTAGCACACTTAGCTTCTGGATGTTAAACTTTGTTGCTTTCACTTTACAGGTTGGGTCTGAAAGAAATGTACTGATTTTTGATCTGGGTGGTGGTACGTTTGATGTCTCCATTTTGACCATTGAAGATGGAATCTTTGAAGTCAAATCTACAGCTGGTGACACCCACCTTGGTGGTGAAGATTTTGACAGTCGTATGGTCAACCATTTTATTGCTGAATTCAAACGAAAATACAAGAAAGACATCACTGACAACAAGAGAGCTGTTCGCCGTCTCCGCACTGCCTGTGAACGTGCAAAGCGTACACTGTCATCCAGTACACAAGCTAGCATTGAAATTGACTCTCTGTATGAGGGTGTTGATTTTTACACCTCAATC
This sequence comes from Narcine bancroftii, assembly GCF_036971445.1. NCBI lineage: Eukaryota > Metazoa > Chordata > Chondrichthyes > Torpediniformes > Narcinidae > Narcine > Narcine bancroftii. Next base: position 133,514,929 of record NC_091476.1, read on the forward strand.
ACTAGGGCACGATTTGAAGAGTTGAATGCTGACCTCTTCCGTGGCACACTTGATCCTGTGGAGAAATCATTGAGAGATGCTAAGATTGACAAGGCTCAAATCCATGATATCGTACTGGTTGGTGGATCCACCCGCATTCCCAAAATCCAGAAGTTGTTGCAAGATTTCTTCAATGGCAAGGAACTGAATAAGAGTATAAATCCTGATGAGGCTGTTGCATATGGTGCAGGTAATTAATGCAACATGTTTGGCAGTGTAATCATTACTTGATTTGTATCTGACCTAACATTTTAATGTGTCCTTAGCTGTCCAGGCTGCTATCTTAGCTGGTGACAAGTCGGAGGCTGTGCAAGATCTGCTTCTATTGGATGTTACTCCCCTTTCTCTGGGCATTGAGACTGCTGGTGGGGTTATGACAACATTAATTAAACGTAACACTACCATTCCAACAAAACAAACTCAGACCTTCACCACCTATTCTGACAACCAGCCTGGTGTACTTATCCAGGTAAACCTTTCAACTTTTATACATTTTATAACCCTGGTTGGCAGGCTTTTATTGATATAATATTTTGCATAATTGTTTCAAATGATGAACATTTTTTCTATAGGTCTATGAGGGTGAGAGAGCCATGACAAAAGATAACAATTTGCTGGGCAAGTTTGAGCTGACTGGAATTCCACCTGCTCCAAGGGGTGTGCCTCAAATTGAGGTGACTTTTGATATTGATGCCAATGGTATCCTGAATGTGTCTGCTGTGGACAAGAGCACTGGAAAAGAAAACAAGATCACCATCACAAATGACAAAGGTAAGGAACTGTGAATCAGGTAAATTTTTGCTGCTACTGTATGCATGATGCCAAAAGTCATTAGAAGTTTTGACAAGATATAGAGATGAAATTTGGCCAATGTGGAGGATGTCTATGTAGTTGAAATAAAATGGTTTGTTTCATTTTAGGGGAGCTGTGCTAACTGATTTTTACTTTGAAGGTCGCTTGAGCAAGGAAGATATTGAACGCATGGTTCAGGAAGCTGAGAAGTACAAGACAGAGGATGATCAGCAACGTGAAAAAGTAACAGCCAAGAATGCACTGGAGTCTTATGCCTTTAACATGAAGGCTACAATTGAAGATGAGAAGCTTAAGGGCAAAGTTGGAGATGATGACAAACAGAAAATTTTGGACAAATGTAATGAAGTCATCAGCTGGCTGGACAAGAACCAGGTAAAATATTCAGCAGATTTCTTAGCGATTGTATTGAAATTGATACTATTGTTATGTTGAAACCTTTAACCATTCATAGTTTCCTCTGGAACCTCATTGGGGTTGTGATGGCAAATCTTCCTTGGATGTCTGAATGTTTTTCAACATTAAAGGGGTGTTCAAAGTGTGGTGCATTGTTAATGTTTTTTTTGTTCTAGACTGCTGAAAAGGATGAATACGAACATCAACAGAAGGAGCTGGAGAAGATCTGCAATCCAATCATCACCAAGTTGTACCAAGGGGCTGGTGGGCCACCAGGAGGCTTTCCTGGTGCTGGTGCTGCTCCTGGTTCTGGTGCATCATCTGGCCCAACTATTGAAGAAGTTGATTAAAGTGTCTATTGATTATTGCTTTGACTTGATGGCTGAGTGCATCTGCACATTTTAAAAAGATCCAGCCTTGATTAAGTGCCAAGTTTGAATAATGCACTTGTATGTCATAGAAAATTTTGATCCAAATAAAGCAATGATCAGAACATTACCACTTGTGCTTTTTTTCAAGTCTATGCTATGTTGGATGAACATAGGCAGCACATATAATGTGGAACATTATAATGCTATTAAAGTGTCCGCAACCTTGGCTTTCATCTGGTTTGTCAGTTCCTCTCGTGTTCCTTTAGTAATGACTGGTTCATGACAATGGGATATTCTGCCATGCTATGTTCTCCCCAGCCTAATTGCAGGCTTCAGGACCATTCAGTATCCTGGCTGAAGTAATGTCTTGTGCTCCAGAACTGCTTTACAAGCCAATCTTCCAGCAACTGTTTGATTAAAGTGGAAAGTTGGGTCCAACTCGCAACCATAAATCCAGTTGAACTGCTATGCTATGAAGGGGTGCCAAGAATAAATAATTGAATTCTAGAAAAGACAAGTGACTACCCTTGACATCAATACAGTGTTACAAGTTTATCAAGGTGCTCTGGTGAAATGGCCATTTGGCATCAAAATGAATGTTTCAGTCACAAAGTCATGATGGTTGTCAATAATTTTAATGAGATCACTACAGGAGTTCATTCGGATCATGACTGGCGCAGCAACTTAGCCTCATGATCCCAATTTGTGTTTAAATATTTTGAAGTAAATAGTTTGACTTGATTATAAAAGGTTTCATTTATGTGTGGAGCAAAGGTGGCCTCTACCTATCTGAAATTTGTATATTACAGATGGTTGTGTGTCCTGTAAAACTTCCACATCTGTCAGTCAAGGTTGGACTCCAGCCACCTATTAGTGTTTACTTGCCATTGGCTAATTTAAGTAACCTAGCATCATTGGCTTGAAGCACGGATTAGCACTCTATGATACACAGCATGTTCTCTATCATGGTGCAAGCCTTGGACATTATTCTTCCAGGCTGTTGCTGTGGCCATCAGTGGATGTGTTACGGCTAAGCTGAAGCAGAGCTGTAGTATTGTGGTGTATCAATAGTGAGCTGCAACACTTGGTCAGGGAACTGGGTGTGTGCAGTTTGAGGTGAATGTCTTGTTTAAGTGATAGGAGTGCCATTTAACATTCTCCCCTGTGTTTTGGGAAAGGTATCAGATTACATAGGTTCACGGGGACATTACCACTTTTTGGAACTAGTGGGGATGGTGCGTGGCAGGCAGGGACAAATCCTGTTGATAACGATAACTCCTGTGACCCACTTCCCCTTTATATGATGGACATAATCGCTGAACAGATGGCCTGGTGTCCATGTGCCTGCAAATCATTACAATCCATGTCATGTGGGAAGAGGTATCCACCCTGGTCCTCTGCCTTTCTGTACAGGGAAGAGTTGGCAAGCACTCATGCATCGTGTGTGTGGCCGGGCCACCCCACGAGCACATCTGTGAAGCTGTGAAACAGAAATCAAAGTGCAATTATCTACATGGAGACACATGAAGTGGGAAACATCAAAGGTGTAAACTCACCAGAACTTGTGGTCAACAACTACTTGCAGACCAACAGAGTGCATCCCTTTGTGATTGTAGTAGGCACCAACATCCATGACGGGGGAAATAATGGAAATATGTGACCCATCAATGGCAGCAGCACACATTGGGTAGCCCCTTTCTGCAAAGCCATCAATTGTCTTGGAGACGTGTTCCACTTGGCAGGGAGATGAAATATTTACCAAGGACCTTCAAAGCTCCACTCACCTCTTGCACCACCATGCACACAGTGCTGACAGCTATTCCAAAGATGGTACTGATGGATCGATACTCACAAGGACTGGCATACCACCACAGGGCAATAGCCAATCAGAGTCCAGGCTCAAATGGCCGCTGCCAGTTTGTTGTCTAAAGCCTCAGCTCTTCTAACAATCTTTGTTGGACTCCAGGTTTTTATCAATGGCTCTTGAACATGCACATGTTCTCTTTGAAGAGTTCTGGGAATGTTTGTGCTTGTTTGTTATAATATTGACATCTTCCCTCTTGTACGTTAATCAACTTTCTTCTTCTCTTGGTCGTCTAGTGGACAGAGCCACCATTTTTTTGATGTCCTTAAACATGCCTGTTTAGTAAACTGCTGACTTTGCTCTGAGTTTGCATTTCTCCATTACCATGAGGCTTTGGTGTTTTTCTGGAGAATTTCTTTGTGCATTATCTCTGGTATTATCAGCAGAGACCCTGCCAGAAGTACACTGTTCTCCAGAGATATGTTGTTCCTGACAGACCAATACTGGCCTATTGTAGGCTGCCCCTGTTTTATCCTTTCTAGCCATCCCTGTGTCACCTGTTGCGAGAGCAGCAGCAGCACTTCATCCTTTGCGATTTCTTCTTTAATCAGGTTTAGTTTGTTACTGGTCACACTGACGAGGTGATGTACCTTGATCTTCATTTCTTTCATTACGTATTTTTAATTTGGGGAAAAACGTGACAAGACATTGGCGAGCACCATTTCCTTCCCTGGCCTGTACTTCAAGGTGAAGTCATAACATTGGAGACGGAGGAGGAGCCTCTGTAATCTGGCTGGTACCTTGCTGAGTTTCTTTTTCTGGATGTCTTCCAGCGGGTGATGATCACTCTCTTCAACAAACTGCCTCCCATAGAGGAATTTTTCACACCTATATACAACCGCCAACATTTCCCTTTCAATATTGGTATATCGGGTCTCTGCTGTTGTCAGGGTTTTTCAGGCAAAGGATATCGGTTTTCCTTCCTGCACCAATGCTGCCTCAAGGCCTCTGATGGAAGTCTCTGCTTGTAATGTGACAGCTTTTTTTCTGTTGTAGTAGTTCAGTTCTATTTCTCTGCAGACCACTTCTTTAAGCTTGTCAAAATCTCATTGAGTCAATGGTGACCACTGAAATCCGTATCTATCAGCAACTCTCTGAGGTTGGCTGTGTGGCCTGACATATGTGGGGTGAAGGAACTTGTTTTGTTCTATTTTAGCAATGGCTGTTAACTTATCTGGGCTTGGCCTGACCCCATTAGGTGTGTACACCATTCCAAAGAATTGGCACTCCTTCTCCATAATGATGGATTTGTCTGCATTGAGTTTGATGCCACCCCCTCTTGTTTGCTCCATGGCTTTGTGGAGGTGAAGATCATAGGTTTTCCCATCTCCATCAAAGACCTGGATGTCATCTGCGATGCCGACAGCGCCCTTCCATCCACTGTAAGTCTCATCTATCTTTTACTGGAAGATTCCTTGGCTCAAAAGATATCAAAAGATATTCAGAGGAACTTGTACCGTCCAAAAGGAGTATTGAACGTTGTGAGCATTTTCGATTTTTCATCCAGCTTCACATTCAAATATCCATTCTTTGCATCTAATTTGCTAAAGATTTTGGATCCCGCTAGTTCAGAAGTGATGTCTTCCAGCGTTGATGTTGGATAGTGACCTCTTTTGATTGCTTGGTTTAAATCTTTGGGATCCAGACTTATCCTCAGGTGGCCATTCGGTTTTTCCTTTATTACAATGGAATTCACCCAGTCAACTAGCTCTATTACTTTCACAATCACTAGTTTTTCTTCAATTTCTTTGAGATCCTGCTCTATCCTTTGTTTCAGCTCTATTGGCACCTTCCATGGAGCATGGATTATTGGTTTGCATTCTGGGTCTATGGTTATGTGATATTTGAAGTTTCTAAAGCACCCGATTGTGTCATCAAAGCATTCTGGGTACATGTCCATGAGCTCGGCCTTGTTTGTGATCGGAGGGCGTTCCTCAAGCGGGATGTCACTATTTATCCTCTTGGACATTTTCTTCTCCCTGATCTCATTGTTTAAAGAGATTATCTAATTCCTGACAACTATTCAGGCCGAGAATCTCTGGTCCGTCAGTGTCAACCATGAAGAATGTGCATCTAATGCCCATTCCTTTATGTCTGCCTTTTATTTGGACTTTTCTTTTTTTTAATCACAGGCCACCATAGGCTGTAAGCTGACATTTACAGCTTCTAGTGTGCCTTCCTCCAGGTGCCCATTCACCATGATCGCTGGGAACATCTAATGGTACAGTTTGAGTGGGAGGATGTTGCTTTGTGATCCAGTGTCCAACTTTATTTTCAAGTTGAAAATTGTCGGCTTGTTTCTGATCTTTCTTTTCACTTGGATCGTGGTGTGCAATTCACTTTCTTGGATGTTTCATGGAGGAGTATTGTTTCGATGTCGAGCATCAGTGTGTCGGAGCCACTGCTGTTGCTTCCCTTGACGTCGTGTACTTTCCTTCTGTATTCTTGTTTTCTCTCTCTTTTCATGCCAGACCAACAAATCTTTTCCCAGTGATTGACCTACCCTCAGGTCCTGCACTTCGAACCATATGGGGGGCATTTCTTGTGGTCATCGAAGGGGTGTAGTCTGCCACACCTACAGTTCTCAGATGTCTGCAGCTTTCTCTGCGTGCACTTTATGGCATCACCCCTTCTATCATTGTGCTGTATGTTGGCTTGCATGAAGAGGGATTGCATTTGCCTTCTTGTGCCATCAAAGACCTGTGACAACGACATCTGCTAGTTTCAAGTTATCTTTTCCTATGAGAGCTTTCTGTACTTTAGGATGAGCGCTTCCCCAAATTAGTTGGTCGACTATTCTCTCCTCTATTTCTTTGAACTTGCATTTTGCAGCAATGTTCTTTAGCCTTGTGAGGAAGTTTTAATCCCTGGAACTTGTGTCATTTTATTCTATGGTTGGATTGCGGTTCCAGATAAGAGGAAAAATTTTCAAATATCCTTTCTGGGCTATTTCCTTCCTCTTCAGCGAACTCCCAGCTATTAAACAGGTCTTGTCCTCGCTCCCCTGTTGAAAGAAGGATGTAACTAACTTTTGGTGTAGCTCCCTTGAGGAAACTTTTGAATGCCAGGTTGCACTTCTGCTTGAACTTTCTGAAAGCCTCTATGATGCTGTTGGCTTCCCCGTCCATTACTGGGTGCAATGCTGCTGTTGCAGCCATTTTCTTCTCTAGCATTCTGCTCATGAGGAGGAGAGGTGGGCTGAGTCTCCAGATTTATGATGGAAGGGGGTGCCCATTCCTCCTGAACTGGATCCCCCAAGGCCACAGACCCTCTATTCTGGTGGGTGCCAGGTCCTCCCTCTCATCTGGGTACACCACGTTGGCATACATGGGCTTCTCCTCATATGCATCTTAAGAAGAACTGGACCAGGAGTAGTGAGTAAGGCTGGGAGTGTAGTTCCCAATACTGACCTTATTTCGAAGGTGAATAAAAGCTCATTAGGAGTAGCGTTGGTCATGGTACATAGTAGCTATCAGATAAAGTGGAGCGCGATGGAGAGAACATTCTGCCAGTGTGAGTCTGGAAGGCCTTTTGACTTCAGGTCCAGTTTGACAGCCTTCCAGACTGTGGCATTCTCCTTTTCAACCTACCTGTTCCCCTGGAGTTTGTAGCTGGTAGTCCTGCTGGACGTGATGGCCCTCACTATCAGATACTGATGCAACTTGTCACTCATAAAGAATGAGCCCTGGTTGCTATAGACATAGCTGGGATACCCAAAAAGAGTGAAAATGGAGTCTATGGCCTTCATAACAGGCGAGATGGATGTGTCTGGGCATGGAATGATGAACTGGAATGGGGAGTACTCGTCAATGACAGAGAAGGTGTTCCTATTCGTGGAGGGGAGAGATCCCTAAAAAATCAATGCTGAGGTGTTCAAAGTACCTGGATAACTTGATCAGGTGCACTTTTCTGGAGCGATAGAAGTGCATCTTTTACTCTGCGCAGACCTGGCAAGACCTGGTCATTTCCCTGATATCCTACATGGAGTAAGGCAGATTGCATACCTTGACAAAATGAGCCATGGATGGCAGAGCTCATTATGCATAGCCCACAGTTGGTCGGTGCGTGCAGAGGCACAGCTTCCTCTGGAGGGTCATTAAGAGCTCCTGGCCGATAGGCGATGTCATAATTGTAGGTGGAGTGTTTGATCCTCCACCTAGCATTTTTGTCATTCTTGATTTTTCCCCTCTAGACATTACTGAACATGAATATGACCAAGCGCTGGTCAGTGAGAAGCTTAAATCTACCAGCCAGGTAGTGCCTTCTGTGCCTTATGACTTCTACAATGTCTTGAGCCTCCTTTTCCACCAATGGGATCCGGAGCTTGTGGCCTTGTAATATCTGTGATAAAAATGCAACCGGCCTGCCCGCCTGATTGAGGGTAGCGGCCAGGGCTATGTCTGCTTTCCATTTGGTGGCTTTTGCTATGTGGCTTTGGAGGTAGTTAAAAGTCTTTGGGTTTCAGCTGAGAGGGGGTGAACCTTGTCAGCATATTGAGGAATCCACTGGGCATAATATGAGAAAAACCCCAGGCATCTCCTTAAAGCCTTTGTGATCCCAGAGATGGGGAGCTCTAACAGGGGGTGTATCCTATTGGGATCGGAGCCAATTATGCCATTCTCCACCACATAGCCAAGGTTAGCCAGCCATTTCGTTCTGAACATGCACTTGTCAGAGTTATAAGTGAGGTTCAGGGCTCTTGCCATATGGAGAAAGCTCTGGAGGTTGGTGTCATGGTCTTCCAAGATGTGGCCACAGATGGTGACATTATCAAAGTAGAGGAAGGTAGCCTTCAACCCATAGTCGTCCACTATTCTGTCCATCTGCCTCTGGAAGATAGAAACCCCTTAGTAATACCAAAAAGGACCCTCCGGAATTGATAGAGATGAATGTTAGCCTCAAATGTGTATATGGACAGTCCTTGAAATGGATTGGCAGCTGGTGATAGGCAGCTTTCAGGTCGATGGTCGAATAGTCCTGATACTGAATAAAATCATTCACCATGTCTGAAATACAAGGGAGGGCGTATGCATCCAGGAGTGTGTACCAATTAATGGTTTGGCTATAGTCAATTACTAGCCTGGACTCGTTTTCCCCCTTACTACCACCTGCACTCTCCGCACGCTGGTGCTAGGCTCGATGATACCCTCCTCCAGCAGATGCTGAGGCTCGATGATACCCTCCTCCAGCAGATGCTGAGTCTCTGACTTCATAAACTCTCAGTCTGGTGTACTGTACCTCCTGTTCTTAGAAGTAATGGTCTCGCAGTCTGTGGACAGATTCAAGAAGGGGGGGTGTCATTATTCATCATGGAGAGGCTGCATGTGGGTTCTGATTTTAGGGGCCCTCCATTCCGAATCATTACGGTGTGGGGGGGGGGGGGGGGGGGTTGTGGAGGGAAGCAGAATACTCCAAGGTCACGCTTTTAAGGTGACACAGGAAGTCCAGACCAAAGAACACCAGGGCACACAATTCATTAAGTATATACCAGCAAAATTTATAGAATTCCCCCCACCCCCCTTCAAATGACAAATGTACTATATAATGTTGTTGAACATGCATAGAATGCGAATGAGACGCGATAAATATGTGGTAATTAGAAGGATACATCTTCAGATTGTATTCTTGCACAGTCTGTGAGTTTATGAAACTCTCAGTCGAGCCCGTGTCAATTAGGCATTTAATGGAATGTCTGTTTACCTTCACAGTCACTGAGCTGGTGAGGTCTATCCTGATCTAGGACCACTGAGGCTAGCCCCCACCATCCTGGATGGGTAAGATGGCGTCGACCTTGTGGAGCGGCAAGGTGGCTGCCCTCCTTCCTTTGATGGCACTGAATTTGAATTGGGGTCATGGCAAGATGGCCACTGATCCTTTTCACGCCGTTTCCTCACTGCCACTCCCTGTTGGCATGTCGCGAAGCAAGTGGGATTTCGGGGCAGATGGCTTGAGGCTGGAATTGGATCCGGGAGTGGTGCAGATCATGGGCCTCCCTGAGCTTCCCCTCATGTGGCAAACCCTCACCCAATGTCCTTTCTTACCACAGCTGGAACACACTGAGCCTTTTGCCTGGCAACAAGATCGGGGATGCTGGCTCTTGCTGCAAAAAAAGCATTTCCTGGCATGGGAAGCGGCAGTCATTAGGGCAGAGGTAGTGGGAGCGGGTGCACCCGGTCCATGGAAGGGCTCACCTGAGTGGGCAAGTTCACTGGCTTCAAGGTCGTCGCACTTGAGCTTGGCCTGTTCCAGTGATTTGGCCAGCTCGATGTGTCTCACCAGGTCATTCTTATCCGACTCAAGTAGTCGCTGCCTCATGTACCGCAAGTGGACCCCTTGGACTAGAGTGTCCTGGATCTGTACTTCCTCATGAACGCAACCCATAGTCGCTTCGTACCTGCACTTCTTAGCAAGCATACACAGATCCAGCAGGTAGTCAATAATCGTCTCTCCTGGCCGCTGGCGACACAGAGCGAGTCGGTGCCTCGATAGGACCTCGTTCTGTGACTTTAGCGTCATGCGTATAGCAGCCACTGATGACTGCATACCCTTTCATTCCTACTCTCGAAACAAGTGTAGACCTCCTGAGTTCATTGGTGTGGAAGATGTCTCTGATTGTGTTCAGGTAGGCCTGGAAACATTCTAGCTAGTACATGAACTCTTCAGCCACATTGGGGGACAGTGAGTCTACTATTAGCATGCCTAGCTTGAGGTGTGCTTCCATTGGTAAAGAATAAGCTTATAAAATTATAGAATTAATAAAAGCTCTCATGACTGGAGAGAGAACAAATGCTTTTATTAGCTTATAACCAAGGGTAAGGTTCAACAGTAGTCTTCAGAAGGGTTCTGGGTATAGGTGGGAAACCAGGGTTATATGTGGGCAGATGGGGGCGGAGCCGAGAGGTTGGGCCAGCTATCAGCATAACACTGGGTGGTTCCATCAGAGGTGTTACTAAACACTAGAAAGGCTTGTAAGTTTAACAGCACATTTCCTTACATCCAGCTACTGGGTCATGTATAAATACAATATGTCTCACGGTGCATGCTCCACTCTCAAGTGTGATGTGGCTCTTACAGTGTTAGTGTTCATGCTCTAGCATAAAATAGTCCCAGGTTTCCTCAGTATATGACACGATGGGATCAGTATACATGGAGCAGGGAGCACCTGCTGAAGTTTGCAGGGCTAAAGTTTGGTGATGTCACCCTGCTGGGGACTCACAGAGACTGCTGTATGGGGGGAAGCCCCATGGGGGCTGGAGCTTCCTCCGGCTACTGGGACTTGGACCAGCCTCCCCTCTGGATCTCCCCACTGGAGGTGGTCCCTGACTAATCCATCTTTTGAGCTCTACATACTTGTTGGCACTCCTGACGACTTTCACTTGATCTTTCTCTGGAGGCTGCGCAACATGCTGACTTTGTTCTGCATCAAACCTCAGCATCTGCAGATTTTCTTGTTTGCATCCCTATCCCAAATATTGCTCTATCACCAGCCCTAAATCTGAAACTGATGAAGCATTTAAGGGATATTATGCCATTCCTTACTATATTTATTCCGAATTGCAATCAATCAGGCTGATCTTAATATTTAATAGCTTTTGGATATCACAGTTTTCAAATTTACCCTCTCAACTGACGATAGACTACATTCCCCGTCAGGCACCGCGGTCATTCCGGCCCGCTCTCGCGAGATGTAATGAGGCGACGCCATTGTTGTGGAGGACGGCAACGGATTGGAAAGTAGTAGAGGTCTAGGAGACAGTCGTTGCGGGGTCAGTGGATTCTCGGAACGGGTCGGCGGCTCGAGAGCGACCGCCTGCCTGCATTTGGCCGCTCTGATCCTTGTTTTTTGTTTAGGTGGGTATTTGGCCGCGGATAAATTACCCTCATAATCCCATCACACCAGCCCATTCTTGGCATCTCTGTCTTTTTATTCCGCCCCTCCTGCCAATGGACCATCCCCGAGGCCTCTCCCTCACCTGATTTCCTTCAACTGGGCCTTGGCTCGGGGAAGACTATTTTGGGACTGTCGGACCCTGGAGCGTCGCCTGGCGCGGGGTGGGGTGGGGGGGAAGGGAGGGAGGGTGGGGGGGAAGGGAGGGAGGGTGGGGGGGAAAGGGAGGGAGGGTGGGGGGGGAAGGGAGGGAGGGTGGGGGGGGAAGGGAGGGAGGGTGGGGGGGAAGGGAGGGAGGGGAGGGGGGGGAGAGAGGGGGGAGGGGGGGGAGAGAGGGGGGAGGGGGGGGGAGGGGGGGAGGGGGGGGGAGGGAGGGAGAATCGCCAGCGATGTAGCAGTGGTGAAATGCCAACTTTGTTTAGTTGGTATAAACCAGGACATGTTGGCATGGACAAGCTGGGCATGTTTCTGTGCTTGGCCTCTGTTATCTACTTTTGTTCGATAGGAGAAATTTGATTGCCATAAGATAAACATATTAAATGTCAAAATTTTGCATTCCAGTTCCATAATTACAACGATGAACTCGGAAAGTTGGGACAGTGAATGTGATTCTTCTTCTGATTCAAGTGATTTACCAGATATAGTTTCCTCTGATGAGGTAAATGAAGAGGCAATTTAATTCACTAATTTCCCTGATTAAAATACAGTTTATTTGACACTTCTGTTTGTCACGAGTTGAATCTCATTGATGACTTTATTTTGAAAAATAAGGATTTGTGCAGTATTTCTTAACCCATGGGAAGTGAACCACTGGCAGTCCATGGATTATTATGTGTAGTCTAAAGGAATACTTAAGGAGGTCTGTGCATGAAAAAAAGGCTGAGAGCCACTGTGATAACCTTCTCACTGTGAAAATATCTAAATCTATATGTGTAATCATTGTCTTTTTTTTCTGAACAATCTACAGAATAAGGGTGGCATGGTTAACATAGCGATAGCACAATGCTGTTACAGTGCCAGCAACCCGGGTTTAAATCTGACACTGTTTGTAAGAAGTTTGTATGTTCTCTCTCTGTCTGCTTGGATTTCTTCTGGGTGCTCCAGTTTCTACCCACCATTCAAAATGTACCAGGGTTAGAGTTCAATTGGTGTATTTGGGCGACACAGACTCATGGGCCTGTTACAATGCTGTATGTCTAAATGGTAATTTAAACATTTAAGGAATTAGCTTTATCGTGACCTTCTGGACAGTGTACTAGAATATATTATGGCCACTGGTTGGAATGCCTGTATTTGTAAATAGCTAGAACAAGATATTTGATAAAATTTAAGTATTTTAATTGCTATTAGTTGGATCTTAATTGCAATGTTATACAGGTTTCTACTGCTTTGTGAAAGGATCAGGTTCCCCAAGAACTTGGCAAAATTACATAAAGGAGTAGATACAGTAAATTTTTCATTTTCTCGGGAATACTCATTGACCTGAAAAGAAATTGGAAGATAGTCATTCTCTTTTCACCCAGGATGTAATGAATCTAAAGCAAACCATGACTGTTTTGACAAGGTGAACCATGCAATTTTTTTTGCCAAATGCTATTTGTGTTAAATGATAAGTATTTAATGGAACTTAAAGCTGATTTAGAATTGTTTTACAGAGGTGCCATATCCTGCACTCTTTTCCTTGCTGCTCAAGAATATGTTAGCCTCAGTCTTAAGTTGATCTGTTGAATGAGTATTCACTACCATCTGAAGTAGAGAATTCCAAAGTTTCTTAATGTTCTTTTGATCCCACAACTTTATCTTTAGCCAATAAAACAGTCTGTTTTCTAAAAATTCCTGATTGTGGATGCTAAGTTTAGTTCTATATTTATGCAGAAATTGAAAATTCTTTGACATGGAATGGACGAATCACTAATACATTCACTTGAGTTATTGTCCATTTTGATTGCAGGAATTGAAACCATGGTTTCCACCATTTAAACCACCACAGTTGAGCTATGAAGGTAAGACAACTCTGGGAGGTGTCAGAATGCTAACAATAACAAAATTACTAATTTAAAGTTAGCTTATTTCCCAGCTATTGTATTTGTGCTTGTCTTTCTGTTTTCCTTTCCTTGAGCTTAAGGAACTGGGATAAGCTTGTTACTTCCCTATTAAGAGTGACAATTAGGAATGTACAGAAGACAAGTTGTGATCTTAGCAAAATTTTATTCATTGTAATATTATGGTATCATTTCAAAAATGTAAAGTGGGGATGAGGGCCTACATTTGTAAACATTAATATTTTGTTTTTCTTATTTTTCAGAGCATTCAAATATAGAGTGAAATTCTGCCCTATTCAGTCATGAAAATAATAGGTTCTGCAAATCCTGTGCATGAACTAAACTTTGAGAAAGAAATAACAATTGTGTAACAGTGCTTTGAAACTAGTCATGGACTGTAAAAGCTCAAAGGCTATTAACAATGGCATTAGGGGGAAAATGACTTTTCATACAAGTTTTATACTTTTATTTAGCTCGGTTCTATTGAACTTGTGTTGCTGATTAAACACAAATGTTGGAGTAACTCAGCAGGTCTTGGAGGTAAAGATACTGATACTGACGTTTCAGGTCTGAGCCTTTCTTCAAGGTAGGTCTCCTATGGACGCTGCGAGAACTGCTGAGTTCCTCCAGCATCTGTTTTTATTGCAATCACTGTGCCTGCAGACTTCCGAGTTTCATTTGATTAGATTGGGTTGTCTAGTTGCAGTTTTCTTTCTAAGGTGGTCCATGTTCTTGTTTCTAGTTCTGATCCCTAAGCGATGGTGTTATCTGAGGACATCTGTTTTGAAGAGATATTGCCACATTGTAAAGGTCCAGCTCCTGAGCCCTATACTTTTTGGCAGGCCTTACAAAGATGAACTGTGCAGAAAATGGGCTGTTCAAGCAGCGCTCATTGAATATGAAGAGTAAGTTTTGCAGTAATTTTGGTAGCTTGGTAAACAATACAACTAATCAGGCCTTTTTGGCAGCATGATGGTAGCCTGATTTCAAGGTTAGCATTCCGCCAGGCTCTTGGATTTGCTTTTTCTCTCACTGATGCTTCTTTTTTATATCTATTTTTCTATTTTTCACACTAAACTATATCAACCAAAATATGTACAAATGTTTCTCATTAAATATACACAGTGGCATTTTTTTCTCCCTTCCCCCCCCCCTTTCCCTCCCTCCCCTCTTCCCAACCCCTTCCAAAACCCATAAATATTCAACATATACAATAAAACCATAAAACAATATCTTCACACAAAGGAAAATAAACAAGAAAAATGCATCATCTATTTGTTATACACTGAATCAAGTCATTTTGCCTTTTTATCATTTTAGGGGATAGAGGTCCGAGGCAAGCTCTCTCTGTTATGTTCCATGTACGGTTCCCAAATTTGTTCAAACAATGTGACTTAATTTTTTAAATTATATGTTATTTTTTCCAATGGAGTACATTTATTCATTTCCATGTACCATTGCTGTATTCTCATGCTCTCTTCCATTTTCCAAGTTGACATTATACATTTTTTGCTACAGCTAAGGCTATCATAAAGAATCTTTTTTTGCACTTTATCCAATTTGAGGCCTAATTCTTTACTTACGTTACTTAAAAGAAAGATCTCTGGATTTTTTGGTATGTTATTTTTTGTGATTTCATTTAATATTTGATTTAATACTTCCCAAAACGTATTCACTTTCATACATGCCCGAATTGCATGTACTGTTGTTCCCATTTCCTTCTTACAGCGAAAACATCTATCTGATACTGTTGGATCCCATTCTTTTAATTTTTGAGGAGTGATATATACCCTGTGTAATCAATTGTACTGTATCATGCGTAATCTTGTGTTTATTGTATTCTTCATAGTTCCAGAACATAACTTTTCCCATGCTTCATTCTTTATCTTTGTTTAAATCCTTTTCCCACTTTTGTTTAGGTTTATAGTTTATTTCATAATTTTCCTTATCTTGCAGCTTAATGTAGATGTTCATTATAAATCTTTTAATTATCATTGTGTCTGTAATCACATATTCAAAGCTGCTTTCTTCTGGTAATCTCAGTCTGCTTCCCAATTTATCCTTTAAATAAGCTTTCAGTTGATGATATGTAAACGTTGTACCGTGAGTTATTCCATATTTGTACTTCAACTGTTCAAATGTTAATAAATTATTTCCCAAAAAACAATTTTCTATTCTTTTGATTCCTTTTCTCTCCCATTCTCTAAAGGAAAGGCTATCTATTGCAAAAGGGATTAGTGGATTTTGCGTCAATAATAATTTTGGTATTTGGTAATTTGTTTTTTTTCCTTTCTAAGTGGATCTTCCATATATTAAGTAAATGATGCAATACTGGTGAGTTTTTAATATTGCACCAACTTTTCATCCCACTTATAAATTATATGTTCCAGTACCTTCTCCCCTATTTTATCTAGTTCTATCTTAGTCCAGTCTGGGTTTTCCCTTTTCTGGTAAAAATCTGATAAATACCTTAATTGTGCTGCTCTATAATAATTTTTAAAGTTTGTTAACTGCAAACCACCTTGGTTATACCTCTCTGTTAATTTATCTATCGCTATCCTCGGTTTTCCCCCCTTTCCACAAGAATTTCCTTATTATTCTCTTTCGTTCATTAAAGAATTTTTCTGTTAAGGGAATTGGTAACATTTGAAATAAGTATTGTATCCTTGGGAACTCGTTCATTTTAATGCAGTTTAACCTCCCTATCAACGTTAGTGGTAATTCTTTCCAATGTTCTAAGTCTTCCTGCAATTTCTTTATTAGTGGCTGAATATTTCATTTGTTCAAGTGACTTAAGTCACTTGGTATCTAACCTGATACCAAGGATTGCTTGTGCTTGCCATTTAAATGGTGATTCTTTTTTAAATTCTGTATAATCTGCATTACTCATTGGCATCACTTTACTTTTCTTTGCGTTGATCTTGTACCCCAATATTTCTCCAGATTCTTTCAATTTCTTAATGTAATTCTTTTATTGATATCTCTGGTTCTGTTAGGTATACTATGATGTCATCTGCAAATAAGCTGATTTTATACTCCTCCTTTATTTTTATCCCTTTTATTTTCTATTCTTATCAGTTCTATTGCTAAGGTGAACAAGAAGGGGGAATAATGGACATTCCTGTCTAGTTGACCTACTTAATTTAAATTGGATTGATATATATCCATTTACTGCTACTTTCACCAACGGTCCATTATACAATGCTTTAATCCAATTTATATATTTTTCTGGTAGATTGAACTTCTGTAATACTTAAATAAGTAGTTCCACTCTACTCTGTCAAAGGCTTTTTCTGCGTCTAAAGCAACAGCCACTGTTGGTTTGTTATTTCCTTGAACTGCATGAATTAGGTTAATAAGTTTACAGACATTATCCGCTTTTCATCTTTTCTTAATAAATCCAGTTTGATCTTGTTTTACTATTTTTGGTACACAATCAGCCAATCTGTTTCCTAATAATTTCGCTATTATAATCTGAGTTAAGTAGAGATATTGGTCTATATGATGCTGGTGTTAATGGATCCTTCCCCGTCCTTGGTATTACTGTAATTATTGCTGTCTTACATGAAGCTGGCAAGTTTTGTGTTTCTTCTACTTGGTTCATTACTTCCAGGAGAGGAGGAATTAATAACTCTTTAAATGTTTTATAAAATTCTATTGGAAATCCATCCTCTCCTGGTGTTTTATTGTTCGGCAGATTTTTTAATATCTCCTGTACTTCCTCTATTTCAAATGGTTTTATTAGTTTGTTTTAGTCCTCTTGCAATTTTGGCAGTTCAATTTTAGCTAAAAATTCCTTTATTTTATCATCTTTCCCTTTGTTTTCAATTTGCTATAATTGTTCATAAAATTCCTTATTCATTCATCTCTCTTGGGTTATATGTAATTTGTTTGTCCTTTTTCCTTGATGCCGATACAGTTCTTTTAGCTTGTTCTGTTTTAAGTTGCCAGGCTAATATTTTATGTGTTTTTTCTCCCAGTTCATAATACTTTTGCTTTGTTTTCATTATGTTCTTCTCCACCTTATACGTTTGTAATGTTTCGTATTTTATTTTTTTGTCCACCAATTCTCTCTTTTTCATTATATTATCTTTTTACTAGTTCCTTTTCTGTACTTACTATCTCCCTTTCAAACTGCTTTATTTCCCGATTGTAATCCTTTTTCATCTTCGTTACATAACTTATTACCTGTCCTCTAATGAAGGCTTTCATTGTGTCTCATAATATAAATTTGTCTTTCACTGATTCTGTGTTTATTTCAAAATATGTTTTAATTTGGCATTCAATAAGCTCTTTAAATTCCTGCCTTTTAAGTAGCATGGAGGTTAACCTCCATCTATATGTTCTTGGTGGGATGTCCTCCAGTTCTATTGCTAATAACGGGTGAATGATCTGATAATAGTCTAGCTTTATACTCAGTTTTCCTAACTCTCCCTTAAATATGGGCTGACAACAAAAACATACAAATCCTTGAATATGTTTTATGCCTACTTGAATAATATGAGTATTCCTTCTCTCTTGGGTGTTGCCTCCTCCATATATCCATAAGTTTCATTTCCTTCATTGATTTAACCATAAATTTGGCTACTTTGTTCTTTCTGCTTGTCTTTTGTCCAGTTTTATCCAACATTGGATGCAAATTAAGGTTAAAAATCCCCTCCTATCAATATATTTCCCTGTGTGTCTGCAATCTTCAAAAAAATATCCTGCATAAACTTTTGATCCTCCTCGTTAGGCCCATATATATTGAGCAAATTCCAAAATTCTGAATATATCTGACACTTCATCATTACATACCTCCCTGCTGGATCTATTATTTCCTCCTCTATTTTGATTGGTACATTTTTGTTAACTAATATGACTATAGCTTTTGAATTATATGATGGTGCCGCTACGTGTCCTACCCATTCTCTCTTTAATTTGTTATGTTCCACTTCAGTTAGATGCGTTTCCTGCATAAATGCTATATCTATTTTTTCTTTCCTCAGTAAATTTAGTAGTCTCTTCCTTTTAATTTGGTTATGTATTCCATTAATGTTTATAGTCATATAGTTTAACATGGCCATCTTATATCTTGCTTCCACCACTTTTCCGCTTCCTCGCCACCTCCATCCCCCTTTTTCCCATTTTCATGTCTTAGTTTTCCCTTTTTGAACTCAATCTACGACAACACATTTAAAACATAAAATACTCCAACAATTCCCACTCCCAATAATACCTTAACTCCAAATGCTCCCCCCCTCTCTGAGTTGCCCCTTATCCCTTGCCGGGCAACCACAACTCCACTTTCCATTTGGATTGTGATCTTGCTCGCAAGCGTCAACTGATTTTGCAGTGATGGTTATTCCCTCTTTACCCAGCCCCCTCAGAAAACACTTTTTTACACATATAACAAAGCTCTTTTTTTCCCCCTTCTTTCCTTCCCTTCTCTTTTCTCTCTTTAGTTCTTTATATATACATTGTTTTTACATCTTTATATATACTTTATCGCCATTCCTCATTCTTGTTACATCTCTCCTTCTGTCCTGCAAACGTTCTGCAAATTCTTGTGTTTCCTCTGGATCCAAGAACAGTCTGTTTTGCTCCCTGGGTATAAATATTTTAAGCACGGCTGGATGTCTTAACATGAATTTATAACCTTTTTTCCATAAAATCGTTTTTGCTGTATTAAACTCCTTTCTCCTCTTTAAGAGTTCAAAACTTATGTCTGGGTAAAAAAAAATATTTTTTGACTTGTATTCCAATGGCTTATTATCTTCTCTAACTTTATTCCTTGCCTGCTCCAGTATATTTTCTCTTGTCGTATATCTCAAAAATTTTACCAAGATGGATCTTGGTTTTTGATGTGTCTGCAGTTTTGGAGCTCATGTTCTGTGTGCCCTTTCTATTTCCATTTCTTCCTGCATTTTTGTCATTCCCAGGATTCGGGATCCATCCTTTTATAAATTCCTTCATGTCTGTGCTTTCTTCACCCTCCTTCAGACCCACTATTTTTATGTTGTTTTGCCAATTTTAATTTTCCACCATATCAATTTTCTGAGATAACAACTCTTGTGTCTTTTAAATTTTTTTGTCACTTTCAGTTTTTCTCTTGTCATTTACTTCCATTTTTGCAGCCATTTCCCACTCTTCCACATTCTCTACTCTTTCCCTATTTCTGTCATGACCGGTTCTAAACTTTGCATTTTATCTTCTGCTCTTTTCATTTTTCTTTTAATTGCACTAAATTCTAATGATAACCATTCTTTTAATGCTCTCATTTGTTCTTCAAAAAAGGCTTTATCTATATTCTGTTCATCTGTTTTACCTTCTATTCTCTGTGAGGATCTTGATCATCTGTGCCTGTACCTGTGTTTGTGTCTTCTTCTTTTCTCCTGGGCTGCCCATCTGTCGGGCCCCCTGCCGTTGATCCTCTTGTCGGTCACCCCGCCGTCTTTCTCCCTCGTCTGTTTCCTTGCTCTCTCCTCCCAACCTGGTGTTGGACATCCCTCAGCTGGTCGTGCTGTGGCTGTCCACTCCTCTGTTGTGCCCTCCTCCCGTCGGTGTTTTCTTTTTTCTTTGATTGTGCACTTTTGTTTGGCTCCAAGAGCCATTTTTGAAGTCCATCGGTCAGGAGGTCACGACTCCGCAGGGCAGGCACCAACCTCAGCTCCCTGTTCCTTCTTGCAGGTAAGGCCTTTTTTCTTCTCCGGCGACTTTTCTACTTTTTTTTTCGTTTGTTTTTACTTTCTCCTTCTTGGGTGCCATCTTCTTTCTCTTCTCTGTAAGTTTATCTTCTATTTCTTATATTTTATACTTGTTGAGCTTTGTCTTTTTCTAACTTTTATTTTTTTTTTTCTGATGAGGGCTGGTTTTACCCGACCGGCCACTACCCCATCGTGTGATTCCTCCCCACTGATGCTTCTTGACCTACCAAATTTCTCCATCAGATTGTTTGGCTTCAGATTCCACTATCTGGAGTTTCTTGTGTGTCGTAAAGTGAGAATTGTTTCCATTTGGCCTTTACAAATGCATATCCCAGTACCTCTGATTCCCTATCTCTTTCCTTTATCTCTGAGCTCATTAACCACACCAATTGTCTGGTTATGAGGCTGTGAAATGCCTGATTTGTTCTGTCTTTGGCCTTTGAGGTTGGGCATTACTGAAGTTTTATGTAGTGGGCCTCAACAATGAAGACGCTGTTTACATCCGGTACCGCACGGATGGCAGTCTCTTCAATCTGAGGCGCCTGCAAGCTCACACCAAGACACAAGAGCAACTTGTCCGTGAACTACTCTTTGCAGACGATGCCGCTTTAGTTGCCCATTCAGAGCCAGCTCTTCAGCGCTTGACGTCCTGTTTTGCGGAAACTGCCAAAATGTTTGGCCTGGAAGTCAGCCTGAAGAAAACTGAGGTCCTCCATCAGCCAGCTCCCCACCATGACTACCAGCACCCCCACATCTCCGTCGGGCACACAAAACTCAAAACGGTCAACCAGTTTACCTATCTCGGCTGCACCATTTCACCGGATGCAAGGATCGACAACGAGATAGACAACAGACTCGCCAAGGCAAATAGCGCCTTTGGAAGACTACACAAAAGAGTTTGGAAAAACAACCAACTGAAAAACCTCACAAAGATTAGCGTATACAGAGCCGTTGTCATACCCACACTCCTGTTTGGCTCCGAATCATGGGTCCTTTACCGGCATCACCTACGGCTCCTAGAATGCTTCCACCAGCGTTGTCTCCGCTCCATCCTCAACATTCATTGGAGCGACTTCATTTCCAGCATCGAAGTACTGGAGATGGCAGAGGCCGACAGCATCGAATCCACGCTGCTGAAGATCAAACTGCGCTGGGTAGGTCACGTCTCCAGAATGGAGGACCATCGCCTTCCCAAGATCGTGTTATATAGTGAGCTCTCCACTGGCCACTGAGACAGAGGTGCACCAAAGAAGAGGTACAAGGACGGCCTAAAGAAAGCTCTTGGTGCCTGCCATATTGACCATCGCCAGTGGGCTGATATTGCCTCAAACCGTGCATCTTGGCGCCTCACAGTTCGGCGGGCAGCAACCTCCTTTGAAGAAGACCGCAGAGCCCACCTCACTGACAAAAGACAAAGGAGGAAAAACCCAACACCCAACCCCAACCAACCAATTTTCCCTTGCAACCAATGCAAGTCCCGCATCGGACTTCTCAGCCACAAACGAGCCTGCAGCTGACGTGGACATTACCCCTCCATATATCTTCGTCTGCGAAGCCAAGCCAAAGAAGAAGAAGATGTAGTGGGCCAATGAATAAAATATATTTTGGCACACTGGATTTGTCTGATTTTGTTAGATCTGAATGAATGCAATGGATTTTGAAATGATTTTGAATACAGTGATGTAAAAGCAAAGTACTACTGATGCTGGAAACCATTTAAAAAAAAAACACGAAAAGAAAAATTTAACAATATGTGGTTGAGAGGGAACATTTCAGTTCTGGATTTTGACAGAACTGAATCATTTCTGCCCAGAACTTCCTAATACTGTTGCTTGTTTTCAGGTTGTAACTGAATGTAATTCAAATTAGCTTGGAGCTAAGATGCGCTGTAATTTTAGGCTATGCTGCTGTTCAATTCTTGATTATAAAGTACTAGAGGACTCTGGGTCACTACTCGCAGGGAAAAGAGAAAGTTGGTGTAAAATTATTACCATTAAATCTGTTTTATTTTTTCTACTTTCTGCTGTCTAATTTTATTCTAAAAGAATGATGACATGTTAAAACATTTCTGAGACAGGAACTTTTGATAAACCTAAATTGATCCAGTGTGAAGATCAATAATCAATGGTTATCTGGGCGATTTTACTCCTCTTTGTGATTATTTTGCCTGTAAAATAAGTTGTTGCTTTTTTATCTGCTACTGACTTTACCAATGCATCCATTGGTAAGATGGCTCATCATCAGTTTTTTTATTCCCATCATTGCTCACAATGCACTTAACTATATCACTGTGTTGCATCTAGCATTGTAAATTTCTTCAGTAGATGCGGAGGTCAGAAACTTTTGTTCTTGTAGTTACAGTGATCCCCAGGACCTTGATCTCAAAACATTGAAGATCATAGATCTTTTGGAATCTGCACACAGAGCTCTGCTTGTGTATGCTGTAAGTATTGAAAGCTTGGCCGGATGATATGACTTTTACTACTACACTTCCAATGAGTGACTTCATTTATTTTCAAATCCTTTTGCAGTTGAAGCGACCACTGCTGATCCAATTTGTTCGTGTTGTTAATGAAAACCTTGTAAAGGTAAACCTGGCTCTTCCATTTTTGCGAAATGTTTTTTGAGCATGAGATCGATGGCATAAGAAATTATTGAAGTAAAATTGTAATATAGAACAGGTAACAATTGGACAGGCTCGATATCTTTGTTGGAGCCCATTATTGTAGTTGGACATGAACAAATTACAGGGGGGGGGCGGGGGGGGGGGTGCAATAGAAGGGGAATTGTCCATTCCTGCAAATTTCCTGGCTATTCATCACAAAACTTAAAAATAAATTCTTCACTCCTGTGAAAAGGAGGAGCATGGGTTCTGTGGAATACAAAAGACTCTTATTCAGAGATTAATAAAACTAAAATAATGCTTAAGCATCATTCTGTCCATATTCCAAGAACTGAATAGTAGTGTGCAATGTATTGATTTTATGTCTCATTATTTCTTGGACAGACACGGGGCAGTTTCATTCAGAAAGTAATGATGGTCTTATTTTCAGTGTTCTAAGTTGGAGGAGGCAATAGAGGTGGTAAAGCAGCAAATGGTTTTTCGGCATGCCTGGGAAATGACTGTTGGAAATGAAATGCAAGTGGCTTCAATTCTCGCTCTTACTAGCCTTTATTGTGAGTACTGTTTCATGCCAGGTCACATTTTGAAGAAATTTGAACTCCATTTAAAACTTATGAATGGAAGCATGTGTATTGCTGGAAGAGTTTTTTAATCCCAGGATTTTATAGTACTCTGAATTTTTTCTGAAAACTTTTAATTCAGGTTACTAATAATTGAAATAAATTGTTGGTTGGCAAAATAAACTTCAAGAAAGCATTATTGTAAAGTTTTGGCCTTGTGTTGATCCTAATCGTGTGGATAGTATGGTACATCTATTATTAACTGTAGCTTTTGCTGCATTGTGTATTTGTGCCTCATGACAATTTTTGCATTTGTACTTCTGTCTTTTAATGGCAGCAAGGGGGAGAGGAACCTTTGGAGGAGGTCAATGAATTAAACAAATGGATGTTGTATCAAGTTTAGGGATCTTTATGTAATCAAGCATTTGTGGATTCACTATATTCCTTCGAGGTGGTGCAGAGACACATGATGGTGGTGACAGCTCGCAGGTCAAAGCTGGAAAGGGCAGAGCAAAAGAAAATGCTCTGGAAAGGATAGTACTCGTGAATAATCAGAAAGCACCGGGGGGGGGGAGGGGGCGCGGCGGTGAAGGGCGAATAGATATCAAGTAGTGAATTGCAGTTAGTTTGTAAGTTAACTGGAAAACCCATTGATACTTTGGGAAATAAGAGAATAGAGAATTGTAGCAAACCTATCGCCTGTTGAGGAATAGAGCTGAGAGGACCATAAAATGTTCCAACACAACAAACAGCTCAAGGAGAATCCTAAAAAGCTCACGTGAGTGTCATTCACGCGGACACTTTCATGTTCGAGGCAAAATTCCAGATTCCCACCAATTTTAGAAAATAAAATGTTCCTTGTTACCCTTCTTACAATTATTTCAAACCTATGTCCCCTGAATATTGATTGCTTTGTTAACATCCAATCAAACAGCTTTAACTAACCTGAGAAAATGCTAATTCATCAGTGAGAAGACCTTGGCAATGGGAAGGTTTTTTTAATTCATTATTTAAGGGGGGGGGGGGAACCAAGAAGCATTATTTATTGCTCATCCTAAATTATTCATGAGAGAGTGTCATGCACTGTTATCCAAAACACTATAGACCTTCTGTTCAATATATTTCCATAAGCCTGTTGCAAAATACATTCCAGAATTTTGACCTATTGGCGATTAAAAATGTATTGCTGTTCCTGTCACGAAAGCATGTGACTTTCAAATCCGAATCAGGCTTATTATGTACATGTCACAAAATTTATTGTTTTGTAGCAGAACTATTGTGCCTTATAGGTGCAAAATTGCTATCAATTACAGTTCTGTCAATACAATATTTAAAAATTAGTGCAAAAAAGAGAGAAAAGTGCAGTAGTGTCTGTAGGTTCATTGTCCATTCAGAAATCTGATGGCGGAGGGGAAGAAACTTTTTTTAATATGAAGTGTGTGTCTTCAGGATACTGTACCCGCTTCCTGATGGTACCAGTAAGAAAAGGGCATGGTCTGGGTGGTAAGTGTCCTTGACGATAGAGGCTGTTTTCTTAAGACACCGCTTCTTAAAGATGACTACAATGGGGTGAACACTAATGCCCATGATGGGGCTGTCTGAGTTCTGCAGCCTTTTCTTGTTCTGTGCATTAGCACCTCCATACCAGACAGTGATGCAACCAATCAGAATGCTGTACACACTATACCTGTAGGTGGAAAATGAAAAAAGTGTACAGGAGGGAGATGGATCAGCTCATTGAATGTTGTAACAACCACCACCTTGCGCTCAATGTCAGCAAAACAAAGGAGATGATTGTGGACTTCAGGAAGAAGTCGGGGGAAACACGACTCAGTCCTCATCGAGGGCTTGGAAGTGGAGAGGGTCAAGAACTTCAAATTCTTGGGTGTTAACATCTATGAGGATCTGACTTGGAGCCTCCAAGTTGATGCAATCACAAAGAAGGCTCGTCTGCAGCTATACTTTGTGAGGTGTCTGAGGAGATTCAGTGTGTAAACTTCTACAGGTGTACTGTGGAGAACATTCTGGCTGTTTGCATCACTACCTGGTATGGAGGAGCCAACTCTTAAGGACGAGAATAAACTCCAGAGGGTTGTTAACTCGGCCTGGAATGTCACAGGCACTAGAATTCACTCCATCAAGGACGTTTACATGAGGCAGTGTCTTAAAAAAAATAACCTCTATCCTCAAAGACCCTCACCACCCAGGCCATACCCTCTTTACTCTGCTACCATTGCGGGGAAAAAAGGACGGGAGCCTAAAGACGAACACTCAATGGCTCAAGGACAACTTTTTCCCCGCTGCCATCAGATTTCTGAATGTTCAATGAATCAAAGACACTGCCTTACTTTTCCTGCATTATTATTT
Source organism: Narcine bancroftii (assembly GCF_036971445.1). Taxonomy (NCBI): domain Eukaryota; kingdom Metazoa; phylum Chordata; class Chondrichthyes; order Torpediniformes; family Narcinidae; genus Narcine; species Narcine bancroftii. The sequence goes on from NC_091476.1 coordinate 133,540,575, forward strand.
AAGTTTTTTTTATAGTAATGTTTTAAGATGGTTATGATATGAACATTTGCACTAATGATGTGACTGCAAAGCAACAAACTTCATGACTTGTTTATGACAATAAATTCTGATTCTGACTTGTGTGGGAACTGAAAGATGGTGATATTCCAAAGCATCTTCTGTCTTTGTCCTGTTTGATAATTGAGGACTTGGGCTTGGAAGGTGGTTTTGGAATAGCCTACTGAATTTTCCAATCCTTACAAAGACAAAGCTTTCTTCTTTGGCTTGGCTTCGTGGACGAAGATTTATGGAGGGGGTAAAAGTCCACGTCAGCTGCAGGCTCGTTTGTGGCTGTCAAGTCCGATGCGGGACAGGCAGACACGGTTGCAGCGGCTGCAGGGGAAAATTGGTTGGTTGGGGTTGGGTGTTGGGTTTTTCCTCCTTTGCCTTTTGTCAGTGAGGTGGGCTCTGCGGTCTTCTTCAAAGGAGGTTGCTGCCCGTCAAACTGTGAGGCGCCAAGATGCACGGTTTGAGGCGATATCAGCCCACTGGCGGTGGTCAATGTGGCAGGCACCAAGAGATTTCTTTAGGCAGTCCTTGTACCTTTTCTTTGGTGCACCTCTGTCACGGTGGCCAGTGGAGAGCTCGCCATATAACACGATCTTGGGAAGGCGATGGTCCTCCATTCTGGAGACGTGACCCACCCAGCACAGCTGGATCTTCAGCAGCGTGGCTTAATGTGTGTGTAACTGCTCATTTAACTAATCTGGACTCAACCACTCAAAATCTGGTCAATTTGTCTACATTGTTGGTGAGATGCTTCTATTGTGGAATTTTCAGAGTGCATTCATTGCATACAACCCTGAGATTACCTGTTGGCAAGGAGTGCAAAAAAAAACTGTACTCAAGAAAAGATACATATACAAAAGGGAGAAATGTAGACAAAAAATGAAATATAAATGTACTGCAATATAGAAAAAAAATTCATTAATTAATGTAGAAAGTCTCCTTAAATGAGTCACTTATTGAGTTTGTTATTTAAGAGACGAGTGGAGGGGGAGCAGCTGTTCCTGAACCTGGTGGTGCGAGTCTTGGGGCACCTGATGGCAGCAGTAAGAACAGAGCAGTCCTAGCTGGTGTGGATCCTTGATAATTGCTGCTGCTCTCTGGGGAAAGTTTTGCTGATGATGTAATTAATGGGCTGTGTCCCCTACCTTTTGCAGGGCTTTCTGCTCAGATGTGTTAGTGTTCCCATACCAAACCTTAATGAAGCTGGTCAGCTTACTTTCCACCACAGTTCCAGAAGTTTGCCAAGGTTTTCAAAGCCATATCAAATCTCCGCAAACTCCTGAGGAAGTAGAGGCGCTGATGTGTTCTTTGGCGATGACGTTAGTCTTTTGGGTCCAGGAAAGGTCCTCCGAGATGGTGACTCCCAGCAGGTTACATTTTCTCACCCTATGATCACTGGATCATACACTTCTCGTTTTTCCTTCCTAAAGTCTGCAGTCAGCTTCATGGTTTTGGTGACATTGAGTGAGAAGTTGTTGTTAGTAGCACACCATTCAACTGCTTTCAATCTCTTCTGTATACTGACTCATTACCCCTTTTTATACAAATCACTACGATGGAATCGTCAGCAAATTTGTAGATGAATGTGTTAAAATAAAGAGCCACATAGTCAAAGGTGTAAAGTGAATAGAGCAGGGGGGTAACTTCGCAGCTTTGTGGAGGTCTAGTATTGATGGAGATTGTGCAAGAGATGCTCATTGATTTGGGGTTTGGAGTTGAGGAAATCCAGGATCCAATTTCACAAGTCTTGATCAGTTTTTTTAAAATAATTTTTTTATTTTTCACACTGTGAACCATATCAACCAAAAAAATATATACAAACGTTTCTCATTAAATATTTTCTCCCTTTTTTCCCCCTACCCTCCCTCCCCCCTTCCCACCTCCCTCCAAAACCAATAAATAGTCAACATATGCAATAAAACCATTAAACAATGTCATCACACAATGAAAAATAAACAAGAAAAATGTGTCATCTACTTTTACACACTGGATTAAGTCATTTTGTCTTATCATTTTAGGAGGTGGAGGTCCGAGGCAAGCCCACTCTGTTATGTTCCCAAATTTGTTCAAATAATGTGACTTTATTTTTTAAATTGTTATTTTTTTCAATGGAGTACATTTATTCATTTCCATGTACCGTTGCTGTATTCTCAAGCTCTCTTCCATTTTCCAAGTTGACATTGTACATTTTTTTGCTACAGCTAAGGCTATCACAATGAATCTTTTTTGCACTTTATCCAATTCGAGGCCTAATTCCTTACTAATATTACTTAAAAGAAATATCTCTGGAATTTTTGGTATTTTATTTTTTTGTGATTTTATTTAATATCTGATTTAGATCTTCCCAAAACATTTCCACTTTCTTACATGTCCAAATTGCATGTACTGTTCCCAATTCCTTCTTACAGCGAAAACATCTATCTGATAACTTTGAATCCCATTCTTTTAACTTTTGAGGCGTGATATGTAACCTGTGTAACTAATTATACTGTATCATGCGTAACCTTGTGTTTATTGTATTCTTCATAGTTCCAGAACATAACTTTTCCCATGCTTCATTTTTTATCTTTATGTTTAACACCTTTTCCCACTTTTGTTTAAGTTTATAGTTTATTTCATCATTTTCCTTATCTTGCAGCTTAATGTAGATGTTCATTATAAATCTTTTAATTATCATTGTGTCTGTCATCACATATTCAAAGCTGCTTCCTTCTGGTAATCTCAGTCTGCTTCCCAATTTATTCTTTAAATAAGCTTTCAGTTGATGATATGCAAACATTGAACCATGAGTTATTCCATATTTGTACTTCAACTGTTCAAATGTTAATAAATTATTTCCCAAAAAAAAAATTTCTATACTTTTGATTCCTTTTCTCTCTTTCTCTAAAGGAAAGGTTATCTATTGTAAAAGGGATTAGTGGGTTTTGTGTCAATAACAATTTTGGTATTTGGTAATTCGTTTTTTTCCTTTCTAAGTGGATCTTCTTCCATATATTAAATAAATGATGCAATACTGGTGAGCTTTTATATTGCACCAGCTTTTCATCCCACTATTAAAATGTATGTTCCGGTACTTTCTCCCCTATTTTATCTCGTTCTATCTTAGTCAAGTCTGGTTTTTCCCTTATCTGGTAATATAATAATCTCTATAATAATTTTAAAAGTTTGGTAACTGCAAACCACCTTGGTTATACCTCTCTGTTAATTTATCTAACGCTATCCTCGGTTTTCCCCCCTTTCCACAAGAATTTCCTTATTATTCTCTTTCGTTCATTAAAGAATTTTTCTGTTAAGGGAATTAGCAACGATTGAAATAAGTATTCTAGCCTGTGACGGTTATTCTCTTTCCCCCCCCCCCCCAATCCCCCCTCCCCCGAAAACACTTTTTATACACATATAACAAAGTTCTCCCTTTTTTTTCCCCTTCCTTCCTTCCCTTCTCTTTCCCTTCTTTAGTTCTTTACATATACATTGTTTTTACATCTTTTTATATACTTGGTATCACCGTTCTTCATTCTTATTACATCTCTTCATCTCTCCTTCTCTCCTGCAAGCGTTCTGCAAATTCTTGTGCTTCCTCCGGATCCAAGAACAGTCTGTTTTGCTCCCCGGGGATAAATATTTTAAGCACAGTTAGATGTTTTAACATGAATTTATAACCTTTTTTCTATAAGATCGTTTTCGCTGTATTAAACTCCTTCCTCCTTTTTAAGAGTTCAAAACTTATGTCTGGGTAAAAAAATATTTTTTGATCCTTGTATTCCAGTGGTTTATTGTCTTCTCTAATTTTATTCCTTGCCCGCTCCAGTATATTTTCTCTTGTTGTATATCTCAAAAATTTTATTAAAATGGATCTTGGTTTTTGATGTATCTGTAGTTTCAGAGCTAGTGTGCTGTGTGTCCTTTCTATTTCCATTTCTTCCTGCATTTCTGTCGTTCCCAGGACCTTCGGGATCCATTCTTTTATAAATTCCTTCAGAGCTGTGCCTTCTTCATCTTCCTTCAGCCCACTATTTTTATGTTGTTTCGCCTACTATAATTTTCCAACTTATCAATTTTCTGAGCTAACAAGTCTTGTCTCTTTAATTTTTTTTATAATTTTCTTCCAATTTTCCTCTTAAGTAGTTTACTTCCATTTCTACAGCCGTTTCTCGTTCTTCCACATTTTCTACTCTTTTCCCTATTTCTGTCATGACTAGTTCTAATATTTGCATTTTATCATCTGTTCTTTTCATTTTTCTTTTAATTCCACTAAATTTTAATTTCAACCATTCCTTTAATGCTCTAATTTGTTCTTCAAAAAAAGCTTTATCTATATTCTGTCCATCTATTTTACCTATTTTTCTGTGAAGATCTTGGTCTTCTTCCTCTTCTGTGCCTGTACCTGTGTTTGTGTCTTCTTCTTCTTTGTATCTGTGTCTCTTCTGATTTTTCTGATGAGTTGCTTGTCTCACTTTGTTGGGCCTCTTCTTGCTTGGCCTCTTGCTGTTGGTCCTCTCCTTCTGAGCTGCTCATCTGTCGAGCCTCCTGCCGCTGCTTCTCTTGCCGTTCTCCCCGTCGACTGTCTTTCTCACCTGGTATTTCACTCCCTCTCCTGCCGCTTTCCTCATCTTCCAGCTGAGAGCCCTGGTGTCGGGCGTCCCTCAGCTGGCTGCGCCGTGGTTGCCCGCTCCTCGGCTGAGCTCCCGTCCCGTCAATGTTTTCCTTTACCTTAGATTACGCACTGCTCATGCGTGACTCCTCGCGCCTGTACAGTTGCGCACTTTTGTTTGGCTCAGAGAGTCAGGGGTTCACGACTCCGCAGGGCCGACACTAACCTTGGAGATTGGGCGCTCTTCGCCACCATGACTCCCTGTTCCTTCGTGGAGGTAAGGCCTTCTTTCTTTTCTGGTGTCTTTTCTTTTTTTCCCCATTGTTTTTACTTTTTCCTTCTTAGGTGCCATCTTCTTTCTCTTCTCTGCAACTTTATCTTTTATTTCTTATATGTAATATTTGTTGAACTTTGTCTTTTCTTGATTTTTTTTTTCTTCTTTTCTGGAGAGGGCTGGTTTTACCCTACCGGCCACTACTCTATCACATGACTCCTCCCCAGTCTTGATCAGTTTTGAGGTGATGTGGTGTGAATGCCAAACTGTAGTTGATAAAGAGCATCCTGATTTATGTGTCTTTGCCATCCAGGTGGTGAAGGGCTTTATGTAACACCAGCCTCTCAAAACAGTTAATGACTGTGGATGTGAGTGCAAGTGATTTAGCTAGGTTACCACACTCTTCACCACTGGTCCTTTTGAGGCTTGTTTGAAAAAGATGGGTTTCATTGAATTAAAATGGTCGGCCTCCTTTGCAATCAGCAAAGATGCTCAATGAAACAATTTCCCAGTCTGCCAATTTATGAGGCTGCATCGGGAGCACCAGATGCAGTAACTGGCCTCATGCCAGTGATGTTTCTTCACTTTGAAGGATTCTTCAGGGCCATGGGATTTGCTGATACAGTGATCTGAGTTTCATTGATGACTGTATGTAGAATTAATTAATTTGGTTAATGAATGACTTTAATATGGGGTGGGAAGGAAGGTGGTAGAAGAAGCAACGACGAATCATGGACTTTGCTGGTTGCATGTGGTTGTTTTGCCTTTTATCCCTGAGGGGTGACCTTATTGAGGTTTATAAAGTCATGAGGGGCATAGTTAAGGTGATTGCAATCTTTTTCATCAAGTTGAGAAGTTTTAAACTAGAATATAGGTTTAAGGTGTGGGGAGAGGATTAAAAAGGAGACACAAGGAGCAAGCTTTTCCTCACAAAAGGTGGTGGGTATATAGAATGAGCTGCCAGAAGTAGTAGTAATGGATGCATTTGTAGCATTTAAAACCCATTTGGACATGTGCATGAATGGGAAAGATTTGGAGCGAGATGGACCAAATGCAAACGCATTTGCTCAGAAAGACACCTTGATATGCAGGGATGAGTTTCCATGCAGTTTCACTCTAATATTGAGTTACTGAGATGAGTTGATCAAGACTGAAATAAAAGATTGGATCTACTTCTGGAATTACTGATTGGGCCCTGATTGATTGTAATTTAAATCCTCCACACAGTTGAGCTAATTAAAAATATGAACAAATTTTCCAGATTCATAATGAAGCAATTAAATACAAAAGCCATATTGATGGTTATATTTAAATATTTTGACAAACATAAAGTCCTGGTATGAAAATAACATTTTATATTTTTTGCTGTAGATTTCAATCTTATAAAGCAATATACTATCGATCAGAATAATCCATTTGAGCAGTTTGAAAATCAGTGCTTTCAGGAAGAAAAGGTAAGAGATTCAACTGGACTACGTACAAGTAATAATTATCCTTCGTTTTAAGGCTTATAGCAAAATCTAATATTAGACATAGATGCACACAGCATGGTAACAAGCCATTTTGACCCACAAATCCATGCCTCCTAATTTACACCCCATTAACCTACACCCCCGGTACATTTTGAATGGTGGAAAGAAACTAGAACTCCCCCAAGGAAAACCCATGCAGGGATGGGGATTAGTAATGAGCCGTTTATCATGGTTCTAGCATTAGCAATGCAGTTTTGAAAGAAACAACATGTTCTTGCAATAACTACGTGATTCTATCACTAAACACTTATTCCCCTCTGGATTCCACAAGGACTGCTCCCTCCGTGACTTCTTTGTCTTTTCGTTCTCTCCACCATTTGTCCCATTGACACCTATCCAATTCTCTCCTACAGTGGAGAGTCAAGGCACAGACTAGAAGATCACTTTGTTGAGCACCTTGGCTGTCTGCCTTAGTGGTGTGGATCTCCCATTTCAATTCCCTGTCCCATTCCCTTGCTAACATGTCTGTCCATGGTCTCACACACTGAGATCACCCTTAAATTGGAGGAACAACACGTTATATTCACTCTACTTATCCTCCAACTGATGGGGAGTAACATGGACTTATCCGGTCTCTGTTTTAAGCCATCCCCTGGCACTCGGGTGTGCTCTTGCACATCACCCATCTTGCGTGCCCCCTCACACTATAGCACTCGCTCTCTCTCTCACACTTGCTCTCTTTTCCCTTTTTCCTCTGTCTTAGAGTGAACATCAATTCATACCTCTCCTCATATCCAATTCAGACATTTTATTGGATTTGAATTCCTGGCCCTGGTAGTCATTATTCTGATGCCTCCCTGTTCTTTGCTTATACAGTATCTTGAAGGACTCAGGCCCAAAACGTCATTGGTATATCTACCTCTTACAGACGCTGTGAGATCAGCTGAGTTCCTCCAACAATTCTGTGTTTTTTTTATTTGAGATTGTAGAAATCTATTAACAAATGCAGGAGGGTTGTTTCATATTGAAGTTAAATTGCATGAGAATCTGATCTGGCTCATGATTGAAGTGTTTTAAAAAAAAATGTCTACAAAGTTATTTACTGCATGGAGAATTTTATTCCTTTTGAACCATCGAACCTTGTTACATTATGATTATCATTTTAATGGATGACTGATGTTCCTATTATGTTTCACTTTCTCTTTGTAATCAGCAAACAAAAACTTTTTTTGACCTTTGGGAACAAAATATGAAAAAGCAACATTATGAACCAGCTGTGAAGACTCTGAATAAAGCAATAGGAATTTGGTAAGAATTTCCAAGAGTAGATTCCACAGATGATATAAAATGTTTTGGCCTACTTATGAATGAGAATAATGAATTAGTGGCTGTGCATGCATTTTGGTGTCTTTTGAAAAAGGAGCAGTGCTCTAGGTCTTTTAAGCTTGCTCTGTCACTAAATAAGATCGTGGAAAATAATGTACCTTGTAGATGGAGGTTTAATACTGCATTATTAAAAAGAGTCCATACCTGCTGCTTTGCCACTTTTCAGTTGTTCGATTGCCTTATATGTCTCATCCAGGGTGAGGACCTCATCCAGCTCTAGCCTTAGGGGCTGTTGAGGGAGCTGGAGCAGGGCGGAATCTTGGACTGAGCGGTTGGCACTGAAAAGAGATTGGAAGTGTTCTGACCATCGGTTGAGGATGGAGATCTTGTCGCTGAGGAGGACTTTGCTGTCTGAGCTGTGCAGCGGGCTTTGGACTTGGGGTGAGGGGCCATACACAGCCTTTAGAGCCTCGTAGAAACCCCTGAAGTCGCCAATGTCCGCGCTGAGCTGGGTTCGTTTGGCGAGTCTAGTCCACCACTCATTTTGGATCTCCCGGAGTTTGCGCTGAAGATGGCTGCATGCGCGACGGAAGGCTTGTTTCTTCTCTGGACAGGATGGCTTTGTAAGGTGAGCCTGGTGGGCAGCTCGCTTCTTTGCCAGCAGCTCCTGGATTTCCTGGCTGTTTTCATCAAACCAGTCCTTGTTTTTCCTGGAGGAGAAGCCCAGTACCTCTTCAGTGGATTGCAGGTATGGATGGAATCCCCCCCAGAGGTCTGGAAGGCTGGCGGCAAAACTCTGCATGCCAAACTGCATGAGTTTTTCAAGCTTTGTTGGGACCAAGGAAAACTGCCTCAGGACCTTCGTGATGCCATCATCATCACCCTGTACAAAAACAAAGGCGAGAAATTAGATTGCTCAAACTACAGGGGAATCACGCTGCTCTCCATTGCAGGCAAAATCTTCGCTAGGATTCTACTAAATAGAATAATACCTAGTGTCGCCGAGAATATTCTCCCAGAATCACAGTGCGGCTTTCGCGCAAACAGAGGAACTACTGACATGGTCTTTGCCCTCAGACTGCTCCAAGAAAAGTGCAGAGAACAAAACAAAGGACTCTACATCACCTCTGTTGACCTCACCAAAGCCTTCGACACCGTGAGCAGGAAAGGGCTTTGGCAAATACTAGAGCGCATCGGATGTCCCCCAAAGTTCCTCAACATGATTATCCAACTGCACGAAAACCAACAAGGTCGGGTCAGATACAGCAATGAGCTCTCTGAACCCTTCTCCATTAACAATGGCGTGAAGCAAGGCTGTGTTCTCGCACCAACCCTCTTTTCAATTTTCTTCAGCATGATGCTGAACCAAGCCATGAAAGACCCCAACAATGAAGACACTGTTTACATCCGGTACTGCACGGATGGCAGTCTCTTCAATCTGAGGCGCCTGCAAGCTCACACCAAGACACAAGAGAAACTTGTCCGTGAACTACTCTTTGCAGACGATGCCGCTTTAGTTGCCCGTTCAGAGCCAGCTCTTCAGCGCTTGACGTCCTGCTTTGCGAAAACTGCCAAAATGTTTGGCCTGGAAGTCAGCCTGAAGAAAACTGAGGTCCTCCATCAGCCAGCTCCCCACCATGACTACCAGCCCCCCCACATCTCCATCGGGCACACAAAACTCAAAACGGTCAACCAGTTTACCTATCTCGTCTGCACCATTTCATCAGATGCAAGGATCGACAATGAGATAGACAACAGACTCGCCAAGGCAAATAGCGCCTTTGGAAGACTACACAAAAGAGTCTGGAAAAACAACCAACTGAAAAACCTCACAAAGATTAGCGTATACAGAGCCGTTGTCATACCCACACTCCTGTTCGGCTCTGAATCATGGGTCCTCTACCGGCATCACCTACGGCTCCTAGAACGCTTCCACCAGCGTTGTCTCCGCTCCATCCTCAACATTCATTGGAGCGCTTTCATCCCTAACGTCGAAGTACTCGAGATGGCAGAGGTCGACAGCATCGAGTCCACGCTGCTGAAGATCCAGCTGCGCTGGGTGGGTCACGTCTCCAGAATGGAGGACCATCGCCTTCCCAAGATCGTGTTATATGGCGAGCTCTCCACTGGCCACCGTGACAGAGGTGCACCAAAGAAAAGGTACAAGGACTGCCTAAAGAAATCTCTTGGTGCCTGCCACATTGACCACTGCCAGTGGGCTGATATCGCCTCAAACCGTGCATCTTGGCGCCTCACAGTTTGGCGGGCAGCAACCTCCTTTGAAGAAGACCGCAGAGCCCACCTCACTGACAAAAGGCAAAGGAGGAAAAACCCAACCCCAACCAACCAATTTTCCCCTGCAGCCGCTGCAACCGTGTCTGCCTGTCCCGCATCGGACTTGTCAGCCACAAACGAGCCTGCAGCTGACGTGGACTTTTACCCCCTCCATAAATCTTTGTCCGCGAAGCCAAGCCAAAGAAAAGAAATTAAAAAGAGTAGATTTCTGTGATTTTTTTGTTATATATAAGAAAGCAAATTCAATTATTTTTTGAAGTGAACTTTAATTCATTAGATAATAAATATTATTTGGGATGCATTAAAAACATATACAAGAGGTCAAATAGTAAGTTACTCAGCTAAAATTAAAAAGGAATATATAAAAGAGACAACAATTAAAACAGGAAATAGGTAAATTAGAAAAAAGATTTACAAAATAAGCAAAAGCAATTAATAAAAAAACTTGAATATAACACCATTCAGACACATAACAAAAGCTAATTAACTAAACAGATACTATGAATTAGGAGAAAGAGCTCAAAGTTTTAGCATGCCAATTGAAAGCAAAACAGACATCTAGAGTGATTAATGCAATTAAAAAATCTTCGGGGACAATTGCATATAAACCACAAGAAATAAATTATGTATTTAAAGAATTTTATTCTGAATTATATAATTCGGAATCAGCACATGATGAAAATAAGATTGAAATAAGATTGACAAGTTTTTTATCACAAATTACTTTACCTAGTCTGAATGATAGAGAGCAAATAGATTTGAATGTAGTATTTACGGCAAAGGAAATTAGTGAGGTAATAATCTCTGCAAAATAACAAATCGCCAGGAGAAGATGGATTTCCTGTAGAATTTTATTAAAAAATTTAAAGATCTTTTAATACCTCCATTTATGAAGGTTTTAAATTATGCTATGAATGTACATTTTCTGCTAGAATTCTTCTTAATTGCAGTTATTACAGTAATTCAAAAAAAGATAGAGATCCAATGAAACCAGTATTATAGACCAATTTTCTTATTAAATATTGATTATAAAATATTAACAAATAGATTGGCAAAGTATTTACCAAAATTAATACATATGGATCAAACTGGATTTGTTAAGGGTCAGAAATCTGAAGATAATGCAGCGAGGCTTCTTAGTTTGACACATTTGGTTCAAAAAAAAGGGAGAGACCTGAGTGTGGCAGTGACTTTGGATGCTAAAAAGGCATTTGATAGATTAGAATGGGATCTCTTTAAAATTTTAGAGAAATGCAGATTGGGTTCAATGTTCATAGATTGGGTTAAAATGTTGTATTTAAAGAAAACTATTGGAAAAAGTAGTGACAAATGGGCAGATTTCAATATCTTTTGAATTAACAAGATCAAGTAGACAAGGTTGCCCATTGTCACTGGCCTTGTTTGTTTTAGGAATAGAACTATTAGCTGAATTAATAAGACAGGATTCTAAGGTGAAGCAAGAAGAATATAAAATATATTTATTTGCAGATGATGTTTTAATTTATTTAATATATGCTTTAAATTAGTGGTTCTCAACCTGATTCTTTTCCACTCACATACCACTTTAAGTAATCCCTATGTCATCGGTGCTCTGTGATTATTAAGGGATTGCTTAAGGTGGTATGTGAGTGGGAAGGGAAAGTTAAGAATTACTGCTGTAGACCCAATTGTTACTGAAATATTTTGCTTGAGAAAAATTGTCATTGGGTAATTTCCTTTGGAGTTATGAAATCGTGCACTTAACAAGTCAATTAGGTATGATTGAAACAGTGGTTTTTAAACTTTTTCTTTCCATATACCACCTGAAGCAATCACTTAGTAATTTCAGAGCACCTATGGCATAGGGAATAATTAAACTGGTATGTGAGTGGAAAGAAAAAGGTTAAGAATTACTGCTTTAAATTCTTTGCAAGAATTTAACATTAGAATAAAAGAATATGAAGACAAATCGGGATATATAATTAATTTGGAGAAAAGTGAAATTATGTCTTTAGTTAATGGAGATTATCAGAAATGTAAGGAAGTAATTAAAACCTGATGGCCAGATCTTGAAATAAATTATATAGGTATTTGTATGCAATCAGATTTGACAAAGTTATTTAAATGATTTATCTTTATTGAAGAAAATTAGAGGATTTGGAAAAATGGAGTATGTTACCTATACTTTGGATAGAGTAAATTGTGTTAAGGTTAATGTTTTTTCACAAATACAATATTAAATCGATTTCAATTCCTCAAAATTTTTTTTAAGCAATTAAATGTTTGTGTTAGAAAATTTTTATGTAAAGGCTAGGGTTTATTTGGAGAAATTAATGTGGAAATAAGATTTAGGAGGTTAACATCTTCCCAATTTTATGAATGATTTTGAGAAATTTTTGGTCAAGATTTAGTATTACCAGTGGAGACAGAAGTAGAATTATGTACTAGGGATGTAAAGAAATTTATTTCAGAGATGTATAAATTATTATAAAAGAAGGCTCATAAAGGAAGAGTTCATAAACCAAGACATAAATGGGAGGTAGATTTAAATAAGCAAGAAGAGGAATGTAGATGGATTCAGATATGTAGAGAGAGTATGAAAAGTACAATAAATGTGAGATATCAGTTAGTTCAATATAACTTTATTCATCAGTTATATTTAACATCACAAAAGTTACATAAATCTGAATAAATATAAAGCATATTATATTTTAGATGTGGACAAGAAATTGGTATTTTTTTTGCATTTGACTTGGCAATGTTCCATAATTAAACCTTTTTGGCTTGAAATGGGTAATTTATTAGAACAAATAACTGAAGTAAGATTCCCACAAGATCCATAGTTATTTTGACTGGGAGATATTAGAGGGATTAAACCTAAATTAAAGCTGAATATGTATCAATAAAATTTGTTCAAATTTCCTTGAAAATAGCTGGAAAATGTATTGCTATAACTTGGAAGCTGAATACTGATTTGGGAATGGATAGATGGCATGCAGAAATTTGGAGTTGTATTCCACTTGGGAACATTACTTAGAATTTAAGAACTAAATATCATACATTTTGTGAAATATGGAGTCCATATTTACAAACTGTTGGTATTAAAATTTAAAATGAATCTTGAACATTCCCTTTATCGTATAGGTCTCTATAAATATTTATATGTTTAAAAGTATTGGAAAGTAAAGTACTCCTGTTGTGGTTTTCTTGTCCCTCTTTTTCTTTTTTTTAGTTTGTAGGAGGTGGAGGGATTAATAAGAGGTCTTTCTTTTGTATTTTACTTTTTCTTTTTTATAAATACCATGTATATTTAGATTAAGTTTGAAATATTGTGATATGTTTGCTAAGTGGTCTTATTTTAAATAAAGCATTTAAAAAAAAAATCATGGTTGATCTGAATGTAACCCTCAACTCCACATTACCAGCCAGCAGTGACCTTTGACATCCTTGCTTATCAGAAGTATCTGATTCCCTGAAAAATTTCAGAGTTGATTTCAGCTCTTTTGAGGAAGAATTTTGCTCACTAAGATACTCATAATTCTCTGAGGTAGTAAATTTCATCGTACTTTTGTTTTTTTTAAAATTTTTAAAACATTTTTCACACTATGAACCACACTGATCAAAATACACACAGACATTTCCCTCTTGAATATACACAGTGTCATTTTCTCCCCTTTTTCCCCTCCATCGTATTTTTGTTTGAAGAGGATGGAGCCTTATTTTCAAACAGTGACCCCAGGCGTAGATTTTCCCACTAGGCAGAAATGTCTTCCAGACATCTATCTCATAGGTAATGTCTGCAAGATCTCGTACATTTCAATCAATTGCTTAACTTTTCCAAATGTCAACAGCTGCAACCTGCAAACATTCAAACTCCCAAGACTTAAATGCAGCAGAAATAAATCAGTCTCTTCAGTTGTTTGTTTGTGTAGCATTTCAGGCAAGGTGTGAAAAGATTTCAGATAGAGATTGTGATTTAATCAAGTGGTGTGCTTATGGAGGAGGTGTCATGGTGCACTTTAATCTTTGAGGTAGCTTATCAAAAATTTTACAAGATCTCGAATCCTAGGCTTAGACTTATTGTGATTTTTGTTTTGAGGATCAAAACTTTTAGAGCAAGTTCAAATTATCTATTGGAATGGTAATAGTTATTTTAAATCTTTTAATCTCTTTTCTTGCATTCATCACAGTGCTTTATTGATAACAATTCACGTTATGATTTTGATGCAATTTGCGATGCGTTTCAGAACAAAGAACTTTACATTTTTCTATTACAGCGCATTCAGTCATTTGTTGTATGAGAAAAGATCTTATTGTTATCTGCAGTTATGTCAATTCAAGTAAGTAGCATTTGCTTTTTGTAAACATTCTTTATGAAGTATAATTCCAGATAACATTTTTCAAAAACCTGTTCTTTATGTAATAGCAGGTATTTTTTAATTAATGTGAAGGAAGGGGAAGAGGTTTTGGTGGTGGTCTCAACTCGGGAAGTTGATAATATCAGATTAAGCAATGTGATTTAAGATACCTCTGGTATAGAAATTCCAGAGAATACATGATTGTTCATTTAGGTTTTGGACAAATCTAAGTTCAGAACCATCCTTCAAATCATGCAAATTGAGAACATTTGTTTTGGCTCTTCTTAGTACAGCACTTGGCTAATTTTACACACAACTATTAAATTCTTGTTTATTTATCCATGTGAAGAAATAAAATATTCCCATTGAAGAAATTGTTCAACTTCAATCAGTTCCCTTGATTTTCTTGTTCATAAAATTAAAAAATGTTCTACCTTTAATTTCTTTGAGTAAAGGTATGCAGAACCATTCAGTCACAATGAGGTTAATTTGGGTTAACTTTATTAATATTGTTCATGATCATTGCAATGTTGTCCATGTAGTTCATATGCCATTTTTTTTTGTTTTACAGAAAAGCATGGAGTGATGCAAAGCGCTGTATTGTCCTAAAACCTCATTCCATAGAGGTGGGTAAAAATTGGTAGTTAAATCTTGTTGGGAATTTCAGATGCTAGCAATGCACATCCAAAGTATCAGTAATGACTCTTCTAATGTGTTTCCAAATAATTATGTATTTAACTATTTGAACAGTATAAAAACGTGGAATGAAGTTTTAAAGATCCACTTTTGATGCTAGTTTAAAATCACTTGCATCCCTTTTTTGTTTTGTCTCTTTTAGGGTCAATACCTCTTTGCTGGAGCACAGTGTGGAAAAGGATGGTATGCACGTGCTTTGAAAGCGAATTCGTTGGCAATTCAAATATGTCAGAGGAAAGGGTTGAACATAAAAGGTTTGACAGAACAGCGAGAACTAATTCAAACTGAGCAATTACTTTCATCAAAAGGTTAGTCCCAATTCCTTTATGATGCATTTGCTTGCTGCAACTCTTCTGAAGGAACTTTTAGAACAAAATCAACCTCGATTGGGGAAGAAAGTTGAAATGTTTTTGTAATTAAGATGTTTAATATCTCAATATGATGCAGTACTTACTGAATGTAATTTTCTTTTAAGTCAAACTTTGTTCAATATCGTCATTGTTAAAGTATTTAAATGTCCAAATTTTTCATTGTACAACTTATTATACAAGTATACACAATCTAGTGTATGTGAATGATAGTGAGTCCTCCATTTAAAGATGACTTTGATGAGACTTGTTTATTATCCTGTCCCTGTGCATCATAGGATTGGGAACTGCTCTGCCCAAAACAGCAAGAAACTGCCAGTCTCCTCCACTAATTTCATATGTTTCTCCTGTCTTGGGAGAGCTGCTAGCATATTAAATAATTAATTCCCACTATGCTTATACTCTTTTCTCTGCCTTCATTTGGGTAGAAGATGTGCTTGAAAGCGCAAACCTCTGGATTTAATGATGGGTTGTTTATTGCATCTTCAGACTCTTAACTGCAATGAAGAGAAATTGGCAAAAGCTAATGGCCTTGCACTGTCTATACACTGCAAGATTTGTATACTTTTAAAAAGTATACAAAAGCATTGGAGAACTGTCTTGTTTTTTTGTTCATTGTTGCATTATCTGCTGTATAAGTTGACCTGCTTGGACAGCACAGAAAACAGTTTCTTGGTACATATGACGATAAAAATATTAAATTCAGTTATTGAATTGGTTACTGCCATGTGTACCAAGATACAGTGGAAAAAACTTTTAAACTTAGCACCAACAAGTAATGCAAAATTAAAAAAAACAAGAGTGCAGGGGATAATATTAAATAAGACAGAAGTGTAGGGTTTGTTTATTGTGAAGGTAAAGTTAAACCAAGCAAGGCATCATTTACTAATGAGAGATCTGTTGCTGAATCAGATAACAGCAAGAAAGAAATTGTCTGATGTGGCACTATTGACAACCTCCACCCCTCACTTATGAAATTTGGGACTTGGTCTATTTTAAGTGCCTTGAAAATTAAAGCATAGACTAATGCTCTGGTACTGGACTGAATTTGTTGAATATAGGAATAGGCATTTTTGGCTGAGATGTTAAAATTAGGATTTCTCTACTCTCTCATAAGAGCATAAAATATCTTGTGCTATTTCACAGAAAATTAGGAGTATTATCTTTCGTGTGCTGAAAATATTCATCCCTCAAAAGTTCTAAAACCGATTACCTCGATTGCAGCTTTACTGCAAATAAATTGCCTGCTTACATTATCTCAGTAGCTATTCTTCAAACAAAATCTACTTGCGAATAAACTATTTCAGAATGTTTGGTAAGGACATGAGCAATATCATGTAAAGGCAATTCATTCTTTCTTCCTAATTGATTATCAAAAGCATAATATTCTGCATATTTTTGATTTGTTTTTATAATAAAAACAGTTCAATGAAGAAAAGGGAACAAAATCTAAAATACAAAATCTCATAGGTATAAAGATAAAACTTTAAATAGTATAAACTCGATTCCCCCTCCACTGGTCACCATGTATCTTCATATTTCACTGATGAATCAAATACATGATATCTATTTTTTTTTCTAAACTTAAAAACAGGACATAATATGAGAGAAACATTGGAGGTCTAGAGTCTTTCCATTTGAATAAGATGGTTCTTCTAGCCAACAATGTAGAAGGCCACAACCCGTTGCCTAGGAATAGAATAACTTCCTATGTCTGGTTCAATAACCCCAAAAAGAGTAGTTATTAGATTGGGTCGTAGCTCCACCTGAAGTACAGTTGAAAAGATATTAAAAATTTCTTTCCAATAGATTACTAATGATGGACAAGACCAAACTGTATGTGTCAATGTAGCAATATCAGTAGGGTTAATGTTAGAAAAAATTCAAGACAACTCATCTTTGGACATGTGAACACGATGCATCACTTTGAATTGTATTAATGAATGTCAGGCACATATTGAAGATGTTTTCACCAGTTTAAGAACCTTGTCCCATAGATCCTTCAATTAGGGTCTTGCAAGTTCCAATTTCCAAGCTATTTTAATCTTATGAATTACTGGATGAAATTTCAGTAATCTATTATAATTCTAATTAAGGCATTTTGCATCATTACAATAGACTGTAACAAGATAAATCTAAAGGAAGCAATTGTTGCTGTATCATCTTAAATCCAATCTTCAGTAAAGCTTGAGGAATCTGTATTAATGACATCAAGTGAAAACTTGTTTCCATAATCTAGTTTTTGATCCTTAGTTTCTGTTGTCTGAATTACCTTAGTCTTTTCATATTATAAGCCCTGAAGTGTTTATAATTATTGAGGCAGAAATACAAATCATTAAGTCTTCATTTTTGCACATTCTTATTGTGATGGGCAGGGTAATATGATTTCCAATTATACATATAAGGTGGTTAAGGTTGTATAATACTAAGGAAATAATCATTCCACCACTTTTGTAATTTTAATGTACAAGACTGTTCTACTTTCAAGTATTTCTGTTTGTGCTTAGAGAAGCAAATTGAGAAAGAGACGAGCGACAGCATCTGGTAATTATTTTTTAAATTATGTTCTTCTGATTACAGCTAAGCTGTCCTTTTTTTTAAAAAAAAAGTTGAAAAATTATACTTTACTGATTAATTATATATCGGAAGGAAATAAATTCTAAGTCTAAGGTTTGAAAAATTGTATTAATGTACAGTTCAAAAGAAAGCTTTGATTCTGAAAGTTCGACTGTTGAAGAGGATGATGAAGTGGGAGGTGGTGAATCTCGAGAAGACGAAATCCCTTCAGTAGAAGATATGGATGTTTGGTTGGAAAACACGAAAGATGATGTTCAGGCTGAGCAGCAGCAAAATGAGCGATCTTTGCATTTCAACGTAAGTTCACAATTTATCCTTGCATTTAGTGTAATTTAAGAAGTAGGTGAAATTTTATTTTTAATTCTTTGTAGACGTGTAATTTTAGGCACTTGCTAAACAGATACTGAAATGCTGAGCTCAGTAACTAAATGTTCAACAGGGCTGCACCAGAGAAATCTTCTTCTTCTTTGGCTTGGCTTCGCGGACGAAGCGGGTAAATGTCCACGTCAGCTGCAGGCTCATTTGTGGCTGACAAGTCCGATGCGGGACAGGCATACACAGTTGCAGCGGTTTCAGGGGAAAATTGGTGGGTTGGGTGTTGGGTTTTTCCTCCTTTGTCTTTTATCAGTGAGGTGGGCTCTGCAGTCTTCTTCAAAGGAGGTTGCTGCCCGCCGAACTGTGAGGCGCCAAGATGCACGGTTTGAGGCAATATCAGCCCACTGCCGGTGGTCAATGTGGCAGGCACCAAGAGATTTCTTTAGGCAGTCCTTGTATCTCTTCTTTGGTGCACCTCTGTCACGGTGGCCAGTGGAGAGCTCGCCATATAACATGATCTTGGGAAGGCGATGGTCCTCCATTCTGGAGACGTGACCTACCCAGCGCAGTTGGATCTTCAGCAGCGTGGATTCGATGCTGTCGGCCTCTGTCATCTCGAGTACTTCAATGTTAGGGATGAAAGCGCTCCAATGAATGTTGAGGATGGAGCGGAGACAACGCTGGTGGAAGTGTTCTAGGAGCCGTAGGTGATGCCAGTAGAGGACCCATGTTTCGGAGCCAAACAGGAGTGTGGGTATGACACCGGCTCTGTATACGCTAATCTTTGTGAGGTTTTTCAGTTGGTTGTTTTTCCAGACTCTTGTTTAGTCTTCCAAAGGCGCTATTTGCCTTGGCGAGTCTGTTATTTTAATTTATTTTAATTGGTCAACCCTATTAATTTGAACTGTAATAATAATTTTTTATGGTTAAAAGTGAATTAACAGTTTGCATCATTTTATTCTCTATTTTGCATTTTTTAGGCTTTACACTTTATAGATTTGTATCTGTTGGAGGGTTGTTTTTAATGAATGGAACTCAGCTCAATAAATATCTAAAACCAGTTTCTGTTTATTCCAGAAAATGTTTGTACATAACTAAATTTGAAATAACTTTTGCACCGCCTTGCCATCTTGTAACAAGTTTCTAAAAGTTAATGCTAAAGTCAGAACCAATGATGAAGAGTGTTAACCTAATGATTTTGGCATATGGAAGAGAAATTTGAAATGTGGATTTGTATTTGCTGCTTTTGTTTGTTTTTTGCCACATTATTATCTAGTGCAGTGAGAAGGGTTCCTCTACATGTGATCTCATGTTAACTTTAATATTTATATCGCCTTGTAAGTGGAAGAAGAGTATATAGTTGCAATGAAGAAAGATTAGATAGTTCCAAGCAAGAGCAGTATGAAAGCAGAATTGTGGGATCCATTCAGGAGCCTGATGTTGAAGAAGAGGTCTTTCAATCTTGTGATTTTACACTCTTGAGCCTTCTCAAGGGGAGTAAGGCTTTTTGCAACTCGCAGATAGAATAAAATTGTATAAATTGAGTTATATAAATATTAAAATTAACATGAGATCACATGTAGAGGAACCCTTCCCACTGCACTAGATATAATTGAGGTCTATTCATGTAAAAAAAGGACCCCTATGGGGCAGCATTTACTTTCTAAAGACCAATTAGAAGTATTCAGTGGTTGCCTGATTTTACATTTGTCAGTACTATCTTTCTGCCCAAGTTTGTGTCTCTGTTGGTATTCACTTAATGAATGTGCATGCTGCTAAAGTAGGAGTTGATGATTACATAAACCCCTATCTCTGCAACATTTGCACCCAAGCAGATTTTAGGCTATTGTGTATTCCAATAAAGTGCTGATCAATTCCTTCATTTTTTGGATGACCATTTGTGAATTTGAATTTTTTGCATAAAATTCACATTTTCCCACAATATTAAATCTGTATGTGATTGTATAAACCAGCCATTCTCAATCTTTTTTGGCTATGGCCAAGTTAGGTCTCTACTCAAATTTTATGGGCCTCCTTCCCTGTGAAGCAGTTACGTTTAGTTGGTTTCCTTTGTATTTCTCTCCTACTGACATATTTTATGATTTCATTGCGTACCTCCCTCCTTAAATATGCTGTTCGGCCCCCAGGGAGGCCGAACAGCTCCCTGTTGAGAGGGACTGGTCCAAATGATTTACTTAAATCTGTCATCTTGAGTGAGAAGCTACAGATGCTCCCAGCATATGAGAATCTGGCATGTGAGCAATATGTCAGTTGTGCTTCAGTAGTTTAGAAGTGTGAGGGTTTGCATCAAGGTTTCAACATGTAGCAATTTTAAAGAAAAATGTGAACAGACCAGTTAGGATAGTGAGGGAAATCCCAGCTGAAACAGATTGTGTTTAGTTGAGGCCCCAAATAAGTGACCACTATGTGCTTAAAGATGAGTTTCAGTGCATCTTGGCATACTGGGTTGAATAAAAGTAACGTATTCATATGTTTGAGAGTGGCTATATTTTCCAACTTCTGCTCAAGGAGGTGCTCGTTAAGGCATAATGAAACTCCAGCTTTAATTTCTGCAGATGCTGTCAAGCTAACTCCATGTCACTCACCATTCTGATGTGGACTAAGACTTTTTTCTTAGTTGGCGTTGCTCAAAATCCCTGGTGTTGTCACGTTGGTCTAAAAAATGACCTAGTCCCATTTCATAATCTTAAGATGTCATGAGTTTTTGTCTCATCTTCAATTCCAGATCCTTAGATCTGTTTAAAATAAAAGTTAGATGTTTGCTATTGTTTATGGTCAGGATTCTAGTTTTATCTATGCCTTAAGAATTCTATCACTCTAAGAAGAGTAGAGGAAAGAGGCAAATTGCAAAACAATAGAGATTTAGATTAAGTAGATATAATTTTTAACAAGTTCTTTTGCAAAGATATGCTGGAAGACTAAATCAAATGGCTCTAATCTTATCTGCAAACTGCGATAGAGTCATACAACACAGAGAGGCCCCTCAGCTCAACTCTGGGCTAATCCCATTTGCCTCTATTTAGGCTCTATTCTTCAAACTCCTTCTCATCCACATATTTACCAAAATGTCTTTGGGATATTGAAAGTGGACCTGCTTTTTTAGGTTCTTCTGGCAGCTCATTCCTGGTATGCCTTACCGTTCGCTTAAAAAAAAAGTTTCCCCTCAGGTCCCTTTTAAATTTCTCCCCACTCAGCTCAAACCATTGCCCTTGAGTTTGAGAATCTTAGGAGAAAGAATGACCGTTTACTTTATCCCCTGCTCCATGATTCTATGTTCCTTTTATCAAGTCATCCCTCAGCTTCCTACATTTGATGGAATAAAGTCACAGCTTATACATCCTCTCTCTTTTACTCAAGTCTTGGTAGCTTCCTGGTAAATCTCTTCTGCAGCTTTTCCAATTTAATGACATTATTCCTGTAGGTGGATGACCAAAACTGCACTGTGCTCCAAGTGTGTGGTAACAAATATTTTTACAAACTACATCATAATGTTCCAACCTTTGTACTGGATACCCTGTCCAATGAAGGCAAGCACGCCAATAACTTGTTCAGTACCCTTTCCACCTGCGTCATCACTTTCAGGGAACTGTTCACCTTTATTCTTCGGTTTCTCACCTCTATAACACTCTCCAGTCTGGCTGGTTTAACTTGTGTGCAACACCTCATTCTTGTCAGAGTTAAGTTATATTTTGACATTCCTTGGCTCACCTTCTTATAGATATTCTTGTTCATAATTTGTGCTCTAATTTTTTGAGATAATTTCCTTTGATTTCATGAGTATTGTGTAAAATATAGTTTAAAGTTGTACACAAGTTGAATAAATTTTTAAAGCTATTCCTTCAAATATCTTGATTTTATTTTTCAGATTCCTTTCTTATCACTGAATTTCAACGCGAGCAACTCTGACTCTGAGAATGATAGGTTTGACAAATTGACCCAAGGTCATGGATCAAACATGTTATCAGGAGGACATACTTCTGATTCAGAATCAGGCTCCAGTTTGAGGGAAGACCAACAACATTTAGTAGGTCCATGCAACTCTGAAAATGATAGGTTTGACAAATTGACCCAAGGTCATGGATCAAACATGTTATCAGGAGGACATACTTCTGATTCAGAATCAGGCTCCAGTTTGAGGGAAGACCAACAACATTTAGTAGGTCCATGCATCTCTATTAATCAAGAAAAAGGTCCACCTGAAATTGGTACAAGACCTCTCGGTACAGATTCTGGCAAAGATGGTTCTATACCTTCTACAGGTACTGGGTCAATGGGATCATCGTCTACCACTGATCCTGGAAAGGACATGAACTCCGTCTCTCTATTCTCTGAAGCACATCAATTACCTTTTGAAAGGTAAGGTATCCAAAATGTTTTTAAGAATTCCTTGCCATCTCTGGTGTCCTGATTTTTAACTGATGTTGCAGAATTATCCTTTTGTAAGGGAGGGTGTTGAAATTTTGGAATCTGATAAGTTGAAGTCAATGGGAACCACTGCAGGAGAGATGGAACCAGATGAGGAGGGGAGCTGGTGGGTTGAATGTGCATACAGAAGTGGATGAAACCAGAAGGAAGAAAGCAATGAAAATGAATCGGGACTGGGATTTGGATATAGGTTGTGGCAAAGGGAGCAAAAAAGATGGGATGTTGAAAAGGTGGGCATGTGTGCTTCCACCAGTCCATGACTGATCCTGTCATATTGAATAGAGTTGAGGGCAGGAGTGACTTGTTTGTTATCCACATACAGAGATGTGAAATTTCTTTGCAACAATTTAAATGAAACCCAGAAATTTCCTTCAGTAATAAATCACAGATGCTGTAGAAGTCAGGAAAATGTGACAATTCTGGAAATAATCAGCAGGTCAGACAGCAGAAATGGAGAGAGAAATAAAGTTATCATGTCTGGTCAGGGTCCTTAGATTTGTTCCTTCAAATAATTGTAATATGAAGTTTATATTATATATGATGAGAAATCTCTGCTTCTCATTATGCTTTAACATGAATCTGAGAGTCTTAAAATAAGATTTATCTATTAAATTGTAACTCTCAAGTGCATTTTTATATCACCAGCTTTTGTAATTAAAAAAAATTTACTTTTAGTGAATTGTGGCTCCCTGAATCATGATGATCCATTGAAATAATTTTGATTTGTAACAAGCATTTACGTTTATTGCAGTGGTATAATACTTAAGGCAACGGAACAAGTAAATAGTGAGAACAAGCAACCTAGATCTTGTAGCATCAACACAGAACAGCAAGAAGAACAAAAATTGGAAATGAGTACCAAGGTAAGAACAGCCTGGACTGATGGTTGAGATTTAGGAGTTTGAATCCCACCATGCTCGCTGATGAATTAATTCAAGCAATTAAATATATGTGGTAGAAAAAAATTGTGTTGATAATGCAGAAAAATAAACAGATTTTGATCTGGTTCCATTATGTCCTTCAGTGAAGCAAATCTGCAAATATTACTGAAAAATGAGCTGAGGAGGAATCTGATTAGGGGTAAAAGACAGAAAAAGGCTTGGTTGGGCCCTTGCAAGTTACTCGAACAACACCTCTTAATATGTAAGTATTGGATTTTAAAAGGCTTCCAGATTGACAGGTGAATATGCTTGAGGGTTATGCATCATGTGTTATGAGCAGAGATGAAGTCCAATTTGGCATCAAGCTTTGCACAGACCGAGGGGGCCAAAGGACTTATTATTGTGCTGCACCGAATACAACATAGTCTGCTACAATTTATTACTTTTTAGGACATTAAAAAAAAAATCCCACTGCTGAGGTTATTGTAAATACTCGAGATGTAATTTCTAACTGTGGAGTTTGTAATCAACTTCTTAAACTCCATTCACTTTCTTCATATTAAGAGGTGTTGTTCTATGAACTTGCAATGGTCCAAACCAATCCTATTCCAGGCACCAACCATTCTCTTTTTTAAAAAATACTTGTGTAGCACATCTCCTTTAAACTTCAACTCCCCTCCCATTCTATCTTAAGTGCATGTCCGCTAGTATTTGGGATTTTCACTTGAGGGAAAAAGATCGACTGTCTACTTTCTTTGCCTTTACCACTGACATTTTATCTTTCAACTGATTATTTGATTTACCAGTGTATATTAACCACTTCTGGAACACCTGCAAATTGTTCTCATTTTATAGAATGTCTGTTACCAGGAAATCAAGAATTTATTGTCCATCGTAATTCCCCTTAAAATGATTGTTGAATCACTGCACACCTGCTGTAGTGACCTAGTTCCCATGAGTGCTGTTAGGTTGGAAGGATCAGAGTTTTGATCAAATGATATAAGAATATACCTGAATGTGAGGAAACAAAAATGGGTGTTTCTCCTCTTTGGAAATGTTACCACACAGAAATAAAAAAATAATAAACTGAATAATGATGGCTGGCTGTTCAGGTTGCTGCCATTGAAGGCCTCGGGTGCAGAGTGTTGCATGATCAAGCAAAAAGAGGGGGACAGCAGCTTCTGTTGCATCCAAAAGGAGGTGATGAATTCAGTAGTTGTGGAAGAAATTACATTGCCCACATTATCTGTGTCTCTACATCTCAATGAGTGAAAGTTGTAAGTAGGAATGTCTGAAATGAAAGCTGGTGGCAGAGAGCCTCAACCACATTTAAAGAATATCTGGAGGAGCCATGGATGACCAGTGAAACTGGGATAAGCAAAAGTCAATTTATAGCCAGTATGGACTCAATGGACTGAATGGTTGTCGCCTGTGCTATTTCTATGATTTTTACAGACAATTACAAATCTGATTTCAAGTGAACCGGTACGGACTTGAAGGGCCGACATGGCCTGTTTCCGTGCTGTAAACGGTTATATGGTGCATAATTGTAAATAATTTCCAATTGTTGCTAATAGATGGACTTTAAACCACCAGGAGCTATCATTCATTTACAGCAACAATAATTTCAATTGCATTATTCTTGAGATTAATCTGAATAAGAAAGCTTAGTTCATTATAAAGATATTATTCACGATGTTGAAATTTAGCATACTTACAGAAAGTGTAGAGCAAATTCTTCATTCATCTTTGAAACTTGGAGTGGATGATATAATGAACTCCACATACACCCAGACAATATAAAGACAAGATGCAAGTTCAAAAAAATGCATATTTGGAAAATGCATTTGAAATGATGCCAATTATTTTTCTCCCTTGTTAGAGGAAAGCTTCATATCAAATCAAAGTTTCAAAAAAAAAATTATGGCATAAGCTTACCCTAAAAAGAAGCCTTTCTCAATATTACTTTTTTATCTTGATTTTTAAAAAAAATTTAATTGCTTGACCATAGATTTTTTTTCCCCATTGACATTGAAGGACAAAATTGTGTGCTGATAAATAAACTCCTTATATTGCTTTATATGCTGGTCCTGGAGTTGGTTTATTAGTGATTGTTAAGTTTATTACAGTCTCCAGGGAGGGGGAAGCCATTTAACCAAGAAAAGAATGAGACACAGCAATTTGCAGTTTGTCAAACAGAAAGTGAAGGAAAACATACCATCTGGGTGGTCTGTCAACACACAGTGGAGGTGCTTTATCATTCTTCCATTGATCAGTGTTGAGGTGTTGGAATTTTGTGAAAATGAATATGGCTTCATGTTTTCTCTCATTTTTATTTTCCTTTTATGGCAAATAGTAACAATAACGCAAATAAAGTCATTTGGTTACATATTTCAGGAAACTGGATAGATTTCAGTTAGGACGGGTATTGTAATAAAATGTATTGTTTAGAATTGCAGGATTGTTGGACTTGTTTTCCACTTTTGAACAGGTTGGTCAAATTTTTCTTGACCTGTTCAGATTCAATTAGTGATGTCTGTTCTGGGTAGAGAACTAAATTGACTATCAGTTTGTTGGAAATTTGAATCAGAACTTTTTTTAAAAAATAGATTGTTTGCTAATTTAACAGAACATTATCATTTCTGATATCCCCAACTTATTCTTTGGAGTGGCTTCTGTGTTTCAGATTCTTGGACTGGGATAAAGCAATTATTTGAAATAATTATCCATCAGATTAAGCTTTCTTGTTTCAATTTTTCTGAAATGAAACAAAATTATTTTTTAAATAGAATTGTTCTAATTTCTTTTCTAGAAAGACAAATTGCTATAGTTATTGAATATTGGACTAAATACACAATATAATTCAATGATATTAGAGATTAGTTTGTAATTTAAATTGTGGTGTTTTGCAATCCTCCTGCAAGAATAGTTTATAGTGGGGAGCTATTGATAATTATTACAGTGGGATATCTAAAGGCAATTTTTAAAAGCTTTATCGTCCTTATCCAGTGGGCTCAACAAACAGGAGAATAATCCTCTGACCTCTGATTATTTACAAGGTTATCTTAAATACCTCAAAATTATCCTCTAAGGTCACTTATTTTGAACTTAATTCATCAACTGATCTTGATGTTTGTTTGATTTGAATCATGCCTTCTGTGGCATTAATGATAATGTAGAACAGCAATTTTGAAGACAAAGGGAAACCGGAATAATCTCATTGTAAGACCAGATCTACTTTTTAATAATTATAAATTACTGATGAATTTCTTTGTATTGCAGGTGGAAGAAAGGTTGCTGAAATGCAAGTTGAAAGAAGCTTCTGAGGCACTGATGGTGTCTAATTTTAGGAATGCTCAGGAAAACTATTTGTATGCCCTTAAATTGATCAAAGAAAAGAAAGTAAGTTTCACTGTTAGAAAATTTAAATTATATCATGTCAGATGAACCTTTATCATCCTCATCATTAGTTTAAAAACCTGGGAAAAGAACTTGGTTTCCAATTTGCATTTAGTTTTTGAAAAAAAGTACAACTCTGATTATCCAAAGTGGTTGGAACCGGGCATATGTCAGATAAATGCTTTTTCGGAGCACTGGTCAATTTTTAAAAACAGCCCAGTAGGAACAGAAAATCATTTGTATCAATCTTTAGACAACAACAAACAGCATGGGAAGGCTTTTAAAGCATTAAAATAATGTTTAATTTTCACCAAAAAAATGCTGGTTGCTGCCAATCACTGAGACCTCCCAACCACAGCTGATTCCTGACACATATGCACCACTGCTGCTGATCCCTGGAGAGGCTTCCTGGACTAGTGAAACACTCACTGGCGAGTCAGAGGGCTACTGTCTCCTCATTCACTGGAACTCCTGACTCCAAATCCTCCCCTGCTAGGCCTACCACACATATATAAACACCAGGGAGTCCAATGTGCGGTAGTAGGCCGAGGTGAGGGTTCAGAGTTGGCATCAGGGAGCTCCGCTGTGCCAGGGGAGGTGAGGAAACGCCACTGAGCCCGAAGGCCCACATATTTTCATCTTCCCATCCTCGCGTGATACTTCACTCTCCACATATTTCCATCTTCCCATCCTCGTGTGATACTTCACTCTCCTCCACATATTTCCATCTTCCCATCCTCGCGTGATACTTCACTCTCCTCCACATATTTCCATCTTCCCATCCTCGCGTGATACTTCACTCTTCTCCACATATTTCCATCTTCCCATCCTCGCGTGATACTTCACTCTCCTCCACATATTTCTATCTTCCCATCCTCGCGTGATTCTTCACTCTCCTCCACACTTCCAGCTGCCCATTCTTACTCCCTTATCTGATTCTACATATCACTTACTAGCCTGTGTCTCCACACTTCCCGTCCCCTCTTCCATCTGCCTATTTTTTTTCCTTATCAGTTTCCACTCATCATCTATGAGGCTTTCTTGACACTCGCCTCTCGTATCAAATGTGGGTTCATCATTCCACCCCTTACCTGGTTCCACATCTCTCCTACCAGACTCTGCCCTGACACTTGTATATGCTGGTTAACTTCTACACTCCCATTCCTACTGTGGATTTTGACCAGACATGTTGACAAATTTTCACTTGTACCAATGTATCTTGACCTACTGAGTTGTTCTACCTTTTTTTTGCTTCACCTTCCAGCATATGCAATCTCTTGTCGGATAGATGTTAGATTATTCATTAATTGCATTTGATTTTCCATTATAGGTATATAACTTGACCACTATGGAGTACATACTCATTGAATATGCCTGTGGATCGGCCTTTTTAGGAAATACCTGTAATTTAATTCAGGTATGGACATTTATTCTGTGCTGTAAGTGGCATGGTCTAGACTTTAAATCCTTTGGCTAGAAATTAAACAAGCTAAAATTTGATTTTCTTTGATGTCAAACTTTACCTGGAACCCCATTTTAGTAGCCTGCCAGAGGGAGGTGCCAATCACATAGGAGGAGGAATGGATAAAACTGGTGACAAAAAAAAATGCTGTTTCTTTGCAAACAGATTTGAATTTTGGATTGAACAGTAATTCAGAGAGTGAAGCAAAACTCCTCTACTATTTAAATTTCAACTTGATATTGGGGCACTTGGATTCACCCGTCAGGCCCCATATCTCCTTATGTGCTTCATATAATTTTTGTTTACTATTTCTGCAGTGAAAAGTTCTGGTGTTTGTGATGCAATTTAAGGTGTCAAATTAATACATACTGTTCTAAATTAGATTGCTGGATAACACTGGGGAATGGAGGTGTTTCCACAATAAATTACTATTTAATTTGTTAATTATGTTATTGGATTATTTGGCAAGATTTATTTCAATGAGTTGGGTCCTATGTTCATTTTATTTCTCATTTTTACTTATGACCATTTAGAAATAAAATGCTCAGTTTACTTGGCAAGGCAATAAGATAGTTGGAATTGCTGCTTTGATAAATAGTTTTAGTAAATTATGAGATAAACCTAAATTTTAAATCAGCATTCAAGAAGGTATGGTAAATAAAATATTGGAGGTTAAACTATGTTGCTTTCTTTTGATAAAGAATATGATACGAACTTGAAGGCTAGGCATGAGTTATTTCCAAATTTTATTGATGCTCTTAGGACCTTTTAGAGGCTGAGCAACACTTCAAGAAAATTATTGAAGAATTTCAAGATGAAGATTCTAGTCACTTCAACTGTCTCTCATTTTATGGTTTAAGCCGGGTTCACCTCAGATGGAACAGGTACATGCTTTTATCATGTAAAATAATCATTTTGTTGAGTTGAAGCTGATTGTTTCTAAATTTAAATTTGAATGTCCAGCACAGTTGCAGGCCCATTCGGCCCATGAACCTGAGGCATTTCCCCCCCCCCATACACCAATTAACCTGCACTCCTCTACGTTTGTTGAAGGGTGGAGGAAACCCGTACAGGTCATGGGGAGAA
Organism: Narcine bancroftii; assembly: GCF_036971445.1. Classification (NCBI taxonomy): domain Eukaryota; kingdom Metazoa; phylum Chordata; class Chondrichthyes; order Torpediniformes; family Narcinidae; genus Narcine; species Narcine bancroftii. The sequence continues at coordinate 133,570,148 of NC_091476.1, forward strand.
CATACAAACAGTCAGCTTCAGATTTGAACCCGGATTGCTGGCATTGTAAAAGTATTGTGCTAACTAATTCATTTATCTATTTTATCTTTGGCTACCCTTGTTATGCTATGGATATATTCAAGTTTTGACTGCGAATGCAAGCAAATTTTAAAATTTGGGTCTTGTAGTTTTCATTTCCAAATATGTCATAAAAGATATTCATAGCTCTTGGTGATTAACACATAGTAACACTGGTTTTCTGATGGTATTTGAATATCATATTATTGAATATTATTATTGATGTTGATTTTTCTTTGAATATATTTATTTTAATTCTGCAAAGTAAATTTCCTGATCAACGACATGCTCAAAAGTTCCTTTGTAATGGAAACCTCATAATTGGGTATTGGGTAATTAGGTAAGCATAGAATTTATGAAATGTATAACAAAGACATTGTTTATGTATTTCCAAATGCATAGTCAAATCTAGGGTGTTTTGAACTGTTAATAGGAATCCCTGTTAATCATACTATCTTTGCACCTGAAGAATGGACAATCTGGTCAGTCCAGACCAAAAATAAAGGTTTCATTTTCTTTCCATGTAACCTTAATTGGAGAAGTTTCACTCCCAGTGAAAGCAGGCATCAGTGATTAAATTCACTATTATGTCCGGTGCGCCCTCTTAATCTGCATTTGGCTCTGGAAATGCTTGATTATGATCTGACGGCTGCATACTATATACTTGGGTGTCCCAAACAACCAATGATTGGCACCTTTCAGTCGTTCCAATGCACTTGCTGCGTACTCCTCCTAATCCATTAGCTTGCATATTCTTCCAGCATCTAAATCCTCTCCAAGACTAATGTGCCCAGCACATTCATGCAACTGCTGGCACAAGTCATATTATCTGCATACCTGACACCTTCCTCATCAACAATCATTTAGCTCAACTGCACTGCGCTGGATGGGTCACGTCTCCAGAATGGAGGACCATCGCCTTCCCAAGATCGTATTATATGGCGAGCTCTCCACTGGCCACCGTGACAGAGGTGCACCAAAGAAAAGGTACAAGGACTGCCTAAAGAAATCTCTTGGTGCCTGCCACATTGACCACCGCCAGTGGGCTGATAACGCCTCAAACCGTGCATCTTGGCGCCTCACAGTTTGGCGGGCAGCAGCCTCCTTTGAAGAAGACCGCAGAGCCCACCTCACTGACAAAAGGCAAAGGAGGAAAAACCCAACACCCAACCCCAACCAACCAATTTTCCCTTGCAACCGCTGCAATCGTGTCTGCCTGTCCCGCATCGGACTGGTCAGCCACAAACGAGCCTGCAGCTGACGTGGACTTTTTACCCCCTCCATAAATCTTCGTCCGCGAAGCCAAGCCAAAGAAAAGAAAAAAAGAGATATATTTGTGAATCCTAGACAGTTCTTATCAGCCAGAAATTTGGATCTGCTAATCAAGTGCACATTGCTGTGATTCAGTGGACTGGGTACACTCAGCAATAGCCAAAAGGTAAATCTGGAACCCGCTGTAAAATCTGAAGCCTCTGTCATGTTTCTCACTCATTGGAAAACAGCTGAGATCACAGAACTGTGGAATCAAGTTGACTTCATTGGTAGAAGAACTCATGATTTTTAATTAATCTTTACAACAACATCCTGACCATTCTGAGCTTCATTATGACAAGAAATTGCAGGGAGGCTAGAAAAAACGACACTTGCTGCTTGAAAATGTGTAATGTCTTTAATTCCTCTTTTTAATCTTTGGGCATTGGAGAGTCAAGATGGAGGAAAAATACCCAAGAAAGCATTGAGCACTTGTGTGTGGTGTGCAGAATGTGGAAAGAGATTACGACATCTCAAGAAATCCACCATCTTTTTGAGTATCAGTAAATTCTTCTGGGCCTGAACTCTTGAGTCTGAACCCACAAAGACCTCATCAGCCACCTCAAAATTCACACAACAGCAAGAAGCAAGTGGTCCTCAATTTCTTCAGACTACCCAAGAGGAACATTTATTGAACCTTGTGTAAAATCAACTGCTCGAGCACCCACAATGTGAAGCTTGTTTCTGCTTCAATCTCAGAAGTCCAATTTATTCCAAATCTCAGCTGTTTTCCAATGAGTGGGAAACGTGACAGAGGCTTCAGATTTTACAGCGGGTTCCAGATTTACCTTTTGGCTATTGCTGAGTGTACCCAGTCCACTGAATCACAGCAATTTGCACGTGATTAGCAGATCCAAATTTCTGCCTGATTCATCTGTTTGGTTCTTCATTGTCAGGTATCAACAAAAAGCTTACCAAAATGTAGCTTTCGTTGATTTTAGGATGATATAGAAATATGAGATGTAGTCTGGTGTTATTAGTTTTGTTATATAAAAATAATAAGGATGTTTCTACTTTGTCAATTTAAAGTTGCATTTTATTTGCAGATACAAAGAAGCAAGGTCGTCTATAGAGAAGTCATTGAAGCTGGTTGAAAATAATTTAGTTCCAAGCTTTCAGACTTGGCCAGGAACAGATACAATAATTGAAGAAACCAGAGATGGTGTTCTGAAAGTAAGGGATGACAATGCGGGCTTGTCAAGCTCCTCGATCATTTGTTCTGAAACTATCCTGAGTCTCTAAGCTGTTGAATGAGTACATTCAATAAGTGAACAATTCAGACGCATTCCTTTCTTAAAATGACTTGTAAATGCTGAATGAAATTGAATTTTTAAATGTTCCTAGTAATAGGATGCACAAAGTGTTCCTGTATGTAAACTGAGGTGAGAAAAAATTTTCTAGATAATGGATAATTTGAGGAGAATTACTGAGAAAAGTACAAAGTTGGAATGATATTTAATATATTTGGGGTGGTTACATTGTTCACCAATGTTTACACAGGCGACACAAAGAAATTCCTAAAATATTTAAATGGTTAGAATTTCTGGGAAACTACTTTTGATATACTGGTTTACAAAGCATCTCTGAAATAAAACAACTTATGCTCTCTTGTTGATCTACGATTCTGAAGCAGAAAATTTCCTTTGGAAAAAAAAGTATCTGGGAGAGTGAGATGTTAATTCAGCTAGGCATGATATCAATAAAAATGAACATTTATATTTGGCCTTCTGGGGAATTAAAATGGAATTGAATTGTTTTGTCACATGTATTGAAATATAGTACAAAGCTTTGTTTTGCATGCTATTTAAGCATCCAACTCATGCATCAGTTAGTGCAATAACAAATAAAACAATGGTATAGGAAGTAACAGTATTCGCATAGTGCAACTTATGGAGAAATATATAAAAACATAGTGCAGGGATCAGAAAAAATATCATAAAAATATATGCAAGTGCTTTTTTTTTGCCAGTCAGATTCTTTCAAGAGACTGAGAACAGTAGGAAAGAAACTGAATCTAGAGTTATTGTTCAAAGTCGAGTTCCTGGAAGGTAATATTTGCTATAAGCATGGAGGTGGAAGAAACGGGTGTTTGCAGATCAGTATAAAGGAGCTAATGGAATATTCACAATAAAAGTAGGTTGTACCTAGTCACTTTAGACTTATGTTTGTATTGATAGGCACCTAATCCTTCTCGTGCCAAGGGAGAACCTGGCTAGTGATCAGAACCCCAAGGACCCTGAGACCAATTATAATGACCTGCTTATTTCCAAGAATAGCCACTTCAATTTTCTTTTTGGGATTTCAAATACTTTTGGCCAGAATTTTGTGAACAGAGGAGAATTCAGATGATTAGGAAAGTTAATAAACTGAAGCTGTTTAAGCATCTAGTATTCTAGTTGCATGTAATTCAAGACCCTATGGTTAAGAATTATGACTAGATTTCTCTTCAATAGACTACTACAGAATGGGCGTGCTTGAGCAGGACTCGAAAATTATCAGTTGCTCAGGCCTACTTTGTGGCACAAATTCCTTGATCAAGATTAATTGACTCCTGTCCATAGACTGTTTACTCAAGCTACATTTGAAATAAATAAGGCCAAAGAATACTGACTTTGGCATCAAGAAGAATGAAGTGATAGGTGATTCTGGAAGAAGACTAAAAATGAGAGTAACGTTAGCCTCTTACAATAGAATAATGAGTGCAATATTCCAAAGTTCAGTACCAGGATTGTTACTGTTAACAATTGAATGATTTGGAATCAAAACTATTATCTTGTGTTTGATACAAATTAGATGGGTGAAACAAATAATTCTGAGAATTATTTTTTCTTTTAGGAAGACATTCATAAACTTGAAACTGCAAATAACTGGTGAATAAAGTTCAATGCTGAAAAATGCAAATAATTTATATGAAGATTAGATCATTTTAATTGCAATTGAGAGTTTAAAGAGAGTAGATAAAATAATCTGAGCATATAAATGTACCAGTCACTTAAAAGTTATAGAGCTATAATACATGGAAACTAGGTACAATACTTTTGTTTATTTGCAGAGGCATGGAATTGAAAGGTTAGGGAAATATGCTTTATTGTACCTCAGCTGGAATATTTAGTACAGTAAATGTGATTCTTTATAGAAAGGACATAGACACTGGAGTGGATGCAGAGAATATTTACTAGAATTATAATAGAAATGCAAAGATATACATATCAGGAAAGGGTCTCTGAGCAATAGGCCATGAATTACATTGGAGAGATCTTTAAAATAATGAAATGTTTTAATAGTGTGATTGCAAAGATTTTTTTCCACTATTGGGTGAGAGCATGACTACCCATTATCAATATGTGATGATGCTCACTGAGAAATGCTGGAAGGAAATGTAGTGAATATGGATCTTTACAGAATAAGTCCATTTAAAGGGCAAAATGGACAAGCAGATGAGTGAGAATGCAATGGAGGGCTTTACTCCTCATTTTAATGGAGGAGGCTTGAATTGGGTATGAGCTAGTATGGATGGGCCAAATTGTCAGCATGTGCTAATTTCCCATGTAAAGCCAAAAATGAGATATAGAATTTTTTTGATTCTATTGAGCCATAAAAAGGAGTACCCAGATTGAAAAAAAATCACTCACTCACCATTATTGGCTAAAATTGACATAGGTCATAAAGTCATGACTTGTGCTTGACTTGGATTAAAGTGAGGGAGAGTTGCGCAGGTTGTCAGCCTCACTCTCTAGCCCTGGCCTATCTGGACCCAGTGGCAAATATAGTCGAAATGGTTGGAGACACATCAGGATGCAGTGGATAGCCAGCAGTGTTGTGCATGTGTCTCACTGCCCTCTTAGGGCTCCACGATGCATTGCTGAGAATTCCCTTTCTGCTTGTTGAATCAGTGATGTTTCTTCCACACAGTTCACCGAATCCATGCTTCACACACTAGCGAGACAAGCTCTGAGTGTTGAGGGTCCATGGCAGTTCTTGCGGCGTGCTCGCAAGCCTCCCTACCCATTGTTGGGCATCCTCATCTGCAGCTGTTGGGAGATATCTCTTCTTCCGCCTGCTCTGCCGTTGAGATGATCACCTACTGGTGTAGTAATGACACCACCCCCTCACTTGTTTTCGCCCGCTAGCTGAAGCGGTTTCCAGGTTGTGGCACAAGGAGCCAACAACTGAAAGATTTAGGAGATGAGTGAGGTCCAGTGATGCCTACCACTTTCATAAATCAATTCATTGAATACACAGACAGTTTCCTGAAGCAACCATTGTTAATTATTGGGATTACTGTCTTTTCAGAATAAATACATTTCCATTAATTGGAATAAGGCAGCAATACAAGCTTGTTTATCTCATCACACCCTCTTGTCCCAGGATTGACCTTTGAGACATTATCAGTGAGCCAAATTGAAAAAGGGACAAAATGGGTATCAACAACTCTCACAATTAATGCTGTTAAGGACTGTCAATCACTGGTTGAATCACTGGTTGGGCCATAACCAGATTTCACCCCAGAGTCTGTTACTTCACTGAACTACTACATGTCATAACCAGCAACAAACCCTCCAATAATAAGGATGGTCTGATGGCATCATTGATGTCTGAATTCCTTCATTGACTCTAGAGTATGAGTTGACTAGAACAAATCAAATTGGCATATGTCGGGGGATAAAAGTAGTTTTCTTTCTAAGAATAAATGTGTTGAATTAAATGTTTCCTACAGGAAGTAATTCTCAGCTAGTGTCTATGTGTCTAATTAAAAAGGAATGTACATTGAAGTGTCCTGAGCAGAAATTTCTTCTGTGACAAGATAATTGTTCTTTATAACCTCCAGTATGACTTCATTTTGACTTGTGTGCCAAATTATTTTGTTGTATTTTATAACTTAGGACCTATTGAACTCGCTTCTTAAAGACTGTTTGTGTCCACCAAGGCCTGATGCTGTTTGCCATTATCGATTCTGTTCTACCCATATCAAACGTGACATTTATAGGTCTGATCCTGACTTCAAGGTGGGATAATTTGATTTGTTCACTGGCATGTGTATCAGCTAAATTTATATTCATTTGAATTGTCATAATGTTACATTTGCAGAGTAGGTGGGGACGGAAATATCTGACCGGGTGAGGCCAAGGTTGCCATGGGATTAAGTAGTTGTAGTCATCTAATCAATGGGTGAATGGGGGCAGTTAGAGAAAAATATGGACCAAGTGAAGATGACATTTCGGGCCTGAGCCTTTCTTCAAGGAATAAGCAGAATGAGCAAAAAACAATGACCTGTCCATCTCTCGCAACATTCTCTCTTTCTTCGATCTCTCTCTGGCTCCATCTTGGGAGACGAACTCTCGACAGACATTTCTACAAACCTGCCAACTCCCACAGCTACCTCGACTACACCTCTTTACACTATGTCCCCTGTATGGACTCCATTCCATTCTCTCAATTCCTCCATCTCCATTGCATCTGCACCCAGGACGAGGACTTCCATGCCAGATGATCAGAGATATGCTCCTTCAAATAATGTGGCTTTCCCTCTACCACCATCACTTGGCCCTCACCTCATATACTTCAATACCCGCACATTGCCCTGGCCCCCTCCGCCCCCATGTACAACAAGGACAGGAATCCTCTTGTTCTCACCTACCACCCCACCAGCCTCCACATCCAGCATATCTTTCTTTGTCTTTTCCACCACAAACTATGTGATTGCACCACTAGACACATTCCATTCTCCTCTGCCTTCTGCAGGGACCAGTCCCTCCTTAACTCCCTTGTCCACTCTACCCTCCCCACCAATCATCCCCTTGGTACCTACCCCATGACCACAGGAGATGCTTCACTTGCACCCACACCTCCCCCTCGTCACCATTTTGGGCCTCAAACAGTCCTTGCAGGGGTCACTTACTGCATCTTTTGCCCCCATTGTGGTCTCCTCACCATCAGAGATACTGGGCGCGGACTGGGAAATCGCTTTGTTGAGCACCTTGGCAAAAGCATGGATCTCCCAGTGGCCACCCACTTCAATTCTTCATCCCATTCCCTTGCTGACATATCTGTTCATGGTCTCATGCACTGCCAGACTGAGACCACCTGCAAATTGGAGAAACACCAGCTCATCTTTCAATTGGGCATCCTCCAACAAGATAGCGTAGATATAATACATCTCCAATTATCCAAAATCTTCATTTATCTGAAATTGTTTTGGACCTGGAAGAGATGTCTGTTTGCCTCCGAAAAATTTTGGATAAATGAGGATATCTGAAACAATGAAAAATCCTAAGTTATCCTAATTTTTAAAATCCAAACTGAACTCGTGTTCAAAACAAAAGTTCACCTAACATGAAATTAGAATGATGATTATCCTTGATTTACGTAACTCCTTCCCCTCTCTCTTTCCATTTCTTCTTTATGTACTGCTATCGACTTTTCTCTCCAGTTCTCCCTCTCAAACTGCGTGCCACTCTCTCAGAAGAATCCCTTGTTCTGGCGTTATCAAGGAGAGCAACCTTCCAGGCAGGAGTGGGAGCTTGAACTCTTGGGAAACTCAGTGGAGAGGTGTTGGTGATTGTCAGCAGCATTTGGGGGTAGGGGGAGGTGTACGCACAGGAGAAGACGGGGTCTGTGTCGGGTTCCAACATCGAGAATCAGGACGCGAAGCTGGAATAGCCCCTGCTAGAACAAGTCGACAGGGGGACAGAAGCCTGCCGACTCACCAGTGTGCGTTCCACTGGCCCAGGAACCCTTCCCAATAATTCGTGGAAGCAGTGGGTACATGTTGGGGTTTGGCGGCGGCGGTTGAGAGGTCTTGGTGATCGTTGGGGACATGGGGATTGGTGGCGGCCAGCATTTTTTTGGTGAGAATTAAACATTAGTTTAATGCTTATAAAGCGTTACCTTGTTTGTTGTTTAAACATTGATACAAGTAATTTTCTGTTGATACTGGGCTATTTTAAAAAAAATGGCCAATTATCCAAAAAAATTCAGTAATCTGTAATAGAGGACCAACACCGGTCCCGACCATTTTGGATAATTGGAGTTGTACTGACTTCTCTTTCGTTTAAAACCCCCATTACCTTCCCCTGCTTTGTATCTCTTTTCTTTTTCCCTGTCTCCTTTTGTACAAACATGATCAATTCTCACCTCTCCCCTTAAATCCAAGTAACATCTTTTGTTGGTCTGGATTCCTCCCCCAGCCAGATCCTCTGAATTCTGAGACTTCCTGCTTTTGGCTCATTCTGCTTCTTCCTTGAAGAAGGGCTCAGGCCAAAAACTCAGCTGATCTTTCATTGTCTCCTATGGTTGCTGAAAGACCAACTGAGTTCCACTGGCATTTTGGTATGTTTTTTTACCTAGTTGAGAGGAAGAATTTTGAGAGTCATGGTAAATGAATGGTTGAATGGGACTAGCTGGATTGCTCTTGTATAAATGTTTCCAAGTTGATGGGCCAAATGTGTTGTAATCATCTGCAGAAGGGTAACTGTTATATGGGGCCACAAAAGTCAATGCCATATATTTTGGGAACTGCTCTTTGGACAATGCTTACTTTATAGACCTCCATTTTCTGTTTTCACCTCAAATTGATCTGCTGAGTATTTCCAGCATATTTTGTTTTTATTTTTTCTTATAGTTCATATACTATGAACTATGTAGTTTCATAGGACAAAATTAAAGATGCACTTTCTGTTTCCACAGGGATTTGTCAGAGTTCACTGCAGCTGTGATTGCCATATTGAATATCATTTGTATTGCTGGAAACGCTGCAAAATTAAAGAGTTTCAAGATAAAATAGAAAAAGTTAGTATTATATTGTCTCTTGTAATGTTTTTCTGTTTGAAAGCAATTTCTGAAGGACTCGAATGCAAAACATAGTTTTGCATATAATCAAATTACTTTTTTGGAAAAGATACTGGACTGAGACCAATGGTTAGAAAGGGGCTGAGAATCTGTGGGTCCAACCAAACTACAGGTCTGTGGATTTATCATTGATTAAAGATGTTCTTAATTCCTGCTTGGAGTCATGATAAAAGTAAACCTATTTCACTTTTAAAATTGAACTTATTTGGAAATGTTTCAGGATATTCTGGGTTTAGATTGCCTTACACCTGACTGCATGGGAATAATCTGGAAGGTTGATATTTTTCAAGACTCACGGCAAAAGACGGTGAGTTTGTTTGGATAAATATTTGCATGTGTTAGTGTAAAATAGGGTTTGAAATGTTGTATTTCCATCATACCTGCAGTGGGATGATGGGAATTTTGATTGTCAGGGATGAGGTTTAGTAGTTTAGTGAGTGAAATAAGAATTGAAGACCCACTACAAATCCGGATAAAGTTAATTTCAGTAATTATGTACAAAGGGAAGTAAAATCATAGATCATTACAAAAATTCAACTGAGACTCCATGGAAAAATTCTTGCTTATTTGAGTCCATTTGCAAAAGAAATCTGCCTTCCTTATTGATCCATATTCACTGTGTTTTGTACTTGATTCTGAACTACCTACTGAAATCACCCAGCAGTTCACTTATTTTGAGGGCAACTTGGGATGGTGAACTTGCATGACTACTCTTTAAAAGAAAATTCCTTATCATTATTTTGTGAAGGTCAAATTTATTGCCAGAATACATACATGACATCACATACAACCCTGAGATTCCTTTTTCCTCTGGGTGTAGCAGAATTACCATGAATTGGTAGTGCAAAACTAAACTGTACACAGCGTGAACATGTAAGCAAATAAAAGAACTGTAAACAGATGACAAATATAAACAAACTGCAATACAGGGAAAGCAAAAAAAATCAATAAAGTGCACAAGTATGAGTCCTTAAATGAGTCCCTGATTGAATTTGTTGTGAGGAGTCTGATGATAAAAGGGTAGCAGCTGTTCCTGAACCTGCTGACGTGAGTCTTGTGGCACCTAGACCTCTTTAATGATGGCAGCAGTGAGAACAGAGCGTGTGCTGGATGGTGTGGGTCTTTGTTGATTGCTGCTGCTCTCTGGCAGTAGCATTCCCTGTAGATGCTCTCATTTGTAGGGAGGGTTTTGCCTGCAATGTTCTGGGCTCTACCTTTTGGAGGGCTTTGTGCTCAGGGGTATTGGTGTCACTTTGTGCAAAGTGGACACTTTATTAAATTTCCTCTCAATCTTAATTTAGCAATGGGTATTATTATCAAGTCCCATCTCTCTTTGTTCAGTCTCTGATTTTTCAGTTTCATGGATCAGCAAAAGTGTTTTAGACTTTATGCCTATTATTAATCTTTACATACTCCTACTTCTGCAGATTGAGAGTTCCAAATCAAAAGAGAGTAAAGGAGGTAGGAGCACAGCAACCAAACAATCTGGTAACATGTAAGTTTAGTTATTGACTTGTTTTATTTGTTTCATAAATGTTTAAATTCACAACAAAATGTATAAATGAAACAAATGTATGAATAGTAGGAAGAAAAATGGGGGAATATGGTCAAGATATCTGCACGTGTGCCTGATCTTCTCCCTACGTCATGGTTGTGCAGCTGTAATGTGTTGTTTTAACACTTGTACTCTGTGCCCCATCTGTTGAAAGCAAGTGTGCCATATGACTTCTTCACCACCTTGTCCACACTTTCAGTGTACTTGTGCTTCCAGGTGTCTCTGTTCTGTTACATTCCCCGGGGACCTGCGTATGTCCTGCCTTGGTTTAACTTCCCAAAATGTATCATTGCCTTTGAATCTAGCTGTGCTGCGAATGTTGTGCAAAGTGTATTGGAGCTGTTATTCTCATTGCAAGGCTGGAGTAATTGTTTCCTTGTGGTTTACATCCCCTCGCTGAATAATTCTGCTTTTGCAATCCAGCTTCGCCCTCTAATACAGTTAGAAATTCTGTACTTTGCTTGTTGAACTGGACTTGTGCATGGCTGAACTTTGTAGAGAAATAGTGGAAAAATGCTGGCTTAATGCAATGATTCAAGATTATTTTCTTGCCATTTAGTAGAACAGAAAATGTAATATAGTTATGTAATCTTTTATCTGAAATTGTGAAAACCAAAAAAACAAACATTTTTTATTGCATGTGCAGTATATTTTCAGGTGTTAAGCTGAGTTTGAGCCAGTTTTAGTTTGAAATCTTACTGTATGTTTTAAAAATACAAGGATTGTCCTCCAGCAGAATTTTAGCCATCATGGTTAAAGGGTATTTGACAGAGGGAGTGGCTCGGGAAGAGAGCGGCAGCATGGCTTGGGCTGGTGAGTGAGGAGAGAAAGGCAGCGCGACTTGAGTGGGGAGAGAGTGGTCTATCTCACTTTGTTTACCACCCCCATCCAATGTCGCTGTGGACCACCCCCACAGCAATTACTTAAAAGTACTGCTGTTTTAATATTATTTCGTTGTCCAAAAAATTCTGAAAATGTCTGGTCCCAAGGATTTCGGATAAAAGATTAAACATCTGTATTACACAAAATTTCCTTTAATCTACCAAAAGGCAGACAAAGATTTGCCAACAGGAAGAAATTGCCCAGCATCCCTTATAGTCCAAGGGGAAAAAAAAGAAAAAGAGAGTCCCTCCAGAGTTGCTGAGTGTCCATGGATTCACCTCCAGTTCTCCCACAGCCACAGAGCCTTCAGTCCAATCCATCGCCAACCTGAGCTACAGATCCAAATCATTGATATGAGCAGGAAGCTATCAGTATCCTTGGCACTCTTTCGCATCTCTCTGAAACCTGGTGCCCTTTCAACGAGTCTTAAACAAGCCTCTTGACTGCATTTGCCCACAGCCTGCATAGGTTCCTTGCCTCGAGTCACCAACAGCCTGTGTCTTCTTTAGCATTAGAGCCCCTTACTAATTTGCCACTGTGGTTGCTGTCCCGTAGGGTGATTTCCTTTGCTACTCCTCAAAGGAAGGGAGGTTGGGGTGTTTGCTATCTGGTGCCCAGTGATCAACTGCAACCAATTTTTGCATTTTTAGAAACGGCAAAGGGGGAAATTGCTCACTTGTAGTATTTTCCAAATTGTTCTCCTAACTCCAGCGAGTGAGCCTGATGTGCCATTGCCACAACTCATGGTGGGAACAGTGCACTGACTTTGTATCAGATTAGATCTGGCACTGAGGCCACTGTTTCCTTCATTTTGATGGAGGCAAACAGCTGCTCAGCTCCAACATAAATAGACATGCAAGGCAAGTTGATACTGGGAGGCAAGTGGTAAAACTGACAGCTTGACAATGAATTCTGTGGGAGGAGGACTCCTTTAACAAACCCCTCAGGGTCATTTTATTGGGACCAAAGGCTTGATCTTTGTAGACAGGACAAAAGGGGAATTTTAGAGGATGGTTCTGAATATCTATGAACAATTTTGTGTTTCCTCGTGCCCAAGTTGTGTTCATGAGGAAGCAGAAAACGAAAAAACAAAAATTAACCAATCTCGTCTGCTGCTAAATGGAATTGTGATTATCTGAAATGGTCAGGACTGGGCCCATTTTGGATACATTTTTTTGGAGAACTGGTTATTTTTTAAAACAGCCCAGTAGCAACAGCAAATCACTTGTAACAGTGTTCAAACAACAACAAACAACAAGGGAAGGCTTTTTAAGCATTAAAATGAAGTTTAATTCTCACCAAAAAAAAAAATGCTGGACATCACCGATCACGAAAATTTCTCCACCGACGCCCCGCTCGTGCCAGGAGCCTGAGGGTCCCGCTCCTGCCTGAGAACTTGAGGTCCGCTGCTGCCACCACCGTGGGCCCAAGGTCCCCAGTCGGTTTGGCTCTGAAAACATTTTGGATAAATGAGGATTTTGGATAATTGGAGTCTACTGTATTTGATCTGAAAAGTTCAATCACATTTTAATTTCAAACAAATGGGTGAAACGATAACTGTAGTAACTACTATCCAGAAAAAAAGCCACTCGGAGTCAAAGTGGGCTCTTTACTGTGACGTATATGATTAAATTTTTAACAAAGGCCAGATGCATTTTAAATTGTTTATTAGTGAACACAAAAGGACTCATAATGTGGTAATGGTAACGATAATGTCCTTGCTAACATTTCTAACTATAACGACCAGTCTCTTCAGTAATGTAAAATGTATCGTCCAACAACCAACGTGTACCGTTGAACAGAAAATATCGGAGCCTTACTCACCCACCGTCTATCCCACCATACCAGTCAACACGGGATAACTAACTGCCCCAAATGCACGCAACCCCTGCATGTGCGCCAACCCAAATCAATAGTGCATGTGCACTGGGAGATACCGAACGCGTGCAACCCTGGGATGCCGTTGATGTCTGCAGGCAAACCAACATTGATAAACAATAGGCCTTTGGCTCTTACACCAGTCCCTAAATATTATCTCAAATAATAATTACACAATTTTAAATAACAATCATATATAGTAAATTCTAATATTATGTTGATCTTTTTTCTGCATTCTTCAGAGGTCAGAGGTTACTAGCACATAGCCTTGAAAAGAATGATCTTTACCACCACTCTGGACCAGTAAAGTCTGTGTAGTGGACAAGGGATAAGGTCCAAAAACAACAAAAATAAAGTCAGGCAGTTTTTAGTTTTCTTTCACTGTCACAGCATTATACAAGGAAATTTAAATTCCTCCGGACAGATCTGTGGCTTTTTAACAATAACATGTTATTTTTAGCAGCTTTGTCAAGAAATTCTGTTTCAAGGACACTGTCTCTATTTGCATTCCAATGTGTATTGGGTTGTTCATCATTGTGCTTCTGCAGGTTGAATCAGCCAGAGACACACAGAATCCACTTGATCATCATTTACATCATAAATCACCTTTGATTTCACAGCACTGTTCTGGCCTATTGCTTCAGCACCCCCAGAATATTAGATCCATTGCGAGACCAATCCCATAATGTGATTATTTTCAGTCACCCCGTAACATCCAATATTTTTCTAAGCACCAGCAAAAGTCAAACCAAACTTGATTACATCCACTGGCTTTGAAAGAAAACTTAAAAAACAAGTCACAGATAGGCACAGCTCCCTTTATGTCAGGGACAAAGGGGAATTCCACACCATGAACATTGGCACATATAGTAACAAAAAAGGCATTTGGATTCAAATTCTAATTGGTTGGATTAGGAATAGTTCTGTAAGCACCAATCTTGGCATGCACAATATTCACTTTTCCATATTTCTCTGCTTCTTTGGCTGCATTGGTAGACCAAGCTCTAGTAACCACATAATCTGCACTCCTCTTTTAATCCAGTAAGATTTAAAGTTACAACACTGAACTGACCAGTTCCACCTCCTGGAGAAAGATCACTTTGTAGTTTTTCAGAAATTTTTAGTTTTTGCAGGTAATTTTCTGCAATGTTGACAACTTTGAAGTTTGCTGATCCATGACTCATTTCCAGAACACTAATTCCAACCTCTCTGTAATCGAACAGCTCTTTCTGTGCTTTTGAATTCTGGTAAACAACCACAACTTCTTTCAAAGGGTACTTAATAGGAAGGGTCTTTCTGTCTCGGATCACTCTTCCGAGCTCAATAATTGACTGCATTTGGGCGATTGCTGCCTCAATACGTTTATCAATAACAGATTCCCTTACTTGTGGGAGCATGAGCTAGTAAATGCTTTGATTATCCTTTGATCAACCAGGTGCCTTATGTTCTGGTACACGAGTTCAGTGATAAATGGTATAAAGGGTGCTATCAGCCAGCATGTCAAATAAAACAGCAAGCAATGTTTCCAAAACTCTTTCACAATTCTCAATATCATTTTCACCCTTTAACTTTCTATGATTTATTTGCACATACCAATTTGTGAGAATGTCCACAAATTTGACTAGTCTGGGCACCATAGTGTAGAGTCTATATGTTTCAATTTCTACTTCGAAAAAATGGATTAGGGTTTGTGCAAATGAAAGCATCCATTTATCCATGATGTCACTGACCTCAGCTGTACTTCCATTGAAAATAAATTGAAAACCCTCTTCCTTCTGCAATCTCTGAATATTCTAAATAAGGAATCTGGATACATTGAATCAAGGTAGGAAGTCAACCTTGAGAACATCTCTCTCCTCCTTTAAACTGTAAATTTTCTGCTCTTGCAACAGCCTCAATACATCTGCTCCATAGGTGTTAACAATGTGAATTGGATCTGGCTAATTCTTACATTTTGTGTTAATAGTTGTTATGCAGCAACTGGTAACCAACAATCCCGTAACTGTTCTCGCATGCATCAGCAAAATAATGCAGTTGAGCAGATGTCACCATTGCAAAGTTTGTGGGTTTGAAACATCTGTCAACCATAAAGCTTTCCAGCTTCTGAAGATCCTGAATCCAACACATTCATTCCTGTACTTATTTTTGTTTCTTAAATCGTTTGAACAACTCAGAAAACGATGTTTCAATTGTATTCATTGTAGTGGCGGCTACACTGCTAACTGAAGGATCGCACAACCAGACTGGTTGAGTTCAGTGAGCAAAACTGATTTATTGCAGGCTACCTGACTGGTCTTATACTCCCAGCCCGGACCTGGCTGAGAACCACGCCTGGGGGGCCCCGACGTCACCGGTGCAGAGGTCGAGAGGAAACCCCCCGACGGTGCCATTTTGGCCGGCTGCCCTGCCATGTACGTGACAGGTGGGGCTGGTTCACCTGCCTAATGGTGTACAGCCACACAGCCCCCCCCAGAACCAGCACCAATGCCCTTTTTTGCTGGGCGGCCTTGCTTCTTGGTTTGGGCCTCAACTACTGGCTCGGTGGGGTCGAGGTGGGCTGGCTTTAACCTGTCCACCGTAAACAGTTCCCTCTTACTACCGATGCCCAGTGTGAAAGTGGATCCTGAGCGCTGGATGACTTTGTACGGCCCTTCGTATGGTCTTAGTAGAGGTGCTGTGGACGGGCACTGCCTGATAAAAACTTATTCTGTGGAGTACAGCTCACTGGGGACATAAGATGCCCATGTGCCATGTCTGGGTGTCAGTAGGGGTGTGAAGGAGTCCAACTGGGCCTGGAAGCAGGGAAGTAGACCGTGTGGTGACTGCTGGGGGTTATGAGGTGCGTTGACGAATTCACCAGGTAGGGCTAGTGGTGCACTGTAGACCAGCTCGGCTGATGACGCCTGTAGGTAGTCTTTGGGTGTTGAGCAGATGCCCAGGGCACCCAAGGCACCTCATCCACCCAGTTGGAGCCGGTGAGGCAGGCCATAAGTGCCGACTTAAGGTGGCGGTGCAATCGCTCAACTAGCTCGATTCCCAGCCTGTTGTGAGTTGTGCCCAGAGCACAGAGTGCACTGGGCGCCCCGATCACTGGTGAGATGGCTCGGGACGCTGAACTGGGGAACCTAACCGTTCAAAAGCGCTCGGGAGCAGGAGTCTGTGGAGGCATCTGGCATCGGGATTGCCTCGTGCCAACGAGTGGTGCGGTCTACCACTGTGAAAAGATAACGGTTACCTCGGGAAACGGGTAAGGGTCCGACGATGTCCACATGTATGTGGCTGAACCGTTCCCGGACGTGTTCGAAATCTTGTATGGGCTCTCAGGTGTGCCTGTGTACCTTGGAAAGCTGGCAATGGGTGCAGGTTCTGGCCCAATCTGCTTCCGAATCCAGTGCCAGACGAAACATTCTGCCACCATACGAACTGTGGACCTGATGGAAGGGTAGGAAAGGTCATGGATATGGTGGAAGACTTGCCTGTGCCACTGCTGGTGAACCACTGGACGCGGGTTGCCCATGGAGACATCACAGGACGGTGCCCTCGCCATGAGGAGTCAGGAGGTCCTGGAACCGCAGGCCCGTGATGGCAGTCTCGAAGGCCCGCGTCTCCTCGTCGGACTTCTGGTCCCAGATGAGCTGGTCGAAGTCGAGGCCGGGAATCAGCGCGCAAAATGACCATACCCGCGAACTCCTGTAGCCCCTTGAGGTTGTTGTTGCCCCTTGAGGTTGTCTGGGCGAGGGAACTCCCTGACTGCAGCGACCTTCGTAGCGGCAAGTGTAGCTCCTTCGGCCGTGATGGTATGGCCCAGGAATTACATGGACTCTTTCTCGAACTGGGATTTGGCCGGATTGATCGTTAGGCCGAAGTCGGCCAGTCGGGAGAAGATGGTGCGCAGGTGAGACTTGTGTTGTGCCCGGTCGCTGCTGGCAACAAGGATGTCATCCAGGTAAATGAATACAAAATTCAAATCCCTGCCCACTGTGTCCATAAGGCGCTGGAAAGTCTGGGCGGCGTTCTTGAGCCTGAATGACATGCGTAGGAACCCAAGTCCATAGTCATGTGCACTGGAAGATACTGATTGCGTGCAGCCTCCAGACCCTGCAACGCTGCCGATGCCTATAATCAAACTGACAGTGGTAAACAACAAGCCTTTGGCTCTTACAATAATAATACGTAAAATTGATTAATGCTATTCTCAATGATTCCAACCATTTGCTCCTCATCAAAGGCAAAACTGGATATCAATTATGGAATTGCCAATAGTCTATCATCTCTTATGCAGAAAAATATGCATTTCTCGTCGAAATATCTCATTACTATTTGAAATTGCTGTTTTTCAATATTTAATATAAAACTTCAATATTCATATACAAGTTTTGTCTTCAGGATATCTTTTCAGCGCAGCTATGTTTAACTATGATACACATAGTGCACAAGCCAATGTCTGCAGAGTTGGGAAGAGAGTTTGATTTTAATTTGAAATGTTCTAGAAGGAGTTGTTAATGTTATGGTTTGTGATTCTTTAATTAGTTTTAATTTGAAGAAGATCGCCAGCAAAAAAGAAAAAAAGTACCAAAATTCAGGAAAACGGTCATCAAACTTCCAACAACACCAATTTGGTAAGTAGTTTAACAACAGGTCCATGCATATGCAGCGGCCAATGTTAACTATTTACTAACATTTATATGGTTATGTGCTTTACAGCAAAGTCTGGTGTTTAAAAAGACATTAAAAACAGCTGAAGCCATACATAGATCAAATTGGTTGGTTGAAAATTTAACTTGTGTTGAGAGAGGTGGTGTGAGTGCAGGGTAGACTTTGTTTTGTTGGTATTTGAGAAGTTGGATCCTTGTGACTCATGAGGGAGTTCAGTGTTTACTCAGTGTGGTACATAAAAAGTATAAATTTTATGATAGATCATAATGAGTTTATTTTCTTACACATTGTGTAATGTATATATGCTCAAAATTCTTGAGCTGCAGCTGAACAGGAACTTGTAATGCAAAGCTAAAATAGTAAAATAATTGAATTCAATTAACAAGTCTGGTGTTTAAAAAGACGTTAAAAACAGCTGAAGCCATACATAGATCAAATTGGTTGGTTGAAAATTTAACTTGTGCTGAGAGAGGTGGTGTGAGTGCAGGGTAGACTTTGTTTTGTTGGTATTTGAGAAGTTGGATCCTTGTGACTCATGAGGGAGTTCAGTGTTTACTCAGTGTGGTACATAAAAAGTATAAATTTTATGATAGATCATAATGAGTTTATTTTCTTACACATTGTATAATGTATATATGCTCAAAATTCTTGAGCTGCAGCTGAACAGGAACTTGTAATGCAAAGCTAAAATAGTAAAATAATTAAATTCAATTAAGTACAACAAATAAATGAATGGTAAGTATTAGGGAGCAATAATAACTCACTTTCACGGGTTATCAAGGTCTTAGATTTAAGATATTCGCAAAAAGGGAGAGAATATAGGCAATTCTTTGAGATCTGTCTGCCATTGAAATTACATTTCAGTTTTGACTAATCACCAGCAAACAGTAAGGTACAGCCTGTAACATTAATCATTCTTTTTCTCCCACTGGTACTGCTCAACCCACTGAATTCCTCCAGCAGATAGTGTTTAGCAGTGGAAAGTGAGAGGCAATATTTGCTGGCTGCATCCTTTGCATCTTGCCAGGAGTGAACTGGCTGTTTCCTACTGAGCAAGCCAATAGGTCAGGCCAGGAGAGATGGAATTTGGGAAAGTAGTATGAAAGAGCCAATAGTAAGTCAGAATTTTTATGTTGAGAGCAATGTAGCTGACTTTCAGGATAAAAATTAAACATTTCCTACTGTTTTTTGCCTGGCCTTTAGTGGTCTTAAGATGCAGCTTAAGGAACTTGGCATTCGATAACAGTGGCCAAGCTTACACTGAGTTTGGATCATTTGTGCTTTTCTATTATTATCAAACTGTGGTTCTGAGTAAAGGAGCTTTTCAGGAATCTTAATCAGAATGGCTTTGATCAGCAGATGGATTTATTTTTGAGTCTTGTGTAATAGGTTTAAAACAATAATAAAAGTATGTTTATAATTTCGGGATGAAAGGAAGAGAAATGTTAATTTGATCTTTAATGACTTGGCTACAAGAAGGCCAATATTAGCCTGATGACTTTTGAATTCTTTTAATGCAGATACCCCAAATAGAAAATCTGGTCAAAGTGAATTGAAGGTAAAGTGAATTAATTTCTCATTCTAATTTCATTGAAGAACTGTTGCATTAAAGCTATTTTTTTTCCCCCCCGGTTTTCCTTCATCTTTTATAGTGAAAATTTAGTTTGCTGGTGAAATGTGAACAACCCTTTAACAATGTTTTGGTTACACATCTTGTGTAAAATATATTTGTAAGCATCAAACTTTAAGTGACTCAATTGATATTTATTCCCAGAAATTGGGAAGTCGAGAAATTATATGCAAATAAGTTTAAGAAAATTCTGTAGAAACAAAATTTTAGTGAACACGAGGTTAATGCGTGGAAGAAGTTCCCAATGAATATGTTAAAAGCAGTGTATTAATTGAATGAAGTGCAATTTATACTGAGGGATTATTACCAAGTGTAACTTAACTCCTTTATGGAATGTTGACATCAGAGGGAGGGTTGCTCATCATATGGAAGGAGCCCCCATGTTTGGTAATTTTTAATTTTTAAGCATCATAAGATTTATAAATTAAAGGAAAATATTAATTTGTTATAAGAATGTTTTTAATATTGATGAATAAATACTAAAGGCCTTGTTTTTAGCTCTCCACATTTTAAAAATTGAAATAACACGATTATTCATACTCAAAAACTGTAGTTTTTAAGAGCAATTGCTGATTCATGTTCAGTTGACAGTCGATATCGTAATCTTCATCTGGTTGCTTTCTGAATGTATTTTATTTTTGTGAATTTCTAATAGGATGAAACATTTGGAGCTAGAAAGAAGGAGGGCAAAAATAAGGTATTTTAAAAGTTAATTTGAATGTTAAACTAAAAATATTTTGGATCCCTTCAATCAAAAAAATTAGTTTGATTAGAAAATATGATAGCAATTTCCTTATGCTCTAATTCTTACTCAGTCGAATTATTGATAACCATAAGAATAACCAGATTGATGTATAAAATCCACCTTGTACACTAGAGTACAACCCTGATTCTCTGAAATCCTCAGTTATCCGAAATTTTTTCGGAGCCAAACTCTGTGAACCTCAGGCTCCTGGGCAGGAGTGGAGCCTCGGTGGGGAAGTCTTGGTGATTGGCAGTGGACAGCAATTTTTTTTTTGGAGAGAATTAAACATTATTTTGGTGTTTAAAAAGCCTTATCTTGTTGGTTATTGTTGTTTAAACACTTACAAGTGATTTGCTGTTGCTACTGGGCTGTTTTTTTAGAAAATGACTGGTTCTCCAAAAAAAAAACGTTGATCTGAAACGGGCCTGGTCCCGACCATTTTTGATTATCGGGGTTGAACTGTACTTTTAGGAACGATGTCTGCCATCCATTGCGTGACTCCAGACCTTTATGATTGTCTCTTAAATGCCCTGTTATATGTTATATGGCCAATGAGATGTTCACTGCACCCAAATTGAAAATGAATTTGGAACTTGCACCAGCCTAGGAACCACTCTCTGACAAGGCAAAGTTGCTTGCATCTTGTGCAAACCAGGAGAGTTGTACCTCAAACCCATCAAGCAGCAGGTCTAACATTGTCATTGTCACAAAATCGTAACTTGCAAACAGCAAACGAGACTAATCTATTGTCGTCTCAGAGATTCACTTGGATGGTAGCACAGTTATATGCTGCAGGAGGAGAATCCCATGATTGATTTAAAATCCTAGGATCTGACGTGACATCGTCAGAAATGGAAAACAAGCCTCTTCATGATTACCACCGATTTCCCCTCCTTCAACTCGTGTATTAGTGATCCATCAAGTGGAATATTTAGCAAAAAAAATCTACATGGGTTGATCTTCAGTGTCCATGCGTAAGATTGGATTGGTTGAACCAGTACAGTACGTTTCCTATTATCTGAAATGCTTGGGACTGGGCGAGTGTCGGTTAACTGCATTTTCCAGATTTCTGAGAAATGGCTTTAAGCCGCCTAATTTAAGCAGCAGAATGCTTGTATTGGCAGTTGCTGATCCCGACACCTCCCCACTGCCATCGCTGAACCCTGCCCAGGAGCCCGAGGTACCCGTTCTGATCCCAGCACAGTAGCATCAGCTTAATACCTGTATCAGCAGTTAAAACAACAATGAACAAGGGAAGGTTTTTCAAGGATGAAATAAAGTTTAATCTTTACCAAAAAAACCACACAAACTCTTCTAGTAAAAATAAGATACATGAGAATTTCTGCTCGGAAGGTTTATCAAGCATGAAATAAAGTTTAAATCTTACCAAAAAACATGATCTCTGCTTACAAAAATAAGATAATTCAGTAACATTCAAAATGGTGTTAACAGAGCACTGAGTACATAAGAGCTCCATTGGATTCAAAATGGTGCTAACAGTATGTCAGAGTCCCACATGGCAGGTAAAAACTTGTGTCGTCATGACGATATTAAATTTTTGTGGATGAGAATTTTAGTAAAGTGGTTTTCAGATAATCGGAAACCTATATTGACAATTGACAAAGCTTAGAGTCCTGAACGATGAGGCTGTCATTCAAGGTTTGTGCAAATAGAGTTGTAGAGCTCAGAAATTCACTCTTGATACCCCACCCCCCCAACACCCCATATCCATGCTACCCATCATATCTATCTTCCCTAAACCCATTTACTGATACATTAGATACCTTCCAGTCTCTTGGTGATTTTTGTCTCAATGGTGCTTAAATATCCCTGATTCTTTCTTTTTCAGGTAGCCCCTTCCAGATTCTCTCTCAACCTCTTGTTTCACTTTAAACCTTTGTCCATTTATCTTGCATCCCCACTATGGGGGATGTCTACCTTATCTATACCCTCATAATTTTACGAACCTCTCAGGTCACCCCTCAGCTGCCTTCCCCCATCTAGTCTCACTTTATAATTGTAATGCTCCAATTCAGGCAACATCCCAGTGGATACAAGTTGGGAAATGGTCTGACAGGTGCCAGATAACATTTGTACTACCGAAGAGTCGAGATCACTCTTCCAACAGTGACTAAACGCTACCCTTGGTGTAGAAAAAATACTAGAATCTATTACTAAAGATTTGGGTGCAAAAGTTGCAGATATCACAGACTGGAAAGTTGCAAAGGAATATCAATGTGTACGAGTTGAACATGGTGAAAAGGCAGGAGAATGGGGTTGAGAGGGAAAATAGATCAGCCATGATATGAATGGCAGAGCAGACTTAATGGATCAAATGACCCAATTCCACTCCTACATCTTAAGGTCTTAATGAGTGTGCAGATGGAATACAATGTGGAAAAATGTGAAAATGTCCAATTTTATAAAGGGGAAAAAAAACATTTAAATAATGAGAAATTGCAGAGGGATCAAGATGTCCTACTGTATGAATCACAAAAGATAAGTTTTTTTTGTTTCACAATAATAATTGTGCTCACTTTGAATAACCCATAGTTTAAAAGGTATATTGCCTTTAAATCTTTATTTTAAACTTTTGGCACCTTTTATCTTACTAATTTCATTCCCCTTTTTACCAAGTCATGCATTTCTTATCTCTGTCCATTTCATTTTCTATTCTCCATCTCTCATTTCTGCGCATGCTCCTCTTTGATTTTCTCTTACATTGTTATTGGCAGCAATTGTTCCACAAAAATCTCTGATCTAGCTATGGATTATCTGATGTCTGCTCACTTGGAATTTGATGAGGTTTAACAGCAGTTCTCTTGGTGAACTGCTTTGAAATTGAAGTAGTCCCATCTGTGCAAGTGACATGTTTAATAGAGTAATAATAAGGTGATCAGGTTCAGACTAATATTGAAGAAATTTTATCACAACATATTGAGTGGCCGCTGCACAGTTAAATATAGAAATGAGAGGTTGCTGATGGTAGTTCCTGAGCTAGATTATCTGATATATTAGTAATACATGCAAGCTATTCTTATGCAAGGGTTGGACATTGGAAGCATTGTTAAATGAGCTTTATTTGAGGATTTATTGTAGAACTAAGCCATACTTACAGTTCAACAATCTTAGCACTAATAAAACAAATTTTAAATTGTCTTTCCCTGTGACAATTTCAAAATTCTACATCAAATTTATTTTACTTTTTCAATGATCCTCAAATATCAATTTCTCTCAATTATTACTTTATTATTATTCTCTTTGCATTTTATACTGATCACTCTATAAAATTATTAAAAAATTTAATATTTTTGCTGTCCATGGGTATGCTTCAGGGTGATGAAAACAGTGGAATGACTGAGGTAATTGTAGTGTCTGCAGTAAGACACAAAGGTGAAATATACGTCTCAAAGATCTCTCAATCTTTGTGTGCTGTTAAGTTATTTGTGGATGAAAGATTTGGGCTACTGTCCCAGCTCTCAAAGGAAAATGAGAGGAAGAACAGTTTTATGGATATTTGTTCATTTGTTCGTTCCCCCCTCCCTCCACCCCTCCCTCCACCCCTCCCTCCACCCCTCCCTCCACCCCTCTCTCCACCCCTCCCTCCACCCCTCCCTCCACCCCTCCCTCCACCCCTCCCTCCACCCCTCCCTCCTCCCCTCCCTCCACCCCTCCCTCCACCCCTCCCTCCACCCCTCCCTCCACCCCTCCCTCCACATCCAATAATGCAGAGTACATGTGGATTATATATGTTAAAAGTCAAAAAATGTACATTGCATTTATATCATTTCATCCAATGTACTCCACATTTTAATCAAACAGATTATATAGTATTGATATTATAAAAAATGGAAAGTCTAAACCCACTACCAAGAAAGAAGCTGGCCGAAAAAAGAAAGACAGAATTTTTATCTCATTAGTCAACATTTCTACCTTCATAGCAAATCAAAGATTATAAAAGAGTCCCCACAGTGTCTGAAATTTTAAATTCAAATCAGAAATTGTGCATCTAATCTTTAAGTTAAACATGACATGACATACATAATTAGGCGGGGTAACACCCCTCCATCTGAGCAACACCACCCACCTAACCATAAGAGAAATAAAAGTCCATGTAGCTCAGATGTCATTAACATTATGTCATTCTCTTCAACAATACCAAATAAAGCAGTTTAGGTATTTGGTTTGAAATTAACTTCAAAATTGCAGAGAAAGTTTGAAATACTTTGTTCCAATATTTCTCAAGACTGGCATGTTCAGAACATATGAATTAATTATTTCCATTGATGCATTTATCACAATGAGGTGATACATCCACTTCAAAATGAGATAGTTTGACTTCAGGCATGTGAGCCCAATGGACTACTTTAAATTGTAGGAAAGAGTGGTGGACTCATAAAGAAGAGGTATTAACCAATTTGAAAATTATATTCTAAGTTTCTTCAGCTGTAGGTCCTGTTCCCAGGCTTTTTAAATTTTATCTGAGGGAGCCTCTCTTGTTCCCAACATAAATGTTAGATATTTAATCATTATAGAAAGGTTATAAATTTAAAAATTACCCCAATTAAAAACTTAAAAAGAATGGAGGTTTAGCTTTACCAAACTTAATGTTTTATTATTGGGCAGTCAGTATATGAAACCTTTGTTTTGGTTATAATAACTGTGAAGACTGTCCAATATGGATATCTCTGGAATCTAATTTGCAGACGATGCCACTTTAGTTGCCCATTCAGAGCCAGCTCTTCAGCGCTTGACGTCTTGCTTTGCGGAAACTGCCAAAGTGTTTGGTCTGGAAGTCAGCCTGAAGAAAACTGAGGTCCTCCATCAGCCAGCTCCCCACCATGACTACCAGCCCCCCCACATCTCCATCGGGCACACAAAACTCAAAACGGTCAACCAGTTTACCTATCTCGGCTGCACCATTTCTTCGGATGCAAGGATCGACAACGAGATAGACAACAGACTCGCCAAGGCAAATAGCACCTTTGGAAGACTACACAAAAGAGTCTGGAAAAACAACCAACTGAAAAACCTCACAAAGATAAGCGTATACAGAGCCGTTGTCATACCCACACTCCTGTTTGGCTCCGAATCATGGGTCCTCTACCGGCATCATCTACAGCTCCTAGAATGCTTCCACCAGCGTTGTCTCCGCTCCATCCTCAATATCCATTGGAGCGCTTTCATCCCTAACGTCGAAGTACTGGAGATGGCAGAGGCCGACAGCATCGAGTCCACGCTGCTGAAGATCCAGCTGCGCTGGGTGGGTCACGTCTCCAGAATGGAGGACCATCGCCTTCCCAAGATCGTGTTATATGGCGAGCTCTCCACTGGCCACCGTGACAGAGGTGCACCAAAGAAAAGGTACAAGGACTGCCTAAAGAAATCTCTTGGTGTCTGCCACATTGACCACCGCCAGTGGGCTGATATCGCCTCAAACCGTGCATCTTGGCGCCTCACAGTTTGGCGGGCAGCAACCTCCTTTGAAGAAGACCGCAGAGCCCACCTCACTGACAAAAGGCAAAGGAGGAAAAACCCAACACCCAACCCCAACCAACCAATTTTCCCCTGCAGCCGCTGCAACCGTGTCTGCCTGTCCCGCTTCGGACTTGTCAGTCACAAACGAGCCTGCAGCTGACGTGGACTTTTACCCCCTCCATAAATCTTCGTCCGCAAAGCCAAGCCAAAGAAGAAAGAATTCTGTTACAAAATTTTCTCTAATTTCTCTTCTTGGATCCTCTTCCTAGATCTCTAAATAAATTAACTAATAATCCTGTGGTTAAACATACTTTGAGTATATGGATACAATTAGAAAACATTTTGGTTTAATGAGATTGTACTCTCTCTAGTCATATTTTTCTAATTATTTCTTTAAGCCATCTACTACTCATTTTTTTTCGTTATATATTACAGATTAGAGATGTTTTACAATCTCAATTACATACATTTTCTAAAAGGGATATTAGTTCTAATTGTGGAAGTGCAATATGCTAAGAACTTATCCACACAGTTGTATTTGAAAAACCAGAGACCTTATACTTGTTGCCAAGAATAAACATCTGTCTTTCTGTAAAATTAATATTCATTATCATAATTATTAGTTGATATGCTTGACCTGTTGTTTAGAATACATTCTAATTTTTATTTGCACGTTCTTCCCCACCTTCAGAAAAATAGAGGACCTTCAAATGAATGGATAAAAAATAATAGTGGGTAAGAATTTTAATTTTGTTAAAAGAACTATTGGTATTTAAACAAGTCATCTTTGAGTAGTGGTTATGTTGTAATAAACCATTTAGCTTTTTTTTGGGGGCTGATGGTTCCAACACAATTGGGAATGGTATCGTTGCATGCTATTGTACATTAACAAAAGTAAATGGGATGAATTGCATCTCCCCCCTGCCCATCCATATTTATCTGGGTGAAAGTGGACTGCTTGTCCTCAGCTATTGTACTCCTCACATCTGACTGTGAGCACGTTGAATATTTGTGAAAGTAAATCCAAATCTGCGGAATGCTGGCCATCTGTCAGTGTGATTTCACCCTGCTAAATTCTCAATAGTGACACCATAGAAATAGAATATTTCCTATTCCTTCAAATCACATTCTTTAATTACTAGGTTGACGTGTTAAAGTATTTTTGTAGACTATTGTGAAAAACTTCACAGATGATGAAACTGGCAGTTGTTGAAGTAGACAAGGAGCTTTTGGATTCAAAATTAAGGTCTTAATGGGAATCCAGCATTACTCTGTGTGTATGTAGTCTAGAAAAAGCAAAGGCAACATTTATCAGGAGTGATGACTGCTGAGATGACAGCAGTCATGTAAATATATTTTAATTTCATAGTTGAAGGGATAAATTCTTATTTCTCAATTAAGTTATCTGCACTTTAGGTTATTCTGTAGAGACTGAGTTAAGAAGAAAAAAATTACATTTTTCAGGTATTTGGAAGAGGCCACAGCAGAAGTGCGTGAAAACAATGACATGAATTCGAAAATGGAAAATTATTGCCAAAAAGAGGAAAAGATGCAAAACTCAATTTCAAAAACGGATATTGATGATGTTCTTCAAGATGAGCTTTCCTCACTTAATGTGAGTTCAAATTTCAATAAAAAGCTTAAATGCAAAATTAAACCAAATGGGATGTCATACAAAAAAAAAACAATTGAATGTTTTTTGTATGTGGAGGGAAGTAGATGATTGTCTGCATTAAACTCTCCACGTTTTCTTCTATGGGAGCCAGGAATAAATCAAATGGACAGTCACAAAATAACTAGCCATCCAACTCCTTACTAACAATAAATATATTGACATTCATAGATGTGAAAGAGAATGAAAAGAAGCAGATTAACTCTGAGGATTCAAAATTGAAAATTAGCAGTGTGGAAGTGAGATAAATGAATTATGTTCTTAATTATCTTTTATTCATTTGAAACCTGTTTCCCTATTTACTATGACCAATTTATGACCAATCTCCTAACCATTTTTCTCCATGTCCCTTAATAAATTGGCTAATAATTCATCCATGTCAGAGGTTACATTGACAATAACCATGAGTGAAAAGAGTGTGATACTTCTTCCTTGAAAAGCATAATTCTACCTACAAGAATTCCTTGAATCTGCTGATTTTTAAAAAAAACTTCATGCCATTTCATCCTCCCTAAGTACAGCTAATATTTGAACTGTGCATAAGTTTGATGCCTTATTAAGAAAAGGATATCTTCCTGGCTTGGTAAAAATGATTTTTTTTATCCATCTGTCATGGCTATTTACTGAAAATAGTTCAGAAACTATTGTTTCCCTTATTGCTTTGCACAGGATTTAACTGACTGGTGGATGGTAATTTTAATTGATACTGTTGTTTTCTGCAGAGCTTTGCTTTTCCTCTTCTCCACATTAATGTGGAGGAAAAAAATGGCATGTTCATTTGGAAAAAATAATGCAGTGTTTAGTGATTATAGCCCTTCAGGCCTGATAGCCATTTGATAGAGTATGGACAATGCTGTGCCTAATGGAATATTTTCTTGTCTGATCCATGTATTCTTTTTTTTTTCAGCACTAAGAAATCACCACATTACAACATTTTGGTGAAAAGTTGATCAATAATTTGAAATGCACATGTTAAATTAATGTCTGGGAAACCACATGGTTTGGTATTATTTACAAAATATGTATTGATTTTTTTTAACTTTGTATTAGAACATAAAGACTTGTGATGCAGCAGTACTTACTGATCCAATCAAACCTTTTGAAAGCAAAAAGGTAAAATTTGAAACTACAGATTTTTTTTTATTTCAGAATGTTTTGCATGTTAGCAACATGAAATTAAAAAAAAATTGGAATTGAGCCTCTGACATTGTTGGTCTGCAGCATTTAGGCTCTCGGGTTTACTTTAATCAAAAAGCGTTAAGTGGAAGACGCTTTAAATCTAAAAAAAACTAGAAAATGGTGGCAGTGTTGTTTTATGTTGGTTCATCAACCTGAAACACTAACTTTGTTGCAATACACAAATGTGCTGAAAAATCTTAGCAGAATGGTCATTGTTTACTAAATTACAGTGTTGTGACCACTGAAAAGCTTGGTCACAGGAAATCTTGTGGGCAAATTGTCAATACTGTAGTTGGGTTAATTGTTGGGTTTTATCAGCAATCTACAAAAGTCTAGTGAAACTCAACAGATCCTGTCTGCAGCATGCATGTGAAGTAATAGGCTATCAACATTTTGGGCCTGAGCCCTTTGCTGAGAATGTGGAAAAACTGGTAGACACTTGAATAAAAATGTGTGGGGAGAGGAGGGAAGAAGGGGAAGGAGTGCAGGCTAACAGGTCAGAGGTAATTGGTGGGAGGATGGAAGAGAAAAAAGCAAAGACATTATAGGGGGAAAGACCAGAGGGCTAAGAAGGGTAGCTCTATAATAGGAGAAGGAAGGGAAAGGAGTGAATAACTAGAGGAAAGGAGAGAGGGATAGGGAAAGAGAGACCAGGGAGGGGGTTTAAGGAAATTGAAGTCACTGTTGGATGTGGAAGCTGGTGGAGAAGTAAGGACAATGTGAACCCTATACTTGTTGTGCATTGGTGTCTTTTCTTTGGGGGGGGGGGGGCATGTGTGGCAGGGAAGACAGAGAGAGAGAATCAGGGCAGATTCAGAGAATTTTCTGTTTTAGTGTCTTGAGATTTAATGTCTGAACCCTATTCTCTATGCCATATTTTCCTCTAGGACGATATAGAGAAAAATAGGACAATGTGTTGTGTCTAAATGTAAAGGACTTTTTAAAAAAGATGACAGATATGTATATTTTCTTGTATTCAACTGCTGAATGATTATAATCTTAGTGATCATATTATGAATAATTTAGAGATCCAGCATGGTAACCAGCCCGTCTGGCCCATGAACCCATGCTGCCCAAATACACTCGTATAACTTATAAACCTACTAATCCCATATATCTTTGGACTATATAAGTAATATTTCTGGTGGCATGTTGACAGCTTAAATATGATGTGGTAAGAGAGTCTCTCTCTTCCCCTCTCCCCAGTTTGTCTAATTAACTATTTCACATCAATGGTTGTTCTAAAGGAAATCCAAATTATATGTTTATTGTTTATTTTACAGAAAACGTTTATGATTCTATATCATGAGAAAACTCACCTTTTGAAGAGCTATGAGAAATCTCAAAATGTGCATGATCAACTTTGTTCTGCTACCCAGAATGAAATCAAAACCTGCAAGGAAAAGCATGAGCAACTTTTGTTCAATGAGAAGGTAGCACTACTCTTATTCCAAAAATCTAAAGTTTACTGTTTCAAGGATAAGCATGAGATATCCTGTTATTTAGTTGAAGCACATTAGATTCAAGATTATTTTACTGCCATGTAATAAAACCAAAAATGTGATATTACACAAAATTCCCTTTAGAATTCCCAGCAGAAATTCACCTCCAGCACCCTCACAGCGAAACAGACTTCAGTCCAAACCTTCAGCAACCCCCTGCTCCCGATGCAAGCCTCTGACATGATCAGGAAGCTTCCAACACCCTCACAGCGAAACAGATTTCAGTCCAAACCTTCAGCAACCCCCTGCTCCCGATGCAAGCCTCTGACATGATCAGGAAGCTTCCAGCACCCTCACAGCGAAACAGACTTCAGTCCAAACCTTCAGCAACCCCCTGCTCCCGATGCAAGCCTCTGACATGATCAGGAAGCTTCCAGCACCCTCACAGCGAAACAGACTTCAGTCCAAACCTTCAGCAACCCCCTGTTCCCGATGCAAGCCTCTGACATGATCAGGAAGCTTCCAGCACCCTCTTGAGCCCCAGTTCTGATACCCGGTACCCTTTTAGCCAGTCTTCTGCAGCCTCGAGTCACCAATAGCCCACCGCCTGTGTGTTTTGTCAGTGACAGAGCCCCTTGCTGGTCAGAATTGGATGCTTTGGCGCTATACATTTTGACGAAAAAATACTTTTGTAGCTGTAGAGCGTGTCAAAAGAACCAAAGAGTTGTTGATCCAAACCAAGGCTTTTATTAACTAAAAGACTGGAGCATATCACAAGTAGGTCGACCTGGTCTGTCTAGGAGCAATCCTTTAAGACCTGCCAGTTGGTGTGGCTACGCTCTCAGCCAATCACAGTCATCCTACACTACAATCTGTACATATACACATTGGTGATGGAATCTGTATTATCACAGTAGCCCTTTGGATATTTTGGAGCCCACAGTTTGATACTGGCCTATCTCCCCCACCCCACTCACTGTCTGCACTGCCTGAACACCTGGTGTTTCAGAAACTCCCTACCTGCAGGAAACTGCTCCTCTGGTGGCATTGGCAGCAGCAGATGTAGCAGTAGTTGTTATTAATAATATATTGCAGGATACATATAATTATATGTATGTGCATGCAAGTTTTGTTAATAATACCTATCTGTGCCCTATCACTTGTACTGAGGGTTGTGATTATAGACTGCTCTGTTTGGTTAATGGTGGGTTTTACTTTCGATTCGTTTTTATTGAAATTTCTTGTCAAAGCGTGAGCGACATGCAGAGAAAACGGATACAGTGGTTATAGTCAGAGTGGTTGTAGTGAGTTGCACCAGATGCGTGGAACAAAGAATCTTGAAGATGGTATGTGGAGAGAGAGAACCATAGATTAATTTTTTAATAAACAATATGTAATAATTTTTATGACAACTGGGTTTCTTTTAATGAGTATTTTAAATTATTAAATAATTTTAGATTCAATTAATTATATATTCCATTATATGTAATTAGACTTACAATAAATATAATAAATGTTACAATTTACCAAAAGCCCTTGTTTTTGATTGTTCCCCGACTTTTTAATAATAAGCTACGAAAAGCCATTGTTGGGGGTGGGGGGGTGTCTGCAATGCAGGGGGTTCAGGCAGAGTGGCAGGATGGAGTTGGCCAGCAGACGGCCAAAATGTCCTGCACCAAACTGTGGCCACCAAATTGTGGGCACCAAGCTGTGATGGTCAAAATGTATGCCGTCAAAATGTCCTAGACTCCTCGCTGGTCTGCCACCATAGTCACCATCCTCTAGGGTCATCTCTGCTTCTCTTTCTCAAACAAGGAATGGTCTCCCCTGTTTTCTGGTGTCCTGTGCCAGACCTCTGCTTCTGCGAACTCCTCATGGTTACTGAAAATCATAGGTGTTGCCATCTTGGGCCAGACTCTGCAGTCACAATATTTTAAAGTAAACTACTGTCGTCTCCATTAACAGGCCGTTTAAAGCCTGTACAGAACCAGCACCCTGCGGGGGAGCGTTGTGCTCCTCTGCTCTCTGCGAGTCTGCACTATATTGTATCAACATCATTTTGCTCAGATTCTGGAATGTTGGCTTACTTTCAAGTTATACTCTTACCTTGATCCTCATGAGCTCTGGTGATTTGGGGCTGGAGTTTTCTATTTGTGGTTTTGTTTGTATCCAAAGTAATTGTAGAACTTGAGACAGACTTCAATGATATGCAAGATTCCATTAATAAAGAAACAATTTTTAAGTTAATATCAAAGTTATGGAGGATAAATTTTTGACATTGTTGTAAAATGAAAATAATTACTGAACATAGAATTAGGTCCGCTGCCGCCTCGGTCCTCCTCTTCTGCTGCCTTTAATTTCTCCGTCATTTCTAACCTTCTCTGTCATAGAAACTGAAAAATGATGTCATAGCAGTAAAGGCACAGCTCAGGTCCATAAAAGAGAAACTGCATGATAAAAGAGAATATCAATCGCAAGAATTTGGTGCACTACAGGAAGAACTTAAATCAATGAAGAATAACTTAGAAAGGTATGATAACAATGTTTCCTCCAAATTATAAAGTTTGGTAGTAAATGCTACCTTTGTTAACAATTTGTATCTCTGGAGATACAACAATTTTCAACAATTGTTTAAAAAGTCTGGTATCAATTGTTTTTTGAGATGATGTTCAATGTATAAATTATTTGTTTGGGTATTCTTGGTTTAATTGGGCCTTGAAATGCATTACAGGTACACAATCCTTTATTAGGAACCCTTGGGGTACAGTGTGTCCAGAATTTCAGATTTTTCTGGATTTCGGAAGGCCAGATTTAAACCCACCTGAATTGTGCTGTCGTATCCAACCCCGTCCCCTTCCAGTTGCGCTGCCATGTCCCCTCCCCCTCCCCCTCACCCGCCCGACTCACGCTGCCAGTCTCCCGCCCGACTCATGCTGCCCCCGTCTCTCCTCCTTGTCCGCCCGACTCGCGCTGTCAGTCTCTCTCCACACTTGTCGCTCTCTCCCCCCACTTGTCGCTCTCTCCCCCCACTTGCCGCTCTCTCCCCCCACTTGCCGCTCTCTCCCCCCACTTGCCGCTCTCTCTCCCCACTTGCCGCTCTCTCTCCCCACTTGCCGCTCTCTCTCCCCACTTGCCGCTCTCTCTCCCCACTTGCCGCTCTCTCTCCCCACTTGCCGCTCTCTCTCCCCACTTGCCGCTCTCTCTCCCCACTTGCCGCTCTCTCTCCCCACTTGCCGCTCTCTCTCCCCACTTGCCGCTCTCTCTCCCCACTTGCCGCTCTCTCTCCCCACTTGCCGCTCTCTCTCCCCACTTGCCGCTCTCTCTCCCCACTTGCCGCTCTCTCTCCCCACTTGCCGCTCTCTCTCCCCACTTGCCGCTCTCTCTCCCCACTTGCCGCTCTCTCTCCCCACTTGCCGCTCTCTCTCCCCACTTGCCGCTCTCTCTCCCCACTTGCCGCTCTCTCTCCCCACTTGCCGCTCTCTCCCCCCACTTGCCGCTCTCTCCCCCCACTTGCCGCTCTCTCCCCCCACTTGCCGCTCTCTCCCCCCACTTGCCGCTCTCTCCCCCCACTTGCCGCTCTCTCCCCCCACTTGCCGCTCTCTCCCCCCACTTGCCGCTCTCTCCCCCCACTTGCCGCTCTCTCCCCCCACTTGCCGCTCTCTCTCCCCACTTGCCGCTCTCTCTCCCCACTTGCCGCTCTCTCTCCCCACTTGCCGCTCTCTCTCCCCACTTGCCGCTCTCTCTCCCCACTTGCCGCTCTCTCTCCCCACTTGCCGCTCTCTCTCCCCACTTGCCGCTCTCTCTCTCCCCACTTTCCGCTCTCTCTCCCCACTTGCCTCTCTCTCTCTCCCCACTTGCCGCTCTCTCTCTCCCCACTTGCCGCTCTCTCTCTCCCCACTTGCCGCTCTCTCTCTCCCCACTTGCCGCTCTCTCTCTCCCCACTTGCCGCTCTCTCTCCCCACTTGCCGCTCTCTCTCCCCACTTGCCGCTCTCTCTCCCCACTTGCCGCTCTCTCTCCCCACTTGCCGCTCTCTCTCCCCACTTGCCGCTCTCTCTCCCCACTTGCCGCTCTCTCCCCCCACTTGCCGCTCTCTCCCCCCACTTGCCGCTCTCTCCCCCCACTTGCCGCTCTCTCCCCCCACTTGCCGCTCTCTCCCCCCACTTGCCGCTCTCTCCCCCCACTTGCCGCTCTCTCCCCCCACTTGCCGCTCTCTCCCCCCACTTGCCGAATTTTAAATGTTCGGATAAAGGATTGTGTACCTGTACCTCACATTTTTTGGATTAAACTCAATGTCACCAACTCAACAATAACACATAGGGCGGTATGATTGGTGTAGTGGTTAATACAATATCTTTACAGCACCAACGATTGACCGGACTGGGGTTCAAATCCCATGCAATCTGTAAGGAGTTTGTACGTTCTACCCATGTTATGTAAGGGTTCAGAGAACTGTGTGATACTCAGTTTTAACAAGTACAAATCAGTGCAAACCACAGAATGCCAGAACAGTTTCAATCTGTGTATATAACATCTAGTGTTCCTGCACCAAATCCTGCTGTACACCTCTGATCAAAGGCTTCCCCGTAAAAATAATCTTCAACTATTGCTCTCAGTCTCCCTTTTGGAAATCAATTTCATATTGCCAAAACGTCTTGGATTCTGAAATTTTGGACCAATTACCCATGTGGGAAAATGGAAACAAAAGCTAGAGATGCTGAAATCTTTTTTTGCAAGTTGTATTCATCACTTGTATCAATACCAAATAATTATTCAATTATATATAGATAATACAATATTATTCAATACAAGATGAAATCTTGGCCAAACAATGAGAAACTAGAAGAACTAGCGAGTCAGGCACCATCTATGGTAGATAAGGTCAGTTAACATATTGGGTTGAAATCTTTTATCAGGATTCATAAAGTCCTTGATTTAGCCGTGATTAAAGGTCCTGGCATGAAATGTCCCCTGACCTGAAGTACAGGAGACACTTTCTGTGGCCGTATTGACAATAAAGAGCAGTGAGGAATTGTCATACACTGCAAACATTGGAAATGAGCTTCTTATATTTTCAATTTAAAAGAGCCCCTTTATTTAAAATTATAAAAAGCAATGTGAAAAACTGAGGATGTGAGCAGTATTTCAAAAATGTGTGTATATTTTCTTTTCAGGAACAAGAAAACTCTACATGAAATTGATGCAGAAATTCAGACAATAACAGAAAGAAGGTATTCTTGCTGCAGCATAATAGTTTTAAGTTTATAATCTTGAAAAGTGATATAAAATGTTTAAATATTAAGACAACTTGAACAATGTTATGAACTGTAATTAACCTGCTCTGGTCAGCCTTTCTATGATTTACCTCATTAAAGTAATTCTTGGTTTCAGAGAAAAACAGGCTAATGACGAGGAGAAATTGCAGAAATTGCGTGACACTACAAAAGAAAATTGCAAAGATTCAGCAATCAGACTCTTATCTGTTCAGGTATTTATTTTTGGAAAGATTGCATTCGTCACATTAAGCACATGTGCAGAACTTGCAAAAAAAAAATGAATGTTTCAGTTATGCTCTGTTCTGTTTGTTACATTGACAATGCAGATTAGTTCATCTATTGAAGTTTGAAACAGATAATTTATTGATTGTGAATTGTACTTAAATTTATTTTCAAATATTAAAATTTGAATAGTTGATCTTTGAAATGCTGAGCAATTTCTTGTGGAATGTCATAATTGCTTGTTCAATAAATTATCTTTGATAATAGCTTTATTAGAAAGAAATGTTCCTTAATCTTTCTGCCTTAAGTCCAAGATAATTTACAGGTGTTCCTAGGCTGCCTCCAATGCTATTCTAAGTACAGTAAAACCCCTGGTATCCAGCACCCATGGGGATTAATAAATGCCAGATGAGTGGATTTTTCCCATTGTTTAAGATTATGTGTGGCGTAATCGGCAAACTAACGACAAATTTAAACTTGCGTATTTTTATCTACCGTATATTTCGGCGTATAAATTGAGTCATGAAACCCTAAGAAAAAATTCTCAGTGGGGCTCAACTTCTATGTGGCTTCACTTTTGAGACCTTAGGTTCATTGAAGTGATGTTAATTCAGCATACAAGTCGATGCTGCAAGTACCTCCCCGCTGCCG
Source organism: Narcine bancroftii (assembly GCF_036971445.1). Lineage (NCBI taxonomy): Eukaryota > Metazoa > Chordata > Chondrichthyes > Torpediniformes > Narcinidae > Narcine > Narcine bancroftii. The sequence goes on from NC_091476.1 coordinate 133,606,628, forward strand.
CTCCCCTACAACTCCCCACCACTGGGAGCCACTATAACCTGCTCCTGAAAACTCATGAACACAAAATAACGACACACGTAGCTGCAGGTAAATCAGAGCATGTTTACTTGAGTCACGTGCGTATCTTTTGAAATACTGAACCATGCACTCCATGTCATGACATTTTGACGTTCCGTGTCTGTTCACTAGACTTCTGGGAATGTGGTCTATCTATAGCCCTGCTACATGTCCCCCACTCCAAAACTGGCACTATCACCTGGTAGTTTTTTGGGAGGTCAACCCCGGCATTGGACTGCTGTGGCTGTTGAATAGGGGCTGTTTTGTCAACGTGGGCAGATTTGAGTCTGTCAACTGTGAATGACAGAGACTGCCCTGCAATGTCCAAGAAGCAGGTTGACTTTGTTCGTTTTATCACCCTATATGGTCCCTTGTAAGGCATCTGCAATGGCTGTTCACGTGTTCCTCTACGTACGAACACATATTCACAGTCCTTCAGTTCGTGTGGTACAAAAGAAACATGTTTGCCATGTGATGATGGTGTTGGTACAGGGATAATTTGCCTATGGTATCCCTTAGTCTGCTCAGCAGCTCTTTAGGATCTTCATCTTTACTGGATCCATGTGGTCTTTAGTTTTGCCAGTGTACTAGATAAATGAAGACGTTGACCATGCCACACCCTACTGCATCCATAACTCGCTGAGTGGTCTGAGTTGCATTTATTTTAAAACCCAAAAGACATAGGTAAAAATGAGAACAATCTGAAAGATTGCCAGTTTGCTCTCCATTCTCTGGTGTGCTTTTGGACTAAATGTAATGGAGGTGCCCGTGGGCTGATGGACCTGCGAATTATCCCCTCCTCTTCCATTTTGTGGAATTCTTGTTTAGCTAATTGCAGTTTCTCTGGAGGCAAACGATGTGCCATAGCATGAATGGGAGGATCCCTGGTAGAAATGTGGTGAGTTACTCCATGTTTCGCGATGGGAATCGAAAACTGCAGAGTTGTAATTTTGGGAAACTCTTCTACAAGTCTATAGAACTTATCAACAGTCTTAAGCAGGGCTTGAAGGCACAGCACAGGAACATGCAATTCTGCCTGGTGAATAGCTTGCAAGGTGGTACTATCCACCAACCAAACTCCTTTTAAATCTACCATGAGCAAATGAGCTCAAAGGAAATTGGCCCCGAGTAGCTGTCATAACACTGCAGCTATAATAAAAAGCCATATGTGAATTTTCTCCTTGAACTGAACATTCATTTTTGGTGCCATATGTGGGTATGTTACAACTATTGACTGCTGAGAGTTGGAGGTTAGGGGTTGGATAACATGTATCGAAACTGGTTGGTGGAGAAACACTAACCTCCAATCCTGTATCCACCAAATATTTATGTTGGGATAAGCTGTTCCCAAGGTTCGTAGATTTTCGGCCAACCATTACAGCCATTAATGACGGTTGGCCAGGGCGTTTCCCGAGAATGCACAGAGTGGCAGGCATCTATTTGCATTGAATCCCCAATGCCTAGGGCAAAAACACCAAATAGAAGTGTGGACAGGCTGCCTGATTTGAGATGTTGCCTCCTTATAGGAGCTGGTGTATTAAAAGCATTGACTTGGGAAGTAATGTCAACAACAATGGAGGTGCTGGGTGCAGACTGCTGTGACGTAGTGACATTGTCCACAACATATTTCATCATGTCGCTTCTGTTAAAATCTGGAATTGATCCATCATTAATGAGGAAAGAGCCTGTATAGTTGAGCTTTGACCTCCAAAGAACCCCCTACAGCAGACCGTTGACCCCCTTCAGGAACTATGTGGTCTCTCATTGACCACCAGGCATAAAATCCTGGCACTCGATGGGGGTAGTGGGGGTGGGGGGGCAGGGTGAAGGGTTGGACTGTGGGGGGAGCTGCACCGGGGTTGGGGGGGGAAGGGGCTGGATCGGGTGGCCAGATATTTGGTTTTAGGCTGGAAGTCTGGTTTTTGAGCTCTCAGTCCTCCATCTAGTACCACCTTGAACTGGATGTTAATTTGCCTTCCATTTGGAGGTGTAGGCCCTACACCCCCAAATGGAGGACAAATTAAGGGGCAGAAAAGGCACTTACCTGTTTAATGCTGTGTCCCAGGGTCCGTAGGCTGCGTATGGCTGGCTGGCTGGCTGGCTGGCTGGCATCTGCACAGTGAGGGGGAAATGTGACGACGAGGCTTGAAGTGCTGGCTGGCACATGCACGATGAGGGGGAAGCGTGATGGCGGTACACAAAGGTTCATGGCAGGTAAACCTCCCCCCACCCCTGTGATGGATGGGTGTCAGGAGGGGCAGTGTGGAGGTGCTATTTTAAATTGACTCTCCCTGGTGTTATTGACTCCCTGAATGGTCGCATCAACCCCTGGGGATATCAACCACTTTGGAGACCCCTACCCTAAAGCCTTCTCTTCTTCATTGTTCATCCTCTTCACCTTTATCTGTTTCTTCTTGGTCTCCTTTTCCTCTTGATCACTACCTGTCAAAAAACAGATGTTTCTGGCAGCAGTTTTGTCCCTGGATGCAGTTCGTTGATTCTGACAGCACTACTAGTAGTGGCACTGTTGAGTCTCCATTCAGGAGCATATTCTTCCATTTTACACATGCGCTGGAGTAAGCCTTCGTGCATGTGCACTTTACTCTGGTACTCTTCAGGAGAGATTTGCACAGCTTCAGTGCCATCTTCTCCAGTTCTTTGGAGGGGTGTCACCATTGGCATTAAGTAAGCCGCCATCACTTGCGTCGTCCAGGCCCCAACATTAAGGGTGGCTGCATTTTCACCATTTACTTTGGGTCTTTACTTATATTTTTCTTGTTTTTTGCTATCTTCTTTCTGTTAAAAGCCATGCTCAGAACGATGCAAGTTTCAGAGGCCTTTGGTAGTCTTTGATTTTTAAAAAAAAGTTTTTATATTCAGGTTTTAACTTTATCTCCATAGAAGAGTTGTAGTTCCACCTCCTTCCCTTACACCATTACGTTCCGCTCCCATTTTGCCTAAATTCATCCATATTTTCCAAGCTGTACCGGTTATTGTTCCCAAATCCTTTTGTGATTAATTAAATTGTCTAATTTTTTCTTTTATTTGGAAAAATGAGTGGTCCATCACAAAAAATTTTTTCCTTCAAAATATTTTTAAAAATGGAGGTTTGGCATTGCTTAATTTTAGCATTTGGACTTAACTAAATTGAAACCAAACTCTTAAAGTGTGTCCGACAACCAAATTGTCAGTTAACTTGGAAGTCAAAAAAAAGGCAAGGGTACTCCCAAGCATTGAAAGATTTAATCTCTTGGTCAATCCCATCTTGAAGCACCTTGGTATGATGAATCCAAATAATAATATACAGTACAAGTTGGATTACTATTTTTAAGATCTATGTGGATAAACAGTTTTTTCGGAGAACTGATCAATTTAAAAAAAAAACAGCCCAGTAGTGACAGCAGATCAATTGTATCAATATTTAAACAACAACAAACAACAAAGGAGGCTTTTTGAGCATTAAAATAATGTTTCATTCTTACCAAAAAAGTGCTGGCCGCCACGGATTCCCTGAATCGACCCAACCACTGTTGCCGATCACTGAGATTTTCCAGGCTTTCCAGGCTGTGGAACACTCCCTCGTGAGACGGCAGGCTCCTATCTTCCCGGTCACCAATTCCGAATCCTCTCCTAAGCCTACCACACGTGCACACTGGGGAGAGGAGGGAGGGAGGGAGGGAAGGGAACATCACTGAGCCTGAGGTCCTGCTCCTGCCTAGGAAGCTGCTCTCCTTGATGATGCTAGGAGATGGGATTCTTCCAACCACTTGTGGCTGGGAGACAGTGGCATGCAGTTGTTGGAGAGAAAAGTCAATAGGGGAAGGTAAGGAAGAGAGGGGCGGGAGTTACCTGAAACAAGGACATTTGTGGTTCTAATTTCATGTCAAGTGAATTTTTTTTCCAGCAGGTGAGGTCAATTCAATTCCGAATAAATGAAGATATCTGCTTTGTTTCACATATCCTCATTTATCCAAAATTTTTAACCAACTTTGAGAATCTGATTTCGGAGAATCAGAGTTGTACTGTACCTGTATCTAATATTCACTGCCCAGTCATAAAATCTAAAATTAGGTCATACCAATCTCCCATTTTAAGAAATTTTTTTTTGAGGCAGAGGTGCTTATTTTTCCAAATAAAGGAAGAAATGAGAGAATCTAATGAATCAACAAAGGATTTAGGAACAAAAACGGGTACTGCTTGGAAATTATATAAGAATTTAGGAAAACATAATCATTTTGATAATATTAACACATCCAATTAAAGTCCTCAAAAGAGGAGACCATTGAGATAGGGACTTCTTAACATAATTCAGTAGGGTAAGAAAATTTTCCTTAAACAAATTATTAAACTTTTTATAATAGTAATGTCTAGATAGTTATTGATTTTTAACAATTTTAAAAGTAATAGAAATATTTAAGGAGCAGGAAGAATTCAAAAGAACATTTGACTCTTCTGCAGGTTTATAGCCTGAGATTTGACCAAATTGATTGAGAAGTAGCAAAATATGTGGATTTGGATGGTCAGGATTGGATTTGTATAGCAGAAGATCATCAGAGAGACACCTTATGAGTATATCCATCTCTAGAGACTCCAGAGATCTCTGCTGATTGCCAAAAAGTGACCGCTAATGGTTCCAAAGCCAAATTAAATAAGAGGAGACTTAAGGGCCAACCCTGTCTGGTTCCACAGTACACTTTAAAGGGTTTTACATTTTACTGAACTAGAAAAAAATTGAAGATGTATGGGATAGCTATATCAGTTTTATCCAATTGATAAATTGAGAACCTAAATTAAATTTTCCAGTACACAAAATAAATATTCCCATTCCACTCTATCGAATGCATTTTTGGCATCTAAAGAGATAATACATTCAAGAACAAAACTATAGAGTAGTGAAGGATACCTAAGAGATATTGAATTGTGAGTAATGTCCTTTAATAAATCCTGTTTGATCCTCAGAAATAATAAGAGGTATAACATACTCTAACCTTGAGGCCAGGATCTTTGACAGAATCTTGGCATCAAAATTTAAAAGGGAAATTGGTCTGTAAGAAGAACAGTCTAAAAGATCCTTATTCTTATACTGTGGAGAGCATTCTGACTGGGTGCATCACTGTCTGGTTTGGAGGAGCCAATGCATAAGATAGGAAAAGGGTTGTAAACTCAGCCAGCACCTTCATGGGCATTAGTCTTCTCTCCATTGAGGACCTCTTTAAGAGGCAGTATCTCAAGACAGCAGCCTCTATCATCAAGGACCCTCACCACTCGGGCCATTTTTCTCACTTCTACTATCAGGAAAGGGATCCAGAAGCCTGAAATGCATAGAAAAACCGCATCTTCCTTCCGCCATCAGATTTTTGAACTGACAATGAGCCAATGGACACAACGTCACTTTTTCTGTCTTTCACATTAATTATTTATTTTTAAGATCTTTTAATTTACAGGATTGAACAGAATTGTAATTTAGAGCAGCTCTGCATCTTTAATGCACAATACTGCTGCCACAAAACCATAAATGTCATGACATGTTCATGACAATAAACCTGATTCTGATTGAGAGACTGTTATGTTGACACTATGCCGCCAGACTTTGTCTTTCCTGTATTTTGTCTAGTTCAACAATCAAACGACAAATTTATCTGGATAAGTATGAATAAATGATAATAAAAAAATCAAATCAGTTCTTTGCTAGGATATTGTATATTGAAAGTGGTAACATTGATATCTGTATAATTTTTAAAAATGATTTGCTGCAGTTTCGCATTGAAGAATGGAAGAAATACACAAAGTTATATTTTCTCAATTTCCTGCACAAGGAAGCTGTTGAGAATGTGAAGTTTTATTCAGCACAGAAAGCTCGGTACGTTTCAATACCAATTTCACTCTTAGCATTTAAAAAAAAATGTACATTTTTATGCTGTTACTTTTTTTTTGCTGTTTCCTGTGGTTTAGAATTGAAAACACCATTTGAGAAACATTCTTGAGGAAAGTTATCACACATTTCTGAAAGGAACAGTGTCATTCAATGGTTGTTCTCATTGTCAAAATGACAATCTCTTCCCTTGTCAGATCTGCTGAAATACCAATGATTCCAATCCATGTATCTCGTGAAAATAAGACTGGCATTTTTGTACTTGTGATAGTTCCAAGTACTTTCCAGCCAACTAAGCATTTTTGAAGTGCAGTTACTGTTGCTGTCTCAGCAAATGGTGTCGCCATTTTACTCATGTAAAGTTCCCATAATCATTAATTATTGATGGCATAATCCATTTGAGGCTGTTGGTTGAGGAATATGTATTCCCCGAGTCATCATAATTTGCCTTTCTGCTGTTGAAGGAACACTGGGGATATCTTACTTCTGTCTATATGACATCAAAGAATGCAACACACCCTGCATTGAAATGGCTGAATTCTCTTTACACCAACCTAATCCTGAAATAAAAATCAAATAAAGGCATATGCACTTCGTTGAGCATTTCTACTATCACAGTTGAACTTCTAACTAAAATCAAATGCCATTTGTTCAAATATTCACAACATTTATTGGATGAAAACAGAAAATACTTGAAGCAGCAGGTCAGACACTATTCACAGGTGTACCTGGTCTTTGTGCATCCAGCATTCTTGTAATATTTCAGATTTCTATTATCTGCAGTTTTTAAGTTTTCAGTTAATATTGGTATCGATATCTTGGCTTTTAGATACACCTATGTTTTTTACACTTGAAAATTGTGAAAAGAGCTACAGTATAACTCCGATTATCCAAAATAATTGGGACTGCGCCTATGGCGGATAATGTTTTTTTTCTGAGAACTGGTTATTTATTAAAAACACCCCAATAGCAACAGGAAATCACTTGTTTAAATAACAACAAACAACAAGGGAGGCTTTTTAAGCATTAAAATAATTCTTACCAAAAAAAATGCTGGCCGCTGCTGATCCCTGTCACACCGCTAATCACTGAGACCTCCCATCCGCCACTGCTGATTTTCTCCCATATGTCCCCACTGCTGGTGCTAATCCCCGAGGAACACTCACTAGGGAGTTGGCGGGCTCTTGTCTCTCCGTTCACCGGAGCTCCTGACGCCTGAGTCCCGACTCTGAATTGCCCCATAACCCTACTGCACGTGCATACTAGGGAGGCTGGTGTGCCAAGGGAAGGGGTTGGCATTGGGAACTCTGGCATGCTGAGGAGGGAGGGAGGGAAGGGGAGAGGAGGGAGGGTGCACCACTGAGCCCGAGGTCCTGCTCCTGCTTGGGAGGCGGCTTTCCTTGATGACACCGGGGCAAGAGCTCTTACAACTGCTTGTGGCTGGCAGACAGTGACACGAAGTTTGAGAGGGAGAGTTGAAGAGAAAAGTCAATAGGGTAAGGTAAAGAAGAAATGGAAAGAGAAAGGTGAGGGGAGTTAACTTGAAACGAGGACAATTGTTGTTTTAATTTCATGTTGAGTGAAAATATTTTTGCAATCTGATGTCAATTTGGTTCCAAAAAAATTTCAGATAACTGAAACGGATGTTTGATAGTTTTAGATATCCTAATGAAGATTTTGGAGAATCTGATTTTGGATAATTGGAGTTGTACTGTATTTATAAAATTAGGCCAGATCATCATGAATCTCCTAGCTTGAACTTTCTGCCATTCTGCTTTCCCACCTGCATTAATCTGTGAAGGATATAGAGGTGACCTCAGGATACGGCAGCTGGTCTACAAAGCAGCAGTTTGTCTTTGGGTGGAAAGAGGTTTGTCAAGAATTCCATGAAGATAATTACAATTAAAAATATATCAAGAAACTAGAAATAATAGAAAAGCATCAAGATTACATAAAAGAGTAAATGCTGCTTCTGATTTTAACCACATCAATGAATGTTGTGAATATTTGAAAAATCGTATTTAATTTTATTTAAAAGTTCAGTTGTAAACTGCATTTGGCCCTTTCAGTCAGCATTGTGATGCTGGATTTGGTGAACTCTGTTCACTGATGAATTCTACATTTCAAATAACAGACAGAAAGTGGCCACAAGCTAAACATAAACAGAATGTAACCAGCAGTTATTTTCGGCCTGGTTTGGAAATTCAAGTGCCCAAGAATGCAGAAGGCTGCAGAAAATGGCAAAAAGCCAAGACCATTAAAAATGTCTGTGTGTGATGTTACCTCAAAAAGGCAGCCATCTTCATAAAGGATTGCTGTCGCCCTGGTCACAATCTCTTCTTGCTACATGTAAAATACAGAAATCTGAAGCCTAGTACTCAAGGTTTAAGGAAAGCTGTTGTGGGGAAAAAACTATCAGGCTCTTGAACTTCCATATACCGTCCTATCCCTAACGATAAAACTATTCCAGGAACACAGTATTACTTTACTTTCACTAATCACAAATGTGAATCTATCTTTTCAATTTTTTCTGTCTTGGCATTTTTGTGGTAATTTCCTCTACTATTGTAGTTGGGGCATTTCACATACTGTTTGGCTGCAGCAAGTAAAAGATTTGATTATTAGTTTATTTTCATATATTTTGTTTATATGCTGAAATTGTTACTTGCTAGAGGTACTTTAGAATTTAAAAAAAAAATTAGAATAATAAAATTGCAGTAAAATCCCTAGTATCCGGAATTAAACCAAACGACAACTGCTGTGGCGACTCTGCCAAAGTATCTCCTTATCCCTGCCTAGTGTCTTTTTAGAATTAAGTAGTTTACAGATAAGGCTTTATCTGTAACTTTGGGTTGGGGTGGGGGGTGGATTTAATTATGACAGCAGCACGGATGGTGCAGTGTTACAGTACCAGCAACCAGGGTTTGAATTTAAATTTTGTAAGTTACCTGATTAAAGTGAACTTTATATAATTATGAACTACAATACTAATTTTTCAACTTACTTTACATTTTGCACTGTCTTGTCTTTTAAACTGTATTCTTAATACAGTTGTATTAGTTAGGCATTGTAAGAGTGTGTCTCAGTCAACTGGAAAATCCACAATCCCATAGGTGCCGAATACTGGGGATTTTACTTAATTGAATTCTAAAATAAATGTATCAGGTAATAAATATTCACAGTAATCCTAGTGCAAAAAAAAAGTGCCTTCCAATAGTGAAGTCAGTCCTCTAGTGCTGTCGGAGCAATCCATGATTTGACATAACTGTACATTGTATTTGTGTATAGGACAATATGCTCTCATCATCTCATCTCAATTTGCAATGGAATTACCAGTCATAATAAAGTAAAACATGGTGCACAGTATTATTTTGATTCTTTTGGATATATACTGCTGTGTTATTTCATAATAGGTTTAAAGGTGGTAGGCAGCAACTTGGGACTGCCTTGCATTTATTAGCCAAAAAATTCCAACTGCAAGAAATGTTATTAAGATGAATAGAATACTTGGTTCTTACTCAGATGCAAAAAGTTTCTTATCTTTAAAGGAATGTGAATTCTTTGGAAGTTAGCGCAAGCCATGACATGTGGGAAAAAAGAATGAAAGGAATTCAAAGACAAATTACTCTGATAAATGTAAGCATGTTTTTATTTGGCGATTTTTAGCATTTTCAGTAATACCAAAGGAATGAAAGGTTGTGCGTGTTCCTTAATCTTCTGCAGAAGGATGATTGCTCAGTTTGAAACTTCTATAAATTGCTTAGAATGTTGAAATGGTTGTCAGAGGAAACAAATCTTGATTAATTATTTGAGATCCCTGTGGAGAAATAAAACTAAATAAAGACAATATGAACAAAACTGTTAACTTCTACATTTATGAGCAATGCTTTGTTTATCCATTGCTGTTTGTATTTTGAAGTTAATAATTAGATAATAGATCATCATTGATAGAGATAATCACAGGCACAGCATAACTTTTAGATGCACCTCTGCTTTTTTTGTTTTCATTTGCACGAAAATTGTAAAAAGTGATCCAAATGATTAGGCCAGTTCGTCATGGGTCTGGCAGCCTGAGCAGGTATGCCCTGCTTTACGAAACTAGAGCATTCCTACAGAACCTTTCATAAGCTGAAATGGTGTAAATCGAAGAAGCGATTACCATTGATTTCTGTGGGAAAAATTTTTGAGTGTTCCCAGACCCAAAAAATAATCCACCAAATCATTACCAAATAGCACATGAAACCTAAAATGATATTAACATATAATAAAGCAGAAATGATATGATTAATTCACAGCCTATCAAAGTAGAAATAATGTATGTACAGTGTAGTTTCACATCAGAATCGGGAACACAGCAAGTTTTAACAACCACGTGCTGACAGTTTCACCAGTAAAAGTGAAAATCCTTTTGTAAAAGTGAACATAGGTTTATTCGTAAGAAGCAAATTTGCATAAAGCAAGTATTTGTAAAGTGGTGTATACCTGTATAGAGTGAAGTACTTGTTGATTTGTGTTTTTTTTCTGTTTACCACCAAAGTATATCTCTCCTTTTATCATTTGATCTGCTACCACTTTGAACCAAAGCCCATTTCTTCTTCTTTGTTTTTTTTTCTTTTGCTTGATTCCTCTTTGGCATTTTATTTAACCTCTTGCCTATCATCTTATCTTTCAGTTTTTTCTTTGTAGCAAATCATTGTCGTTCCCTTCTTTGACTCTGATTACTCCTCTCCTTTCATAATCTTATCACTTGCTAGTACCCAGACTTGTATCCACACCCTTCAGCTATTCTCTCAGCAGAATAGCAGGGTCTTCTGTCCACTGTATCTGCATCACTCATCGTGCCCATCCATTCTAATGGTACTTGTCTGCATTAATTCCAAGAACCTCCAATCCCCCTATTCCCTACTCATTCAATTCCTATCAGATGGCTCTTAAATGTTAACTGTTCCTTCCTGCATCACCTCCTCTGATTGCTCATTCCAGATACAAGCTACCCTTTGATTGAAAAGTTTTACCCCTCAGAGGTTTTCTAAATTTCTCCCAAAGATGCACTGAAATACCCCTAAGAATTTCCTCTTTAAAACTCTATTCCTTTAACTTGGTGCTTTGGACAAGAAGTGTTAACTTGCTCACTCTTTTCAACTCAGCCTTGGAATTTTTTTTCAACAAATCCACCTTCTCATCTGGAGATTGTCTCTGTATAGTGGTGTATGAGTTCCCTCATCAAGAATTGAAATGTCCAAAAAGGTATGTTTTTTTTTGTCGTGGATTTGATAGGAGTTTAATAATGACTGGTATATTTTATTTAGGTTGCTGGATGGCCCCAGGATACAGGAGACTATACTGATGGTGCACCTTACACAGATTCCTATAAGTGGATGCCAAATCAGCAAAGATTGTCACCATCTCCTACAAGAATTGAAATGAATAAGAATGTTGGAGTTGGTGGGACTTCTACCTCTGCTGAGATTGGATGGTTTTCACCAGGCATTAGACCTCGAAGCATTGATGCAGATTTATCATCAAGGATAGAAGGTGCCTGCATACCATCTGTTTGGCCTTCCAGTTATTCAAAACTTCCACCCACTGATGGCAGCCAGTCTGAATTTGAGCAGGAATGTAGGATGTTTACTGATCCAAAGAAGAAGACATTTCTTGATAGATCTTTTCAGCTTGCCACTCATGATTTGGAAATAACAACTCCCTTGCCTGAGGCAAAACAAGTCAGAGTCCCAGATAGTTCCCTCTCTGGCTTATGGAACTCTTCTGTTTCTTGGAATATACCAAATAACTTTTACGAGACTGGTGGTGTACAATTTAAATCCTTTAACGGTCATTTCAATCATTTGCAGTCTGCACAGCCAATCATACATGCCAGCAGTGATTTCCAGGCAATGCAGACTCAAAGGCCATTTGGTGGAGCATCCAGAGTGAGCAGTTCACAAACTGATGAAGCACGATCATCCTATCATGCCGTGATGGAACAACTTTTCTTCAAATTTCCTGCAATAAGCAAGTAAGTTGCTTTTCTAACAAGCATTAAAAAAGTATCTCACTCAGTGTTGAAAGGTGAGTTTTCCCCAAGAGAAAAGAACCTGGGTTTTATTTTGCTTTGAAACTTACAGCTTCCAACAGAAATCTAACTACTGGGTCTTGCTGGTGCAATTCATTTGAGCCATCTCCTAGATGTGAGGTGAGGTAAGAGATCTTTAATTACCTGTATGAAGTTGGTGGAGAACCGTAGAAGTCCTCCAGTTATAGCTGGTCCTGCACCTGCATTATAGTTACAGGTTTGGGAGCTGAGATTAAATCTACGGGAATGTGCCTGTAACTTCAGCCACAAATGCAAGTTTTTGGTTCTCCAAATCATCATAATTGAAACAACAATGGTGGTGATTTGTGATGTAGGTGCCTATTACTTAAATGAGAACGTCTTGTTATTTTTGCTTCTTGGTATCAAGATATCCTGTAGTGTATCACAAAGGAGACTGGTCAATGTTTTGGACTGGAGGCCTTCAAGGCTGGGAATGCAGAGAGAGAAGCAGGTGTAAAGAGGTTAAGGTGGGAGGAACAGAATGGGGCCCATGTGGGATTTGTGAACCAGGGGGATACAGTGTATGGATTGGGGCAGTAGATTGGTAGATACCAGACAAAGGGAGAGAAGCAAGAAAAACAAAGGGGTTAGGTGGAGGAAGATAGAGAGGATGGGTGATTAGAAGACAATGGCTGCTCGTGCTGGAATATGATAAGAGGTGCCAGTGTTGGTAGAAAGAGGGACCAAATGGAACTAGGGGTGGGGAGGAGGTGGAGGGACAAAGAAAAGGGAGAAAGAGCAGAAGGAAAACAGGAGAGAGGACTTGTTACATGAAACTAGAAGATTCTATGTTCAGATAATTGGGCTATAGACTGCCCAGACAGAATTTGAGGCATTGTTCCACTAGTTTGCATGGGGCCTCACTCTGGCAGTCGATAAAGGCCAGGATGGAAGCATCCCTGTGAGAATGGGAAGGGAAGTTGAAGTGGCATGTGTTACAAGCCCAAAGGACCCCAAACCCAGCTGCAATAGACATTCATCAAGACGAGTGGCTTTCAAAACAAAAGTCATTTTTAATCAACTTCAAACATGAAAATAGAATCAAACTTTAACTTAATTCTATTCTTATACTATACTCTATACTAACCCAAATGACCCCATTCTAATTCTAAGAGCACGTGTATGTAAATGTGTGTGTAAATTCAAGAAAAGTTCTTTGGTTCACAGTTCAATCTCACTTCTCCTTTTTCTAAGTTCTCTGGTTGCAGGCATTCAGCATACTGTGCACAGAATTTAACATGTATAAAGTTCACCAGGTTTGGTACTTGAAAGGTAAATGTTTACCGCTCAGGAAGGTTCTTGTAGGGTTCTTGTAGGGTTTGCATATTTGTTGCTCCAGGATTTCCACAACTGAGGTACCACCATTAGTCACCTCAGGGTCTCGCTGATGAAACTTGCCCCTTCAGGGTCTTCTAGATGGTAACCTCTTTCTTCAAGCTACCACAGAGTTCTATTCCTTCCTCTATTTCAAGAGAAACATCAGACAGATAGCACTTCCAGCCATCTCCTGCTCTGGAACTTGCTTTCATCAGTTTCAAACAGTTTTCCCTGGATTGCACTTTTCAGTTACTTGTCAGTGTCCCAAACACTGACTGACCTAGCTGTTAACTTTACTCCCTCTCTTTTCCACTGAAATTCCAAAGGAGCGTGTGACACATGTCTTGCAAAACCCCCACCTTCTCCAACAAATAACAGGAGTTCTTTCTTCTGCTCCATCTGTAATCTTGGGTAAACAATCCAGAATTGACCTTTCTGTGAGCACTTTGTGGAAAGGGTACTGATACACAGCATGACTCCAACAAGACAATGGTCAAGCATTTTATGACATCAGTTCAATTAACATCTACTTGTGAAAGGTGCTTACATTCTCCAACGATATTGCAATGTGAATTCTTCAGTCTTTCAAATAAGATCTGTTTTAAAATCTGTGTATATATGTGACCTACTCCAAATCTTATAAATTCTCCCCAAATATTAATATTGTTACACTTGCAACTGGAAGCTCAGATGGCCATTACAGGATGGTCCCCAAGAGTGCAATTGGTCTTGCCGACGTAGAGGAAGCCACATCGTGAGCACTGCATGCAGTAGATGAGGATTGAGGAAGTACACTGTTTAGGTCACAGTATGGTTGTGAGAGAGGAGGTGCCAAAAATTGTTATAGTTCCTGTAGTTATAGGGGAAAGTATCAGGGATCACAGAGAGGTGAGTGGAGAGGGATGAATGGATCTGGAGAGACAGAAGGAGCAATTCCTGCAGAAGGTAGAAAGGGGTGAGGAGGGATAGAGGTGTCTGGTCCTGGGGTCTTCTTGCAGGTGGCAGAAATGATGGAGGAAGATGTGCTGAATGCGGAGACTGGTTTGGTAAAAGGGAGGGACCAGTGGAACCCTGTTCCTGTTGTGTCTAGGGGTGGGAAGGGAAGAGGGTGAGATAGATGAAAAGTGGGAGATGGCTCTATTGACCACAGTAGAGGGGAAGTAATGCTGCTTTAAAAATATTTCAGATGGCCTAGAATAGAAAGCCCCACCCTGAGAGTTGATGTGGTAGAGGTGGAGAAACTGGAAGGAAGAGATGACATCCTTACAAGAGACAAAGTAGGAGGAGGTGAAGTCAAGGTAGCTGAGGATGTCAAGTAAATGTCGGTATGCACCTTGTCTCTTGATATGGAAACTCAGTGATCTAGAAAGGGAAGAATCAGAAATGGTTCCAGTTAATTTTAGATCAGGGTTGAGTTTAGTAGCAAAATTGATAATAATTGATGAGTCATGAAGTTGGGGGGAGGGTACTGAGATAGATTCAGAACAAATATTTCTGAATTCCATGCAAATGGCACAGCTACCCCTTTAATTTCAATTAAAAATTTCAATTTAGATAGACAGTATGGTAATAAGCCATGTTGGCCCATGAGCCCATGCTGCCCAATTCCACCCAATAGACCTACACCCTCCCCCCATATATTTTTGAACAGTGGGAAGAAATTGGGGAAAATCCACACAGATACGAGGAGAAGAGTAGAGGATTCAAACCCTGGTCCCAATTGCTGTCACTGTAACAGCATTGCACTCACCACTGTGTTGACCATACCACCCTAATCAAATATAGAGGGAAAAACGACAAACTGGTTTTGTTTCCTCAAGTTTATTCATGGCTTGTGCGGAGGAATTGTGAGACACCCAAAGACATAGGAACTGCGTTACCACCCAGGATACCTCGATTTGGAGTGTACCATGACTGGTGCTCATTGATTCTCTCATTCCCTGTTGATGCTTCTATCTTGCAGGACTGTATTTGGATTAGCTTTATCTGTTTGGTGTTACAGAGCGCAATTGCACTTGTATATTAATAAAGTGAAAGAAGAAAATGGTGGCACTCTCTCAAGTCTATCTGCTCATGAGCTAGTAAGGCAGGTTTCTTACCATGTTCACCAGGGCACCCTTCCAGAGATGGTAAGTACTATTTTCAATGCCTTGCCAATGACATGATATTATCTTGATGCTAAACTGCACAAGAGAATGTAATGTTTAGCATAGTACAGTTACAACTCTGATTATCCAAAACGGTCAGGATTGGATCTATTTCAGATGACTAGATTTTTTGGATAACTTGTCATATTTTTTAAAACCGCGCCCAGTAGGAACAGCTAATCACTTGTATCATTTACATTTTTTTTTTACACAGCCATTGCATTCTAGGAAATTATTGCTATCTAAAAACATAAATGTTTAAACAGCAAACAACAAGGGAAGACTTTTTAAACATTAAAATAATGTTCAATTCTCAGCAAAAAAAAATGCTGGCTGCCGCTGATCCCCGGCCACCCCCAATGCTGCAGTCGATCATTGACATGTCCCCACCACTGCTACCAATCCTCAGGGAGGCTTCCTAGGCTGGTGAAACACTCACAGGTGGGTCAGCAGGCACCTGTCTCTCTGTGGGCTCATTTCGGCAGGAGCTGTTCCAGCTTTGCATCCTCGTTCTTGATGTTGGAGCTTGACACAGACCTAGTCTTCATCTATGCACACTCCCCCTCCCAACTGCCACTGATGATCACCGACACCTCCCCACCGAGGTTCCCGGGAGCTCGAGGTCCCGTTCCTGCCCGGGAGGCTGCTCTCCTTGACAATGCTAGGACAAGGGATTTTTCCAACTGCTTCCAGTTGAGAGACAGTAGCACGTAGTTGAGAGAGAGAGTTGGGGAGAAAAGTCAGTAGGGGTAGGTAAATAAGAAATGGAGGGAGGGAGTTACTTTGAATGAGAGCAATCATCATTCAGATCTCATGTTGGGTGAATTTTATTTTCCAACCTGGAGTTCGGCTCAGAAAAAAAATTATGGATAAATGAGGATTTCTGATTGTTTCGAATAACCTCATTTATCTAAAATTTTTCAGAGGTGAACAGATGTTACTCCATGTCCAAAGAAAATTTGGATAAATGAGGACTTTGTATAATACAATTTTGGACAATCGGAGTTGTACTGTATATTAAAATTATCATCTGATAAGACTTTGCAAAATATAGCTCCAATCCTGTTTTGTACCTGCTGCTTTTCCCCTGATTATAAAACAACCCTTGCCTTTAATTTCTTCACCTTGACTGCATTTGATGTTCTCTAGATTTTTTACACTGCTGTAGAATATTTTTTTTCTCACTTGGAACTTGAACATCACCTGGAACATTGTGTAAATAGGACAACATTGTTAAACATATTTTGTGGTGGTTTATCACGCATTCAGCTAGCACCTTAAATTTTCAATGCAGTAATATTGAAATATTATTGCTGCCATATTTTAGTATGAAGATTACTTTGCCAGTCCATAAATAACAACATTTTTGAATGGAATTTCATAAAAGTGGGTTGTTGTTGTTGAGGATATTAAATCAGTGATTGTCAGATTCTATTTAGCTTTTTTCTAGGTTTTTATACGTACAGTACAACTCTAATTATCCGAAATGGTCGGGACCATTTCGGATAAACATTTTTTTTCAGAGAACCGGTCATTTTTTAAAAAACAGCCCAGTAGCAACATCAAATTGCTTCTAACAGTGTTTAAACAACACCAAACCACAAGGGAAGGCTTTTTAAACATTAAAATAATGTTTAATTATCACCAAAAATAATGGTTGCCATCACCAACACCTTCCTATCAAGGCCACGGTTGTGCCAGGAGCCCAATGCTCCCACTTCTGCTGGGGAGTCTGAGTTCCCCACTACCACCAGAAGGCCGAGGTTGGCTGCTGTCGCCGCTGGAGGCCCAAGGTCGGCTGCTTCCACCACTGGGAGCCCAATATCCCCGATCAGTTTGGCTGTGAAAATCTTTTTTGATAAATGAGGATTTTGGAAAATCTGATTTCGGATAATTGGAGTTGTATTCTATTGAATAAGAATAGCACTGTTAGTTTTGAAATAGCATTCAATAGCAAGGAGAAAACTTTGTTTTAAACACAAACATTTAAATTTATTGCTAAAGTATTTTAATTGCAAGGAGCAGTCAAATTGAAATGTTTCATTCCATTCAAAAATTCGGATCTGAGTTTATTTATAACATTTATTTAAAACCTTCAATAAATTAAAGCTCTAGTGACTTGGAAGTCATAATTTTTTATGAAGCCATTTAAAATATCGCTTTCATTGCATGGTTGTCCAAGCTGAGCCAGCATAATTGTTTTGGGGTACATTTAAAAGGGTAAACAAAATAAATTAACTTTTGCACTTTATCTCTTTTACAGACATATGCATCTCCAACAAATCTTCCATCTTTTGAACCCATAAACTGTGATAAACTTTTCTTCCCCAGTCATCATACTCTGCATTCTGATCAGACAGGGTCATCACCTGATGGGTTCAATCACCATGGGCCAGTGGGTGTGAATTCTTCAGGGTTTGAGTCATTACCTCTTGGGGATTTACTAGAAATGGAAGGCTGTTTTGATGAATTATAGAGCTGAAGAAAGAGTCAATATTTGGATATGATTTTGTAAGTTCATGTGAATATAGATGACTAACCAGTGATGCTACTCCCTTGAATTATCAAATAATTAAAACTTACAATTTTTCCACTAAAATACAGACACTGCTGTTTATTGAGTAGAGGTATTGATCTTATTTGAATTGTTCCCTTCTCTAAATCCTGTTGTGGAGACTGTCAATTGCAGAAATCCTGTTTCATCCCCAAAACCTTTGACGATGTTTGTGTCCAAATAGTTGCTGAGAAATTCATTCATCAATGTTCTAAGAACACACCAACAGGTTATCTCTGTATGCAATTGTGTGTGATTGATTTGAAAATAATACAAAGCTGAAATAAAAACAAGATGTAATCAAAATGCTGTAACTCCCCCCCCCCCCCTCCCCAAAAGGGATGATTTCAGAGGTCTATTCTATCACTATCTTTTTTTTCTTTGGCTTGGCTTCGCGGACGAAGATTTATGGAGGGGTATGTCCACATCTGCTGCAGGCTCGTTGGTGACTGACAAGTCCGATGTGGGACAGGCAGGCATGGTTGCAAGGGAAGATTGGTGGGTTGGGTTTGGGTGTTGGGTTTTTCCTCCTTTGTCTTTTGTCAGTGAGGTGGGCTCTGTGGCCTTCTTCAAAGGAGGTTGCTGCCCGCTGAACTGTGAGGTGCCAAGATGCACAGTTGGAGACGAGATCAGCCCACTGGCAGTGGTCAATGTAGCAGGCACCAAGAGATTTTCTTTGGTGCACCTCTGTCTCGGTGGCCAGTGGATAGCTCGCCATAGAACACGATCTTGGGAAGGCGATGGTCCTCCATTCTGGAGACGTGACCCACCCAGCACAGTTGGGTCTTCAGCAGCATGGATTCGATGCTTGCGGACTCTGTCATCTCGAGTACTTCGATGTTGGTGATGAAGTCATTCCAATGAATGTTGAGGATGGAGCAGAGACAGCGCTGACGGAAGCGTTCTAGGAGCCGTAGGTGATGCCGGTGGAGGACCCATGATTCGGAGCTGAACAGGAGCGTGGGTATGACAACGGCTCTGTACACGCTGACTTTGTGTGTTTCTTCAGGTGGTTGTTTTTTCCAAACTTTTTTGTGTAGTCTTCCAAAGGCGCTATTTGCCTTGGCGAGTCTGTTGTCTTATCTCTTTTTCGATCCTTGCAGCAGATGAAATGGTGCAGCCGAGGTAGGTAAACTGGTTGACCGTTTTGAGTTCTGTGTGCCCGATGGAGATGTGGGGGGGCTGGTGGTCATGGTGAGGAGATGGCTGATGGAGGACCTCAGTTTTCTTCAGGCCGACTTCCAGGCCAAACATTTTGGCAGTTTCCGCAAATCTATCACTATAATGAAGCGGTATTTCCCCGAACTTGCCACCCTTCAATGTGAGTCAGCTTTGTGATGAATGAAGACTGAAGGTTTACAACAAAGTCTGTAATCAATATTTGGTCAATAGAAAAACATGATCTTCCTCCATGGCAAGAGGAGTAAACTGTGTGAATGTTGACAAAAGTGGTGGTGGGGGGAGTGGGGAAGTGAGTAAAATGTTCCACTGGGGAAAGAATATATTGATGATGTTGAGCAGAAACCAATTGACTGAGAAAGGTGCTGTTTGTCAGTAAGTGATGAAAACTAGTTAGGATGCATGGCTTGAAGTTGAAAGTTAAAGTTAGTTGAAGATAATGTGAGGTGATTTTACCAATCTTGACCATAGAGGCTTGTGGACAAAAGAAGAGATTGGAAGTAGAACTGGTGATGTGCATGGCAGTGTCCTAATCCATTGTTTCTAACAATTTGTGGTGAAGATTTCCTCAGTTTAAATATTGATTAAATGGATTTACAAAACTAAGTTTTCATTTCAAAAAAGCATTTAAAAATAAAACTTTTTTCAGGTAGAATAATAATTGATCAAAGTATTTACTTGGGTAAAAAAAATCATGTCAGAGTACTCTGAAATCATCTCTTCCTTAGATGTGATTCACTAAGAGTGAAGGTGGTGCAAAACATCTGAGTATCCAAACATCAAATCCAATATTTTTTGAAAAGTTTTAATGAAATTTCAACAATATTCCTGTCAATTTTCCTTATGTGGCTGATGGAATTCCAACTACAAATGAAGTAGTCATTAATTATACTGACTCCCACACCTGACTGGAAAGGGCAAATGATTTTTAGGCTATTAAAGTAGATCTTGTTACATCCAAGCTGACCATTCTTTCCTGAAGATATGTTGTAATCTCGACCAATGGTTCGTTATAACAATAAAATACAAGGTTTAACTGTACATAATGAAACATTTTTTTAATATTTTAAACCACAAAATAAGCAATTGCAATATTTAAAATTAATTCCAAATACATGTGGTAGGAGGGAGAAAGGAAAACCCCCCCTTCTACCCCACCCTCCCCCTCCAACCCCCTACTACACAAAAGAAAAGAAAAAGACCAGGACAAGAGAACCACAACAGAAGTACATTTTTGATATCTTCAAATATAGAGAGAAAGAGAGACATATAAGATAAAGGGAATGTCTGAGATTCATTTAAATATTAATACCCACACTTTGTAAATATGGGCTCCGTATTTTCCAAAACGTATGATACCAATTTCTTATAAGTAATTTTTTCAAGTTCTGCATGCCAGTAATCCATTCCCAAATCAGTATTTGGCTTCCATTATTGCGATATATTTTCTAGCTATCCCTAAAGCAATTTGATCAAATTTCACTTGATTTTTATTCAATTTCAATTTTGGTTGACACCTCTAATATCTCCCAATAAAAACAGCATTGGATCTCGTGGGAATTTTACCCCGTTATTCGTTCTAATAAATTATCTATTGCAAACCAAAAACGTTTAACTGGAACACTGCCAAGTTGAATGCAAAAATGTACCAACTTCTTGTCCACATCTGAAACATAAATCCAAATAAATATGATTCATTTTGTGTAACTTCTGTGGTGTCAAATACAATTGATGTATAAAATTATACTTCTTCTTTGGCTTGGCTTCGCGGACGAAGATTTATGGAGGGGGTAAAAGTCCACGTCAGCTGCAGGCTCGTTTGTGGCTGACAAGTCCGATGCGGGACAGGCAGACACGGTTGCAGCGGCTGCAGGAGAAAAATGGTTGGTTGGGGTTGGGTGTTGGGTTTTTCCTCCTTTGCCTTTTGTCAGTGAGGTGGGCTCTGCGGTCTTCTTCAAAGGAGGTTGCTGCCCGCCAAACTGTGAGGCGCCAAGATGCACGGTTTGAGGCGATATCAGCCCACTGGCGGTGGTCAATGTGGCAGGCACCAAGAGATTTCTTTAGGCAGTCCTTGTACCTTTTCTTTGGTGCACCTCTGTCACGGTGGCCAGTGGAGAGCTCGCCATATAACACGATCTTGGGAAGGCGATGGTCCTCCATTCTGGAGACGTGACCCACCCAGCGCAGCTGGATCTTCAGCAGCGTGGACTCGATGCTGTCGACGTCGAGTACTTCGACGTTAGGGATGAAAGCGCTCCAATGGATGTTGAGGATGGAGCGGAGACAACGCTGGTGGAAGCGTTCTAGGAACCGTAGGTGATGCCGGTAGAGGACCCATGATTCGGAGCCGAACAGGAGTGTGGGTATGACAATGGCTCTGTATACGCTTATCTTTGTGAGGTTTTTCAGTTGGTTGTTTTTCCAGACTCTTTTGTGTAGTCTTCCAAAGGCGCTATTTGCCTTGGCGAGTCTGTTGTCTATCTCATTGTCGATCCTTGCATCTGATGATATGGTGCAGCCGAGATAGGTAAACTGGTTGACCGTTTTGAATTTTGTGTGCCCGATGGAGATGTGGGGGGGCTGGTAGTCATGGTGGGGAGCTGGCTGATGGAGGACCTCAGTTTTCTTCAGGCTGACTTCCAGGCCAAACACTTTGGCAGTTTCCGCAAAGCAGGACGTCAAGCGCTGAAGAGCTGGCTCTGAATGGGCAACTAAAGCGGCATCGTCTGCAAAGAGTAGTTCACTGACAAGTTTCTCTTGTGTCTTGGTGTGAGCTTGCAGGCGCCTCAGATTGAAGAGACTGCCATCCGTGCGGTACCGGATGTAAACAGCGTCTTCATTGTTGGGGTCTTTCATGGCTTGGTTCAGCATCATGCTGAAGAAGATTGAAAAGAGGGTTGGTGCGAGAACACAGCTTTGCTTCACGCCATTGTTAATGGAGAAGGGTTCAGAGAGCTCATTGCTGTATCTGACCCGACCTTGTTGGTTTTCGTCGCGCATGCAGCCATCTTCAGCGCAAACTCCGGGAGATCCAAAATGAGTGGTGGACTAGCCTCGCCAAACGAACCCAGCTCAGCGCGGACATTGGCGACTTCAGGGGTTTCTACGAGGCTCTAAAGGCTGTGTACGGCCCCTCACCCCAAGTCCAAAGCCCGCTGCGCAGCTCAGATGGCAAAGTCCTCCTCAGCGACAAGATCTCCATCCTCAACCGATGGTCAGAACACTTCCAATCTCTTTTCAGTGCCAACCGCTCAGTCCAAGATTCCGCCCTGCTCCAGCTCCCTCAACAGCCCCTAAGGCTAGAGCTGGATGAGGCCCTCACCCAGGATGAGACATATAAGGCAATCGAACAACTGAAAAGTGGCAAAGCAGCAGGTATGGATGGAATCCCCCCAGAGGTCTGGAAGGCTGGCGGCAAAACTCTGCATGCCAAACTGCATGAGTTTTTCAAGCTTTGTTGGGACCAAGGAAAACTACCTCAGGACCTTTGTGATGCCACCATCATCACCCTGTACAAAAACAAAGGTGAGAAATCAGATTGCTCAAACTACAGGGGAATCACGCTGTTCTCCATTGCAGGCAAAATCTTCGCTAGGATTCTACTAAATAGAATAATACCTAGTGTCGCCGAGAATATTCTCCCAGAATCACAGTGCGGCTTTCGCGCAAACAGAGGAACTACTGACATGGTCTTTGCCCTCAGACAGCTCCAAGAAAAGTGCAGAGAACAAAACAAAGGACTCTACATCACCTTTGTTGACCTCACCAAAGCCTTCGACACCGTGAGCAGGAAAGGGCTTTGGCAAATACTAGAGCGCATCGGATGTCCCCCAAAGTTCCTCAACATGATTATCCAACTGCACAAAAACCAACAAGGTCGGGTCAGATACAGCAATGAGCTCTCTGAACCCTTCTCCATTAACAATGGCGTGAAGCAAGGCTGTGTTCTCGCACCAACACTCTTTTCAATCTTCTTCAGCATGATGCTGAACCAAGCCATGAAAGATCTCAACAATGAAGATGCTGTTTACATCCGGTACCGCACGGATGGCAGTCTCTTCAATCTGAGGCGCCTGCAAGCTCACACCAAGACACAAGAGAAATTTGTCCGTGAACTACTCTTTGCAGATGATGCCGCTTTAGTTGCCCATTCAGAGCCAGCTCTTCAGCGCTTGACGTCCTGTTTTGCGGAAACTGCCAAAATGTTTGGCCTGGAAGTCAGCCTGAAGAAAACTGAGGTCCTCCATCAGCCAGCTCCCCACCATGACTACCACCCCCACCCCCCCACATCTCCATCGGGCACACAAAACTCAAAACGGTCAACCAGTTTACCTATCTCGGCTGCACCATTTCATCAGATGCAAGGATCGACAACGAGATAGACAACAGACTCACCAAGGCAAATAGCGCCTTTGGAAGACTACACAAAAGAGTCTGGAAAAACAACCAACTGAAAAACCTCACAAAGATAAGTGTATACAGATCCGTTGTCATACCCACACTCCTGTTCGGCTCCGAATCATGGGTCCTCTACCGGCATCACCTACGGCTCCTAGAACGCTTCCACCAGCGTTGTCTCCGCTTCATCTAAAACATTCATTGGAGCGCTTTCATCCCTAACGTCGAAGTACTCGAGATGGCAGAGGCCGACAGCATCGAGTCCACGCTGCTGAAGATCCAGCTGCGCTGGGTGGGTCACGTCTCCAGAATGGAGGACCATCGCCTTCCCAAGATCGTGTTATATGGCGAGTTCTCCGCTGGCCACCGTGACAGAGGTGCACCAAAGAAAAGGTACAAGGACTGCCTAAAGAAATCTCTTGGTGTCTGCCACATTGACCACTGCCAGTGGGCTGATATCGCCTCAAACCGTGCATCTTGGCGCCTCACAGTTTGGCGGGCAGCAACCTCCTTTGAAGAAGACCGCAGAGCCCACCTCACTGACAAAAGGCAAAGGAGGAAAAACCCAACACCCAACCCCAACCAACCAATTTTCCCCTGCAACCGCTGCAACCGTGTCTGCCTGTCCCGCATCGGACTTGTCAGCCACAAACGAGCCTGCAGCTGACGTGGACATTTACCCCCTCCATAAATCTTCGTCCGCGAAGCCAAGCCAAAGATGGAAGGGTGACATCATGATGTGGGTGTCATGATGTCCAGCAGAGGGCGTGCTTATACCCCGCACACTCGATGCATCTTAAATTGTGAAAGTGAATGAAGGGTTCAAAATTTTTTAAACTAATTTTAAAATAGAATCCCATGTAGTATCTGAAAATGAAAGCTGAAGATCTTGCTCCCATAACTTTTTAATCTAATCTGGGGAATTGTCTTTAGACTTTAATACTAAAGCATATATGACTGATAGCAGCTTTTTTGATATGGTTTAAATTTATAAATGATCCCTATAGTTATGTAAATTTCTGGAGGAAATCTCAACAGTAAAGAATTCAAAAAAAACCTAATTTGTAGGTATCTAAAGATGTGGTGTTTGGGTAGTTTGATTTTAGAAGACATTTGTTCAAATTATTTGAAAGAACTGGATACCCAAAATCATTCACAAAAAGCCGAATCTTGCACAGAAGGTGAGAAAAAAGAAATAATATAGGGCTAGCTAGTAAAACAAAATCTATGATATCCAAAAGATTTTCTAAATTGAAACCAGATTCTCAAAGTCTGTTTAACAACAAAATTATTGATCAACTTGGATGCTGAAAAGGTTAATGGTGCTTCATGTATTGAAATAAGAGAATTTTTTTTAGTAGAATTACTTTCTAAATTAATTCAATTTGAAGTGTCCATTCTGTCTTCATAATGATTCAAAGAAAAATGATCCATCTAATATTAGTTGCCCAATAGTAAAATCTAAAAGGTGCCAAACCACCTTTCTTTTTAAGATTTTGTAGAAAAACTTAGTAAAATATGAGGATGTGTATTTTTCCAAATATATGAAGAAATACTTGAATCAAGAGAATTAAAAGATAGTTTTAGGAACAAAAGCAGGAACAGCTTGGAAGATGTATAAAAATTTCAGTAAAATGTTCACCTTGGCATATTAATTTGCCCATTGGAGGACATTGAAAAAAGAGACCATTGAACTAAGGATTTCTTAACAATATTCAATAAAGTAAGAACATTCTCTGTGAAGAGATTATTGTAACTTTTAGTCATAGTGACATCTGGATAATTTGATTTGTATCTATTTTAAAAGGAAAAATAGTAACTACGAAACCAGAAGATTTCAAGACCAAACAGCTCACTTTTCTGAAGATTGATCCCTATAGGTGAGTGAAGCAGTGAAAAAATAGATGGGTCTGCTGTACGTGTATGTTACAGTTTATGTGCATCTGAGAATTTCACCCAATCTCCCTGCAATTTAAAAGAGGCAAATTTATCTCTCTGATGAAAGATCTTGATCTGAAACTCTCACCACCAGGTTCAGGGATGGATGCTACCCTGCCATCAACCAGGGCGTGCCTCATTTAAGGACTCTGTATCTCAGAGTCAGTTTGTTTACATTTCTTTATTTGTTGATACATTGTTGTGTAGTTTTTTTTGGGGGGGGTAATTCTGCCTCGCCTGCAGGAAAGGAAGAATGTCGGGGTTGGATGTGATGTTATTTATATACTCTTGACACTAAATTCTGTGACTGCCCACTGAGTTTCTCCAGTGGGTGACAAGTCAATAGCAGTCGCTGTAATTGCTGGGGTGGAGCAGCATCAATGGGAGAGTTGCGAGACCGGCCATTCCTCCAGCAGTTTTTCATGGAATCCTTAATATCCGCCATAAAGCATATGCATGGAGGTTTTCCGGCTCTCAGCAGGTGGTTGGCCACACCAGTCGTGTCTTTTTCACTGACCTCCCACAGCCCGGCTGGAAGAGCAGAGAAAACAGCAAGGATGCTCCTGCCAGCCGTGCTGGGATCAATGCAACATCCGCACCAGCCCGCGGGAATCCCGTCCCTCCCCACTCTGCGGAGAAGCGCAGCGGGCTGAGCAGCAGCACTGGCCGGAAAGAACAGTTCATATTCCGACCCGGGCTTTCAGCCTCCTGCCAATCTCAGTCTCGCGGCCAGTGTGAACCCGAGGTCCTCCAGGACAGCGGCTCGCCCCGCGGAAGAGGTCCTCCTGGACTGCGGGGGCGGTGCAGACGTTCAGGTGCACCAGGTCCTCCCGGGCTGCGGGCGGCGCTCTGGGAACCGGCGGGCACTCCACTATCGGCCGATGCTTGACGGGACGGGCTGCCGGGCTGGAACGGAAGACGGCGGGGATTCGTGGCGGAGGCCCGGACGGACCGACACCATTCAGGAGAGGATGTCGGAGCAGGGCGGGCGGCAGAGCGCCCTACTGCTGATGCACAAGAAGTGGCTGGGCCTCGCCATTCTGCTGGTGGCCTGCCTCCTCCTCCAGCTGCTGCTCAACGTCTGGTTGCTATGCGCCTGGGTCGTGCTGGTACTGCTCGGGGGCTGGTTGGGGTCGCAGCTGGTGTTAAGCCCCACCAGCCTAGTTCACCTGGACCGGTTCATCAACCTGGAGCCCTGGCCAACCCAGCCAGCCTCCAGCGTGCTGTTGGCCCGTGAGGTTGAAGGCACCATCAGCAATATCATCAGGGACTTTGTCAGCTGCTGGTACAAGACAGTGAGCCAGGAGCCGGAGTTCGTGGACGAGGTGCAGAAAGCAATGCGTTCCATGGCTGTGGAGCTGCAGAGGAGGATGGAAGGAGTGGACAGGAAGACACTGGCACGCAAAGTGCTCCTTTTATGCGGCAGCCACCTGGAGGTTTACATGAGGGCAAAGAAGCAGGCCAAGTGTGAGAAAATCTCCTGCCAGCAAGAGGAAGGCATTCACTCCATGTGGAAAACATATTGCAAGTTTAGCGAGCCTCACGATGCCCTTCAGAGCCCAACAACTGAAGCAAATTATGTACGGGCCATTGTAGATTTGCTCTTGCATGTGCTGGTGCCCTATCCCAATCTAGAATCTAGGACTGGGAGGTATGTTGTAAGAGAACTCATCATGTGCAATGTGCTTCTCCCCCTGATAGGAAAAATGTCAGACCCAGATTGGATAAATTGCATAATAATAGAAATAGTCACAAAGTCGAGCAAAAAGACTTTTGATGTAATGGAGCAGCCTTTAAATCGGCAGATGCCAACTTCCTTCCACTTGCCATCCCAAAAAGAGGCAGTGGATGAAAAATTACCCACTCCGAAAGCAGTTGATCTCAGTAATGATGTTGATAGTTTGCAACCTAAAGTGGAGGAGACAAATGCACCAATAGATGAAAGTGTGATGAAATCAAATGACCAAGTTGATAAATCTTCAGAAAGTACAAGCATTTGCTCCGACCACCAAAGACCAGATAAATTAGATCTTTTCTATTCATGTGAGGAATTTGAACCTGAATCTCCCCATTCTGCTGTGAGAAAATATTCCAATGAATCTTTAGCATTGTCAATGACTGAAGAACTGGCTGCAGACAGGTTATTCCCAATAGAATTAACTAATGCCTCAGATGCAGCAGAAGATGCAAGCAGTGATGAACTAATCATCGGAGAATCAACGCTTTCTTATACCGATGGTACTTTGCCGACATTTGACCTAAATCTAGTTTCCCTGGGGCTTGAACATGCTGCTGATGAGAAGGACGAGACTTTAGCTAAATTGTCGAATACCACGTCTGTACTGGCTCATGAGACAATCCGAATTCTTTCCAGGCAACACTCATTTCAGGAAAAGGACCCTATTTCAGCAAATGATTCGACAGGTAACTCCTTAGAGGTTGCACCTGCAGGACTTCTGCGTACATCATCCCCAGTGAGTGTGCCCACTTACAGCTTTGAACCAATCTGCAGTCCAGATACACCGGTGGTAATTCACAATCTGAGAATCAGTGGAACCATTACAGCAAAAGAACATAGAGGAGGTGGATTTCACCCCTACACTCTATATACCATTAAGGCAAGTCATTTGGATGATGAAATAAATCACTGCTGAATACCATGTTGTTAGGTTTAGAGAGTTTGTAACTTTAAAAATTTTTTTTTAACATTTAGACATACAGCATGGTAACAGGCCCTTGCAGCTCCCACTCAATTGCCAACATTGTTACATATCTTGAGGAAGGGCTCAAGCCGGAAACATTGGTTATGTGCCTTTATCTTGGCTATATAAGGTACAATTTTTGAACAGCTGAGTTTCTCCAGTGTTTTTACTACAACCCGCATATGCTTTGGAGGGTGGGAGGAAACTGGACCACCCAGGAACTTGAGGAGAACTTGCAGACTGGGTTGCTGGTGCAGTAATAGCATTGCGATAGCCGCTACACTCACTTGGCTCTGATAACTTGAATTTACTTTAATACAGTTGCAAAGAACTTGTGGTATTGGACAAGCAATTTCTTTTTATTAATTTAAAGCATTTTGGTGTCACTGGTAAAGCCAACATTTATCAGCCATGCAGATAATGGTGAACAGCTGCAATACACAAACATCCCAAAGGAACTCAGCAGGGTTTGCAGTAAGAAGTAAAGGAGAACCAATGTTTCAGGCCTGGGTCCTTTGTCAAGGCAACTTGGAAGAAAATGGAGAGAATGGGATGAAAAAAAAATGAGATTAATAAAATGTCAGTACAAAAGGGTGGTTGCTGGTCAGTGTTGACTGGATGTGCCAAATCGCCTCTTTCTGTGCTGTATCATTCTGCAACTCTATTATCTGCGAGAAGTGTATCCAGATGCAGCTTCTGACAATCAGAGATAAGGAATTGGACCAAGAGTTGGATGAACTCTGATTCGGGAGGCAGAGGGGGTGATAGGAGTTACAGGGACACCATCACATCTAGGAGGCAGAAGGAGGGTAGATGGGTGACAGGAGCGGGAAATGGAACAGGCAGGCAGTGCGGGGAACTGATCACTGGTGGCTGTTCCCTCAATAACAAGTATAACATTTTGGATACTGTTGGAGGGGACAACCTACTTGGAACAAGCCACAGAGATCAGGTGTCTGGATGGAATCTGGTCTTGTGGGTAAGAAGGGAAGGGAGGAGAAGAAGTGAGCTGTAGTGCAAGGTGATTCCATAGTGAGGGGGACAGATAAGAGGTTATGGGGAAGAGATTGAGAATCCCAAGAAATCTCTGATTGAGTTCACAACATTCTCAGGAGGGAGGGTGAACAGTCAGATGATGTGGTCCATGTAGGGACCAATGATGTGGCTAGGAAGGGGAGGAGGTCCTACAAGGAGAGTTGAGGGAGTTAGGGGCTAGTTGAAGGACAGGACCTTCAGGGTTGTGATCTCAGGAATGCTACCAGCGCCATGTGCTAGTGAGGTTAGAAATGGGAGGATAATGCAGCTTAACACAAGGCTAAAGACGTCGTGTGGGGGGGCCTTCAGATTTCTGAATTATTGGGCTCTCTTCCAGGGAAGGTAGGACCTGGATGGTTTGCATCTGAACCGGATGGGGACTAATATCCTTGCGGGAAGGTTTGGTAGTGCTGTGCCGCTGGGTTTAAACTAGATTTTCATGGGGACGGGAATCAGAGTGCCAGAGCAGATGGAGGAGTGGACGAGATGTGAAAATTGCATGTACCAATAGAAGTCAACAGATTGAATGTGGTGGAAATGTTCTCAGGTACATCTATTTCAATGCAAGGAGTGTTGTAGGAAAAACAGATGACGTTAGAGCGTGGATTGGCACGTGGAATTATGACACTGTGGCCAATAGTGAAACTTGGTTGCAGGAGGGGCTGGTCTGGCAGCTCAGTGTTCCAGGCTGGCATTGCTCATCAGGGAAAAATATCACAGCAGTGCTCAGGCAGGACAAACCAGAGGGCTTGTCTGCTGAGGCTATTTGTTTGCAACTGAGGAATGGGAAAGGTATGACCACACTCATGGGGTTGCTTTACAGACTGCCCAATACTCAACGAGAATTGGAGGAGCAAATCTGTAGAGAGATAGCAGACGGCTGCAGGAGACATAAGGTTGTGATACTAGATATTTTCCACATATTGACTGGACTCCCAGACTATAAAAGAGCTGGATGGTTTGGAATTCATCAAATGTTTACAGGAAAGTTTTCTAAATCAATATATAGATGTACCAACGAGAGAGAGTGCAAACTGGATCTTCTATTAGGAAATGAGACAGGACAGGTGACAGAGTATGAGCAGGGGAATATTTTGGGTCAAGTGATCATTATGCCATTAGTTTCAAGTTAATTATGGAGAAGGTTAGGTCTGGACCTCGGGTTGAGATTCTAAATTGGAAAAAGGGCAATTTTGAGGGAATAAGAGTGGATCTAGAATGTGTGGATCGGGATAAGTTGTTTTTGGGCAAAAATGTGAATTGATTGAACTATGTTGGGGGAAAAAGGCATTGAGGTGATTTAATAAAGATTTAAGTTAATGTGTACAAAATATTAAATGGCATAAGGAAAGACCAAAAAAAATATTGGCATTAAATTGCCAATAAATTTATTTAAAAATTCAAGTTGAAAGGATTTTAGCAAAGTTAGGGCAACAGTGAAAATAAATAAATAGAACAAAATAGATCAAGGAGTTATTTTAAGAGACACACATCTCATTGTCAGAGAAGGAATGAATAAATCAATTTAATGAAAAATATGGAAGTATATTGATGGAAAGATTTCCTCTGTCTTTTTGTCCTTTTGGAACACAGGTTTTAAATGAAATGTTCAAAATAAAGAGTTTTAATTAGGATATTACACAAGATTAGTTGGAAAAAAATGCCTCTTGGTTTTAATTGTGATACTTAAGCCAGAGAAAATAAATTCAGCACAAAAAAATTCCTCTAGTTTTGGAAATTAACCAATTTATTAATACAGAATTATTTTAGTATTTTTTAAAATACATGTCTGTATTTACAAAGAATAAAATTAATTAATTTTAGAAATGCAAAATGTTGCAGAAACTACACATACTAAATATTCAAAAAGGTTTAATTAAAAATAAATTTTTTGAAGTATGTGCATTTTTGTGGGGACATTCCTTGTTTTGCACTGATGGACAAATTTGCTTGTGTTCACAGTATGAAACTGCTGTGGACACTGACAATCCTGGAACTCTCCAGCAGGTGGCATATCATACTGTTAATCGGAGGTACAGCGAATTTCTGAATTTGCAAACCAGGCTAGAGGAAAAGACAGAACTTCGTAAGCTCATCAAAAGTAAGAAACATGACAATGTGTCAAGATGTGTGGAGGGAGGGAGGGAAATTTTATGTACAATATAGAAAGAGGCTTGAACACAATCTGCTGGAAGAACTCAACAGGTTGAGCAGCATCAGTGGGAGATAAAAATGGTCGACACTTTGAGATTTGGGATATATTGAAGAGAACCTGATGGAAAAAGACCATGGGATTAATGAACCAGCTGGAGGTGAAACATGATGGAGTGATACAAGAAAGTCTGCAGACAATATGATTGTAGTAAAAACACTGAAATGCTAGAGGAACCTAGCAGGCCTGGCAGTGTCCATAGGAGGTATACTGTATAACTGACGTTTCAGGCCTGGGCCCTCCCTGAAAGCATACTCAGTTACATGGACCGTGAGACCTCCTGAATTCCTCCAGCATTTCTATGAAACATGATGGATTGAGGGAGTAGATTGGGCAGATAAAGGAGAAAGGCAAGTAAAATCAGGGGGTGAGATGATGGAGGTGGTGATAAGGTACAAAGGCTGCCAGTACTGGAATTTGAGAAGAGAAGTTGAGAATGATGGTACAAAGAGAAACCAGATGGAACCAAATTAGAAAGGGGCTGAGAATGAGTGGGCGGCTAGATGTGGATGAGTAGGATAAAAAGGGGATGAACAGATGAGGTACAGAAGAAGAGAGAGGGGAATCATTATTGAATTAGAAAATACTGTGTTCATACCATTGGGCTGCACACCACACAGGTAGAATATGAGGTGTTCCTTGAGTTTTTGTTGGGCAGTGGAGAAGGCCCAAGACAGAGGGGAAAGGAGTTGAAATGGCATGCAAGTGGGAGCTCAGGATTACCATTACCAGGATGTAGATGCACTACAAAATAGTCCTCAAGTCTGTGTTTGGCCTCCCTGTTGTAGAGGAAGCCACACTGGAAGCATTGAGTGCAGTAGATGAGGTTACAGAAGGTGCATATGAAACTTTTTCTCATGTGGAAGAGCTGTTTAGGTGTTTCAGACCATGGATGGTGGCGAGAAAGGAGGTGTAAAAGCAAGTGTTACACTTCCTGGTCATGGAGAGATGAGTGGGGAGGGATGAGAGAACAAGGAAATCACAGAAAGAGTGATCTCTGGGGAAGGCAAAAAGGGTGGCGAGGGGTAGGTGTGTCTGGTATTGTGGTCTTTTGTAGCTGGCATAAATGATGGAGGATAATATGCTGAATGTGAGACATAGATCACTACAGAACAGAAACCAGCCCTCCGCCTCATTTAGTCTACACCTGGACGATAGCCCCCCATGCACCCACCCATCCATTGCTTTTTGTTGCTTTTCAGATGTGAAAGGACCAAAGAAGCTATTTCCTGATCTGCCATTTGGAAATATGGACAGTGATAAAGTTGAAGCACGAAAAAGCCTTCTTGAAACATTTCTGAAGGTAGGAATGCTAGTGTTTCGTCTCTGTATATAGCTGGTGTTCCTAACTGGCTACCTGTTATAGAGGAAGTCTATATTGAAGCCTTGTATTGGGTGGAAAGGGTTTGTTCTTGGGTACAGCAGGCAAACGAGTCCGGACAGAGTGTGGTGCAACAATACACGTGATTTATTAAAACAGAACATGGAAAAAGGGCTCTGGTGCAGTCCCAGAGAATACACAGTTAATCTGCTACAACACCAACACACAGGTTAAGCTAAACAAGTTCAATAAAAATAGCCACACACACACACACACACACACACACACACACACACACACATGCACCCCAACCTTGGAATCCCAACTGACCAAAGGAAGAAGCTAAGTGACAATGGAGTGCATGAACCCTCACCTAGCTTGCCACGGGCAGGGGGTTCTGACTCCTGATGACATGCCCTAACTGGCTACCTACAGGGAAGAAACACAGTCTCTAACCCCAAGTAAACAGAGGACTGTGGCTACCATGCCAGTATCTACTGGGTTGCTGGTGATACCCTGGTTGGCCTCAGGGTTTCTAGCTCCTTACCTGTGTTCCCTCCAGATGGCATTCACTGTGGCAACAACAACCTGGAAAAAGTGCAGGACCTGACCACATGGCAAAGATAATGAACAATGATGTGCTCAGATTTAAATATCCCGCTCTGCTGAGCAGGGGCTGTGATGTACGGGATCAGCCAATTACAGTGTATACTCTCACAGGTGGGCGGGCACACACCTGATTGGCAGGCTGGAGAGGGACAGTTCTGTGTGGCTTTTGATATCAGAGATATGGTTACCTTGACAACATAACAAGCCTCTCCCCTGTTTTTCCACAGGAATTGCTCATGCAGACTGTGATGCCTTTTACACAACCACTTTTTTCTGGCTATTTGTGGCTTTTTTATTCTATGCTTTCTGTGTAAAAGGCACCAACACGGAATGAGTTGGGGGGTCATTCCATTTCCGGCTTTTTTCCGGCAATAGAGGTAGTGACAGCTCCAGGACGCAGTCTGGGTAAAAGGGCAATCTGACAATCTGGGACCAACTTGACGTTTCAGGCCTGGGCCCTCCCTGAAAGCATACTCAGTTATATATTGTTGCCTCCTATGGACCGTGAGACCTCCTGAATTCCTCCAGCATTTCTATGAAACATGATAAACATGATGGGTTGAGGGAGTAGATTGGGTAGATAAAGGAGAAAGGCAAGTAAATTCAGGGGGTGAGATGGTGGAGGTGGTGATGAGATTCAAAGGCTGCCAGTACTGGAATTTGAGAAGAGAAGCTGAAAATGATGGTACAAAGAGAAACCAGATGGAACCAAAGTAGAGAGGGGCTGAGAATGAGTGGGCGGCTGGATGTGGATGAGTGGGATAAAAAGGGGATGAGCAGATGGGGTACAGAAAAAGAGAGAGGGGAATCATTATTGAATTAGAAAATACTGCGTTCATACTATTGGGCTGCACACCACACAGGTAGAATATGAGGTGTTCCTTGAGTTTTTGTTGGGCAGTGGAGAAGGCCCAAGACAGAGGGGAAAGGAGTTGAAATTGCATGCAAGTGGGAGCTCAGGATGACTATTGTGGACAGGATGTAGATGCACTACAAAATAGTCCTCAAGTCTGTGTTTGGCCTCCCTGTTGTAGAGGAAGCCACAATGGAAGCATTGAGTGCAGTAGATGAGGTTACAGAAGGTGCATATGAAACTTTTTCTCATGTGGAAGAGCTGTTTAGGTGTTTCAGACCATGGATGGTGACGAGAAAGGAGGTGTAAAAGGAGTAAGAAATATGACATTGTGATGACGAGTAATGTGTGTGACCATCAGTGGGAAATTTGAAAATTTTAAAGCAGCAGGCAGGAGTCATCATCTAACAGTTACAATGTCTGCGAAGTGAGGGATAAAGGGATTCTGTGAGCTCCTTACCCTCCGAGCAGAGGAATAAATTAGTCTATACATTATGGGAACAGTAAAAGATGGCCTGATATTGGAAAGGCTGGCACAAAAACCCAGAGACTATGGATTTGCTTGGGTCAAGGTGCAGATGACAAGAAAGTTGAAAAGCCTACGAAAAAAATACCATTAGGTGAGCGACCATAATGACAGGAGTGGTAGAGGGCATTTGGACTTGCCATATTCCTTGTACTATTCCATTTGGGGCACAAGTCAATCTGTAAACCCGGTGCTCTTCTGAGCAACATGGAGGATCCATCTTCCCCTGAGACCGTTCTTGCTGCATTTCCCTCCTCCAGCAGCAGTCCTGATGCCAGAGTCCCTCGCGGTATGGACACAGAGGCCAGCAATAAAAATGGTGAATCTGCACCTCACAATCTATCAGGTAAAAACTTTTTTTCATGTGTTCTTGTAAGTGTGTTTGCCCATAAAGAGTGGTCTCGCTAATGTCGCTTGTGTTCTGTTGTTCTTTAGAATGCCAGCTGCCACAGAAAAAGCAGAGACTAACCAAAGCCCAAGTGGTGACAAAGGAGATGAAGGACATTACTGGCTATAGACTGCGAGGATGTGGAGAGGGATTGTCTTCGATTGGAAGTGCAGAGGACCCAACAGGAACAGCTGAGGAGAGAGGTGCAGGAGGAAGAGATTGCAGCACTGGAGGCCAATAGATGTGAGCGGGCAAATGAAATGAATGGGTTCGGCAACATGTTTAAGGACATTCAGCGTGAGATGCGGAACCAGGCCTAACTTATGCAAGAAGTGATTGCACATGGCATCTCTTGCACGACATCTCTTGCTCCCACTCTTCTGCAACAAACTCCCTCACCACATTGCCAGTATTATTCTCTGCCACCACAGCAGAATGACAGCATCCAGCACACTGATGAGGCATACATGTCATTTCATCTACCTTCTTCCTTCTTCCTTCAATTGCTGGAGTGATGTGATAGTTGTTCACACTACGTTGTTCCTTATACTTTTGCACATGGTTATTGGTGTTTTGTTTATTTGCACAGTTGTAAATAGTTATACGCCATTGAATTAAACCTTTTGTGATTTACACGTTTCCTGTTTACTACAATTCTCTGACATGTGCAATATGAATTTACTAAAAGTTGTTATTTACTTGCTTAAATTGCTTACAGTAGGGATAGCCTACTGACTGTGCTTGTGCACCCTAAAAAGCAACTAGATCAGGCTCCTCAGGGAGATTGGGTAGCTCAGTGTTCCCCTCTGGCAAAAAGTGTTCCTTGTTGATTTCACATATATTATGTAGAACCATAGGCGTATCTAGGGTATGGCAGGAGGGGCAGAGAACAGAGGAGTCACTGTCCTCACCGTACCTGCCCAATATCCTAGTTTCTAGCCCAATAATCTCCATCCAACTGGTCTAGTGCTGTGCTGGCATCTCATCGAGCCGCTTCGGGGCCGCTCCAGCATGGTCAGCACCTCGCTCAATGCAGGATGAATGGGCAAAATGGCCATCTTCCTTACCCATCATCCCCCACACAGCTGGAACCGCTCTGAGCTTTGCTGGCGCCTGGCAGAACAGTTCCAACTGCGAGGGGGATTGTGAGTAAGGAAGATGACCATTTTACCCATTCATCCCGCATTGAGTGGAGCTGTGGTGAGTAGTAGCGACGCCGGGGCGTGGGCACCAGATGGCATATACGAGCTCTCCATGGTAGCTGGTTCTTCGCTGCCTCAGGTGGCGGCATCGGCAAACAAGGTAGGGTGTTACAATAGCTATGTGCTGCACCTCTCTGTCCAGTCCTGAGGCTGTCACCACGTTGAGGCAGCAGGAGAGGACGGGTAACATCGACCAGGTTGCAGGAGTTTCCGAATAGGAGGTGCCTGTCCTTGCACTGCTGTGCAGCTATGGAAACTAAATGCCATCTGCTGGAAGAATTGAGCAGGTCGAGTGGTCTCCAGCAGATTTAGTTTAGTTTCAGATTCCAGCATCAGTGAATGTGCAAATGAATCTGCTCAGTGCACCAAATTTGCACAGCTCAACCCTGATTATAGAATCTCAGTTGGAGTTGAGAGCAGGTAGAGAGGTACATGGAAATTTCATGTTCGCACCTGGTAGAAGATCCCTGCAACAGACAGCAAATCCATCCCTATTCCTTCCAACATTTCCCAAACACTTGTGTTTATGTGTATGTGTAAGGTTTTCAAAAGTTGGGGTAGGTAATCTGGGGAAGGCATGTCCAGGAAGAAGGTGGACAAGTGGATTTGTTGGGGTATTGAGCTACGATATTGAATGACAGAGCAGATGGACAGAGCAGATCCTGCTTCTAGTTTTGCATTTATTTGCAATTCCAACTTCCAGGTATGATCAATAGTTTACTTCTGTAAATATTAAGTTCTGGAACTGAAACTTACGAAAAAGACACATTTTCCAACATGTAAAATATTTAAGCTTTTTTTTTCTTTGTGAAAAATAATTTTCTCATCTTACAATGCAGCAACTGTGTGCCATTCCTGAAAGTGCATACTCTGAAGAAATGCAGGAGTTCCTGGCCCTTAACACTGATGCCAGGATTGCGTTTGTGAAGAAATCCTTTGTGTCTAGGATTGACAAGGTAGTATTGTTATTTGGGAAAGTTTTTATTGGTTAGCCTCTTTTGAAGAGCTGCTATTATTTCATTATTGCTACAAATAACATTTTAAGTAAAACCTGGAAGCCATGGGTCTAAATGTAGTTGCCATCTTTCTAGCTGGTCAGCTTTTCTTTGACTTCCATTTGATGCAGTTTAACCATATAACCAGAAATCAGAAACAAGATCAAGTGTGGCACTGGAGCTCAGCTCCAGTGACCTAGGTTCCATGCAGATCTCTAGTGCTCTGGAGCAATTTTGTATGCTTTTCCTATGATTGTGGTTTTCATTTGATGTCAAAACAGAGATGCTGGAGCTTGTTTTCCATTGAATGCTTCAGTTTCCTCTCACATCCCAAAGATGGGCTGATTTATAATTCTCCCACAGTGCAGGTGGGTGGCTGGAGAAATCAGAGGTGAATAAGATTAGATTATAGGGAAAATAAGCAGGGGAATGAATGGGGTTGCTGTGAATTCCAGCACATATTGATGGACTGACTTACCCCCTGCATCATATGGCAATGACAGGAATGTTGGGAGCGAAATGTTTTTGAGCCAAAGGATTTCCCACTGAGTCAGAGGTAGAGCGCCAGCCAGACTAGAGGGGCAAGCTGTTCTCTCAGATTTAGTCCACAGACAGTAGACTCATGAACTACATCCTCATTTGTATGTGCACACTAACCTTGACTGGTTCTTTTTTAAAAAAAAAATTAATTCTCAGCATTTTAAGGTGTTTTTATGTAAACGTTAATTTAAAAAAAAACAATTTGAACTGCCTTTGAGCATTATTACATAACCAGAAAATGTCCAGAAGTCATCGACAATCTAAAGACCCAGTCAGTCCAGAGGTGCCTCAGGATCTTCCACCCGAGATCTAGGTTGGACTGCACGTTGTGGGTTTGCTGCTGTAGCCAGGCATCCAGCTTGATCAATCCTGCATGGCTATAGAAAATAAATGCAGCTTTGGAAAAACCAAATCTGTTGCAGATACTGATTAGGGCAATTTCAGGATTAGAGAGATTCATGATGGTGATGAATGTTAATGATATTGATTGGACCAGTTTCAAAGAGACTGTGCTTGCATGGGTTGCCTTTTCTACAGATTGTCGTTGGTGCCATTGTGGATACATTGAAGACAGCATTCCCTCGAGCAGAAGCACAAAGTCCAACTGAAGAATTAGGGGAGTGTGAAGTAGAGGGGAAGTCTCAAGGGGATGGAAAGAAAGCTACTAAGTAGGTGTCTGAATAACACGCTAAATACCTTTGAATCTTTGAGCCTTTGTTTCTCGCATGGTTGTTCCTTTTGTTTTCTCTACTGCCTCCTGTAAAAATAAAACCAGAAAATACTCTCCTTTATTGCATGAGTTATAAGTGAATTTTCATTTGTAACTTCTGTTGACCAAACAAATAAATATTTCTCTGTTTTTGATATTTTGCTTTATGTTGTAATCTTAATTTTATGTCCTCCAACATGTTTAAAAGTTAGTAATGCATTGTACTTTTTACTTCCTGGTTAATTGTGAGTTTTCAGTAGTGAGATTGGTTTCCAGTCCAACTGGAACACCAAACCAACTCCCTAGAATTGAAAGTTTTGTCAATAGAAATTGGAAAGTGGAAAGTCCAGGCCACAGAAACTGAAGCTGTGCAACCAAATGAGGCAATGTTGTCTTTATTTCTTTCAGATCTC
Source organism: Narcine bancroftii (assembly GCF_036971445.1). Classification (NCBI taxonomy): domain Eukaryota; kingdom Metazoa; phylum Chordata; class Chondrichthyes; order Torpediniformes; family Narcinidae; genus Narcine; species Narcine bancroftii. The sequence goes on from NC_091476.1 coordinate 133,645,689, forward strand.
GACTCAGGTTTGCCTCCAGTAAGATTGCCCCAGCTCTAAATGTTGGAGACATTCAAGCAAAAATCACCTACTGCTACAATGACAATGCTGTAAGTCTCCAGCTTCCTTGTTTTATTCCTGCGATTAAAAACGGAATATTGGAAGTCATTCATTAACCCCATGCAGAGTCCATGTAAGATCTGACTTATGTCTTTTCTGCATTTATTTCATTTCCCAATAACGTTGCACACCAGAATTGTGAATACATTTAAAGTGTGTGCTGATTTTTGTGTTCATTATCTTTTATCTTTTTTTTTGGAATATTTTATTTTAATTTTGTGGTTAAACAAGTTATCAAGTATTAACCATTACAGATACATAGAATAAGGTGAGAAAGAAAACATTGATACAGGTTGTCCTCGTTCCAACTAACCCCCTCCCTCCTTTCCCCCCCCCCCCATAAGTCCATTGATAGAAGGAAGGGAGGTAGAAAATAGAAGAAAAGGAAAGAGAAAGTGAGTAAAGAAAATAGAGAAAGAGGAACAGACAGGATCGTGAATCCAGTCCAGAGAGTCTAACACTTTTTCTTATCTGGATCTCAAAAATGGGGAAGCGCAGGGATGTAAAATCTCAAAAACAGAATAAATATCTTAAATATTCAAATCTGTGTTATGCATATATGGCTGCCATATCTGCAAAAACGTATTATACTTCTTAAATTGTAAATAATTTTCTCCAGAGGAACAATAACTATGCATTTCCACATTCCATCGGGCTGTGTCCAGAAAAGAATCAGACTTTCAGGTAACTGCAGTACATTTCCTGGCCACTGCCAATGCAACTTTAAGAAATTCTAATTGGTACTTAGACAGAAGGATTACAACTCCCAAATAAATTTTGCCACTTCCCTCTTTGATGGAAGAGACGAGCCTTCACAGGTGGAAATTGAACTACACAAAGTGGGAGAGAGCATAGCAGAAGATTTCATATATAAATGGGACACTAAATCGATTTCTGGTGGAAAGGAATCGCCATTAATAAAACATATTTGAATATTTGATATAAATTGAATAATTTAATTGGATAAAAAAGAAAAATAACTCCAAAAATGCTCTTTATTCAAAATAGATAATTCCTTTAACAACGGATTGTAGTGCTTGCGCTAACAGAGTGAATAACGAGACCGGCAGTCAACAGGTTCGTTGCAAAGCTCGCTGATTTATTACTTGGTTCGCTGAGGCTTTTTTAAGATGCAACCTACATGTGCGCGAGCTCTTTCCTTTGGGGAAAGGGGAAGGTGCCGGCTACCATCTTTGGTGCAGGCTGTTCCGACCGTGTACGAGTTACAATCGGAACCGGTTCACCTGTTCACCAACCAAGTTGGTCACCACACAACCCACCCCCCACCTCTGGGAACAGAGGTCAGTGCTTGCCAGTGTCGGGAGGACGGGATGGGTGTCAGGTTACCCAGTCTCTTGCAGAGTTTGCTCAGGGTTGCTGTGTTGACTATTTTTTGCCCCCTCAGGGCAGGTAGGAACTCACCTGGGACTGCCAGATGGGTTCTGTAGACCAGTTCGGTTGAAGAAGCTTGTAGGTCTTTTTTGGGCGATGAGCGTATTCCAGGGCGGACCCAGGGAAGCTCATCCACCCAATTTTGGCCTTTCAGCCTGGCCATCAGAGCTGATTTCAGGTGCCTAAGGAAGTGCTCCACCAGGCCATTTGATTGTGGATGATAGGCTGTAGTGTGATGCAGTTTTGTCCCCAATGAGCTGGCTACAGCGGCCCACAGGCTTGACGTGAACTGGGCTCCTCTGTCCGATGTGATGTAGGTTGGAATGCTGAAATGTGCTACCCAAGTTGTAAATAGGGCCCTGGAGCAGAATTCGGTTGTAGTGTCTGAGAGGGGAACTGCCTTTGGCCATCTGGTGAAACAGTTGGATATATGTTTTAGACGCAGGGAAGAAATGTATACCTTTTCACATTCTACCTGGTCATGTTCTAAAGTGAAACCCTTTTGGGAAAATTTAAGAATTTTATTAAATCAGATCATTGGCAAACAATTGCCACAAAGTCCAGAATTGTTTCTCCTAAGAAATATTGTGGTCGTAAAACCTTAAACGAGGATAAGCACCCATTATCCTTTATCTTAAGGCCAGTCAAGCAGTTCAGTGGAAGGTATGCTACAGGGACTCACGTTGCTAATCCTGTCGTCTGCATTGACCCTCGTGCTTTGAGCTGAAAGCTGTTAGGACCAGTGTTTATTGCTGATCATTAATCACCCTGAGGAAGGCTATGATAGATCAGTTCAGGCCCTCTGTCTCACAGTGTTGTGGTGACCTATATAAACCTACTCCATGATTAATCCTCTCTCTCACAGTCTATAACCCTCCATTATACTTTCATCTATGTATTTAAGAATCTTTTAAATGTCTCTGTTGTGCTAGCCTCCTCCACCATCCCTGGCAGTGCATATACACACCACTCTGTCTGTTTTAAAAAAAAACACTGTACTTCTAACACCTCACCTGAACTTTCCTGCACTCACCTTAAATAGATGTCCTCTGGTATTGGCCAATGCCGCCTGACAGAGATGTAATGCAGAGGGGTAAAGAGTCCAATGTGATATAGTCATACTATTTTAGAGCACAAAGTGTTTACTGAAGTAAAAAAAAACAAATTGCTGTAGGAACTCTAAGCCAGGCAGCATCTCTGGATGGAAGGGAATTATTGACATTTCATCTGGAGACCCTACGTCAGAACTGAGGGTAGAGAAGGAAGATGGCCAGTATAGAGGAAAGTAGGAGGGTGAGACAGGTCAGTGGATGATTGGTGGACTGAGAAGAATGATGGGCAGATGGAGGAGAGATAGAAGTGGCGATGGAGGCAGAGAAATGTGGACGATGGGTGGAAGCAGACGAAGATAAAAGTAGCATTGCTTAACCCCATCTTCCAAGCCTAAAGAGATTTAATTATGTACTGAAAGGCAAAAGTGAACCACAACAAAGCAAAATTATGGCTTAAAAATACAAAAGAAAAAGCAAAGTACTTTATCTGAACTTTCAAAGCTGAAATTTGCAATGGAACATTTCATTTACCATGTTCAATTAAAGAAAAATAAATCATAACATTACAAGAACTCCCTGATTTCCCCTGCTCCTACTTACTCTATCTGTCTTCTTCCCCTCACTGTCTATTATGCATTTCCCACCACTTTCTACCTCTTCCACCAAGCTTCATTCCCATATCCTCCCAGTCTCCTTCCCCCACCCTCTCTATCATTTTCTCTCTCTCTCTACATCTTGTACTTTTTTGCCGACCTCTCCCAGCTTGCATTCTTTTTCCTACACCTTTCTCACTCTTCTTTTGTCCAACTTATCATCCCTGAGTATCTTCTCTCTCCTGTAGATTGAATGGGCATACCTGTGGAGTACAGTCACTGCACCTTTTCAGGTGTGCAGTAGGTGGCTAGGATGTCTGACTGTTTTCTCTCTGAGTGGATGTCCAACAGCATTGGAGGCCAGTGGAAAGAAGTGGCATTAACCTTGCCTACATTGTAGTATCAGGTTTTAAAGAGATAGAGTAATAGCGTGTCAATTTAGGTCTACAATTTCTTCTAGTGTTTACAATAAAGCTCCATTAATCCACCATGTCCTGGGCTGTGACGGACTGGCAGGTTTTCTTAACCAATGGATGATATTCCTATTAATGCCCCAATACACTTCTCATTCCATTTTTTATATGTTGCACAGTTGTGTGTGTATATTTAGTGTATTTTCCAGTGAAGCTGGTATGTATCATAAATTTTCCAGCGAGAATTTGTTAAGTTTGAAGTGGACCTCAGGGATTTTAAAAGGGAGTGAATGAAATGGAGCCCAGGTAAGTTTAAGAGCAAGGGAAATGGCACCAGGGTAGTTTGGAGCAGTGTGGGAAACATGGCCCCAGTGAGTATGGTGAGCATTAAGACAGGCCTTTGTGAATCAGAACCTTGGTGTGTTTCATGGGATGTGTAAAATGGGACCCCTGTGAGTTTAAAAAGAATTCAGTGTCTGATATCCTGGTGTTTTTAAAGGGAATATGAGAAATGGATACCCAGTGAGTTTTAAGGAAGTGTAGGAAACTTCTTCTGTTGAGTCAGATGCTAAGACATTAGGGCTTCTGAATGATCAGATTTTGTGGCAAGTCCAATTTTGTGGTGAAATCATTCCCAATTTAAATTCTTGAAATGCTCAACTTTCCTTAAAGAAGGGAGGTGAAATTTTGATGTGAGGTAATTTAATCTTGAAATCCCTTCAGGAAATATGCACTCTGTGGCTATCAATGGCACTTTTAACTTCAGACATCAATGAGTTAACTCGAGGCATTGTCATCTAATGGCATTTGCAGAAAATAGACTGTAAATTATATCACTGCATTTACAGAAGGTATTTTATAGGTCTGGAACTAACATGGTTGAAAAGTGAAACTTAGTAAACCAGTATATTATCCAAGAGCAGTGAATATAGACTGTTCCTCATGACCATCATATAAACATACAAGTGTTCTACTGAGTTAGCGTTTTGAATTGTTACCAATATCAGAGTAAGTATTATGCTCATTTATTCAAAGAAATGTTGATAACGTTTACACCGGCTGTGATATGTGTTGGCTTATCAATGTTATAGAATCATACAGATCAATGACACAGAACAAGGCTATTCAGCCTAATGTATCATGCCAGCCAAAATGGAACTACAGTACAACTTTGATTATCCGAAATGATGGGACCGGGCCTATGTCAGATAAATGTTTTTTTCAGAGAATCGGTCATTTTTAAAAACAGCTCAGTAGCAACTGCAAGTCACTTGTAACAGTGTTTATACAACAACAAACAACAAGGTAAGTATTTTTAAGCATTAAAATAAAGTTTAAAAGCAGCTGGTTCCGGGAGCCTGAGGTCTGCAGTATACTTCCGCCGCCAGGAGCCCGACGTCCCTAGTCAGTTTGACTCTGAAAAAAAATTTCAGATAAATGAGGATTTCAGAGAATCTGAGTTCTACTGTATTTAGATTACTTCCACTCCTTGCTCTCATCCAAAGTCTAGTAGGATGTTGCATTGCACGAAGAGAAATAGATATTTGGTGTAGAACCAATGTTATATATGGCTTAATTCCAAAATGTAAAAATAATCAGAATGGAATAATGAGATAGTCAGATGCATTAATTTTAGATCTTGTGTTGTTATTTTATTGAATAATCCAGTGTTTTCCAGATGGATAATTGTATTTGACTGGGTTACAAGTGAGACTGACTATGGATAGATTGTATTGCACCTCAACTTCTTTTGGTTTTGTTTCTTGTGGTATTAAATATCTTACTTTGATGAGTTGGTTTACGTGGTAAAATCTGTTTGGTTTCTATTCAGAACAAATGAAGTTTTATTTGGAACTGGAAAAGATTTCCAGTTTTTATTGCCTGTCCTGGTGATGCTATTAATCCAATATGTATGTTTATCGACAAAATGCCTGTGGAAATTCCATATGTCATTGGCAATTAACTTTTTGTGATGTAAATTGCCAATTGAGATTGTTTATTTGCTTTCAGTCATTTTGATCTGATTATGTGCCTTATAAGGTGATCATGCTTTGGGTTATAAATGTAGGAGCTCAGTTCAATTACACCATGAAAATGATGTCAACAGCAGAGAACTGCAAAGAAGAGTAATTTTGGAATATATTTCAAAAGTTGGAGAAATAATACAGCTCAAAGTAAAAATAGGTTTTAGTGCTGCTGTGCTTACAATGAATTACAGATTTCTAATTTTAATTTGTATGTTTGTGGAAGCAATATGATCAGTGCAACAAAGGGATGGCAAAATTAGTTGGCCAGATTGATCCTCTTGTAGGTTTTCATTTTGATATAGCATGCCTCCTGGTTGATGGTCAATGTTTAAATGAAGGAACTTTATATTGCTTGTTCAGTAATAAATCAGGTGCAGTTATGTGTTTATATAATTTATTCCACAGCGATAAGGATTTGCTAACCAATAGATGGGAAAGTTCATCACACCTCTGTTCACTGTTGTGCATTATTTTTGTAATGTTGGTAAAAAGAGGAATGAATAAAATTTAAGGTCAAACTTGAGTTAGTAATATTGTCTTGTGGGGGAAAGAAATTCACAGTGAAGCAAGTCAAGTTTTATTGTCATCTGATTGTACAAGTACAATCTGACAAAACAGCGTTCTCCGGTCATCGGTGCAAAATGTGCAGGCATATCACGCATACATCCAAACAATACATATGCAGGACAAATATTTCATCTATACAAATAAATATTATTTTGTATATATGAGAGTCTTGGATGGTTAGTGTGAACATTTCCTTTATTCGTTGAGCATTCTCACTGCCCGTGTGAAGAAGCTGTTCCTCAGCCTGATGGTGCTGGCACTGATACCCCTGTATCTCTTCCCTGACGGGAGCAGCTGAAATATGCTCTTTACAGGGTGGAAGATTCAATGATTTTGTTCAACGATCCTGGTAGATATCATCGATGGGGAGAGGGAGACTCCAGGGTTCTTCTCTGCCACTCTTATGGTCCTGTGGATTGACCTCCAACCTATTTCTTTGCAGCAACTTTACCACACTGTGATGCAGTTGGCCATGATGCTCTCAATAGAGCTCCGATAGAAAGTTGATACCACACTGTGATGCAGTTGGCCATGATGCTCTCAATAGAGCTCCGATAGAAAGTTGATATAATGGTGGTCGGTAGCCTTGTCCGCTTCAGTCTTCTCAGGAAGTGCAGTGACTATTGTGCCTTCCTGACACGATAGATCATTAGTTAAGTGAATTCCAAAGAATTTGATGCTCTCCACGTTCTCTACTACAGAGTTGTTAATGTACAGTAGAGGATGGTCATTCCTGGTCCTCCTGAAGTTCACGATCATCTCCTTCGTCTTGACCACATTGAGACTTGGGTGGTTACTCTTGCACCACATTATTGTAATAGCGGTGACATTTTTTTACTGGTCAATAAAAATCAAAAGATAACACATATGAGAGAACATTGGAGGCCAGGAATCGAGAATAGGGAGATTACTGTGCTGTGATCACCGTCATTAATCATCATCTCACCCATTGCTTCCTACCATGTATTATTGTCTCTGTACTTCAGTAAAAATAGTGCTAAAGCATCGTTAAAGTGTATAGGTTTGAATTATAGCTCAGGCAATTTGATTAGAGGTGGAAATATGGCCCAGAGCAGTGGTAGCCTACCTTTTAATTTTTAATTTAGACATACAGCACAGTAACAGGCTATTTTGGCTCACGAGTTCATACCGGGGGTGTAGGTTAATTGGGCGGCATAGGCTCGTGGGCTGAAATGGTCTGTTACCGTGCTGAATGTCTAAATTAAAAGGTTGGCCACCCCGACCGAGAATATCTTTTTTAAAAAGTGGTACATATGCTCATAGTGGGTCACAGGTGCTGCCGATATGCTTCTTTTTTTAAAAGTGAGGCACCGTGAGAGACAGCATAGAAACAGACCTTTCGGCCACCAAGTTCTTTGCTGACCATCACCATGCATGTACACTAATCTTACCTTCACTTACTTTATTCTCATTAAGGTATAATTTGTCTGATTACAACATCAAAAAGCTGTGGTTACAAAAAGGTCTGTGTGCATCAAGGGGAAAATGTTGATTAAAATTGTACATTATACAAATAAAGATCCTTGTGTTGTCATTGAATGACAAAAATAGGTAGTTGGGGGTGGTCATTGCGCTACATGATCATTCCTTTCCATTTATCAATCATTTCCTGAGTGACATTGTCTTGGTACATAAAGACATGAGTGCTCCATTCATCGAGGAGATGTGAATAGAGTTGAACCTCAGTGACATCCCACTGTCTCCTGGGGATCACCCAGGACCTTCAAGAGGGACTGAGCTCTGTGATTAACAGCTAAGAGACAGCACATCCTGATGCCTTCCTGATCATTGTAGGGAACTTTAATCAGGCCAACCTGAAGAAGTCTCTGACAAACTACCACCAAGATGTCACATGTGAAACCAGGTGAACCAACACACTCGACCATTGCTACACCACCATGAAGAATACATACTGAGCCATACCACCACCGCACTTTGGCAAATCTAATCATCTGGTTGTACTTCAATTGCTGGCGTACAAGCAGAGACTGAGGACCACAGCACCAGTGGTGGAGATGGTGAAAGTATGGTTGAGTGAGGTGGAGGAGCATCTACAGGACTACTTTGAATCAGTGGACTGGAACATATTCAAGAGCTCATCCATAAACTTGAATGAACATGCAACAGATGTCACCAACTTCATCAAGACCTACATGGATGAGTGTGTGCCCATGCGCACATACCGGGTTTTCCCCAACCAGAAGCCCTGGATGAATCAGCAAATTCGCAACCTGTTGAGGACCAGAACAAGGGCGTTTAAGGCCAGGGATCGAGATCTTTGCAATAAGTCCAGGTATGGCCTTCAGAAGGCCATCTCTAAAGCAAAGTGGTAATTCCAAGGGAAGCTAGAGACGGAAACATGCCAGCTAAAGCAGGGACTGCAGGCCATTACAGCCTAGGCGAACACTATAGATGGCTGTGATGTTTCATTACCCGATGAACTGAACACCTTCTATACCTGCTTTGAGAAGAGGGACCAAACAGTGCCTACTAGAATCCCTGAAAAGGCTGAGGACCCTGTGATAACTGTCTGTGAGGGCAATGTCAGAACATCATTCAAAGAAGGTGAACCCTCGCAAGGCATCAGGCCCTTATAGCATACATGGCAGGGGACTGAAAATCTGTGCCAAACAACTAGCGGGACATTTTCAACCTCTCATTGCTGCAGTCAGAGGTTCCCACCTCTTTCAGAAGGGCATCAATCATCCCGGTACCCCAAGAGTAGTGTGAACTGCCTCAATGACTTCGGCCTAGTAACATTAACTTCTAATGTGATGAAATGCTTTGAGAAGCTGTCATGGCCAGAATTAACATGTACTTAAACAAAGATCTGGACTCAGTGCAATTCGCCCATCGTCATAATCGCTCCACAGCAGATGCAATATTACTTCTGGATCACCTTGAAAATAGCAATTCATACCTACGGCTGCTCTTCATCGACTATAGCTCGGCCTTCAATACCATTATTCCCTCAGTGCTGGTCAAGAAGCTACAGACTCTAGACCTCTATACCCCCCTCTGCAACTGGATCCTTGATTTTCTCATCGGAAGATCAATATCAGTATGAATTGGAAACAACATCTCCTCCTCACTGATTATCAACACATGCACACCCCAAGGATACATGCTTAGCCCACTGTTCTACTCATTATACACCCATGACTGTGTGGGCAGGCACAGTTCCAATGCCATCTACAAGTTTGTTGATGACACCGCAGTTGTAGGCAGAATCACAAATGGCAATGAGGAAGCGTACAGGAGGGAGATAGATCAGCTCATTGAATGATGTAACAACAACAACCTTGTACTCAACATTAGCAAAACCAAGGAGATGATTCTGTATTTCAGGAGGAAGTCAGGGGATCATGAACCAGTCCTCATCAAGGACTCAGTAGTGAAAAGGGTTAAGAACTTCTAATTCCTGGGTGTCCACATCTCCGAGAATCTGCCCTGGAGCCTCCATGTTGATGTAATCACAAAGAAGGCTCGCCAGTGGCTGTACTTTATGAGATGACTGAGAAGATTCAGTATGTCACAGAAAACTCTCAAAAACTTTTACAGGTGTACTGTAGAGAGCATTCTGGCTGGTTGCATCACTGCCTGGTATGGAGGCACCAACTCTCAGGACAAGAATAGACTCCAGAGGGTTGTTAACTCCAGCATCACAGGCATCAGACTTCCCTTCATTGAGGACATCTACATGAGGTGGTGTCTTAAAAAAGCAGCCTCTATCCACTGTTATAGGTTAAATAATAACATAACAATTTTACAGCACGGAAACAGGCCATTAGGCCCTTCTAGTCCACACCGAATCAAACACCCCTCTCTAGTCCCACCTCCCTGCACAATGCCCATAACCCTCCATCTTCTTCTTATCCATATACCTGTCCAACCTATTCTTAAATAATACAATTGACTCCGCCGCCACTATTTCTCCCGGAAGCTCATTCCACACGTCTACCACTCTCTGAGTAAAGAAGTTCCCCCTCATGTTACCTCTAAACCTCTGCCCCTTAATTCTTAACTCATGTCCTCTTGTTTTTATCTTTCCTCCTCTTAACGGAAATAGTCTATCCACATCCACTCTGTCTATCCCTTTCATAATCTTAAATACTTCTATCAAATCCCCTCTCAACCTTCTACGCTCCAAAGAATAAAGACCTAATCTGTCCAATCTCTCCCTATACTCCAGATGCTTAAACCCAGGTAACATTCTGGTAAACCTTCTCTGCACTCTCTCCACTCTGTTTATATCCTTCCTATAATTAGGCGACCAGAACTGCACACAGAACTCCAAATTAGGCCGCACCAACGTCTTATACAGTCTCAACATCACCTCCCAACTCCTATATTCCATGCAATGATTGATAAAGGCCAACATACTAAAAGCCTTCTTCACCACCCTATTCACATGAGTTTCTACTTTCAGGGAACGATGTACCGTTACTCCTAAATCTTTCTGATCTTCTGTATTCATCAATGCTCTCCCATTTACCACATATGTCCTGTTCTGATTCTTCTTACCAAAATGAAGCACCTCACACTTATCAGCATTAAATTCCATCTGCCATTTTTCAGCCCACTTTTCTAAGCAGCCCAAATCCCTCTGCAATCCTTGAAAACCTTCTTCATTATCCACTATTCCACCTATCTTAGTATCGTCTGCATATTTACTAATCCAATTTACCACCCCATCATCTAGATCATTAATGTATATAACGAACAACAATGGGCCCAATACAGATCCTTGAGGCACACCACTGGTCACCGGCCTCCAACCTGACAGACAATTATCCACTACCACTCTCTGTCCTCTCCCTTTCAGCTAATGTTCAATCCATTTGACTATCTCAAAATTTATACCTAAAGACTGCACCTTCTTAACTAACCTTCCATGTGGTACCTTATCGAAGGCCTTACTGAAGTCCATATAGACAACATCCACTGCGCTACCCTCATCCACATTCCTAGTCACCTCTTCAAAAAATTCAATCAGATTGGTCAAACATGACCTTCCTCCCACAAATCCATGTTGAGTGCTCCTGATCAGACCCTGTCTATCCAGATGTTTATAAGTACTATCTCTAAGAATTTTCTCCATTAATTTACCTACCACAGACGTCAAACTTACAGGCCGATAGTTGCCAGGCTTCCTCCTTGAACCCTTTTTAAATAACGGAACCACATGCGCAATGCGCCAATCCTCCGGCACTATCCCCATATCTAATGACATTTGGAAAATTACCGCCAGAGCCTCTGCTATTTCCTCCTTCACTTCTCTCAATGTCCTGGGGAAGATCCCGTCTGGTCCCGGAGACTTATCCACCTTTATATTCTTCAAAAGCCCTAAAACTACATCTTTTGTAATCTCTATATTCCCCATATTTACCCAATTTGCTTTTTTTATCTCACATCTCCCAATATCCTTCTCCTTAGTGAATACCGAAGAAAAGAAACTGTTCAATATCTCCCCCATTTCTCTAAGCTCCACACAGTTTTCCGCTCTGATTCTCTAAGGGACCAATTTTGTCTCTAGCTTTCCTTTTACCATTAACATATTTGTAGAACTCTTTTGGATTAGTTTTCACCCTGCTTGCCATAGTTTCCTCGTACCTTCTTTTAGCTCTCCTAATTCCTCTCTTAAGATTCCTCTTACATTCAATGTATCTTTCAAACATCCCCTTAACTCCATGCTTCTTATATCTAATGTATGCCTCCCTTTTTCTTCGAACCAAGTTTCCAATATTCCTTGAAAACCACGGCTCTCTCAAACCTTTTGCCCCTCCTTTTAACCTAACAGGAACATAAAGCTTTTGCACTCGCAAAATCTGATCTTTAAAAGACTTCCATCTCTCTACTACATCCTGCCCATAAAACAAATTGTCCCAATGCACACCCTGCAAGTCCTTTCACATCTCCTCAAATCTAGCTTTTCCCCAATCAAAAACCTCAACCCTTGGCCCTGACTTCTCTCTTTCCATAATGACATTGAAGCTGATGGCATTATGATCACTGGACCCGAAGTGCTCGCCAACACTAACCTCCGTCACTTGACCCATCCCATTTGCCAACAGTAGATCTAACACTGCTTCTTCTCTGGTCGGCACCTCTACTTATTGTTGTAAAAAACTATATTGCACACATTTCACAAACTCTAACCCATCCAGTCCTTTCACAGAATGTGTTTCCCAATCTATATGTGGAAAATGAAAATCTCCCATAATTACAACCCTGTGCTTATCACAAATATCTACTATCTCTCTACAGATTTGCTCCTCTAGGTCTCGGTCCCCTCTGGGTGGTCTATAATACACCCCTACAAGTGTAACCTCTCCTTTCCTACTCCTCAGTTCCACCAAAATAGCCTCCGTGGATGTGCCCTCTAATCTATCCTTCCTAGGCACCGCTGTAATATTTTCCCTGACAAGCAATGCAACCCCACCTCCTCTTGCCCCTCCGACTCTATCACACCTAAAACAACGAAACCCAGGGATATTCAGCTGCCAATCACATCCCTCCTGCAACCATGTCTCACTAATCGCTACCACATCATACTTCCAAGTATCAATCCACACCTTCAGCTCATCCACCTTTTTTACAATATTCCTGGCATTAAAATATATGAATTTCAGAGATTTCCCAATTTTTAATCCCTGTTTTCCCTCATCTTTAATAACAACATTATTTACTTTTCCTGCCAATTGCCCTTCATCTTCTTCCAGAGCATTTCCCTTCTCTATCACCTGCCCATCCATATTCAAACTTTCATTGTTTGCATTCTAACCTTCTCCTTACTGCTCTGTACTATTTTGTTCCCTCCCCCCCAACCATTCTAGTTTAAAGGATCCTGAGTAGCCCTAGCAAATACCTCTGCCAGGATTCTGGTCCCCCTGGGATTTAAGTATAACCCGTCCTTACTGTACAGGTCACATCTCCCCCAAAAAAAGGTCCCAGTTATCCAGAAACTTAAAACCCTGCCCTTACTCCACCCCTTCAGCCACGTGTTAATCCTCCGCCTCATTCTATTTCTATTCACACTGTCACGTGGCACAGGGAGTAATCCAGAGATTACCCCCTTTGCGGTCCTTCTTTTTAACTCCCTACCTAACTGCCTGTACTCACTTTTTAGGACCTCCTCTCTATTTCTCCCTATGTCATTGGTACCTACATGTACCACGACCTCTGGCTCCTTTCCCTCCCACTTTAGGATATCCGGGACACGAGCAGCAACATCCCGGACCCTGGCACCAGGGAGGCAAACCACAATCCGGTTCTCCTTGCTGCGTCCGCAGAATCCCCTATCCGTCCTCTTAACTATGGAGTCTCCTACCACAATTGCCCTCCTCTTCCTTTCCCTCCCTTTCTGAGCTACAGGGGCCGACCTTGTGCCGGAGGCACAGCCACTGTCACTCCCCCCAACCTTGATGTCCCCCTCAACAGTGCTCAAAGAGGCGTACTTATTGCTGAGGGTTACATTCACAGGGCTCGTCTCTGGCACCTTACGTTCTTTTGTCCCTCTCCTAACAGTTACCCACCTTTCATCCTCCCGTGGCCCTGGCGTGACCACCTGGCTGTAACTCCTGTCTATGACTACCTCTGTTTCCCTAACCAGCCTGAGGTCATCGAGCTGCAGCTCTAGTTCCCTAACACGGTCCCTGACAATCTGCAGCTCGACACACCTAGTGCAGATATGGACATCCGGGAGTCTGGAAGACTCCAGGACCTCCCACATCTGGCACTCCCGACAACACACAGCCTTAACACTCATCTCTTACCCCAATGAAGTAGTAATAAAGACTATCTTAGCTTTCTCTCCGCCTGCTTTCGCCGAAGCCTGATGAGCCAAAGCCTGGAAGTCCCACTCCTTCACTGGGCCACTCACTCGCTGGGCCGCTCGCTGTCCCTCTTATTTATTGGCCTTTTACCAATTAACCCTACACACTCTCCTGTACGCTCGCTCGACCAATGGCCGCCTCCGACGCCGACTCCTCCCCGCAGACCCTGGTAAGAGACTTTTTAAAAAGTTTTCTTACCTGCCCTGGACTCTTTTCTTTTCTGTCCTTCTCCTCTCTCCTTTTCAGTCCTTCTCCTCTCTCCTCTCCTCTCCTCTCCCTACTGCTAGGCTCTGTCCCCAGTAAGAGTCTTTAAAAAGACCTTACCTTCCCGTCACACTCTCCTGTACGCTCGCTCGACCAATGGCCGCCTCCGACGCCGACTCCTCCCCGTAGACCCTGGTAAGAGACTTTTTAAAAAGTTTTCTTAACTGCCCCGGACTCTTTTCTTTTCTGTCCTTCTCCTCTCTCCTTTTCTCTCCTCTCCTCTCCTCTCCCTACTGCTAGGCTCTGTCCCCAGTAAGAGTCTTTAAAAAGACCTTACCTTCCCGTCACACTCTCCTGTACGCTTGCTCGACCAATGACTGCCTCCGACGCCGACTCCTCCCCGCAGACCCTGGTAAGAGACTTTTTAAAAAGTTTTCTTACCTGCCCCGGACTCTTCTTTTCTGTCCTTCTCCTCTCTCCTCTACCTACTGCTAGGCTCTGTCCCCAGTAAGAGTCTTTAAAAGGACCTTACCTTCCCGTCACACTCTCCTGTACGCTCGCTCGACCAATGGCCGCCTCCGACGCTGACTCCTCCCCGCAGACTCTGGTAAGAGACTTTTTTATATTATATATAAATGTGTTTTTAAAAGGGAAAGATTGTAGGGGGTTTTGTGTAGGCCACTTTACAAACAGATACTTATTTTTTTTAAAACTTTATTTAAATTTTTATGATATGAATAAAATAAAAATTACATTTAAAGAAATAATAAAAAATAAGATAATAAAAATTAGAATACTACATCATTAAACTACACAAATTAACCCCCCCCAATAATTATAACACAACATTAATCATCTAATTTAAAATTAGTCCAACCCTCCCCCCCTCAAACAAACAGATACTTGGACTTCACATCTCATTTAAAATGCAAGAGCTTTGCTGAAGCCAGACATTCAGGCGCCAGTGGCTTTGCAAAAGACAATGGAACTGCTTTGGAAGGAACTTCAGAAGTAGTTGGAAATGGAACAATATCCAGGCTCAAGTGCTGATAAAGATCTTTCAAGGATTGAATTTGGAGTCTTGGGAGCGGTTCTGGTTTTTACAAGCAGAGAGAGAGGAAAGAAATCAGGATTCTTCTCTAGGGGTGGGGGGGGGGGCGTCAGTTCTGCAGCAGCTTTTGAGACTGCAACATGGCAAGCTGGCAGCTTGTTGAAAACCGCATTTTGAAGACGGGTTGCAAGTTCGGTTGAAAACCCTTGCAGTCCTTACAAGAGGAAATGACTGGCTAGAGTGTTTCTTCTGAAATAAGGGAAACAAGAGGAACTCAGTGGTGACCTGGATGAAGAGGTTATCATTTGGAAAACCCATGATGGGGCAAGTTTCTTCAACAGGACACTGAAGTTACTGATCGGAGGAAATCAGTTTGTGTGTGTCCAACGAGCAACAAATATGTCTCTGAAATGAACAAGGACCTTCCTGAATGGTAACCCTTTACCTTTGGGTGGCACGGGTTTGTGGGCTGGAAGAGCCTGTTGCCATGCTGAACATATATGTCTAAGTTTAAATTTAATCAGTTTCACTTGTTCATCTTTATACCACAATCAGCATTAAAACTTCTCATTGTCCCAGCAACCGCAACCTTGTCTGGAAAAAATAACCCCTCTGAATCTACCACTATTCTTTGTGGATGAGGTCCCTTAATTTCATGTCGCAATGAACTCGCTCAAATGTTTTTTCCACTTGGTGGAGTAAGTTACACAATGAGTTTGGAAGGTATGAGAAAGAAACTTGTGTCAGTATATTTTTTAAAATAAAATCTTTTTTTAAATCAAAGCTAGCATTGCAAAGATTTTTCAGTGGAAAGAAATTATTTCAGATCGGAATTATTAATCAGCGTAGTTAGAAAAGGCATATCACCTATTGTACCATTCACACCTCATGAATGGTTACAAAAGATTCTTAAATGAACAAGATATATTAGTTTAAAGAAAAACTAGTTTGTATTGACCCTGTAACTTTAACACACCTTCTAACTAGAAGTCATCCTTTTTGTATAGATAAGTTTTTCAGCTTATAAATTATTTGACATAGTTTAATGATTTTGGCAGAAACTGCTCTTGACTATGTAACTGTTTGGCTTTACTCAGTTATCGGAAGGCCTTTGTGTGGCAGGCATGGAAGACTTCATCCTGGAACAAGAAAATCTACTGGGAAGGAGACAGCTGAATTTGAAGGGAAGAGTGTCGAAAGGAGATGGAGAGAAAGAAAATGGTTCCTTGGATAAGAGGCTGCAAAGCAGTGAGCCATCGTCTTTCAACCAGCAGTTGAATTCTGGTGAGCATTTGACCTTGACACTTACTGGTGCTGTTTATCATTCACTCAACCTAAAAACTGGCACCTTAAAACTGGCAAGACATCCAAAGGCAATTCCCACAGCCATAATGGCTCTGAGATACACAAAATAAATCAGTCTGGATTATCAAAGGCTAGATAAAGAATTGGGGAAGCATCCTGAATTTGGCGAGGGTGGTAAAGAGGTGGAGACGTTTATGAGGGGAATTCCAGCATTTATGGCCTCTGTCTGATTTCTAACCTCTAGTCCAACAAACCCCAATGTAAACTCAAGGAAAATTCTTCATTTTTGTTTATAAATTGTAGCCTTGATATTTAATGTTGAATTCAATTGTTTAAAAAAACCCCACCCTTTCCTGTTTGTATCAGAATTGACTGGTTCTGACATTTCAATCTTCACTTGAAACATTACCTCAATATTTTATCATGTTCTTGCTCTTTCCCTTTTTCATGACAACAAAATTCTTTGCCACTTTTTCAGTTCTGATGACTTGTTTAATTCTGTTTGTCTCTCCACTAAAGCTGCCTGACTTATTGAGAATATGCAGTGCTTCCTGTTTTTTAGTGTTTCAGGCTTTGGCAGCTAAATGTACAGCAACAACAATGTAATAAAACTCCTTAGTTACTCGTTTCTTCTTCTGACATTTACTGGGCATTGTTTAAGTGATATTATTTATCACATGATTGAATGCCATGGTGCTTTTATTCTTTTCTGATCCATAAATAAAGATGCTTCCCACAGTAAGAGCCTGATCTTGTTTTACCTGATGGTGACATAGACACAGTTATACCTAGGCTGCAAAATGGTGAGGAGTAAAAGGGATTTGGACTGATTTCCATTTTCCCCCACTGCTAACCAACTTCAACTTGCAGTGTGTGAGGGTGCTTGTAATACTTTCACTGACTAGATTGGAAAGTAACTCAACTAATATTTTCCTGGCATAACTATTCTCTGGGAAAACATATATATATATAATTCAGGGGACTACTCACTTGGACACTTAAATTGACCAAGTTTGGAAATATTATTTTGTAATTTTATTTATTTCTGAGTTTATGCCAATGGGAATATCGTGATAGGTCAGTATAGGATGTTAAATAAATTTTTACAACTTCAAGTTGTGTTAAAGATTGTTCCAGAGAAAGAAGAGCTTTTTAGGTATAGTCCCTGGTGTAATATATTGAGATCCAGTAAATGCTATTGTTTTTCAATGTATTCAGAGCCCATTATTGTAATTGGTCATAAACTGGTTGTTATGACAACTTAAAGGTCACTCAAACTTATGGGAATCATTCCGTTATTTCCCAGATTTTTCTGGGAAATCGGTCCAAATCCCTTTTACTCCTCACCATTTTGCAGCCTAGGTATAACTGTGTCTATGTCACCATCAGGTAAAACAAGATCAGGCTCTTACATGCCTCCTGCTATGGGAAGCATCTTTATTTATGGATCGGAAAAGAATAAAAGCACCATGGCATTCAATCATGTGATAAATAATATCACTTAAACAATGCCCAGTAAATGTCAGAAGAAGAAACGAGTAACTAATGAGTTTTATTACATTGTTGTTGCTGTTCATTTTTCTAGTTTTTGTGTAGATGCCATGATGCATGGTAAAAACACTGTTTTTCTTTGCTCATAATTGGTTTAAAGAGAAGTATCGAAAAGAATACAATTTTGTATTTTTCTTCAGATCTACAAAATCTGCATTATCATGTGGTTGAACTTGGTTTATAATTTCAGTTAATTTACATCAATTTCCACATAGGTTTTTGGGGGAAGAATGGACATGGTGACTATTTTTCAAAGCTAACAACTTTAAGTTAATCTATTTCAAATCTATTAATTACCACTTTAAATTTGCCTGATTTGATTAATGTAAACTGAAAGCTAATTTCTATTTGACATGGATACAGAAGGTAAAAGTTAGAGGGTGTGGTGATAGTTTCCTGAGACTAGTTTGAAACTCCTTCAAGATATGGATGATTGCCATGTTGCCCAATTAACCTTCACCCCCCCACCATGCATTTTGAAGAATGGGAGGAAACTGGAGCACCAAGAGGAAACCCAAGCCTACATGGAGAGAATGTACAACTCCTTACTGATAGTGCCAGATTCAAACCCTTGTTACTGGCACTGCCATAGCATTGGGGTTATCGCTATTATTAATTGTACTGTCCCAAACACCTAACCCCAACCAACCAACTTTCCCTTGCAACTGCTGCAACCATGCCTGCCTGTCCCGCATCGGACTTGTCAGTCACCAACGAGCCTGCAGCAGACGTGGACATACCCCTCCATAAATCTTTGTCCGCGAAGCCAAGCCAAAGAACAGAGACTATTCAATTCTTGTACAAAGGTAAAATGACCCATGTCACATTTGATCCTCTTTGATATCCTGAAGCTTTACTGCAGAATGAAGGCCCAGCAAAGATCATTCAGTTTCTCAACATTCCATCTATCTGCCCTATTCTGCAACTGTCAATAGCTTTAATTTCCAAAATGAATGAATTCCAATGTTGCTATTTTTAATTAACCACCAACCTCATTAACCTTTTGAGCGAAAAGGCTTCACGTTTCTATTGTCTTCTCTGTGTACTGACTCTGATGTTGTTAGGCCATATAGTTATGAAGTACACTAGAAGGAATAGCTTCCCCGATCCTCATAAAGCCTTCAACCACAGTTTTGCGTGTTGATTTGGCTGACTCACAATTTGCCACTATAATAACTTGATACAATCTTTCCAATCTAGAGAATAACATCCAGAGAAAATCAGAAATGATGATGCCTGTTTAAACTTAGGTTTTATAATTTCATTTAGGATGATATTCTGGTGCAGTGCTAAGGAAGTGGTGTGCTGGTTGAGGTGTCAACTTTCAAATGAAACTTTAAACCAAGGTTCTGAGTTGCAGATGGATGTTGAAGATTTCGTAGCACTATTTCCAAGAAGAGTAAGGAAGCTATCTGAGGTGTCCTGGCTGTTTTAGTAACCCCTCAATTTTCATGTCTTTATCTGGCATTTCCCACATTGTTATTTGAAAGATGGATCTGTGTATAAATTGGCTATCATTTCTAGATTTGAACAGTGGGTTGACTTCATTGGTTTTGGAATGATAAAGAGTTAAAAAGCACCCTATAAAAGCCCAGTAAATTTTTTTTTGTACAGCCTTAAAGAGTCCCCTAATATACAAATCTCCATCAGGTGGCATGTATCCCCATCCTGACAATTCGGTCTGGACACACTATGATCTGAAAAATATTTCCTCCAACGTTGTCTAAATGTTATATATTATACAAAGAGTTTTAATAAATAACATTTCTTCCAAATCCAGAGAAAGGTTAAAGTTGTTTCTTGAATCTTGAAAAGTTGATTTTTTTTAACCACCTCTCTCTCTCCCCCGATAATACTAGGTTTCATTCCTCCTTTGAATGTTACTTCCTGCAAACAATTCAGCATATAGAGATTGCTTGACAATTTTCTCCCATTTTCACTTTTTGTTGATTCATTTGTGGAGATTGTAAACCCATTGATGGGTTTGTAGCTCACTAATGACTACTGTTTTGGGATGTATTATCGTAAAAATATGAGGAAATAAGAATTTGGTTCTAAAAAGTCATAATGTTCAGGTTGTTACACGTGTGCGCTCACACACACACACACACACACACACACACACACACACACACACACACACTGCACAGTACATAATAGTCAGATATATACATAAAAATATAATTTAAAATAAATATTAATATTTTGGGATGATTTCGATTACATGATACTGATTATCAGTCTCACAGCCTTCAGGAAGAAGCTGTTTCCCAGTCTGGCAGTCCTTATTTTGATTTTACTTTTTTATCTAAAATAAGATTTAGAAAAAGTGCATAAAAGAAACATGTTTTATCTGGTTCTTTATCATGATCTCAGTATATTCAAAATGGTTTTAAAAAAGGGAATATTGTATTGGATCCAGTTTACCACCCGCCATTTTCTTGAGCCACATGCATTCTCCAAAGAAGTTGAATATGTTGCAAGTGGTGGAGGAACCTCGGGAACTGGATCTTGTTTCCCTGCTCTTCTTAGACCACCCTGAACTCTAGTAAAATAAACCACTAACCTCTTGCTGACATTATTGTTTGGGGTAAGTGGCCCAATTTCAATGAATAGGGTTGCACTATTCATACTAACCATTCCTGATCCCTGTTGTAAAGCTGGGAGGCAAAAACCAGAGAATTCAACTCATCTTTGACGATAGATGGATTTTAAAGTGCAGCTGTGGAAATTGGAGATGTACTGACCTAGCAAGGGAATGCCCACTGGGGTTCTGTGTAGGACTCCCAACCAGAGATAAGTACACTTTAGCCCTGTGAGTGGATCACTTTTGAAAGGTCCAACATTTAGCTCAAAAATGATTAACTGGAAGGAATACTTTGAATGATGATGGTTCAGTAAGGAATGTATGCCAGGATGGGGCTCACAAAATATTTGCTGCTTTTCAACTTTATCATAAAAATGTAGAGGAAGTAGGAATTTGGTAGCAAAAGGTCTGTTTTGTGCTGACGGTCTCTGGTCAGTGATCTTCTATATCTGTTTAATGTTCCATCTGAAAGCTGTAATCTTCAGTGGGAATCAACATAGACAATGTGCTCAGGAGTTCAATGGGGTTTGATCCAAAAATTTATAAATCAGAGGTAACCTGAGCTATAGATCACCCTAGAGTACTTCAACCTGAACTTTAAATCACCTTTTAGAGTGAACAGTGACGGAAAATAAATTTTGATACAGGCCGTTGACATTGAAAAATACATTTTTCTTTCTTACTCCTAACTGTAGCCATTCTGGATGAGCTCCAGAAATTCCAACTTCATCTCCATGAGTCTTGCCACATTTTTGCAATCTCCATCTGACATTAAGTCTTGGGTGAGCCAGAACATCATCCAGCTCACAAGAAGGGTTTGGTTCACTTAAGGTTTTGTACTCAATTGTATTTCAACTCTTGACTATTTATTAATGCTAAATCCAATTAAGCATCTACTTTATGTCAAAATCAGAGTCATATTTTGGTAAAAATTCTTAAAAAATGGACCTTTTACTAAAGATGATCATTGTTTCTTGTGATCTTGTAAAATGGAGTTGGTTTTATTTCCATTTTGGACAGAGGGTTCGGAAACAGTCTTGGCAGATATAGCACTTGATCTTCTCTGCTTATTGATGAAAGACCACTGGAGCTGGCTGTGTACTGAGAACATGCAAAAGCTAATCCGTCTGCTGTGTGGGACCCTGGTAGAAAGGTCAGTGAATTGTTCAGCACCATTGATACATACACAAAAGCAAGATGGTTTTGCAGGTGCAGAAATGTGCATTGTTGTAAGGTTTTTCTGTGATGTGTATGGCACCTATTCCATGCTTGTTCAGAAGCTGAGCCTGTTGTGTTGTCTCCTTAATTTGCAGGTAAGATTAAATAAATAAAACCATTTAGTGACTTTTGAAAGTAATTTATTTTTTTGAAAAAAAACCTCAAAATGTATATTTTATATACACTATTACTCAATGTGAGAATTTGTGGGTGTCAGTAACAAAGTGATCGTGAGGTACAGAGAATAATTGAGAACATTAACTGGTCATACAAAAAAAAGTTTGGTTATTTATCGTCTGATTGTACAAGTACCAACCAATGAAGCAGCATTTTCCAATCCTTGGTGTAAAGCACTGTATCTTACAGATACAAATATTAAAATATTACTGTTAATTAAATAGTGGAGTCACGGAGGGTTTGTACAATCAGGTCATCAGTTGTACAGCAGTCTCACTGCCCCTGGGAAAAAGCTGTTTCTCAGCCTGGTAGTTCTGGCTCTAATACTCCTGTATCTCTTTCCTGACGGGAGTAGCTGAAAGATGCTGTGTGCGAGGTGTCAGAGATCCTCTCTGATTCTGTGAGCCCTCTTTTGACAGCATCAATGAGGAGAGAGAGAGGGAGGAAGGAAGGAATAGGTTATTTTGAATGTATTCCAATTCTTATGAGTGGACTTGTGTTAAATGGGTTGTGGTAATAGCTCAGCTTTACATGAGCCCTCTGGGAAAGTAAGTTTGGGTAACCAACGTGAGACAAAAAATGTGCAGAAATGGGACTTGTAAGCTGGGCTTTTTGCAGAAATGTCACTGAATGAGAATGCTGGCATTGTATGAGGCTGGAATCTGGATCCAATTTTTGCAATCCATATTGCACTGCAGAATTGTTAATAGCAAATGTGAACTGCATGTTATTGTATTGAGGTGCAAAACAAATGCCTTAATATTGGTTCCATAATTTGCATGAAGGACCATTTTCAAACATCTGGTATAAATCCATATAATTTAATAAAACATTAATGTGTCTGGATTCTGTAGTTTAAACCTTTTGATTTAGTTTCTATGTCAAATTTTCCTTTTCTCTTGTGACAGATTGTTTAGAGCTAGAAATTGTTGACTAGAAATTCAATAGCACAATGTTGTATTTCTTTTGATCTCTTATTTTATTTCTCAGACTAAAATGTAGTTATGACCATTTTTGGGACATTTTGTATCACCTCACTAGATGCTTCCTGGTGTCAGTCACCCTACCACTCCAAACACTATTTTCACCAGGGCCACAGCACTCCTTTGCATCACTGTGTTACAACACAGAAATAATTCATTGAGCCCAATTTGTCCATTGCCCATCTAAGTCAATCCCATTTGTCTCTGGTCCATATCACTCTCTCCGTTTATTCTTTTCATCTACCTTTCCAAATGTTCTATAAATAATAATTACACCCACTTCATCTGGCAGTTTATTCCAAATATGCTCCGCCCTATGTGTGAAATTTAAGTAATTCCTTCCTCACCTGAAACCCTCTAATATAAAACTCTCCCATCCTCGGATAGCACTGTCACTATCCACCTTATCTATTCCCCCTCATAATTTTGTATACCTCTATAAGGACAGCCCTCTCCTCCTAATCTCCAGGATAAAAGTCCCAACTAATCTACCAATTGACATATCAATATTTTTAAAAAAAATGCAATGGAGAGTTGCAACAACTGCCATAGATGAAAGTTTTGAAAAGGTGGGATTAATATTGAAGTCATTGCAGTTTTTCAAAGCTTTCCATATTCTCGTCTCATTATTTGATGACTTTGTTATACTTTATTCTGTTCTTTTTGTATTCAGCAGTATCTTGCTAATCCAATCTTGTTTATCCATTATTGAGCCCTGATGTGGTGGTTGGTAAAATTGATAACCTTAATTATTAACTGCTGATTGAAAAAATTATTTTCAATCATATCTAAGGAACAGAGAGTTATCTCAATCTGACATCTGAAGGAGGAGTATTAATTCCAGGAAGCATGTAGAAGTACATCATTCTAAGTTTAGTGTTTCATTCAGTTGACTTTGATGTACTGGTCACTGATTTCTGAAAAACAGAATGACACTAAAAAAAATTTGTGAGGTAGAAATGTCGATGCTGTCCTTTCTGTTCAGCACAGTGTAGTAATTTGTACCTGTTGAAGACTCTCACCCAATGATAATGTGCAATTAGCACTTAAGATGCAGGACTCTCACCCAATCATAATGTGCAATTAGCACTTAAGATGCAGGAAGAATCTCAATCCATCTTTGTTTATTAGTGTAGAGGAAATAAGAAGCCACATCCACCTTTAGAGCATTGTGTTTGATCTTTCAGTGGTGGCAATGTCTCAATGGGCAGCACTCTTCATTTTGGGACAGAAAGTTGAGAATCTCGTTCCAAAAAATTTACCACACAAATCTAAGCTGAAACTCGAGAATGGGGTTAAAGAGTCTCTGCTGCAGGATCTTTTCACCTTGTACTTCCTTTATACCTCAGTGATGCCACATTGAGAATGGGTGCTGATGTCAGCACTAGGATAAATGGTGATGACAAAAATATTTTATGGTAGAGTTAGATATTCCACACAATGTTAATTAAGAATGATCTATTGTTAAATCTGGCACTGAGACCAGAATATGAAAACAATTTTAATTTTTATCTGTTTTCATGCATGACAGAGCATCAGAAACACTCTCATAGGAGAAGAGGCATTAATGCACACGGAATTACAACCATATAAAATTTGAGACTGAGCCACATTGGAATATTGGGGCAATAGCTAGAGATCTGCTTAGAAAGATGGATTTTAGAAAGCATCTTAAATGAGAAATAAAGGGATGGTTTACTGAGCAATTTCAGAACTTCAGGCCTTTACAACTCAATTGCCAGCTCGAGTTTGGGAGCAAATCAGTTGAGGAATGTGCATAAAGCTGGAATTGGAGGAATATTGGAAAGATGGAGTCCTAAGAAAATAAAGAAAGGATTGTAAAGCTGAGCTGTGGCTCAACTGGGAGCAGTAGGAGTCACGAACCTCAGGGATTGAAATATTTTTAGCAGTGAGTGATGGACGGACAGGACAGCCACTAGCAGAGGAGCTTTGCTTGGGCTTAGGTTCAGGGATCTGGATTTGATCCTAGGTGTAACACTCGTGTGTCACAGAACATCAATTTCAGTCACTGACCTCATCATTCAGCAACATTATTTGCCTCTACTGATTTTCTTGAGGTAATTGAACTGGAATTGTATATTATTCTTTACATCGGCCATTCTCAACCTTTTCTTTGGCTATAGCCCCTTTATAGGACCCTGTTCAAAGTTTACGGGCCCCTTCTCCTGTGAAGCAGTCGTTTAGTTGGTCTCTTCCGAACTTCAGTCCAACTGACCACCTATATTACATTAAAAAAATGTGCTGTGGAGATTGCACTCAAAACTACATAATACAGTACACTATCCCGTATCCGAAACGCTTGGGAACAGATGTTGTTTGGATTTTGAGATTTTTTTGGTTTCTGAACAAAACCGAAAAATTCCCAAAATCAGCTCAGTAAACATCAGCAGGATTACTTGTATCAGCTGTTAAACAACAACAAAAAAACAGGAAAATTCATGTGAAATAATGTTTAATAGGTACCCAAAATAAACTTGATCTCTGCTGCCGGTCCACAACACCTCCCAACCACCGACACTGGTCCCCGACTATGGTCACCACTCCTGCCTAGGAGCCTGAAGCGACTTCTTCGATGTGGATGGCACCACATCTGATGTTGAGAATGGAGTCACCATCGCTAACTCTGGCTGCAGCCGATGCTGACGACTTTCCGTTTGGCACCTTCCCAGCCAGAAGCAGAGATTTTGTTTTCTTTTCAAACTCTTTTTGTAATCAAACCAGCGCCAACAGAGAGTCGGAGCCTCACATGGGCAATTCAGGTGTTGAATTTTTTTCCCCCCACTTAAAATGTCATGTTGGCGCTAAAAAAAGTTTGGTTTTTGGATCTTTTCGGTTTAAGAACTTTGGAAATGGTGTACCCAACCTGTATGTTCCAAATGTTGCTTAATGGAATAAAAAAAAAATCTACTGGATGAATTCAGTGAGTTTTATGAGGGGTTCTAACCGAAAATGTTGGTCCATTCTTTTTCTCCCACAGATGCTGCTCAACTCACTGAGTTTCTCCAGCAGATTGCTTTTTTGCTCCAGGCATCTCCAGCCTCCTGTATATCTGCTGTGTGGAATGGTTTGTTCTGTGATAATTACAATAGTTGCATTCTTCCCTCGTTATCTTGGTACAGTGAATATCATCCTCAGAGCAATTTCTGTGTTTGCCTTTCTTCTTCTGCTGTAGCTGGTTTTTGATTCATTCTTAGAGGTGCATCAACCATTTGCAGCTTGCAACTTTTTTTTATCAGATGTCTTTGGACTATTGCTGTACACATTTTGCATCCTCCTGTCCATCTGCAACCCAGCACATCTCACTTTAGGAGGATGAGGATCACAGCAGCATCACAGACAGTTGAAACTCTAAGGGCTGGTCATAATCACATTGTTGCCAGCACTCGGGGTGAGATTCAAACAGAATATCATAACGTTCCTCACACTTCCTCTTTATATATGTTTCTACAACAGATGTGTCTGCCCTTGACTTGCGATGCTCTGAAACCTAATTTCAAAGCCTTCCAAAACTAACAGTTTGTAGTTGGTCTGGAAATGTTGGAAAATTTCAGTTTGAGTCTTTCATTGAAAGGAAATAACTTTTCTGTGTGATAGTTTAAGAATTTGTTCATGAAAAGGAGCATCAATTTTATAATTTTCTGTTGTCCTGATCAGAACCCTCTCCCTTTTACATGAGAACTCGGTATTAATTTTCTGAAAAGGAGAAAAGCTTTTAAAATTTCCCAAGCAGTTTTTGTATATTGTGGATGGGCTGGAAGCTGGCAGCATTGTAACTGGAAGCCCAGATAGAAAGGAAGAAAAAGCTTGAATTTCTATTGTGTTTGATGTCTTTAAGACTTCCGTAAAAAACTTCATAGCTAGAGACTGACTTTTTTAAAGTCAAAACACGGTTACTTACTAAATGACAAAAAAGCACATTAAAAATAATGTACTGTTAATCTTCGGATATATCAATTGGCCAGTAACTGTTCACCAATAGACAGTGAGAACTCCTTGCTCTTTGAAGTCCTTTGCAAGGAGTTGAAAGAAGGAAATATTTGTGAAGATATTCATATTTGTACATTGATTTGATCAATCCATCCATCATATGGCTTTGAGTGGCAGTTTATAATCCAAAGGATCATGTATAATATCTGAAGATTAATGCTGCTAAATTAAGATAAATGATTGGAGATGCTGGAATCTGGAGCAAAAAATAAACAGCTGGAAGAACTCAGCAGGTCAAGGAGCATCTGTGGAATCAAAGGGAAAGTCATCATCTATGGTTGAGACTTTACATCTGGAGTGAGATTGTAGAGGGAAGATAGCCAGTATGTAGAAGAGATAGGGAGTAGAAGAGATTAGGAGTAGAAAGTGGGAGATGAAGACATCATGAAAGATAGTTGGAGACAGGTGAAGGCTGTGGTAAGAATTGCGACAGAAGCTGAGAGGTAAAGGGGTAAAACACAGAAATTCTGGAGGTCTCAGAGCTTCCAGAAGAGGTAAAGTTGAAATGTGTCATTTCAGGGTTAATCCAAATAAAGGAAGCATGGTGGGCAGACAGAACCATGTAATAGAGGAGACAGGAGAGATGAACTGAGAGAAAGGAAACACAGCCATTTAGGAGATGGACAAATGGAGCCGACTCCTCTACCCCCACTCGCTGACAGAACAGTTCCCCTGACCCTCACCTATTTCAGAATATAGCTGGAATATTGTGAGACCCCTCAGACATTGCATATGCTGGAACCTGGAGCGAAAGCTTCGATGCCAATTTTTCCAGCAGAAATCTGAACTGCAAAAGGAATCTCTAAAATGTTTTAGAAAAGAAATAGTCCAATGGTTGCAGTTCTGCTCACTGAAAAGATGGGGATGCTTCTGAAGTTTAATTGGCCAACTGCAATGTGTGATGGTCTGGCTGGATATATTAAAATCATAATAGTGAAAATTAAACTTTTATCATAAATCTTAGTATTGCAATCCATGTTGTTGTTCTTTCTGTGCAACTGAATATTCTGTTATTTCATTTTGCATCATGTTTACTTTTTAATATTGTGACGGACCCAGAGGACCCCAAAACTCAGCAGCAATAGAAATTCACCAAGACAAATGGTTATTTAAACAAAAGTTACTTTTAATTTTCTTTAAACATAAAACAGGATCAAACTTTAACTTATTGCTATTAACTTAATCTAACAACCTCCTTTTAATTCTAAATGCACATGTAAGTTCAGAAAAGTTATTTGATTCACAGTCCAATCTCACTTCTTGCCCCTCCAAGTTCACTGGTATCAGGCAATTCTTATACTGTGCATAGAATTTAACATGTATGCATCTTCACCAGGCTTTGGTGCTTGAAATGTAAATGGTAACAGCTCAGGAAGGTTCTTGTTGGTTTTCAGAGAGATTTGTTGCTCGTTGGACATACACAATTGATTCCTTCCAATCAATTGATTCCTTCTAATCAGCCACTTCAGTGTCTTGCCAAAGAAACTTGCCCCATCAGGGTTTTCCAGTTGATAACCTCTTTCCTCCAGGTCACAACAGAGTTCCTTTTTGTTTCCTTTATTTCAAATGAAACATTATACAGCCAACCATCTCTTCTTGTATGGACCACAAGGGTTTTGACCAGGCTGAATTTGGAACCCACAACCTGCCTTTAAAATGGGGTTTCAAACAAGCTTGCCAGCTTCTCATCTTCCAGTCCCAGCTGCTGCTGCGGAACTGTAGAACTGAATTTTCTCTCCCTCTCTCTCTGTGAGAAAACCTTCCAAGAACACCAAATTGCATTCAGACAGACTGCGGCACTGGACCCAATCTTCAGAGTCTGTTCATCTGTTGCTTTCCATTACTCCACAGCATGTCCAATTAACACCTACTTGTGAAGTGTCTATTGGTATTCTTCAAAGATTTTGCAAAAGTACTCAGAGCCTGGATTGCCTGACTTGAGCAGAGCTCTGGCATTTTAAATGAGATCTATGTTGTGAAGTGTTTGTGTTTGTTTGTGGCCTATACTAAAAAAAACCCCCACAATTTATCTCCTTTAAAACATATCTAAATACAATATAAAGTATAACATGATCCATCACAATATGTTTATCGTAGAGGCTAATTAGGTTAAGAAATCAGTCAGTTTCCAAACAATTATTCTTACTAAATATCTTTGATGAATTTGAAATTGTTTTTTGAAGAGTTGCTGTGTTTTCTGGTTATATTTTTGTTCACTCTGGAGAAAAACTTATGAGGAAGTTTTCATTTTAATGCTTTACCCATTAAGCTAATTTGGTTATATTTAGTGTTGCTCACAATTATTTCAATGCCTTCAGTAAAACACTAATAGGGTATGATGTGGAATTCCGAGCATTTAACTAGGCAGCATTTCAAAATATTTGGGTTATGGGCAAAATATTCTGTGGTTACTATTACCTACGAGCTTTTTTTTGGACAATTTTTGTATTAATAAAATTAAGTTAAGCAATTCCTTATGTTTTAGTACTATTAAACATACTAATGCCTAACACTGCTTAATTCCTTAATAACCACAGCTCAATAACAAATGTTCCAGTCCAACTTTGTTGCCAATTGTTAACTTGCATATAGAATTGTAAGATTGCATATGTTATCAATCAGTTATATTCACCTGGGTCGGATTGAATTAATTAATGGTACTGCATAATATTTACGTGTGTGATGTTTGAAGAAAGAATGGATGACTTGAGCAGAGAAGTAGATTTATGTACAGAAGTTAAACAAAAAAATCTGCAGATGCTGACTTTTCCTGTACACAAAAGTGCTGGAGAAGCTTAGCAGGTAAGACGGCATCCATAGAAAGTAAAAGGCTGGCAACATTTTGGGCCTGAGCCCTTCATCATGATAAAAAAGTTATGGTTGTGGAAAGAAAGATTTTGTTGCCACATTGATTTGGAAAGTGAAAAGTGATTCATACTGAGAATATGTCTCTATTACCCTGGCCATCAAGTTCTCTGCCATTCATTTCTACACCGTATAAACTGAGCTCTTTTAATATTCTGCGGAATGATTCTGGATTCACTATCCATTTCATAAATAGTTGCTTGAGGAAATGTACAGAATTTATCATGTTTTAAATTTAACAAAACTCATCCTCTTTCAGTTGTCCTTCTCATAATATGTTTCATTGAAGCCAGCAATACAGTTCAAGTTAAACTCTGGAGTTAAGCTGAGGATCAGAATTATTCATATGACCCAAGTTTATTGATGGTCTATTTCTTGTTTTTACATTTAGCTACGCAAGATTACATGTGGTGTCAATTAATGTTGAGTGTTTCAGGTAATATTTTCCAGTAATACAATTTACTTTATAATTCCTGGAATTGCCTGGACCAATTTAACCCTATATTGTCTTTGTCCTCATTTTGTTGAAATTGACACCTCCCCATCTGCTCTCTGATAAAGCATTTGCGTCATTGGTCTTGTCGCATTAGGTTGTTTAGGGCATCCACTTCTGCGCATTTCAGTTCATCTTTGTTTAGTAGTTTCTTTTGGATTCTTTTTCAGGAGAACATAATCACTGTGGAAAATATATTGGAAAGTATCACTGGTTAAAAAGCATCAGGACCTCATGTACAAACTTTGTACAAATATTATTTATTTCCTAATTCCTCAGTTTGTTGCCACTAATTTGATTTCTTTGTTTGGTAAATTTTAATACCTAAATTCTACAGTTAAATTGACTTCTACAGGCAGTTACTTTTCCAATATTTTTATGAATCGCATGTTAAACATTTTAATGGGTAAAGTCTTAAATGTATTGTTAATCAGAACAGAATAAGTACTTCCTGCAATGTGTTGTTCATTACACTATCACTGCTTTGTAGAGATATTAATAGGACAGAAATATTGTAGATAAATGGGATTATTGAGAACAGGCATCACAGTCTAGAGAGGCAGGTTGTGCCAAAGGGCTCATTTTTGTGCTGGACCACTGAAAAACTCACTGGCGGCACAACAGTCTATAATGCACCCAAGGCTTCTCTGTCTGAGGGCACAAACGCATAATTAAACAAACCAAAATAATTTGGAGAAATTTTCTACCTTTAAGCCCCTTTTTCATAGAGGCATGTTGTTCATCGGATGTTTTTCTGTTCTCCTAAATCTGCAGGAAATTATGTTACAATTTGTTGATACGGGTGTATACTCCCATTTCATCAGAACCATTCACAAATCTATACCTTTATGATATTTATCCTATTAACCTTTATTTCACACTCACAGCTTGAACAATCATAAATAGAATGACCACATTCAAGGACACAGGGAGACTGTTCAGTTCAGCAGTGAGAAGGGTATGCTCTTTGGCAAGTGCTTAAAGTTGCTGTCCCTATTTAATCAGGGACATTTATACCCATTGGGTCTATTAATACTGTCCAGCAACTTTTTACTTGTTGATTGTGAAACTGGAATTGTTTTCATTCCCTCTCATGGTTCAACAGCAATTCATCAGCAAAGAACTGCACGATGCACAGTTAGCATAACAGCAGCGCAACACCATTATAGCGCCAGTGACCCAGGTTTGAATTCAGCATTAATCTGTAAGAAGTTTGTACATTTAGCACGTGTGTGTGTGTGTGTTGTGTGTGTGTGTGTGTGTGTGTGTGTGTGTGTGTGTGTGTGTGTGTGTGTGTGTGTGTGTGTGTGTGTGGGCCTTCCTCCAGGTGCTCTGGTTTCCTCCCACCTTTCAAAAAAACGTACGGGTGTTGTAGCTTAATTGCCATATCAGGTCTGTTACTGTGTTGTATGTCTACATTTTAAATTTAAAAACATTAGAAAAAGGCCCGGCATCTGCAGATATTTAAGAAGTCTTCCTGTGTCCTCGAAAAAGACCAGATTCTATTCTTATCTGTGAGGGACAACTGACAAACTATGCCATTTAGCAAAGCTAATTCTAAAATGCTGTCTGCTCATTGAATGGTTTGGTCATCTTCTGTGATTTAGGTTTAAATTCATTTTCATCTACATCATTACATCGTTTAGGTGCAGGGAAAGTGTTACTTGCTGCAGTGTCCCATATACATAAAACCCATATCATATAACAACACACGAAAAAAAATAGTTCAGAAGAAAGAGGGAAAAATAATAAATATGCACATTTGGTTTTAGTCCAAAAATATGATACGAGTCATTAGTGCAGACAGTGTAGGTGTACTTGAAGTCTGTATGGTGATGGTAGTATGGGGAGATACAAGAGCCTGTTGACTGTTATAAATACACTGTTCTTGTGCCTCAAAGTGACAGACTTCAGGCTTCTTGTACCTTGTGCTGGAAGATTGTGGGAAGAAAGCATGATTGGCAATCGATTATGATGTTGGCAACCTTCTTGAAGCAGCATCTCATCTAATTGCCTTTAGTGGATGCAAGTTTGCTGCCTATGATGGACTTGGTGAGGTTTCCACTTTCTGTAGCCTTCTACATTTCTGTTTATCCAAGTTTCCAAATCAGACTGTGGTGCAACCAGCCAGACCACCTGTAGGAGTTTGATGGAGTATTTCACGAGATGGCAAGTCTCAGAAAATAAGAGGTGTCCATAAACCTTCACAGTTTTGAAGGCCTTTCAAAAGAAAGTGCCACTTTGGTTTTCTTCTTTAGAAATATTTATTTTTGTATTTGGATGTATGCTTCTATGTTGAACAGTATTTTGGTGGGGGCGTGGCAAGATGGCGTAAGGATCAGATGTGCTTTCCAGTCCTCTCCTGACTCTATCTTATTGTTTTGTCTAGAAATGCCCGTTAAAATTCTTTAAAAATTTAGATAATTTCAGTGCTGTTAATTTAACTTATGATGGTACAATTGATGGAAAAGAGCAAAAAAAAAACGACAACAGATTATCAAAAAACTACATTTTCCAAAAGTTCAAGTTTTGGAGCCTACCTACAGGAAAGACACCGGGACTCAGCGTGAAATGGATCCCAGGAGAGAGGTACATTGTTCGGATGTAGAGCTCTATGTTACATCAGCAGAACCCCCTAAAGAGGGTGCCAAACAGCCTTTAGAACAAAGAGTTACTCAAAGGCATTTGTCAGCTGTAGAGGTGGCGTTGCAAACTACATCTCTTGAGATATAAGAACCTATACAACTTGATGTACTGGGAGAATTTAATACATTATGGACTGGGGAAAACCCCGGCCAGCGTCCTCCAGTCATTGCTGGAGAGGCTGTGGCTGGGGTTTCCACAAGCAGTCATACTACAAGGAAGGCAACCAGAATGAAGGAAGGAATAGAAGATCCTTTGGAGAAGAAGCAGGAATCTGTCGAGCCAAAATCTCTTCCAATTGAAAAGATTTTTGTGAATCTTGAATCTAAATTATCTTATACATTGCAGGTATTATTCAAGATTATGACTGAACTTGGTACTAGGTTTAATACTTTGGTGAAAATACATTCTCAACAGATGGCTGAGTTTGGAGCTTTTAAGCTTGAAGTGAGAGATAAATTTAATTTGTGTAAAGAAGATATAGACGAAATACAGGATCAAGTTTTGATGTGACCAAAATGGTCGAAGACTTACAAACTCAAAATAAAAATTTGGTGAAAAAGATTGATTATTTGGAAAACCAATCCAGACAGAACAATATAAAGATTATTGGTTTGCCGGAAGGTATGGAGGGACCAGACCCAAGAAAATTTTTTACTGAATGGATTCCGCAGGTGTTGGGTCAAGAATATTTCCCGGAAGGTATAATACTGGAACGTGCTCACGGAGTCTTGCGTAGAAGACCTATTTCAGGTCAAAGTCCAAGACCTGTTTTGGTTCGTTGCTTGAATTATTACGACAGAGAAATAATTTTACAAGTGGCTATTAGAAATGCACAACAGAGAAAATCACCCTTGATGATTCAAAATAATTGAGTTTTCTTCTCTGCGGATTTGAGTCAAGAAGTTATGTTCCAACGACGGGAATTCAATCCTGCTAAAGAGTTGTTGTGGAAGAAAGGTTATAAGGCAACCTTTAGATATCCAGCTGTTTTGAAGGTTTTTCAAGATGGTTGCCAACCAAAGATCTTTGATTCTCCAAAGGAAGCTATAGCATTTGCTCAAGAGCTGCGAATTACTCAGTTTCAACAGAGACATAGTCCGCCACGATCTCTAAGGAGACAAGAGATGGAAGAAAAGAGCCGTGCTCCAAGAAGGAATGGTTGTAATGGTGACTCGGTAGTTGGAGCTGATTAAAAGAAGAGTTGTCCTTTTTTTTTCTAATGTTTTTTTTTTAAAAAAAGGGATATTAAATAATGATGATGTTAGTTTAAGATGAAGTGAGAGTTGGGGGAGAGAACTGGATAGGCACTATTTCCTGAAAGTCATCTGCTACGTGTGAGTTATCTCACACCCATTTTTTTTGGGAGTTACCGCATTGTGCGCTTTAGACAGGAGGGGGTATTTTTAACCTCCTACCTGTTTTTTTTTTTCCTTTTTTTTTGTATTATTAGATTAAAGAGTGAAGGAGTTTTTTTTTGTTTAAATATAAAAAAAAGCATAAGAAAGTATTTGATTGTTTAAAAAACTAAAAATTGATGTGGTTTTTTTTGTAAAGTTTATTCAGTAGATAAGGAATATCTGAAATTTAAATGTGAATGGGATGGATAAGTTTTTTTTTAATATATTTTTTCTTTAACTTTAAGGTGAAAGGAGTGGCAATTCTGATGTATATTATTTTGCTATTTTAGTTATAGAACGAAGGGAATAATGGTGAAAGTTATAAATTGAATTGTACAATTTTTAATGAGGCTTGAATTTTGTGGTTTATGCTCCATTTGTTGAAGATATAGATTTCGTTGTAGATGTGTTTTTATTATTCGGATATCTGAATTTTAGCTAATGATTGGGGATATTTAAATGTGGTATTGGAGCTTTTATTGGATAACTATTTAAGAGTAAAAGGGAAAAATGGTGGAAGAGTACTAAAATTGAATTGTACAATGCTTAATGAGATTTGAATTTTGTTTTAAGATGGTGGTTTATGTGACTAATATGATGATAGATGTGAAGTTAGTTGATATTTGGTGAAGGTTTATCTCTAGAGAAAGTTTTTTTTTCATCTTTTTTTCATGTTATTTTTTTTAAGAATTGATTATTGTTTAAGAATTTTTGATAGATAATGTTACTAACTTTACTAATTTTGTATATTAAGTTTGAGTTAAATATATGTTTCATCTTAACTCCGTTTGTTAAATATATGCATTTAAGTTTGATTTAAAAATGTTTTTTAAGTCTGATATTTTAGTATTAATTACTTTTCTTTTTGTTAGTATTTTAATCGGTTATGTTTGTTTTTTTTTGTAAGTGGGTTTTTTTTCTCACATATATTATTAACTTTATTAATTCTTCACTCTTTATTTTGGGGGAAGGGAGGGTTGGACTAATTTGAGTTGGGTTATTAATGTGTAATAATTATTGGGGAGGGTATAGTTTATTTAGATTACTGATATTGTATTGTAATTTTATTATTTTATTCTTAATTTTTTTTAATGTAATCCTATATGTTATTCATGCTATAAAATCTTAAATAAAGTTAAAAAAAAAGAACAGTATTTTGGTATCCCAGAAGTTAATTTACTGTTCTTAGAACCTTGTAGATAAGGATAGTTTTCCTGGACTGTTATCTTCCAGCTGGGGTACATTTGTTTTGCCAAAGTGGCCGCCAGTCTTATGTGATCTTTTATAAGTTTAGCTGGCAGGAGCATCAGGAGTGAATCCTGCTCCGATCTTAATTTTGCATTCCAATAGTTATTGCTGGTCAACTTGCAATAATAAAAAAGCTAGCTGCTTCTATGCATTTATTGCCAAGGTGTTAAGGATAGTTACAGCAGCTGCTATTCCTGAATAAGGCAAAAATCAGCCAACCCATGACACACTAGTGTCTAAACCAGGAATATTTCCAATGTGTCCAATTCTATTCTGAGGTGCCAGAGGATTGGAGGGTAGCTCACGTTCATTAAAAAAAGCTCTAAAAGTAAACCTAGGAATTATAGGCTGGTAAGCCTGATGTCAGTTGTGGGTAAATTATTGGAAGGTGTTGTAAGAAATCGGATATACAATCATTTGGCTAGCCAGAAACTGATTAAGGATAGTCAACATGGCTTTGTAAATGGTAGATTGTGTTTATCCAATCTTGTAGTGCTTTTTGAGCCACTTACCAGGCGAGTTGATGAAGGGAAGGCTGTGGAAGTTGTCTACATGGCCTTTAATAAGGCCTTTGACAATGTCCCACATGGGTGGTTAGTCAGGAAGGTTCAGACACTAGGCATTCATGGCGAAGTAGTGGATTTGACAATGGCTGGATGGGAGAAGCCAGAGAATAGTGGTGGATGAGAGCTTCTCAGATTGGAGACCTGTAACTAATGGTGTGTCTCAGGGATTGGTGCTGGGACCATTGTTGTTTGTCATCTATATCAATGATCTGGATGATAATGAGGTAAATTGGATCAGCAAGTTTGTAGATGACACTAAAATTGGAGATGTTATGGACGATAAATTAGGTTTTCAAAGTTTGCAGAGGGATCTGGACCAGCTGAAAAAATTATTGGAAAAAAAGTCAGATAAGTATGAGGTGTTGCATTTTGGAAGGACAAACCAACAAAGGACATATATGGTAAATGGTAGGGCACTGAGGAGTGTGGTAGAACAGAGAAATCTGGGATTGCAGATACATCACTCCCTGAAAGTGGCATCACAGGTGGATAGGATTGTAAAGAGATTTTTTGGCGTATTGGTCTTCATAATTCAAAGTATTGAGTGTAGGAGTTAGATGTTATGGTGAAGTTGTATAAGACAAATTTGGAGTATTGTGGTGCAGTTTTGGTCACCTAACTCAGGAAAGATATCAATAAGATAGAAAGAAGGCAGAGAATATTTACTAGGATGTTACCTGGACTTCAGGAACTGAGTTACAAGGAAAGGCTAAACAGGTTAGGATTTTATTCTCTGGAGTGTAGAAGAATGAGTGGAGATTTGATAGAAATATTTAAGATTATGAGGGGGATAGACAGAGTAAATGTAGATTGGCTTTTTCCACTGAGGGTAGGTGACATATAAACTAGAGTACATGGGTAAGAGTGAAAGCAAAAATGTTTAGGGGGAACCTCTTCATACAGAGAGTGGTGGAGAGTGGAATGAGCAGCCAGCTGAAGTGGTGAATGTGGGCTCAGTTTTAACTTTGAAGAAGAATTTGGACAGGTACATGGATAGGAGAGGTATGGAGGACTATGGACTGGATTCAGGTCAGTAGGATGGCAAAAAAATGGTTTGGCACAGACTAGAAGGGCTGAGTGGGCCTGTTTCTGTGCTGTTAAGATTCTATTATTGGATGAAATTTTGTTCTCTGCACTTTTCTTGGAGCTGTCTGAGGGCAAAGACCATGTCAGTAGTTCCTCTGTTTGCGCGAAAGTCGCACTGTGATTCTGGGAGAATATTCTCGGCGACACTAGGTATTATTCTATTTAGGAGAATCCTAGCGAAGATTTTGCCTGCAATGGAGAGCAGTGTGATTCATCAACTTTGTTGACCTCACCAAAGCCTTCGACACCGTGAGCAGGAAAGGGCTTTGGCAAATACTAGAGCGCATCGGATGCCCCCCAAAGTTCCTCAACATGATTATCCAACTGCATGAAAACCAACAAGGTCAGGTCAGATACAGCAATGAGCTCTCTGAACCCTTCTCCATTAACAATGGCGTGAAGCAAGGCTGTGTTCTCGCACCAACCCTCTTTTCAATCTTCTTCAGCATGATGCTGAACCAAGCCATGAAAGACCTCAACAATGAAGACGCTGTTTACATCCGGTACCGCACGGATGGCAGTCTCTTCAATCTTTTTTTTAAATTTTTTTATTTTTCACACCATAAATCACATTAGTCATGATACACACTTTTTCCTTTTCACACATATACAGTGACATTTTCTCCCCCCCCCTCCTCCCAACCCCCCCCCCCCCCCACCCCCCCCCCATCCATTTAAGGTATACAATCTAGGATACATTAAACCAGTCAGACAATGTTGTCACTCAACAAACATACACCAGAAATTCTACTGAGTCCATTCTTTTCTTTCCTTCTCCTTCCATCAACTTAGGTAATGATTGTCCCCGGTAGGTTTTCGCTATTGTATTTAATGTAAGGCTCCCATATTTGTTTGAATATTTCAATATTATTTCTTAAACTATATGTTATTTTTTCTAATGGAATACATTTATTCATTTCTATATACCATTGTTGTATTTTCGAATTATCTTCCAATTTCCAGGTTGACATAATACATTTTTTTGCTACGGCTAGAGCTATCTTAACAAATCTTTTTTGTGCATCCTCCAAATCAATTCCAAATTCTTTGTTTTTTATGTTACTTAGGAGAAAGATCTCTGGATTCTTTGGTATATTGTTTTCTGTTATTTTATTTAATATCTGATTGAGATCTTCTCAAAATTTTTCTACTTTCTCACATGTCCAGATTGCATGAATTGTTGTTCCCATTTCTTTTTTACATCGAAAACATCTATCAGATACTGTTGGGTCCCATTTATTTAACTTTTGAGGTGTAATTTATATTGTATCAGTAGTCTCTTCAATCTGAGGCGCCTGCAAGCTCACACCAAGACACAAGAGAAACTTGTCCGTGAACTACTCTTTGCAGATGATGCCGCTTTAGTTGCCCATTCAGAGCCAGCTCTTCAGCGCTTGACGTTCTGTTTTGCGGAAACTGCCAAAATATTTGGCCTGGAAGTCAGCCTGAAGAAAACTGAGGTCCTCCATCAGCCAGCTCCCCACCATGACTACCAGCCCCCCCACATCTCCATCGGGCACACAAAACTCAAAACTGTCAACCAGTTTACCTATCTCGGCTGCACCATTTCATCAGATGCAAGGATCGACAACGAGATAGACAACAGACTCGCCAAGGCAAATAGCGCCTTTGGAAAACTACACAAAAGAGTCTGGAAAAACAACCAACTGAAAAACCTCACAAAGATAAGCGTATACAGAGCCGTTGTCATACCCACACTCCTGTTCGGCTCCGAATCATGGGTCCTCTACCAGCATCACCTACGGCTCCTAGAACGCTTCCACCAGCGTTGTCTCCGCTCCATCCTCAACATTCATTGGAGCGCTTTCATCCCTAACGTCGAAGTACTCAAGATGGCAAAGGTCGACAGCATCGAGTCCACGCTGCTGAAGATCCAGCTGCGCTGGGTGGGTCACGTCTCCAGAATGGAGGAGCATTGCCTTCCCAAGATCGTGTTATATGGCTAGCTCTCCACTGGCCACCGTGACAGAGGTGCACCAAAGAAAAGGTACAAGGACTGCCTAAAGAAATCTCTTGGTGCCTGCCACATTGACCACCGCCAGTGGGCTGATATCGCCTCAAACCGAGCATCTTGGCGCCTCACAGTTTGGCGGGCAGCAACCTCCTTTGAAGAAGACCGCAGAGCCCACCTCACTGACAAAAGGCAAAGGAGGAAAAACCCAACACCCAACCCCAACCAACCAATTTTCCCCTGCAACCGCTGCAACCGTGTCTGCCTGTCCCGCATCGGACTTGTCAGCCACAAAGGAGCCTGCAGCTGACGTGGACATTTACCCCCTCCATAAATCTTCATCCACGAAGCCAAGCCAAAGAAAAGAAGAAAGAATTGGATGAAATGGGAGGTGACCAATTGTACATTTGCTCTACTGATCCAGGCACCTCTCTTGGCAGCTCAGTATTCCATTGAAATAAAGATTCATTTGGAATGAAAGTTGACATTTTTAAAAAGATGTTCTTGCTGGAGATCTGGATTGAATTAGCTGGAGATCTGGATTGAATTAGTAAAAGTTATTTAGTTGAAAGATGCCTTAACTGAAGCAAGTCAGGGGAAACTTGGCCTTCAAATTATTCCTGGTGGTTATTAATCCATGGAACCAAAATATTTGTGATTCTCTCAGAGAAGCTACAAGGGTAGCTTACTTAAGAAATGTTTCATTGCATAGATTTTCAGGGAAATGTTGCTTTCCTTGTGTAGTGCTCTAATTCCTCCTGATAATACACTATGATTAATTTGTGAAAAATTGATTCTTAGGAATAAAATTGTGAGAGATTGCAATGTAAGGAAAAAAATGCCTTTAGAAGATCAGCCATAATATGAAAACATTCAGAATTATGGGGATACTGGAGAGACTGCAGATGCTGGAATATGGAGCATACCTTCACCAATTATGTATGGATTTCCAATAGCATAGCTCTGTAGATACAGCAGTTTAGTTAGAAAGTTGTAGTTTGCTAATTATTTTTCGTTGAAATCTTCTTTCAAGCTGTACCAGTGCTTAGCAGCTAGGGCAACGAAAGATATCCAGTAACAATAGGAAAATATCAGTATTGATCATAAGGTGAATAAGAAACCAATGGAAGTTCTAGTCTACTTCATTAAGTGTGCATGGCAGTGCCCTGGAGGGATCCATGGCACTCGCTTTTCTCTGTCCAGAAAGTAAGGGGGAGGACAGTGATTTTGGTTTATCAAGCGGTGAAGATGTGTTTTTAATGACTCACTGAACTACTCAGCTGCAATTAAGGATACCTGAGGGGAGATTTGATAGAGGTATTCAAAATAAGAGTTAATAGACGGAGCAAATGCAATAAGGCTTTTTTCACTGAGGTTAGGTGAGATGCAAACCAGAAGACATGGGTTAACAATGAAAGGGAAAGGTTTAGGGGGAACTTCTTCACACAAAGAGTGGTGGGTGCGTGGAATGAGCTGGCATCTGATGTGGTGAATGTGGGCTCAATTTTAACATTTAATGAAATTTGGACATGTACATGGATGGAGGGTGGGGTGCGGAGGGCTGGGGACTGGGTGCAGGTCAGTGGGACTAGGCAGAATAATAGTTTGACATAGACTAGAAGGGCTGAAGGGGCCTGTTTTCCCGTGCTGTATTGTTCTGTATTTCTATGGTTCTCTTGGCTGAAGCTCCACTCTCTATCTCTGGCAGTGCAAGGCTTTTCCAGCTGTATCTCTCATTGCCCCGTGGTATCATAACATTGAAATTGGTGGCCTTTCTCCAGAAACCAGCTCACTATGGGAAGAAGGACAGGCAATGACAACTGGGGAAAATGTTCACTGCTATTGGGACAGGGGAATTTTTGTTTCATTTTCCTTTGGTTCTTGCAACAACACTGCTGTTTCTGGGTGATAAAGCAGTTCCAAATACTACTTGTATCAAGAAAAGGGTAATAAGAGACACTGCAAATGCTGGAAATCTACAGAAACACAGCATCCCTGCAAGGAAATAGATAGTTGACCTTTCAGACTGAAACTATTCATTAGGACTGAGGTGGAGAGGATGAGCAAAAATAAGTTCTTTGGAGTCACCATCTCAGAAGATCTTTCTTGAACCAAGCACATTAATGGCATCATGTACAAAGTCCATCAGCGGCTCTACTTCCTCATTTTGCAGGGGGTTGGTATGACATTGGAAACCCTTGCAAATTTCTACAGATGTGTGGTGCAAAGTGAGCTGACTGGGTGCATCACAGTCTGGTATGGGGACACCAATATACCCCTCAGCCTAAACCCTTGCAAAATATAGTGGACATATCCCAGTACATCACAGGTAAAACCCTCCCCACAGGGAACACTACCGACAGAGAGCAACAGCAATCTCAAGGATCCATATCACCCATCACGCGCTCTGTTCTCACTGAATAGGTGCCACAAGACTCACATCACCAGGTTCAGGAACAGCTGCTCCCCCTCCACCATCAGACTCCTCAACAACAAACTCAATCAGAGACTCATTTAAGGAATTTTACTTCTATAGTTTATTGATTTTTTTTTCTCTCTGTTTTGCACAATTTGTTTATGTGTATACTACTTGAGTAAAATTTTTAAAAACTATTAATAAATGGTAATTCTGCCTAGACTGCAGGAAAAAGAATCTCAGTGATGTGTGATATCACTAAGGTAATCCGACAATAAATCTAAACTTTGAATGCAGTTTACTTTGTAAGTTATGAAATCAGTTACTGGGATTGATCTTTTTTTTCTGCATTTTATTCCAAGTGTGTACTGTTGTTTTATGCTTTTTTAAAAAACCAAATGCTCATATTTGGAAAATTCATTGAGAGGGGGGAATAGTTTGAGCAGAAAATTACTTAATTATCCAAAATGAAGGTAAGAATTTGTCTTGTTCTGCTGCCAGCAGATGGCATGGTCATACCACTGGAGAAAAACTATTTTGATCTCTTTAAACCTGGGGAAAATAATTATGAAAATATGAGCTTAAATATACCACCCAGCAGAAAGATGAATTTTTATCTTTTGCATAATTTGATCAAAGATTAAAAATTAAAGCAAGCTAACCTTTTTCATAGGATTTACTACAATATCACACCATTTTATGTGCCTGTGAAAAAGTTACTTGTAAAGTTCATTTTATCTGAATATTGATGCATAAATACTGTGTCTTGTTGTTGTAATTTATCTCCAGTTAAATTTGTTGACAAATGGCCTCTTATTATCAAAGTCTAAGTCAATATTATTAAAAATATGGTCTTATCTGTAATTGAAAATGTTTTACCTCATACTAAAATTTCAAATAGATTTAAATTATGTAAATATAGAAAACCTTTACAATGCTGAGCAGAAATGTACTTTGTTATATGCGCTAGTAAGTTGTGTGCTTATGAAATTGAAGAACCAATTCTCAGAACAGTGCAAGATTCAGTGCACAGGACAGAGAACAGCTTCACCCCAGCACATGTCACATTGCGTGCACAAATAATGTCGTCATCCTGAAATAAATCTCTTTCCTCTGGCATTACTTTAAAGGAGCTAATTTATGGCTTTACATACTGCATTGAATGGGCAAGTATAATTAATCCACTGGTATTTCAGGAAATATTTCACTAAGATTATGTGTTAATTAGTCAAATCTAATTAATTGAAAAGCGATTCTATTTATGATTTGTGAGAAAATACAAACTCTGAGATTGGATATTGCTAGACTGTGACTGGCAACATGATCTGGCACATGTAACATTAGCTCAAAGTCAACCAAATATATACTAGCCTCAAGTTTTAGCTGACATTAAGTCATCAGTTAATACAGCTCAGTCATGCTCCTTAATATCAGGCATACTTATTTCAGCAGATAACTGGATCCAGGAACCACTTTTGGTTGCTTCCCAGGGATGGTTACTGCAGGAACATTTCTGACATGAGACTGTTTCTATTAATCTTTTGTGTATTTTTAGTCTTGTTGCTGCTCAAGTAATCTGTTGACCAAAAATGGTATCGTTCTGCCAAAGAGGGACTTGATGTCTTTTGTTGTATGGTGATGGTGCCCCAGCCAACAGGACAATATAAGCAACTTATAAAACCTGGATAGTTCACATTTCTTTCATCCGAAAAAGAAAAGTCCTTGGTGGAAATCCAAGAATTCTGTTCAACAGTTTTTCTTCCTCTCTTCCAAGAATCCATTCTTGATGGGTGTATATTGTCTTGCTTTTGTATGCACAAGCTTCACCATCTATTGCATCAGACCCAAAAATCTATTTCAATCCAGAAGCATCATGTTTATAAAGCAACATTGCTGCAAAGCTGGCCTCTTATGGATTGGAAATAATTTATTTCACTCTGACAATTTTTATTTGACATTTGGCTGCAAGGATATTTGTTCAAGAAAACTCTTAACTCTGTTCCAATTTTGGGTGCATAAGATTACATTTGTCTCCCTCATATGCACTTGACTGGTACAAAAGGAACATTTAGATTGGGATGACATACTTCCAAAACAGCGTTATGCTGTGTTTTGGTTTCAACAAGAGCCTTATTGTTTTTGTAAGGTCGTTCAGAGTTCATAGCAACATGATATTCTTAAGGTGAAATTCATCTGAAATTGACACCACATTTAGTTCACCTGAAGTGTGAGCTGAATGCCATCTCTTGCTGAACAATGTAGTGACCTCAGCAAACTGATTCACAAGCAAGACAGCTAGAATATGTGCATCTGATACATCATGAAATGCTGTGTGTGTTATGTTCTCTTCTATAATGTACAAAAAACTTCAAAAATTCCCCTTTTAATCAAAAATCTACTTTTCTGTCTTAAAAGCATTTAAGGAGGCAGTGTCAACTAAATGTAATGAAATACAATAGTCTGCAGATGCTGATTGGTATTAAAAACAAAAAACACCGGAGGAACTCATCAGATCTCTCAGCATCCACAGGAGATAAAGCTAAACAGTGTAATGAATGTTTCGGGCCTGAGCCCTTTATCAAGCCATGGCCTGATGAAGGCAAATGTTGGTTATATATCTTTACCTCCTATGGACCAGCAAAACCTGCTGAATTCCTCCAGCATTTTTGTGTTTTTACAATCCTGTACTATTTAATTGGGCAGAGAATTCCACAGATTCACTACTCTCTGGGTGAAGCAGTTCCTTCTCACTCCTTAATTAAATCTACTTCCCCATATCTTGAGGTACATTCCCTAGTACTTGTCTCACCTGCCAGTAGAAACAACCTCCATGCTTCATTCTTATCTATGCCTTTCATAATTTTATACGTCTCTGTAAGATTCCCTTCATCTTTCTGAATTCCATGGAGCAAAGGATCAGCTTCTTAACCCCTTTTTACACTTGCATCCCACTAAATTGGCCTTTCAGTGTCCCGGGATAGGAATGGTGT
Source organism: Narcine bancroftii (assembly GCF_036971445.1). NCBI lineage: Eukaryota > Metazoa > Chordata > Chondrichthyes > Torpediniformes > Narcinidae > Narcine > Narcine bancroftii. Next base: position 133,690,451 of record NC_091476.1, read on the forward strand.
TTTTGCTGTTCACACTGGGACACAGCACATGTTCACACTTGCAAGGAGCCATCCTCGGGGTTAGGATTGTTCTACCTTCTACCAGTGACATCATGACGCATCAAGCGATGGTGGACTTGCCCTAAATCTTGATTAATGTATTATGATCTTATGTTATAATTAATTTTGTTCAAATGTTATTAAGCTTTATGTATAGCACAGTATGAGCTCTTCAGCCCTGTTGTTGTGCCAATCTATATAAATCTTTATAAGGGACCATGGGAAAGTGGACATTTTTAAACAGAATGGAAAAGTTGGTAGTGCTATCACACACAATTTATAAATACCGTGGCGGGGGAAGGCGTTGGCGGACCTGCCGTCCCAGAATTCTGTGTGGTAGAGAAAGGGCTGTATGCACGGAGCACTCATGAAGGTGTTTCTTTGCTGCATGATATTCTGGGAAGGCAGGTCCGCCATCGCTTTTCCCCCATAGTCTTTATAAATTGTGTGCTATAGCGCTACCAACTTTCCCACACTGTTTAAAAATTGTCCGCTATTTATTTCCTCTCTCTCTCCCTTGCTGTTACTTTCCCATGGCAAAGTTTATACCTTCAGTTTAATCTTTTCTTTCTTCACGTTCTTGCACTCATGCAAAAACTTGGGTCATTTCAGGCAATTGCCCATTCCACACTTTCCTGATTGCAACACCGACATCTGTAGACGCCAAGGATTGCACTAGGGTTCGAGGCAGTCTATCCATGGCATGAGATGACATCATTTCACTCTGGCCTTGAGACAATTTTCATTCTACGCTAGACCCTTTATAGGCCGATTGGCCATTAATTCCTGGGACTACTTGCAAGTGTGAAAGGGACTTTAATCTCTCCACATAGGCTAAAACTCTCATTTCTGGAATGAACCTGAAGGACTTCCTCTGCACTGATTCCTCTCTCAAGATAAGAGACCAGAACTTCCCTGCATTTAAAATTCAATCCCTCCAGCAATGAATGACAATATCTCATTGCTTTCTCAATTACCTGCTGCACCTGAAAGCTTTTGGTGTTTCATAAACGCACAAGTGATATGAATACTACTTTTGATTATGTGAGTACATCTTTTGTTACCTGAATTAAAGTAATCCATTAACCACCATACTGTCTGTTGAGAGTTAATTTGTGCTGATGCTCTGTGTGGGAATTTGCTCCAAAAACGAGCAAATACTGGAGATATGAATAAATTATTTACGTTGCAATACATATAATGACTATCAAAACATGCAACTAAAGACGCTGAGTAAAACTAGATGTAATTGGGATTATTTAAACTTGGCTGCAAAACAGTTAGGTCAGAAAATTAAATCTTAATGGAAATAATAATTAGAAAAATGGATGTAAAGGAGGAAAGGGAAAGTGGTGCAATCATAAAACGGAACTAAAATTTAAGTGTATAGAAATGAAAAGGAAGTGGACACTGGCACCAAGATAGAAGTAATATGTTGGCACATAATAGACCAATAGAGTCTGAACATATGGAATAGGTATCTGCTGGTTGTTCTAAGCTTTTTTCCAATTCTGATGAATGGTTGTTGCCCTGAATTTTTAATTCTGTTTCTATTTGCACAGATCCTCCTTGACCAGCGGAATGCTTTCAGCACTTAGTTTTAATTGTAGAAGGAGAATAGGCCATTTATAATGACTGGAATTATATATGTGGCTACACTGGACAACAAAGATTTTGCTTCCTGAGCACATTTAGGTGTATTTAATGATTTTTGGGCTGCTGACCACAAAAAATCACCTTCAAATATACCTATCATCTACTATTTTTTAGATAGAATTAATTTTTCTTATTTCCTGCCATATTTTAAGTCTACTAATGTATTGCCTACAAAGCAAGCTGTTTTGGTCAGTCCAATCATACCTGGGCATACATTCAGTGCAGGTGCTTTGAAAATGTTGTCTTAGGCCTGGGGATGTATGGAGGGCATTTAAAGATGTTATTGAGTATTTTCTTAGCAACTAGAGAGCACCAAACCACATCCAGCTGATTGACAACAAGAAATTGAAAATTCATTTTCTGCATTCACACTTGGACATTCTTCCCTGTTGATCTTGGTGCAGTCAGTGACAAATAAGGTGAAAGGTTTTACCAGGGCATTGGAACCATGGAAAAGTGGTATCAGGTCAACTGGAATCCATCAGTGCTGGCTGACTATTGTTGGACACTGACACCAGAGGCATCAGATGCTGATAATCAGCTGCAAAACATTTTTTGGTCAGTTGAACTAATGTAATCATTATGTGATTAAACCTGCTAAATTCAATAAAACAATGTTTCCCACCTCCTACGTAATACCGCAAATCTGAAATTATCTTTGTGTTTCAGCTTGAAGTTGTCTATCATATCCCCATTTATTTCAGGAAGCAAACTTTATGAAGAAAGTTGTCGTCCATATGGACACTGCGAGACCTGCTGAGGTCCTCCAGAATTGTTGTGTTTTTACTGAAATTATATTGTCAGTTTGGTGATTAATTCTGGAATCTTCTGTATGATTTGGATATCTACTGGACTACTCTTTTCTCCCATGGTCCTTTAGAAGACTAAAATAACACATTTATGAGTGAAGAATACTTTGGTGCATATTTGAGAAAAATTAGCGTATGTCAGTAAAAGCATATGATTAGCAGTGATATTTTTTCCCATTGTCTTTCAATCTAGTTTTCATTATTAAAACCATAATAAAGTTGATTGACTTCAAGGAACTTAATTGGTTGTTGTGTTAAAACTATTGATTTCTTTTGAAACTAAAGGAAATAAAACCTTGTAAAAAAAAAAAAATTGATATTTTTCCCAATGCTAACAAAAAAATGTAATTTACAGTGCCCGCCATAAAGTTTGCATCAAACACTTTTTTCCTTTCTCCCCCCCACCCCCACCCCCTCCCGTGCCTCACAGTTTTAAATTTGATTACTTTTGGAGTCTGTAGTTGCCGTTTTTAAACATGAAGACCAGAGTTGTGCCAATGTAAGTCAAATAAGCCATTATGAGGCTGAAAAATGAGAATAAAATAGTAAAAGACATTGTTCAGATCTTAGGATCGCCAGAATCAACTGTTTGGAACATCAAAAGAGCGCACTGGTGAGCTCACAAACCAAGGAAGTCCTCCACTGTTGATGACAGAAGAAAATTCCCCAAACACTTGTCTTGACAGATCAGAAACACTCTTCAGGAGGCAGAGTGGATGTGTCAATGACTACTGTCCACAGAAGACTTCACGAACAGAAATACACAGGCTACCCTGCAAGATGCAAACCATCAGTTAACCACAGAAACAGATAGTCAGATTATAGTTTTCCAAGAAGTATTTAAAAGAGACTGCAAATTCTGGAAATGGCCTGTGGTCAGGTGAGACCAAAATGATCTTGTATCAGAATGAATGCAAGAGGAAAGAGTGAAGGTGTAAAGGAACTGCCCAAAATCCAAAGCATACCACCTCATCTGCAAAACATGGTGGTGGGCTGATAGAGATAAGGCATGTAAGGGTGCCACAGGTCCTGATGTGCTTATTGTCATATTTGATGTAATTGCTGATGGCAGTTGCAAAATGAATTGAGATGTAGAGAAACATCTGATCTGCTCAAGTTCCAGCAAATGCCTCCAAACCCATTGGACGGTGCTTCATCCTACAGCAAGACAATGATCCTAAACATTACTGCTAAAGCAATAAAGGAGTTTTTCAAAGCAACAAACAGGAAAATTCTCGAATGGCCAAGTCAGTTACCCAATCTAAATCCAATTGAGGATACCTTCCATAAGCTGAAGAGAAAACTTAAGGAACAAGCCCCCAAAACAAGCAGGAGCTGAAGATGGCTGCAGTAGAGGCCTGGCAGAGCATCTCCAGAGAAGATATTTAGTACCTGGTGATGTAAATGAATCACAGACTTCAAGCAGTCATTGCATGGAAGGGATATACAACAAAGTATAAAACATGATTAATATACATATCATTGTCATGTTCCAAATATTATGGTACCCTGAAATGACAGGACTATTATAAAAAATTTCTACATGGTCAAACCAAAATGTACACATATAACCTTTTATAAAATCAAGAATATGCACTTTAATCACAGGTGAATCATTTGATTACAAATTTAAAACTGTAGAGCACAGGCTAAATAAATGAAAAAAAGTGTCCTTGTCTGCAGCTATATGCACTGTTTGAGATAAGTTATTTATTAATTACCATATGCCTTTACTTGCAGAATTATGGCTAAGGCTGCACTTGATCTTGGCTCCTGGAGAATTTGATAAAGCATTTCATTCTTCTATTGTTAGGCTTTGCTCCTCTTATTTCAATCTCTTATTTTCTGCATGAATAACTTCAGCATCAGTGTTTGTGATGCTCCAGAGATAGGATAAATGGTCATTTGAAATAATACGACAGATGCAGATGTCAGTAAGAAAAATTGGTTGGTTGTCAGTTAGAATTCATGAGTATGCACATGTATCATAAAAGATGTTACTATAATCACATTTCACAGTATTGCAGTTATTGAAAATGATAGCTTTATACTGAGAAAGCAATGGATCATTTGTTAAGTGTTTAAACATTTGAGTCCTATTAATGTGTTGCTGGATGTAATTCAAATGTTCCAGGAAAACTAAACATATCTTTGACTTACAGTTTGTATTTAATAATAATATACTTTAGGTGGCAGTAGAGCAACACATTGTGCATTAACTTTTTGATATAATTTTAAGTCTTGTTTCTTCCATTGTGCTGTAGCTGTACAATGAGAGCAAATATGACGATTTGTGTCAGGTTTTATTTGATGCTCAACTCGGTCACCTCATAAATTGCTGGTTTAGGGAGAAGGAACCAACAGTTATTCCTATTCTTGATCCCACATCCCCTGTGGAGAAGGAGAAGCAGAGGAGATGAACCTCAAGATGGTGACCATGGTGGTGGACCAGCGAGGGGCTCTGCAGCTGAAGGACACACATAGGTGGCAAACTCGCAGGCAAGGAACCCACGTAGGCTGTGCAACTTAAAGTCAAAGGGCTCACATCAGTCTGCAGGCTTCTAGAGACTGGCTCGTAAAAACCAGGTATTGGAATCTGGATTCAAGAAGGTGTTGAGGGGTAAGAAGGGCTCCTGAAGGGCCTTGGGTGCTGAATGCTTCCTCATTGTATTAGGGGCTTTGATCTGGGCTCAGGTTGCTAATGGTTTGAACTGAACTGGAGTCTGTGTGACTGCAGAGGCTAAGGGAGCTCTGGAGACAAATCCATGGATACTCAGTGACTCTGAAGTGATCCTCTTTTGTTTCTCTTTCTCTGACTATAAGGGACGTCAGGCAATGCTAATGGTGAATCTTGTTCTGCCTTAAGGTACACTAAAGGCAATTTGGTGCAATATTACATTTCTGCTTTATAAATAAATATATCTGATCTAACCTGACCTGAAAGGTGACTGCCGAGGACAGCTGAAAAGCTTCCAAAATAGATGGAGTCGCTCCTTAGGACCTGACCGCTCTTTTAAAAGGCAAGGGTAAAAAGTCAAGGATCCTTCTATAAATGCTGACTGACTCCCTCTGATGACATAAACTATAACTTTATAATTTATTTTATTTAAATTTAAAAAAAAAATGAAGTAGTATTTCCTTGAAGGAGGAATACTTGGTGCTGATGTAAATGCTACATATCATTAGGCAGTGGTGCTGCCAGCCAGCATTGCACTTGTTCCTCTTGGTGGTCAGGTGCAACTCTGGAGCAAGTTTAGTAAATAGGGTCTCTGCCAGCAAGGTGAAGTGGATTGTCATGCATGGCACCACATCCTTTATTCACATTTATATTGGAACTAGGAAGATTATGTGACCACTGGAATGATAATTAATAAAGGAATATTTTTAAATCAGATAATGAGTGTTTAGCACATTTCTTAAGTCCTGCATTTGATGAAGAAAACAATCAAATACTTAATTAAAACGTCATTGGAGACCTGAACTTAGAAAAGTTAGCCCTGCCATGTGTAGCTTTCTCATTTCTATGAGAGAAGATTGTGGATTCAAGCTGAATGGCAGGGTCTTGAGACCACAAATCTGGACTTTGTTGCAGCCCAGAGAAACTTGACTTTTTCCACTTTATCTCAGTTGCATAGTGAATATCCCATTGTGATTTTTGTTGAAAAGATAAATGCGAAAATGCAGGATCTATTGAACAAGTCTGACATGGACTATGAGGAAGGAAATTACCTTTTACCAGAATGAACCAATTAGAAATCAAACACATTTTAAATTGCAGAAAAGGGAGAGGAATGGAGAGAACAAAGGATGGAGAACCAGATACTAAATGGCAGTTTTTGTGGTGCGGGCTGAGGGAGAGGCCACTTCTCCCTCTTCTCTGCAACTTTAAATGTATTTCCTTTTTCAGAGGAAGGGTCTCGCTTCACAGATGCTGCTTGATCTGTTGAGATTTCAAAATCTCTACGTTTTTATTTGAGATTTCTCGCATTTGAGCATTTCAAATTGTCCCTGGTGTCCAGACCACTATTTAGTTCTCAATCAGATGAATTGTATTCAAATTAACAGTTGTATTTCCTATGTAACAACAATAGTTACACTTCAAAAGTTCTTTTTTTGGGTATAAAATGCTCTGCAATTGTATAGAATGAGAATCTTTAATTTTTCACATATTTGGAACAAAGAATGTCTGTCTAGAGGTACAGATGACAGCTAAAGTTAAGGATGTAAAATGAAGGAACAATTCCAAAGCATTTTCACTTCAATTGGAATTTTTCATCAGGGAAGGAAACTATATTTGAGCATTCATAAATTGTTTTTTTAATTATGTTACTGCACAACATTTATTTACTGGACAATTTTGCTTTAAGCCAGAATTGAAGACCTTTTACTTTATTGAACTTTTTTAGAACTTTGCAAAAATATTAAACAGTTGTTTTACATTCTGTTCTCCATGTTTTCTGAGTTTTAGCATAATTCTTGGCAAGTCAAACTCCAAAGCATTGCAAGTCCAAGAAAAAAATTAATATACACGTGAAGAACAAAGTCTTTTCGGTGTCCAGGGAGCCATTATCAACACTGATTTAACTCCTGCAGGGAGTAAGCCACAAATGATTTACTTCCAGCTGGGAGCAGGGTGAAATGGAATATTATTGTGATCCACTCAAGACCTATTCGGGTATTAATATATCGTCTTTTATACTCCTGCCTTCTTCTATAAATAAAGCACCGAAGGACAATAACGCTTAGGAATGATCTCAAAGTTGTTCCAAATACTGAAAGTGACAAGTTATTGTTTTTTCCACTAAAGACTTGGCTTCCAGAGTTAGCTTCAAATATCTAATCTGTAAATTTAATGGCTTGGCTGATGATTGTGGCAGATGTATTTTTAAAGTAAGACAGATAATTCTAAATTGCTTTGAATTGTCAATGGAAAAGGATTATTATCGATTATAATGTTAGAATTCCTCTAAACTTTGAAAGTGTTTCACATGTATATGTGCTGTATGAGTAAACCAGCTGATCTCACTGTGAAATGTGCAGATGTTCCTGTGATGTTTCAAATATTTCTTCAAAGCCTTTTCCTTTGATAGGTCAAAACACAATGATTAGCAGCTTTGGTAATCAGAGGTTATGGTAGCATGAATTACTGGACTAGAATCCAGAGACTTGGGCTGTGTATTCAATTCACTTTTAAATTCCACCATGGCAATCAGGAATTTAAATTCAAGTAATTGAAAAAATCTAGAATAAAAAGGTAGTAGCAGCAATGGATCCCTTGAAACAATCAATGTGTAATTAAAAACCCGCATGATTCACTAATACAATTGCACAGTGTCCGATTCGCTAATGTTCAGGGAAGGAATTTGAGTCCTGTGAGTCCAGGTTCCAGCGGGCTAGGTGACTTAATCTGCTTCCTGTAGTGGTTCAACGAGTCAGGAACAATTGGGATGAACATAAATGCCAAATGTTCCATAAATGAGTGGTGTCACACCAACAACCTTGCACTCAATATTAGCAAAACCAAGGAGATGATTATGGACTTCAGGAGGAAGTTAGGGGAACACAACCCAGTCCTCATTGAGGGCTCAGTAGTGGAGAGGGTCAAGAATTTCAAATTCCTGGGTGTCAACATCTCCAGTGATCTGTCCTGGAGCCTTCATGTCAATGCAATCATGAAGAAGGCTCGCCAGCGGCAATACTTTGTGAGGAGTTTGAGAAGATTTAATATGTCACCGAAGATTCTTGACAACTTCTACAAGTGTACTGTGGAGAGTATTCTGACTGGTTGCATCACTGTCTAGTTCAGAGTACCAACACTCAGGACAAGAAAAAAAACTCCATAGGGTTGTTTACTCGGCTTGTGATATCACAGCCACCAGTCTTCACTCCTTCGAGGACATCTACAAGAGGCGGTGTCTTAAGAAATCAGCCTCTATCCTCAAAGACCCCACTACGTAGGCCATGCCCTCTTAACTCTGCTATTGTTGGGAAAAAGGTGCAGGAGATTCAGATTCCTGAATGCACAATGAACCACAGACACTGACTTTTTCTTGCACTATTTAAAAAAATTTATTTGATTTGTATAAATATTTACACTATGACGCTGCCTCAAAACAAGGAATTTCATGACATGTTCATGAGAATAATTTCTGATTCTGAAACGGATAAATACAAAAAATAAAGTGCCATAACAGAGCACTTCCCTATTGAAAAAATATGAACTGGAATTGCTAAATTTGCTTTTTCTTTTCATTACTACTGCCTGACTCGCTGAGTGCTTTCAACATCTTTTGGCTTTATTTTAGAAGTAGCATCCATAGCATTTTGTTTCTGTGCAGCAGAAACCTCTGTGAACGACAATTACTTGAATTTAACTTCCCATGCTGCTCTGGTGGAATTTAAACTTGTGTGTCAAATAAACAGTCCAAGCTTCTGGACACTACCCTACCCTTTGATTCACAAAGCTGTCAATCATTGTGTTGGTTGGATTTGGGCCAAAAGGTCTGTTCTGTGCTGCATCGACCAATGACTCTGTTTCCTTCATCAAAGTAAAAACTTTTTTTGTACAAACATCAAGAGAAAAATACATTTTTAAACAAACATTTGAGTAATTGTGTTCCAGGAGAATTTTAGAACGAATAGAAAAGTTGAGTCCTTAAAGTACATTTGGTTTGAAGGCTTAAAGTCTAATCAGGAGGTTAGTTTTAAAGAGCTTCTTAAAGAAGGAAAGATAGGTTGAGAGATGAAGAGATTGATGTTGGAGATTCTGGAGCTTAGGTCCTTGTAAGATAAAGGAGCAACCATAAATGAAGGATAGGGAGCCAGAATTATCGAAGTGCAAAGATTTTGGAGGTCCAGAATAAATTACAGAAATAGATGCAAGGGCTATGCAAGGATTTAAAATAAATATGAAGATTTTAAAATTGCTCAACTAGGAGCTACATGAACAAACATAGCATCAAATCTATTAAACCCATCATTGTTCAAAAGTCTTCAAGTCGATCATTTATTTATCTTCACTCAATAAAATCTAAATTTTCACTAACTGTCCTCATAAAATTTGATCATTGGAATTATGCTAAAACATTGACTGCATCTCCTCCATGGCAATGTGAAAGTAGTTTGAGAAAGATTTGTCCTATTTAAATTGTAGGTATTGACATGAAATATTATGTAAAATTCAAATGCCTTCTCATTATTGTGTTTATCTTCAATATTTTCAAGTTTGGAGGGTTTGTTTTCCCCAAATGGTTACCATCTTAGCATTTGGAGTTTTGGCTTTAAGAAATAATTTAGTTAAACTGGGTGAAGCAAATCAAATACTTCGACCAATTAATTGAAACTGTTGTGGTTGCCAAAAATATAATTGAAGCTGTAATAAATAAATCAAACACAGAAGTCATGTAACTGGCCCAAGGTATAAGAGAAACTGGGAATTCAATAATCATTTGCAAAGACTCCACTAGCACAAGCATATTGGGTATGGCAAGGACTGCATCCATCTGTATTGATAAAAATGATATTCTTAACCTGGATTAATGAGCTTCTTATAACCATATAACCATTTACGGAGCGGAAACAGGCCATGTCGGCCTTTCGAGTCTTTCACTAGAATGACTTCTCAAGCTCAAAGCTCCCGCTCTCCGCCAATAACCCTCTAACCCCCTCCCCTTCATGTACACATACAACCTTCTCTTAAATCCCACAGTTTTGGTCATTCTACACCATATCTGTTCTTCCATGACTTCATTGTTCCATAAGACAGCCCCTGCTGTTATCCCCATTTAACCAAGGGGATAGAATACAGCTGAGATTAATATCATGTTTACCTGTGTTCACTTTGGTTGCCACCTCTTTTCACCAGATGTCAGATAGGGGTCAAAGCCAAGTTCAAGAGATTTCTCAAGAAGGTGGAATAGGAGTAGACAGTGTAACAGCCTGAATTCTTACTTCCCATTCCTACACTTAGAGATTTGAGCACACATAGCCCATGCCTGTTTGCTTACTTTATCCCCATCAGTTTTTACGTTTGATTGCCAACACTCAAGTCTAATTTCGAATTCAATATCAGATTTCACTGTTGTTGTATAGACTTACATGGAAATATGCATTAGGTGGACTTCAGTTACCACATTTTCAAAATTATTATGAAGTTTATTAGCAGGTTGATTGATTTAGATCATCCTCCTAGCTGGGCTCAGGTGGAAATGGCGTGTATTTCTGAGGTCGAGGTACATGAGTTTATATTTCGTTGGAACTTGAAATTGCTACAGGAATATAATATGCCGGTATTGAAACATTTGTTAAAGATCTGGATTAAAAAAAAAGGTTTTCGGATCAAAAGATATATTATCAATTTTAACTCCATTGTATAATAATCAGCTTATTCCTTTTTCAATGTTTAATAATTATTTAAAGAGTTGGGATTTTAAGGGTATAAAGACAATACAGGATTGTTTTAAAGAGGGACCATTTCTTTTAATCAATTGAAAGAGATTAATAGATCTGTAAATTCTTTGTTTGTGTATTACCAACTTAGAGCCTTGGTAAAGGATAATTATGGTGGAGAGATGAATTTACCTACTTTATCGAGATTTGAGTCTTTGAGTCTGTACCAAAGAAGGGTTATATTTTGGTTATGTTCAATTTGTTACAAGATAATATGGATTGGGAAAAATCTAAACTTAAATGGGAGACTGATTTAGTGTTTATTTTTCCTGAAGATGATTGGGTGGATATGTGTCAGGACAACATAATCAAATTGACAAATGTAAGATATGGAATGGCTAATTATAATTTTTTACATCAATTATATTTGACTCCGGAGAAACTGAAAAAATATGGGTTTAGTAATTCAGACTTGTGCTTTAGATGTGATTTATGCCGTTTGGACTTGTGTTAAAGTTCAACCATTTTGGCAAGGTAGTTTTGGAAAAATTGTATAACTTTACATTACCATTAGACCCAACGATTTTTTGTTGGGTAATTTGATTTTGTTGAGGGGATTAGGTTTGGGTAAATTTCAAATTGCTTTTGTACGTTTGGTGTTATCAGTAGCGCGTAAATGTGTTGCGAGTACTTGGAAAGACAAATCAGAGATTAATATACTACATTGGCACAATGAATTGAAAGCTTGTATTGTTATGGAAAAATTACTTATAGCTTGAAATATATGCATTTAGATATGTATTGAATTGTTCTTAACATTTATAATTTTTTAAATATATAATTGATATTTTTGACTCCCCTTAAGGGAGCTGGCTGAAGGGGTGGGAGGGTGGGTTTGGGGTTTATCTTTGTAAAATCGATTTTTGATGATTGTTGGACTGTATGTTATGTTTTTTCTATCTTTAAATAAAGTTTGGACAAAAAAGATTTCACTGTTAAACCCAGTGTTCGTTGCTTGAGTACTGAAGTGTTCATGGATAATGTAAAGAACTTGTGTGCTACTCTCATTCAAGAAGACCTGCTTTCAAGTTTGAAGGAACATTACCAATAGCTAACATAGATAAATATGGAACACACACATCCATCTGAACATAATGGGATCAGTGAATAGTGTCATGGTATACAATTGTTGCACTGGCCGAAGGGAAACACAGATAGCAGCAGCACCCACTGGAAACCTGTCTGTTGCTAGAACAAAGAAATGTTTAGTAAAAGGACAGCATTGTTTGAGGGAAGTGGTGAAAGGGCCCTCTTCATTTTCCCCCAATAACAGTAACATGTCCTAAAGTTGCTCATAGGGCCACTGTTGATTGCCTTAAATAACAACATAGCAACTGTAGTAACAACTGGGAGTAACAGAAGAGGAAAAAAACTGAAGTGAAAGATAAATGATTGCTGTTTGTGAAAACAAAGCATCAGTCTGTGATAAACTGTCGTAAACTGAAGTCCTTGCAGGAAAAAAAACTGAAAATAGAAGAGCACAATAAATTATAGAAATAAAAGATATTGACTTAAAGGAACTGTAAATGATCATCTGGAAGGACTGACATGGATTCTGTGAAAATGATGGTTTATCTTCACAGTTTTCACAGGAAAGAGGGACCTGGGAGAAACTCATTGCTGTCCAAAACTGACCCCACTCATTCTTTGGGGCCAATTCTTGAAAATGCTAGATATCCCAAGTCCTTTGCCATGTTGCAGATACTGTTGGACTACCTATCCAATTAGTTTTGTTATTAGAATATTCCTTCTTTAACCAGTCAAGAACTTACAAATATATTTTTTTTTTCCGGAACACTTGAGGCTCTCCATCAGACCTGCTTCAAGACTGAGAAAATTTCAAGTATGATGACACATCAAAACATGTAAGGATTGATAACCTTGCTCTGACAAGAAAATCGTTCAGTGGCCCCTGTTATTTTATAAAAAAGTTTAGACATCCAGCTTGTTAAGAGCCCTTCCAGCCTATAAGTCGGTGCTGCTTAAATATCCCAATGAACCTCCAACCCGGTCGCTGGTGCTACTCTATCTGTGCCACCAAAATAGTTTTTTTTTAACTTGTCTGACCTCTTCCATAATATGAAATTGATGATCGTATGAAGACTTAAACCTGAAATAAAATATCATGAGCATAGTGAAATGTATTTGAAAACCATTACTCATATGGCAAGAGTCAGGGATCCCCTCTATCACTGCAAGCGATATCAGCACCAAAACATTCTGTCACTCTTTGTTTTAGTTGGTTCACATTGCAAGTTGAAAATAAATCCATTACAACGAGATGCAGTGGATAGGTTAACTGGGTGGAGTTTATTTTTTGGAGGAAATTATTAGATAAATTCTACAGACAGAAAGGTGCTAGTTTAAATTGTTCTCTATTTCCAGTAATGAAGTGCTATTAAATAAAACATTGAAATTTTTTTGAAGTAAAAACTTGTATTAAGAATGAGGCAAACAAAATTGGAAGTACTGATGTGGCTGAATTAAGTCCATCTTTGTCAGTGAAATCTGGTTTTTATACATCAGTATAACAGTTTGATGAAGGTTAAAATTTTCACAAACATGAAATATTTCTGAGCTGCTAAATACAGTGCCCTCCATTTGGGACAAGGATAATATTTTCCTTTATTTGCCCCTGTGCAATTCACGTTGTAGATTTAATTCAAGGTTATTTGTGCACATTTTGGTTTGACCATGTAGTAATTACAGCACTTTTATCCCCTTATAATCCACCTATTTTAGGGCACTATAATATTTGGGATTGAGCTGTAGCATGGATATTAAAGTCATCATGTTCAGTACTTTGTTGCACATCTCTTGTATGCAATGACTGCTTGAAATCTGTGATTCACAAACATCACCAGGTGCTGAATATCTTCCCTGGTTATGCTCTGCCAGGCTGCTACTGAAGCCATCATCAGCTCCTGCTTGCTTTGGGGATTTATCCTCTTAGATTTTCTCTTCAGCATATGGAAGATAATGGGTTTGGAGGCATTTGCTGAAACTTGAGCATATCAGATGTTTCTGTACACTTCAGAATTAATTATGCTACTGCTAGCAGCAGTTACATAGAATCATAGAAAATTACAACACAAAAAACAGGCCATTCAGCCCTTCTAATCTGTGCCGAAACATTCCTCTAGTCCCACTGACCCGCACCCATTTCATAACCCTCCAGAACTCTCCCATCCATCTATGTATCCAATTTATTCTTAAAATTTAAGAGTGAGCCTGCATTTACCATGTCAGATGGCAGCTCATTCCAAACTCCCACCACTCTCTGAGAGAAGAAGTTCCCCTAAACCTTTCCTCTTTCACCCTAAAGCCACGTCCTCTCACATTTAGCTCGTATTTATCTCTCCCAACCTAAATGGAAAGAGCCTACTTGCATTTACTCTCTCTGTTCCCCTCATAATTTTGTAAACCTTTATCAAATCTCCCCTCATTTTTCTGCGCTCTAAGGAATAAAGTCCCAACCTGTTTAATCTTTCCCTGTAATTCAACTGCTGAAGACCTGGCAACATCCTAATAAATCTTCTCTGCTCTTTCACTCTTACTAATATCTTCCAATAGTTTGGCAACAAAACTACACACAATACTCCACATTTGGCCTCACCAAAGCCTTATGCAACTTCACCTGAACATTCCAACTCCTGTACTCAACCCTTTGATTTATTATAGTGTCCTTCTTTACAAAATATGGGTGTTAATATTTAATTGAGACTCTGATATTCCCTTTCTCCTTAAGGTCTCAGTATACAAGAAACTTTTAAGTAACAGGTACCCCTGTTTAGAGTCCCTTGTCCCTTTCTTACTCTTTTTCTTGTAGGGGAATAGAAGGGGAGAGGTTTTCTTTTTGTTTTATATGCTACATGTACTTATTTGTTTGTGTGATGTCTCTTACTATTTTATTTTTTGTTGTTTCATCCTTATAATTGCTTCTTTGACTTTAATTGACATAACTCTGGTCCTCACATTTTAAAATGGCAACTACAGATTCCAAAGTTGACAAAAAGCTTAGAACCCAGCCAAACTCTCTTATACCTGCACTAATGAAGTAATTAAACATATCAGTCCTCACAAACACTTGTGAAGCCAAATGTCCCAAACATTATGGTGCCCTGAAATGAGGGAACTATGAATAAAAAGTGTTATAATTTCTACATGGTCAAACCAAAATATATATAAATAACTTTGAATAAAATCTGGAGTGTGCATTTTAATCACATGAAAATTGTTTGAGTACAAATTTAAAACTGTGGAGCACAGCAGGAAAAAAGTACTTTTGTCCCAAACATTATGGAAGGCATTGCTTATGTTATTGAACCGGAGCAGTTACTAGATTCATTAATCCTTAACTGTGGGGATGTGTGGGTGGTGATCACCAGAGGTGTGAGTTACTTGTTGGCAGGTGAATATGTGTGGAGGAAAACACCCAGGGTGTGGATACGTTAAATTTGAAAATTCAATATTCATACCTTTGGGATTTAAGTTATCCAAGCAAAATGAGATATCATTTTCTCAATTTGCATTTGGCCTCTCTGTGGCAATGGAAAAGGACATGGTCATTTTATGGAGCACCTGTATTCTTTTCACAACAGTTCTTTTGAGTTTCCAGTCACTCCCCTTCCCACTCACACAGCAGGCCTGCTGTCCTTGGCTTCATCTTACTCCTACCTCCTCCACTGTTCTGCTAAATGCCAGCAAGCTTTCTTCTTTCTTCTCAGTACCTATGCAAGATCTCAACCTGAAACATTGACTTCCATCTTTTCCTCCATCCATACTAATTGACTCGCTAAATTTTTCCAGTATACTGTTTTTTTTTAATGCCTGTAGTGGTAGTATTTACATGGTTGGTCCAGCAACCTCCTCTTAAATGACAAAATTGACCCTGCTGCAACCACCTCTTCAGGATGGTCATTCCACTCAGCCACCACTCTCTGAGTGAAGAAGCTTCCTCTTATGTTACTTCTAAAGTTTTGCCCTCTAACCCTTAACTTGTGTCCCCTCGTACCAATCTCACCTACCCTCAAGGAGAAGAGCCTATTCACATCCACTCTATCTATCCCCCCCTCATAATTTTAACTACCTCTATCAAATCCCTCCTCAACCTTCTACGTTCCAATGAATAAAGACCCAGTCTACTCATTCTTTCTTTGTATTCCAGATCCTGCAATCCAGGCAACATTTTAGTAAATCTTCTCTGCACCCTCTCTACCTTATTGATATCATTCCTATAATTTGGTGGCCAGAATTGCACACAATATTCCAAACTTACCAATGCCTTGAACAATTTCAACATCATCTCCCAGCTCCTATATTTCATGCTTTGATTTATAAAGGCCAGCATACCAAAAGCCTTCTTTACCACTCTATCCATAGGCGATTCCACTTTCAAAGAATGATGAACCGTTATTCCAAGATCTCTCTGTTCCTCTGCATTCCTCAATGCCCACCCCTTCGCTACACATGTCCTATTTTGGTTATTCTTTCCAAAATGAAGCACTTCACACTTATCTACATTAAACTCCATCTGCCACCTTCCAGCCCACTCCTCTAAGCAGTCCAAATCCTTCTGCTGTCCCCATAAACCATCCTCACTATCCACAACTCCCCCTATTTTTGTATCATCCACATACTTACTCAATTTACCACTCCATTATCCAAATCATTAATGTAAATGATAACAACAAGGGACCCAACACCCATCCCTGAGGCACACTGCTCATCACTGGCCTCCATCCTGACAGATGGAATAGAAGATGGCTTTGTATGTAAGTGACACTGAATATCAAGAAGAGATGAATGATGTCTCTCTGGTGGAAGGTGTCTATTCCTTAGCATGTGTGATGTTTAAATTATTATCCACTTCTAACCCCAGTATTGAATGTTCTAAGTCCACACTGAGTGCGGCAAAGGCTGCTTGATTACCGGAGCAGATAGTTAGACAAAACATTCTGCTGTTTTCACTACATGTCTCTGCTAATTAAAAAAAGAACAATAAAATCCCATGAAACTAGTAAGTTTCATTTTACAATATTTAAGTGTATACTTTTTTAGTAAATATCCTGAAAATTACTTGCAGAGTTAGGTTCACAGAAGTGACAAGTTAAACTCTGAAACATGATTAGCCAGAAATGCGTTTGCATTAGTAGGTGAGGTGTTTGAACTCAGTTTAAAATTTATGTTTGCTAAAAACTATTCTACCTGCCTTTCAATTTCTATCCAGGGTATAGTGTTGAACTTTCCAAAAGTTCAAGCAATGCATCTTGATGCTGCCAAGCTTTCAAAGTAATAAATGTGTTTTGCATGTTCAATAAAAGGCTTGGCTGAAGAACAGTTTATTTCTATGCATGCAATAAATGAATTTGTAAAATAAATAAGATATTGAAGTACTTTATTTTATTGGAGATGCTTGGAATAATAGCAGATGATATCAAAATGTAAATGCTGTGTATCTGTGATCTTGAGTTAGTTTACATTTTAGGAAGTGTTCTTTGCTTTAGGAGACACAAATACTGGCATCTGGAGCAAAAGCAAATTGCTGGAGGAAGTAAGTGGGTCAAGTAGCATCTGAGGGGATAAAGGGATAAAGGTTGACGATTCAGGTTGGACCTTACATCAAAAATGAGGGAAGAGGGAAGATAGATAGTGTAAAGAGGAGAGGGGAATGAGTGAGGGGCTGGAAGGTGATGAGTGGAACCAGATGAGTTGGGTAATGATGGAGCCAGGAGGGGAGTGGGGGAAATTAAGAGACAGGCTGGTGGATGATAGGTGAAAACAGATATGGAAAAAAGATATGGACAGGAGAGGGCAGTGGAGAAGTGCATGCAAAGGCTTGGTGGTTGATAAAGTGGAACCAGAAAGAAAGGAATGATGGGGCAAATGGAATCAGCTGGCAGTTGGAAAATATTGGCAAAGGGAGAAGAAACCCAGGTGAATAAGTGTCAGGATGATGGGCAGATGGATGCCACTACCTACCTCCAAAGAGGGAGAGAACTCAGGTGGAGCAGTAAGAATGAGAAAAGAACACGGGGGAAATCTGGGTTACCTGAAATTCAGTGTTCATTCCTTTGATTTGTAGATCACCCCAATTAAATCTGAGGAATCTTGGAATGCACTTTCAGAGCTCAAGCTTGATACTGCTCTGCAGTTTAGTGAGATCAAGGCCAAACCTATGTGAACTCAACTTCTCTTACTCATGCTTTTAACTTAGTATTGTATCGCAATGATTGTCTCCTCATTTCAATTTTACCATCTGCAGTGTGGTACAGCAAGTAGAGCTGATTGGCACAGCAAGTAATGCTGCCTTAGAGCTCAGGTGGCATGTTTCATTCCTGATATCTGATGCTCAACATATTCTCTTCATTACTTCATGGGTTTCTGCCAGGTGCCACAGTTTTCTTGCTCCTGATCACCCGCTTCTAATATCACATGTTTGTGGACTAGGCTACTGCAAACTACTCCTGACCTCGGGTGGTTGATTGCTGCTTATCCCACTGAGTTCCTCCAGCAGATTGATTGTTGCTCCAGCTTCCAGCATCTGCATTCTTGTTTGAACTCCTAATCCAGGTTCATGGCTGGAGAAGCAGGGGGAAATTTATGAGGGGGAGAGAAATAAGGGAATGGGATTGATATTGTTATGAGAGCCAGCATGAGCATATGGCACCAAATAGCTTCCTCTGTTGTAAGAAAATATGAGACACGTCAATGAGCAATAAATTCTCTAATTGGAAGTATTGTTAGTACCGTACTGCAAAGTGAGCATAGTGATTTTAAAGAAAGATACATTTTAATTGCAGAACCTGACTGTAGAAATTTGTTACAGAGCTTTTATTGTATTCATTCTTAGATCTTGCTGAAATTTTTTGAAGTTAAAAAATGATGCTCGTCTTATGATGAACATTTTCTTGTATGCAACAGTCAGAAACACTGGCACTTAGTTGAGTAAAACCAGATGCATTTCTGTTCAACATATACCATCAACATATGCATTTTTTAATTCTTCTGATAGCATCAGATTGATAAGTAACAGTGTCTTTTGTGTTCTCATCCATCACATGAAAGTGGTGGAAGTTTGAAAGAACTGGTCTCCTATTGGGCAGACATAGAGTATTAAACATTAGAGCACATTACAGATCCTTCAGCCTATATATACCTAAAAAATAACTACACCCTGCCTACCTCATAACCTCTATTTTTCTTTCATCCATGTACATGTCTAAGAGTCTCTTAAATGCCCCACTTGCACCCCTGGCAATGTATTCCAGGCCACCCAGCAACTTATGGGTAAAAAAATCTTACCACTGATATCTCCCCTAAACTTTCCTCCCTTCACTTTGTTCACAGATTCTCTGGTGTTTTGCTATTCCCATCCTGGAGAAAAGGTGCCTGCTGTCTACCTTATCTATGCCTCTCATAATCTTGTAGCCTTCTTAAGTCCCAAAGAGAAAAGCCCCAGCTCTGTTAATCTTGCCTCATAAGACATAATTTCCAATCCAAGCAAGATCCTGGTAAATCTCCTCTGCATCCCCTCCATAGCCTCCACATCCTTGTAATGAGGTTGCCAGAACCGAACACAATATGCAAAGTGTGGTCTCACAAGAGATTTATAGAGCTGAAGCATCTCACAACTCCTGAACTCAATCCCCTGACTACTGAAGCCCAGCATACCATCAACCTTCTTAACTACTCTATCAATCAGTGTGGCAACCTTGAGAGATGTATGGATTGGGACCCTCAAGGGTCCTCTGTTCTTGTCCAATTTTTGAAGTAAGGAAGTCACCAAAATTGTTTTGAATCACAATGCTTTAAGGTTTGTTTTTCTTTCTCTGGGACTGAATAAATAATAAAATCCTGTCGATAGTAATAAATAAATATCTGTTGAAAACTCCTGTTTTTGATGGTGACAAGCATTCATGGTGAAAAAGAGGTATTACACACTGAAAAAGATTAACAGCAGAGTGTGATATTAGAGGTGCACAACTGTAGATGGGAGCTTGATGGTCGGTGTGGACTCACTGGACCGAGGGGTCTGCTTCCATGCTGTTTGACTTAATTGTTCTGAAAAACAACTGGGACTGATGTGGACACCTTGAAAGAAGTACAGTTTATATAAATCCTTAAAAAATCTTTTTTGTAAACAACAAGGAATTGATTGAAATAAATATTGTATACGAGGAAAAATATTCATTTTTATAGTATTAATTCTTCCTAATAAACCCAAAGGTAAATCTTTCCATTTAACTAAATCTGCCTTAATCTTCTTCATTAAAGGAAGATAATTAAGTGAATATAAATTTTGGTAGTCAGTATTAACATTAATTCCCAAATATTTAATTTGTTTCGTCCACTTCAAATTCGTAATATTTATAAACATTGAATAATCATCTTTACTAATTGATAAAATTTCACTTTTAGTTCAATTAACCTTATAACCAGATAATTGACCATAAATCTCTAAGGAATCTTGAAGTGCTGGCAGAGGAACATCAGGATCCACCAAATACAGCAAAACGTCATCCGCAAATAAATTTATAATCTTCATTCAAGACTCTCATACCTTTGATACTATCATTCTGACGTATTAATTGTGCTAGAGGTTCAATAACTAAAGCAAACAAGGCGGGTGATAATGGACATCCTTGTCTAGTAGATCTTGTTAAATTAAAGGATTCTGAAAGCAAACCATTAGTAACAACTCTAGCTTTCGGACCATTATACAGAGCCCTAATCATACAAATAAATGAGAGACCAAACGAAAACTTTTCAAGTACTTTAAATAAAAACTTCCATTCTACTCTATCGAATGCCTTTTCTGCATCCAATGAAACCACCATTGGATAATTCTTCTGAGATTTAGATCTATTTATCAAAGTAATTAATCATAGAATATTATCCGAAGCATACCTATTTTTTATAAAACCTGTTTGATCATGGTGTATTATCTTTGGTAAATACTAAGCCAACCTTTTAGCCATAACTTTAGCCACTATTTTATAGTCTACATTTAACAAAGACATAGGACGGTAAGAAGCTACCTGTAAGGGATATTTATCTTTTTTTGGTATAACTGTAATTATAGCATTAGAACAGGACTCAGGTAATTGAAAAGTATCATAAAGTTGTTGTATTACATTCTTAAATAAGGAAGATATATCAACATAAAAAGTCTTGTAAAACTCAATAGAAAAACCATCTCCACCAGGCGCTTTTCCATTTGGCATATTTTTTATAGCCATTTCAATTTCACTATCCGTAAAAGGTTTATCTAACTCTTGTCTGTCTTCTTGAGATAACTGTGGTAAATTAATATTTTTCAAAAAAGAGTCTATTGCATCTTTTATCTCTTTACATTCAGTCAAATAAAGTTTTTTGTAAAAATTACAAAATTCATCGTTAATTTCTTTTTGACTAAAAGTAATACCCAATTTATTTCTAATAGCTGGTATAATCCTAGATAACTGTTCTTTTTTTAATTGCCAAGCTAATACTTTATGAGCTTTCTCACCCCATTCATAAAATTTATTTTTTGAACAATTCAACAGACATTCAAATCGATATGACTGTAACTTATTATACTTCACCTTTAAATTAGTTAATTGAATCTTTGTCACCTGTGACTGTGACAATAACACCAGTATATAATTTGTAAGTATATAAAATGAATATAAGAAATTATATACTTCTGAGGAAAAACAGGAGAGCGGATTGATTGACTCCTTTTTATCGGTGTTGAAATTACCGGTACTAGGAGAAGAAGACATATTGGAGCTGGAGGCTCCTTTTACTGATTTAGAAATTAAATCGGCTATGTTGGAAATGCCGAATGCTAAATCACCTGGTGATGACGGGTTTTCAGTTGAATTTTATAAGGTATTTGATGATTTATCTACAGTGTTGGGAGATGTGTTATGACAGATTAATGAACATTATGATCTACCTGAATCACGCTCTAGTACCTTAATTGCTATAACTCCTCAGAAGGATAAAGATCCGTTAAAAGTGTCTTCATATAGACCAATTTCTTTGTTGAATGTAGACTATAAAATAATAGCTAAAGTATTAGCGAATCGATTGGCTAAATTTTTACCTAAGTTGATACATGTTGATCAAAGAGGTTTCATAAAGAATAGATATGCTTCAGATAATATTCTTCGAGTGATTAGTTTGATTAATAAATATCGACAGTGCCCTGACCATCCAAAGGTGATATCACTTGATGCAAAAAAGGCTTTTGACAGAGTTGAGTGGAACTTTTTATTTAAAGTCTTAGAGAAATTTAAGTTTGGTCCTTCTTTTATTGGTTGGATTAAAGCTTTATACAATAAACCAAGAGCCAGGGTAATGGCAAATGGTCAGATCTCGGAACCTTTTAAATTAACTTGTTCAACTCGACAAGGTTGTCCTTTGTCTCCAGCTTTGTTTGCGTTAGTAATTGAACCTTTAGCACAGTTGCTATGACAAAATACACAGATACAAGGTATGAGAGTTTTAGATGAAGAGTATAAAATTAATTTATTTGCTGTTGATGTATTGGTGTATTTAACAAACTCAGCTCAGTCACTTTTACACTTGAAGGAATGTTTAACACAATACGGATCTTTGTCTGGATATAAAGTGTATTTAACAAACCCAGCTTAGTCACTTTTACACTTGAAGGAATGTTTAACACAATATGGATCTTTGTCTGGATATAAAGTGTATTTAACAAACCCAGCGTAGTCACTTTTACACTTGAAGGAATGTTTAACACAATATGGATCTTTGTCTGGATGTAAAGTGTATTTAACAAATCCAGCTCAGTCACTTTTACACTTGAAGGAGTGTTTAACACAATATGGATCTTTGTCTGGATATAAAGTTAACTGGGAAAAAAGTGAAATTTTACTGATAGATGAAGGAGATTATTCAATTTATAAGAATATTATTAATTTGAAGTGGACTGATTGAATTAAATATTTGGGTATAAATGTGGATGTTGATTATCAATCTTTATATAAATTAAATTATGTACCATTAATGAAAAAGATCAAAGCTGATTTGATTAAGTGGAAGGATCTTCCTATAAATTTAATTGGAAGAATAAATACAATTAAAATGAATATCTTTCCACGTATACAATATTTGTTTCAGTCAATTCCGTGTTTACTTAATAAGAATTTTTTTCGAGATTTAAATAAAATGGTTAGGGAATTTTTATGAAAGGGTATATTTCCGAGAGTAGCTTTGAATAAGCTAACCTGGAAATATGCATTAGGAGGATTATGTTCACCACATTTTCAAAATTATTATGAGGCAGCTCAATTTAAATTTATTAGTTCATTAATGGATTTGGAACGGCCCCTTAGTTGGGCTAAAATTGAGATGGCGAATATTTCTGAATTTGAAATACATCAATTTTTGTTTCGGTGGAATTTAAATTTATTACAACAATATAATGTGCCTATACGAAAACATTTAATGAAGTTTTGGATGAGGAAAAATAGAACGATAGGTTCTAAGGGTAAATTATTGACTTTAACACCGTTATATAATAACCAACTTATTCCTTTTTCAATGTATAATCAATGTTTATTACATTGGAAATCTAAAGGTATAAAAAACTTGGGAGATTGTTTTAAAGAAGGTCAATTTTTATCCTTTAATCAAATGAGGGAAGATTTTGGAATTAATGAGAATTCTTTTTTCGTTTATTATCAACTTCAATCCCTAGTAAAACAAATATTTGGTAGAGATATGATTTTACCTAAATTGACTAAATTTGAATATTTTCTTGTGATTGCACCAAAGAAAGGATATATTTCATTGATGTACCAAATATTACAGGAGAGAATGGAAAAAAAGGGATGGGATAGATCTAAGATTAAATGGGAAAAGGATATTAACCTTACTTTTTCCGAGGATGACTGGTTAGATATTTGTCACGATAGTGTTACTAGATCGATAAATGTTCGTTATGTAATGGTTAATTACAATTTTTTACATCAATTGTATTTAACACCTGAAAAGTTTAAAAAAAAATGGTTTCAGTGAATCAGATGTTTTAGATGTGGTCATTCGGTTGGAACTTTTTTTCATGTTGTTTGGTTATGTGTACATATACAATCTTTTTGGAAAGCAATTCAATTGTTTTTGGAACATTTGTATAAGATCAAAATACCTCTGGACCCAACAATATTTTTGTTGGGTGAATTTAAGCCTTTGAAAGATTTGGGATTAGACAAATTTCAGATTGGTTTTGTATATTTAGCTTTATCTGTAGCAAAAAAAAATGTATAGCAAGTACATGGAAAAATGCTAATGTGATTGATATTAATAGATGGCATGATGAGATGAAAACTTGTTCGGTAATGGAAAAAAATCACGTATGTTTTACATGATAATTATTCTTTTTTTTCTTAATAAGAGGTCTTTATATTCAGAATATTTACATTTAGATTTACCTTGATTAGATTTTAGTAAATATATTTCAGTTTTTTTTTCTTTCTTTGGCTCTCCTAAAGAGAACTGGCTGAGAGGGGGAGGGGGGGGTTCTTTCTTTTTCTTTTTTTTCTTCTTTTTTATATATAAATTTTTTTTTATCGTTCATAATATGAACTTTTTTTTACTGTATGTAATAACCTTGTTGAACAAATAAATAAAGTTATTAAAAGAAAGGAAAACCAGAAGTATACAATCCAGAGATCAATGGGGGATCAGAGGCGGAGAGGGTGAGCAAATTTAGTTCTTGAGAGTCACTATCTCAGAGATCTTTCCTGTGTGGCCCGGCACAATTCCAATGCTATCTACAAGTTTGTCAATGGCTCCACAGTTGTTGGCAGAATCACAAATGGCAATGAGGTAGATACCCGGTAGATCAGCTCGTTGAATGGTGCGATGACAACAACCTTGTGCTTAATGTTAGCAAAACCAAGAATTGACGAACCAGAGGGCTCAGTAGTGGAGAGGGTCAAGAACTTCAAATTCCTGGGTGTCAACATCTTCGAGGATCTGTTCTGGACCTCCATGTTGATGCAATCACAATGGAGGCTCACCTGTGGCTATACTTTGTGAGATGTCTGAGGAGATTTGGTATGTCACCAAAAACTCTCCAAAAGTTCTACAGGTGTAGCATGGAGAGCATTCTGGCTGGTTGCATCACTGCCTGATAGGGAGGTGCCAACTCTTAGGACAAGAATGAACTCCAGAGGATTGTTAACTCGGCCTGTGACATCACAGGCATTAGATTTCACTCTATCAAGGACAACTACATGAGGTGGTGTCTTAAAAACGCAGCCTCTATCCTCAAAGACCCCTACCACCCAGGCCATGCCCTCTTCACTCTGTTAAATTAAGAAGGCTTAAGAGTGTGAGGCTTACAGTTTGTTTCTTGCAGCTTTCAGGCTCCTCAATGAATTCCACACAGTAGTATCCTGCTGTCTTGGTGGGTGTAGTTGATCTTCTATTTCTTTGTAATCCTATTTTATATTAATTGTGCCCTTTACAAAATGGTATGTAAAAGGCACCTGCTGTTAGATTATCTCTAACAAAATGACAAATAAACTTTAATTATATAATATTAATCTATATTGCACAGCAGTTAACTGAGTTGGTGATGCGAGTATAAAAGGAATCCATAGTTAGATGGATTGTTCACATCAATATGACACTCCAGGTGAATTAAGCACCAAGTGTTGAAATATTTTCATCCTGTTGCCAAAACATTTGTGGTGCATATCGTTAGACATGTTGATGTTGGCATTTATTGGTTTAAAGAGGAAGTCCGCAATCAAAAATAGTGAGTAATAAGTTAATTTTGCTGTCAGAATTTGTCTGAAGCCTTGGTTTAATGAATATTTCTACACCAAGACATTGGATGTACCTGTATGTTGAAATTTTAATTAGTGTATTTGGATCATTGTTGTGTGTCAAAGTGGGAACTTGGAGACCACTATCTATTTTTTTTCAGAATTGAATTAAAATCAGTTTTAATTTCAGTACTGATATTGTTGAACTTTAAAACTTAATTTTGCATTAAATATAATTGATCTTTATGCAATTTTTGTCAAAAGCCATTACAGACCATATAACAACATTACATTCTTTTCCACAAGTTTCTTAGATCATTCAGGTGACCGTCCAATGTTTAAATTAGATGAGATCAACCTTTATGTGACACTTTATTAAATTAACAACATCCTAATCCAGTGCCACATCTGCAGTGCAGAGAACAAAACAAAGGACTCTACATCACCTTTGTTGACCTCACCAAAGCCTTCGACACCGTGAGCAGGAAAGGGCTTTGGCAAATACTAGAGCGCATCGGATGTCCCCCAAAGTTCCTCAACATGATTATCCAACTGCACGAAAACCAACAAGGTCGGGTCAGATACAGCAATGAGCTCTCCGAACCCTTCTCCATTAACAATGGCGTGAAGCAAGGCTGTGTTCTCGCACCAACCCTATTTTCAATCTTCTTCAGCATGATGCTGAACCAAGCCATGAAAGACCCCAACAATGAAGACGCTGTTTACATCCGGTACCGCACGGATGGCAGTCTCTTCAATCTGAGGCGCCTGCAAGCTCACACCAAGACACAAGAGAAACTTGTCCGTGAACTACTCTTTGCAGACGATGCCGCTTTAGTTGCCCATTCAGAGCCAGCTCTTCAGCGCTTGACGTCCTGCTTTGCGGAAACTGCCAAAATGTTTGGCCTGGAAGTCAGCCTGAAGAAAACTGAGGTCCTCCATCAGCCAGCTCCCCACCATGACTACCAGCCCCCCCACATCTCCATCGGGCACACAAAACTCAAAACGGTCAACCAGTTTACCTATCTCGGCTGCACCATTTCATCAGATGCAAGGATCGACAATGAGATAGACAACAGACTCGCCAAGGCAAATAGCGCCTTTGGAAGACTACACAAAAGAGTCTGGAAAAACAACCAACTGAAAAACCTCACAAAGATAAGCGTATACAGAGCAGTTGTCATACCCACACTCCTGTTTGGCTCCGAATCATGGGTCCTCTACCGGCACCACCTACGGCTCCTAGAACGCTTCCACCAGCGTTGTCTCCGCTCCATCCTCAACATCCATTGGAGCGCTTTCATCCCTAACGTCGAAGTACTCGAGATGGCAGAGGTCAACAGCATCGAGTCCACGCTGCTGAAGATCCAGCTGCGCTGGATGGGTCACGTCTCCAGAATGGAGGACCATCGCCTTCCCAAGATCGTGTTATATGGCGAGCTCTCCACTGGCCACCGTGACAGAGGTGCACCAAAGAAAAGGTACAAGGACTGCCTAAAGAAATCTCTTGGTGCCTGCCACATTGACCACCGCCAGTGGGCTGATAACGCCTCAAACCGTGCATCTTGGCGCCTCACAGTTTGGCGGGCAGCAACCTCCTTTGAAGAAGACCGCAGAGCCCACCTCACTGACAAAAGGCAAAGGAGGAAAAACCCAACACCCAACCTCAACCAACCAATTTTCCCCTGCAACCGCTGCAACCGTGTCTGCCTGTCCCGCATCGGACTTGTCAGCCACAAACGAGCCTGCAGCTGACGTGGACTTTTTACCCCCTCCATAAATCTTCGTCCGCGAAGCCAAGCCAAAGAATCCAGTGTCACATCTATCATGATTATTACCATTACATGGCAGAATGTTGGTTTTTCATTTTAGGTCTGATTACTTTCCTATCGAAATGATAGCACATAGGTGTGACTTCTATCAGTGACAGTTTTGTATTTCACATTTACTTGAGTTAATTGATAAATGTAGCCATTTTTTTTTCTGAAACTTTAGTCCTCTTCCATAAGACCATAAAATATAGGAGCAGGAGTAGGTCATTCCGGCCCATTGAATCATGAGCCGATTCATTCTCCAACAGCCCCACTCCCCTACCTTCTCCCCATAGCCATTGATACCCTGACTATTCAGATACCTATTGATCTCTGCCTTAAATCCACCCAATGACTTGGCCTCCACAGCCACACGTAGTGGCAAATTTCAAAGGTTCACTGCTCTCTGGTGAAAGAAATTCCTCCGCATTTCTGTTTGATATGGATGCCCTTCAATCATGAAGTTGTGCCCTCTTGTCCTTGACACCCCTACCATGGGAAACAACTTTGCCACATCTACTCTGTCCAGGCCTTTCAACATTCAAAATGCTTCTATGGATCCCCCTCATTCTTCTGAATGTGGACAACTGAAAACAGAGGCAGAAAGCTTTTTGGATTTTTGCAGATTGTAGGATCTCCCTGGGTCAAATATTTTATCACCTGACAGTTCCCTGAGCAGAACCTGCTGCTTTCATTCAATAAATTGTATTCAGGTAACCTAAAACTGTTGTGGTCATCAGCAGTCTATCACAGTCACAGTCCTGGCTGCTTTTATGTTGTAGACTGTAAGGTAAAACATCATGAGATGGGAATGTGTAAGGAGTTACCCTGCCCTGTACAGGGCTGTAACAAGATGTAAATGCATCCTTGTACTTACAAGATAAGAGAGACATTGATGGATTGAGAGGCAGGAAGCTAGCAGGGAAAGGATAGCAACAGTTTTAGTTATTGGACAAGTAATGATATGATGATGTTCTAAGCATGTATCCAAGGGTATAAAAAATCACCATTTTGCTGATAACGGCAGAATGCATTCTCCGACTAACATGTTTAGTCGCAAGTGTTACAATCCGGTAATAAAGAACAAAGAACCCTGATTTCGACTCAGCCTGGTGTTTGTCTCACTCATTCATGAACAAAGCAGACCTAACAAGACTGACCGTTGCCTCATGTATGTTCACTATAAAGAATAACACATCCCCTTGCTAACCTGCAAAGGAAAGAGAAATACTTTGCATTGACAGAATTTGCTTTTTATTATGGTGTTGAATTGTTAAACCAAATAATACTAATGTATCAGCCAAAAAACTTTTGGTGTTTGTTTTTGACACAATTGAGATGTCATTTGCGATGGATTCTGGTGACTGATTATATGTTTTGTCATTCTAGGTGGCTTGAAGTTCAGATTGTTAACTTGACCAGCACTCAGTACTGGGTTGTGTACCTCAGACTTCTGCAGGAGGCTATTTGGCCTGGAGGAGCATTACCTAAGTGGCCAAAGCCTGCAAGAACGCCAGAACAGAAAACTCAGACTCAGGAGCTGGCCTTGAAATGCCTCATGAAGATGCTACCAGGTTAACCGACTTTTATTTTTCATAATTCTTAAGGGGCGGCATGGTTAGCTTAGCGATTAGTTTAACGCTTTGATAATGCCAGCAATTAGGGTTTGAATCCAATGCTGTCTGTCTGGTGCTTTTACTTTCTCCATGTATCTGTGTGGGGTTTCTCTGGTTTCCTCCTATACTTTAAAAATGTGCCGGGGTCGTAGGTCAGTTTGATGTAATTGGGCAGCACAGACCCGTGGGCCAAAAGGGCCAGTTGCTATGCCCTATTTCTAAATTTAAAATTTTAATAATTGCAAGAACTGAAGTAAGTGTTGTCTAACACTGAAGAATGGATTTCCAATGGTTGCTATGGAGTGTTGAAGAGAGAATAATATTTATTAAGGCCAAATTAAGATGATATAAAACCTTACTGCACAAATCAACACCCAGGTAATGGGGTGTTTTGATTAAATTTGGAAAAAATACATCAGTTTAAGAGCTACAATATATGTAATTATAATCTTCTTAACAAAATAACAGGACAAAGATATAGTATATTCTAGATCAATGGTGCATACCTTTTTCATGGTGTTGGCTAGATTTACAGATCAGGGGGATTAGGTTCTTTGTGTCATGTTTGAACACTCAACTGCCATGGTTCTCATTACTCCATTCACCTTCTCCTCACGGTACACTCATCATCTCCTTGTCTTTCCGCTCACAACCACTTTGCTGCCTTCCCAGCGCCTCCTCACTATCCCCTTGCTCACTCCCCACGGACCTGCTGCTCCATTCACTAAAACTCTGTTGCCACTTTCTACATTGGTCAATCACCCATAAAATAAAACTTCTGCAGAGAAGGACAGGCAACAGTCAACATTTCAAGTTGGAACCCTGATCAGCCACTGACAATTCAAGTTTCCAGTACTGTATTTACAGGCTTAGGTTTTCAACATCTCCCATGGTCTGTTTAACAGCACTTCAGCTTCTTTCTAATTAATAAGGAAAATGTTTTTCAATTTGAAGATAGCCATCACTTGAGCCTTTGGGACTTCTGCCATGAAAGCAAATTTGAAATACAAAATTTGAAATTTAATGAAAATAAAAGCTGCAGATGCTGTAAATCTGAAATAAAAACAAATGCAAGTAACATTCAATTGGTATGAAAGCATCTATGGAAAGAGAAACAGATTTAATGTTAATGGGTGAAGAATCTTCATCGAAATTGGAGTGATGTTAGAGTCAATGGCAGTTTCTCCTTTTCAGTTCAGTCTTCATTTTGAGACATTTATTGTGTTTACCTTTCTTCTCATGGGTAAGCATTTCCTTTCTGTCCAAGGTCAATAGATAGTTACTTCATGGCATCAGTTTTATCTCCAAATTCAAGTGCACGTGTTGTTCTTCAGCTGCAGTTTTCAGCTGCAACCTCCATAATACTCCTTCTGGTTTTCATTGATGACATCAGAGACACCTTTCAAGTAGTAGGCATTGTCCTGCAGATTGATAGGGTCCAGTGGCAGTTTATATTGGGCAGTTAGAATGGTGAGTAGTCAAATGATAGAGAAGTAAGATGTGGCCTGCATCCTGGATCTAAGTAAGTAGTGGTCCTAGGGCCTTGAAGTATCTTTGAGTTGGTGACCAAGGAAAATATGATAAGCAGAACCAGGATCCACATGAATCTTCTTATTCAGATTCATGCGCCTTTGAAGCCATTGATTGCTAGTCACTGGTCCAGTAGATTGTTCAACTTTGATTGACAGGTGATATGACTTCCAAATAAGTTTCAGACAGAGAGGACGTGTGACCACCCACAGTACACACATTCCAGACAGGTAGGGAGGCTATGCTTCCTCCACACACAACATTTACCTCTTGGAAGTCACATTATCTGCAATCAATACAAAGGCAATCAATAACTCCATGTACATGTTATTACTATAAAGTAAAGGAAAAGAAATGAAAGAACAAAACGTGTTTTTTAAAAAAAGATACCAATTAAGCAGATCAATATACACACAAGTGTCCATATGTTGGACAAATCACATACTCAAATTCAATGACAGCACCTCACCAGCTCCCCCTCACCCAAAACAAACAGGGTTGCTGTGTTTCCGATGGAGCAAGGTGCTATGGGAGCTGCTCCACAGTGTCGGGGGATGAGGGGGTTGAGAAAGAAATTTGTCTGGTCACCGACCCGCATGCCTGATTTCTCTGGCTTGGCTAGCAAATGTGAGCACCCTTACCACCAACGTCATCCATCAGGTGCCAGAGCCCTCTCTTGGCTTGCGCATCCCATGCCTTGCCCTCATGATAGATTGCTCCCTCAGCACAGAGCCCAGGTGGCCATTGCTGTGCTATACTGTGGTAAGGCAGGGGGGTAGGCCAGCAGACTTATATCCAGGGAGTACCTGGAGTACCGTTTTCTTGGGCTGTCATCTGAACAGCCGGATGCTGTTCCTGTGTTGGATCTATATAATGATAGCCAGGAGGAGTCAGGACTGAAAGTTAGCCAATTAGTGATTTTAAATAAAAGCTCCTGAAGCACCCACCCCATGAGGTATTTGTTTCTGTTAATGGGAGGGCTGGGGCAATGCTGTCATTGTCAGTTGAAACAAAATATAGACATTCCTTTATCGTGTTTGATTTGTGACACTACTTATAAACTGTAACTTTGAAACCATGAACTATAACTCAAATTCCCTGAGTTGACTTAAAGACATTATTACTATAGCTCAAGGTGATTAAAAATGAGAAAAACAAAAGATCTATTACAAAATCTGCACTTGGAATGTGCAGAATAAAAGATGTGATCGAATGCCCAATGTTGAGATTTAGGTTTTCATGGCAACACCGCTTGCTTGTCTTGCTGAAAGTTCTTGGTATAATAAGTGACAAGTGTTTCTTGCTGGTTGCTGGAACGGAGCTGGCTGAAATTAGTGATGAGATTGAAAAGTCTGCTGTGAAGACCAGAGTGGGGAATTGGAGCTATGTGTTGTGCTGAAGAGGTCTTTGTCCTGTAGAGTGGTCTTCCATACCATCAAGTGGTCTTTATCTTTAATATTTTTATTGGTTTTATAAAAATAAACATATATGTACAAAACATTTATGGAATGCACAATAAAAGTGACAGATTACATTGCTCAGCAAAATATAAAGGCACATAGAGCGCATTCATAATACAAAAGAAAATCTAATAATTTTATCATGAATAACCATGTCTCCACACCAACCTTGAATGGTTAAAAGAAAGGTTCCTGGAGTAAAACGGCAAAGTACTGAAATTCAGGATTTATATTATGCCTAGAGGTTGTAGAAATAATTCAGGAATGGTCCTCACCAACCAGAGATATAGACAGGGACGACCATTGTTTTGAGGACTGTTTCACATGCAAAAATAAAGTAAGGAAATTTTCTTTAAAAAGATACTTATGATTCTTTGTAACTGTAATAACAAGGTGTAAATTGATTTTTCACAATTTTAAAAGGAATACTAGTGTACACTGATGCAGGTGCATTGAAAGGGAAAAGTTCACTTTTATGCAGGTTTAATCCTATATCCTGAAAACTGTCTAAATTGGGAAAGTAATAACAGCGTGGGAGGTAAAGAGTAATCAGGGCTCGATATGAAAAGCAGGAGATCATCTGCATAAAGGGAAGCTTTATGTTCAATTTATACAAATCTCTGAAATATCCTTGCACTCTCAAAATGCAATCGCTAATGGATCTTTGCCCTATAGGGTGGGTGGGTGGGTGGAGTTTTTCATTCCCTCTTGGAGAGTTTATCATTGCGATAGCATATTAATGCAATTTCTCCTGGGAATGTAACTCACCAAGTGCTTCCCGGTCCTTGAGCCACTACCACCTCCCCCTTTGTGAGAGGACCTTGTGGCTACTGCACCCACATCCTACCAAATTCCTCAGGGTCATGAAGGTCAAACTCATCTAATTTTTGATGTGCCTATGTGGACAAATGTCCAGAAAGTGGGACTCTCCCTCCACTGTGCAGAGGGGAATGAATTTAGCTGTCCACTGTTTCTTGCAGCACGCTGAGCATGTTGTTGGGTGTCAACATGCGTATCTTTTGCTTGAGGAGACTGTTTATACAATCTGTAAACCCTGATGCTTGTGGGTGGTTGGGGACGTACAACATCCATGAGATACCAGCCTCTTTCGCCCAGTTTTGTATCTTAGCCCCAGTAAAATGTAAGCCTTGATCGGACTGTACTTCTCATGGTGTTCCATAAATGAAAGAGAGGTAGTTCAGCCCCTAAATGGCTTGTGTCCTGGTCAGCCCACTTGCAGAGCACTGCCACCAGGACACCAAAGCAGGTATCCACCATTGTTAGTATATATAATTTTTTTCTTCTTCTTTTAGCGTCGGAGAGGACTGACATAGTCTACTTGCCATACTTGGCCTGCTCCTGTGCCATGCCGAATATGCCCCTGTGACCCTGAAAGCCAGCCCTACAGTTTAACCTGCTGTGATGTAGAGCAATTATTATCTCCATCCGCACCTGATCCTGGGTTAGTGCCACCCCTCAACCCTCTGCCCACTATCACGTTCTGTCAGACCCCAGGTGACCATTCTTCCTTTTGCCAGGGCACAGAGTTGACATCATAGGAGCAGATGGAAGTTGTGCAGATTTGAGCTGCATGGCCTGTTATGAGCCCAAAGGGCCCCAAAACTCAGCAGCAATAGATATTCATCAAGACAAATGGTTACTTAAACAAAAGTTGCTTTTAATTATCTTTAAACATGAAAATAGGATCACACTTTAACTTATCACTATTAACTAACCTAACTTAACCCCCTTCTAATTCTAAGTACACATGTATGTAATGTGTGTGTAAGTTTAGAAAAGTTCTTTGATTCACAGTCCAATCTCACTCCAAGTTTACTGGTTGCAGGAAGTTCTTGTATTGTGCACAGAATTTAACATTTATAAAGTTCACCAGGCTTTGGTGCTTGAAAGATTCTTGTCGGTTTTCAGAGAGAGATTTGTTGTTTGCTGGACACCCACAACTGATTCCTTTTAATCAGCCACTTCAGTGTCTTGCTGAAGAAACTTTACCCATCTAGGTTTACCAGATAATAACCTCTTTCTTTCAGGACCTCACTGATTTCCTTTTTGTTTCTCTTATTTCAAGTGAAACATTAGGCAGCTAGTCCTCTCCTCTTGCATGAACCACAAGCGCTTTGACCAGGTTGAAATAAGCACTCACAACCCGTCTTACAAATGGAGTTTTTCCACAAGCTTTCCAGCTTGTCCTGTTCCAGTCCCAGCTGCCGCTGCTAACGAGCACTGCAGAACTGAATTCTCTCTCTCTCTCTCTCTGAGAAAAGCGTGTTTTCTCTCTCTGCTTGCAAAACCACATGACCCACTTACAACAGCAAGTTCCACTCCAGACAGCCTGTCTAACATGAGCAGAGCTCCAGTATTTTAAATAAGATCCATT
Organism: Narcine bancroftii; assembly: GCF_036971445.1. Lineage (NCBI taxonomy): Eukaryota > Metazoa > Chordata > Chondrichthyes > Torpediniformes > Narcinidae > Narcine > Narcine bancroftii. The sequence goes on from NC_091476.1 coordinate 133,725,004, forward strand.
TTAAAGTGTTTGTATGTGACCTACACTAAAAAATCTGCCCAAATTTATCTCCCAAAAACATATCTATAATCTGTCACAGGGATCGTGAGTGCCCTCTGCCTGGCCTGCTCCCAGATGTATATCCAGTGCTATTGACCCCATGGTGGGCGATTGTGGATCTCCCACCCCATCTCGTGACAGCAAGGCATCCATACTGCCATTCCATTTGCCACAGTCCATGAGTCAGTATTGATACGCACCAGACCTGTCACCGATTTTATTGCCAGTGATACCGCAGCAATTCCACAAACTGGATGGATCCCCCCACACCCTCTTGAGTAAGGGAGGGTCTTATCTGTGCCTGGGTGTAGTGCCACTGCTCGCCATAGCTGCTTCATGTTCTTCCAACAACTGGAGCTATCTGTAAACCAGGCTGGTGCTGTTCTTCCTTGGTGAGGGAGTTGAACAGCTGACTCCAGGATATGGGATAAGGATTGACGGTGGGGACTTTGGACAGGGAATCAGGACTCTCAAGGAGGGACTTTCTCATGCAACCTGCTGACTCCTTCTGGCCCTGCGTCTGCCTGGTCAGCAATAAATATCAATGCCACTTCACAATGGAGGAATGCTGTGAGTGGCATCAGAGGACTTGACCCACCTCATGATGGGGAGATGAGGCCAGAGGATAACGGTCTCATTGGCAGTTTTGTGCTCCATGATGAAGAGAGCCAATTAGCACACCAGGAGCTGGCATTCGATGACACTGTAGCAGGAGGAGGGCTTGGGTTGGGATTTCGAACAGAAGCCGAGTGAAACTCTGCGGCCATTGATTTTCTGCAAGAGGCTCTACTTGGCTGTTGTGGTGGTGGCTGTGACCTAGAATTTGAAGGGAGGCTAGCAGCAGAGCCTGCTCCACAGCTTGTTTTGCCTTTTCAAAGGTTAGCTGCTGTTCAGGGCCCCAGTGAAAGGTGGTCTTCTTCTTGGAGAAGGCATACAGCAGGCGCAGCAGCATGGTGAGGTGGGGAATATATTGCCAGTAGCCCAAAAGGCCGATGAAACTTTGTGTTTCAGCTTTGTTGGTGGGTACTGCTGTATTGAGAATTTTATTTCTTGCCGTCTCTGGGATGTTCCTCTGGCCTGAGTGCCACTGGATGCCCAAGAAGAGGACTGTCTGGCTGGGACCATGTACCTTCTCCCAATTAATAGCCCAGCCAGTAATAGCCCAGCCAGTAATAGCCCAGCCATTAATAGCCCAGTCTGTGGACCCCAGAGATGAGGCAGTCCAGTGCCTGTGCCATTGTCTCCTCCATGGCCTCAGGTCACCTGAGTGGAACAGGACCGCTGAGCGGATCCGTCGGGGTGAAAGTGCATTAATTTCAGGAAGTGTGCCTTTGTTGGTCATTTCCTGTTGCACCAGGGAGATTATCTGTGGCCTGAGGGTAGCAGGAGCCATCTCAGGTGAGGGAGGCGCAGAAGGCCGCGTAGTGGGGGGTTGGGGGGGTGGTGGTGTGTTGGGCAGTGAGATGGGAGTTGCGGGTATGTGCAGTTTTTTCAACTGTATTCCTGTCACATGGCGAACATGGTGGCGGTGGAGATACCATATAGGCAGACATTATCTACCCCAGCATGTGCTAGGGCATAATAAATATACCTACAAGACAAAGGGAATGAGCCCTTGCCATTCCTACTTTCACCATGTTTTGCCACCACCTCTTTTTGGGTGCTCCTGTTCTAAATACTCCAGCCCTTCCAGAAGGGTAATGGCTTCACAGACAGTTTTGCTGCTTGTCCATTCCGTCAAGGGCACTCATCTGAGGTCAGAGTGGACCGTGGTGACTAGATGCCCCGCTAAGTCGAGGTTGCCATCATGTCCTCAGGGAGGTTGCACTCAGGAGCCCTGAGATTGGTGATAAGTGCTCATTCCCTGATGACCCCCGGGCCCTCAGTAACAGTGTGCTATTGTGCACATCCTATTCTAACAGCATGGGGAACCTGGCTTGTATTGCAGTCAGGTCCCACAGTGTGTTTCCCTCCTTGATCCCCTCAGGAGGCACTTGCAGGATGCTGTGTGCTGTGTGGACAGACTAACCAAAGTGCTAGCCTCTAGATGGGAAAGGCAAATATGGGTGTCCTTTAGTCCCACAGCCGGAGTAGCCAGGCGGCTGCAGGCTTACCCAATTGCTGGCTGTATCTGTCTGCCAGCACAGCCAATTCCTTGGCAGAGTACTTCCTCTCTAAGACCTTGCACCAGCCCTTTTCCCATCCGCATGGACCATCACTGTTCTCGGCACTCTCCCCATTGTGGAGAGATGACGGGGGAATTCTCATGATAGGTCTAGGACCTTGTGGTCACTGGCCGGGCTTGCAAGGTTTCCTTGCATGTGGTGGGGGTGGGGGGTGTGGGCTGCACATAATTGGACTTAGCCGCTGCAAAGTCATCATCATCCAACCACACATCCCCATCTCCCGACCACGCATCACTTTCCTCCCCTCACATAATGATCATTCTGATCTTAACAGGGTCAACCTGCCAGTCGGATCAGTGGGCTGCCTGAAACTGCTGCACTTTGACCAGCTGGCAAGCTAGTTTCTAAGCAGCTGATGTGCACCCTGACAGCGTCCAGTGCCTCATGCAGGGACCTGCACTGCATTATTATGGATTCTATTTGCTCATCTTTCTGAGTGTCCCGAGTGCTTAACTCAGACATGATACCCCACTGACACCTCAGTAGGGATATCAGTAACCATAAGGCTCCCCCACCACTCCCCCTGATCCCAGGAAACCCTCTGGAAGGGAGATCATGTGATGCTCTATCTTCTCTCCGATTCAACCTGTTTACCCAAATGACTGGCATGGCATGACTTACTGCCACACTGGCAAACGGCTGAATCCCTAATGGTCATTGGCCCACCTGGGGATTTTATAATCCAACCCAGGTCCCTTTCCTATTTGTGGGTCACCTGCTGACCGCATTGGTGATCAGGTACACAATTAGACACATACCCGACAGGATAGACACACACACACACACACACACACACACACACACACACACACACACACACACACACACACACACACACACACACAGACACTCACTCTCACTTGTTAATACGATCTCCCACATTGTTAGTACGAAATCCCACCCCCTCAAGGTTAAGTCTCCACATATGTCCAGCTGAATCTTATTGAACCCTGCTTACCAAGTGGGAAAAATAACAGGTTCTGTGGATACACAGAGAAACATGTCTGGACACAAGTGTTACAATCACACATAACTTTAATTAACACACAGGAGACAAACAGGAAAACAATAAACAATACTCAATTAATCAACGTTATAGACATTCACCTTGGACCTAGGTTGGACTCTGACATTAGTGAACCTATACCCGACATGCTCACACATGTGATTACACACACTACAAACAGGAACTCTTACACATACTCAGTTCTCTGCACAAATGGGTGTTGCTCTCTCTGTAAGTATTGATCGATCACAATACTATGGCTCAGCTTCAGTGTAGTTCACACCTTACTCTTGACACTTCCAGCGACGTCCACAGTAGTGATCTGGCATGGACTGATGTCCAGAGCTTGGATCATGAAGCAGAGAGAAAGAAATTTTATATGTATCAATGTTTTATATAGTTCTGATCTGGGTATCTAGCCAATAATGACCCTAGATGATTTAAACGACCCATCGGCAAGGTGTGGACTAATGGGTGGGTGGAATCCAACCTTGAATGACAGTGGATATGACTTCCAAATAAGTTTCAGATAGGGAGGACCTCCTGCAAAGCACACATTCCAGACAGGCAGGGAGGCCATGTTTCCTCCACACACAACAGTGACTAGGAAATATTTAGAGAGAGATGGGCCAAATGCAGACAAATATGATTAGCTTAGATGGGTACTGTTCTATATGACTATGAATCATTTGAAAACCAATTTGTACTTGAGCCCATCTTTTAATTTAATAATAGTGAAGTGGATGATTAACTCACATCAGGCCAAACTGATTGTCCCTTGATTGTACAAGGACAACCTGACAAAACAGAATTCTCCAATCCTCGGAGCAAAACACGCAGACACACAACCAGACATAACGCACTTAGAGACAAGCAACACATATGCAGGACAAGTATTCATCCATACAAATAAAGAAATAAATGGTTAATGTAAGCACTCTCTTTGGTCATTCAGCATTCTCACTACCTGTGGGAAGAAGTTGTCCCTCAGCCTAGTGGTGTTGGCTCTGATACTTCTATATCTCTTTCCCGATGGGAGCAGCTGAAAGATACTGGGTGCAAGGTGGAAAGGGTCCTCAAAGATTTTGCGTGCCCTCTTCAGATAACAAACCTGGAAGATCATGTCAATGGAGAGAACTTTGGTTTATCCTCTGCTTTGGTTATTTGGGTAGGTTTGATTATTTTCTCCAATCGACAACTTGATGTTTGTAATTACATGGGAGACTTTTAATGTACTTGTGGGGTTGCGATTGATTAGTGATAGAGTCTAAGTAGAGACACAGTAAATTAACTAAGGTGGTTTAAAAATAACTCTCTTACCTGATGCATTTGAGCACTTAACAATAGCAAACATTCATAGTAATATATGGGGATAACAATGTTTAAAAATAAAAAGGAACTCTGTATAATTTAAGGATACAGCTGTTTGATACTCAATTGCTGAAATCTGATTTGTACAGAAAACTGTCAAAGATGACATCAAGCTGCAGCAATTAGTTGTTAGTCTGGAAGACACAAGATACTGCAGATGCTGGAATCAGGAACAAAAACAAATTGCTGATGGAACTTAGTGGGGTCAAGCAGCATCTGTGGTGGGAGAGTGGAGTGAAAGGAATGGTTGAGGTTCTGCTTGGATTTCCTTTCGAGCATATTAGTATATTATCCACAACATAGCTTGTGTGGAATGCACATATTAACTGATTTTGGTGAGGAAGTGTAAAATAATTATACTATGATTTTCAAAACATTAATTGGTTACAAATTCTTTTTGACCGAATGTTCCATATTTGGCTGTTTCGTTAATTCTGCATCCCATCTATAAAAACCACTGCCAAGATGTGGTTTTATAGTTATTCCTATCTCTTCTCTCGTTTCCAGTTGTGTAAACCATTTATTCTTTCGCATCAGGAATGTGATTTGCTTCATTTAGCTGTGAGGAGACTTTTACAATTCGACAAAACAGTACTTGAGTTCCAAGCACTGCTTATCATTTGTTTTGGAAGGTCTGTGTTTCTTAATCTCAGACAATAAATCATATCATAAAAGTACTGTATGAGCTTTTGTAACACTTTTGAAGTATTGCTTTTTGTTTCAAAGTTGAAAGGGCTTAAATTGAAATAATTGAATAATGCAAGTTGTTTTTTAACTGGTGCATCTTTGCTAAAGTGATTGAAGTGAAGGTAAGTCCTTATATAGGTATTGTACCTTTAGGTGGCATCCTTAGCTCAATTGTCAAACATTTAGCCTCTAAAGCAGTGGTTCTCAACCTTTTCCTTTCTACTTACATACCACTTTAAGTATTCCTTATGCCATTGGTGCTCTGTGATTAGTATGGGGTTTCTTAAGGTGGTATGTGAGTCCGTGTGCCGTGGCCAAGCAAGCTGGGACGTGGCAGCGAGGTCCTTGGGTCGTAGGTTTTATATCGGAGTGGCCTTCTCCTATGCAGGTTTCTTACCCGGGCTGGAGGGGCCTGCCTCCCCTCCTAGGTCGGTCCATACTGCCCGGACCGGGGCTGGGGCCGCCGTTGCTTTCCCTGTGCCTGGACCGGGGCCGCCGCCTCCCACTCTCTGCCCGGACCGGGGCCTCCGCCTGCCTCACTCGACCAAGGCCAGGGCCGCCACCTCCCCCATGCTCCTGCCCGGATCGAGGCCGCCGCCGCCTACACTCAGCCCGGACCGGGGCAGGGGCCGCCGCTGCTCTCCCTGTGCCCGGACCGGGGCCGCCGCCTCCCACTCTCTGCCCGGACCGGGGTCTCCTCCTGCCTCACTCGACCGAGGCCGGGGCCGCCGTCTCCCCCTTGCTCCTGCCCGGATCGGGGCCGCCGCCGCCTACCCTCAGTTTGAAAACCATTGTTTTAATTGTAACTAATTGACTCGTTATGTACATCAAAGGAAATGGGCCAATGACAATTTTTCTCAAGCAAAATACTTCAATAACAATTGGGTCGAGAGCAGTTGTTCTCAACCTTCCCTTCCCACTCACGTACCACCTTAAACAATCTCTTACTAATCACAGAGCACCAATGACATAGGGATTACTTAAAATGATAAGTGAGTGGGAAGAAAAAGGTTGAGAATCAATGCTCTGAATTATGCGTCCATGTTGCACTCCAGAGATTTGAACTAAAAATCTAAACAGTCCTCATTGGAGCACCCAAGGTGGTTCCACAGTGTCAGAGCTAATGTCTTTTGTTTAACTTATACAAAAGCTGCTATCTGCAATGACTTAAGGACCCTACTTGAGGAAGAGTTGAAGACTTTTCGTGGTGATCTTCCAGTATTTTTATCTTTCAAACATCACTTGGCCACTTCTTTTCTATTGCTAATTTGGGGAACTCTCTGTGTGCAGATTAGTGGCCACATTTCTTAGAAATAATGCCTGAGTTAAGTTGTGTTTGGTTTTGAAACAACTTGGACAACATGCTGGAGAAACTCAGCAAATCATGCAGCTCGGAACCAGGGTAAAGATAAACATATATAACCATGTTCCAGGCCTGAGCCCTTCATCAAAGTAGACAGGCACCTGAATAAAGGGGCAAAGGGAGGAGCCCAGGCCCAACCAGAGGCAAGAGGTCATAGGTGAATATGGATGACAAGGCAGAAGAAAATAGCTGAGAAGGGATAGGGGGAGGGGATAGTTCTCTGAATGGAAAGGGAAAGTGGTGGAGAGCTGGAGGAAAGGAGAGAGAGAGAGAGAGAGAGAAGTGACAAAAAGGAAACTGGAGAAGTCGATGCTAATGCCATCCATTTGGAGAGTGCTCAGATGGAATATTACGAGTTGTTTCTCTAATTTATGGGTGGCCTTAGTTTGGCAGTGCACAAGGCCATGGACAGACATGTAGGCATGGGAGTAGAGTGGGAATTGAAATGGTTAGCCACTGGGAGATCCCTGATATTGCTGCGGACAGAGCGAAAGTGCTCAGTTAAGCTATCTCCTAGTCTGCATCCAGTCTCTCCAAAGTAGAGAAAAGGTCACAACAGGAGCACTGGATGCAGTAGATGACCCCCACAGATTCACAAATTAAATGTTGCTTCACTTGGAATGATTGTTTGGAGTCCCGAAAGGCAGCAAGGGAGGAGATGTGGGTGCAAGTATAACACATCCTGCGGTCACAGGGGTAGGCACCAAGTGTGCAGTTAGTGGGAAGGAATAAGTGGGTGAGGGAGTCACAGAGGGAGCAGTTCCTTTGGAAGGTGGAGAGGGTAGTAGAGAAGAAGATGCAGAGGCTGGAGGGGAAGACAAGGGGAATCCTGGCCTTGTTGCATCTTTGGGCAGAGGGGCCCAGAACAGATGTGTGGGAAAGGGTACAATTAATGGTGGGAAGCCCTGTTCTTTGAAGAAGGAGGATTTCTTTGATGAATGGCAGAGGTTATCCTGGGAGCAGATGCAACCTTACTGGTAATGCATGTTATTTGTTTTTTACCCCTTTATCTCATTCTCTCGCTTTCTCTTTTGCTTCTCTGATGTCTCATCCTCAGCATGTCTGAAGAGTTTTGCAGCAGATATTAATCTGAAGTGCAATCAAACATGCTTCATAGTTAAATGCAGAATTACTTTGTAGACTAGTAACTACATCAACAATTAGATTGATAATCAGCCAGTTGTTTTAATTGTATTGGTTTTTGTTTTTTTAAATTTTTTATTTTTCACGCTATGGACCACATTGACCAAAATACACATAAACATTTCCCTCTTGGATATACACAGTGTCATTTTCTCCCCTTTTCCCTCCTCCCTTCCATCCCTCCTTCACCCCCCCCTCCCCACCCACTCAACTTTCAACCTATATGATACATTAAACCCATTAAACAATGTCATCACACAATGAAAATAAAGAAGAAATTTGTGTCTTCTACTTTTACACACTGGGTCAGTTCATTTTGTCTTCTTCTCCTGTCATTTTAGGCGGTGGAGGTCCGCAGTAGGACTTCTCTGTTGTGTTCCATGTACGGTTCCCAAATTTGTTCGAATACTGTGATGTTATTTCTTAAATTATGTTATTTTTTCCAATGGAATACATTTATCCATTTCTATGTACCATTGCTGTATTCTCAGGTTATCTTCAAATTTCCAGGTTGACATAATACATTTTTTTGCTACAGCTAAGGCTATCATAATAAATCTTTTTTGTGCTCCATCCAAATCGAGTCCAAGTTCTTTACTTCTTATATTACTTAGAAGAAAGATCTCTGGATTTTTTGGTATGTTGCATTTATAACTTTGATTAACCCAAATGGTCAGGACCGGGCCCATTTCGGATAAATGTTTTTTTTTCGGAGAACAGTCATTTTTTAAAAACAGCCCAGTAGCAACAGCAAATCCTTTGTAACAGTGTTTATACAACAACAAACAAAGGAAGGCTTTTTAAGCATTAAAATAAAGTTTAATTCTTACCAAAAAATGCTGGCCACTGCTGATCACTGACACTTCCCCACCAAGGCCCCGTTAGTACCAGGAGCTCGAGGGTCCTGCTCCTGCCCAGGAGCTTGAGGTCTCCACTGCTGCCGAGGTCCGCTGCGCTGCTGCCAGCACCGGGAACCCGAGGTCCGCTACTACCACCGCCAGGACCCAACATTCCCGGTCAGTTCGGCTCCAAAAAAGTTTTGGATAAATGAGGATTTTCAAAAATCTGATTTTGGATAATCGGAGTTGTACTATATATTAGTACTTGTTGAAAGCCTTTGGTTATTACATTGATGCATGTCCCCAACAATTAAAATGTTTATATTCACTATGAAAATTATTAATTTGGTCCACGACTAACTTGCAAATTTAACCATAATTCAACAGTGCACGTAACAATCTTTCTCCCCGGTTATCAAATAATGTAACTTATCCAATGCCAAACTAAATGTTTTAATGAAATTTCTGTTATTGAGCACATTTGCCAAATATTCACACCTCTAATAGCAATGTATTTCTTAAAGTCTGCTTTTAATTCCCTGCATATTTAACCATTTATTTGACTTGCTCAACCTTTTATAGACAAATAGCAAGATCTACATCAGATTTGATGACAAGTTTTGGGGTTTGTGAATTAAAAAAAATTATACTTGTAAATCGCTATCTCCCAATCTACAAAAAGCAGTTGTTGGTGAATGGCTGAATACGTTATGTTCTGTTTTCTGATAAGGAAATCGGTAGAATACTATCTGCCTAAACACCAAACTGTAAAAGTACAAATCTTCGGAAAGAGTTCTGTAATACTTCACGTATGATAATGTGAGATTTCTTTCTTTCTTTATTTGGCTTGGCTTCGCAGATGAAGATTTATGGAGGGGTAAATGTCCACGTCAGCTGCAGGCTCCTTTGTGGCTGACAAGTCCGATGCGGGACAGGCAGACACGGTTGCAGCGGTTGCAGGGGAAAATTGGTTGGTTGGGGTTGGGTGTTGGGTTTTTCCTCCTTTGCCTTTTGTCAGTGAGGTGGGCTCTGCGGTCTTCTTCAAAGGAGGTTGTGCCCGCCGAACTGTGAGGCGCCAAGATGCACAGTTTGAGGCGATATCAGCCCACTGGCGGTGGTCAATGTGGCAGGCACCAAGAGATTTCTTTAGGCAGTCCTTGTACCTCTTCTTTGGTGCACCTCTGTCACGGTGGCCAGTGGAGAGCTCGCCATATAACACGATCTTGGGAAGGCAATGGTCCCCCATTCTGGAGACGTGACCTACCCAGTGCAGTTGGATCTTCAGCAGCGTGGATTCGATGCTGTCGGCCTCTGCCATCTCGAGTACTTCGATGTTAGGGATGAAGTCGCTCCAATGAATGTTGAGGATGGAGCAGAGACAACGCTGGTGGAAGCATTCTAGGAGCCGTAGGTGATGCCGGTAGAGGACCCTTGATTCGGAGCCGAACAGGAGTGTGGGTATGACAACGGCTCTGTATATGCTAATCTTTGTGAGGTTTTTCAGTTGGTTGTTTTTCCAGACTCTTTTGTGTAGTCTTCCAAAGGCGCTATTTGCCTTGGCGAGTCTGTTATCTATCTCGTTGTCGATCCTTGCATCCGATGAAATGGTGCATCCGAGATAGGTAAACTGGTTGACCGTTTTGAGTTTTGTGTGCCCGATGGAGATGTGGGGGGGCTGGTAGTCATGGTGGGGAGCTGGCTGATGGAGGACCTCAGTTTTCTTCAGGCTGACTTCTAGGCCAAACATTTTGGCAGTTTCCGCAAAACAGGACGTCAAGCACGTGGTTTTAAAGTCTAGCACAATTTGGTGTAAATTGTTCTCTGTTCCCACCCTGTCCCCTGTAAGGATTCCATTCCATTCTCTCAATTCCTCCGTCTCTGTCACATCTGCACCCAGGATGAGGACTTCCCTGCCAGATCATCAGAGATGTCCTCCTTCTTCAAACAATATGGCTTTCCCTCTATCACCCACATATCCTCCATTACCCACACATCTGCCCTGGTCCCCTCTGCACGCTCATACAACAAGGACAGGATTCCTCTTGCTCTCACCTACTAACACACCAGCCTCTAGATCCAACACACCCTCTTTCACCATTTCTGCCACCTACTACATGATCCCATCACTAGACACATATTCAACTCTCCTCCCCTCTCCACTTTCTGCAGGGACCACTCCCTCTGTGACTCCCTCCTCTCTCCCCAACAATCGTTCCCTTGAGACCTACCCATGTGACTGCAGGGCATGCTTCACTTACACCCACACCTGCTCCCTCACCACAATTCAGGGCCTCAAACAGTCCTTTCAAATCAAGCAACATTTCACTTGTGAATCTGCAGGGGTCATCTGCTGCATCCAGTGCGCCCGCTGTGGTCTCCTCTACATTGGAGAGATTGGAGGCAGTCTGGATATCACTTTGTTGAGCGCCTTGATTCTGTCTGTGTGGATCTCCCAGTGGCCACCCATTTCAGTTCTCCATCCCATTCCCTTGCCTACATGTCTGTTCATGAGCTCATATACTGCCAGACTGAGACCACCTATAAATTGGAGCAACACCACCTCATCTTCTGACTGGGCACCCTCCAACTAGATGGCATTAATATCAACTTCTTTGACTTTCATTAAATACCACCCCCCCCCCCCCCCCCACCCCGCCCTGACCCCTGTCATCTCTCCATTCCCTGGCTTCTTTTGCACAAACGTGATAAGTTCTATCTAATCTCTTATCACATCTAATTAACACCTTTTGTTGGTCTGGATTCCTCCCCCATTTTCTGAGACTTCATTTGTCCTGCTTCTGCCTTTTCTGATTTTTCCTTGAAGAAGAGCTCAGGCTTGAAACATTGGCATTATATCTTTGTCTCCTACAGATGCTGAAAAGATCAACTGAGTTTGGTGTGTTTATTACAGTCACACACAGCGCCTGCAGGCTATTGTTTCACGGTGTAAATTTTGTCTTTGAGAGATACATTTCAGTTTACATCAATCAGCTTGTTAACTGTGAGAATACTTTGTTCATTATCAGTGCCTCATTTGTGACATTTCCTTGAAGCTCCTTGAGGAAGGGCTCAGGCCTGAAATGCCATTAATACATCTTTCCTTCCAATGGATGCTGTGAGACCTGCTGTGTTCCTCCAGCATTTCTGTGTTTTCACTACAATCACAGAATTTACATTTGAAATGTATGTCTGATGAATACTACGCTCATCAGGAAATGTCACTCTGATGGTAGGGGGACTTCGTGTCTGGAGTCCATTCATTTTCAATAGATAGATGTTTTAAGATGGATTTGGTTATTGCAAATCACTTGAGGACATCCAATCTGAATGATATTCAAGCCTTAATGACATTATCGAATAACATATTCTTGAAGCCAGAGTATCTTAAGCAATGTCTAATTTCATTCCTTTTGAATTAACTGCCTTTTATTTTGACAGCTCTGATTCCTGAGGTTCTTGGTGAGGATGGTTATGAGAAAAGTTGGCAACTTGTGCTGGAGTCTCTACAAAATCCTGTGATAAACAGGTAAGCCCTACACAGAATTTGGAATTTACCATGCTTGGTTCTGCACTTGGATCTAGGATGCCACACAGAGAATTCACTCAGAATTGAAATGATTTGTTAATGCTCCAGCTTTGGGAGAAAACATTCTCAGATTGCTATGTTTAAAATACTTGTGATATGACAAGAAAGATGTACCCAGTTACTCAAATCTAATACGTATCTATCAGATATTAGGCAAGAATTGTTCTTGTGCAATTGGTTGGTGCCTCTCTTGTTTCTTTTTAACCTGTTCAACTCCTATGAATAGGTGTGGAATGTAGAAATATATTTCAGATGGTTGGCATGGGCGATTTCATCCTAGTTTGTGCCGTGAGCCAATAACAGTATAGAAGAAGGCTATTTGGCCCACCAGCTCTTTGCTCTCTGTCTAATTTCTTCTCCTAGTTTCTCTGTACCCCTGGAACTTATTCTCGTTCACACATGCCTACTGTGGGACAAATAAAATGGGATTAGAAGTGGTCCACTTTGCCCTTGAGGCCTGCTCCACTATTCGGCATGATTATAAAGTTATACAGATTAGAATGTTGCCCTTTAGCTCACCAATTTGGCTGAATTAGGTTGGAAAATGTATGTGGTATTTATTAAAATTGCAATTGATTAAAGCAGTTTAAAAATTATTCTTTTTAATGCCAAATAACACAAATTTATTTGGCATTAAAAAGAATCATTTTTAAACCAAATGATTCCATAGTTTAGATGAAAGCTCCTGCTAATTGAGCAGTGCATCCTTCAAAATTGTTAGTCTTTCACAAGGTTTTAGATAAGTACAACCATCAGAGAAAGAAAGAGAAAGAGAATGATTTCCAGATGGGATATTTGCTTTTCCAAATCATTCTGTGAGCTGATCCAATTTGATATTTGATAGTGTATATTAGAGTGGAGGGAGGCTGTCATTGGATAAGGTTATTCTACAGAGAACATTCAGGTGATGTGTTTAACCTCATAACAAGTCATCTACATTTGAGGCAAATTGAACCATACTAGCATCCTACTGAGCAATAATAAGTGATTAACCGATCCAAAACACATTCCTTCATTAATGAAAATAATGAGAACTGTTGTCCTGATAAAATTTAGAAAAATATTTTGACTGTTAGGAGTAATGAAGATAATTTTTTCACATTTACTCCAATAAAATTTAAACTACTTTATTATGATATGATATTTTAGATCTATTTATTTTCAACTTAATTTGTAGATTTCCACAAAAGCCCATGTTTTGATTTATATTTTAAGAACTTTTGTGTCTCACAAAGCCAGTGTGCGATGGATGGAGTATCTCATGAGATTGAAAATTTGGTATCTCAATACAACATATAAAATATGATGCAAGTTGTTTCCAGAGATATATTTTAAAATTTAGAATCCAGGATGAATTAAAATGAATTGAATACTGACTGCTCTTTAGTGGAAAGAGAGAGAAAGAGAATTTGTTTCATATGCCAATCTCAAAATGTGGCAAGGTCCGTCTGCAAATATCCTGTAGGGAAGGAAAGCTGTCATTCTTGCACCAAATGACTGAAAAGTGACCATTAGCAATGCGATTGATGGAATTGTTTTTTAAAATGGACCAGCAAGCTACTATGGTGGGGTAATTTTGAAAAGGAAATTATTTTGACCTAACTAGTGAGGCCCAATTCCTATACATAAATTCAAAGCCATGACAGAGGGTGCTGGAAATACTCAGCAGGCCAAGCAGCAACTTTGGAGAGAGAAACACAGTTCATGTTCATGTAAATGATTTTTCAACTGACGCAATTATAAATGATCAATCTGAAACATTAATTCTCTGTGGGGGCTGCCTGATCTGGTGAATACTTCCAGCATTTTATTTCTAGTTGAGCGCATCTGCATGTTTTTGCCAAAATAAACACACTTTAGAAACAGTCAAAGATTTTTGAAGAAGATTCACTATTGCAATGTAAAAAATGTTACTTCTGACATAATGCGGAACATACGACACATAAATAAATTCACCCAGGGTATTTCCATAATTTCTTGAGTTGTGCTCACAAAATGTAGGAGAATCAGAGAATTGCAAAATGTTGGCCAACTGCTCTTTCAACCAATCACAGGACTCAATTTACTTTTCAACCACTTAATCCTGCATGATATAATTGAAGCTTCTCTATTATCCACTTTTCCAAAGTGAATATGGTAGCAATGCACACATTTTGAAAACTGATGTTCCATCTAAAATCTGCCGACTGCTCTTTTGAACAAAATTTGTTATAATTTTCTTTAAATTGAGTGGCGAATTGCTCTATTAAGTAAAGTGGCAAAAAAAAAATCAGAAATACTGAAGTTAATTGCCAATGACAGTTATAGAGACATTAAAATTAAAGATTTGTCCGCTTTATGGGTTTCATCCCTACAATTATTATTCCTTCCTCGTAATCTGTTTACTTTTACTCATGCTCTTGCCTTCTGTTTTGCCCATCTGATGATATAGACACATTAACTGAGCACGTGTTGACTGGCTTCCCATCCTTTCCATATAACATATAACCATATAACAATTTACGGCATGGAAACAGGCCACCTCGGCCCTACAAGTCCATGCCAGTTTACTCAAACAACTCTGCCTATTCTCCGCCCATAAACTCTAACCCCCTCTTATCCATGTATATATCCAGCCTCCTCTTAAATGAAAGAATTGACTCTGCCTCAACTATTTCCTCTGGAAGATTATTCCATTCAGCCACCACTCTTTGAGTGGAGAAGCATCCTCTAATGTTTCTCCTAAAATGTTGCCCCCTTACCCTCAACTTGTGTCCTCTTGTTTCAAGGCAACAAGCTTTGGAAATGCACAATCATTCTCCAATAGAATGTACCGAGGTGTAACAGTCAGAGGATTTTACATTTCTCAGTGGTGATATTGAAAGGATGTTCTTATTGCTTTCCACTGTAAAGGCTTAAAGTAAAAATTGATAGCAAAACCTCAAAGTACAGAAATGCCCAGTCTCAGCTGCAATTGGACTTTGGTTACAGTAATATCAAATTGTTTGAAATTATTGTATGTAAGTTAAACCAAATGTTTGGTAGCAAAGTTATCTGCTTTGCCAATCTTTATGAGACCAAATGAAATCTGCTTTTATTTTTTTTATAGTATTCTTGGCCTCTGGTAGATGCTATCAGCACAATGAGGACCGAGGCATTGCACAGGAATGGAAAACAAGAAAAAAAAGCCTTGTTTTGTAGCTCAGTTTTGGAAAGCTGTTCAGATATTTTTCAATTAACCTGCAGCTCATTGAACATTTAAAAAAAAATTATACATAGTAAAGGACTTGGATCCATTTACTTGTCACTTTCATTGGAATACATTTGTTGAAAAAATTATTAGGAATTAAGTATATGATAAAGTGGACACATTTTTGACATGTGGGATTGGATTTAAGCAAGCTATCATAGCCATGAATAAGATTATGTTGCCTTAAATAGTGCATTTCTTGGGAAGGCTCTGGCTGCAGGCATCAGAATTTTAGATTTCCTTCAAAAATGTGATAGGAAAAGCATGCCAAATGTATGCCATCATTGCCAAATCTGGTTTAATGTTTTCAGTGTTGAACATCGTTCAATTTCTATTATCCCCTACCTTATACATACCTAAGCAGAATTAACAATCATGAAGTCCAGAAATTTTATTGTTATTGATAACTGGGTCCCAAGTTACATGCAGTGCCCTCCATAATGTTTGGGACAAGACATTTTTTTTTCCTTTCTTTTCCCCTGTGCTCCACCAGAATTTGTAATCAAACAATTCACATAATTCAAGTGCACATTCCAGATTTTATTAAAGCTTATTTCAATACATTTTAGTTTGACCATGTAAAAATTACAGCATTTTTTATACATAATTCCCCCATTTCAGGACACCGTAATGTTTGGGACATATGACTTCACAGGTGTTTGCGATTGCTAAGGTATGTTTAATTGCTTCATTGGTGAAGGTATAAGAGAGCTCGTGTTGATTCTAAGCTTTGGAGTCTGCAGTTGCCATTTTTTAACTTGAGGACCAGAGTTGTACCGATGAAATTCAGAGAAGCCTTTATGAAGCTGAAAAACAAAAATAAAGCAGTCAGAGACATCTATCAAATCTTAGGATTATAAAAATCAGCAGTTTGGAGCATCCTTAAGAAAGAGCATAATGGTGAGCTCAGTAATTGCAAAGGGGCTGGTAGGCCAAGGAAGACTTTCAATGCTGATGACAGAAGAATTCTCATCTTAATGAAGAAAAATCCCCAAATGCCTGTCTGACAGATCAGAAACCCTCTTCAGGAGGCAGGTTTGGATCAATGACTACTGTCTGCAGAAGACCATGAACAGAAATATATAGGCTACACTGCAAGATGCAAACTACTAGTTAGCCATGAAACAAGATGGCCAGATTACAGTTTGCCAAAAAGTATTTAAAAGACCCTGTAAAATTCTGGAAAAAGGTCTTATGCTCAGATGAGACCAAGATTAACCTGAATCAGAGTGATAAAGTAAATTTAAAATTTAAAATTGTTTAAATATAGACATGAGCCCATGCCACCCAATACATGTACAACCCCTTGGACATTTCAAATGGTGGGAGGAAATTTGAGCCCCCTGGAGGAAACCCACTTAGATACAGGGAGAACGTACTAACTCCTTACAGTAAGCGGGGGAAAAGAGCACCAGTCCCATTTGTTGGTGCTGTAACACTAACCACTATGTTTAATGTGCTGCCCTAATGGCAAGAGCAAAGTTGGAGGCATAAAGGAACTGCCCAAGATCCAAAGTATACCACCTCATCAATAAAGTCAAACCTAATTCTTGGAAACCACATGACTATCAGTTTTAATTCTACCAAAATTCTGTTCCTTTTTCAAAACCACTCCAAATCCATAACAATCTCTAATCTCATCTCTGTTTAAGAGGCTTGAGTGGTTTTGTTTAAAAACAGATGGCTTCCTCAGCAGTTCTTAATGAGCACATAGATACTTCAGTTTTTAATAAAGCAAACACTTCATTGTTCTTGAATAATTAAAACCCACTTAAGATTCATTAGCTCTGTGTTTCCAAGATGCTGTGACTCTGAGAATGAACCCTCTTCATGAGTTCAATGGTTCTGTGTAAATGTGACCTGTGTATGACCCTGTACCAGGCCACAACTAACTTACTAAGAATACAGATCTAGATAAAGTATATTTTCAACATTAAACTAAAACTCACATTAACACAGATCCATTACAGGGCTGTTATGGCCTGGGCATGTATGGCTGTCACAGATACTGGCACATTTCATTGATGATGTAACTGCCAATGGCAGTTGCAAAATGAAGTCTGAGGTGTAGTATAGAAACATTTTATCTACTCAGATTTGAGCAAATCCTCCAAATTCATTGAACGATGCATCATCCTACAGTAGGACAATGATCCCAAACATACTGTAAAGCAGCAAAGGATTTTTTCAAAGCTAAAAACTGGAAAATTCTTGAATGGCCAAGTCAGTCACCCAATCTAAATTGAATTGAGCATGCCTTCCATATGCTGAAGAGAAAATTTAAGGGTCAAGCCTCCCAAACAAGCAGGAGCTTAAGATAATTGCAGTGGAGGCCTGGCAGAGCATCTCCAAAGAAGATACTCAGCACCTGGTGATGTCTATGAATCACAACTTCAAGCAGACATTGCATGCAAGGGATATCCAACAAAGTACGAAATTTGACTATTTTAATATACATACCATTGCTAAGTCTCAAATATTGTGGTGCCCTGAAATGACTATGTATGAAGAGAGCTTAAAATTTCTACATGGTCAAACCAAAATGTACACAAATACTCTTTCATAAAATGAGGAATGTCCACTTTTATTACAAGTAAATTGCTTGATGAAAAATTTAAAATTATGGAGCACCAGGCAAATAAAACAAAAAAAATTGTCTTTCACCCATACATTATGGAACAGTATTTCAATGCTGCTGTGGTCCACGTTTCCACTTTACTTCTCACTACCATTGATACTCATGTAATACTCAATCCTATGTAAGAGTTGACCCCTCCCCCTTTTTATGACCAAAAAAAATCACGTTTTTCATATGAACCATATAAAAGTTGATCCCCTTATTTTTGGCCCAGACTGCCCACCCATCTGAGCTCCTGATGTCCTGCCGCCTGTCTATCTGATCTCCTGACAGCACAACTGTGGATGCCCACCAATGGAAGCCCCTGAGGACCCAGCCACAGACTCTCACCAAGGCCCTGGCTGGTTGCCCAAGCTCCCAGTGACTTGACTGTGGATCCTCACCTCAGCTGCCTGGTCATTTGAGCTCCTAACATCCTGATCCCAGCCCTTCTAAGCTCCCAATGCCTTGAACAAAGCAGGTACACATGTTCAAAAGTATGACCCATGTAAAAGTCGGGCCCTCCCTCCTGAAAGATAATCCAAAAAAGCTTGACTACTACACGAGTATACACAGTACATTTTTCTTTCCTTTCAGATCTCAAATGTTACAGGCTTCAATATCTTTGAATTTCAATACCTTTCCTGACCTCTTTCTTTACTTCCCTCTGACTTCACGTCTCTCTGCCATGTTTTCACTATCCCTTCTGATTTTCTCTCTGGCACTGAGTGATCAGTCCTCAGCAGAATTCTCAGCTTTATTTCCCACATCCTCATCTTCATGAATTCCAACCCCGAAAAGATGCTGAGCTCTTCTTTCTGCCACTGCCCTTTCTGAGTCCATTTCTTTAACCAAGAATCTTCACCCCAGACTTCAGACCTTTCGACTCTCTCCAGCGCACTTGATCCTGCTGGCCTCTTACTGTTTTTTGATCTGTTTATTACTAACTGGTGACATGATCTCGACGACCTTGATTGTTCCATTTTCCTCACTCATTCAGAAATCTAATGGCAGAGGAGAAGAAGCTGTTTTATAACATTGGGTGTTTGTCTACAGGCTCCTGTGCCTCCTTCCTGATGATAGCAGTGAGAAGAGGGCATAACCTGAGTGTTGAGGGTCCTTGATGATACAGGTTGCTTTTCTGAGATATTGACTCTTAAAGATTTCCTTAATGCAGTGAAGACTAAATCCCATGATGGTGCTGGCAAGAAACCATCCTTGATATTGTCATCAAACCCATTGACAAGGAGTGCTTTTGTTATCTGGAGAACTGATCTCAGTCTTGCAGAGCCAAATGTGCTTCCAGACGCAACCCTGTCCCTCCCTCCAGATCATGACTGTACTTCCAAACTTGACTTATAGATTAAGTAATGGATAACATAATAGTGAATATAAAGACAGAAATATATTCCAACTCAGACAGCCTGAAGTGGCAAACAATAAAACCAACTCTGGGCAAAATGTTCAATACACGATGTTTAAATCATTCTCTTGATAGGACCAGGTACTTATCAAGTTTGAAAACTTGGCTGAATGGTGGACTAACAGCAACCTTGCACTCAATGTCATCAAGGAGATGATTGTTGACTTCAGGAAGGGAAAACCAGGGAAGTACGATCCAGTGATCATTGGGGGATTGGAGGTGGAGAGGGTGAGCAGGTAAGTTTTTGGGAGTTACTTTCCTGGTCCCAACACACTAATGGCATTGTAAAGAAAGTGCGCGAGCACTTTGACATCCTCAGGAGATTGTGGAGGTTTGATATGACATTGGAAACCCTAGCAAATTTCTACAGAGGTGTGGTGGAAAGAGTGCTGATGAACTGCATCACAGTGTGGTATGGGGGCACCAATACCCCTGAATGTAAAGCCCTCCAACAGTGCAGGTCATCATAGGCAAAACCCTCTCCACCATTGAGAACATCTACAGGGAACGCTGTCATCGGAGAGCAGCAGCAATCATCAAGGATTCACACCACCCAGCATCTGCTATGTTCTTGCTGCAGCCATCAGGAAAGAGGTATAGGTATCACTTAATTCATCCCACCAGGTTCAGGAACAGCTGCTACTCCTCCACCATCAGACTCCTCAGCAACAAAATCAATCAGGGAGTCATTTAAGGACTCTTTTGCACTTTACTAATTATTTTTATTCTCTCTGTATTGCAGTCAGTGTATTTACATTCGTTATCAGTTCTTTATTTGCTTACATGTGTACCATTAAGTGGTAATTTTTTGCAGTACCATTAAGTGGTAATTTTTTGCAGTACCATTAAGTGGTAATTCTATCTTGCCTGCAGGAAAAAGGATCTCAAAGTTGTATGTGATGTCATGTATGTTCTGAAATAAATCTGAAATCTGCATCTATTTTCATGCAGCAAATTGAATACTTCAGCCATGGTATCTACAGAATTTTATGATTTACACATTGAATCGAGCAGTTCATTATTTAAAATTAGCAGTAACACATTGGTATGTAATCTTTATGGTACTATTTACGTGCTTTGAAAAGGAAATAAATTTTACCAATATTTTCATGCAAGTCCTTACAGATGTATCGGCACTCAGCAACTTAAATATTTCATTTCTGTTCTCCCTGATACCTTTTTTAAAATATAGTACAGTGCAATCCCGTTATAACGCTATGGTTCAGATCCAAAAAAAATTGGATCGCGAAAAAGTAGGGTCGCACTAAATCGGGATTCACTAATGTGTACAATATATAGTATGCACACATCGATTGTGTCAGCAACCCCACCACTCCCCTCTGTTTGCTGCAGCAGTCACCACTCTCCCCGTTTTCAGCAGTAGTCATCTCCCTCTGTTCACTGCAGTACTCACCCCTCACCCCCCCCCCTATTTACGGCAGGACTCACCACCCACCTCCCCCATTTGCTGCAGTACTCATTCCTCACCCTCCAACCCCCAGCCCTATTGATGGCAGCACTCTCCGCCCACCCCACCTCACGGCAGCACTCACCGCCCACCCCTCCTCACGGCAGTATTCACCACCCCCCCAACCCCTCTTTGTGACAGCACACACCCCCACCACTCCCGTTCATGGCAACACTTACCCCCCCACTCTCCATTCACAGCAGTACTCACCCCCCCCACTCCCCATTCAAGGCAGCACTCACCCCCCCCCTCCCCATTCAAGGCAGCACTCACACCCCCCTGTTTGTGGCAGCACTCACCCCCCCACTCCCCGTTCATGGGAGCGCTCACTACCCCCCCCTGTTCTCATCCCTTAACTCCTGTTCACATCAACACACACCACCCCCCCCCCCCCCACCATCAATGCAATGCATTTCCCACCAAGATAAACATTACTGTGCTTACCTTAATCATTTAGACTTGCAACTTCTAAACATCTGTTGCGCTATAGGGCGGCCGTCCATGGTTCTGCATCTTTTAAAATGGGCTTGCTTAACGTCCTATCTCAAAGAATGGAACGTGAACATTAAGGGGTCCAGTGACTCATCATGTAATATCCAAATTTGTGTTATATCGGGGTTCCACTTTATGTCTTTTCCTTGTTCCTGATTTCTGCCAGGGGAATTTTTGATTTGGCCACAAGACCAAGGGCAAAATGTGTTTGCCTACACAGATATCCCCATCCTGACTGAAATTGAAAGCAAAGCCAATTTATATTATTCCATAAACATCGGTGCCAAGTCACCCTGCTTTTTAAATCCATTAGAATGATAAGCTATCTCAAGGTAAATTATCTTTGACTGTTGAGCCTTCACTGTAAATGATTTTGACATCACCTTGCTTGCTTCTAATAATTTCAAAATTTTAAGTTCCATTACTTTCATTGAATTAGATTGATTGGAACCTTGGTCTTATATTTGACATTGCCTTTGATCTCTACCGTCATAAAGGCCACCAATATAATACTGTCTGTGGCTCAACCTAAGGACAGCTGCAACTGACCCTTGCTTTTCTTGCCAAGGTTTGAATATCAGCTGCTAAGCTCCCACATTCTGGAGATATAGGAGTCTACAGATATGGAATGTGGAGCAAAAAACAACCTACTGGAGGAACTGAAAAGGTCAAGGAGTATGGGGGGGGAGAGGAATTGTTGACTTTTTTTGGGTTAAAACCCTTCAATAGTATTAATGTGGAAATGATGGGTTCCTTCAGCAGATTGTGTATTGCTCCTATATTTTGGAATTCATAACCTTCTCTGCATTTCAACCTTTCTTTAATGGCTTGATCTTAAATTCATTCTTGTGAAATGCCTTGGGACATTTTGCTGTGTAATGATCCTTTATGACATTTTTTAAAATATTAGCTTTAGAGATATGTGTATCGTTGATAAGGCAGGTGTGCATTGCCTTGTGAAAGTGGGTGGTCAACAGTCTCACAGACACTACCTATACTGTTTTTCCGCTTCTTTTGCATTAATATTTTTTTTATTGCGTATTTACAGAAATGTAATTTACGTCAATTTTTTGCACCTGCAATGTCTAATAATGCTGCCACAAAACCACAGATTTCAAGACACATATTCTGGACAATCAATCTCATGCTGATTCTGATACTTTTGCAAAGGTGTGGGTTTGGGAGTTCCAGGAAATCAATCCAGCAGTGATGAAGAAACAACGGTGTGTTTCTAGGACAGGATGGTGTGTGAACTGTAGATAGAATTGTTGTCATGTGCCTTCTGCTGGATGTATGATTTGCTATTGTCCAGCTGATCCAGAGCTGAGTGGAGATATTGCAACTGCTGTGGAGTTATGGTGACGATCGGTGAATTACAGTGGGCCCAGACTTAGGACTTGTTAATTCTGGCCATGACCAACCTTTCAAAGCATTTCATCACTGTAGATCTGAGTGTTACTGGGCAATAGTTGTTGAGGCCACTCACTCTGCCATTCTTGGGCACTGGGGTGATTGATGCCCTTTTGAAGTAGATGAGAACCTCTGACTGCAGCAGTGAGACATTGAAAATGTCAGTGAACGCTCAGGCTAATTGCTTAGCACAGATTTTCAGTGCCCTGCCAGGTATGCTATCAGGGCCTGATGCCTTGCTGAGACAGTCTCTTGAGAGTGAGGATGTTTTTGCTCCATTCTGGCCTGTGGGCTCTGAGATGACATTTGGGGCAGGAGATACTTTGGGCTGGTTGGATGGTTTGTGAAGTGGTGCACTCTTTCCATCCTTTATACAGGATTTCTGTGGACTCAGGAGCTCTCAATATCATTCCAAATGCTCGTTCACAACTTTAAATGGTTGTAGGCCAAAGAATGCCAATAGTCAGTGGGAATGTTGCAATTTTCAAGGAAGTTTTGAGCACATCCTTGAATCTTACTCTTCCTGGAGGTCCATGACATCTGGCATCTGTTTTGGAAATCTGATGTGGTAAGTGGTGAAAGCATGATGTTGGCATCACCCATCATTTAGCCCACAACAGAGAGAAAATTGAATGGGTGGTAATTAGCCTGATTGGAATTGCAGTGATTTTTTTGTGAACAGAATGTAGCTGGGCAACTTTTAACATTGTTTGGTAGATAATACCGGTAAATGGTATACAGTAGGTGTATATACCATTTTGTACAGGTTGGATTCCATCCTCTGCCTCCTGGGAGATGATCCAAATGCTAATTAAATTGGTGTTGGACATCATTTACAGCAAGTATTTGGCACAAAATTCCAGAAACCGTATTGCATTTTAATCAAAAATACCTAAAGTTTTTATTTGGACTGAAATTGAAATTCAGCTACATTCAAAGAACTGTCAAGATTTCATGCACACATCTGCCTCCAGTCTAACTATACCACATGGTGCAAAGCTGCCTTTTGTTCTAATTCCTTTGAATACATTATGTACAATGTTCAGAAATAATGATCATTGTTTCTTTTTATTCTTTGAGAGTCCTCAAAGACAAACACTTCTCAAGTGTCTCTGTGGGTATTCTTGAATTTTTAAAATTTTGTCTCAGTGCCTGAAGAATGTCTCTGATTCTGCTCAATTAAAATGTACTACAGTGGATTAGAATGCCTTTTACAACCTTTGGGTGCCATATTTAATTACAAAGACAGTGGATGAAAGGTGAAGGAATACAGACAAGAAAATGTGACCAGCAGTAATATAACTATTCACTACTAGTTGGATGATTAAGTGCCATGGGCAGAACAGTGGTCCAGTTTCTTCCCTCATTCCAGACAAGTAAATAAATTAGCAACTGTACACTTCCCCTGGTGAATGGCAGGAGAATTGTTGAGAAACTGTTGAGAGGAGAGTTAATGAACATATATATGAAAGGAGATAACTTAAGGGGAAAAAAGTAGGTGAATAAGACAAATGGAAGTATTCTGGGAGCTCGTACAGATTCAGGAAGGTGACTGGCCTCCTCATGTGTCACAAGGAAATAAGTGCAATTGGACCTAACCCTTTTCTGTCAAGACTTTTCACTTGCATATTCCTCTACTTTTCTCCAATCTCCCTTCAAGGCTGTCTCTGAACATATCTTCACTAACCTGTTCCCTCAACTTCTGTATAATTCTCTGACCACCTGACTTTCCCTTGTTCGCTCCATGCTGGCTGATTTTGCTCATCATGGTTCTATACACATGGGTACTCTCCTGCTCTACTGTCATCAGTCCTTTGCTCAAGGAACCAGTCCTTGAAGACTTAGCCCTTGAAAACCGCTCCAAATTTCCTTTTATCTAGAATTTTTAAACAAGTATTCATCAACCAAATGCTCACCTGTCTGACCTGCAACTGATTGTATGAATCTTTTAAATCAGATAGTTGCTATTGCTGCAGTCCTGGCATGGCCCTGATTAAAATCACGTTTGACATTTTCTGTGGCTATAATTTGTGTATTATATGTATAAAGTAGTAATCCATTTCTTCTTGACCTGTCTACAATCTATGGTGAGATGGATCTCAACATCCACCATGGGTGCCTTTGCAATCACTTGTTTCCATGATAATCTATCCAGTCACCAGTTATGGCTTAGCCTGCATCATTAGCTTCTGGTATCTTAAAAGGATCTATCCTTAACGTAACTCATTTTCTCAATTCAATCAAATTTGAGTGGCTTTTTTCCCAAAGTAATTGATTTATGCATTTTGTAAATTTAAACTTCTATTTCTAGGGAAATATAAATATCCAGTACCTCACTCATGATGTATGGAGCAAGTATGTTTACTAATAGGTTCTTGGTAAAGCAACATTGCATTTATGACCTAGTCCAATTACCTCTAAGAAAGCAGTCGTGGGCTACTGCAGACCAGGTATTGATCAATTGAAATTACTTGCTGGGACATTTTTGAGGACAGTTGTGTGTCAACATTGCTCTGTATATAGCATCACATGTAGGTCAGATTGTGTAGGAGCAGTATATTCTTAATGGGACAATAATCAATGTGAATATTTCATTCCAGTGGAAATGATTGATTCAGACAAATTTAATTAGGTGGTACCCCAAGCTCTGAACTTCACACATCTCAGATATTTACCTACAGCTGACAATTTGTGAAATTTTCAAAATAATCCAACTCTTTTAATGAACACTCTCAAGTCATGAATATAGCATATTGCCTTCACATTCAAGCTCACGTTACCTGCAGCTCTATGTGTGCAATACTGCCTCACAATATTTAATCAGAAACCTTTGTTGAGAAATCTCTGTTTTCTTTATGATCTTGTTGCTCTAATTTTGCAATCATTGAACATTCTCCATTTATAGACATCTGGTATACTGCATGTGGGATCTGCTGCTCGAGTTCCTCATCCCAGAAACTACTAGCGAAGAGTTCCAAAAGTCTCTGTTAACTTTTGCTTAAGGAAGCTCAGAGAAAGTGCTGGTTTGAGGTAAGTGGTCTTTCTGAAGATGATTATTTGTATTTTCTTCTACGAAGTTGTAATGTTGGTGCACACCTACTTTTTTACGAAGGTATACTTTCCAAGGTGCAATATCTTTAGTTCTCCTTTATAATAAAGCATCCAATCTTGAAAAAAGCAATTATAATTAATGGACAAGCTATTATAGTTACTAGTCCCACTAAGTGCATCATCTGCAAGTACCGTATATTTCGGCGTATGTCGATCCCATTTTTCAGTCTCATTTTAAGGGCTTTATGGTACATCTGGTGTATAAGTTGACCCCCATTTTCTGGTTGCCCAAGGCGCCCCATTGACTGGCACATAAGTTGACTCCCAAAGCTCACGAGGCCTGAGGTGGGCTGTTCACTGTCGTATACATGGACTCCATAGATCGTGCGGATTGATCTGCTGGGCATTGGCTGCAGGTGATTGCTATCATGGAGAGTCCATTAATACAAAGCAGTACACAACGAAAATATGAAGTGAATTTTAAAATGAAAATGATAGAAATGGCCAACTGGGCTGCTGCAAGAAAATTTGATGGGCATGAGAAGTTGGTAAGAGACTGGAGGAAGAAAGGAGACTTTAAGAAACATACTAAAAAGGCAATGTTCTTTGAGAAAAGAAATCACTCATTGGCCAGAGTTGGAAAATCACACTGCAGAATGTACATGTGAACAGAGGCAAGATTGCTATAAATAAAATAAGAACATTTGCACTACAGTGGACAAAGTTGTACCCAGACCTCAGTAGTGATTTTGAGGCTAAATTAGGCTGGTGCAACTGTTTCATGAACGGCCAGAGGTGTACACAAAAAATGGAGTTTGCTGGTCTAGGATATGTTTCATAGCCACTTAACTGAAAACACTAAAAGTAGATTAGCACTACATCATACTTACATGGCAGTTATCCCTGGTGGCTTGACCTCGCGATGTCTGCTTTAACAAGCCATTCAAAGACCACGTGCACAAGGAATGGAATACATGGATATCGAGTGCAGAAAAGTCATTTACAAAAAGCGAGGCAATGGGTGCTGCATCACTTGATATACTGTGTAACTTTGTGCTCAAGGCGTGGGACAAAGTTAAAATAGAGACTGTAATAAAATGATTTTAAAAATGTGGTATCTCTTGGGCAATTGATGGCACGGAAGATGATTTATTGTGGGACACTGATGACAAAGCTGAAACCATCTCATCAGATACAGACTGAGACCCATATGATGGCTGTTTAAACTCTGAGAGTATGGATGTGTTTGCTGCCATCTTTTCTTCAGACGATGATAATGAGAGTGATTTTGAAGAGTTCTAAACGTGTTGTTGTTTTCAGACAATGATAGCGAGTTTGAAGGGTGCTAATTATATTGCTATATTTTGTTTTTTCAAGGGTCGACTTATACACCGGATCAGCGCAGATTAGAATTTGAGCTGAATTTAAGGTCTCAAAAGTATATTCGGCGTATAAGTCAACCCTCATTTTGTGAGAGATTTGTTTTGAGTTTCACGACTCGACTTATATGCCAAAATATACGGTATTTCCATCTTGTGAATCAAGAAAGGTACCTGGTATGAGTCTCCTTAACTATGTGATTTAGTGCTACAGGTACAACTTAAAAGAAGAGTTGCCTGCCTTCCGATCTAAAGTATGTTCAATTGTATATTTTCTAAATTAGCAGTTCAGGCATATCAATAGTTGTTTCAGCCATTAACCTATTGGTGTATGATTCAGTTATACCTACAGCCGTGGATCACAATAACATTCCAATCATGAAGTAAGATATTTTTTCTTGCATCTTCTTCTTTTGGCTATCCATCCTTTCAGTAAGTTTGTGGGGTTTGATATGTACAAGCCAGACCTTGACAGGCACTGAGGATACCTCACTCCTCAGAAAGGAACAGCGCGTACGTGAATGGATTTTAGGTGAGTAGGGGGTTGCACAGGTCCAGACCCATCCTCTCGACATCTCCCGGATCTAGCGGGCATGGTGAGGTCCAAGACAACTGGGGGAAGTTCTGTTACAGTGAATGGCCAAACCAAGCTTTGATGCAAGGGCTGCTCTTTCCGCGCTTCACTGCACGTGCTTGCTGGATGGCCATTGACCCTGCGAGAGGGTTCATCCGCCCTTTGACATGTCTTGTTTTTCATCCTGCAGGGTGTCTAGCCACCCTCCACACCAGGCAAGTCTGTTAGGGGAGCTGGTTTAGCCATCGACCACCCAACCATGCGACAGGTAGTACTGGGTTATCTGGTACCAGTAGCATTCAGATGAGTGACCTGACCTGGAATAACACTGCATAACACTGAAATTAGTCGAAAATTTGTAATGTTTTTGTTTATTAACAGTTGTAAAAAAATTTACCTCTGAATTCACTTTTCGGTTTTACTCTCTTGTCTAGCCAAGAACCATCACTACCCATCAACTGAACACAAGGGAATTGTTTCTCAAGATTATCACTGCAATGTTGCTGAAAGAGATTGGATAAATATGTTTTTTCTAAAGATAAATGCCAAGCCTAAATTATAGATTTCAATTTCATAGTAAAATGGCAGCATTAAACAAATGACCAGTTATTGAACATGTAATGCATGTTAAAAATGATCTTGCATAGCAGTCAGCTTTGGTCATCAGAAATTATATGAATGACCTTTCTACACAATATTGGTACTCTTCAGTGGAGAATATGTGTATAAGGAAATCAAGGTAATTGTATGTTTAATATGCTTCTCAAAAAAGTGAGTTTTAAGTGACTTAGATGCCACTCCTCTGAGGGTGGTTTATATAGCAGGCTTCTAAACCACTCCTCATAATTCCTCCACATTAATGACAGGTGTTTTATTATGGTTGTGTTGCCAAGGCCAATCTCCACAAATGCACTAATTAAACAGGATTTATTCAAATATTCCTAAAGCAGAAATATGCACATGGAGTAGCACAATGTGCCCTTACTCTATCACAAAATCCATGAAATTATTCCAAATTGTTTCAGTAAAGTTCATATGGATTCTACAAGTGTGAAGGAAATTCTTGGTTTACATTAAATGGATCGTCCACTCTGCACTTTCAACAGAGGAGCAACATTGAGGTATTTCTCAGGCCAAGAAGGGAATAAAAAAATCCATTCTTGGTATAACACGATGCCTGAGAGTTGATCCTTGTAGTATGTAGAAAAATGGTTTTGTGTCGAACAGAAGTTATCAAAGTTAACCTAGTTTTATTCAAGGTATGATTGGATAAAGATCTTTATTCATTGACAAATTATTAAATTGTAACATATTTTCTGGTGTGTTGAATCCCTTGAGCAATGTGATGTTTGACTAATAGGAGCAGCTACACTGTTCTGCAAATTTGATTGGATGTAATGATGATGTTAATGGACCAAGTTGGAACCACTCAGCAGCACAGGCAGACTCTGTGGAGAAAGGAACCGTTTCTTCTGTTTAATGGTCTGTCATCAGAGCCTGATCTGCTGATTGTCTTCAGCATTTATTTTTTTCATTTTACATTTCCAGTATTTGCAGTATTTTCTCTTTTTGTGAATTTGATGTGTAAGTTATAGCTTATAAAGTATTAACAAAATTGTATTTTCAGTCCCAATTATAGTTTCAATGGAAGTTAATTATTTGTAAATTTGTGCTGCACTCTTTCACATTCCACTGTTGGCATTCATAAGTAATAACTAATGCAGAGGAAATGTGGTTCCAGCTGTTGTTTGATGCTTATTTCATTATTTATTTTAAAGTTTACAAAATCACCTTGAAGTTCAATTTTGGTACCCAATTGTGTCCAATCATTCTGTATTTGGTTGTAGAACCATAGAACATTATAGCATATAAACAGGCCCCTTTGGCCCTTCTAGTCTGCTCCAAACCATTTTTTTTGGCTAGTCCCATTGATCTGCAGCCAGTTTATAGCCCTCCATACCTCTCCCATCCATGTACCTGCCCAAACTCTTCTTCATTGTTAAAATTGAGCCTGCATTCACCACTTAAGCTGGAAGTTCATTCCACACTTTCACCACTCTGCGTGAAGAAGTTCCCCCTCATGTTCCCCCTAAACTTTCCCCTTACACTCTTAACCCATATCCTCTGGTTTGTATCTTACCTACTCTCTGTGGAAAAGGCCCATCTACATTTACTCTGTCTATCCCTCGCATGATTTTAAATACCCCTATCGAATCTCCTCTCATTTTCCTATATAAAGTCCTAACTTGTTTAACCTTTTCCTGTAACTCAGTTCCTGAAGTCTGGACAACATCCCAGTAAATCCTCTCTGTACTCTTTCTATATTATTGATATATTTCCTGTAGTTAGATGATCAAAACTGCACACAATACTCCAAATTTGGCCTCACCAATGTCTTATACAACAACTTTACCATACCTTGCTGATCACCAACACTAAACAGCAAGGCGCCTGAACATCTCAATTCCGATACTCAATACTTTGATTTATGAAGGCCAATATGCCAAAAAGTCTCTTTACAACCCTATCCACCTATGATGCCACTTTTAGGGAATGATGTATCTGTTTTCCCAGATTCCTCTGTTCTACCACACTCCCCAGTTCCCTACCATTTACCATGTACGTTTTTTCTTGGTCTGTCCTTCCAAAATGCAACACCTCACACCTGTCTGCATTTAATTCTATCTGATATTTTTCCAGCTGGTCCAGATCCCTCTGCAAGTTTTGAAAACTTTCTTCACTGTCCACACTGCCTCAAATCTTAGTGACATTTGCAAACTTGCTGATCCAATTTACCACTTTATCATCCAGATCATTAATATAGATGACAAACACCCAGCACCGATCCCTGAGGCACACCTCTAGTCACGGGCCTCCAGTCTGAGAAGCAATCATCTATCACTACTCTCTAATTTCTTCTGTCCAGCCATTGTCGAATCCAGTTCACTACTTCACCATTAATAACTTGCATCTGAACCTTGCTGACTAACCTCCCATGTGAGACCTTGATAAAGGCCTTACTAAAGTCCATTAAGGCAACAACCACAGGCTTTCCTTTGTCAACTTTACTGGTAACCTCCTCAAAAACTCTGTAAGATTGGTTAAACGTGACCTACCACATACAAAGCCATGTTGAATATCCCTAATCAGTTTCTGACTATCCAAATAATTGCATATCTGATTCTTAGAACACTTTCCAATAATTTATCTACTACTGGCCTCTGGCTCACCGACCTATAATTTCCAGGGTTACTTTTGGACCCTATTTTAAACACTGCAACAACATGAGCTACTCTCCAATCCAATGGCTCCACACCTGTGACTAAAGACACTTGAAATATTTCTGCCATACCCCTACAATTTCTCAAGGTCCGAGGGAATATCTGGGTATTTATCCACCTTTATTTGATTTAAGACAGCAAGCACTTCCTCCTCTTTAATCTGTATAGGTTCTATGACCTCAATGCTTGTTTTCCTTACTTCCCTGACTCTGTGCCATTTCCTGAGTGAATATTGATGAAACAAAAATCAGCTTAACATCTTCCCCATTCTTTTCACTCTATACAAAGCTGACCACTCTGATCTTCAAGGGACCAATTTTGTAACTTTGCCAAGAACATAGAAACTCTCAAAATTTCACCTCCCCCCGCCCCCCATTCTATCACATCTAAAGCAATGGAAGCCAGGAACATTGAGCTGCCAGTCTTGCTCCTCCTGCAACAAAGTTTCACGAAAGGCCACAATGTCATAATTCCACATGCCTTTCCTACAACCCTCCTTGCATTGAAATAGATGCACCTGAGAACATTTCCACCATGTACAATCCATTGACTTCTAACAGTGCATGCAAATTTCACATAATCTTTTCCCTCCTCCAGTCCTCTATGTGCTCTGGCACTCTGGTTCCCATTCCCCTGCAAATCTAGTTTTATTCCACTGAAGCAGCACTAGCAAACCTTCCTTTAAGGATATTAGTCTCCCTTCAGTTCAGATGCAAACCATCCTGTTGGAGCAGGTCCCATCTTCCCTGGAAGAGAGCCCAAAGATCCAGAAACCTGAAGCCCTCCCTCCTGTACATTTCTTTGGCCACATATTAGGCTACATTATCCTTCTATTTCTAATCACACAGTAGCAATCCTGAGATCACACCCCTGATCATTCTGTCCTTCAACCTAGCGCCTAACTCCCTGAACTTTCCTTGCAGGACCTCCTCACTATTCCTACCCACGTCATTGGTCCCTATATGAACAATGACATCTAGCTATTCACCCTCCCTTCTGAGAATTCCGTGAACTCGAATTGAGATATCTCTGACCCTGGCACCAGGGAAGCAACATACCATCTGGGATATTCAATCTCTTCCACAGAACCTCTTATCTGTCCCCCTAACTGTGGAATCCCCAATCACTACAACTCACCTCTTTTACTCCCTTCCCTTCTTAGCCACAGGACCAGACTGTGCCATAAAACTGATTACTGTGGCTTGTTGCTGGTAGGTCCTCCCCACCCCACACCACCCAAAACAGTATACTTGTTATTGAGGGAAATGGCCACAAGGAGTGGCCTGAACTGCCTGCCTGTTCCCTTTCCCTTTCCTGAATGTCACCCATCTACCCTCCTCCTGCCTCCTAGGTGTGATAGTGTCCCTGTAACTCCTGTCTATCAACCCCTCTGCCTCCAGAGTCTATCCAACTCTAGCCTCCATTCCTTAACTCGGCTTGTCAGGAACTGTAGCTGGATGCACTTCTTGTAGATGAAGTCGTCAGGTATCCTGCTGGCTTCCCTGACAACCTACATTCTACATGAAGAGAATTCCCCTGCCATGGTTGCCATTCCCACTGTTTATGACTAGAGGGGAAAAAATGAGATCTAAAACCTACCCTTACCTGTGCCTACCTGCTGAATCCTTTTAATTAAACAAAAAATTTAGTCCGTGTTGCCCAATTTACGCCGAATTATCCTCACACCTGGTACGTTTTGAATAGGATGGCTCTTTCTCACTTGAACTCCTGCACCACCACCTCAGCTCCTATTCATCGAAGCCCCTTGAGCCAAGGCCTTTCCACTCTGACTCAGCCCACTCCCTTGATGAATGCTCCGCCACACTGTCCCTCACTTTGGTAAACATTTTATTTTCACCATGTATGGAAGTCTGTCTTCCATGGATATGGCGTGAAATAAAATGCAGCATCAAAGCACAAATACAAGGTTGCACAATTCCCTGAATTCATTGTTAGCGATTCGCTCCCATCATGCAGAACATGCTGTTTGCTTTAGAAATAGAACAGACTTTGGGAATGCTATTTGGTTAATTTATTATGTAGATTAATCAAACAGCTGTGGAGTTTAAACTCCATTTCCAGCAAGCTCCATTTGGGATCTTAAGTAATTGTGTTAAAACCAGGAAAATACATTATTGTGTAGGAACTTAAGTTCCAAATTGTGGAGAGTTCAAACAAATGCTATTTCTTACAGAACTAAAACATTTACTCGAGCCCTCTTTCCTCTTTCACACTAATACCCAGAAAGGTGCAACGGAGTCTTGTGTGCACAATAAACCCACAGGAAATACAACTTGATCATCTCTGTCAGATTCTCGGCTGTTCTCTTCTTTCTTTTCCTCACATCCAGCTGTTCTAGATCTTTTCATGGTTTATGCAATGTCAACTTCAGTCGTGTGATTTTCCTGAACTGGAGAATTCATTATTATTTAGAGACTGCATCTGAATCTCTCTCAGGGAGTAACTTTTTCTTAGCTTTTTAGGGGGTACAAGAGTTGTTGATCCTTAAATATGAAGTCCCAAAACCTGATAACAACAACAGGTAGCTTCGTATCTCAGTGCAACAGTGAATCAGAAGCTTTGTATAATTTATGGAAAAGCAGCAGGAATCAATTAGTCCAAAGGCTGAATTGACCCAAGTAAGCTTGTTGCATTCTCTTTTCCTTCCTCATTTCTTTCCTGTGTTTGTGGAACATGTTCCTCATTTGGATCTGATCTTTGGAACTTTAAAGCCCACCAACTGTACTTATGAATATTGTATCATTTTATGGCTAAAGGAATAAGACGTGGAAATGGATTCATGCATAAAGAGATGAAAATTACATCAAGACTTGATTCTATTACTGCGGTTTGATGAGAAGCTGAAGTACTTGAAAATGGAACCTATGGCAAATCCATACTGGCAGATGCACAAGGTGCTATTTTGGGCATTTCTGTTTTTTCCAAGTGACACTTCAGTTAGGCGCCTCTGTTTTGCATCAGAATATTATTGGGTAACCATGGATATAGTGTATGTTGGCATACATATTAATGCTTGCTCAATTATAATAGTTATTTGTCTCTATCATTGTGTTCAGTGAGTTCCCAGTTGTAAAACTCGAGCCCTGCTGTTTCTTAGAATTGTGAACCTGTCAAATATAAACATCATCTTCCCATTAGTCTTGGATTAATGGAGTCAGTTTTAACCATTCGCCAAATTTGAGACCCAGTAAGGCCCTCATTCATTTTCACTCTAGACAGTGAAATAATTTGAAAGGTAACTGGTGCACATATGATGGGTGGCTGATCCCATTCGAATGGACCAGTTAAAATCATCTGGGCTGGTTTTGCTCAAAGAATGTGTACACCAATATTTACACATATAAATAATTAATATATGGAGAACCATGTGGTCGGGTTTTGTAAAAGAGTTTATGATGTATCATGTGCATTAAAGTTCTATGGAATAAAGCTTTAAAGGTCAGCTCCTCTGGTCAGTTTTATTCTCAAATGATATCACTGTTCCAGAACCACTGTGAAATGGGCAAAAGAAATACTTCATCTGTGTCACTTTTTTCATGTTTCAAAGCAATGTCCAAGAAAATGTTTTGGATTTATTTTGTTTTTTTCTTTATGTTTCTATTGTTACTTGAGTTCTCTTTCATTCAGGAATCGACTCCAGGGCTTTAAGTATTTAAAAGCTTGGATAAGAATGAAAGGAATAAGAGCAGGAGTGGGCCATCTGCCCATTGAGCTTGCTTCTGCATCCTGGGTGCATCCTCCTGGTTTGAAACAAGACAGGAAAAAGTACTGAGGTGTCAGTCAGGGAAGACTTTACGGATCAATGACTTTCACTCTATTAGTTTTGAAACCTTTCTGGACAAAGCTTGAATGGGTCCACGTTTCTGTCTTAAATTGGGACAAGGCTAACCTTGATGGCATCTGACAGGAGCTTGCTAAAATTGATTAGAAGCAGGATGTTGAGCAAGGAGAGATAGGGAGTGTTCAGGGGTAGCATGAAGTGCATGGCTGGCCAGATTGGTGAACCCTGGATGACCAGAGATATTGAGGCTCTAGCCATGAAAAAGAAGGAGGCTTATGTCACATGGGATCAAAAGAATCCCATGACAATTTTAGAGGATGTAGGAGTTCACTGATGAGGGAGATCTGAAGGACAAAGGGAGGACATGGGATGACTTGGGCATATATGGTAAAGAAGAACCCAAGGAGGTTCTACATGTGTTATGTGCAAATAGGAAGAGAGTGGGGCCCCTTGAAGATGAATGAGGTCATCTTTGCAGAGCTCAGGAGATGAGCGAGGTCTTCAATAAGAATTTCTCATCTGTATTTACTATGGAGAGAGATATGGAGGCTTGGGAAGGATATACTAATGTTGTGAAGAGGCCACATTGGAAAAGAGGAAGTGTTGGAGATCTTAAAGCACATTAAGGTCGATAAATCCCTAGGGCCTGATCAAGTGTATCCTAGAATACTGTGAGAAGCTAGAAAAGAAATTGCAGAGAGCAGGCAGAGGTATTTAAATCATTGGCATGCATGAGTAGTGCAAGACTGGAGGGTAATTAGTGTGCCTTTATTTAGAAAGGCTGCAAGGACAAGCCAGCAAGCTACCTACTGGTTGGTGAGCAGAATTTCAGGGGAAGGAAAGTTGGTGGAGGTGATTCTGAGGGATAGGATCTACATGCATTTGGAAAGATGAGAAATTACAGATGGCATGATTTTGTGCATGGAAACTGCCTCATAAATTTGATTGAACGTTTTGATTTTAGCAAGTGCTTTCACAAGGTCAAATCAGAAGTACCTGCAATATGTGATGTCAATGGATACAGTCGAGAATTTTCTCAGTGTTATAGGTAACATTGTAAAAATATTGTTAAAACCCGTACAATTCACAATACTTAAAGATACCAATTAACATTGCAGCTGCCAGCTGATTTGGTGATTTTTTTTTTAATACTAATGGTTATTCCCATTTTTAAACACAGTATTTGTGTTGTGATACTTTATATAAACAGTAAAACCCCTGGCATCCGGCACCTATGGGGATTGGTAGTGTTATGAACTAACAACTCTTTCAATTATTTTTGGGACTAAAAGGACTTTGTTAGCACTAACACAGGAACAGCAATGGAAAATTCACCAGACAATGGCAAATTTGGCAGACTATGCGCAAATGTATGTGTGTGTTTATAATTAAAGTCCCACTCTGAAAAATCAATCTTTAAAAGTTAGCATCATTTTAGTCTTGCTTGAAGGTCTTAAATTCTCAGTTCAGAAATAATTATAAAATGCTTTTAAACATTATATCTTCAGACCTCTTTACTCATAATTTTATTCCACAATGAATTCACAAACCTAGACAAGTGGCCACTCAAAAATAGACCCAATAGAGATTTGTCCTTATTTCAAAAGCCACTGATTCTGTGTTCCCCCTTTCCCAGGAGTAATGTACAACAACAGCACCAATTCTGGTTTCTGTAACTCAACTCTGTCTTTCACAAGGTTTTAACTCCTGTATGTCACAAGGTTTTGACTTCTGTCAACTCCAAACTAAACTCTTCCAAAACTGAACTCAAAATGTTTGAATTTGTTAATATATTTCTCAAAACCATGTGACCATTACATCATCACTGAGTTGAATCCTGATTCTTGGAAACCACATAACCATTAGTTTTATCTCTACCAAAATTCTGTTCCTTTTTCAAAACCATTCCATATCCATAATGACCTCTGACCTCATCTCTGTTCAAGAGGCTTTCAGTGGGTTTGAGTAAAAGGAGATGGCTTCCTTCAACAGTTCTTGAATAATTAAGAGCCACTTGAAATCTATTATCTCTGACTGTCCAAGACATGTCGACTCCGAGAATGAACACTTCTCAGAAAACAATGATTCTCTAAAAATGTGCTGTGATCTGTGTGTGACCTTGTACCAACCCACAGCTAACTTACTAAGAATACATCTACAATGCTTTAGCTCTATAATTTACTAAGTTATTTTTATATATGAGAAATATAGTTTAACATTAAATTAAAGATTAAGATAAATCCATTACAGTAGATACCTGATAAGTCAGTTTTCCCATTTTTAAGATTGAATGGGGAACGAACAGTGAGGCATGCTCATTTTAAATTTCTGTATTTTTGACCCATTTATTTTCCACGATTTTTTTGTCGGTTGCTTGAGGTTGCCAGTTCTTTGAATGCTTGATTACAGGGATTTTACTGTATATTAATTTCCTTGCTCTGAAAATGTTCTACTGTCTTGATACATTCCAGTTATTTGCTCTCCATAACCAAATAAAAAGCAAGAGTCTTAGCACAAATTGGAAAGAGTTCAGCATCTTCTTGGCCTTTTCTCTTATGCAATCTTATATGCACACATTAATTTCACATACGTCAATCGTATTATAACTGGACATGAGAGGAAGCATTTTATACACACAGGAAAAGTGAAAAGCATATTTCTGTAATGTTATACACTCTTTAATGTTCCCCAAAGGAAACAAGAAAATATGAGGATACTGGCTCTGCAAACATTAAGGAAGCCAACACTGCTGCGGTTTGAATCTGTACACCAGTGTAGGGGAGTGTGGTGCTAATGTTACTAAATGAATAAACCAGAGGCCAGAAGTAATAGACCTGGATATGTGAGTTCAGCATGGTATTTTGTAGATATTTTAATTGATTTAAAATTCTGGAGATAAAATAAAGGCAAAATCAGTAATATAATGGTCATGAGATTATTACATTTGTACAAAAAGCAACATGGTTCACTTATGCCCTTTACAAGAGTCTTTCTTGGGGGTTCAGAAAAAGGGACCATAACAAGCATGAGGTCATGTGGAGTAATGGTAATTAGTGGAGAGTCCTCTCTTATCAACAAGTATTGGGCTGGCGATCAATTTTCCAACAAATACTTAAACCAAGTCACTGAATGGTATAGACCAAGGTGGGTTGATTATGCACATTACAGGCTTGAAGGATTAAATGACCTGATGTTCATGAAGAAATGTCCCCCTGATCCTGTCTGGTTAATTTGTGTCCAGTGACATTTTGTGCCCA
This sequence comes from Narcine bancroftii, assembly GCF_036971445.1. Taxonomy (NCBI): domain Eukaryota; kingdom Metazoa; phylum Chordata; class Chondrichthyes; order Torpediniformes; family Narcinidae; genus Narcine; species Narcine bancroftii. The sequence goes on from NC_091476.1 coordinate 133,763,207, forward strand.
TGTACATATCAAAATCCTATCACTGATTACGAATATTTGGCCACCACTATCTTGGAACAATAAAGGATGGTCCACGATCAATGGTTGTGCTTGTGATGTCTATGTTCCAGGACAGAACCAAAATGCAGCAAACAAATTCTGCAAGTCTCGGTCTGTGAAGAAAAAAAATGTCCCTGATATTTGACAATTAGGCTATGACATCTTGTTTAACATCATGCAGCATATTACATGATATTGAATATGGCCAGGAGAGGGTTTACTACCAGATGCTAGCATTTAACTAGATAGGCCAGACCTTACTGACTTTTTGACATTTAATAGCAAGGTAACATTTTATTTTACTCAAAGTGACTGAGTTGGAATGTAGGAATGTCAGTACACACTTTAGATCAGGTCATTTCCTCTCCTTATAAACTGGACGTTTAACTTCAATTAATTCAGATGCAGGTGTCAGTTGGATTTCATGATTGTCAGGGGGCTCTTTCGTCTGCGGCTCTCTGTGCCCAGCAATAGCAAGCTGTTGGAGCCAAGCAGACAGTCGACGAGCGAGTTCCTTAACAAGGCCTGGGTGGTATTCCAAATGGGATTTTTATTTTGTGTTGTATTGAAATGAAATTCATCATGTCTTGGCTGGTAAATCTCTTTTGAGTTGTGTCTTGTGGCTGCACTGAAAATTGTGTGTGTGTGCTGGGATTGATGGAAATCCTAAATGTCAATCTGTGAAGTACATATAAAAGGTTGTAAAAGGTCACATCAGCACTGGCTTTGCTGATATTGATTGATAAGCAGCAAGATTCAGAGTTGTTTTTAAGTAGGACTTTCTGATCTATGGGCTGTTCCTGGAGACACACTCTGTGTCTGACATCCAGAATTGCTGGAAGACCATCAACTCAGTGAAAGGCAATCTTTAGTCTGCCTGAAACCAGTTGGTCTTTCAGCATACTGAGATATCGGTCCAGGGATGTTGTCGACTGGCACATTCCAGGCTTCAGGAGTACATGCTGAGAGATGCACTGAGCAAGGGCGCACAGTCTAAAGGCCTCCCATTGCTGGACACTGAGGGGCTGAGACTGAGGGAAAGCCTCTCAACCAACAGGAGTTGGGGGGGTGGGGGGGAGAAGAGAATAACATGGTGCCACAGTGGTGGTATAGGGGTATTGAGAGAACAAATGTAAGAATATACATTGATGAGAATTTATAGATATGATTGATGTTATAAGTGTAAAAAGACGAACTCTTGTTTATAATTTTTTTTAGACAAGGTATGTCTAATGACAATGTGTAGAAATGACAAGGTGCCACAGTGATGGTAGCGGTGTATTGAGAGAACAATGTAAAATGTACATTGGGGAAAAAATATATTGCTTTTCAGATTAAAGAAAAATCCTTGCCAATTTGATTCTAAAATCGTTATGCAAGTTAAATTTTCTAAAGAATTCTATGTACCACAGAGATATACAGCTGATGTGACCAGTTCGCACAGGCACACGCCCTTCAGTCCACAACATCTGGGACAAAACTGATGCTAATTTTGAATTAACACCACCTGCCTGAACATGATCTCTAAAACTCCATCCCCTGTCTGTTTTTGTTCCTGTCTGTATAACCTCTTAAACATTGCTTTGTTGGATCTTTTGCTGTATTTCCCCAGGGTGCCCATTAAAGGGAACTGTAGCTGTATAATGACCCATAGGGGTGTAAAATCCATGAGGGAAACATTTTATGAAATAAAAACAAAATGGAGGGAATTTTCAACAGGTCGGATGGTAACTATGGAGCAAGATGTTCAGAGGTGACATCTCAAGTCAGCAATTTTTCATTCCAAGTGGGAAAGGTTAGAGTTAAAGTAATTTTAATTTACAGGGAAAGGGAGACTGTGGAGGACTGCAGAGATTATTTGGTGAAATGGGCAATAAAGCAAGGAAATAGGCAACAGGACAAGTAAATGAAATGAAAATGGGACAAGTGAAGGTGTAAACGGAACAGCAGGATCCTGAGATGAAATTGTTGAGAATAGTTTGGAATTCAGAAGCTGTATTGCACCCAGTTGCAGTTCCCCTTGAGTTGCAGGAGGTTAGGGTCAGAGAGGATGACGTAGGGCAGAATATTGAAGTGACAAGCAAAATGTTCCATCCATCATACAGCAGGAAGAGATTACCAATTTTCCACTGATTCCATTCACAAGCAAGTGAGTGTTCTTTTCGCTTTTTTCTTATTAGGAAGGAAATAATTGTATTAGTTATCAGAATCTGATTTAATGTCATGAACATGTGCCATGAAATTTGTTGTTTTACAACAGCAGCGTGGTTCAGAACAAGGTGCAAAAGTGACTGTAAATTACAACTTTGCAAATACAAGATTAAATAAATAAAATAGTGTGAAAATAGAGACAAAAATGAGATAGGGTCCATTGGTTCATTGTCCATTCAGAAATCATATGGCGGAGGGGAAGAAGCTGTTTTTATAATGTTCATTGCCTGTTTTCAGGCTCCAGTACCTCGTTCCTGATGGTAGCAGTGAGGAAAGGACATGACGTGGCTGGTGACAGTCCTTAATGATAGAAGCTACTTACTTGAGGCACCGCCTCTTAATGATGTCATAAGTGGAGGAAATACTAATGCCCAATGATAGTGCTGACTGGGTTTACAACTCTCTGTAGCCTCTTCCTGTCCTGTCTGTTGGCACCTCCATATCAGACAGTGATGCACTCAGTCGGAATACTCTCCACGGTACACTTGTAGAAATTTGCAAGGGTCTTTGGTGATATTCCAAATCTCAAATTACTAATGAAATATCACTGGTGTGCCTTCTTCGTGATTGCATTAACACAGGATAGGTTTTCAGAGATATTGACACTCAGGAATCTGAAGTTTCTTATCCTCTTCACTGCTGACTCCTGGATGAAGATTGGGTTGTGTCCTACTGGTTTCCCCTTCCTGAAGTCCACAATCAATTCCTTAGTTTTACTGAAGTTGAGTACAAGGTGGTGGTTGTGATGCCACTCAACCAGCTGATATATCTCATTCCTGTACACTTCCTCATTGACATCAGTAATTATGCCAATAACCATGGTGTCATTGGCAAATTTTTCAATGGGATTTGAATTGTGTCTAGTGAATTGGTTTAATAATTGTATCATCAGGCAGCCATGCTGTACCAAAGTAGAATTTGTGTCTGTATTCATAACTGAGAACTATGGCAAAAGTCACACCAAAGTTACTTTGCAGCTTTTTTTTAGACCACTACTGCTTGCTAAAATTTGGCTTGCTTTAAAAATATTTCAGTCCAAGAGTTTCTGTGGACAAGGTGCAAATATTGACACATGTTTATCCTGTTTTATTTGGTGGATTTTCAGATTATTTTCTCAATGTAGAAATGAAATAGAAGCTAACGTCTGGAAAGATATTTTAGAACCAGGCAATTTTACTGAGATAAATTTTGAAGTTGAATGGGGAAGAAAACATCTTCACTTTCTTTTAGCCATTGGTGTCAATTAATCCTAGATGAGACTAAACTTCTCTCACAACCTAAACTTCTCTCACAACCTAAACTTCTCTCACAACCTAAACTAAAACCTGGAAGAAACTTCTTCAGTTAAATCCAATGATCTTCATACTCTAAATTGTGCAGGTTTTCTTGGATTCTTGTAAATTGATCTTTAAATCATGGCAGCTGGTATTTGTGAATCATTCGCAATTTGTGTTCTGTTTTGTCTATAGTCAGTTGACATAGAAAATAGGTATGGGAGTAGGACATTTGCCCCTTCAAGCCTAAACTGAATTTCATTTTGATCATGGCTGATTGTCTACCTGCCTTCTCTCCATATCCACTGATCCCCTGAGCCACAAGGACCAAATCTAATTCCCTTTTAAATATAGATAAAGAACTGGATTCAACTACTATCTGTGGCAAAAAATTCCACAGATTCACCACTCTCTGAAAGAATTTTTTTTTCTCCCTCATCTCATTCCTAAAAGACTTTCCCCTTATCCTTAAACAGTGACCCCTGGTTCTGGTTTTCCCCAACATCGGGAACAACCTTCCTGCATCTAGCCTGTCCAATCCCTTAAGAATTTTATAGGTTTCTATAAGATCCCCCCTCAATCTTCTAAATTCCAGCGAGTATAAGCCTTGGTGATCCAGTGGAATTTGAAGATATACACATCCTGGATATCCAACAGCACTTTTACAGTTTTTTTAAACACCCAAAACATCACACTGTACTTGAAACAGCAGGAAGAAAATTAAATTACAGTAAAATCCCTGTTATCCAGAATTCAAGCAATGGGCAATCTCAAGCAAACAGCAAAATAAAATTGTGGAAAATAAATGGGTAAGAAATACAGAAGTTTAGAATTGGTACACCTCCCCATTAGTTCTCCATTCACTCAACATACTTATCTGGGATCTACCAATCCCTGCAAGTGCTGAATACCAGGGGTTTTACTGTAAAGTGAATCATTGAACAGAACCGGAAGAGATCATCAAAAACATAAGAATTTAAACGTGCAAAAAACACCCAATGCAAATTTAGGATGGAAATCTAGAGAGGAGGGCAAGGAAGTTAGACAAAACAAGACACAAGTTCGGTGAGGCTGAGGAATGGTACCAGGTGGCCAGAGAACCAAGGTTGCTAAAGAGGTTATGGATGGTTTGCAGAAACATTGTCTTCAAATGGTGAGACAACAATTAGGAATCCAGTGGCACTGTAGCCATGTTTCCGGCAGGAAATTGTAGGAGATGCTCCCATTTGGATCACCATAAATCTTTAATATTTTATTTATTTGCTGGTTTCAGTTGGGTGTCTGACGTCCCAACATAGGATACTTTTGAATACATTAATAAATGTATTAATGTATAAATAAATACACTTCATTTTTGTCCAAAGTGTGGAAACAATGTCAGATTGTGAGTTTCGCCAGTTAGCAAAGGTTTCAGTGAGATCACTCAGTGAGCCTTAATGGAGGAGTGTCAGTGTAAAACAAAGCAGCCAGCTCACTACAACCAGTGTAAACTGTGGGGCCACATTTATCAGTCATGGATTGGACCCATAAATCTGCCCATAAGCTGTACTCTAGTGGGAATGATTATTGTTCTAAAACAATATTATCGTTTAACCAATAATAATTCCCCTAAAAGAGGGAAAAGAATATTCTCAGATTTATTGTCTGTAACAGTTTATCTAATTGAGGAAATTAGGCACATACGAATGAATGTGACCTTGATGAAATCAGTCCTGTGGAGATACAATGAAGATACTGTTTTTAATGCTGTCTCAGTCAGGCGTGTTGGCAAACAAGCGCTGGTGCTGGACTGCATGTTGTATTGGTGTTGTTGGTCAAAGATGTTGAAGAATCTTGAAGGAAAAGGTAGAGAAGCAAAAAGATTTTGGAAAGGAATCCTGATGCCTTGCACAATGGCTTATCGTGGAATAATTTCAAGTAGCAATAGTCATGAGGTCGGTTTAGGAAAATGTCAGATGGATTCAGGCCAGAAGAGATTTTGGGTGCCCTTGGGGCAGTGTGTCATGGAGGGATCAGAAAGTGAAATGAATCACAATTGAAGAAATATCAGTTTGAGGTATCTCTGTGTTCAACCAAAATATTTCCTGAATGCATTCCAATAGCAGGACAGTGGAATTAATAGATCTGCATTAATAATAATTATATATAAATATTAGAGCGCCTCTTCACTTCATGCTTCATTGAATTTCAATGTTAAAACAAGTGGAAAATTGGGAACTGATGACACCCCTTTCCTTTCCTGAAGCATTGATACATAAAGGGCCCTCAGTGTGCTCAGTGGTATCAGATGACATATCCAATGCCACACACATCTGCTCTACTGCTTCACTAGGTCTTGATCTGCCTGAATTGGTTTCCTAAACCTCAGAAACCTCGGGCCTCACTGCCTCTGAGCCCCTACATTGTTTCAATGACGAACATCAAGTCAAGCCCAGACAGTGATGTTCCACTGGGAAATTCGACAGTGCCTCTGAACATCCCAGTGGTAGATTTTCAAAAGAAGTGTTTATTTCCCTTCCCAAACCAAAAAACATTCACATGTGCCTTTCAGTCTCTGGGCAATGGACTGACAAATCAAATGTGTCCCTGTTTGATTGTTCGATAAGGTGTGCTCAGAGCAGGCACTGCAACAGCAAAGTCATTTTCAAACATGAGACCAATTTATGGTTGGGAGCTGTTTTTATTCTGCAGCACCCCCAGCTGATCTCTATCAATTTTATTGCTTCCAAGCCTCTTTGTCTTCCAAGGTTGTTTCTTGCCTATAGTTCTGTCCTCTTGATCATTGCCTGATCACTGTACAGTCTCTGTTGTGCCTTCAGCTTGTTGCATCCTAAGCTCTGGAATTCTCTCCCTAAAACTCTCTGCCTCTCTGTCTCTCTTATTTCCTTGCACACATTTCTGTCGCTGTCACCAAGGCTTTTGCTCAGCCACCCTAATATTTTGCTGTGCGGCTTGGTCTCAAAATACATCTGATGATATTTATATCCTAGGGTACCTACTACATTAAAGGCATTATATAAAAGTAGGCTGTAGTTGAACAGTGAATCAGTAACATGTAGATTTGGCTACATTTGGGGAAAAGTAGTAGCTTCCCACAAAGGGATAGTAGAATATCCCGATCCTTCTCAAATACTGATCTCCATCCTGACTCAGTAATCAGTCCCCTCTCAATGAAAGACTATTGAAGCCAAGAATATGATTGTCATAAACAGGGATGTAAAGAGTTACAGGAAGGCTGAAGAATTGGAGCTGATACAAAGATTTGCAATCACTCTGATATGGGATATAAAAACAAACAAACTCAGCGTCTGTGGAGGCAAAAGTATAGTCAACAGTTTGGGTACTGATGCAAAGTCTCGACCCAAAATATCCACCGACCCCTTGAGTTCCTCCAGCTGTTTGTTTTTTTTGCTCCCAATTCCAGCACCTGGCAGTCTCTTGTGTCTCCTGACACGAGACCATTTAACCGAGCAACAACTTCCTGACTGAACTTCCAGAGTGTCTGCAGTTGTTAACCATAGGTACACCCAAATGTGCTATACCTCTACATCTTATTGGGAAAATATACCACATCTCCTTCTGCCTCTCATTATCCTGAATATACATCTGTGTGGCTGCAAATGTGTACCTTGAAGAGTCATTACAGAGCACAATGGACTCGATCTGGGATGATGGGGTCAATTATGACCCAGTACAGACGACTTGCACATGTCTTGGCTACACAGCAGTTGGAAGCACACAATTAATTTGATACAAAATGTACTATACTTGCAGACAGGTCTCAACCTTGTATTTAGATCATCCCTCCCCAGACAATTCAGAAATTAAATACAGTATGTTGTCATTTTTTTTTTTGCTACTGCCAAAGGAATGCATCTTATTGGATTGGATGTTTGTGGAATCATATTGTTCAGCAATTTGGATGCAGGTCACGGTTGAGAGGACATCTTTAGCCAAATACTGGGTCATGAAGTCACATTCATCATACCATTCCACTGCAGTGATCCGTTCACCAATGGGTTCTCCCTCCACTTTTCTTCGTTAAAGGAAGAAGTATTATTTTGAAATGCATTCTCCAATATCAACTCAATTTAATTTAAATTTAGAGATACAGCACAATAGCAGGCCCTTCTGGCCCATGAATCTGTGCTGCCCAAATATACCAATGTGACCAATTAACCTACTAAGCCCATACATTTTGAAGGGTGGGAGGAAACTGGAGCACCCAGGAAAATTCATGCAGTCATGGGGCGATTTGAACCCGGGACACTGCCATTCTAATAGCGTTGCACTAACTGTTACGTTCATCGTGCTGACCTACTTTAATCGCTATGCCCCTTGCATTCCATAATTTATATATTTTTTTAAAAATTATGTCTTAAGTCAATATTCAAATCTTAAGCAAATCAAAGAAGTATTTTCCTGGCCTTTATCATGTGATCATTTATGGGAGGTTATGTGTAAGTTGGCTGAGATTACAACAGTTCTGGCGCCTCACTTTGAAACTGTTTTTGCTTGGTGTAATGAGGCTGAAGAGTTCTTAAGGCTTTGAAAGATGATCTAGAAGGCTTTATCTGACAACACTCTCCCCTTCCTGGATCTTTGCCTCCTTCTCGGGAGACAAGCTTTCCACCGACATATATTACAAACCCTCTAACTCCCATAACTACCTTGACTACACTTCATCACACTCTGTCCCCTGCAAGGATTCCATCCCTATCTCTCAATTTCTCCATCTCTGATGAGGTCTTCCTGTTCAAATCTTCCAAAGAGTCTGCCTTCTTTCACAAACGTGGCTTCCCCCCTGCACCATCATCAACTCAGCCCTCACCTGCAACTCCTGATTTCCTACTCATCTGCCCTGGCCCCCTCTGCCCCCAGATGCAACAAATATAGAGTTCCTCTCATCCTCACCTACCACCCCATGAGCCTCCGCATCCAACTCACCCACAAATTGGAGGAACAACACCTTATTTTCCGTCTGGGAATTCTCCAACCAGATGGCATTAACATTGACTTCTCTGCTTTCTGCTAACCTGCTTGCCTTTTCTTTCCCATTCTCCTTTCTGGTTTTCCAGTTCTCCCCTCCTTTTCATCCCTCCTCCCCCTGATCACTGCTGTCCCCTCCCTCCTTTCTCCACCTATCATCTCCTGCCTTTGCCAACCCTCCCCCCCCCCCCTACTTTCTATCAGACGCCTACTGACATTCTTTCATACCTTGATGAAGGGCTCAGGCCCGAAATGTCCGTTATGTATTTTTACCTTTGCTACATAAAGGACATTGACCAGCTGAGTTTCTCCAGTATTTTGTGTTATTACTCTCTCCTCAGAATATTGTCCCTGTCGTGAGCACGTGGTGAATCATCAACGAAACACTGGTGCAGTCAATGGCACTTCATACTTATAAAGCACAACCCATCTGAAACTGAGGGCATGGTCATCGGTAGTGGAAGAACTAAGATTAGGAATGATCAAGAGGCTGGGTTTGGAAGGATTGCATTGCTAGAGATCAAAGAGAAGTCACGCAAACTGAAAAAAAAGAGAGAAAATGTTCTGATTAAGGTTTAGGTAGCCAGGAATTGATGCAGATTAGCAAGCACAAGGTGATGGTGGCATGTTGAAGCCAGGGCAGCTGAGTGATCTCAGGATTGCAAGGAGCAGATGAGAGGCTGTCTCAAACTTGTAGTGCAGTTGGGCTTGAGGTGTGTGCCAATGGCTGGAAAGTCTGCTTTATTCAGGCAATGAAGAGCTTTACAGAGTTGCATAGTTGCTGAGTTCAATTGGAAAAATTGGAAAATGTTAGGATACAAAGATATACAGTCTCTTATTCAAAGCGTGCATTTGTCATAAGTGATCATACGCAAGCTTTAAATTGGTGTGTCAAACTCAAATTCACAGAGGGCCAAAATTAAAAACTTGGACTAAGTCAAGGGCCGAACTAAATATTTATTGAAAATTTTCAACAACATCTGAATGTTTTCTCTTCTTTCAACATATGTAATGTTAAACTTTTTCTTATTAAAATAAATGTTTAATAATAGTTTTGGATAAACTCTTTCCAGAAGCATTAACAAATGAGAAATAAAATATTCAATAAATAATATTTCTCTATAGAGGATTTGTCAAATGTTGCTAGTGTGCTGTCGAATAGTAAAATCTGAGGGCTTTTGAGTATGTGGGAGAATAACATGATTCCTGAAACAATCAAATGGGTGACTGATTGTGGGCATGAACTCTAGCAGGGTTATTTGCCATGCCATTTTTCCATTGGTACAGATATCCTTTGATTTACACACTTTTCAAGTTTTATGCCTAATGAGCTTGTATCCAGGTGCAGGACCATTTTTAACCAGGAATATATTTATCACTGTGACATGAAACTATTGGAAGATTGTTTTATCCTGAGATTAAAGTTCATAATCCTTACTCAGGCCTGTGTGCGGGAGGGCGGGGTTTGCGGGCGATCGGGTTGGACAACGACAGTGCGGGGGCATTGGCTCTCGCTGCAGGACGGCATCTCGGCGGATCAGCAGCCCCGTCACCGTGAGTCGCGGATCGGCCTGCGGCAGGGAGGGGGAGTGGGCAACGGTCCTGGCGAGGTCAGACCCGAGGCCTCCGGTTCCGGGCGCTGCGAAGCGGCCTTGGCTTGCCCTGACACCGGCCAGGCCCCAAAACCAGAGTCCACAGTGAGACCCTGCAACGTAAACAGAGGAGGTGGGGGCGATTAGCAGGCTGACGCCAATGCATTCTGGGATTTGTTGTATTACTGTGCATGCGCTATACTGGCGTGGCGGCCAGCAGATGTGAGTGGGAAGTGAGTGGGAAGGAAAGGGTGAGAATCACTGCTCTAGACCCAATTGTTACTGAAATATTTTGCTTGAGAAAAATTGTCATTGGCCCATTTCCTTTAGCGTTCTGAAACCGTGCACATGACGAGTCAATGAGGGATGATTAAAGCAGTGGTCTTCAAACTTTTTCTTCCCACCCACAGACCACCTTAAGCAATCCCTTACTAATCACAGAGCACCAATGGCACAGGGACGCGAGTGGAATGAAAAAGGTTGAGAACTGTTGTATTGTGGTAACTCCACATCTGATTAGGTTAATTGTTAGGCAAGTGGTCAGAGAAGGACCCCCCCCCCCCACCCCAAGAAAGGCTTAAATCATGGGGACAAAATAAGCTTCCGTCTCACTGCTCCCAATCTTACACACAGTCCTGATGTGGAATGTGGGGTCGTAGCTCCACGTTCACCCGAGTTCAGGTCCTGTCTGTGTGGAGTTTGTACGCTCTCCCCTTGTCTTGGACCAGCAGGTCGATTGCCTGATGAAGGCACCCGAACCCCCCGTTGAAACGCTGGCGTCCGGGGCGGTGGAGGAATTGGCTGAGAAGAGCGCGTTGCTCCCACCCCCCTCCCATGGTTGAAGAGGGATTAAACTGCGATCTCACGGCGCCAGGCTCGTCTCCAACAAAAGGAGCGGGAGGCAGGGTCCACCGTGCACGGAGCGAGGGGGAAGGCATCGCCAACGAGACGTTCGGTCCGGCGTCACCGCTGAAGCGCAGACCCAGTGAGGATGGTCCCCAACTCCAGCCGCCTCTGTGTGTCCGGGAGCCGGGCGGACTGAGTGCGGCGCTCCGATCCCCGGGATTCGGGACTCTGAGATCCCTCCACAACTCCGGCGTCTTCATTTTCACCTTCAGTGTGCATGCGCTATACTGGCGCGGCGGCCAGCGGGCCAACTCTAATATATATTTAATATGATCTTGCGGGCCAAATATAATTATATCGGGCCAGAGTTTGACATGTGTGCTTTAAATACTCAAACTGATGTCATTGGTCTTGTGACAGCAGGACTTTTTGCAGATTGACCCTGTGCTCCTCCACCCACCATTTTATTCAGGCACCTGGCTGTTTTTTTGTTCATACCTTAATAAAAGGCTCAGGCCCAAAATTTGGATTGCTGCATAAAGAATGCTGCATGACCTACTGTTTTTCAATTTATTAGCTGTTTACTAAGAACACATTAGCTTGTGGCAGTCTGACAGAAGTCTGATATTTCCAGCACATAATGACGATCATTTCTTTCGTGGCCACTGTCACAGGGAGGCCTGCTATTGGTGAGTGTGTATTGCCCTGCGCCAGCTGTGCTCTTCTTCCCAGCTGTTGTTTCCAGACATCTAATAAACCAAGCAAAATTCAGAGGATCCAAATGCACACATGTTAAAGAAAGGTCAACGGAATGTCTGGTCACAGAGAGCAACACGTTGTACTTAACCCCAACCACAATTTCAAGCCAACTGAATTTTGCCTACAGCCATAAAATCAGCTGCAATGGTCAGAGGGGTAACCATCTGGACATTGACATTCTGGAGCTTGACTTTCCATTTTCCTTTTGAGTGGCTGCTTTTTAAAATGGAGTACCTTTTTGTTCCATTAAATAGTAATACCCCGATTAAAATGAATCAGAATCAGGATTTATTGTCGTAAACATATCACCAAATTCAATCTCCTGTATCAGCAAATATTGCTATAAGTTACATGTAAAAAAATAGATTAGTGGAAAAGAGAGAAAGTAAGATTGTATCTGTGGTTCATTGTCCATTCAGATATCTGATGGCAGTGGGGAAGAAGCAGTTTTTGTTCAGCTGGGCATTTGTCTTCTGGCTCCTATACCTCCTTCCTGATGGTAGCAGTGTGAAGAGGACATGGCCTGGGTGATAAGGTCTTGAGGATACAGGCTGCCATCTTAAGACACCGCCTCTTAAAGATGTCCTTAATAGAGCGGAGACTAATGCCCATGATGGCGCTGGCTGAGTTTACAATTCTCTGTAGTCTATTCCTGCTCTGTGCAATGGCACCTCCATACCTGAAGTATGATGCAATCAGTCAGAATGACACCTGTAGAAATTTGTAAGAGTCTTCAGTGACAATAAGGTCTCTGTTGAAATACTCTTTCACAAAAATGCTGTTGTTAGAAATGACCACAAGAGTATTTGACCAGTGCTTCAGACTCTCTCCAACGAGTTATTTCAAGCAAACATTCAAGCTGATCGTTTCCCAGGATGAACACAGTTATCTTTCGGAAGACAATGTTGATGCGCATCTCATGATTGGTAAAGAACAAATTCAATTCATAAAAAGGTAGTAACAAAGTTACAGATAGCCAGCTTGTAATACTGAGGTAAATATATGATACAGTAGTTGATTATTGAAGAAGAAAACTGGTCACTGGGAAAAATCTAATATGTGATTTGATTTTTTAAAAATTTGTTCCAATTCAATTTCCAGGAAATGTAAAGCCATCACAGGCAGTCTATACCTCTGTGACACCTAGAAAGATTTGAATGATTTATTTTGTTAAGGAGTTTCCCATTGTTGAATTGATGGAGTTTGTTGTTGCTGATAGGAATTGGCCGCAGAAAGGCAGGAAAATGAAACCACAAAGATTCCACAAAAGGTAACTGTAAAATATTTCAGTCAACTATTCAGTAATTAGCAATAGCAAACATTGGAAAACTTCTACAGACGTGCAGTGGAATGTGTACTGACTGGCTGCATCATGGCCTGGTATGGAGGTACGCCCTACAAATGGTAGTGGATACAGTCCAGAGCATCAGAGACAGAACTCTCCCCACCATTGAGAAAATCTACATGGGACGCTGCCGTAAGAGAGCAGCAGCAATCATCAATGATCCACACCATCCAGGACATGCTCTGTTTCCGCAGCTGCCATCAGTAGAAGGAACAGGTACAGAGTTATTGGTGCCACAACGCTTATACCACCAAGTTCAGGCTTCATCATCAGGCTCCTAAACAACAGATGAATCAGAGACACATGGTAAACTCTTACTTTGCACATTATTTATTTCTCAATTGTTTTTCAGTATTTGCACTGTCAGTTTGTTTACATTTCTTTCTTAATTTACACTTCTATCTTTTGTATACATTTCTTTTTCTTGAGTTCAGGTTACACTACTGATATGTAGAAATTCTGCCTGGCCCACTGAAGAAAGAATTTCAGGGTTGGATATAATGTTAAGTACGTATTCTGACAATAAATTTGAACTTGAATTTGCATTTGAAGCCTAAGTGGATATTTTATGATGATGTATGATGTCTGACGTGGACTCTTTACCCCCTCCATAAATCTTCGTCCGCGAAGCCAAGCCAAAGAAAAAAATGATAGATGATGGTCATTTACAGTGTACAAAGTACAAATGCACTGATAGACCAACAATAATATCAAAACAATGCCCACAGTACACCATGAGACACAAAAAGAGAAATACCGGGCAAATAAGTGAATACTCACAGATTCAATTAATGCAAGAAAAGCGAGATTTCAGTAGTACAGACAGATCTTCTAATGGTCCTGGACTAGTTTATGGTTAGGATTAGGGTAGTACAGGGAAGTTCAAGAACCAGATAGTTGCTGGGGGTAAAAAACTGTTCTTGAATGTAGAGGATTCAAGAAGTTCAGAGAAATAATTTTGTAATCAGAATAACGCAGGTGATGTAAATAATCCTGTTGCTCATTCTTGAATTTTTTTTCTAGAGTTGATATTTGAGGTGCTACATGGAACGTTTGAATCTCTAAGTTAGATTGTCTTGGGACAATATGAGATCCTGTTGTTAAAGAGATTATAGCAACAGCCTCAGAAAAAATCACAGTAATTAAGCAAAGTCAACATTCACTGAAATTCTTTGAAGAAGCATATTGGCTGTGATTACCAGGATAGATGCAAGGTAAGTACAGTAAAATCCCTGTCATCCGGAATTCAAGCAACCGGCAAAAAAGAATTGTGGAAAATAAATGGGTTAAAAAAATGCAAAAGTTTAAAATTACTGCCCCCTAGCAGACAGTTCCCCAATCCATACAACACACAATCTCAAGCAACCGGTAAATTCACTTATCCAGCATCTACCAATTCCTGTAGGTGCTGGGGGGTTTACTGTATTAACATTTACAGTGACGTGGACAATCTATTGACATGGATAGAAAACTAAGTGGTATAAATGGGTCTTTACTGCATTGGCAAGATGTAAGAAGAGGCATGTCACAAGGGAATGGTGCTGAGGATCCAACTTATTACAATTTATAGACGTGACTAACACTGGTAAATTTGCTAATAACAGAAATAGCTGGGAATGTAAGATGTAAGGAGGTTACGAAGGGATATTTATTTATTTTTTATTTCGACATACAGCATGGTAACAGGTCATTTCAGCCCACGAGTCTGTGCTGCCCAATTACCCCCAATTAACCTACACCCCCAGTATATTTTGAACATACCTAAGTGTGTGGGCAAAGATCTGGCTAATGGCGTGTAATGTGGAGCATGTGTATTTGTTCATTTTGGCTGGAAAAATGAAAAAGGAGCAGATTATTGAAATGGTGAAAGGAATCTGGGTGTCCTAATGCATGATTCTAACAGTCTCTGGGAGCTCCAGTTTCCTCCCACATCACACATGGTGGGTGGGGGGTGGTGGGAGGTTAATTGGCTGCTGTAAATTATGCACAGTAGAGGTGGGTGGGGAATTAAAGATAAGTTTACAGGAAAATAAAACAGGATGGCATTGATATTAACTTGATGGGGTAAGTGGTTCCTTGGATTTCTATAAGGACATAAGATATAGGAGCAAAAGTAGGCAATTCGGCCCACCATTCCATCATGAGCTGATCCATTCTTCCATAGCTCCATTCCCCTGCTTTCTCCCCTTAACCCTTGATAACTGGTTATTCACATACCTATCTTCTTTTCTTTGGCTTGGCTTCGCGGACGAAGATTTATGGAGGGGGTAAAAGTCCACGTCAGCTGCAGGCTCGATTGTGGCTGACAAGTCCGATGCGGGACAGGCAGACACGGTTGCAGCGGTTGCAGGGGAAAATTGGTGGGTTGGGGTTGGGTGTTGGGTCTTTCATCCTTTGCCCTTTGTCAGTGAGGTGGGCTCTGCGGTCTTCTTCCAAGGAGGTTGCTGCCCGCCGAACTTTGAGGCGCCAAGATGCACGGTTTGAGGCGATATCAGCCCACTGGCGGTGGTCAATGTGGCAGGCACCAAGAGCTTTCTTTAGGCAGTCCTTGTACCTCATCTGTGGTGCACCTCTGTCACAGTGGCCAGTGGAGAGCTATCAATCTCTACCTAAATACACCCATCAACCTGGCCTCCACAGCCACCTGTGGCAGCAAATTCCAGCACATCTTGCCATCCCAGTAAAGACCACATACTGGCTAAAGAAATTCCTCAGCATCTCTGTTTTAAATGGGTGCCCTACAATGCTGAAATTATGTCCTCTTGTCTTTGACTTCCCCACCATGGATAACAACTTTGCCACATATGGAAAACTGAGAATAATTCCCACAGGTCTTGACAATTCCGTGTTTGGGGAGTGAAAGGAGTGGGCTGAGAAATGTCAGCATCATCAGACAAAAAAATAGTAGGGGGTTGCTTTGTACATTGCATGGATGGAAACATAATCAGGACCAGCAGGACACGAATACTAGGCCACATACAGCCTGGAGGTTCACAGCTGATAGTGTGAGTCACTCACTGCCCATGTGCAAAGAGAGTAAAGGTCTTTTGACCAGCAGGATTTCTCAGGTAGAAAATTCCATTGGGAACCCTGCTGTCATTGTCCTTGGTACGTAGAATATAGAACACTACAGCACAGTACATGCCCTTCAGCCATCCTAAAAAAAAAATGAATCCCTTCCTATCCCATAACCCTCTATATTTTCCTTTCATCCATGTGCCTGTCTAAGAATCTGTTAAATGCCCCTAATGTTATAGCCTCCACCACCACCCCTGGCAAGGCTTTCCAGGGACCTGCAGCTCTGTTTAAAAAAAGTTACCCCTGATGTCTCCCCTAAACTTTCCTCCCTTCACTTTGTGCAGATGTTCTTATGTGAGTGTCCCACAAAAAATCAGAGATGTTGTTTTCACAGAGGAGGTACGGAAACTGGAGGTTTGTTTCAGCCCACAGCTGTCTGAGATCACAGGCTGTAAACAGGGCTGTAAACAGGGCTCAGCAACTTTGCCCATGGGATCCACAGCTGAGAAGACCGTGTCGGGCTGCGATCACAGTTGTGGTTGATTGCCTGCACTTGTTATTTCCGCTGGC
Source organism: Narcine bancroftii (assembly GCF_036971445.1). Classification (NCBI taxonomy): domain Eukaryota; kingdom Metazoa; phylum Chordata; class Chondrichthyes; order Torpediniformes; family Narcinidae; genus Narcine; species Narcine bancroftii. The sequence goes on from NC_091476.1 coordinate 133,779,850, forward strand.
CATCCAGCTTCTGATGAGGCAGCTGGATGATGTGTACAGATTTTGACTGAAGCCTTTAAAGAGACAAATGTCCCAGGGTTCTTTAATTTGATGAAGAGCCAACAGTCAGGCAACTTGTTGAAGCATTATGCAGTGCAACTTGTCTGCAGAGCTTTTGAAGTGCGGTAAACTTCGAATGCACTGGTTCCATCCGGCCTGGAGATGAAAGTAGTTCATTCAGAGGGGTTCTTTTGGGAGCAGTTCATCGGTCAACTCTAACATTCATATTGCTGTAATCACAGAGCAGAGTTATGGTGAAACATGAGAACAACCACTGCACCTCAGTGAGAGGAGCGAGGAGGAGAGGGTCACCCCTAATGGGTGGGTGTGACGTATCGATCTGGATGAGATTTTACAAGTCTGCAGTCCAGATCAACATTGGTATGACCTGGTCAGAAGTATCTGTGACAAAGGGAGATTTACTGAGACAGGTCGAGGAAATGTGATGACTAATTTATTCCAGAAATCACAGGGTAGGCAATTCTAGAGCCAAAGGCGTGGAATTAGGGTGATTGGGAAAGATTTAAAAGGGATTTAAGGGTTTTTTTACACTCAGAGGAGGCCTGTATTTGGAAAGCGCTGCCAGAGGAAACTAGTATTGGGTGTAATTTCGATGTTTGAAAGACACTTGGATGGATATATAGTTAGGAAGTGCTTGCAAGGATATAGATTGAATGCAGGCAAATGGAACTAGCACTGAATGCCAATTTGGACAGCATGGATGAGTTGGGCTGAAGGGCCTGTTTTGTGCTCTGAGTCCAGATGAATATCCAATCAGCTACTAAAGAGAAGACAGTTGCCACTGAGCTTAGTCAGGATGTCACCCAATCTCCAGATCATGAAGTAAGCAAGGTTAAAGGCCCAAACTTCATTAAGAAAGGCTGGGCATCTGTGAAAGCATGTTAGCAGACTGAACTTGTGGTTGCTGAGGATATGCGAAGTGTGATGTGTATATAAGAAGGGAGGTAAGACGTGAGCATGTAATTAATGACTTCGCCGTCTATTTGATGCACACATTGGTTATTAGTCTCCAAAATGGTGCTTCGAATCTCTTGGTGTTTCCTGGACATTATTATTGTTGGAACCTCCCAGAATAATGGGACTGAATTGCAGAATAGATACAGTGTCCTCCATAATGTTTGGGACAAAGACACTTTTTTTTTCCCCTTTATTTGTCCCTATGCTCCACAGTTTTAAATTCTTAATCAAACATTTTGTATGCGATTAAAGTACACATTCCAGATTTTATTCAAGATTATTTGTATATATTTTGATTTGACCGTGTAGAAATGACAGCACTCTTTATTCATAGTCCCCTCATTCAGGTTCCCATAATGTTTGGAATATTTGGCTTCACAGGTGTTTGTGATTACTCAGGTATGTTTAATTACTTCATCGGTGCAGGTATAATAGAGTTAGGCTTGCTTCTAAGCTTTTGATCACCTTTGGAGTCTGTAGTTGCCATTTTTCAACATGAGGACCAGAGTTGTGCCAATGAAAGTCAAAGAAGCCATTATGAAGCATAAAAACAAGAACAAAAGGGTAAGAGACATCTCCCCTGCCTTAAATTTTTAATCCTATAATTTTAGGATTACCAAAATTATCTATTTGAACATTATTAAGAAGAAAGAGTGTACTGGTGAGCTAAGTTAGCACAAATGGACTGGTAGGCCAAGGAAGATCTTCACTGGTGATGACAGAAGAATTCTCAATATAATGAAGAAAAATCCCCAAATGCCTTTCTGACAGATCAGAAACACTCTTCAGGAAGCAGGTGTAGATATGCCAATTACTTGTTCACAGAAGACTTCATGAACAGAAATACGGAGGCTATACTGCAGGATGCAAACCACATTAGCCACAGAGACAGGATGGCCAGATTTGTTTACCAATAAGTATTTAAAAGAGTCTGAAAAATTCTGGAAAAAGGTCTTGTGGTCAGATGAGTCTAAGATTAGCATGTAACAGAGTGATGGCAAGAACAAAGTGAGGAGGCATAAAGGAACTGTCCAAGATCCAAAGCCCCATCTGTGAAACATGGCGGTGGGGGTGTTATGATCTGGACATGTCTGGATGCCACAGGTACTGGCGCACTTATCTTCATTGATGATGTAACTATTGATGACAGGAGCAAGATGAGTTCTTATCTGCTTAAGTTTGAGCAAAAGCCTCCAAACCCATTGGACGGTGCTTCATCCGACAGCAAAACAATGATCCCAAACATGCTGCTAAAGTCACAAAGGAGTTTTTCCAAGCTAAAAGCAGGAAAATTCTTGAATGGCCAATTCAGACACCTGACCTGAATCCAATTGAGCATATGTTCCATATGCTGAAGAGAAAACTTTAGGGGACAAGCCCCCAAAACAAGCAGGAGCTTGCATGACAAGGTATTCAGAAACTGGTGATGTTTATGAATCATAGATATTATGAGCCCAAAGGACTCCAAAACCCAGCAGCAATAGAAATTCATCGAGACAAATGGTCACTTAAACAAAATGAACTTTTAATTATCTTTAAACATGTAAACAGGATCATACTCTAACTTATTACTATTAACTTAACCTAACTTACCCTCCCCCCCTTCTAATTCTAAGCGCACATGTATGTAATGTGTGGATAAGTTCGGAAAAGTTCTTTGATTCACAGTCCAATCTCACTTCTCACTCCTCCAAGTTTACTGGTATCAGGCAATTCTTATACTGTGCACAGAATTAACATATATGAATCTTCACCAGGCTTTGGTGCTTTAAAGGAAAATGGTTTTCAGAGAGAGATTTGTTGTTTGTTGGACACAATGAATTGATACCTTCCGATCAGCCACTTTAGTGTCTTGCTGAGGAAACTTGCCCCATCAGGGTTTTCCAGATAATAACTTCTTTATTTCAGGTCACCACAGAGTTCCTTTTCTGTTTCCCTTATTTCAAGTGAAACGTTATACAGCCAGCCATCACCTCTTGTATGGACCACAAGGGCTTTAAACAGGCTGAACTAAGAACTCACAACCTGTCTTCATAATGGGGTTTTCCACAAGCTTGCCAGCTTGTCCTGTTCCAATCCCAGCTGCTGTTGCTGAACTGTAGAACTGTAGACTCTCTCTCTCTCTCTCTCTCTCTCTCTCTCTTCTCCCTTTCTCTCTCAGAGAAAACCACATGACCCTCTTTGCACTCAGACAGACTGCGGCCCCAGACCTAATCTTCGAGTCCGTTCACCTGTTGCTTTCTAAAACACTAATCCATTACTCCACAGCATGTCCAGTTAACTCCTACTTGTGAAGTCCTTACAGGCATTCTTCAAAGTTTTTGTAAAGGCACACGGAGCCCGGATTGTCTGGCTTGATCCAAGCTCTTGCATTTTAAGTGAGATCTGTGTTGAGGTGTTTGTATTTGTTTGTGACCTACACTAAAATACTTGCCATAATTTTTCTCCTTTACAGCATATCTATATACAATATAAAATATAACCTAATCTGTCACACAGACTTCAGGCAGTCATTGCATGAAAGGGATATACAGCAAGATACAAAACATGGTTACTTTAATATACATACTATTGCTGTGTCCCAAACATTATGGTGCCCTGCAATGAGGGGGCTATGTATAAAAAGTGCTGTACAATCCTAAATGTATTCAAATAGCTTTGAATAAAATCTGGAATATGCACCTTAATCACATGCTTGATTTCAGATGTAAAACTGTGGACCAAAGGGGCAAATGAAGGAAAAAAAGTGTCTTTATCCCAAACTTGGTGGGCACTGTGTATTGTACTCGCCAGTGTCATACGTACGTTCCTCTGGAATGCCGTTGGATCAACGATCTGCAGAAAAATGTGGCCACATCACAGTTTCTGCATCCCTGCATTGATGGAAGGAAGTGATTCTTTGGATACTGCTATTCTCCACTCTTGTCCAAGCAATCGTTACTCAATGTCAGCCCTCTGTTGACTCTGTGAGTGGTCCGAGCCCATCCTTAACTAACTGTTGGAGATCCATGGTCAACAAAATGGAGCTCAGCCTGAGCCTGACGTCAGTGATGGCTGATCTGTGTGAGTGAACTACCTTCTAAATGAATTGGCTGAACATAGGAATTGCCACAATTGTGTAATAAATGAATTGATCTTATTTACCTGCCCTCACCTTTTACAGTTTTCTTCCAATACTAGCTGCAGACAGTCATGGTGATAAAACTGGTACTTAAACTGTGGACATATATACACTTCATGTCGGGTCCACTATAAACAGGATAATCTATTTCTAATCTCAATTATTCCTTTCTTTAATGCTGACCCAGGTTTGTTTGTGATTCACATTTGAAAGACCTGGTGTTTCAGGATTCAGGCTGAAATTCTAAGGTTAACTGCAAAACTCTAATTTCCAAAACCTCAGCTGCAACTCAAAACTGATCAAATTCATCAGCCACAAATGAAAACCAGTTGGCCAAGAGGTTTTTACAGATTAATACGCATAGTCAGGAAGTGAAAAATGAACAGGAATTGCTCCTTGCTTCTGGTGCCAAGGTGATTATTTTGAGTGGCATGGTCCAACACTCCTCAGAACAAAATTATTTCCTGATGTAAAGAGGTCTAGATAGTTTTAAAATGATTGATATTCGATGTAACCCAATGCTGATTGCTTTTCATATTTAACATGTTGCCTTTCTCTTCAGTGGAGGAACTCACTTGGTGAGCTGCACCAACATTTCTTTGAGTAAATTGCATTAACTTCCAATGATACTGAATTGTCAAAGATCTCTGGGAGAAGACGAACTTCTATGATCTAATTCATCCATTCACATAAACTTCTCCATCCGGAATCTGACTGAAGGATTAATGTAAAGAAGCTATGCCAATCGATCTCTTTTAACAGTCTTGCCTGCGCGGTATTGTCAACTTTAACTCTTTGTAATCCAGATGTTATTTGGAATCTGCTGGCAGCCAGATCAAAACCACCACAGACACTTCGTTTACCCTCTCAGCACTTAATTTAAGACAGAAGTCATGGAGGAGAGATCATATTAATTCATGTTCAGCAGATTTATGGAAGATTAGTGGATTATGTCATGGCTTTGAACGAAGGACCCAACAAAATACATGTTGGAGCTCCTTTTGAGACCATTCCATGGTCCCACCGATTATATTCACCATGGTCTTCTATTACATGCTAATTTAGGTGCTGAAGATGTGTTTAAGTGCAGAATAATGTCTGTTTTGTCTGTGAGCATAAAGCTTCTGCTCACACTTGCTTCTCCCACTTAGAGCAAGGCCACATAGTGAAATGTGGTTATCCACAAGTCGTGTGCTCCTTGGCTGGAAGAAATCAGCTGATTGACTGCACTCTTGCTTCCCTGCTCCAGCCAAATTCTCACAGGAATGCATTACAAGGGAGACACTTCTGATGAATTTTATTGGGTTTAGGTGAAGCAAATTTAAATAATTTTCAGGGGGCACTGGTTCACTGTTGAACAGAGAACATTGAATTCACATATTTTTGCAATGTCTTATGGTTGTTGGTTGTGTTTGAATCTCCTTTTAAGGCTTCAAAAGTCAGGGCTCGGGAATGAAAAATGTTACATTTCTGTGTGTGGAAATGATGGGATCCAGAAGGCCTCTGCAAAATGAACCAAAAGGCCACATCAGCAAACAAACTGCAGAGAGAACTGATCAGATATTGTTGCTGTGCAGAAAAATCTTGTTGAATCCACAAACCATGGGTGAAGTGCTATTTGTCAAAGAATATAAGTTTGTTTCAGTGTGTGTATGCAAATATAATGCTCTCTATCTGGGCCCATCTTTAGGTCCCATAGATCACCAAACATTTCATTTTATACTTGCTGAGGGCTGAGTGAAACAAGGTTGAATTCAGCCATCTCCTTTCCTCAAGACATGGAAGAAACTGCAGATGTTGGAATCTTTTGGCAAACAAAGGGTCTGGACCTACACTGCTGACTGTCCACTATTTTGTGGTTGGTGTCTGACCTGCTGATCTCCTCCAGATTTGCTTCATTTGTTCCTGAATAAATTTGCCTTTGAATGAATCTTTTAAAAACATATTGATGGGTTTAGAGAGATTAAATATAAAGTACTCGACAAATGCATGAGAGAAGGGGCTTGTTTGAAACATGCCCCTGAATTTTGTTGAAGAGGAAAGGTAGGGGTTGGTAGATGCCCTTCATGTACTGGAAATCTTACAACTGGTTGGAGATCCTGACTCTACCCAATCAAGTAGATTCATATTTACTTCATGGTTGAAAGATTAAGATTTTAGATGAAGTGCTTAAAGCTTCTCTACTCAGTGTGACTCAGCAGCCCAAATGAGCTTTGTCTTGAGCTGGATACAATGACAATGTTTAAAGAAACCTAGTAAAACATAAAAGTCTGTAGACACTGTAATTGAAGTAAAACACAATGCTGGAGAAACTCAGCTGGACAAACACCGTATTTTTTTAGCAAAGATAAAGAAACATAACCTGCGTTTTGGGACGTGAGCCCTTCATCAAGGTATGAACAAAATGTAGGCAGGGGCCCAAACAAATGGTGGTGGGGGAGAGGCAGGGGAAGGAGCACAGGCCCAGAGGAAGGATGTAATAGGTGGATAAGGAAGGGAGGGCACACCAGTAATAGGGGGAGGGGTACTGGCTCTGTGCATGGAGACAGCCGGAGATGGAAGAGGGAGTTAGCCCACTCCCGATTCTCCCTTTCTTCCCTATCCTCCTATCCTCTGTCTCCTTTCCTCCAGTTCTCCACCTCCGTGCTTCTCCCCCTGCCACACCCTCACCTTCCCCCCACCCCACCACTATTTAGTTTGGATGCCTGTCTTCATTTTACTCACACCTTGATGAAAGGCTCAAGCCCAAAACATTGGTTATTATATATAGTTATATATTAACTATATAAAGGACACTGTTCGACCTACAATGTTTATACAGCATTGTGTTTTACATTAAAGATGTTTAGACAGGTACCTGGATGGGAAGGAAATGGAGTGAAGCACAGACAAATGATCAAACAGGCCACAAGAAAGCCACTCCCTTTCACTGATCGTGAAGATAAGATTTGCCATCGCTTTACATTTGAAGAACAAATATGAGTCTGCACATTGCAGAATATTTATCTGAAAACACTTTTTGAAATGGTTCAGTATGAATATATATTTAATAATTACAGAAGCAACACTAGTCTGTGACTAATTTGTTATTTTTGAACTTATTTTTATACTTGAACAAATAGTTCCCATCAAAACATGAGGAGTCTTCATTTTGCATATAATAGCTTTGACTGTGGGACTTGAAACCTAGGAGAATGGAATATTGATCACAGAGTATTATACAATGGAGGGAAACTTAACCAAATTGCTTCGATTTGCTTTGCACTTTGAAATATTTTGTGTTGGTTTTTTTTAACCAATCATTTCAAATACAAGAGGGCATAGCTTTGAGATGCGATGGGAAAAGTTTAAAGGAGACAGAGAAGCCAATTTTTTTGGTCATAGAGAGCAGTTGGTTCCTTGCTCAGACTTCCAAGGAGGGAGGGGAGGAGTGGTTGGTGATTGTTGAAAAGGCACTTAGACAGGCAGGGAAAGAGGCAGCGATTGGAGGGAACCTGGAGCAACACACAATCTGATGGAGGAACTCAGCAGATCGAGCAGGATCAGGGGGAGGGAATGGAGGGAGATGGGCCACACACAGGCAGATGAGTTTAATTTGGCATCTTAGATAGCAGAGGTGGGCTGTATAGTTAGATTGTACAGGTGGGCTGTGTAGGTGGTTTGTACAGGTGGGCTGTGCAGGTGATCTGTATAGATGAGCTATACAGGTGGGTTGTAAAGGTGGCCTGTGCAGGTGGTCTCTGTAGGTGGTCTGTACAGGTGGGTTGTAAGGTGTCCTGTGCAGGTGGTCTATACAGGTGGGTTGTAAGGTGGCCTGTGCAGGTGGTCAGTACAGGTGATCCATGCAGGTGATCAGTACAGGTGATCCATGCAGGTGGGCTGTACAGGTCATCCATGCAGGTGGGCTGTGCAGGTGGGCTATGCAGGGGAGCTGTGAAGGTGGGCTGTGTAGATGATCCGTGTAGGTGGTTTGTACAGGTGGGCTGTGCAGGTGATTCATCCAGGTGCTCTGTGCAGGTGATCTATCCAGGTAGGCTGTGCATGCTGTTGCCAGCACATGGGCACATGGTAGTAGGTACCCACCAGATGGTGAAGCCCTACCAGCCTACACCTCTCCCCACACTGACTAGCATTTTGAGCCCTGCAGGTCTGTGCCCCTCCAAAGACTTGTGTGTCCCTCTCAGCAAACAGTTTTCTTTTGTTTTGGAGTGAAGATGCAGCCTGGTGATGACCCAGACACTATCAAACCCCATGTGGATGGTGGAAGGTTACTTCACCGTGTAGGGCGTGGGCACAGAGACCAATTACCACCCACTGTGATATAACATCATAAGATATAGGGGAAATAGGGCCATTCAACACGTTGAGTCTGTTCCTTCATTCCATCAATAGCTGATCAATTCCCCCCACGTCCCTACTTCCCTCTGTCCCTGCCTTTAAAAAGAATTGAGGGTGTCTGGAGTTGGCTTTCCTTCTTTTGTAGCTTTTGTACAAACTGATTAGTGAATCACTTTGTGTCATCTGGAAAATTCCCTTCAGCAAAGCGTTTGGTGTTTTACACTGGTTCCTTGCCCTATGTGTTTCAAGTTCAAGTTTCAAGTCACGTATATTAAGATTCAGTGATGAAGTTTGTTTAGAGAGCATTCCAGCTAGCCATCTTGTACATTATACAGCAAGTAAGGCACAGTGGAGATGTACAATTAAGAGGGCATTCAGTTGATTTCAGACAAAGGCAACATGATTTTCCTAGTGTGAGTTTCATTCAGGACTCTAATAACAGCAAGAAAGAAACTCTTTGAATCTGTTGGTGCGTGATTTCATACTCTTGAAACTTCCCGATGGGAGTGGGGTGAAGAGAGCGTAGCCGGGGTGGGATGAGTCCTTTCATAGGTTGCTTGCTTTTCCAAGGCAATGGAACTTATAGATGAAGTTGATGGAGGGGAAGGGTGGTTTATATGATGGTCTGAGCCATGGTCACAACCTTCTGAAGTTTCCTGCAGGATTGGTTGGAGATTTTCCCTTCCCACAGGCAGCGCTGCTGCTGGTACAAACCCAGGGAGAGTGGGGAGTTGAGACCCAGGGCTTCCCGAAAGGTCCTACTGCCCAGACCTACAGCTGATGGCTCCAGACAAGCTTTAGAATGACTTGTTAAAGGAACTGATGATGTTTCATTTAAATTCCTGCGACTGGGCCCAAGTGATGATGCCTGCAATCAGCAGTGGCCTCAAGGGGTTGCAGACTCCAGGGGAGCAGCTGGTTGGTGCAGGGCACCAGTAACAGGGAGAACAACCATGTGGAGAAGGAGAAACAGAGGAGACAGCCCTAAGGCTGGTGACCAAAGTGATGGAACAGCGGCTGAAGTACACACACAGGCTGTGAGATGTTGCCGACTTGTGGGTGAGGAACTCACACAGGCTGCTGGCTGCTGGAGATTGGTTCATGAGAACCAAGTTTCAGAACCAGGATTTAAGAGGGTGTTGAGGGAAAGAAAGGCTCCCAAAGGGCTCTGGAGCTGAAGTCTTCCTCAATCTGTCAGAGGTGTGGATCTGGACTCAAGGTGCTGATAGTTTGATCTGAACTGGAGTCTTGTGTGGCTGCAGAGGCTGCAGGAGTGCTGGAGGCACTCTGAATCTGAGGGGACTCTCTTTCTCTGACTGTAAGGGGCACAGGGAAATGTTAATGGCGAATCTTTGTCTGACATGGCAGACTAAAGGTAATTTTGTGTAATATTACATTTCTGTTTTATTACATGACAAGATACTTTCAATGGTGCACCTGTAGAAGTTGTTAGGTACAAAATTTCCTCAGGCTTTGAGTAAGTAGAAGCACTGGTGCATTTTTTTGGCCATTCCAAAATCCCAGCTGCTATAACTTGGGGTTGGTGAAAGGGCTCCAGTGAATTATTTCCTCTAACCTTGGTCAAAGAAAGTTGCAACTGAGAGTGCAGTGAACAATCCAGACCTTTTATTTGCTGCCTCACCCCTGAGCTTTATGTGTTGATGAGTTTTCATGTTAAAAGTCTGAAGAGCTTCAGAGCATGAAGAGAAACATTTACAAAGTTTATTTGCTGAATGTCAGCTGAAATGACTGGGTGAGTTCAGTCTGACATATGTAAAAAACATGTTGAATTCTCCTCATCAATTAATTCCATTACAGTTTAGAGTAAAAGTAAATTTACCCAGATGTTGCTTCCATTTGTAAACACCGTGGTGATCAAATGGTTTTGTTTCTGGACAAATGAGTGCAGATAACAGTTGCAAAGTTTCAATTAAATTAATTGAATATCTGAAATGAAAAATATAGCGAATGTTCATGCCAAATTGTTACAAAAACTTTTTATTCAGTGACGTTCTTTAGTGAAGGATGTCTGCCAACTTTATCCGTTCTGGCCCGTTATGTGAGTGCAGATCCAAGGCAATGTCATTGGACCTCCACCTCTCTGAAATGAATTTCACCTCTCAGAATTCATTCATTTCAAGGGGGATCAAGGAGAGAGGTGATGGACACAATGCACTGGCGATGATGGACAAAGACATATTTTGAAACTGATCACGATTGCTGTTATAACGGAGATAAAATTATTTTACAATTTATTATTACTACATAGTAACAGAAGATAGTGAGATAAATACTCAGGTCATTCAATTTTAGGACTGCTTTATGATCCATGATTACAGTAAATGTCTGCATTTAAAAGAAATTGTGTTTTAAGCATTTCCTTATGTGTGCTTTGCTTAAATAGCATATCTGCACCAAACTGCAACTTAATTCATTCTCCACAATTTGCAAATGTGGTGACTTGAACACACTTTACTTTAAATGGTTTGAATTTTCGTGAAATTTAAGAATCCCAAGTTTTGTTTCTGAATAAACATTTCATGCATTCTTTTGGGGGCATAATGAATTTTATTCTAGTTTCCGTGAGTAAATGTGTGAAATGCATGGAATCTAAAAAGCACGAAGCCGACATATCTTGGACCAACGTATTCAGTTAAAACGTGGCAGGAAGGAGTTACTCAGTTTTACATTCTTTCTGGAATAACTACAGTCATGCCATATTTCACTCTAATATAAATCAATAGTGTTACTTCCCGTAGTTGATTCTTCCTGCTTGGTAAACACCACAGCAATATTATCACAGATATACAAGAAAGACATGGTGTGCAATGTGATCTTATATGAGACAAGCACAAAAGGCCAATGTAACAAATATGTAAAGACCTCTCAAAGTGGATTAAAACCATTATGAAGTTCCATAGTTTATATGGAAGTGATGAACCAGATGATGGCTGTGATTTATCCAAGTTTCTGTCTCATGTTTTCTGATTCCTTCTGAACCCTGAGATGAGTTTACTGAGCTGTAATCATTCCCAGCTTTCACGTAATGGCATGTAATGTTTTATAAATTTGCAATCCCACACCATGTTTACTGAATGGAATTGGAACATGAGTGGTTTTATTTGACACAAAATGCTAGGTTTTAAACAGTGCAGAACTTCATCCCTTCTCAGGATCTGGGCCTGGGTTATCACTTTTTACCTATTTTGAATTTCTCTTGAACTGAGCTGAACTGAACTGAGCTGGATCATTTCAGAGGGAGGTTTTGTGGCTCCATCTCTTTGTGAACCAGAGGTGAAAAGACTAGCAGCAGCTTGCCAGTGTCATGACTTGGGCTTCATCCTCTTGATCTATTTCATTCTATTAATTTAAATTCCCCAGCTCTCTTGACGAAGAATATTTTTGCACCAGTAGTGTGATCCTCTGCCCCAGAAGATAGACTCCATCATTTTAACCATCCTCCTTGACACTGTAGGTCATCTGGCATCACCAGTTTGCTTTACATCAGTGGTTCCCAACCTTTTTCTTTCCACTGAGTAATCCCTACACCATTGATGCAATGTGATTAGTAAGGGATTGTTTAAGGTGGGAAGGGAAAGTTGAGAACTACTGCTCTAGACCCAATGGTTACTGAAATATTTTGCTTGAGAAAAAATTGTCATTGTCCCATTTCCTTTGGAGTTAGGAAACCCTGCACATAACGAGCCAATGAGGAACAATTAAAACAGTGGTTTTCAATGTTTTTCTTTTCACCCACATACCACCTTAAGCAATCCCTTACTAATCACAGGGCACATATGGCATAGGGAATACTTAAAGTGGTATGTGAGTGGAAAGAAAAAGGTTGAGAACCACTGGTTTAGGTGTTCAGAATTCAGCTGGTGGGTGAGGTGAAGGTGGGTGGTGATCTAGATGTACTGTGCAGTGACCAAAGGTATCCTGGAGTGTCAGCAGGTGGACATAAATATACCAAAGGCACCAAGGACATAAAGAGAAAATGCATCGAAAACAAAATTATTCATCTAATGATCAGTAGAAGCTCAATAGGGACAGGAAAGATCACTGTATCAAGTGATTCAAAATGGAAGAATTCTATTTGGCCATTGAATTGATAAACGGTCCTCAATTTCAAGTTCAAGTTTATTTATCATTCAGTTGTACAAGTACATCCCAATGAAACAGCATTCTTCGGTCCTCGGATATAAAATACTGCAAACACACACATAGACATAGCAGACAAAGAGACAAATGATCCATATTCACAGTGCATATGTACAAATATTAAAATAAATAAATCTTATTGTTAAACAAATATTTGAGTCACAGAGGGTTTGTATGAGCTGTTGATTCAGCATTTTCACTGTCTGTGGGAAGAAGGTGTTTCTCAGCTTGGCGGTTCTGGCTCTGATACTCCTGTATATCTTTCCCGATGGGAATAGCTGGAAGATGCTGTATGCTGGGTGGAAGGGTGTCAGCTCTCTTTAGAAAATGATCCCAGTAGATCACATCGATGGGAGGTGGAGCAGGGAGGGAGATCCCCCTGGCCTGACATGATATTCCATCAGACCTTGAGGGAGATGAGGGTAGAAATTGCAGGGGCCCTGGGAGAAATATTCATTACATCGTTATCCACAGATGAGGTGCCAGAGGATTGGTGGGTAGGGGGATTATGTTGTTCCATTGTTTAAAAAAGGCTCCAAAAGTAAACCAGGAAATTGCAGGTCAGTGAGCCTGATATCAGTAGTAGGTAAATTATTGGAGGGTGTTCTGAGAGATCAGGTATACAAGTATCTGGACAGCCAAGGGCTGATTAGGGATAGTCAGCATGGCTTTGTGTGAGGTAGGTCGTGTTTAACAAATCATAGTTTTTCGAGAAGGCTACCAAAAAAGTAGATGAAGGAAATACTGTGGATGTTGTCTACATGGACTTATAATAAGGCATTTGACATGGTCTCCTGAGAGGCTAGTTCAGAAATTTCAGAGACTAGGTATCCATGGATAGATTGTAAACTGGATTTGAAATTGGTTGAATGGGAGAAGACAGAGAGTGGTAGTGGAAAATTGCTTCTCTTACTGGAGGCCTTTGATTAGTGGTGTGCTCCAGGGGATCAGTGATGGGACCATTGTTGTTCCTTTTCTATATTAATGATCTGGGGATATTGTAGAAAAATTGGATCAGCAAGTTTACTGATGACACCAAGGTTGGAGGCATTGTGGACAACAAGAAAGGTTTTCAAAGCTTACAGAGGGATTTGGACCAATTGAAACAATGGGCCAGAAGGTGGCAGATGGGATTGAATGCAGAGAAGTGTGAGGTGTTGCATTTTGGAAGGACAAACCAAGGTAGGACATACACAGTAAATGATAGGGCACTGAGGAGTGCAGAGGAACAAAGGGATCTGAGAACTCAGATACATAATACCCTGAAGGTGTTGTCACAGGTAAACAGAGTTGTAAAGAAAGCTTTTGGCATTTTGCCCTTTATAAATCAAAGTATTGTGTACAGGAGTTGGGTTATTATGGTGAAGCTGTACAAGATATTGGTGAGATCAAATTTAGACTGTTATGTGTAGTTCTGGTCACCAAACTATAGGAAGGATATCAGTAAGATTGAAAGAGTGAAGAGAACATTTATTAGGATGTTGCTGAGTCTTCATGAATTGAGTTACAGGGTAAGATTAAACAGGTTAGGGCTCTATTCCTTGGAGTGTAGAAGAATGAGGGAGATTTGGTAGAGGTTTACAAAATTTTGAGAGGTGTAAACAGAGTAAATGCGAGTGGGATCTTTCCACTTAGATTAGGAGAGGTAAATACAAGAGGACATGCACTTAGTATGAGAGCGGAAAGGTTTAGGGGAACATTAGGGGGAGCTTTTTCACTCAGAGAGTGGCTGGAGTGTGGAATGAGATGCCATCTGACTTGATAAATGCGGGCTCACTCTAAAATTTTAAAAATAAACTGGAGAGATACAATAGGCGCTGGAGTAGGCCATTCAGCCCATTGAGCCAGCACTGTCGTTCATTTAGATCAGGGGTGTCAAACTCAAATTCACGGAGGGCCAAAATTAAAAACTTGGACTAAGTCGAGGGCCGAACTAAATATTTATTGAAAATTTTCAACAACATCTGCATGTTTTCTCTTCTTTCAACATATGTAATGTTAAACTTTAGGATATAACTTTAGGAGGATAATGTTACAGGTCAGGAGTAGGTAGCTCAAGTTCACCCTTTGCTTGACCTGAGGGAAACATATTTGGTCCCTGTGGAGATGTAGTCAGCATTCACAGGCTGTGCCTATTTTGGCCTGCATCAGGACTCAGCATTTCCTGCTCACTCCTCAGGCTCTAGGCCTCTATTCACCCTTGACCCACCATCCCTCTACCTGACCAGTCCTTTACCCAACCTCTACTCACCCCTCACTCCACTCGCTCTGCCTTTACCCACCCCATCCTATACACGCCCCTCTACTGCCTCTCCCCTCAACCTGTTCCTCCCTCTACCCGTCTCTCACCCTCTAATCACCCCTCCTCTAATCACCCCTCCCCTACTCACCCTGCCCCTCCCCTTTTACCTCTTTCCTATCCACCCCTCCTTCTACTCATCCCTCCCTCTAACTGCCCCTCGCACCACCATAATTTCCCCTGCCCATTACTCCTCATCTACACCCTCTGCCCACCCCGCTTACCCACCCACTCAGGCCCAGCGCGCTGCCGATCAGCCTTTGCGGAACAGCGGGGGCCGTGCGCAGCTTGCCATGTCCGTCGCGCCGACAGGAAATCACAGGCGCTCGCCAATCCGCCGCACCGCTCGACAGGTGGGAGAAGTGACTGGTTGTGCGGGGAGCCTTCCAACTGGCTTGCTGGCTGATGACATCGACAGACTTCTCGTATTACAATTTTGTTTTCCCCGTTCTCAAAGTTTGCACACTCTTGCTCCCTCTGCATCCCGTGGATCTGATGCCCGGGTGTTGTTAGGATTCCCAGCAGAAGGTTTGTGGAACTTTACCATTCTGGATTCCTTTTTGAGAATATTCTGGCCATCTTTTAAGGGGGGTGGTTTTAGGGGGGAGGGGATAGTTAGGGGGTGGGGAAGGATGTGCAATGAAGGGGGAGGATGGTAGGGGTGACATTAACAAAAAACAGCATCGGCTCTCGCTGCAGGGCGGGCCACCTCTAATACATTTTTGAAATGATCTTGTGGGCCAAATATATTTATATCGCGGGCCAAATTTGGCCCGCGGGCCAGAGTTTGACATGTGTGATTTAGATCATGGCCCTGCCTTCTCCCCCATAACCCTTAATTCCCCTGTCCACAAGAACCTTATCTAACTCCCTCTTGAACTTATCCAGAGAACCCACCTCTACCATTCTCTGCGGCAAACCATTCCACAAACCAATATCTCTCTGGGTAAAAATCTTTTTCTCATCTCTGTCCTAAAGGGCCTTCCCTGTATTCTTAAACTATGGCCTCTAGGTCTAATCTCCCCCAACATCGGGAACATGTAATCAGTTTCTATTGTGTCCAATCCTTTAATAATATATATTTCATCATATCTCCCCTTATCCTTCTAAATTCCAACGTATGCAAGCCCAGTTTATTCAACCTTTTGGCATACGTCAATCTCGCCATCCTGGGAACTAACCTTGTGAATCTATGCTGCACTCCCTCAATAGGGAGAATCTCCTTCCTCAAATTAGGTTACCAGAACTGGACACAATACTCCAGGTGTGGTCTCACCAGGGCCCTGTATAATTGCAGAAGGACATGTTTACTCCTATACTCTATTCCCCTTTTTTATGAAGGCTATTTGTTCACAACTTATTGAACCTGCTAGCTAGCTTTTAGTGAATGATGTACAAGGACACCTAGATCACGTGGCACTTACCCACTCCCTGACTTGACTCCATTTAAATAATCATCTGCTTTCCTGTTCCTGCCACATTAAACTCATCTTTCATGCATTCGCCCACTCACCTAACCTGTCCAACTCTCCCTATATTTTCCTAACATCCTCCTCACACTTCACACTGCAAATTTGCTAATGTTATTTATAATCCCCTTATTTAAATCATTAATATATATGATAAACAACTGAGGATCAAGCACTGAGCCCTGTGGGACCCCAATTGTCACATCCTGCCATCCAGAAAGTGACCCGTTAATCCCAACACTTTGTTTCCTGTCTGTTGACCAATTTTCCATCCATGTCAGCACTCTACCCCAATACCATGCTCTCTAATTTTGCTGACTAATCTCCTATGCGGGACATGGATAGGAGAGGTCTGGAGGGTTATGGAGTGGGTGCAGATCAGTGGGACTAGCAGTATGATGTTTCGGCACAGACTAGAAGGGCTGAATGGCTGTGCTGTAGTGTTCTATGATTCTATCCTCTTTGCTGCTCTTATCATTCAGTGGACTGACCTCCAGTCAGTAAACGTACCACACTGTGATACAGCTATCCAGGATGCTGTCAATAGAGGTCCTGTAGAAAGTTGACAGGATGGTGACTGGTAGCCTTGTTCACATCTGTTTTCTCAAGATGTGCTGTCCCCCTTCCTAGCTTAGTCTCCAGAAAGTGTAAATTCTTCTGTTTCGAGCACTTGCACAATTCCTTTCCAATGTTCCCATTGTTTCTCCTTCCATTGTGTTTTCAATTCACAACTTTCTGCTTTCCTTTTGATGTGTCCTTTGTCGCTTATCAATATTTGGAGTTTCACTTACAAACTGGATGAGGCCTTTGTTCTTTCTGTACCAGTGATCAGTTCAGCTCTTAGGCCCAAGTTAATTGATGTGGTCTGGTTTGAATTGGATTGGTGTTATTTTTGGTTGGGTTGGGATTTGTTTGGTCAAATCAGGTTCAGTTCAAGTTTGCACTGATGTGTATGGATTGGATTAGTGAGGTCAGGCCAGGTTTACATCAAGTTTGGATTAGACCCTTCAGTTCCAGTTTGGATTGGCTTGGCCAGTTCAGGTTTAGACCAGAGTGAATGGATATTGTTCATTTTGGGTTATTGTTTGCACCTGGACAGCTATCTCTTGGATAGTTGTTCTTCATGACAATACTATACAATATTGTTGCAGCTCGCTGCTGAAATTCTGTAAATTTTAATTTTATTTAGAATAGGAATAAATAAATCCTACACTCTCTCAGAAGATAAGGTAAGAAATTGAGTGAGCTAACTCTCAGCTTGTTCGTTTGTTCTCCCCAATTCTGGCCTCTTGTGCACCTCTGATTTTCATCACTGAACCATTGACCTTCAGCTGCTTGGCCCTGAAGCTCTGGAATTCCTTCCCTAAATCTGCCCACTCTAACTCTGCTTCTTTAAGAAATGCTTTATAATTGACTTTGACATCGATTTTGGCCAGTTCTCCTCATAAGATGTTAAATAATCGCTCCATCTGTGGACATTTTACTATATTAAATATGCTGTACAATTTTAAATTACTGTTTGTCTTAGCACTGAGCTTTGCAAAGTTTCCTTGGGTTTGAACCATAAACAGGGATTTCTATAACCTTACATGTGTTATGCACACCAGGTCTATTGGGTGCTAGTTCCACGGGTAACAAATAGAATCTTTTAAATAATATGCTAATTTCAGTAAATCATGCATTTCCTCACTCCCTCTCTGTAATTGTTCACTCTGTCTAAAATCTTGTACTTGGTTTTAATTATCAATGAGACAAAAACAACAAACAAATAAAGAGATACCACTTGAACAGTTGTCATTGGATCTAATCAATTGTATTCTCTGTGAGTTTTCTGTATCTGTTTTAGGATTTTTATTTTCTGAACCAAGCTTTTGTCTTTTCTTCCAGATGGATGTTGAAGAGTTCAGGACAATATTTTGATTAGGAGAATTACCTTTAATATTCTACAATCATTATATAAGAAGCAGATGATCTAATCACTATTTTATTGCTGTTTTTTGGATCTTGTTATGTACAAAATGGCTGCTGCTTTTCCGACTTTACAACAGTATCTGGACTTAAGAAGGGACCTATTGTTTCTCAAATGTTTTGGGAGATCTTAAGGAGGCTGGTTTTCTTTCCTTTTATCTCAGTAGATGATGGAAAGACCACAATGATTGTTCCAGTCAGAGCCGGTGCTAGACTATTTTGTACCCTAGGCAACGCCAACTACAGTACTTGCACCAACCTCACCCCCCCCCAAATAATTGCCAAATTAGATTTTCAAAAACAGATGTTTTATGGAAAAAAAATGAAAGGCACAAAACTTGAAACTGCTAAATTTATTTTAAATTGCAAGAATAACCAATACATCAATCTTTGATTATCTTTCTGAAATACAAAAATTTGCACACAAATCATTTTGAACCAAATGGCACTCAGTAGAATGCATACCTCCAACAAAGGCAACACATTAAAATCTTTTACTTCACACACCAGACAGAGAAACAAACACAAAACAAACAGGGTTATAAGCATAAACTCCTTGTTGGTGGTAATAATCTTGTGAATTGTGTTGTTATAATTTAAATCTCATAAAAGTTTCAATTTCAGGCACATCCAAACCTGACTTGCGAGCCTCTTCCTTTGCAAATGTTGTCACCATTTAATCAGATCAAGTGCTGATGCCAAGGCATGTTCAATTGATATAGTTACCAAGCCATTGTTGAGTGTATGCAAGTTTTTTCAAGTTTATGCTTTGATAAACTATGTTCATCTCTTGCCACTGATACTGGAAGTGTGAGAAGGATCCTTAGAACAACGGAAACATTGGGAACATGATTGTTGTCATTTGAAGTGAAGTACTCCTTGTGGTGGCATAGACAATAGAAGTCTTCGAGCTATTGCTATAAGTTCTGTTATGCACTAACAACCCTTTTAATTATGTTTCGGAACAAAGGCACATTGTTAGCACTAACACTGAAACAGCAATGGAAAATTTGCCAGAAAATGGCAAATTCAAAATAATAGTTTTTATTAAACTATTAATAACATAACATTTCCTACTTAACTCTAACCTTAACCTTAAACTTAACCCCACTATATGTAAATGTATGTGTGTGTGTATCATTCAAAGTCTCACCCTGAAAAGACAATCTTTAAAAGTTCACAAATAATTATAAAGCGCTTTTAAACATTATATCTTCAGGCCTCCCCAATTGCAGGGGTGAAATAAAATCGAGTCACTTCCAACAAACCTTGCAAATTTTGCGCCCCGATGTTGTGGGACATATTGCGATGCCTGCACTTCCAGTCCAGCATCTTTTTTTGCACTGGGTTTGTTTGGCCCCTCGCTGAATAGTTGCTTATTTACTTTCTTTTTTTTTTAAATTTTTTATTTTTCACACCATAAATCACGTTAGCCATGATATACACTTTTTCTTTTTCACACATATACAGTGACTTTTTCTCCCCCGCTATTGGGAGCAAGCCACCCCCCCACACCCCCCTCTCATCCATTTTAGGTATACAATCTAGGTTGCATTAAGCCAGTCAGACAATGTTGTCATTCAACAAAAATACACCAGAAATTCTACTGAGTCCATTCTTTTCTTCTCTTCTCCTTCCATCAACTTAGGTAATGTTTGTTCCCGGTAGGTTTTCGCTATTGTATTTAATGTAAGGCTCCCATACTTGTTCGAATATTTCAATATTATTTCTTAAACTATATGTTATTTTTTCTAATGGAATACATTTATTCATTTCTATATACCATTGTTGTATTTTCAAATTATCTTCCAATTTCCAGGTTGACATAATACATTTTTTTGCTACGGCTAGGGCTATCTTAACAAATCTTTTTTGTGCATCCTCCAAGTCAATTCCAAATTCTTTATTTTTTATGTTACTTAGGAGAAAGATCTCTGGATTCTTTGGTATATTGTTTTCTGTTATTTTATTTAATATCTGATTGAGATCATCCCAAAATTTTTCTACTTTCTCACATGTCCAGATTGCATGAATTGTTGTTCCCCTTTCTGATGCAGCCTGTGTCTGCCTTGCTTGAGGCTCATGCAGCTCCAGAGTTGCTCAAATCCATCACCTGTGCACCAGCTGGCACTCATGCATGTGCAGAAGAATAAAGATGGCTGCGCCCAGTGAACGGACTCCAGGACACCAACTAATAAAGTAAGTACACTTTTGCACACAGGATGTTTGGCTATCCTGACTGTGCCCCTCTGTGGTTTGTACCCAAGGCGGCTGCCTAGTTTGCCTCGTGGTAGCACCGGTCCTAATTCCAGTATTAGAATCACATTGTTCCTCTCTCCATCAGTGGAAGATATTAAAGAAAGGTCAGGTTTTTCCCATATGGACATGGAGTTATTTGAGGATCAGGGCTGTTCATTGGATGAAAGGAGAGGTGGAAGTGTTTTGGGTTCGCTAGAGCTTCTTATTCAATATTTTTTTATTGAAATTGAAATTCCATATAAACAATATAACAGTGAATAAGAATAGACAAAAAATAGAAAAGTACAGAATACACTCAAATCATACTATTTCATCCACTGTACCTCGAATTCTTAATCAAACAAATATTATAATAATATTTTACTCTAAAAAGAAAATCTAATCTCATTACCAAAACCAAAGCTGTTTGGCAAAGAGAGAGAAAGAATTTAGCTGTCGCCTTAATAAATTACCTTATTAGCCAAGACCTCTGCATAAATACCAAATCAAAGATTTTGAAAGTAATTCAAAAACTCAAAATTTATATTCAAATCTTATATTGAGCATCAAATCTTCTCTAGATTTAAACATGACATAATGTCATGTAACCATTCAGTGTGAGTAGGTGGTAGATGGAGCAACGTCCTTCCATCTAAGTAAAACTGCATGCCTAGCTATAAGAGAAATAAAACCTATTACATGCAAATTAGATGCCATTAAAGTTATACTTCTCTCTCCAACAATATCAAACAAGGCAATTAAAAGAGTAGGCTTAAAATTTACTTTAAAGATACAGAAAATGTTTGAAATATTTCCTTCCTGTGTTTCCCAAGATGTGGACATACCTAAAACATATGAATTAGTGAAACAGCTCCATTGTTGCATCTATAACAATGAGGAGATAAATTTAGATTCCCAGTTTCTTCAAAGTTTGTAAAGTGGAGATGCTGTTCTCAGGCTTTTTAAATTTTATCTAAAGAGCCACATTTTAAAAAAGTTGCAAATTAAAAATTACATCTGTTAAATTCTTATTAAAGCTCTTAAGAAATGTGTAAATTATTAAAAAAATTAGTTATTGATAAATTATATTTAACTGACAGTTGTTCAAAAGAACTGAGACTCCCTTCAATAAATAGACCTTTAAAACATTTAATGCCTAACCTATACCATTCTTTCAAAGTTACATCAATCATGGAAGGTTTAAAGAAATAATTAGAAAAAAATTGGACTAGGGAGAGAAAATCTCAATAAACCAAAATGTTTTCTAAACTGTATCCAGATTATCAAGTATGTTTAACTACTGGATTGCTAGTTAATTTATTTAAAGTTAAGGGAAGTGAAGATCAGAGAAGAGAAATAATAAAAAATTTTGAATTAGAATTAGATTCCAAAGAGACCCATATTGGAGAGTCTTCATGGAAAGATTTTGTATATTGAAGGTGGACTTTATTTAGGCAAGTGAGTTTGTTCTTCCATATGTAAGAAGATAAGATTGACTTTGGTTAAACATACTACCGCATATGATGGTTAATATACAGTATCCCATTGGTTGTAAATTTATGTTGCTGAAACTCTTCACTCTCCAAAAGTCCTTTGGCACAACACAAGTTGTTCCATATGTCAAGTTAACTCCTAAATCTTCTTCTGCAGTTTTATCTGCCACCTCACAAGGTCTCAAAGCAAATAATATATAATCAGTGAAAGTTCATAAAAGACATCAGGAACATGCTGAATTCCCTCAGAAAACAAAGTCTCTGGTGAGTATTGCATAACTGGGAGTTGTCTCTGGTGAGTATTGCCTCTGGTGAGCTTTCTTGGCTGTAACATTTATGTGGTTGGACTCGGACAGGTTGTTGGTGATATTTACTGCTAAGAACTTGAATCGTGCCTTCATCTCCACTTCAGCACTGTTGATGTCTACAGGGATGTGTTTTCCCTCCCCTTCCTTTGCCTGACATTGAGTGAGAGATTGTTATCCTGATACCATGCCACCTGACACTACTTCCTTCCTAAAATTCATCTTGTCTTTGACATCCGTCCTCCTCTGATCATCTGAAAGCTTGTGGTTGGAGTTAGATCAATGTTTGACCACACAATTGTGAGTGTACACAGAGTATAGGCAGTCCCCGGGTTTCAAACATCCAGGTTACAAACAACTCATACTTCTTCTTTCTTCTTCTTTGGCTTGGCTTCGCGGACGAAGATTTATGGAGGGGATAAAAAGCCCACGTCAGCTGCAGGCTCGTTTGTGGCTGACAAGTCCGATGCGGGACAGGCAGACACGGTTGCAGCGGTTGCAGGGGAAAATTGGTTGGTTGGGGTTGGGTGTTGGGTTTTTCCTCCTTTGCCTTTTGTCAGTGAGGTGGGCTCTGCGGTCTTCTTCAAAGGAGGTTGCTGCCCGCCAAACTGTGAGGCGCCAAGATGCACGGTTTGAGGCGATATCAGCCCACTGGCGGTGGTCAATGTGGCAGGCACCAAGAGATTTCTTTAGGCAGTCCTTGTACCTTTTCTTTGGTGCACCTCTGTCACGGTGGCCAGTGGAGAGCTCGCCATATAACACGATCTTGGGAAGGCGATGGTCCTCCATTTTGGAGACTTGACCCATCCAGCGCAGCTGGATCTTCAGCAGCGTGGACTCGATGCTGTCGACCTCTGCCATCTCGAGTACTTCGACGTTAGGGATGAAAGCGCTCCAATGGATGTTGAGGATGGAGCGGAGACAACGCTGGTGGATGCGTTCTAGGAGCTGTAGGTGGTGCCGGTAGAGGACCCATGATTCGGAGCCGAACAGGAGTGTGGGTATGACAACGGCTCTGTATACGCTTATCTTTGTGAGTTTTTTCAGTTGGTTGTTTTTCCAGACTCTTTTGTGTAGTCTTCCAAAGGTGCTATTTGCCTTGGCGAGTCTGTTGTCTATCTCATTGTCGATCCTACCATCTGATGATATGGTGCAGCCGAGATAGGTAAACTGGTTGACCGTTTTGAGTTTTGTGTGCCCGATGGAGATGTGGGGGGGGCTGGTAGTCATGGTGGGGAGCTGGCTGATGGAGGACCTCAGTTTTCTTCAGGCTGACTTCCAGGCCAAACATTTTGGCAGTTTCCGCAAAGCAGGACGTCAAGCGCTGAAGAGCTGGCTCTGAATGGGCAACTAAAGTGGCATCGTCTGCAAAGAGTAGTTCACGAACAAGTTTCTCTTGTGTCTTGGTGTGAGCTTGCAGGCGCCTCAGATTGAAGAGACTGCCATCCGTGCGGTACCGGATGTAAACAGCGTCTTCATTGTTGGGGTCTTTCATGGCTTGGTTCAGCATGATACTGAACCAGCATCATGTTACCTCAGGAATACTAAATAATAACCGTAATTACCTGTTCCACCTTATGTATAAATTTGTCTTATGGACAGATCCAGGTAACCAAACTCATCCTTAACCTGGGGGATTGTACACAGCCATGCAGGACTCCCTTGTTAATGACTGTAGTGGAGGAGGTGTTGTCATCTATCCTCACGGCTTGCCCTCATCACACAAATGGTGTATAAAAATTACCTGTTACCTCTGGTTCATTGACCTACACTATCTCCCAGTTACACAATACTTTGATTTTAAAGTTCTCATCCCTGTTTGGCACCACGATCATCCTCCATTTCTTCCAAGTTAACTGCAGTTTTCTACTTCTTCTGAGCTTCCTGGTTGTAATCACTTTTCCAGCAGTGGCAGTGCCTTCAATTGTCAAGATCTAATGCTGTGGAGTTCTTTCTCTGCCTCTCAACATCGCTCTCCTTTTCCCCAGTGCTCCTTATAACATGCACTGTGACCAAAAGAAAAACTCAAGCACAATTTACAGTTGATTTGTATTGATTGGCTCTATTCCAAATATTTTCTAAAAAAAACTGAGTGTTGAAGTTGGGCAGAAGTAATTGCAAACTTGGCATCAGGAAGAAAGAGTGCAGTCCATGATTCGGAACAAATAATTGAGAAAGCAGCAAAGACTGAGGTGACACCATTTGATGACCGTGTTTGGTTGTTTTCACAGCTGGAGACAGTGAAGGGAGAAAACAGCCAGATGTTGGGTGAACTGCTGAGATTCGGACCAGAATCTGCAAATTAAAAAAAACGAAGTTTTACCTTGGCTGAGTGAGATTATTGGGTATGCTGCACTGTGTAGGAAAAATCTAATGCTGGCAAAGTTAAACTCCTTCTTTAGAACAGCCTGACTGATGCAACTCAGTGTCAACGACTGACTCCATCAATGGCAATCCACATTGCCACCCATTGAAACAGCTTTTGCTAGTTTATTTTCACATTCCTCTTTGGCATTGGACTCACAACAGTGAGTCTTTGACAGGTAATTCCGATTTATCATCAGAATTACATTCATGACATCACATACAACCCTGAGATTTTCTTTACTGCAGGCCAGGCAGAGTTTCTACTGTTCGGTACTGCAAACTATATTCAAGAAAAGATGGGTGCACAAAGGAGAGAAATGTAAAAAAAATGAAAGGAAAAATAAACAAACTGTGCAATACAGAAAGTAAATATTCATTAATAAATTATGTGCAAAATAAGTATCCTTAAATGAGTCTCTGATTGAGTTTGTTGTTTAGGAGTCTGATAGTGGAGAGGTAGCAGCTGTTCCTAAACCTGGGGGTACACATCTTGTGGCATCTGTACCTCTTTCCTGATATCATCAACGAGAACAGAGCATGTCCTGGGTGGTATGGATCCTTGGTGACTACCACGAAACCATCACCAACTGAAAGGGTATTTTAGAAACCAATTCAACTGTTCCATTTGCTCTGATTTAGAAAGATTGATTGCAATGAGAAGTCTTGTCCTGATTTAAATTTTTGATGAAGATTTAAGAAATGTCAGATCTCTCACCATTCAGATAATGTGCTTTGTTTGTGTTTTTTCCGTTAATTGGGAATTTCAACTTTATTCACAATCTACTCCATTTGTCAACTCAGTTCACCCATGTGTCCTGTTCACAGCTCACCTGCCTACCTACCTATCTTTGTGTCAACTGCAAATTTAATAACCTAGTTCCTCGGACATGTCATCTTATAATTTCAAAATGAAAAGTGAGATGTCAGAATATGCACAGGCATGTTGAGTTTGGCCTTCTGAGTGAACGTAACTGGAGCTGAGGAACTTTTCTGTTCTGATCACTTGTTATTGTCAAGATTTGATGGGAAGTTGAGGATTGAGTGAATGTTTTGTTGCCTGAAGAAAGAATTAGAAATCAGCCCAGTGATCTGACAGCTGTTTTTATAGAGAGATGAGTAAAACTGTAAACGGCCTCTAACAGAGACGGATGAGGACACTGACAGGTTGTCTTTGTTATATCCATAACAACAGTTCCCTGACTTTGATATTTCTGTTTCTTTTTGAGTTTCGTGAAGAAACATGAATATTTATTTCAAGGAGATATTATGAAGTCATAAAATCATAATTATTGGAAACAGGCCCTACATACCAATTCAACCACACGACAAGTTGTCTTCACAACCCAATGCCAATCGCAAATCCTGTTGACTTATTAAGCTTTTTCTTTGGCTTGGCTTCGCGGACGAAGATTTATGGAGGGGGTAAAAAGTCCACGTCAGCTGCAGGCTCGTTTGTGGCTGACAAGTCCGATGCAGGACAGGCAGACACGGTTGCAGCGTCTGCAGGGGAAAATTGGTTGGTTGGGGTTGGGTGTTGGGTTTTTCCTCCTTTGCCTTTTGTCAGTGAGGTGGGCTCTGCGGTCTTCTTCAAAGGAGGTTGCTGCCCGCCAAACTGTGAGGCGCCAAGATGCACGGTTTGAGGCGTTATCAGCCCACTGGCGGTGGTCAATGTGGCAGGCACCAAGAGATTTCTTTAGGCAGTCCTTGTACCTTTTCTTTGGTGCACCTCTGTCACGGTGGCCAGTGGAGAACTCGCCATATAACACGATCTTGGGAAGGCGATGGTCCTCCATTCTGGAGACGTGACCCATCCAGTGCAGCTGGATCTTCAGCAGCGTGGACTCGATGCTGTCGACCTCTGCCATCTCGAGTACTTCGACGTTAGGGATGAAAGCGCTCCAATGGATGTTGAGGATGGAGCGGAGACAACGCTGGTGGAAGCGTTCTAGGAGCCGTAGGTGGTGCCGGTAGAGGACCCATGATTCGGAGCTTCATTAAGCTCATTAAGCTTCATTAATCATTAAGCTACTAAATAAGATTTAATATGGCTTTTATCATCCTGATATGGAGTTTTCTGTGTTCTTTTAGACTGAGGATACACTGAAAACATGTAATGTGTCAATTATTCATTGTTGGGCAATGAAAAATGTGTGATTTCAGCTTGCAAGAGCCACTCGAAACGTTGACATGTAAAATGGATAGAGAATGAGCCATTTTGAAAGGTGTTGCTGTAGTAATACATTATGGATATTTGAGGGTTTTTTGGAGTCAAAATTTCATTATTAGTGGGCACAATTCTGACATTCCAAATCTGACAGATTTATAGATAGGAAGGGATCAGTAGGAAATGGACCTAATGCAGCCCAGAATGCCACCTTGGTCGACATGCACAAGTTGGGCTGAAAGGTCTGCTCTATGCTCAGTATGATGTGATAAAAATTTCTTAAGCAACTTTCTTCCTTGAGTCGTCAGTAGTAGGAGGCTAAGGTTAATCGCCACTTCTGTGTGTTGGAAATGGAATTCAGTTAAATGAGGATGAAGTGAAGAATTCAAGGATGATTTTATTGTGTACTACTTCATTCTCACGAACGATTGAATCAGTAAGGCAGTTGAAAGTTAGCAGCAGAGACGAGAGAATGAATCTGAAGCATCCCTGTGGGAAATGTGGACCGAATATCTTTCTCCTCATTAAGTGAAACAGAGGTCACATTACCGACCACATTTCCTTTTACTGCATTACGTTAATTGAAGTTGTATCTATGATTGAGATGTCTGATGGTCCCTTTTGTCATGCAGCTTAAGAAGAGAAGAATAAAAACAGAAAATGCTAAAAAAATAACTTCAGCCAGTCAGGCAGCACCTTTGGAGAGAGAAATAGTTACTAGTTCAGGTTGATGACTCTTTAACTGAACAGGAAAAATTGCAGAGGACTGACGAGAGATGGGCAGGACAAAGTGAATATCTCTGACAGGAGCAAGAACATAGGAACAGGTGTAGACCATCTGGCCCACTGTACTTGCTTGTCAATTAAAAACATCATGGCTGATGTGGCTGTGGACTCGGCTCCACTTACCCATCTTTTCTCTATAATCCTTAATTCCTCGACAATGCAAAAATTGAGTGAAGATCAACACTCAATGGTACAAAAATGGCTTCTTCCCCTCTGCCATTAGGTTTATGAATGGACAATGAACAATAGTCTACCTCATTTTTTCACTAATTTATCAATTTAAATAAAAATGTGACAGACCAATTTTTGCCTGATAATGCTCCTGGAAAATAATGACGTATGAAATGAAAATAAATTCTGCTTCTGATTCCGATTCTATCTGTGTCTTAATTTTATTTAATGAGACAACCTCTAATGCTTCCTTGGACAAAGGAAGGATAGAAAACAGATATGTTTCTGAGCTGTACGATGGTGATTCTAGGAAGAGTGGGCTGACTTTGGAGGTGATACTTCAAAAGTATCTCACTGGCTGTTAACATTTTGGGACCCTCAAATGGCAACTATGTGAACAAATGTATGGATTTCAACTGCCTTTGAAAATATTGGTATTGTTGGATCACTCGAAGATCAGTCCGAGACATTGCATTCTGTCCTCATTTTTCTGTAATGATATACTTGCACGATTGCTGGAAGTTGCTTGGCCATCATTTCCCATGCACAGATGCTGAGAAATGTTCGTGTTGTGTCAGGAGGGACATAGAACTACTTCCTGTCAGCACAGCTGTGCTGGAATACTGGGGCACTGCTTAAACAATAGCCATAAAATGTCTACGCCATGTCCACAGACGTTTTGATCCAGATTTATTTCTCTAGTAAATTAAATACTTGTGAATGATCATAAGCTGCAAGTTGATCGCCAGCAGCTGATTAAAATAATTGACACTGAAATTCTCATGAGGGATTAATTTGTGAGTTTAGCCTGATTGAAATGGTCCAATTGTATTATGTCATTTTTCATTTGGCAGAAAAGATTGTCAAGAGATTCTGACTGAGTGAGTCGGAAAACTGTCCTTCACCTTCCTCTGGCTGTAGAGCCAGTGCAAACGTTATGCTGAGCTGGTCGGGTGCTTCGGTGCTGATTTATTTTTGGTCATCTCAGCTTGTTCATGCACTTTTTCTCCATCAATTTGAGGTTAGTAGCAATCTTGCGCCAATTCGGAGATTTGTTTGACCGCTTATAGTCCCAGGTGCCCTCAACAGATCAAATGCTGGCTACTCAGTTCTGGTTTGTTCAGTAAAAGGTTAACCCAACTCAAACATGAGTCCACATTTAAGGGGTAACTTTCCTCAAAGAAGTTCATTCTGATGTTTAATGTTCCTCCGGTTAATTAAACAGCCTGGAAATAAGCAACAAGGTGTAAAATCAACAGGCCCATATCATTCAGTGACTGTTTCCAATAAAATATCCTTTTCAGAATCTTAGAGAGTGATTTACAGTTGTAAAGGCACATTGTGGAATGTAGTGAAAAATGAGTAATGCTCCTCACGAATGCTAAAACAGATCATGTCCTACAGGACGCCGAGCTGAGGCTCTGGCACCATCTTCCCAATCAGTACTTTCCCCCCTCTGCCAGAGTTCACCCCAGCTTCAGTTCATTTGTTACTGAAATGCACAACCATGCTCCTGTCGTCTTGAGACTACTATCTACATGCCTGGGCAACCTCCCTACCAACATCTAAAGCCCTTCTTCCATAACTCCTCTTTGTATCATAGAACACGAGTGGCCAGAAGGAGGACACTTTGTTCATTGTGTTTCTGCTATCCAGCAGTGGACCTTAGCTTAATCCCCCTTCCCTGCTCCCTGTCTGTAGGTGTTGAAATGTTATCTCTTGGCATGCAATAACAGACTGTATATCTGGGGCAGCAGTATCTAGATTGTAAAATTCTCAACCTTTTGAGAAGAATTGCAGAGAGCATTTGCAGGAAGAATATTACCTCCTAGACATCCTGAGGCCCACCACTTGATCAGAATCTCAAGTAAAGCAGCAATATCGATACTGTGGCTACAAACCTTGTATTGGAGTTTGTAGCCACAGAGACCCTGTATCCTGCAGGGTAATTCACCTCTTAACACCCCAAGGTCTTTCTGCTATCTACAAGGCAAGAGTGTGATGGAATATTCTTTACTTCCCTGGATAATTGCATCTTGGATAACCCTCGACAAACCAGCCTGTTTGATTGGTAGTCCATCTACCACCCTGAATATTAATTTCCTCCATCACTCCCTGAGGCTGCAGATTATGTCATCTACAAAATACATGGAATTTGTTTACCCAGGTTGTTTCAACTGCACCTTGTAAAACCATGACCTGGATAAGATGGACATGGGCAGCAGACAAGGGAGAATGCTGCCACTACAGGTCTCCTTCCAAGTCACGCCAGGATAGGAATATCTTGTCAGCCCTTTTATCTTCTCGGTTTAAATCCTGAAACTCCCTCCCCATTGGGATTGTGGGAGTGCCTTCACTGAAGGACAGCAGTGTTTCAAGAAGATGGTTCACCCCCAACCTTCCCAAGGGAAATTAGAGCTGGCAATAAATGCTGGCCTCCTCAGTAGTACACTATCCCCTCCCAGGTGGTCATGATCAGATGCCTATGTGCCACTGTCTTCTTCCATTTCCCACTGTATAACAGTGACAGCACAGCAATTTGTATTTGATTAGCTGCACATTTCTTTGATGTCCTGCTGATGTGCTATTTGCTATATAAATGCAAATTCTTCCTTTTTCAAAAGCCCTTTTCACCCTTGGGTCCCACTAAATTGGATGTTCAGTGTCCTGGGACAGGAATGGGGGTTTGGCTCTTCACACTTGACCATTCCAAACTGGGACAGTGAACGTTTTCATACTTGCAAGGAGCCATTCCTGGGGTTAGGACTGTTTTACCTTCTACCGGTGATGTTATGATGCATTGAGTGATGGTGAACCTGCCCTAAATCCTGATCAATGTATTATGATCTTATATTTGAACAAAATTAATCATTTTTAATTATAGCATAATTAAGTTTTATGCACAGCACAGTATGAGCCCTTCAGCTCTTGTTATTGTGTCAACCTATATAAACCTTTATAAGGGACTGTGGAAAGGAGCTATCAATAAATACCAATAGTGGACAATTTTTAAACGGTGTGGGAAAGTTGGTAGTGCTATAGTGCACAATTTATAAAGACTGTGGGAAAAAGCAATGGCAGATCTGCCCTCCCAGAATTCCTTGTGACAGAGAAAAGGCTGTATGCACAGCTGCATGCATGGAGGTTTTATGGGGGGGGGGGGGGGGGTTCTCTGCCACATGGAATTCTGGGAAGTCAGGTCCAACTTTCCCACGTGGTTTAAAAATTGTCCGCTATTGCTATTTATGACTATTTATTTCCTCTCTCTCCTTCTCACTGAGACTTTCCCATGGCAATGTTTATGCCTTCATTTTAATCTTTTCTTTACATTCCTGCACTCACGCAAAAATTTGGGTCATTTCAATCCCACAATTCAATTGCCCATTTCACACTTTCATGATTGCACCGTCGGCTGGGGATTGTACTAGGAGTCGAGGCCATCAATCTCCAGTGTGACATGAGGTCATCTGACGTCGGCGTTGAGCTGATTTTGCTTTCACGCTAGACACTTTAAAGGGCATTTGGTGGTTAATTCCTGGGATCACTTCCAAGTGTGAAAGGGGCTAAAGGATTGATAAAGTACCTTCAGGCAGAGACTGTAAGTAGGTAAGCAACTGTGGCTCAGCTTGCCCCTGAATCTTGTCTATTTTACAAATTTTCAGGAAACCAATGCAGTTTGGAATGTAGTCTGTGCAAGTGTTTTATTTCCTCAGAGAGGGCTACACTACGTTCTGTGGATGTTTGCATCAATTCCACAACCTTTTGGATTTTTTCATACAACAGGTAATGTGTTTGAATTGATAAGACCCCAGTTGCAGTTGGAGCTCCTTGATGGTCCTTTCTGTGGTCATGATCTTTGGGTGGATCCATATCCATAGGATCTGCACTAAGTCTCTGTGGTGACTTTCATTGTCACCAGTCTGAGTCCGGGACTGTTCCAGGCACATGTGGAAGCACCAGTGTGTGAGCCCCTTAAAAGAGGAAAGGTAATCAGCAATAAAAACTTCCAGCCTGAAATGTAACACCAACCAGCAAGATAATCTTTCATTCTGTCATCACCAATACCACGGAGATCAGCTGCCTGGATCCTGGCACAAGAAGAGTTGGGAACAAGATTAAAGGAAGGCCTGGAACATTCAGGATTTATTCGTCCTTTGGAGGGAGGAGAGTCAAAACCTTTTCCAAGAAAAATTCTTAAAATACATTGAAATGTAAAGTGTTCAAGACAAGGTACACACAGACTGCTAAATAGGTCAATGGGGTTTATATAATGGCGCTGCCAAGATACCCTCAACTTTATCATTGTCTGGGCATTTAATCATCTTTATCACTTGCAGATGTCCCTGGAAGTGATTATGTGGAATATTTATTGGTTTGGTCTCTTCAATTTTATTACTAAAACATAACGTTAGGTTAATTTAAATCTTTTTTTAAATAAAATTACCCCAAGTGATTTCATTTCTTTCAGGTTAAAGAATGATTGTGCCAGACAAGGAAATATGCTGTAAGTTTAATCACAGGGACAAATTTCATTGCCTGAAAATTGGAAAGTTTAGGATGTATGGGGGTGGGGTTGGTGGCTAATTGGGGTATTGGGGCGGCACAAACTTGAGGGCTAGAAGGCTCTGTTACCATGCTGTATGGCTATATTTAAAATTCAGAACATGCCATGACAGTGTGATAGTACATGGAAAATAATTTCATGCCTTGGCTTGAAAAGGATACTTGCTTCCTTGTTTTGTCCTTCACCCAGTGTTTGTGAGATACAGCGAATAAGCAGTAAGCTTCACGCACAATCTCCTGAACTTTTCTTTCTTAGATAAGGGATAAGGTTTGTTCCCAAGTAAAAGACAAATGTTTGTTCCTACTGGGAGGAAAGCTGATTTTAGTTGTGAATTATTTGAGAATAGATCAGTTCAGTCAAAGAGACACAGTACAAGTGAAATCCCTTTTAAATGAGAGTTACTCAAGTCAAGTTTATTGTCATCTGATTGTACAAATACAACCCAACAAAACAGTGTTCTCCAGTCCCTGGTGCAAAACATTGCAGACACAAAACCAGAAATAACATACATACAGATAAACCACACATATCCAGGACAAGTATTTCATCTCTACAAATAAATAAATGAATAAATATTGTTTTGCACATATGAGACTCTCAGATGGTTAGTACGAGCAGTTCCTTTGGTTGTTCAGCATTCTCACTGCCTGTGGGAAGAAGCTGTTTTTCAGCCTGGTGGTGCTGGCCCTCTTCCCCAACAGACTCACATTGTTACTCTTGCACGAGATTTTCCACCTCTTCTCTGTAGTGCGATTCATTATTGTAGCTGATGAGGCCAGTGACTGTTGTGTCATCTTCAAACTTGATGACACTTGGAGCTGGATCTGTTGATGCAGTTGTGGGTCAGTAGCGTGAACTGGAGCGGGATGAGAACACAGCCCTATAGGGCACCACTTCTCAGCGTGACTCAATATTCTGCTAGAAACCTGGACAGCCTGTGGTCTTTCCATTAGGAGTTAGTTAGTAGGAGTTCAGGGGTAGCATGTTGCTGTAAGCATGAAAATCAAATACGGTGAGATTAGCAAACTTTTGGTGACAACGTTTATTGAAGGTTTGATCAGGAAAAAATGGAAAGTTTGCATAGGTATTGGCAACTGGAATTGAGTGAGACTTTTGATAAATATGGAGGGTGTGGGAAAGAATGTAACAAGGAAATTGGAAGGACAAAAAGGTGTCATGAAACATCCTTAGCATGTAAGATGAAGAAGAGTCTCAAGATATTCTTTATATGTATCAAGATGGTAGACAGGGAATGAATGAGTCCCCTGATTTGTGGAGCTTGAGGATGTGGGGAAGTCCTTAAGGAATATTCCTCATCTGTGTTCAACAAGAAGAAGGGTGATGAAGATTGTGAGTATGGGGAGGGGTACATTAGTACTCTGCAACATGTCAGACTTAATCAAGTGGGGAAATTAAATGGTATGGAACAGAAAGGTTGATAAATCACCAGGGCTGGATGAGATCTTATCCAGGTTGCTATGGGAAGCAAGAGAGGTGATTACATGGGCCTTGGCAGAGATCTTTCCATCTTTATTATCGACAGGAGAGACAAGGGAATAGCTAATTTAAGAAGAGCCAGGTAACAACAGGTCAGCGAGATTTATACCAGAGATATTAAACTTATTGGGAATTATTGGGGAGAGTTCTAAGGGATAGGATTTATGTGTATTTGAAAATGCAGAGGCTAATCAGGGATTGTGAGCAAGGCTTTGCTCAGGGTAAATCCTGTGTCACCTCATTGAGTGAATATTTGGAGGAGGGTAATAGGCACTAACCATATGGATTTTAGGAAGGATTTGACAAGGTCTTGATCAAATCAAATCAAATCAAATAGCTTTTTATTGTCATTGTACAAGTTATACGAGATTTATGACAGCAGTACAAGGTTACCAATGCAGCGACGCAACCACAGGCAGCACCACAGAAGTTAAATAAAAAATTTAATTTACAGTGCCATATATGTCCTTTATGTGAATGGAGGGGGGGGGGGCGTGTAGGCTGTATGTATAATAGATGTGGAGGACAGAGAGGGGAATTTGTGGATATGTGTGTTCAGTGTAGTGACAGCCTGGGGGTAAAAGCTGTTTTTGAGTCTGTTTGTTCTTGTCTTGATTGACCTGTAGCATCTGCCAGAGGGTAGTAGGTCAAACAGATGCAGGGCAGGGTGGGTGGGATCCTTTATTATTGCTTGTGCTCTACTGAGGCAACAAGAGGTGTTGAGATCCTTCAGGGAGGGTAGGGGATTATCTTTTCTGCTGCCCTCACCACCCGTTGAAGTCTTTGCCGCTCTTCTTCAGTGCAATGGGAGAACCATACTGTGCTGCAGTACAGCAGGATGCTCTGTATGGTGGAACTGTAGAAGGTAATCACCAGCTTCTGACGCACCTTGCTCTTTTTGAGCATTCTCAGGAAGTACAGGCGCCTCTGGGCCTTTTTGATGACTGCTGAAGTGTTTACAGTCCAGGAGAGGTCGTCTGAGATATTGATGCCCAGGAGGGTGAAGCTGTGGACCCTCATCACACAGTCACCATCTTTGGAACTAAAGTTGGCTTGATGATAGGAGACAGAGGGTAGTGGCAGAAAGGTGCCTTCTGATTGCAAGTCTGTGACCCATGGTGTACCACAGAGATTGGTCTTGGTTCTTTAACTTGTGATGTATGTTAATGCTTATTTGAGAATGTAGGAGTTAGATTAGCAAGTTTGCTGATGACATGGAAATTAGTGGAGGGAAAGGTAGTTTGAATAGAGCTTTGGCAGATGGAATTTAATCCCAGCAAAGCATGGGGCTGCATTTGGAAGTCAAGCAGGGCAGGGCATATACAGTAAATGGTAGGGCATGAAGGAAAATTGATAAAGATGGACATTGAGGTTTTATTGCCATAGCTCCCTGAATGTGGCAACACAGGTCAATAGAGTGGTGAGGAAGGCATATGGCATCTTTGCCTTCAGACAGAGAATATAAAAACGGGAGGTTATGTTGCACATTCACAAAACGTGCATGTGGAAGGATATGAAGGTCCAGGAGAGAGTGCAGGGTAGATGCTCCCGGATGCTTCTTTTCAAGTTGTTTACAGTGATAAAAATATAGCATTAAAATCAAATGTGATCATGCTGAATTATAGAATTAGAGAGTGGTTAGGGCATGGAGGAGACCATTTGGTCCTTATCTCCTATCCTGGCTAATGAAGAAATCCTTTCTGTTCCATTTCCTTGCTTCCTTCCAGCAGGTTTTCAATTATTCACGTTAAAGTTAAACAAGAAGGTCTGCTGACGCTGTTAATTATTCAATCATTCACCTTCGCCTGTCTGTCATTTCCCATGTGAATTCTCCACCGTCCCAATTCCTACTGGCAGTGAATTCTAGAGCTAACCTCTCGATATGTCAAACAAGTTTTTATCCCATCCTACTTACATCTTTTGCAGCAAGTTATGAATCTACTGTAATCCACCAAGGATTAGAATGTAGGCATAATTTTTCAGAAGGGAGGGGATGTGGGAATGACTGGATGATTGCACTTTCAGAAGCCACCATGGACCGATTTTAATAAAAAAAAATATTTAGACATGCAGCACGGTAACAGGCCCTTCCAGCCCACGAGCCGGTGGCATCCAGTACCACAATTAACCTACAAACCCCATATGTTTGGAAGGGTGGGACAAAACCAAAGTATCTGGAAGAAACTCCTTACAGACCGAGCTAGATTCAAACCAAAATTGCTGGCGCTCTAATAGCATTGTGCTAACTGCTGTGCTAATACTGGCAATGCCTTGCTTCAGAAAGGAGCCATCATACACTGGCTACTGTGACTCTGACCCTTTGCGATGGGAAACAATACATCAGTAAGCAAGTGCTGAGCAAGTCTGAATCTCTTCCATAATTAGTGAGCACCATGCTGTTGTACACAGTCAAGCAAGGAAATGCCCAAAATATTCGGCAGGTCTGTCAACATCTGTGGAGAGAGAAAAACATTAGATGAAGGGTCATTGGCCTGAAATGTTATAGTGTTTCTCTCCCACAGGTGCTACCTGGTATCCCAAGATTTTCAACATTTTATGTTTTTGATTCAGATTTACGGTGCTTGCAGTAATTTACCTTAATCTCGTGTAGCAGTGACATCAGATGTGGAGGAAGCAAGGCCATTAGATTGGGCTTACCTTGAATAATTTGGTTAATGGGTTTTATGTGTTGCATAATCATGAAACATTTTCAAGATTCCCCATGGTCTTCCCCTCTCCATTTTTGCAATGCGCAGACCAGGGACCTGTCTTCATTGGTAGGAAGGTGGTGAGAATAGGCATCCAGATATCGGAAGACCTCTCCTGTTGTTTGAAAAGATTTGGCATATTGTGGATTATCACTTGTGACAATCTCCTGCTATTTCTGGTCATTTAAATGTTACCGTTGTAAAGATTTCATACTTTTTTTGAGCAGCGCACTTAGCATAGCAGTTTGCACGACACTATTCACGTGCCAGTGATTCAAGTTTGAATCCAACATTGTCTGTAAGGTGTTTGTACGTTCTCCTTTTGTCTGTATGGGTTTTCCTGGGTGCTCCAGTTTCCTCCCACCCTTCAAAATGTACAGGGTTGTAGATTAATTGGGTGTATTTGGGCAGCAAGGGCTCATGGACCAGTTGGTATATCTTTTGCACCAGTTTGGCTGCAGCAAATAAGAATTTTGGTACACCTGTGCATCCTGCTTAGACATAGCCAATAAATTTACATCGAATATTAACAATTCTCAGAAAAAGTGAAGTCTATTAAATAAAGGTTCTTTGAGCTCTTATTTCTAAAACAAAAGTATTAAATTTGCAGGGATCTATTCTGGGATCCCTGCTCTTTGTGATTTGTATAAATGACCTGGATGAAGAAATGGAAGGATGGCTCAGTAAGTTTGCAAATGACATGAAGGATGGAGGTGTGGTGGATAGTGTAGAGCAGTGGTTCTCAACCTTTTTTTTTCCACTCACATACCACTTTAAGTATTCCCTATGTGCCATTGGTGCTCTGTGATTAGTAAGGGATTGCTTAAGGTGGTATATGGGTGGAAAGGTAAAGTTTGAAAACCACTTTTTTAATTGTACTTAATTAACTCATTATGTGCATGGTTTCATAACTCCAAAAGGAAATGGGCCAATGACAATTTTTCTCAAGCAAAATATTTCAGTAACAGAGCAGTGATTCTCAACCTTCCCTTCCCACTCACATACCACTTTAAGCAATCCCTTACTAATCACAGAGCACCAATAGCACAAGGATTACTTAGAGTGGTATGTGAGTAGAAAGAAAAAGGTTGAGAACCAATGGTGAAGGTTGTCATAGGTTACAACAGGATACAGACAGGATGTTATGCTTGGGCAGAGAAGTAGCATGTGGAGTTCAATCTGAATAAATGTGAAGCAATGGATTTTGAAAGGTCAAACTTGAACATGGAGTACATGGTTAAAGCAGTATTTTTAACAATGCTGAAGAACAGAGGCATCTTGGATCCCAAGGTTGCCTTGCATGTTGATGGGGTAGTTAAGAAGGCTTTAATTAGTCGGGGGATTGAGTTCAAGAGCTGTGAGGTCATGTTACAGCTCTATAAAACTCTGGTTAGATAAAAATTGGAATACTGGGTTCAGTTCTGGTCACCTTATTACAGGAAGGAAGCTTTGTAGAGAGTGTATAAGGTGAAGAGAGGAATGTTTAGGGGAGGCATCAGGGGTAATTTTTTTTTTACACAGAGAGTAGTGGGTACCTTGAATAGATTGCTAGGGGCAGCAGTGGAGGCTGGTACAATAGGGACATTTAAAGGACTCTTCGATAGGCAGTTGGATTCAAGAAAAATTAAAGGTTATGGGTGTAAGGTGGGGAACATTTAGGTTGTTGAGTAGGTTTACGTTGGTTGCCAAGGGCCTGTACTATGCTGTAATGTTCTGCGTTTCATTGAAAGGAGTTACTTGGCTCTTAGAAAGGTCATTAAATAATGAACATTGAATTGTAGGTTTACTATTGCACAATTCGCAGCAGAAATAAGCCGATACACACCCACCAATCAAAACATCTCAGACCTCATTCTTCAGAAATGCCACTTGTGGAAACAGCACCTGGTGGGATGACTTCATCTCTGTAATAATGGGGCCAGGTATGAACTGAATTATAACAGAATGGACACAAATACTTCCATTCAAAGAAATCTCATCAGTCATGGTCACTAAGCACCACCACAAAAGGATAATTTACGCCAGCACTCGAGTTTACAACTCAGAGCTTAAGCTACGTGCATAAATGCACTATTGAAATCCAAACCTACGCAAGATATATATTCTTGTAAGTTCTTAGTTTGGTAAGTGTACAGATTCTATCACCAATGTGTATATGTACATATGTACAGATGGTAGTGTAGGATGACTGTGATTGGCTGAGAGTGACCTACCGGCAGATCTTAAAGGATTGCTCCTAGCCAGACCAGGTCATTCTGGACTGGTTGACCAACTTGTGATATGCTCGTTTTTTAGTTAACAAAAGCCTTGGTTTGGATCAACAAGTCTTTGGTTCTTTCGACGCGCATTAGAGTAAGCCAAAACTGATGATCAAAGGATAAAGAGGCAGTCAGTGCCTACCTGAAGGAACACTGTGAAGACCTCCTCATCTGTCTCATTTTGGTCTCAAATTAGTCTCATTTCACATTTGTTTGCAAGTCATGATCCTGATCAACAAGTCTACAACTGAGACAATCACAGTTAATCTCAAGCCAGGCCAACTCCTCACCATTAGCTGCTCCTGCTTGACTCATATAACTAGCTCGGACAATGCTGGAGAACCTGCCTTACCTCTGTTCCGCTCATGAATTTCATGATCTGTGATTTTACACATCAAGCAAAATCCGGCATTTTTCAGAGCCATCTCCATCGATGTGACTATCCTTACCTGCCTGCTCAAACATTAGATCTCATGCAGTCACTACCTCAGTTGAACTTAGTTGTTGGTTAAGCTGCCCATGCACGTGTCAAAAGCACTCAGGTTAGGAGACACAAAAATGACCATGGAGCAACCAGTTCTTCAACACTTGATGTTTTCACCTGCTCTTGGTTCCTGCTCCCAAACATATTGTTTTCTGTCATGTCTGAGGGTGCGAGGCAGCATCTCAGTGAATGAAACAATTTTCAGGGGGGCATGTGCCAGGAGATCAATTAAAATGACATGTATATCCAAGCCTATTTCCATCTGGGAGGATGGCTTCCTCGATTCTTGAATGTGTTCACTTTGGGTCCCACTGTTTCACCCTGGCTCATACTTTCAACTGTATTATTTGCCTTGAAAACATCTCCATCCTTTCGACACATGAGCTGAAGTCTGTCCTTACTTTATCATGAATTCCACAATTCACGACAGTGAGACTGAGATAAAGTTGCTGTCATACTCTATTCCATTTTTATATATGCAGTGATCTTGTACACCAGTTGCAGTATTCGTGCGCTGATTTGAACTCAATCTGCATTCTGATATCACTGTAACTTCAGACCAGCACAAGTAGTAAGTTGTTTGTTGCCTGGCAGCTTCGGCCTTTGTTCAATCCGTCCTCAATGCCAGTGTGATTGGTATAAGATGTGAGTTATTGCAGACATTTGCAGAGTAACATAGAGGGCTCCATGATATGTAACTGTTGAAAGTTTTCTTTTGGGTTTTCTCATTCTCCACATACTTGCACAATGATACACACATGAATCAGTCCATCACAAATAATCTGACATTTAGAAAACCAACAACCTGCCATATTATTAATATCTAAAGCAGAAGCAAGTCAGACAATGCAATCAATTCATGGCACACATAATAACAAAATGCTCATGTACTCTCTATGCGTGGAAGAATGCCTTCTGATTCCCAGTAAGCAATTCACCACTGCCCCTGCTGTTTACCCAAGATTCAGGAACAATTCATCACAAAGTAATACTTGACATGTCTCATTCTCTGTGTGTTCCTTTTCTAGCTTTCAATAGATAACAATGCCACGATTATTTCCTCTCTGCATGAGATCAATTTAGTGACTTCAACTTTCCGTGAAACTTGATTTAATTC
Source organism: Narcine bancroftii (assembly GCF_036971445.1). Taxonomy (NCBI): domain Eukaryota; kingdom Metazoa; phylum Chordata; class Chondrichthyes; order Torpediniformes; family Narcinidae; genus Narcine; species Narcine bancroftii. The sequence goes on from NC_091476.1 coordinate 133,820,375, forward strand.
TACTCATTCTCAACATATAATTAAAAGAAAATAAAGACATATTAACTATGCTTTTATTTCTTTGACTGCTGAGACTTGGTTACAGGATAATGGTATGAAAATTGCTTTCTGACAGGCAGGAAGGGAAAGTTTTATTTTAAGTCATTCATGGGGAGATGCTGGCTCGACACCATTGATTATCCATTCCAAATGCCCCTGAATTGAGTGGCAATTTCAAAGGGCAGTTCTACATCAAATACATGAGTGGGTCTTGAGTCAGATGTGGGTGAGACCAGGCAGCGAAGCCTTCCTGAGGTCCATCCTTGAACCAGGCGAGCTTCATACAGGTCAGCTGTTTCATGGTCATCATCTCGGTGTTAGATTGTCACATCAGATTTGTTTAATTTGTGCTATGAGGGATTTGAACTCTTGCCTCATTAGCTGAGACCTCTATGTATCCAAAATGATGATGGATATAGATAGAGTAAATGCAGGCAGGCTTTTTCCTTGGAGTTTAGGTGAGATACAAAGATACATGGGTTAAGGGCAAAACGAGAAATATTTAAGGAGAACATTAAGGGTAACTTTTTCCACACATTGTAGTGGGAGCTGCCGGCTGAAGTGGTGAATAGGAATCAATTTTTAAATTTAAGAAAAATTTGGACAGGTACATAGATGGGAGAGGAATGGAAGGATATGGGCTGGGTTTACCCAGGATATGAGGATCTGAATGATCCCACCAGGACTGTCATAAACTTTATCAAAATAGCTGTGTATATGTGTGTCCCAACCAATTTGTTCAGGGTTTTCCATAAGCAGAAACCTTGGATGAACAATGAGATCTGAGACCCAGATCACTACAGAAGTCCGGAGATCCAGATTACTACAGAAGGAGCAGGCATGACCTATGGAAAGCTATCTCACGGGTGAAGTGGTTTCAAATTGAAGGATCCACAGGATACCTGACAGCTGTGGCAGGGCCTCAATGACATAACCTGCTATAAAACCAAATCCAGTGCAGTTGGAGACAGCAAAGCTTCACTCCCAGATGAGCTCAATGTCTTCAAGGCTTGATTTGACCACAAGAACAAAAAAGAACCACCACTGCGACCCCCTTGTCCCCTGACAATCCTCTCCTCTCTGTGTCTGAGGATGTTATGTGGGCTGCCTTCGGGAGAGTGAATCCGAGAAAAGCATCCAGTGCAGATAGAGTACCCAGCTGAGTATTAAAAATTCGTGCTGACCAACTAACCAATGCATTCACGGATCTCTTCAACATTTCACCCTGGCAGGGTGTGGTACCCACCTATTTCAAACAGACATCAATCAAACAGTGCCCAAAAAAAATGTGGTAACCTGCCTAAATGACTATCAACCAGTAGCACTTACGTCAACAATGATGACGTGTTTTGAAAGTCTGGTGCTGAAGCAGATCTGCACCTGTCTGAGCGGCAACATGGATTTGTTCCAATTCGCCTATCATAGCAACAGATCTATTGCCAATGTCATCTCACTGGCTCTACATAAAGCCATGGAACACCTGGATTGTAAAGATGCATTCATCAGAATGCTCTTTATCAACTACAGTTTGGCATTCAACACCATCATTCCCTCAAAACTGATCAGTGAACTTCAAGGCCTGATACTCAACACCCCACCCACTGTGTAACTGGATAATGGATTTCCTCACCTCCAAACCACAATCAGTGAGGATTGGTAAGAACATCTCCACAATTTCCATCAGTACTGGAGCACCACAGGGCTACGAGTTTAGCTCTACGCATTTTACACCTATGACTGTGTGGCTCGGTACAACACCACCATCTACAAATTCGCTGATGATACCACGGTAGTGGGGTTGTATGAAAAGGAGTGATGAGTCAGCATACAGGAGGGAGAATAAAAACTTGCTGAATGGTGCACCAACAACAACCTCGTACTCAATGTAAGCAAAACTAAGGAGCTGATTGTTGACTTCAGGAAGGGAAAACCAGAGGTGAACGATCCACCGATCATTGAGGGATCAGAGGTGGAGAGGGTGAGCAAATTTAAATTCTTGGGAGCTACTATCTCAGAGGATCCTTCCTGGACTCAACACACATATTGCATTGTGAATAAAGCACATCAGTACCCTCCTCAGGAGAGTTTGGAAGTTTGATAGGACATTGGAAACCCTGGCAAATTTGTGTTGTGGAAAGTGGCTGACCATCAGCATCACAGTCTGGTATGGGGACCCCAATATCCCTGAGTGAAAAGCCCTGAAAAAGGTCGTGGAGACAGCCCAGGTCATCACAGGCAAAACCCTCATTATTTACTTCCAATATATCCATAGAGTCAACGTGTAATCCACTTGGAGGAAGGAAGATCTGTGGTTTTTAGTTAGTTGCTTCAAGTTTATTTGTGTCCTACATAATTTAAGAGCAGTGAAGAGTGGCACAGTAGCATAACTGGTGAAGTTGCTGCCTCAGTGTGTTAACAAATCGAGTTCAATCCTGTCCTTGAGCGTTGTCTGCCTGGAGCAAGCACATTCTCCTGGTGACTGGGTTGATTTCCCCCAGGTACTCTCATTTCCTCTCATCTCCAAAAGCCATACAGTTTGGTCAGTTAATTGCCACATAAATTGCTTCCCTTGTGTAGATGAGTGGTTGAATTAGCAGTGAGTTGCTGGGATTTTGAGGGGATTTGTGCAGGATAATTGTAAATAGGCTCTTAATGGTCAGTGTGATCTTAATGACCTGAGGGTAGGATTCTATGCTGTATCAGTCTATTTATTTGATGTGGGATTTCAATGGGGAATATTTTGACATGACAGTGGTTGAAGAGCTAATGAGTAACCTATCAAGAGAGTTTAATTGATATTTTGAGGCATTTTGATATTGCTGAAAATTGCATCTAAATCTTTTTCCAATTCAAATCTGACATCATAAAGCAAGACAGGAATCCAAACTGGTTGGATTAAACATATTTGTATCAAATGAGAATGGCTAGTAGGGATTGAGTTGAGTTGGGGATTGAGTTGATCTCAGCTGAAGCTACTTAGTTGTATCAACGTTACCTCAGAGATCATCCACCAAGAGCAGAGTGGAAGTCTAACTGATCAGCACCCACCTTCCCTGCAGACACCCACCCACTCATCATGCACCCTAGCACCCATAGCTACCACCCAGAAGAGCCAGACATCCCACATTCCCCCTCACACCCACTGCAAACCCCACCCTCATTCTACACACTCTCTCTCCCCACCATCCACACTTGCCATCATACCCACCCTCATTCTTCCCCATTATTTACCCCAGCACCAGCCTCAGTCCATCTGACCCCAGATGTCCTTACTGCCTCCACCACTCACTCTATCCGTCACTCACCACCAGCCTCACCCCCTGAGCAGCCAACATAAGGACCCATTCCACACTGGCCACAGTCTGTTCTCCCAATGTCATCTGACAGAAGATACACCCACCTCCATATTCAAAGGCAGGTTTTTCCTGCTATTATCAGACTCTTGAATAAACCCCATGAGTTTAACTAGGCTTTTCTCTTTAACACTATTTCCTTACACTTTTATTGTATTATGTGGAGATTGACTTCCCTGTATCCCATGCACAACAACATTTTTCACTGTATATCAGAACATGTGAAAATAAACCAGCCATTTTCAACCTTTCTTCGTCTATGGCCCCTTTAGGAGTCTGCTCCAAGTTTATGAGTCCCCTTCCCTGTCAAGCAATCAAGTTTTGGTTTCTTCTGTACTTCTCTCCTACCAACTACATAAAAATAACATATTTGTTATGTGAGATGAAAAGAATACAAAGCTTTTACTTCAATATGCTGTGGCCTTCATTGAGAATGGCTGCAATAAACAATTCACCATCTCCCCCATTTTCCCTCCCACCTTACCCTTTATCTCCTCCCCACCCCCCTTCTCATTTCTATGTCAGCTGCAAACCATTACCCTTGTGAGCATTGTTCACTTCAACAAGCACTTTGGCAACTAATTGGGCTCTAAGAACAGTCACACCAACCACCAGATTATGGAGCATTGATCATACACTGGTCTTAAGGCTGACAGTAATTTGACTGGTCTGAGATGAATCCTCTCCCTGGCTTTGACATTTTTCATTGAAAAGGTTAGAATGTTTTTAACTTCCTGTTTTGGAGAACTATATCAATGCATTTAAAACTTATACTGGAAGCTATGAAACTGTACCTTGGTGAATTTGGTTTGCATGTGAATATGATTTGATTCTGAAATATTTGAAAACAATGTCTTGCATCTTCTGAGGCAGAGTTCATTATGTTATAGTTTGTGAGCTTTTATTCATATTATGACACGTTATTAAATAAATGCCTTTTTCTTCACTGTGTTTTTCATCACACTGAGTGATGTGTGTGTGATGTTGCAGAATGAGGCCCTGGTAGTCAGTATTTGTATCTGAATTGTGTGTGGAAAAAAAATGAAGATTATGTAAAATGGAGCTTCCGATTTGTAAAGTCTAAAATTCCCATGGGAATTGCAAAGATCTTTGTTTTTTAAAAATCTGATATATTTGCAAAAATCTTGTTGAATTGAAGCAGTTAACTTACTTTTTAATTCCCTCAATGTGCATAACCCACACAATAGAGAGAACAGCTGAAATAATTTCCTGACTGCAAAACCAGAGATGTACAAATTGCTTGGATTATTTATCTTCTATTCTTGGGTATTGAAGCAAATCTGATATACTCTATAAAGAAAAATAGCTACAGGGATGATGGCTACACAAATAGAATTCTGTTGAAGGACTGTGGGCATAGTTTTACTGCTTGTGTTTAGAATTGTAATGACATAGTGATTACTTGATTCTGTAGTGAGATAAAAATCAGTTCAATGTTTTTTAAAGGCTATGATTAGATTTCAAGTTTATTGTCTGAATACATATGTAATATCACATACAATCTTGAGATTTTTCTTCCTGCAGGCAAGGCAGATTTATTACTTAATGGCAGTGCAAAAAAAACTACACAACGTGCACTTGTAAGCAAAAAGAACTGTAAATAGATAATGAAATGTTAACAAATTTTCTGTGCAATACCAAGAGAATAAAATTTAAAAAAATCAATAAAGTGCAAATGTAAGAATCCTTAAATGAGTCCCTGATTGAAGTTGTTGAGTCTGATAGTGGAGGGGTATCAGCTGTTCTTGAACCTGGTGGTGTAAGACTTGTGGGACCTATACTCTTTCCTGATGGTGGCAGTGAGAACTGTGTGTGTGCTGGGTGGTTTAGATCCTTGATGATCACTGCTGCTTTCTGATGGTAGTGTTCCCTGTAGATGTTTTCGATCGTAGGGAGGGCTTTGCCTGTGATGTCCTGGGCTGTGTCCACTATGTGTATAATGTTTATTTACTTGTATTCCTAGTGAACAGAATCAGAAATGCTATGAAGGTAACAACTGTATTTCTTATCACTTTAAATATCTAATATTGGCCCACTGTGCCTCACTGCTGAATGATAGCCTGCTTACAAACAAGACGTAATATTCTTGATAAATATCATCTGACGTGATCAGATCATGTTGACCAAGTGATTTGGCCAGGATACAGGATTAACACCCTGGCTCTTAAAATTAACGTCTCTGGAGTATCCTATTGCTCAGTTGAGAGCTTACTTTAATGTTTAATGAAAGGCAGCACCTCCATATTTCTGCGCTAACCAAACTGAAGCCTAGGCTTTTGCACTTCATTTGTTGGAATGGAGCTTGATCCTAAAGCTCTCCTGACCTGAAGGCAAGAAATGAACTGAGCAATCGTGTAGTATACATCTGACAAGTAAGACTGATTACTCAGGGCTCCTTTTTGTGTGCATCAACAGACATCATAATTAGATCTGTGTTAAATGGATATGGATCCATATTTTGCACTTTTATGCAATTGTTGGAAATTGACAATAAAAGTGGGTCACTTTAGTAATTATTCACATCCCTGCTTTCGTAAGGACATACTGTATGTACTCGTGTAATAGTCGATCTGGTGGAAATACCGATCCTCACCCCAGCTGCCTGCCCACTGGAGCTCCTGATGCCCTGACTGTGAATTCTCATCAGAGCTCCTGCCACCCCAACTGTGGATCCTTGTCCACTGGAGCTCCTTATGCCCCAAATGCAGATCCTCACCTCAGCCGCTTGCCCATCGGAGCTCCAACAACCTGACTACAGATCCTCGCCTCATCTGTCTATGTCTCTGAACTCCTGATGCCCTGAATATGAACGTCACCCAGACCCAGCCCTCTGAGCTCCTGACGCCTTGAGCGATGCAACTACTTTCCGCAATCAAAAGTAGTATGCATGTAAAAGTTAATCCCCCAAATTTGACCAGAAAAATTGATTCCCAAAACTCCATTATTACATGAGTATATATGGTTTGCTGTTTAATATTTCCATGCAGCAACCATATTAAGACTAAAGTGTCTTCAAGAATTATTTGTGATCAATAACTGCATGATGGCTGATACGAAAACTGTAGTTTGTGTTGTCATTGCTGGGCATGAAGGCTGTCTCCAGGCTCCCTGAATTACAAGAGGTCTCTGAACCACGTTGAGACACATTAACCAGATAATTTGTGGCCAGGAGCTAGAGAGTGTGAAATATTTCTAAATGTTTGAGCTTGAACTCTTCAAAAGTTTTTTTTTTTCAAGCTTCATACCAGATTGCATGTGTTTAACATTGCTATGATAACTTGAAAATGAGCCAGCAGTTCTGTTCAAAACAATTTTGCAATCGTTCCTTTTTATTTAACATCGAATGATGGCCGTGTTTAGATAATGAAGAAAGAACTGGCAGAACGAAGCAACTTCTATACTTTCAGTGGCATCCAAATAGTTAATACAAAAACATACCAATGAACTTCCTGTTTGTGTGCTCCTCACTTTTCAATTGTACCTAATGAGGCTTGGTCTCGGATTAGGGATGAGGTGGGTGTGGGGTGAGAGAGGGTGGTTACAGATCAAGACTGGGGCCTAGGATTTAAGACATTTCATGTAAGTAGTAGATGTGCGGAGAGATTTGGGACTCTGGGGAATCATTGCACCAGGTACTCTGAAGAAGGCTGTGGGTTCAGAGTGATGGGGACCGGTTCTGGAATAACCCAGGGTAGGGGGTCTGGGCTGTGGTGGAGAGGAAGTCTGTACAATGGGTGAGTCTGAGCTATAGAAGGTCATTATAGGAGTGGGATCCCATTGTGGTTCTGCACTGTGGAGGAAAGGGGTTGGAGAATTGATCATGGAATGCTAATCCTTTAATTAATAATGTTCTTATCACCAAATGACACATGATAATGAGCATTTCTGAGTTGTTTTGCATTATTGTGTTTCATTCTAAGCGCATTTTCAATTCAATACTACAATGTGACCAAGTTCCTAACTCTCCATCTCTTCATAGTGCTACACTGTATACGAGAAATTTTAGCAGATTTCCAACGTTACTGGAACTTGTATGTCTGACGATTCATTAAAGTTCTCGGGTTCCAGGTTTGTTAACAGCAATTTTTAAAACATTAAACAGTAAAATGGAACAAATTCAATGAAGTTTCATAGTAACTGAGTTTTATTCCATGGATTCAGCATTGTTTCCATAGACATTTCTGACATTCCTGACTTCAAAAGATTTTGAACTGTGTGCAGAGGCAAGGGTATGTTGGTGCAGACAGGAGAGAGGCTAAGATTTGGGTGTTGTAGCTGCTGGCTCCCCATTAATCTTGGTGAAATCAGAATCCTGAGCTCCTCCACCAACCATACAGATGGCCACCTTCAACCTCTGGATGATAAAGATAACATAAATCCATGTTTTATAATATAAACTGACCAGGTTAAGTTTAGTCAGAAACTGTGTGCTGCTCTCAAAATTGTGGTTGAGAGTGATTACTGTTTACTCCAGAGTAAACAGGATTTGACGAACCTGCCTTTCAGTTTTTGAAAATCTAATCTTACTGATTAATGGAACTTGAAGTTAAAATTTTCCTACCATGCAGTAAATTGTATAGCTTTTTTAGTGTTGTAAAATAGCCCAAGATATTCCGCAGGAATGTAGATACAGACCAGCCATTCCCAACAAGGGTCCTACAGCCCCCCAGGGGACCACAACACGTTTAAGTAAATGCCTTGGTTTTTTTTTCACCTCACGTAACACATTTTTAGTGTTGTCAGTAGGAGAGAAGTATGGATGAAACCAAAGCTAAACTGCTTCACAGGGAAGGGGCCCATAAACTTGGAACTGAGTCCAAAGAGGGCCATAACCAAAAAAAGGTTGAGAATGGCAGGTAGACAGTGTATGTACCCTTTTATCATAGAAGGTGTTTGGAAGCTTTTTCCAGTATCAAGGTATCTAAAATTAGAGTACAAATGTATTGCATCAGGCGAGGATCCGTAGTCGGGTTGTTGGAGCTCCGATGGGCAAGCGGCTGAGGTGGTTCCGAGGGGATCTGAGCAGGACCTTTATCATCCAGAGGGTGTTTGGAATCTGGAATATACCTGCCTGAATGGGTGGTGGAACTTGTTGCTCTGGTAATATTTTGAGTTTCTCAATGAGCACTTGAAATTTTGACACACAAGGCTACAGACTAAGTGTTGGTAAATAGGATTAGTATGTAGAGGTGCTTCATAGTTAGAAAGGACACGAGGCTGTGTGATTGTATGATTTATGAAACAAAAACTGACGCTAGTCCATACAAGTTAAAATGAGGCCAGATGTCCAAAAACCTGGTCAATGAGGGTTAGATTTAAGTGCATGTCTAATGGGAAAGGGAAGTGAGGAAGGTTAGAGAATAAATTGTGGAACTTTCAGCCAAGGCAGCTGAAAACACAGCTGTAACATGAACAAATGCTGTGAATTTTTTTTTGTTCTCACGGATCATACTTGTATGACAATTTTTTTTTTGCAGCAAACCAGATCCTGGGATGATTCCGATCCACACCATGTTAATTCTATTCATAGGATGCATGTTAATTGATGTTAACTTTGTTCAGATGGAGCTTGTCAGTTGGAGTTTGAGTAGGGCTGGTGGATGGACAGATGGGAACCTGTTGTATTAATTTCTGTGAAAGTGTGCATGAAGTGGGTTGATAATTTGGTGAGTGTCCTGGGCACATTAGACAAAAATAGCTGGTAGGTAACTATTGACCAAATTTGAATCTGGTAATCTTCACAGGGTTACCTACCATTAATGGCAATCATGGTTTTAAATATCTTGTTCATTGGGCCTCTCACATAGTGCAGCTCACCTCCAGGGTGATAAGATTTTTAAAAAAAAAAGTCCTTTATTGATTTCCCTGTAAATATAATAAACTGACTGCAAGCTCTTCTAAAGATGAGTTAAAGCAAGCAGAGAAGAATGGAACTCCAACGTGATGTTAATATCAAGAACCATTGTTCTGCTGTCAGGGTTTGGTTGCCCTCCATTTGATGTACAATCGACCTCTCACTGAAGACATTAGGACCAGAAAAAGCTCAGTTACTGCTTAAATTTTAAATTTAATTTAAAAAGTTTTAGACATGCAGGTCTTTCCGGCCCATGAATCCAATTTTCCTACAACCTCTGTACGTTTTGAAGGTTGGGAGGAAACCGGTGCACCCAGAGTAAATCCACGCAGACACCGGAGGATGTACAAACTCCTTACAGACAGTGCTGGATTCGAACCACAGTTGCTGGTGCTATAACACCGTTGCACTCTCAGCTATGCTATCTGTCTTCCTTTGCCCCTTTTGTAAATAATGTGTCAGCTGTGGCTCTCTCGTCTCTTGTAACAGAAGGGTTTGAGTTCATTTCATGAGTCTTGGTTCAAGGCCCACCATGGAAGCTATGCAATATGACTAAGAATTTTTAAGTTGGAAAGGGTGTAGATGAGGTTCACCAAGATGTTACCAGGGCTGGGGTTGTAGGGGTTGTAGGTCTTCATTCCCTGGAGTATGGGAAGCTGAAGGATGACCTTCAAGGTATATAAAACCATGAGGGGAATGGATGTGTGAATATTCGGTCTTTCTGCCAGCATAGATAAACTAGAGGGCATGGGTTCAAGGTGAGAGATTTAAGAGTGCCTGAGGGGAAGCTTTTTCACTCAGAGGGTGGTCCATATTTGGAATAAACTGCCAGGAAATCTATAGAAGTGAGTATGGTTTTTGACATTTGGACAAATATGGACAGTCAATGACTCAAGATTCTGATCTGCTGTTTGTTTGTAAACATTCAATAATGAACTGTGAAGAAAATCTGCAGTCCTCATCTGATCTGCCCTAGTGATGACTCCAGGCCCACACTTAGCTCACTCTTAACCATCTCCTTAGCTTGGGCAACCTGATGTGGACAATGCACTATATATGGCCTGTGATGTCTGCATTCTGGGTACAAGAGAATTGTGTGGACAATAGTACCTTTCATGGTCAGGATGGCAGTGTTTAGTGTAAACTGTAGTAAGTGCTAATTCTGATTTCCAAAGTTTCTAGCACTACTTTATAAGGAAAAGGCACCAGGGTAAAAACATTTTGCAGTGATTGTTGACCTCATTCAGGGCTGCAATGACAAGATTATTATTGTTAGTGGAACTGGTTAACCAATTAACCAACAGGGACACCAGGTTGATGTGTGGGCTGACAGTCATGAGGTATTCTACAGAAACCGTACAGGAGCAGAATCTGTCATGTCTTTCAATATTGCCTGTATTAAAATGGAAGTACAAACGAAGAAATAACCAGCCTTTTGAAATGGCCACTGACAATGACTTCCGAATTCTATACTTGTGCAGTTTAATTGAGGGAATTGTGTAGTCGGTGTCAGTGATCAGTACTTGTCCGCAGGTGCTGTCTGCATTGCTCCTCTACAACTGGGGAACTCGCTTGAACTAACTGCAGTTTTGGTCTTTTAAGAACTTGCCTGTGCATTATATATTATTATTCCCTGGTATAAGGTCTAAGTAGTTAATGATACTGAAAATTCCAAATGCTGTTTGGATGCAAAACGTTACTTTTGTAGAGACATGATAACATACAAATGAGAAGCAAGAGTCCCTTGTACCTGCTCGACTGTATTCTAAAATGATGGCTGATCTCTGTGTAATGTCAGCCCCATATGAATATCCTTCCACAGAAAATCTTTACCCCGTAATGATCAAACATCTGTCTCTTGCCTTTTTATATAAAGGAAAATACAAACCGAGGATTCTGTGTCCTCCTTGAGAAAGAGACTGGCCACCATCCGAGAAGAGAAAAAAGACAGTTTCAAAGAGTGATCCCTTAATTTTTAAATCTTCTGTCAGAGAGCCCATTCTTCCCAGAGGTTAATGAACTTTCTCTGGACAGTATCATTTGGAATTTGCACCATTCCTTGAATAAGGAGTTCAGGGTAGTTTGCAGTATTCCAGGCCAGGCCTCACTGTGCCCTAAATAACTGAAGCATAATCCCCACTTTTGTATTCCATTCCTTTCGGAGAACTAATCATAAATGAACATTTTGCCAATCATTAAGAGCTCTAGATCCTTGTGTTATGAAGCTTGTTATTTCTCCCCCCCACCCCCCCTGGATATTATGTTTCCTTTTTTTTTCCTGTCAAAATACCGCACATTCCCACATTCGGCTCCATGAGCCAGATCTTTGCCCATTCTTGGGTCCCTCTGCTCCCTTTTGCAAAGGGCATTGGCAGGCTACAACTTGTCCACCCATCATTTTATCAGCAAGTTCCTCCCATTCTGACATTCTCGCTCTACAATTTCAATGAGCAAAGTGACAAAGTTGTGTTACACAGCTACGTGTAACTGCGGTCCGATGTAGAATCTTGGTAGAATTTGGCCATTGATTTAATGGTTGTGATGTTTATGGCCTATTCCATCTTATTTTCATAACAATCTTAAAAAAATGTAGCAACCACACCTTCATCGTCGAATGATGAGGCCATGATATTGATTCCCATGGACATTGTAGTCTCTTCATAAATTTTAAAATATGATTAAATTTTAGTTTATTTTTCCAAATGCATGTCTTGATCATTTTTGAGCACTCTGTTTAATCTTGAATTAATTCAAATTCTTCTGTTTGCTGCTCCAATTACTATATTTGGCTGCCCTGTTGCTGTGAATTTCAAGGTACAGAGATTGCCTAGTTTTCATGGGGCATTTTATTCAGCCAGCAGTGAGCATTGTTGTTTTATGTGCTGACAATCTCTTCTTGCCTTTTTTAAATTGACTATCTTCATGTACACGTGCAGGTCCAATCTGGTTTAGTTTTAACAAAATAACTGAAGGCTAACTTTAAATGAATTGTTGACTTCAATGAAAAGCCAGATGGAATAAAATGATTCCCTGCCTGCTTCACAGCAATAGATTAAAGTTGCCCTCATTCTTTTGTGTCAGTTTCTGTTTTGTGCAAGCTTGAGCCAAGGGCTCACAATATCAACTTCAAATTGATCAGGAGTGAAAGGTGTCACTTAGAATAGAGAGGTAGAGGAATTTCTTCAGCCAGAGGTTGGTAAATCTGTGGAATTTGTTGCTTATAGGTGGTTGTGGAGGCCAGGTCATTCAGTATATTTAAGGCAGAGATTGAGGGATTCTTGATTAGGCAGGGCATCAATGGTTTTGGAGAAAAGGTTGGGCAATGGGGCTGAGTGGGGAAATGGATCAGCTCATGGTTAAATGGTGGTTCTGAATAGCCTATTTCTGCTCCTATGTCTTATGGTCTTGTTTGACTTTTGTGCTGAGGGTGTCCTTTTGCACACATCAGTCCTGGAGTTGAGATGTTTCAGTTTCCCATTAATCCTGGAGATTGGATCCATTTCAGCTGCATCAATGATTTATTCCCAATGCAACTCCCCTCCAGAAAACTTCCTGATGGAGTGGAACATGTCTACATGAGAAATGGTCACTGCCAAAGTAAAAATCTCTGTTCAGAGGAGGAAAATTGGGCTAAAGCTTGAGCTGAGATCTTGCAAGGCAGCAGGTGCACACATTATTTATTTAATGCCATCTGCTCGGTTTTCCTTGACTTGTGAAGGAATTCTGCCAACGTTTAACTGGTTTTATCTTCCCATTGAGGTGGGATGTTTTCCTTTTAAAATGTCTTGGATGAGCAAAGCTCCAAATCCTTCAGAGAGCTCCAGAATTGGGTGCATCAGAGATAAACGTTCTGGTAGAAGCCACGATTACCATGCTAAAAGGAATTCATTATTGCTGTTGTATGAAGTTTTGGAATGGCCAACAATGGTTGGAAAAAATTAAATAGATATTTAACCAAAAACATTGTGGAGGAAAATAAAGTAATAAATCTCTCCTCATTACTGAAATTCTCCACTCTGGCAGAATTGTAAATCACCCCCATCTTCCTTGATTTCACTTTCAGTTCAAATGACTTGTTTTCTTTTGCACAATAACCTAAAAGGAATCAGATTTTGACTCTTTTCAAATGAGACTGATCCTTATGTAAGGAATGGAGACTTCGAATGTATTCTCTTGGCATGTTCAGACAGTACGGTATGACCCATTTCTAAAATACTTGGAAGTAGGAAGCGAAGTTTTGGATGCACCAGGTTCTGTTTATGGTGAAGTGAATTTGGTTCATTTCTTCTGCCCTGGTTCTAAATGAATGGTTCAGTTGGAAAGATACCTGACTGATTCTGGAAATGTAAAAAGGCATGTAGAAGGGGAGGCCATTCGCTGATGGAACTAGCTACATAATTTGGCATGATCGCTGGTAATGTGTGACTGGACCTGATACATCTTCTCTTCCCCTTTCTCCTTCAACAATTTTGATTTTCAGAAATCTATTTCTGGTTACCAATTCAAGTGGCCTCTTCAACTGCAGAAGAGCCACAAATTTCTGATACCTTCTGCTTGTTGAAGTGTTTGCAGGGAGTTCGGGCTCTAATTTTCAGTTCTAGTCTCCCCTTAAGAGGCTGATGAGACAAAAATAGGGATTTATATTTTTCAGTTGTTGACTTCATGTAGTTGTGATTTTTTTTTTTCCCCCCCAGATGATGTGTCTGATTTAAACATGAATTACAATGAATAAAGAAAATTTTGTTTCCTAAACACTTGGGTGTATTTTATAGATTTTGGGCTGCTGATCACGAAAATCACCATATAATTTTTCCTATCATGTACTGTTTTTTCGATATTACCTATTTTTGTGATTTCCTGTCATATCTTAAATCTACTTCAAGCATTCAAAACTATGAAATGCAGCATGTCATTGAAAATTAATTTTATGGATTCGCACTTGGGCATCTTCCCCACTGATCTTGGTGCAGTCACTGATGAACATGGTGAAAGATTTAACCAGGATATTGCTACAATGGAAAAGCGGTATCCAGGAACTGGAATCTATCAATGCTGTTGGACACTGACACGAGAGGCATCAGATGCTGAGGTCCAATGATGGTCAGCAAAGTGAGTACAAAATACCTACCACAATGTGTCAGCATTATTATGTGATTTTAAAAATACTAAATTCAATAAAAGTTGATTTAATGTTTTTTCAACTTCCTACATGATGCAGCGAATCCGAAATGATTAAAAAAAATTATTTAGACATACAACACAGCAACAGGCCATTTTAGCCCATGAATCCATGCTGCCCAATTTATTCCCAATTATCCTACACCCCCAGTGCATTTTTGAACAGTGGGAGGAAACTGGAACCCATGGAGAAAACCATGCAGACACTGGGAGAACGTACAAACTCCTTTCAGACACTATGGAATTTGGACCCCAGTCCGGTTCCAATCGCTGGCGCTGTAAGCTTGAAGTTGTCTATCATGATGCCCACATTTTTTTTTTCAGGATGCAAACCATTGGGGGTGGGGGGGGGGGGGTAAATTGTTGTCCAGATTTATTTGTATTTCTGATAAATGGCCAAAAATGAATATCAAAACAGCAAAAGGTATTCATTCAGCTGTCTGTGACTGTTTGAAAGTGGGTTAATTTTACTAGAATAATGCAGTGTGAAGAATAGTCATGTGTAGTTGTTTCCATTAATCTTCATCATGTACAGTGACATTAAACAATCCTTGTGTAATCTCTTAATTTTAGACCAATTGAAACTTCCGTTACAAATTATATCTATTTAATTCCTCAGGACGGTGCTATATTGGGCAGTGATGGATGGAAGAATCAGAATCTGGTTTATTGTCAGGAACATGTAACGGAATTTATTGTTTTGCGGCAGCTGTATTGTACATTCACTCACTAACAAAAGACAAAGGAAGGAAAAACCCAACACCCAACCCCAACCAACAAATTTTCCCCTGCAACCGCTGCAACCGTGTCTGCCTGTCCCGCATCGGACTTGTCAGCCACAAACGAGCCTGCAGCTGACGTGGACATTTACCTCTCCATAAATCTTCGTCCGCAAAGCCAAGACAAAGAATTGTACATTACAGGTGCAAAATTGCTATAAATTACATTTCCATAATTACAATACTTAAAAATAAGTCATTAGTGCCAAAAAGAGAAAAAAGTGAGGTAATATTGATAGGTGCATCGACAGTTCAGAAATTTGATGACCGAGAGGAAGAAGCTGTTTTTGTAACTTGGTTGTTCACCTTCTTTCCTGCTGATGGCAGTAAGGATCTTCGATGACATGCCTCTTTTTGGCCTCCGCTGGTCATGATCAACCATAGGCCTTGGGTAGTCACTAGTTTGTTTAGCAGTGTCAACTGTGGCTATGGGGGATGATCCTGGAACGGCAGGCTCTGCGACAGTTGCTGCAAATCTAGGGTATCATTGAATTGTTGTCCACTGTGCTCATCACCTCTCTCCACTCCTCAAACTGATTCAAGATCACTCCTTTACCATGCTCTAGGTGTTGATGAAGAGTCCCTCGCTATTTGTGGTGGTCACCTGCTCTATCCTCCCAGCATTCTGTATTGATTTTTTAAGACTTCCATGTTGCACTTGCAGAGGTCCTTGAAGTGAATCTGGGGTCTACCAACATTCTCTTGTCTATTGCTAGTCCTCCATAGAGGATGCCTTTTGGCAATCTACCATCCTTCATGCGATGGATGTGGCCAACCAGTGCAGTCAGCTTTGCCTTAAAAGCGTGAACATTGTGGGAAGTCCAATGCGGGAGAGGAACTCAGAATTTTGGATTTGGTCTCTCCAGGTGATGCCGAGGATATGACAAAGGATGTACAGATGAAAACTGTTGTGTTTCCTTTCCATCTTGGAGAAGGTGGTCCAAGTCTTGCTACCATACAGGAGGGCGCTGATGATGCATGCATTGTAAACAGCAATCTTGGTCTTCGTAGTGTTATGAATCGTGCTTAACGTGTAGCAATAGGCTATTAACCAGACAGTGTTTCATTTTAATACACTAATTTTATTTCTTACTCTTAAGCCATAGTTTTAACCCTTAAACTATCCTTAACATTAAATCTATACCCCAACTGTATTCCGTCTTTCAAATTCAGTGTTTTAGAGTAGGCCTTTGAAATTTGATGGCCAGAATTAATATTGAACTGATGGGAAGATTGGAGTTGTGCCTGCTACAGACTCATGAATTCTCCTTGTTTTGCTTTTGAAGAAATGTCCATCCACACAAACTGTGGTCACAACACTCCTGGTCCTTTTGTAAGCAAGACTCGAACTGGGTGGCCTCTACAAAGCTTCCAAAACCCCGGCATCAGTCTCTCAAAGTGACTTCACTGTAAGTCGCACCTAAAATTAAGCAATCTCTCCAAGTGACCTCCACTGTTAATGACAATCAAAATGAAGCACTTTGCTTCTCCAAAAGACCCTCCTGGCACAGGTCAATCCACCGAAAAGGCCCAGTTATACACAGAGCATGCTTTGCTCTGAATTCCACAAAAATGGCTGGCCACAAGAGCTGCTTTCAAAGTCCTGTTTCCTCTCCAGCGGTCAGCAGGGTTCTCCCTTGCAAAATCACAATATCTTTGCAAATGTATTGAATTCTGGAACAGTCTATGACAAGCCTATCCTCAATTCTTCCAATGTATTTAATTATTGCTGGGCTATGACTTGTGTTGAGCTTGTGTAAAATGTTAACTGTGACCATTCAGTCCCTCCTGTCTATGCTATCCCTTACAAGGATGATCCCATTTTACTAAATCAGGAGCTCGTAATAGTAACTAGTTTCTGATTCTCCCAGAGCCCAAGGAGAGTCAAGCAAGGATCGATGCTGCTCTGCCGATATGCTTATTAATTTCAGGAACAAGAGAGAGAGTGTCGCTAATGTGAACTCATGAAGCACTTCTAGATCGTAGTTGTTGATGGTAATGACTGGTGTCTCTACTATGTTCTTGGCAAGGACATTTGTTTTCTTTAGGATGATGGGAAGTCTAAGTCTTTGCATGCCTTAGAGCAGCGGTCCATGAAAGTTTGCAGTTTCTGCTTGGTGTGCAAGGTTATGGCAGTATCATCAGTGAAGAGCATATCACGTAGTAAGACCTTTCGCACCTTTGTACTTGCTCTCAGGTGCATGGGATTGAAGAGTCGCCTATCAGACCTGGTGAGCATGTAGATGCCTTCTGTTGACGTCCCAAATGTGTGCTTTAATAGCAGAGAGAAGATGCGAATAATATTGGGGCTAGCAGGCATCCTTGTTTGACTCCACTATGAATAGTGAAGGGTTCTGAGAAGCTGCCATCATACTGAATAGTAGCCCTCATGTTGTCATACTCAGGAGGGCAATACCCCTGTAGCTGTTGCAGTCGCTCCTATCACCCTTGTTCTTGTACAAAGTGATGATTTTGGAGTTCCATATGCCCTGTGGTACAGTTAGAGCAATGCAGTTTCAGTGCCCGTGACCGGGCACGAATCCAGAGCTGTCTGTAAGAAGTTTATACATTCTCCCCATATTTGCATGGGTTTTCTCCAGGTGCTTTGGTTTCCTCTCACCCTCAAAACAAAATGTTCCAGATACAGTTGGTCAATTGGGTGGCATGGACTTGTGCTGTATGCCTAAAAATGTTTTAAATTCTACATTTTAAAAATGTTGTGTATTATGTTCTGATTGAATGTGAGTTGTTGCTGCCATTATAGTTGGAGGAAGTTGTAATTTTGCAACCCGAACAATAAAAGCATCAGGCAAAGCCCCTGAGCCACTCCAGGATAAAGGTTGACAGCAGGGCTGAGTTACTTTGAAGGACAGACATGAAAGGCCTTCAGCTGGGAGAGAGGGGCGCCAAGCACCTGTTCTCCATTGCTACCCAGTTGCTGAAGAGAAAACAATTTGTATCAAGGTGTCCAAAAATCCCTTAAAACAATCCTAGTGAGGCAGAATGATCTGCATTGCTGACATTGGAGAGAGTGCTGTGTTTGTATGAAGTTCAATTGATGGACGCACTTGAGGTATTTAACCTCTATAATTCACAAGCGGTCATTTGATTCTCCACCCTGACAAATACCAATGCAGTTTAACAACTAATGATACTTAAGGTGTCATGCCCTCTCACTGTAATTGGATTTAATTTTAGCAGAATACCTGAAACGGGTCACTGTGGGACGTACAAAATTACATTTATAGAAAGCAGTATTTGAAGTTTTGCAAATGGAGTGATGAACCATCAAAGAAGCTGGCTTTATCAGGAATTCCTGAGTAGGTGCAGCTGACAGCTCCACTGAAACAGATACTGCTGGTATGTGTTGTCCCAGAGCAGTCCGCATAATGTCACTGTGCACTCTGCTGTAATCACTGGGGCTCAGAGGTGGAAATGCATAATGCTTTGCCTAATTTCCCAATGATGCTTGATTGTGACACCTTCATCCTATTTGCAATTCAAAATAACCTATCTACTTCCAGGAAGGAGTGCAAATGTCATGGAGCCTCATTGAGCCATTTACAGAGCTTGGGCACTCTGCTGCTTTTGTTTGGCCAATGAGCACACGCCTATGGCTAATGATCAGTGTAAAAGTGCAATAAAAGGCTTAAACAGTAAAAGGAGCAACTCAACATGATAGATGTTTGTTCCTTGGCTTGCAAAATCAGGCAGCACCCTGCACACAGCATCTTCCAGCGGCTCCCACTGGGAAAGAGATCGAAGAGTATCAGAACCGGCACCACCAGGCTGAGGATCAGCTTCTTTCATGGACAGTGAGAATGCTGACTGATTCCTAAAACAACTCTCCATGACTATTTATTAAATTATTTAAAAAAAATTTAGATTAAATTTTAAGTTTAGACATGCATCACGGTAACAGGCCCTTTCTGCCCAAGAGCCCAATTGTAAGCAAAGAGCTGTCAACGCAGTATGTTTTGGAAGGTGGGAGGAAACCAGAGCACCTGGAGGAAACTCATCCAGACGCTGGGAGAACTTACAAATTCTTACAGCAGTGGATTCAAATCCCAGTTAGCACTGTAATGGCATTGTGGTAACTGTGCCATCCTAATAATTATTTACATATTTATTGATAATATTTTAATATGTTCATGTATCATTTGCATATATGTCATTTGCCTGTATGTGTGTTATGTCTGTATGCATGTTTTGCTCTGTTCGGCACCGTGGACTGGAGAATGCTGTTTCGTCAGGTTGTACTGGTAGAATCGGATGATGATAAACTTAAACTTGAACTTGAAGACGAGGTCTTGTGCAGTAATTTGGCATTATCTGTTGCACAATAGGCATTTGAAAGAGAAGTCGAGAATTGTGAATACTAAAATTCCTTAATCTTGTATGCTTCCCTCCTGTTCAGGAGCCTGAGATTTATTCCCTGTGACATGTTGCAATTCAAATGAACATATAGATTCATGAAAAACAAGCCAGACCAAATGGCATAAATCTAAAGAAGCTGGAAATATGCTTGGGGTTTTGTTCCTTTCCCTTCATATGTGGTCTGATCTGCTGAATATTTTCACTGTTTTCTGTCTTCTCAGGTTAGTAGCACAAGTGATTCCAGAAACTTTGCTCCTGCTGTCTGTATCTGAGAGGTGAATGACATTAAAATAAAAGTCCTGTGGTACTATGCATGTGCGTGATGTCTGTGCTTGTGTTCCATGGAGCCACAAGGACCATGTGTTTCATGTTTCCTTCTCCTCAGCCGCCTCTTGCATTTGGCCACTTTCCTGCTTTCATCTATCGATCTGTATCTATGATTTTTGCTTGTAGCCACAGACATGCTAACCTTTCATCATTTGATCCATATTCCAAGATTGGATGCAATAAACAATTCTGGAGTTTCAGGTCAACAGAAATCCATCCCTGCCTTTACATTATTTTGTCCAACCCATTCTTAATTCCTCAATCTATAATTTTTGGGTGGGTTTGCATTCATAAAGTTTGACAAGGAAATAAATATCAGAGCTTACTTTGCCAAATCTAGAAATCCAAATAAAAGAGAATCCACACGTATTTCAGTTAAACAATATGGTTGAACAGCAAATGATCTGGCATCTACTGTTTGGGTTGGTTGAGGAACAGATTCTGATGGTAATCAGTTTGTGAACAATGTTAGGATTTCACACTTCCTGAAAAAAGTGACATGTCTCTTGCACAAGGTTTGTTTCTGTGTAATCGGATAGTTGTAATGACTTGCTCTACCTGTGAGTAGCACAGTCAGGATTAGAGGAACAGAGTGAAGACTATTAGCATGATTTAAATTGGTTTGATACATATCCATTTACTGTAACCTTCGCCAATGGTCCCTTATATAATGCTTTAATCTAATTAATATATTTTTCTGTTGGGTTGAAGCTCTGTAGTACTTTGAATAAATAATCCCATTCTACTCTGTCAAAGGCTTTCTCTGCATCTAAGGCAACTGCCACTGTTGGCGTCTTGTTTCTTTGTACTGCATGGATTAAGTTAATGAACTTATAGATATTGTCCGTTGTTCGTCTTTTCTTAATAAATCCAGTTTGATCTAGTTTTACTATTTTTGGTACACAGTCAGCCAATTTGTTTGCTAATAGTTTAGCTATTATCTTGTAATCTGTCTTAAGTAGAGATATTGGTCTATATGATGCTGGTGTTAGTGGATCTTTCCCCATCTTTGGTATTACTCTAATTATTACTGTTTTGCATGAATCTGGCATGTTTTGTGTTTCTTCATTCTGGTTCATTACTTCTAGGAGAGGAGGAATCAATAAGTCTTTAAATGTTTTATAGAATTCTATTGGAAGTCCATCCTCTCCCGGCGTTTTATTGTTAGGTAGTTTTTTTAATATATCCTGTATTTCCTCTATTTCAAATGGTTTTATTAATTTATTTTGTTCCTCTTCTTGCAATTTTGGGAGTTCAATTTTAGCTAGAAACTCATCTATTTTGTCTTCTTTCCCTTCGTTCTCAGTTCGATATAGTTGCTCGTAGAATTCCTTGAAGTTTTCATTGATCTCCATTGGATTATATGTAATTTGTTTGTCCTTTTTCCTTTATGCCAATACTGTTCTTTTAGTTTGTTCTGTCTTAAGCTGCCAAGCTAGTATTTTGTGTATTTTTTTCTCCTAGCTCATAATACTTCTGTTTTGTCTTCATTATGTTCTTCTCCACCTTGTATATTTGTAGGGCTTCATATTTTTTTGTCTGCCAATTCTATTTTTGTTGTATCTTCCCTTATTGCTAATTCTTTTTCTATACTTGCTATTTCCCTTTCCAGCTGTTCTATTTCCCGATTGTAGTCCTTCTTCATCTTAGTTACATAACTTATTATCTGCCCTCTGATGAACGCTTCCATTGCATCCCATAGTATAAAATTATTTTTCACTGATTCCGTATTTATTTAAAAGTACATTTTAATTTGTCGCTCAATGAATTCTCTAAAATCCTGTCTTTTAAATAGCATGGAGTTTAATCTCCATCTATACGTTCTTGGTGGGATGTCCTCCAGCTCTATTGCTAATAACAGGGGTTAGTGATCTGATAACAATCTAGCTTTATATTCCATTTTCCTAACTCTCCCTTGGATGTGGGTTGACAACAGGAACAGGTCTATCCTTAAGTATGTTTTATGTCTACCCGAATAATATGAGTATTCCTTCTCCTTTGGGTGTTGTCTCCTCCATATATCCAAAAGTTGCATTTCCGGCATTGATTTAACCATAAATTTGGTTACTTTGTTCTTTCTCCTAGTCTTTTTTCCAGTTTTATCCATCTTTGAGTCCAAATTAAAGTTAAAGTCCCTTCCTATCAGTATATTCCCCTGCATATCTGCAATCTTCAAAAAGATATCTTGCATAAATTTTTGATCCTCTTCATTAGGTGCATATTCATTAAGCAAATTCCAAAATTCTGAATATATCTGACACTTTATCATTACATACCTCCCTGCTGGGTCTATTATTTCCTCCTCTATTTTGATTGATACATTTTTATTGATTAATATAGCTACTCCTCTGGATTTTGAATTGTATGATGCTGCCATTACGTGCCCTACCGGTCTCTTAATTTCTTGTGTTCCACTTCAGTCAGATGTGTTTCTTGCACAAATGCTATATCAATTTTTTCTTCAGTAAATTTAAAAGTTATGTATTCCGTTAATATTTATAGTCATATAACTTCCAGGCCATTTCATACTTTGTTTACCTTTCATTTCCACTTCCTCATCACCACCTTTCCTCCTTATCCATTTCTGTTTCTTTTTTTTTTTGAACACACTGTAAGACAACACTTCTAAAACATAAAATATTTCCACTATTCCCACATCTAAAATTCCCTTAACCCCAAATGTACCCCCCCCCCCCCAAGTTGCCCCTTATCCCTTGCTGGGCAACCACATCTCCCCTCTCTATTTGGATGGTGAAACCGCTCGCAAACGTCAACTGATTTCGCAGTGACTGTTATTCTCCCCCACCAGCCCCCTCCAGAAAAGACTTTCATCTTCACCTATAACAAAGCTCACCCTCTTAATTTCCCCCCTTACTTCATTTCTTCCCCTTCTTAGTTCTTACTTGTACATTATTTTTCTTCTTTATATGAAGTTTGTCATCATTCTTGTTCTTGTTACATCTCTTCATCTCTGTCCTGCAAATTCTCGTGCTTTCTCCGAATTTGAGAACAGTCTGCTTTGCTGCCCTGGGATAAATATTTTAAGCACCGCTGGATATCTTAACATAAATTTATAGCCTTTCTTCCCTAGGATTGATTTTGCTGCGTTAAACTTCTTCTTCAGGAGCTCAAAGCTTGTGTCTGGGTAAAAAAATAATAATTTTTGACCTTTGTATTCCAGTGGCTTTTTGTCTTCTCTCATTTTTTTCATTGCCTTCAATATATTTTCTCTTGTCATATATCTCAGGAATTTTACTAGCATGGATCTTGGTTTTTGTTGTGGCTGTGGTTTAGGGGCTAATGTTCTGTGTGCCCTTTCTATTTCCATTCCTTTCTGTAATTCTGGCACTCCTAGGACCGTGGGGATCCATTCTTTTATAAATTCTTTCATATCTTTGCCTTCTTCATCTTCCTTAAGCCCCACTATCTTTATATTGTTTCTCCTATTATAGTTTTCCATTATATTCATCTTCTGAGCTAACAACTCCTGTGTTTCTTCAACTCTTGTATCAGATTCTTCCAGTTTCCTTTTTAAGTTGTCCACTTCCATTTCTACGGCTGTTTCTCGTTCTTCCACCTTGTCTACTCTTTTCCCTATTTCTGTCATGACCATCTCTAATCTACTCACTTTTTCTTTTGTACCTTTTATTCTTTTTATTTCACTAAATCCTTGTGTCAATTTAAATTAAGCAGATCAACTAGGCAGGGATGTCTACTATCTCCCTCACTGTTCACGTTAGCTATAGAACCACTGGAAGAACTGATAAAAACAGAAAATAAAATAAGAGGGATAAAAATAAAAGAGAAGGAATATGAAATCAGTCTATTTGTAGATGACGTCATAGTATACTTAAACGAACCAGAAATATCAATAAAAGAATTACATAAGAAATTGAAGGAATATGGAGAAGTATCAGGGTACAAGATCAACACAAATAAAAGTGAAGCGATGCCAATGAATAATGCGGATTTCACAAAGTTTAAGAAAGAATCACCATTTAGATGGCAAACACAAGCAATTCGATACCTAGGTATACAACTAGATAATAATCTAGCCCATCTATACAAACTAAATTATCAACCATTAATGAAGAAATTAGAAGATGACTTAGAACATTGGAAAGACTTACCACTAACACTGATAGGAAGGGTAAATTGTATTAAAATTAATATCTTCCCAAGGATACAATACCTATTTCAATCATTACCAATTCACCTAACAGAGAAATTCTTCAAGGAGCTAAAGAAAATAATAAGGAAATTATTTTGGAAAGGGGGGGGGAACTGAGGATAGCGCTAGATAAATTAACAGAATGGTACAAACAAGGGGGCTTCCGGCTACCAAACTTTATCTTAATTGTGCTGCTCTATAATAATTCTTACCTATCAGATTTTTATCAAATAAGGGAAAAACCAGATTGGACCAGATTAGAGCTAGATAAAATAGGAGAGAAGGTACCCGAACATATACTTTATAAGTGGGATGAAAAGCTGGTGCAACATAGGAATTCACCAGTACTGCACCATCTGCTCAACATTTGGAAGAAGATTCACGTAGAAAGGAATAAAACAAATTATCAACTACCAAAACTAATATTGATGCAAAATCAACTAATCCCTTTCTCAAAAGATAGCCTTTCCTTTAGAGAATGGGAAAGAAAAGGGATTAAAAGAATAGAAAATTGTTTTTTGGGAAATAAATTATTATCTTTTGAAAAAATGAAGGACAAATATGGTATAACTCACGGTACAATGTTTCTATACCACCAACTGAAAACCTACTTGAAGAACAAATTGGGAAGCAGGCTGAGGTTACCAGAAGGAAGAAATTTTGAGTATGTGATTACAGACAATGATAATTAAAAGATTTATAACAAACATGTACATCAAACTGCAAGAGAAAGAGAACAAGGAAACAAGCTGTAAACCCAAACAAAAATGGGAACAAGATCTAAACATAAAGATAAATAATGAAACATGGGAAAAGCTATGCTCAGGAACTATGAGAAATACAATAAACTTGAGGTTACGCATGATACAATATAATTGGTTACACAGGCTCTACACCACACCCCAAAAGTTAAATAAATGGGACCCAACAGTAACAGACAGATGTTTTCACTGTAAGAAGGAAACTGGAACAACAGTACATGCAATTTGGGCATGTGAGAAAGTGGAAAAGTTTTGGGAAGATCTAAACCAGGTATTAAATAAAATCACAAGAAGCAACATACCAAAAAATCCAGAGATCTTTCTTCTAAGTAATATAAGAAGTAAAGAACTTGGACTCGATTTGGATGGAAGACAAAAAAGGTTTATTATGATAGCCTTAGGTGTAGCAAAAAAATGTATAACGTCAACCTGGAAATCGGAAGAGAGCCTGAACACAGCAATGGTACATAGAAATGAATAAATGTATTCCATTGGGAAAAAAAACCATATAATTTAAGAAATAACATCACAGTATTTGAACAAATTTGGGAACCGTACATGGAACACAACAGAGCAGTCCTACCGCGGACCTCCACCGCCTAAAGTGACAGAAGGAGAAGACGATGAAATGAACTGACCCAGTATGTAAAAGTAGAAGACACAAATTTCTTGTTTATTTTCATTGTGTGATGACATTGTTTAATGGGTTTAATGTATCATAGGTTGAACGTTGAGTGGGTGGGGTGTGGGGGGGGGGGGGTGAAGGAGGAAGGGAGGGGGGAAAAAGGGGAAAAAATGACACTGTGTATATTCAAGAGGGAAATGTTTGTGTGTATTTTGGTCAGTATGGTTCATAGTCTTTTTAATTTTTTTATTTTTCACACTATTAGCATGGTGTCTAAGTCAGATTTCACTCTCTGGAAGAACCAGAGGGCACGGTAGGAGAATATTATTTGGCTTAATTTGAAAAAAAGAAGTGCGTGGGCAACCAGAAGTCCCCTGAAAGAATTGGTTTCATGGATATAGGAGCCATCCATCCAGAGCTGTGACTGCTGAATTGTTGCCCTGACAACCATCCTGCAGCCAACTCTATGCAGTTTGATGCTGGCAATGTAATTGGAGTTAAAAATGTCCTGAAGGCTCAACTCTAGTTTGTCAGAAGTGGGCCAGACTTACCGAGAACACACATATCCAGCACAAACATTACGGTTGCTGGGAAGAAATTTCCCCTTCATCTCCACAGGAAATAAAGGCAGCAGGGCTGCAAGATGGAATTTGTTTGGGGACAGACAGATTCTTTGCCACTTCAAAGCTGAGATGCCAGGAAGCAATAATAAAGAAAGGCTTCTGTGCATTGGAGAGGGGAGCACGCAAGTAACTGATGTGTGAAGGACAACACGTTGGATTCTGAGAAAAGCCTAATATTTCAGATGGACAAATAAGCCCTAAATGATGAAATCTTCGTTTACAAAATCTGTACTGTTGAGAACAAGAAGACCAGTTACTTTTGGAAAACAGGATTTTTGAGGGATGGTGCTGAAAAAGAAAATAGAATTTGGTTCAGTTTTCTAATTCTGATTTACAGAATATAGCATGAAGAGTTTAACTTTAATTATTCTGTGATTTATTGAAGTATGAGGATTTATTATACCTTTTTAAAGGAAGCTTTGACCAGAAAAATAGTGAGGTGCCAGGATAGAAATCTTCCAGTCAAACATGACAGTGGCCATAAACAGAACAAAATGCATAGGCCATAAAGCTCTACCCATAAATCACATTAAGTATGTCTGAAGATATCAAGTCAGCAATAGATTCTCTGGAGGACTGAGAGTGCAGGTGGTGCTTAGAGGATTGGGGGATGGATAAAATCTGTAAGTTCAACCAATAGTAACAGTGAATGTGTAGGAACATTTGGCAGGTTGCTTTCCATCTGATGTGCTAAAGAAGGATTCTGTTATGTTTAAAGAGGGGGGAAAAAAAACCATTGGAAGAAAAACTGGTTTGTATTTCTTCTTTAAGCTAACATAAGCATTACTTGTATGTTTATTGTCATAATATATATACCCTCCATAAATCTTCGTCCGCGAAGCCAAGCAAAAGATATAGAACACGTGTACCAAAATCCCCACTTGCAGCTGAACACGGGTCATCTGTTGCATCCAATTCTCCCATTGCTGTCTCCTTTACATTGGAGCGACTGGACGCAGATTGGGAGATTACTTCATTGAGCAGCTTGACTCTGTTCACCACAATAGTGTTGATCTCCCACTGGCCATACATTTCAATTTCCCACCCCAATCCCTTGCTGACATGTTTGTCTTGTGCACTGCCAGACTGGGAGCACTCACAAATTTGGAAGAACAACACCTTGTATTCCACATGGGTATCCTCCAACCGATGGCATTAACATTGATTTCTCCGGTTTCTGTTACTCTTTTTCACTCCACCCCCCCACCCATCTTTCCCTACATCTTCTTTCACCTTTGACCTTGGCCCCAGCTCTGAATTCACAGAGCCACCTCCTCTCACCCATATCAATTCTCAATTTTCCTCTCTCCAAGCCTCTCCTCTCCATATTCAGTTAACACTTTGTCTGTTGGTCTGTACTCCCCCCCCCCCCCCCCCATCCCGCTGTTTCTTTTAATTCAGGCACCTGCCCATATCCTGAAGAAGGGCTCAGGACCAAAATGTCAGTTATCTACCTTTATCTCCGAGGGATGCTGCGAGACCTTGCTGAGTTTCTCCAACTTTTCTGTTTTTACTATAATCACAGTGTCTGCAGACTTTTATGTTTCATCCCAAATACCAGATTGTGCCAGTTGATGGGACAGAAATCAATGCATTTGTCAGCTGGGCTGGCAATGGGCAATAAGGCCATTGATAAACTGGCTCGCATTTTTCCTAATAGAAACTCAACTTGTGATAGATTCAATACTGAGGTGGCTTCATTGACTCGTATGTTTTAGTCTTGTCCTGTGTTAGAAAAAAATTTGGAAAGATTTTAAAAACTCTGCCAAAGATCCTGATTATTCAGTTACAACCTCACCCTTTAACTTTTTGGAATGACAGATCTAGGTTGTTTACCTACTTCTGCATATTGATGTATAGCTTTTTCTACACTATCAACTAGAAGAGCCATGTTACTTAAATGGATTCTCCTACTTATTTCAATGGCTTTCTCATTATGTCTTTCTTAAATCTAGAAAAAAAAATCAGAAGTTGTATTTTAGATGCAACTACTAAATTTGAAGAAACATGGAAGCCATTTATTGATTCTTTCATGAGGCGTTTATTCTATAAATTAACTCTGCCAGACATAATATAATTCTTGCCATTTTTGTTATCTGTAGGGGTGGACCAGAAATAGACATAGATATATTTCAGTAGATTAGTTGAGGTTTTTTTTATATATAATATAAATATTTCTTTAAATCTGCTTCTTTTGGAGAATTATTTCTAATATGTCCCATTTTCAATCTTTGGAATTTGTATATAATACTTGCACTATGTAGTCTTGGATATATAATTTTAATTGTTACTTCTGTTCTCCTTATGCTGTGTATATTATGAAATATTAATAATAAAAAGACTGAGAGAGAGAATGAACTCCTAATTATCTAGCAATTGTACTGTGCATGTTTTAAATTTAGACCTACAGCACAGTAACAGGGTCATTTTGGCCCATGAGTCCATGATGCCCAATTTACACCTCTGGTATGTTTTGAATGGTGGGAGGAAACCGGAGCCCCTGGGGAAAACCCTTACGGACAACAGGAGAATGTACAAACTCCTTACCGACAGCATGGGATTTGAACGCCAGTTCTGATCACTGACACTGTAAAGGCGTTGTGCTAACTGCTGCCCTATTCTCTAGGCACTGTATAGAAAGGTGTGAAAAACCAAGAATGAAGAGTAATTGCATTTATCTAGCTGGATTTCACTCTTATCCCCGACAACAACTGGGGCAAAGTGATGACTTGAGTCATGAGATTGTAGATGCTGGAATCTTCAGCTGAAAGCAAAACTGCTGGATGACTCTGGCCTCAGTGGAGTGTTGATGATTTGGGTTGAGATCCTTCAGGAGAAACGAGGGATCAGATTGTGTGGGTTAAAAACACAGAAATACTTGAGCTCAGCATGTATTGCAGTGTCATGTGACTTAAAGATATAGAACACCACAGCGCAGTATAGGCCCTTTAGCCCTCGATGTTGTCCTGACCTATATTCCTTTTTTAAAAAAAAAAGTATTAAAACTCCCCCCCTACCCCATAACCTTTCATCCATGTGTCTCTTAAATAATCAAAGTTTTGCATCTGAGCCCTTCAAGGTGTGAGTAAAAAGTAGGCAGGTGCCTGAATAAAAGATCTGGGGGAGAAGGGAAGAAAGGGCAGAGGGAGGAGCACAGGCCAACAGACACAAGGTGATAATTAGACCTGGATAGGAGGACAGGAGAGGAAAGGTGAGAGGTGATCAGGGGAGGGGGCCGGCTTAGTGAATGTAGAGCTGGAGGAAAGGAGACTGGAAGAGGGGGAGAGAGACAGAGCTAGAAGAAAGGAGACATGGGTATAGGTCAGTGGTTCTTAACTTTTTTCCCCCCACTCACATTCCACTTTGAGTAATTCTTGAATAACCACAGAGCACCTATGGCATCCTAAGCCATCCTGTTGTAGGTACTCTGTGGTTAGTCAGGGGACACTTAAGGTGGCATTTGAGTGGGAGAAAAAAAGGTTGTAAATGACTGGGGACGGAGAGAGAGTATGCCTAATGGAAACTGTTAATGGTGTGTGGTTTCAGGGTGCCAAGACGGAATATGTATTCTTTCAATTTGCAGGCAGCCTCCGTCTGGCAGTATACGAGACCAAGCACAGACATATCAACATGTGAATGGGGCAGGGAATTGAAGTGGGTGGCCATTTTAGTGGTTCAACCAGTGTCAGGCAATGACTTGGGGTATTGTTGGGCTGGAGTTTGAAGTATGAGTGAGATGCACATTCTCCAATGAAGAACAGGTCCCTCTACGATTAAACCAAGTGCTTCCTAATTTATTTCCAGCTCAATAAATCATTCTTAGTTGGCCTGAACATTGCGCTGAAAGCAGGCAGGATTTCGTCGAGCTCATGACCAGAGGTGGTGATTGATTGATAGCAACAGATGGCTCTGTGCTGAGGTGTGACTCTTCAACACATAACCACCCCCCTTAATCTCCTCGATCAGCTCTCTGTATAATGTTACATCATCAGTTTTGTCAGTGAGATGCTCTTAGATTTCACTTGTAACTTGGATGCATCACTTTTTCTATATAGCATTAGTCTCTGTTTGTGTCCCTGTTCCTCTTGACTTGAGCCCCATACAATGCTGATGCCCATCTGATGAGCAATTGTTTTCCTATGATCACTGCAGTTTGGCATTGCTGGTTCGTCTCCAGAAACCTGAGGTATTGAATGAGCGAACCACACCTTCATGTCAGCGCTCAAACAGGTTGACACTACTATTTGAGAATAAATGAAACGAGCAAGAGTTGACCAATTGAAAACCTCCTCCGTACCCTTCTGGCTCAGCACTGTAACCTGATACTGACGGAACCTAACTTGGCCTCAGGACCCATTTTTCCTCTCTTTGGTGCCACATTTGACCTTCAGATATCTGACCATCTCCCCCTTGAGTGCATTCAATGGCTTGAAGTTCCACATCTCTCAGAGGTGAAGTCTTCCAAAGGCTCACAAACCACTGAGAAGAAATTCCTCTGCCTCCATCATAAACAGACAGTCCTTTGTCCAGGAACTGTGCCTCACCAGACACCTCCACAATGAGCAATGTGTCCCCCCCCCCCACCCCCCCACACAATCTTTTCAATATACTCTCCTATTCCGCTAAATTCAAGTTTTGTCAATTGACTTGTACTGAGGTGAAGTGAGAATGTTTTGCAAGTCGTCCAGCTGGTCAATCCATATATAGTCAAAGTACAAGTTTCAGAGAGAGGCCAATTAGAACAGAGCAGAACAACATTCACTACTGAGGTTCATTCAGGAGCTTGATCGTAGCTCAGTGAGTATGAGCCCGACTTGCAAATAAGCTACCTGGTCTCTGAGAAGAATATTCTGGACAAACGTGCAGCTGGGAACATTGCATTCCTCTGCCCTGGTGTCCTCAGTCAAGTGGTTGGAGGTGCTCTGATACTGGCAGACATCACCAGCCAATCATTTTAGAGTGTTATACCACCTGTGGGAAACAGGAGAAGGATGTACCAGGCTGGCATTTTTTCCTTCAACCACAACTATAAGGAGGTGGTGAATGCAGCTTAGAACATCACAAATAATCCTCCCAATGTGGACTTCATTCTCGTAACCCTTTGCCCAACAAAGGCAGCCACCACACTGAAGGGCCTGTCACAGACTGGACACACTCCCTTTCTTGCCTCCCAATGGGGAAAAAGGCTCAACAGTGAAATCACGCACACCAATGAGCTTAAAGATAGCTTCATTCCCACAGCCATCAGGCTCCTGAATTGAACCCCCACAACATTGTCATTATGCTACCCTTGGTGCGAATTGATCTTCTCATTGTAATCCTAGGTGATGTAATTTTGCTTTTTACACAGCTGTTGACTCCTTGCACTTCTCACAGAAGAACCCTTCCACTACATTAGATATAATGTGACAAATAAATCTAATTTTAAATTTATCTGCCTACGCTCTCCTTGCTCTCGGCTGGATAACTGGGTTTCCTACATTACTTCAGTCTCCACACCTCACAAATACTTTGGGATTTCAGGAACCCTTTTTTGTTCTCCCTCTCTTGGCTCCCATTGGTGTACCAGCTGTACTCTGCTTAACTCACCACATCTTCTTTTGGGATGGACAGGAGCATGGAATCGATCTTGGGTGCTCTGAAGCTGTGAGACATCAGCACAACCTACTGCTCAGCAAGGGCTTCTTGATTGCTGAAGGCTTGTACGTGAAGGGAAACTGGGTTGGGGACATGAGAAGGAAGATACAGATTCAAGATCCCTTTGTCAGGCAACAAAACTGGTGTAATATTATTCAAAATTTATTTTAGGCTACAGTAAGGCATACTGATTCACCATCAACAAAAATTGCCCAGTGCCCCCTTGCAGCCAGAGAAAGAAGGAAAAGAGAGTTCCCCCCCCCCCCCCCCCAAACCACCCCCCACAGAATCACTAGGCCCTATAGAGGGGAAAAAAGGTGAATGTAAAGACAGAGATTCTCTCTTTAATTCACTGCACTTCCATAAAAAGTCTGAAGGCAGATGGACAGTTAGAATACGCTCCAGCTTCCGTCCACCTGGAGGAGAACACTGAAAGGCCGACCATAGTCACTCCACCTCCTCCATAAAAGGAATGACATTAAGTGGCTACAAAGGGGAGGGGTGATGTCATCACGATGACACCGTCAGCCCATGACCCATGAGTGTGAATTTTAAAAAAATCATATAGTTAATAGAAGCTATTACATACTGCAGGAAATCTGCCTGGGCCCTCCGACCGCCTGGGCCCTCCGACCGCCTGGGCCCTCCGACCGCCTGGGCCCTCCGACCGCCTGGGCCCTCCGACCGCCTGGGCCCTCCGACCGCCTGGGCCCTCCGACCGCCTGGGCCCTCCGACCGCCTGGGCCCTCCGACCGCCTGGGCCCTCCGACCGCCTGGGCCCTCCGACCGCCTGGGCCCTCCGACCGCCTGGGCCCTCCGACCGCCTGGGCCCTCCGACCGCCTGGGCCCTCCGACCGCCTGGGCCCTCCGACCGCCTGGGCCCTCCGACCGCCTGGGCCCTCCGACCGCCTGGGCCCTCCGACCGCCTGGGCCCTCCGACCGCCTGGGCCCTCCGACCGCCTGGGCCCTCCGACCGCCTGGGCCCTCCGACCGCCTGGGCCCTCCGACCGCCTGGGCCCTCCGACCGCCTGGGCCCTCCGACCGCCTGGGCCCTCCGACCGCCTGGGCCCTCCGACCGCCTGGGCCCTCCGACCGCCTGGGCCCTCCGACCGCCTGGGCCCTCCGACCGCCTGGGCCCTCCGACCGCCTGGGCCCTCCGACCGCCTGGGCCCTCCGACCGCCTGGGCCCTCCGACCGCCTGGGCCCTCCGACCGCCTGGGCCCTCCGACCGCCTGGGCCCTCCGACCGCCTGGGCCCTCCGACCGCCTGGGCCCTCCGACCGCCTGGGCCCTCCGACCGCCTGGGCCCTCCGACCGCCTGGGCCCTCCGACCGCCTGGGCCCTCCGACCGCCTGGGCCCTCCGACCGCCTGGGCCCTCCGACCGCCTGGGCCCTCCGACCGCCTGGGCCCTCCGACCGCCTGGGCCCTCCGACCGCCTGGGCCCTCCGACCGCCTGGGCCCTCCGACCGCCTGGGCCCTCCGACCGCCTGGGCCCTCCGACCGCCTGGGCCCTCCGACCGCCTGGGCCCTCCGACCGCCTGGGCCCTCCGACCGCCTGGGCCCTCCGACCGCCTGGGCCCTCCGACCGCCTGGGCCCTCCGACCGCCTGGGCCCTCCGACCGCCTGGGCCCTCCGACCGCCAAAATCTTGGACCCAGATCCAGTAGTTGCAAGATTTTGAAATAGACCACTATTGTCTCCTTTCATAGGCCATTTAAATCTATATGGAGCTGTCTCCTTTAACAAGCCATTTAAGTTCTGTATGGATCTGTCGGTAGTTGGACTAGGTGGTTGGACCCTGCAGGAGAGTGGTGTGTCTCTGTACCCTGCTCTCTGTGTGTCCACACCATCAGTAATGGTGCAATTGCAACAGCTCTGGCAGTGCCACCATTCTATTTAGAAGCATAAGCAGGGAATTTGACCCTTCAAATCATCATATGATCTGAAATTATCGATTCGGAAATGAGAGTGTCCTGCAGGTGAATATAAATCAATGTTAGTGATCCCATTGCCCGTAATGAATGGACAGGAGAGATTTTGATTGGAAAATTCATCTGCACCGCCTCATAAATCAGCAACTTGCACCCCCTGACTGCTCTCTCGGTCACTGCACGTACTTCTGACAAAAAACTTCTTTTGCTGAAATTGTACGCAGGCTGCCAGCTTTTTTTTGATAAACATTTACTCTGAAGATCTGACGATGTACAGCATCCATGACATTGCTCTTGTTATCCTTCCTGCTGAAGGCTGTGCTGTTCTCTGTAATACCTTGTGGAAGGGGAAATGTTAAACATTAATCACCTGGTGAATATTCCTTGAAATATCTGTTCGATCTTGTGGTTAATCAGCTTTAGTCATCCACTCAACTATTAGCATCACACATGTGCAACTGAATAACTGGAAACCACTTGCATGCATCCATTTGTATTCTGATGCTAGATTGCCCATGAAGTTTATTCTTTATCCAATTGCTTCTTTTCCCACATGAGGTGCGTATTGACAGAACATTGTTTTGATTTTGACTGGGGCAAGTGTTTCTGTGTCCTCTAGGGCATAGTGGTTAGTTTGTCATTTGGACCGCTGCTTCTGCACTCAGAGGGCCTGTGTGCATTCCTGTGGCCGAGATCCTCGCACTATCCCAAATGGACAACCTCCACTTTGACCAGCAACAGCTTAGGAATTCCAAAGAGCCAGTAGGAATGTTGTATTTTTTCCTTCCAAAGGTTTTCAGAAACTTATTTAAACACTTTTCCTTGTGCATCTGGACAGAGCTCAGAAGAAGGTCTGTTTTCAAGAGTCTGGTGTGAATAGTAACATTAACCTACAGCTAATTAACTAACAGCTCCTTTTGAGGAGCAGAGGCTGAGATACTGCTTCAGATCCAGATGGCATTGATTACACATCCAAGCTCCATCACAGTTACTCCAAAGCTAGGAGATACTTGTGTGATGATCACATCCCCAGGGTGTGTCTAATATTAACCAACTGCAAAAGGGCTGCTTAAATTTATAAATTTTATCAGTTATACTAAATGAGATTTTTTGTTTTGGTGAAATTAATTAGCAGAATGTGCTCAGGAAAGGCAGATGGGCATTATCTTCTGCACTCTCTAGATGTAGGATGATTTGCTGTTTGCACTCTGGTAACATGGCAAGCTGGGCAGGAGGCACCTGATAAGTGGGTGGATAATTTGTGGCTCGTCCATCTGCTCTGCAAGGATTCTTTTTTATATCCTCCTGTGCATTGCATGAGATTCTGCTTCTTGGCCTTGCTCTACCCAGATGCTTAATGCTGTTATAATTTGGGAAATAAAACAGCCAATTTATGCCCACCCTTCCTCAAACAGATGTGATAATAATCACATCACTTGGATTTGCTTGTTGATCATGTTGACTTGAAAGATTTCTACAGGATTAAGAGTGTTTTAGAAGAAGACAGTTCAATAATTTTAAATAAAACAAAGCCTTCTGATCCTGTGATTGTAATATATGCACAAAAATGCTGGAGGAACTCAGCAGGTTACACAGTGTCCATAGGAGGTAAAGATACATTACTGATGTTTTGGGCCTAAGACGTTCTGCAAGGTATGAGTGGAAAAAGACAAGTGTCTGAATAAAGATTGCGAGAGAAAAGAGGAAGACTGGGAGGGGGAGGAATAATAACTTTTGTCTGTTGGTTTATACCCCTACTCCCGCCCATTTTTCTCTTCTTCCCAGCCTTTTAATTCAGGTGCCTGCGTGCTTTTTACTTGTACCTTGAAGAAGAGCTCAGGCCCAAAGTATTGGTTATATATCTTTACCTCTTGTGGACACTGTGTGACCTGCTGAGTTCCTCCAGCATTTTTGTGTATTCAATAATTTTAAGTAGGTTTTTGTAAGTGTAATTATTCTGTGACTCTCTTCAGGCAATAGGGGGTGATCTTGTTATATTTTAAATCAATGAACATGCATTAAAAATTGTGGCTGACACCCCAGCAGGGGGCAGAGCGACTGCACTTTGGACAAGCCCACCAGGGGGCAGGGCTGCCCCACTTCAGCACTTCAGCAGAGCTCAGTCATGTGAACTCTAAGACTATGTTCATGGTAGAATTATAGTTTCACAATGATGTACTAAATCAGGGTCGGCGTCATGGGGGGGGGGGGGTGGAATTGGTGGGGAATTCATGGGCCATGAGTTATTGTGTCCCCCCCAATTTGTTTTTCATATTTTTGCAGAGCAATTGGTGATATGGGGCTATTATTGAAACATTGCATTTGCATCTCATGAGCTTCATTATTTTACCATGTATAAAAAGTCATTTTGACACAATATGAATCCACGTTAACAGCCACCGCTTCCCCTCCTCATCACGTTAATATAATTGTCTGCTACCTCTCACTGTTTGAAAAGAGGGTTGGTGCGAGAAGCCAACCCTCTTTTCAATCTTCTTCAGCATGATGGTGAAACAAGCAATGAAAGACCTCAACAATGAAGACGCTGTTTACATCCGGTACCGCACGGATGGGAGTCTCTTCAATCTGAGGCGCCTGCAAGCTCACACCAAGACACAAGAGAAACTTGTCTGTGAACTACTCTTTGCTGACGATGCCGCTTTAGTTGCCCATTCAGAGCCAGCTCTTCAGCGCTTGACGTCCTGTTTTGCGGAAACTGCCAAAATGTTTGGCCTGGAAGTCAGCCTGAAGAAAACTGAGGTCCTCCATCTGCCAGCTCCCCACCATGACTACCAGCCCCCCCACATCTCTATCGGGCACACAAAACTCAAAACAGTCAACCAGTTTACCTATCTCGGCTGCACCATTTCATCAGATGCAAGGATCGGCAACGAGATAGACAACAGACTTGCCAAGGCAAACAGTGCCTTTGGAAGACTACACAAAAGAGTCTGAAAAAACAACCAACTGAAAACCTCACAAAAATTAGCATATACAGAGCCATTGTCATACCCACACTCCTGTTTGGCTCCGAATCATGGGTTCTTTACCGGCATCACCTACGGCTCCTAGAACGCTTCCACCAGCATTGTCTCCGCTCCATCCTCAACATTCATTGGAGTGACTTCATCTCCAACATCGAAGTACTCGAGATGGCAGATGGCGACAGCATCGAATCCACGCTGCTGAAGATCAAACTGTGCTGGGTAGGTCACGTCTCCAGAATAGAGGACCATCGCCTTCCCAAGATCGTGTTATATGGCGAGCTCTCCACTGGTCACCGAGACAGAGGTGCACCAAAGAAGAGGTACAAGGACTGCCTAAAGAAAGCTCTTGGTGCCTGCCACATTGACCACCGCTAGTGGGCTGATCTCGCCTCAAACCGTGCATCTTGGCGCCTCACAGTTCAGCGGGCAGCAACCTCCTTTGAAGAAGACCGCAGAGCCCATCTCATTGTCAAAAGACAAAGGAGGAAAAACCCAACACCCAACCCCAACAACCTGTCCCGCATCGGACCTGTCTGCCACAAACGAGCCTGCAGCTGACCTGGACTTTACCCCTCCATAAATCTTCGTCCGTGAAGCCAAGCCAAAGAAGAACCTCTCACTTGTAGCTTCCAAAGTTAATTGAGTTGCACAACGCCAGTAAGATGAAAAAGTCAGGCCTCATGATGTTAGCCATATAACTGTATAACAATTACAGAACAAAAACAGTCCAATTTCTCCTTAAGTGCTAATATCGAGCCTGTCTCCGCTACTTCGTCTAGAAGCTCATTTCACACGCCCACCAATCTGAGTAAAGAAACTCTAAACTTTCCTCTAAACTTTCCCCCCCCTAACTTTCAGCTCGTGTCCTCTCTTTTGTATATCCCCTTTTTTTTAAAAAGGAAAAAAGCCTCTCCATGTCAACTCTGTCTATACCCCTAATAATTTTAAAAACCTCAATCAAATCTCCTTTCAATCTTCTATGCTCCAAAGAATAATGACCTAACATTTAACCTTTCCCTCTAAGTTAGACCTTGTAACCCTGGCAACATTCTAGTAAATCTTCTCTGCACTCTCTCTAATTTGTTTATACCTTTCCTATACTTTGGTGAAAACTGTACAAAATACTCAAAAAATTTGGTCTCAGCAATGCCTTGTACCATTTTAACATAACATCCCTGCTCCTATACTCAATACCCTGATTTATAAAGGCCAATGTAACATAAACTTTCTTTGCCACCCTATCCACATGTAACTTCATCCTCAGGGAATTATGTACTATTATTCCTAGATCCCTCTGTTCTACTGCACTCTTCAATGCCCTACCATTCACCATGTATGTCCTATTTTGATTAGATCTACCAAAATGTAACACCTGACACTTATCTGCATTAAACTCCATCTGCCATCTTTCTGCCCACTCTTCTAACTGGCCTAAATCCCTTTGCAAGCTTTGAAAACCTTCTTCACTGTCCACAGCTCCACCTATCTTAGTATCATCCACATAATTACTAATCCAATTTACCACCCCATCATCCAGATCATTAATGTATATGACAAATAGTAATGGACCCAATACTGAACCCTGAGGCACAACATGAATTACCAGCTTCCAATCTGACAGTTATCTACCATGACTCTCTGGCACCTCCCTTTCAACCATTGTTAAATTCATTTTGCTACTTCAATGTTAATACCTAATGATTGAACCTTCCCAACTAAAACTTCACCAAGGAACCTTACCAAAGGCCTTACTGAAATCCATATATATAACATCCACAGCCTTACCCTCATCAATTTTCCTAGTAACCTCTTTAGAAAGTTCAGTAAGGTATATCAAACCTTGTCTATCCAAATATTTATATATACCACCTCAAAGAATACTTTCCATTAATTTACCCACCACTGATGTCAACCTTACAGGCCTATAATTACTAGATTTACTCCAAGCACCTTTTTTAAACAATGGAATTACAAGATCTATCCTCCAGTCCACTGGCACCATTCCTGATACTAATGACATTTTAAATATCTCTGTCAAAGCCCATACCATTTCCACACTAACCTCCCTCAAGGTTGTCAGGACCTGGAGACTTATCTTTAAAAGTGCCTTTAAAACTTTTTTTAAAAACCATCATCATTTCCACAACCTCCCTAATTATTTCCCTTTCCACAGATCAATATCCTCTGTAGTAAATACTGAAAAAAAAACATTTAAAATCTCTCCCATCTCTTTTGGCTCCACACATAGCCATCCACTTTCATTCTCTAGGGGACCAATTTCATGCCTCACTATCCTTTTGCTCCTAATATATCTATAGAAAGCCTTTGGATTTATTTTCACTTCACTTGACAAAGCAGCCTCCTATTTCCTCTTAGCCTTTCTAATTTCCTTCTTGCATTCTTTATATTCCTCTAACACCTCATTTACTTCATGCTGTCTATATTTTTTGCATACCCCTCTCTTTTTCTGAACCATATTTCCAATAACCCTTGAAAACTAAGGCTCCCTAAAACTTTTAACCTTTCCTTTCATCTAACAGGAACATACTGCCCCTGTACCCATAAAATTTCAACTTTGAATGCCCTCAATTTTCCTCTACATCTTTCCCATAAAACAATTTATCCCAGTACACACCTTCCAAATCCATTCTTATCTCTTCAAAATTAGCCTTTCTCCAATCATAGGTCTGGACCCAGGGTTGAGATTCATCTTTCTCCATAATTATTTTGAAACCAATAGTATTGTGATCCAAAGTGGTCCCCAACACACACCTCCATTACCTGATCTATCTTGTTTTCTAACAGCAGATCTTACACTTCCCCTTCTCTAGTTGGTTCCTCTATATATTGATATAGAAAAAAAACTATCCTGCACGCAAACTCCAAACCATCCAGTCCATTTACAGTATGGGTGTCCCAGTCAATGTGTGGAAAGTTTAAAAAAAAATCTCCCACAATCACAATAAAATATCTGCTATTTCCTTACAAATTTGTTCCTCCAGTTCCCTCTTCTCATTAGGTAGTCTATAAATCACTCCCATAAGTGTTATCATTTCTTTTCCACTCCTCAATTCCACCCATCATACTTCTCTAGATGAGCCTGCTAATCTATCCTTCCAATGCACCATTGTAATACTCTAACAAGCAATGCAATACCTCCCCTCTTGTTCTATCACACCAGAAGCTACAAAATCCTGGTATGTTCTGTTGCCAATCACACCCCTCCTGCAGTTATGTTTCACTAGGGGCTACCACATCACAATTCCAAGTATCTATCCACACTCTAAGCTCATCTATTTTTCTCACAATGTTTCTAGCACTGAAATAAATACATTGAAGAAAATCGCCTTGCTCTCTGTTGATGACTAGTGGTACATATCACTTCTCTTGTCTTCAAGTTCATCCTTCTCCCCTACATCTATACTTTCACTCTGGTTCCCCTCCCCCTTCACATCTAGTTTAAACCCGCCCCCCCCCCCCCCCCCAAGGAGTCACACTAGCAAACCTATTTTGCAAGAATATTTGTCCCTTTCCAGTTAAGATGTAAATCATCCAACTGGAATAGTTATACAGATTGAAAATAGTCACAAAACTTAGGTGGCCAGACATTAGTATAAAATATTTAGGCATTAGAATTGATGATAATTAAAAAAAAAATATATAAATTGAATTATCTATCTTAATAGAATTATTTCCAATTATTAAAAAAGTGGAATAATTTACCTATTATTTTAATAGGAAGAGTGAATTGTGTTTAAAATGAATGTTTTTCCAAGAATTCAGTATTTTTTTTTTCAATCAATTCCCATTCCAGTTCCTTCAAAATTTTTTTAAAAGGATTTAAATACAGCGGTTAGAAAATTTCTATGGAAAGATAAAATGCCAAGGGACTCTTTGGAAAAAATTGACTTGGAAGTATGATTTAGGGGGTTTACGCCTTTCTCATTTTAAGAATTTTTATCAAGTAGCTCAATTGAGATATATAAATGTATTTTTTAATTTAGATAGTATTCCAGGTTGGGCCTTCTGTTGAATTTAATGCAATCGGGGATATGGATCCCCAAGATTTTATTTATAAATGGAATTCTAAATCGTTATTTGGAAATAGGGAATCATTTATTTTGAAACATTTGATAGAGTCAAGGAATAATATTGATAATGAAATTGGTATGAAAGGTTGAATATCTAGGAAAATGCCTCTATGTCAAAATAGGCTTGTTCCTTTTTCAATGGATAACCAATTTTTGAGGATTTGGAGATGGAAGGATGTTAAGAAGATTGAAGATTGTTTTGAGGATGGGAGATCTATAACATTTGAAAGAATGAGGGAAAAATTCAATGTAACTGGTAATACTTTTTGTTATTACCAAGTTAAAGCTTTATACCTGCCAAAATAGGTCCAGCTTTGATGTTATCTAATCAATTTGAATTAGAATTACTGATTTCTAATACTACTATAAATAAATTTATTTCAGTAATGTATAATTTACTTCAAATTGGGGTGCATAAATCTAGATTAAGATGGGAAATAGATTTAAATACTCTATAAGTGAAAAGGATTGGACAGAGTTATGTAAGAAGAATATGACTAAATTTATAAATGTAAGATATAATTTTTCACATCAATTATATTTGACTCCACAAAAAAGTAAATAGATTAAATCCTGTCATATCAGATTTATGTTTTAGATGTAGATCTGAGGTTGGAACTATTTTTCATTCAACTTGGAAATGCTCTAAAGTTGGATAATTTTGGTTAGGGGTAGGCAATTTTTTTGGAATGAATTATGGAGCTCAAATTCCCACAGGTTCCAATGTTATTTTTATTGAGTGATATTAAGGCTAAAGTCCAAAATTAAATTTAAATATTTATCAAATTGAATTTTTGTTAATTGCTTTAGCAGTTTCTAGGAAATGTATAGTAATATCATGGAAGTCAGATATAGATTTAGACATGGAAAGATGGCATGCAGAACCTCATACTTTGCTCTATCTTTCTATTTCTTACCTCACCAGCATGTGGCTCTGGCAGCAATCCTGAGATTGCTATCCTGCAGGTCCTATCCTTTAATCTATCTCCTAGCTCCTAAACTCACCCTGCATGACCCTTCCTCCCCACGTCATTGGTCCCCACATGGACCACAACATCTGGCTGTTCTCCCTCCCTCTCAGTGGACTTGATCTGTAATTTTGCAGGCTAGTTTGATTTTTTAAAAAAAAGGCTGTATTGCAAATACTGTGGCAATTCTCCTGTTTGCTGACAGTTCCCCATTTTAGAACTTCTGAGTGAACTTATTTGGTTCCCCTTTTAATTAATCCCACTTGCAATAGTGCCAAGCCATTTGAAAGTTTTGTATGTTGTTTTACTATAAATTAGTTTCATTACCTTTCCTGTCTTATTGTTTTATGCTGACATGAAGTGGAACGGCATGTTTCATGGATACTCCTTTAAAATTCAAACTTGGTGAGCAAACCAATGCAGGATTGATCCATGTGTGACAAACAAAAGTGAAAAAGAAGATTCCTCTTTCTGCTTTTTCTTTCAATGGATGATGTTCCACAGATATTGGCAAACCATTGTTTCTGGATGGACCTCCAACACTCAACTTGGCCAGTCACATAAACATCAATGGCTGGATTTTGGGAGCCAAAAAATAGAGACCTCAAAACTGTTAATAAAATGCCCATCATTTGGCCTAATAACAAACCCCTATCAAAAATATGATTGACAATCTTTAGGATAAAGCAGAGTACACGGCTCGCATTCTACTCACCATCCTAAACAAAACATACTCGCACGACTTTAAAATGTACTATCTCCAAAATTAAATTGCCTAAGTTACTTTCTTAGCATCTCCTAGACTCCGAAACCAGAACTCCATTACCAGTGGATTCATAGAAAAATCACCATTTCCAGATTCACCTGCTGCTGTTAATTCCTCCTTCATTGTTGGATTTAGATCCAGAGTATTCACATTCAACAGTATTGTGAGTGTATTAAAAGCAAATGATTGCATCAGATTAAAAGAGGGCTTACTATCAGCTTCTCAATGTCCATTTGGATGGTCAAAAAATATTGGCCTTCCCAATGTCACCCACATCCTGAAAAATGAACTGAACAAATGCCACTGTCAAATGAGCCATAACCCTTCATCAAGGATATCAATAATGACCAGCTGCTTGTTTTGAGTTGGTCAGCTAGTCAGATTGTAATTTCTCTTTAAAAATGCTTTATATAGTCATGTATATAAATCTTTTTCTTTTTCTTTGGCTTGGCTTCGCGGACGAAGATTTATGGAGGGGGTAAAAAGTCCACGTCAGCTGCAGGCTCGTTTGTGGCTGACCAGTCCGATGCGGGACAGGCAGACACGATTGCAGCGGTTGCAAGGGAAAATTGGTTGGTTGGGGTTGGGTGTTGGGTTTTTCCTCCTTTGCCTTTTGTCAGTGAGGTGGGCTCTGCGGTCTTCTTCAAAGGAGGCTGCTGCCCGCCAAACTGTGAGGCGCCAAGATGCACGGTTTGAGGCGTTATCAGCCCACTGGCGGTGGTCAATGTGGCAGGCACCAAGAGATTTCTTTAGGCAGTCCTTGTACCTTTTCTTTGGTGCACCTCTGTCACGGTGGCCAGTGGAGAGCTCGCCATATAATACGATCTTGGGAAGGCGATGGTCCTCCATTCTGGAGACGTGACCCATCCAGCGCAGCTGGATCTTCAGCAGCGTGGACTCGATGCTGTCGACCTCTGCCATCTCGAGTACCTCGACGTTAGGGGTGTGAGCGCTCCAATGGATGTTGAGGATGGAGCGGAGACAACGCTGGTGGAAGCGTTCTAGGAGCCGTAGGTGGTGCCGGTAGAGGACCCATGATTCGGAGCCGAACAGGAGTGTGGGTATGACAACGGCTCTGTATACGCTTATCTTTGTGAGGTTTTTCAGTTGGTTGTTTTTCCAGACTCTTTTGTGTAGTCTTCCAAAGGCGCTATTTGCCTTGGCGAGTCTGTTGTCTATCTCATTGTCGATCCTTGCATCTGATGAAATGGTGCAGCCGAGATAGGTAAACTGGTTGACCGTTTTG
This sequence comes from Narcine bancroftii, assembly GCF_036971445.1. NCBI lineage: Eukaryota > Metazoa > Chordata > Chondrichthyes > Torpediniformes > Narcinidae > Narcine > Narcine bancroftii. Next base: position 133,864,108 of record NC_091476.1, read on the forward strand.
AGTTTTGTGTGCCCCACATCTCCATCGGGCACACAAAACTCAAAACGGTCATGTATATAAATATATACTCGTATAATGGACAGAGTAACCTAAATGAAAACAAAATTATCCTGTGACATTTCTCACAAAACCAAAGGACTGGTGAGCTCTGAACATGACTTGCGGAGGTTCTTAACCTTTTTCTTTCCACTCGCATGCAATTGTAAGTAATCCCTATGCCATAGGTGCTCTGTGATTGGTAAAGGATTATTTAAGGTGGGATGTGAGTGGGAAGAAAATGTTTGAAAGCCACTGTTTTAATTGTACCTAAATGACTCCTGCACAGTTTCCTAACTCCAAAGGAAATGGGCCAGTGACAATTTTTCTCAAGCAAAATATTACAGTAACAATTGGGTCTAGAGCAGTGATTCTCAACCTTGCCTTCCCATCCACATCCCACCTTAAGCAATCCTTTACTCATCAGAGCACCGATGGCATATGGATTACTTAAAGAAAAAGGTTGACAACCACTGACCTATGATTTATTTTTCCATAAATTATTTTGTTTCTATCTGCATCTCAAACGCTGCATGTTGAGTGATTTTCAGATTTTATTTGTATTTCTTTTGAATCATTTATTGCAGAGAGGACTTTTCTGTCCTACAGGACAGTTGAACTGTGCCGGATTCAATTCTTGTCTTCAATTTGATGCCAGGTGTAAATGGCATATAATATCAAATTAAATGCCAAGATGTAATGGTAATTTTAAAAAGTAGATCTAATGAAAATATTCAACAATAAATCAGTTTTAAGGGCATAATGACAAAATCTTCAGTGATGTTTCTGCTCCGTAAATGGTTATATGGCTATATGGTAATGACACCATCAGAGGGGATGTCACCAAAATGAATCATGTGGTTTCGTCTCCAAGTGCTACAAGTATGCACATTTGTCTGAAATGCCAGAGGGAAGGGAAAGTCGGATGGTGCAGCGGTGTGATAGTACAGATCTATCACCAATGTATATAGTGTATATAGTTACAGTATCTCGACTGTGCTTACAGCGATTGGCTGAGAGCTTAGCCACGCCTACTGTCTGGGCCTTAAAGGGTTGTGTCCCTAGCCAGGTCGGATCATTCCGGACTGGTCGGCCACCTGTGAAGAGCTCCTGTCTTTTGCTAATAAAAGCCTTGGTTTGGATCAACAAGTCTTTGGTTCTTTCGACGAGCTCTACAAGCGAACAGAGGAGGCCCATGGCAGGCATGACACCCACTGCCCCTTCTTGCTGAGTGAGTACTTGAATAGCAGTTTGGGTGCCCCTCACGCCCCTGAGGCCATCCCCCAACCCATTTAGATCTCTTCTGATGCTGACTCTATACTTAATAAAAGTCGCTGGGCATTGTCTTGCATTTTAATTGTTCACCTCTGGTTACTGGGCCCTCTCCTCCCAGGGAATGCAGGCATTTATTTGCCACATTGTTTGCACAGTTCTTGAATGAAGGTGCTCCCCAAAATAACTCTGGAGGCCAGGAGAATCCCGCAGTGTCCCACAGCCTGCAGAGGGTGGAATTATTGGGCCTCACTCTGGCAGTGGAGGAGGCCGAGGGTGGATAGGGTCAGGCTGGGGAAAGGAAGGGGAATTGAAATGGCAGTAGCCAGGAGTTTGGGATAGTCACTGTGGACAGAATGCAGGTGCTATGCTGACCTCTCATCTGGTCTGCGCTTCTTAGTCACACTGATTTAGAGGAGGCCACAAAGACATTACTTGTGCTGGAGCATTTCAGTAAGGAAGGGGATTTGAGGAGGAAAATTCCCACCCAGAGAGTGGTTGGAATCTGGAACAGACTCCTTGAAGGAATGATGAAGGTAGAGACTTCTTGATGAGTAGTGGCATCACTGAGGGCAAGTGCTTGTGAATAGGCAGGGTGGTCAGCATGGACATGGGCTGAAGGGCCTGTTTCTGTGCTTTGATTCCACTAGTGTCCAGCCTGGGGCTGTTACATTGAGGTTTCACCAGGGTGGTTCAAATGACAAGACTCGAACAAAGCAAAAATGATGGATCTGTGTCCTTCAGCAGAGAGGACAGAGAGAACGAGAGAAGGAGAGTTAGAGGGGAGTTGGTCTGACCCTGTCTGTCTGAAAGGTTTGAGGCAGAAAGCTCCGAGTATATTAAACGACATGTTGGATACCAGAAGAATTGTTAGAGAGGGTGGAATGCTCATAACTGAGCATTCTTGTGCTGGTTGCAGGAGAGGGAAGGGCCAAAAGGCGATTGTTGTAAATTTCTATAATTCCATGCCTGGAGTCAGTTTGTGCCAACCTTGGTATACTGCCAGGAGTTACTAGAGCTCAACTGTTGATTCTTGAAGAGCAGAGATCCTGGAAAAGGAGACCGTGGTTTCACTGGAGAAGCTCCTCTACTAGGTGAATGCTAAAAGGAGAGTCTGATTTTGAGTTTCAGACACCTGCCTACATTTTGCTCATACCTTGATGAAGGGCTTAAGTCAGAAATATTGGTTAGGAATCTTTACCTTTGCTAAATATTTTGTATACTGTTTGACCACCTGAGTTTCCCCAGCATTGTGTTCTTACTTCACAATCACTGTGTCTGCAGACTTTCATGTTTCACCCTGAGAAGATGCCAGTGTCCCTTTAATCTGAAACTCAACCAACAATTTCCAATCGGGGCCTGTGGATGAAATCATTATGGTTATTTTGGGGATCCATTACTGTAAAAAAAAAATGACCTGATTGCCTTAAGATTAAAGGATCAACTTGAGAAATTCCTGATTCTGTTAGAACCCTTGCCCCGGTGATAAGATTGGTTTCACTATCTTCCACTTACAGCAGGGAGGAGAATTAAAAATAAACTCCAAATGTATTCAAGCACTTGCAGAAATTGTTTCAAATACTTGGTTTGGATCTGGGCTGATTAATCTTGTTTTCTGCTCTGTTGCCTTGTACTCTGCATAATAAAGCCTGTTTAATTTTGGTGTAAAACCTTTTCAAACCATTGTTATTTCTTGATGCAGAGTCCCCTTGGTCTGTTTATTGTCACTCTGACCACATGGGGCTCCCTGCAGGTCATGGTTTGTCCATGAGCTTGTCCCGCAAAGTGACTTCGATCTGACACAGCAGGCAGAGCTGACCAAGGCTACAAATGTAAGGCTGTCAAAGCCATTGTCTGCTTCTCCATGTTGGGAACCCGGGGATGGGAAGGCAGCAGGATGTTGTTCATAGAGTTCAGATCAGCTCAGAACCCGGTGGATAAACTGTCTTCACTGGGACTCAGTACCTCTCTTTGCAACTTAGACTTCTTGATTGAAAGTACAGTCTGTCTGGGTTGTCATCAAAATCTCAAGCCCAATCACACTGAGCACTGGTACACCTCAGGGCTGCATGCTCAGCCCACTGCTGTTAGCGCTGCTAACTGCCAGGTTCAGCACCAACAGAATCAAGTTTACAGCTGACCAGCGGTGGTCAGTCTTATTGGCAACATCATTCAACAGGAGCACAATAGAGAGTGTTCTGGCTGGCTGCATCATAGTGTGGTATGGTAGCTGCAAAGTATCAAATCGGTGGTCAGTACAGAGGGCGATTAACATAGAACATGACAGTTTAGTGCAAGCCTTTTACCCATGATGTTGCGCTGACCTAAAAATATTGATACCCTCCCTATCTCGTAACCCTCCATGTGTCTTTCTAAGAGTCTCTTAAATGCCCCTAATGTTTCAGCTTCCACCACTATCCCTGGCAAGGTATTCCAGGCACCCACAACTGTGTTTAAAAATAAACCAAAACAAAAAAAAAATTACCCCTGATGTCTTTAAATTTCCCTCCCTTTCCTATGAACAGATGTCCTCTGGTGTTTGCCATTCCTGCCATGGAGAAACCTTATCTATACCTCTCATAATCTTGTAGACCTCTATTAAGTCTCCTCTTGTCCTTCTTCGCTTCACAGAAAAGCCCTAGCTCTGCTAACCTTGCCTTGTATGTCATATTGTTCAATCCAGGCAACATCCTGGTAAATATCCTCTACTCCTGCTCCAGAGCTTCCTCAGCCTTCCTGTAATGAGGAGTCCAGAACACAATATTCTAAGTATGGTCTCACAGAGATTTATGGAGCTGCCACATTATCTCATGACTCCTGAAATCAATGCTCCGACTAATGAAGCCCAGCTTTTTTAACTATCCTATTAACCTGTGCGACAACCTTGAGAGATGTATGGATTTGGACTCCCAAGGTCCCTCTTCTTCCGCACTGTTACGTATCCTATCATTGATCATATTCTCTGCCTTCAAGTTTGACCTTGCAAAAGGCATCACCTCATCACTTATCTGGATTGAACTCTAACCACCCAACTCTGCATCCTTTCTACATCCTGTCCATGTAACCATTGACAACTCTCAGTACTATCCAGAACACTCAACTTCATATCATTTGCAAATCTACTGACCCATCCCTTTAAATCTTCATCCAGGCCATTTATAAAAACCACAAGGAACAGGAGCTCCAGAATGGGTCCCCATGGAACTTCGATTAACATTGCTGAGAAGATCACTGCAGTTACTCTTCCCTTTATCAAGAATATCCACAGGGAGCAGTGTTTAAAGAGGATTCGGAGAATTATCCAGCCTGCAGTATCTTTGAGACAAGAAATACAGGAACATAAAAACAGAACTGCCGGGCTGGGAAACAGCTTCTTTCCACAGTTGGTGAGAATGTTGAACAACCCTTGAAACCCACAAATTATTTTTATACATTTATTTTGGATTGCTGTGTACATTGGTCATTTGTGTGCAGGGTGTTCTGTGTTCTGTGTGTCTGTGTGTGCACTGTTTTGTCTGGTTCTACATGTACAATCAGATAACAATAAACTTAAGCCCCTTTTTCACTGGCACCTTGTCCAAGGAATTGACAGCCAATTTACTAGTTAAGGTCTAGTGGGAAAGCGAATCCATCAGCACGTTGGCGTCAAACCATACTAAGTCACACCGAGGATTGACGGCCTCAATCACTACTCACATCCCTGGCACCAGCTGATGCCGGCATGTGAATTAACCCAATGTGAAAAGGACAAGTCACAAGGGATGTTTCCGATTGAAGGTAGACTCTCCTATCTCCAGGGATGACTTGTGGTCAATGTGAAAACTGGTAGTATCCTGGTTAAAAGTGGCCCAGTGGGAACAGCAAAATTGGCTTCTTTAACTGGAACACTAAAAGGCCAATTAACTGGGATGGTAGTGAAAAAATGGCTTTAGTCTCCCTCCTGGGACACTGTAGGTCTGTCTGGTATCAGAACTGCTTCTCACTGCATATTCCCCAGTCTGAGAAGGGGAGGAGAGCTGGTGATGTGATTGCAAACTCATCCAGGATTTTCCTCTGTGGTTGGACCAGCAGGGTGCAGGAATTCAATGATAAATAGATGGATATTCAACTGAAGGCAAAGTAATAATTAGAAATGCAAAAGATCATTTAAATTCCATGGCCACAACTTGGCTTCATCTTCTTTCTGTGCATTAATAGTGCATGAAACTGACAATAATTTGGATCTCATAAGAGAAGAACAAGTTGGAACAAGCCCACGAGCAACAGGAATTGATTGGGTGAAAGGTGAATGGTTTGTGGTGCCGGGAGTGAATCAGTGCTAGAAGATCCATCCCTCAGCGATCAGCTGTAATCTTATTGAATGGCAGAGTAGGGTTCTGTTACTTGCATTCCTGTGTGAGTTGCGCCTGCTTATCAAGGTTCCTCTGGCAGCTGATTCCAGATGCAGACCACCCTCTGTGTGGGAAAACTTGCTCCTCAGGTCCTGCTCAAATCTTTTCCCTCTCCCTAAACCTACTGTATGTACTCATTTAGAAGTTGAGCTTTTAAGACCAATTTTTAATGCTTAATTTATGGGGTCAACTATTACATGGTTACTACTTTTCACCACAGTAAATGCCTGCATTGTTTGAGATGTTGGAAGTTCTGATGGGCAGGCAGCTGGCTGGAAAGGGTGGTAAGTTGACATTTGTAGCATCAAGAGTTCCAAAGGGCAGGCAGTAAGGGCCTAGGCGAGAGTCCACGGTCAAGGTATTGGGAGTTCTGATGGGTGGCCAGCCAGAGCCAAAAGCGGGAGTATGTCGACTTTTACACGAATATATATGGTTTGTCCTCTAGTTCTAGAATTGTCTATCTCAGGCAGAAGACTGTAGGCCCCTCATGCCCCTCATGGTTTTACAAGTTGAAAAGATGGTGGAGTGAAACACAATCGCTACACCTAGGCAGATAAGGCTCAGAAGGTTGTGGAACTAGCTCAGGGAAAAGCAATTGGTGTTGATGGACAAAATGGCAGCATTCAGAAAAGAAGTCAGTCATCGACCTCTATAGGAATCACGTGATGGAGGGCAGAGAATTGCTCTGCCTTGCTGCAAACGGGAAATTCTACATGGCCTATGTGCGTCTCCTTTTCCCTTAATCTCACTGATGGCAATTTTGTACAATCATCATTCTTGTTCTGTTCTTCCCAACATTATCACTTGGGGCAACAGTAACCAATTATTTCTGAAAGGTTCATTCCTGCGCATGCGTTTCATTGTGGATCTGTCCATATCAGCAAAACCCAGAAATGCTGGAGGAACTCAGCTGGTTCTAAAGCAACTATAGGAGGCTGGGATATGAAACCGATGTTTCGGGCTGGAGCCCTTCTTCAAGGAATATCAGTAAAACACGGGCAGATCATTTCTGGACTGGATTTAAATCTGTGGCTTTTATAATTTGGTGTATTTACCGTTCAGACATGTGGTGTCATTCAGCCATATAGAAGTTTAAACTTGTTAACAAAGCTTCCAATAGTTCCAGAAAATTCCATCAGAAAGGATTGGCTTTGTGCGAGTGTGTGTGCATGTATGCACCTGCGTGCACATGTATGTGTGCGTGTGGTTGGAAACTTTTGGCTGCTTTGAAATAGATGGCCTGAAGGGCCTCCCTGTGCTGCAGAATTCCATGGTTCTCTGATAATGATCAGAAATAGAAGAGGAGCAAGGCTCTGACTGCTTGATGTTGCACCAAGTCATTCCGTTTCTAACAAGGTGAAATAGTGGCATTAATAAATAAAGGTAAGCAAATTATAAATATCTTGATTTCTGCAAATTCTGTTCATTTTTAACATTTTATATACAATCTTAACCTTGGGACCTGTCTGTGCAGAGTTTGCAGGTTCTCCCTGTGACCACACGAGTTTCCTCTGGGTCCACCCATTTCCCCTGGGGCCAGCAGGTTAGTTGGCTGCTGTGAATTTCCCCATGTGGGATGGGGTAAAATCTGTTGGGAGTTGGGAATGCAGGAAGAATAAAGGTAACTGGATTAACATGGATGGTTTGTACCAGCACAGACCCGGTGGGCCAAAAGGCCTGTTTTAGTGGTGTGATTCAACATGACTAAAATGCTCTGATTTTTTTTCAGCTTGTAATTCTTTACCATTCCTGTAGACGACAGTGTTGTCTTTGCTTTCTATTGAAGGTTGATGATTATTTCAAAGGAATAGTGTTTTTACATTATCATTTTACATTATTTTTACATAAACAATTTAGATTCAAAACCAGAACCTAAAAATTGATTTAAAATTCTTTTGAGGCTGTAGCTGATTATCAATTTTAACAAATTTCAAGTGGTCTGTTAAGGTGGTAGAAAGGTGACAGGGGATCTGTGAATTGAGAATATGGTTTTGTTAACATGGCCATTGTTTGCCAAGCTTTTAGCATTTGCAAATTAAGATGTGCAAAACAAATGTTTGCGCCAGTAAGTACTTTTCCTTTTGTAAAAAGGAGTATTAAGGTTCCAGGCTAATTGCCATAGATAGCAAGGAATTTGAAGAAGCATGGTTCCATTTTCTGAGGAGTCAAGATTATTTTCCTCAGGTTCCCAGAAATTGAATACACCGTGACTGATTGTATGGTATGGTAAATGTATCTTGGTCAGGCTGATCAGAGTTGTTGCTGCAATGCCCAAGAAACAGGCTGTCAATCCTCTGAGAGTTGTGGATCTGCACACAAGAGTTGCCAGCTTTCTTAGTGAAGTTCTGTCTGCACAAAGAATGTGGGAGCTGGGCAGCTGTCCCCTCAGTCTTGGAAGTGAGTGAATCCAACTGCTTTAGGGTCGCCGCAGAAACAGTGTTCCTGAAAGACAGTTGCAAGCTTTCAGCTGTTGGTGGGAGGAGAGGGCTGGACTGGATACAGATCTGATGTAGTATTTGAGTGCAGGTTAGTTAGGGGTCATTACATGTGGAGAGAGTGGGGTGGGGTGGGGGGGGGGTGGGGGGGAAGAGAAAGAGTTCCAAGCTGACACCAACGTAGTGAATTATTCAGTGGTTGGAAGGTCATAACGAGGTTTAGAATTCAGCAGCTGACAAGTAAACTCAGCCAGCATTGATGAGAGATTCAAATAAATCCCTCTGAGCTAAGCCAGGTTAATGTAACCCTTCATCAAGTAAACAGTAAAGGATCTGTCGCTAGAAGAAAGAGCAAACATAGCACCCTCGTTTGTACAACTTTTGATGACAGTGATTCCCAAATTTGATTGCTCCAGTACTGGCCGCTGGCAAGGTCCTAGAGCAGTGCTTCTCAACCTTTTTTAAACCACTGATACCACCTTCTTCTTCTTTGGCTTGGCTTCGCGGACGAAGATTTATGGAGGGGGTAAATGTCCACGTCAGCTGCAGGCTCGTTTGTGGCTGACAAGTCTGATGCGGGACACCTTAAGTAATCCTTTACTAACCACAGAACACTTCTCTGTTCAATCTTTATGATTGATGCTTCTTAAGTTAATCATTGATGGTTTGGGAGTTTGAAGTTGCATTTGGTTTGGGAACACTATGTAAAACATCTTAAGGCATTTTTCCCTGTTTGAGATGAAAAGTTATTGTTATAACATCCACTTATAATGACGTGATTAGTAGATATGTTATTAATTGGATTTGATGTATTGATTAATGTGACATTTTCTTTTGGAAGGTCTCAACTTTCAAAGACATCAATGGGCAGCTTTTGCGCATTTATTTTGAGGGAGACTGTCCAGCTGTGCTCTCTTCTGAGTGTTTCAAGAAGATTCTGTCTCATTTCTCAGTGACTTGAGCCCAAAAAGTCCTGTTGGGGTAAAAGTTCTGCATGTGAATCTGGGAACATCTTTCTACATACAATACCTTTTAAAGGGCTTATTGATAATTCTGTCCATAAGATTTTCATTAAGAGGCTCTTATCCTGCATTGGTTCAGGTACAATCAGTTGGTGATAAACTTGACTTGACAAGTACAACCCATTAAAACAGCATTTTCCAGTCCTCATGCAGACACACAAGACATAATACAATATATATGCAGGATAAGTATTCATATGTACAAATAAACATTGTTTTGTACAAGTGAGAGTCTCTGATGGTGAGTGTGAACAGTTCCTTTGGTCGATCAACATTCTCACTGCCTGTAAGAAGAAGCTCAGCCTGGAGGTGCTGGCTCTGATACTCCTGTATCTCTTTTCCAATGGGAGTAGCTGAAAGATGCTGTGTGTAGGGTGGAAGGGGTCCTCAGTGAATGGATCCTGGTATATCATGTGGATTGGGGGGTGGGGGTGGAATGAGGTGGAGGGAGACGCCAATGATCCTCTTTGCCACTCTTGCTGTCCTGTGGATTGACCTCCAATCCACATCTCCAACGCAACCATGCCACACTGTGATGCAATCAGTCTGGACAGTCTCGATAGAGCTCCTGTAAAAGGCTGATGTGATGGTTACGCACTTCAGTCTTCTCAGGAAGTGCAGTCACTGTTGCACCTTCCTGACAAGTGAGGAGATGTGAGTCCACGATAGGTCACTTGCAAAGTGAAACTCCAGGAGCTTGGTGCTTGGTTGTGGGTCAAATAGCCTTTTGTGCTGTCAAAAGAAAGGGAGTATAATCGGGATACGGTCAGGGCCACCACAGGCATGGTTAAGCACAGTGTCTCCCTAAAGCCATGTAATCCAGTTAGGAACACCTGCTGGTTCAGGCAATCACTTTCCCTGGGATGATTATGAAGCAAAAGGAAGACCTTCATGGTTATTTAAATTGATTAGAGTGTTCAGCCTGGAGCAATCAGCTACAAAATTGCTGCTAACATGCTGAAAGACAACTTCCTGTTGATGGTGAAAGGATTACTTTGAAATGAAAAGCCTCTGAACAGGTCAAGGAATCAAATGTTTTTTACACAGTTGCTGCATTCCAGGAAATTGTTCCCATTCTCCCGGAACGTGTGCTGTGTGAAAAGATCGGAATAGGAATGAGGGTACCATTTCCATTCTGAAATTTTACCTCCTAGACCCCTTGTCAATTTCCCAGAATGCCTGCCTCTTGCCACACTTTTGGTACGCTGTCTAAACTCGTGTAAAGAAACAGAGATCTGGATTTTTGGTCGTTCATGTGTGAACAACCAATGCTGAAATGTCAGTCATTCTTTAGACCGGTAAAATCACGCAAAGTTTATCTAAAAAACATAAAAGATCAGTGCAGAGTTCTGATATTCCGGATCAAATCTGTTCTTTTGACAATTTCAGCTATGCGGATGAAAGGCGAGTATCATTCAGCACAGAATTCTGGAAGTGACAACTTAACTCGGACCCGGTCTGTGAGAAGGCTCCAATGAAATTGTGACTGATCCTCCACAGTGTCCACATTCTGGCCTGTCTCCCTGAAATTTCAAATATCTATGGATTTCCTTCTTCCTAATGAGTTAAAGATAAGATCGAGAACCTAGGTGGCTGGTGCCAGAATAACAATCAATGACACCGAGACCAAGGAGCTGATTGTTGATTTTAGGAAGGAGAGACTGAGGGAACCATGCACTTGTCTGTTCTGATGGGACGGAGGTGGGGAGAGTCAGACCTTCAAGTTCCCAGGAGTCCATATTTCAAGATTCTTTTATCATTATGTAATAAAGCAGATGTAGTATTACATGAAATTGCATATAGTCTACAGAAATTGCCCAGCACCCCTTGCAGTCAGAGAACGAGAAGCAAAAGAAGTCCACCCCCCCCCCCCCCCCCCAGAGTTAATGAGTGTCCATAGATTCACCTTCATCCCTCCCACAGACTTTAGTCCAAACCATTGGCAACCTGAGCTCCAGTTCCAAACCTCTGGCATGATCAGGAAGCTTTCAGCGCTTGAGGCCCCGCTCAGGAGCCCTTCCCGCCCTAGGCACCCCCTCGCATCCTGGACCTGATACCTGGTACCACTTCAGCAAGTCTCGAGCCCTCACCTGGAGCCAGCACATCGAATTAACAGCCTCTTCTTTCCAAGAAGTCCGAGGAAATTATGCATGTGGTCGGATACTCTATCATACTTCTACAGGTGTACTTTGGAAGGTCTACTGGCTGGAAGCATCACAGCCTAGCTTGGCAATTTCCAGGGCCTAGGAATGCAGAAAGCTGCAGAGGGAACAAACAAAAGCATGTCCATCACAGGCTCTAACCTCCCATCCATTGCAGTTGCTCACAACCATTTGCTGAAGGGCATCCAGAAATGGGTATCTTACCAAAGATATCTCAATTCCAGAAATGAATAGAAACCTTGATATATTGGTCAATGATATTTACTGAACTTCTTTTATTCATTTGAATGTTTTTTTTTACTGCCAGCTTGATAAATCCTTTGGAAATGAGTACATTTCAAGTATTGGCTTCCATAACAAACAGTATATTGTTCTATGGTTCTTTAGGTGCATCTTTCCAAGACTAAATGTTGGCTTGTATTCTTGAAAATTATTAAAAGTCGAGAGATTATGTATGAACATTCCATTTTAGTTTGGAGGTAGAACACCATGTCAATTCATCTGTGTGGCTTACTGAATTAAACTTTGAAATGAAGACTAATCTTTTGCCAAGAAAGATACAGTAAGTACAGGTACACAAAACAAGGCTGTTGATTCACTGGCTTGGCAGTCATTAAATAGTATCTATTGTCACTGGACTTTTTGGCTAAGTGTGGACAAATATTCTCTGCATTTATTAGGCAGTGGCATGTTTAGTTGTCGTAAAGAGGACAACATGAAAAGCTGAGCTTGGTCCTGGTTTAATTAAACACCAATTTGAAAAGGGATAAAAGACACAAAATGATTCTTTTCCCCATGATCACAAAACATTTTATCTTCTTCCCAGCACAAATCATGACTCCAGGGAGAGTCCAGTGAAGAAGCTAAATCCTCTGGCCATCCTGAGCTGGGCAGACAAGCTGGATTAATGTTCAAACTTCAGGTTTATTGTCTGAATACATACATTTTTTATATAACTTTATTTATAATATAAAATACAGAAATATATATATATATATATAAAAACCCCATATTACAATTAATTATTCATAAAGTACATAGTGATAAGTTAGTACTCTACCCCTCCCCCCACCCAACCACCCTACTACAAAAAAAACAAACTACACCTATCTCTACATATTATTGAGCCTTTTACAAATATCAATGGTTAACTTACAAAAATGAGTGCCTTTTTGTTACATAAAAAATAATTAGCATATATACAAACCCATATATTTTAAATATGGTTCCAACATTTAATTAAAAATCAATAATTATTATGTAAATTGTTATTTTTTCTAAATGCATGATTTCAACTCACTATGCCATCTTTGAATATTTATCTCTCTAGTTTGAATACATACATGACATCATATACAACCCTGAGATTCTTTTTCCTGCAGGCCAGGCAGAATTTCTACTTGGCGGTACTGTTGTTTCCCGGTAAAGCTTTTGCTTCAGGTTATTTTAATTGTTTGTTCAATCTATCCTCTGTGGTTCCATAACATTTTGTTGTTTTGCAATGTATTTGCAACCAGCTGAAGTGGAATGCCTTGGGATTTCAGCAACTTCAGATCTTGTCTTGACGTGGCCAGCTGGGTGCTGGGCTGTAGTCTGCACTTGGGCCCTCTATAGTTGGGGCATTTACCCTCCTTTTCGATATTGCAGCAACTGATAGTTATACTTGCTGCATTACAACATAACCCTGCCACAAAAACTTGCTCCAGGGACATGCGTGGACTGCCTCATTGACTACCACCTAGTAGCACTAACTTCTACTGGGGTGAAATGCTCTGTTAGGCTGGACATGTCCAGAATTAACACGTACCTATGCAAAAATCTGGACCCGCTTCTCTTCACTTATTGTCACAGTCACTCCACAGCAGATGTAATATTGCTGGCTCTTCACTTAGCTCTGGATCACCTTGAAAACAGCAATTCATAAATAAGGCCGCTTTTCATAGACTACAGCCTAGCCATCAATACCATTATTCCCTCAGTGCTGGCCGAGAAGCTACAAATTCTAGGCCTCTGCAACTGGCCCTTTGATTTTTCTCGTTGGAAGATCATAGTCAGGATGAATTGAAAACACCATCTCCTCCTCACTGATTATCAACACAGGTGCACCCCAAGGATGTGTTCTTAGCCCATTGCTCTGCTCGTTATACACCTATGACTGTGTGGCCTGGCACAATTCCAATGCCATCTACAAGTTTGCTGATGACACCGCAGTTGTCGGCAGAATCACAAATGGCAATGAGGAAGCGTACAGGAGGGAGATAGATCAGCTTGTTGAATGGAGAAATAACTGCCACCTTGCGCTCAACATCAGCAAAAGCAAGAAGATGATTGTGGACTTCAGGAGGAAGTCAGTGGATCAGGACCCAGTTCTCATCGATAGCTTGGTAGTGGAGAGGGTCAAAGACTTCAAAATCCTGGGTGTCAATATCTCCGAGGATTTATCCTGGAGTTTTCATGTTGATGCAGTCATAAAGAAGGCTCACCAGCAGCTATACTTTCTGAGGAGATTCGTTATGTCACTGAAGATCCTCGTAAACTTCAACAGGTGTACTGTGGAAGAGCATTCTGGCTGGTTGCATCACCACCTGGTATGGAGACACCAACTCTCTGGACAAGAAGAAACTCCAGAGAGTTGTTAATTCAGCCTGTGACTTCACAGGCACCAGACTTTACTCCATCAAGGACATCAACATGAGATGATATCTTATAAAAGCAGCCACTATCCTTAAAGTCCCCGATCACCCTGCTATTCCCTCTTCACTCTGCTTCTTCCATGGGTGGGGGGGGGGGTGGGAGAAAGGTACGACCACTGTCATCAGATTTATAAATAATCAATGAACTAAAGACGCTGCCTTACTTTTTGTGCACGATTATTGACATTATTATTTAAATTTTTTTATACCAATGTCATAAGATGGTTACAGATGCTGTCACAAAACACCGAATTTCGTGACTTGTTCATGTCAGAATCAGGATTTATTGTCTACAAATATGTCAACTAATCCAACTATACAAAACTGAGGGAAATCAGAGGTTCAGTCTTTTAAATCTGGTGTCAAGGTGAAGTCCCCACTATGTTCCCAGGTGAAAGAACAAAGATCACCTTGTGCCAATTTGAAAAAAGTTCTTCCCAGTGCTCTGACCAATATTTACTCTGCAAATGATGTGACTAAAAATGGTCACTCCCTTTTATTTGCCAGTGACAACATTTTCTGTCCACACTGATTCTCTCTCTCTCTCTCTCTCTCTCTCTCTTCCCCCCCCCCCCCCCTTCACTTGCCACATTATAACAGTAACTCCACATAAAAATTCTTCGTAGGCTCTTAAGAGCAATCCATAAAGGGATGTTCTGATTCAGTCTCTTTTATACCACTGATTAGAAAATCTCGGCCTATTTGCTGCTGGATTTAACTCGATTTCCTCTTCTGGGTCTTCTTTTCAAGAGCCCTTTTAAGAGACTTTGGTCAAAATTAAAAAATAATTCTTGGTTTGAATTTTTTTTTTGTTTCTTGTATTTCAATTCCATTGCTGTTCTGATTTAAAAAAAAATCTCTAAAATAGTCTTGAGTTATTCTTAAGCTAAATGTTCACGAGGATTTCTTTTTAAAAGATTCACCTTTTTACATAAATTAAGGCAATAATCAAGAATAGGAATTAGTGGGAAGGGTTTTAAATGCTCTTGTTGCTGACTGTTGGAACACAAAGACCTGCTAATCTCCTTTGCCTGACATTTTATAAAGCTCCATGACTGTGCTTGACTTTATTTGGCTTGTAAAACATTTCCCCTGGGAACCCGGTGATTATTTGAAAAAATAGAAAATGCTACTCTTTCATCCAAGTCCTGTTTTTTCCTTTTCTTAGTGCTGACACTGCCTTTGTGGGGGAAAGTTTTGTAAGTTTAATTACTTTGGGACATCGTCATTAATCTGGGGCATACATTTTGTTCAAGGGATTATATTGTTTCAATAAGCCCATGATTAAAGTTTTTACAGCATTAATTCTTAAAGTTCTGTATTCAATGTTTAATATGAAATTGTGAAAATCCTGGGATACATTTTTTTTCCTCTGCACTTAAGTATGATTCTCTTTATTGGATGCATGTTTAATAAACTTGAAGTCATAGACTTGTCTGGTGAGAAAAAAAATTGCAAAGCTACGATAAATGCAAGTGATGGATTTGACATTTGTTAAAAAGAACAATATTTGTTGCACTAGTTGAGTGTGGGGATCTATAAATTAAAATAAATATGTATAACTTCACTCACACTCCTTGGTTTCTCCTCGAACAATTCCCCAAACTCCTTTCCAGAATCAATCATCTGATGAACCTTCATGGCACTCTCTCTCTCTAGGCTAGGTCATGGCATAATAAACCAGGTGAATTCTCCCCAAGGATCGATCATAATCATTACAGTCAGTCCTCAGGTTCTGAAATTGTAGCTCATTGACACCTCTAAATGCAAACAGGCTCCCTAAGGTTACTAATTCAAAAATTTGGTGTATGTACACGACGTGTATGTTCTCATGAATGTCTGAACCATCTCTTTCCTCTCTCTTGTGCTCTCTCACTCTCTTCCTCCCTCTTTCTCTCCCCCTCTTTTATCAGCCTTCTATGCATTTGCTGATGGTTTGAGGACCAAACCAACTTCCACATTTATGTAAAAACTGGACCAATTCATTAGGTAGCCTCACCACGTACTTCATCTTGTAACCAGGACAAAATTCTGTTCCCTGTCCTAACTGTTTCCTGCTTTATCTGTAGATTCAAGGGAAGACTGCCTATTGCACGGAAGCTGGAAGAGGTTAATGGAGGATTTTAAACCTCTGGATGCTTTGGTGGAGGATGGACCAGTTCCTCCATTTGTTGGGGAAGGGAATGATTCTGTTATACAGGCCAGGATCCTTTCTTTGTAAGGCTCATTTGAGCTCAAGATTGAAGTCAAATGTAAAGTAATGAGACACAGAACAGTTCAGACATTTAAAATATGACCAGAAAGTTGAAGAATGAGGGCGAAAATATAAAACTCAAAGGAAATGAAAGCACAGAGGGAGGAGTCAGTGACCTGGTCTCTGGAGTTCAGAAAGCCCACCGTCTGCACGAGAGGGGTAAAGTCCAGGGGATATCTCATGGGAATGTGGGGGAGAATAAAAATTGGGCAGATGTTTGATGTGCGCTCAGTGAGGCCTACATTGATGCTCAATGACTATGACCTCTGGCCACAAAGAGGTCTGATCCATGCCTGTGAATTGCCCTCTGACTCTCTGCATTTTTCATGCTCCAATCCCTTCCACTGCTTCCTGTTCTCTTTCATTTCTATGGCTGTTGTCAGTGAAAAAACCTGGTTAGATTTAAACATGAGCAAATCAGGAAATTAATTCCTTAAAGAAAGGCACAGTGGACAGTTGGTTTGGGGACTTCCAATTCGATATGAAATGGGTGATGCCGATAATATTAAAGTGTAGAAATGCTAAAGACAGAGCTGCTGAAGTAAATGCTGCCCACACCAAGTAAACCAGTGACTGCAGTTTATTTAAACCACGCGTGTTCCTTTTAGGGGAGGTGACAGGCTCATGGCTGTGATGTCATAATGCTGCTGTGAAGCTTGCCCATTCCCCTGGCAACATGCTCCTGCAGCCTGGAACTTCCTCGCGGAGGGGGGGGGGGGGAAAGCCCTGTGCCCTGCCGTGCTGGCTGTTCACTACAGTGATTTGGCCCATCGTGTGTGGGTTGACCAACCTGCTACTCCACCCCCACCCTCCAGAATCGCAGTCTCTTTGGGTGAGGTTTGGGAGATTGTCTTTGGGCGGGCACCCCTGGCTCACTAGTGTAGAGGCACAGAAAGGCTCTGAACAGTCCTAGTGGACTTTCTTGAGATAGTAGACTGTAAACATGTCACATCTGCCTCCAATGTCTAGAGTATATACAACCCCCTCCCTTCTCAGTACCTTGAAAGGCCCTTCGTAAGGGTACTGCAGGGGGATACCTGGTTTTCCCCATCTTACAAAGACAAAGTCCACAGCTTTGAGTTCTTGTGCGACGTGGCTGGTTGGCGATCAGTGGGTGGTGGTAAGATGTGATGAGGGTAGGCGGGGTGGTTCCTCAGCCGCTGTAGGACATCCAGGGCGTTCGTTGGTAGTTCTGTGGAGCTGAAATGGACATCGCCTGGGATGGAGAGTAGTGCACCATAGGCCATTTCTGCTGATAAGGTGGGGATGCCCAGTAGATCCCATGAGAGTTCATCCATCCAGTTGGGCCCATGCAACCGTGATTTGAGGGCTTCTTTTAGATGGTGGTGAAAGCACTCACCACTCCACTGAATTGGGAGTGGTAGGTGGTTGTGTGGTGTAGCTGGCTGCCACAGAATTTGGCCATGGGGGTTGCCCAAAGGGAAGACATAAACTGGACTCCCTGGTCTGAAGTTATGTGGGAAGGGACACCAAAACAGGTGATCCACTGTAAGGTAAAGGATCTCGCACAGGTCTCTGTGTCACAGGCCAGCAAGGGCACCGCCTCTGGCCAGCGTGTAAAGCGGTCAACCACAGTGAAAAGGTATCTCATCCCTTGGCTAATGGGAAGGGGCCCTACAATGTCCACATGCATGTGGTCAAACCTGTCGATGGCAGGTAGGAAATGTTGCACTGGGCCTTTAGTGTGGTGATGGACACAGGTTTTTGCCCAAAGTGAAACTTCATGCTGAAGCCCATGCCATATGAACCTGTCTGAAATGAGGTGGTCTGTTGACCAGATGGAAGGATGAGAGAGTCCATGTACTTGATTGAATACCTGCCATCTCCAGGTTGCAGGCAGGATTGGGCTGGGGTGGGGTGTCCTGGGTCTGGTGCGAACTCCTTAATTTGTAGGCTGGTGATGGCGGTGGGGTATGCCTGTGCGTTGGCATCTTCAGCCAGGTCTGTGGCAAGCTGAGCTGTGTCGATGCCACCCGTCATCTTCGAGATCGTTGGCCTAGAGAGTGCATCAGCTGCCATGTTGGACTTCCCTCCTACGTGATGGATGCCCATTGTATATTCGGAGATGTACAAAAGGTGCCATTGTTGCCTTGCTGAACAGGGGTCCGGGACTTTGCCCAGCACCTGCATCAGTGGCTTGTGGTCTATTAGGCCGTGATCACTCAACCTTCGAGGATGTGCAGGAAATGGTATATGGCCAAGCACATTGCCAGCAGTTCACGATCAAAAGCGCTGTACTTCAGCTTGGGTAGTCGGAGGTGTTTGCTGAAGAAAGTGAGTGGCTGCCACTGGTGATGTGCCCACTGCCCTGTCTGAGGCATCTGTCATTAACAGCATGGGTAAGTCTGGATCCGTGTGTGCTAGGAGCATGTCTTTGGAGAGTGCTGTTTTCGTCTCTCTGAATGCCTTGAGTGGTTCTGCAGACCAGCTGGGATCCTTGTTACCTGCTTGAAGAGAGGCCGCATTGTGACTGCTGCTCCTGGGAGGAAGGGATGATAGAAATTCACCATTCCAAGGAATTCTTGCAAGCTTTTGAGGGTTTTGGGACTGGGAAAATTCTGCATGGTCTTGACCTTGTCAGGCAAAGGTGTGGCTCCTTCGCTGGAGATGTGGTACCCAAGGAAGTCGATGGTGGACAAACCGAACTGGCACTTGGATGGGTTGATGGTTAGCCCAAAAGTCTGCATCGAGCAAACAGGCATTTTAAATGTTCTTTGTGGGTCCTGGTGCCTGGGCTGGTAGTGAAGATGTCATCAAGGTACATCAAAATCCCCTCCAGCTCTCTTGCCTCTATGTCTATGAATCACAGGAATGTTTGGGCCATGTTTTTCAGCCCAAATGGCATTCTCAGAAACTCCAAGAGGCCAAACAGGGTGATTATGGCTATTTTCCAGACATCGTCCTGGTGCATGGGATCTGGTGGTAGGCCTTCACCAGATAGACTTTGGAAAAAATCTGGGCACTTTGGAGTCATGTGGCAAAGTCCTATATGTGTAGGATGGGGTATCTGTCCGGTACCATTGTGTCATTGAGGTTGCGGTAGTTTTCGCGTGGGCACCAGCTGCCAGAGTTCTTTGGGACCACATGTAGTGGCAGACAATCCCTAATTCCTTCATCATGGCAAACTCGGTCTTGGCTTGGAGGAGTTTACCTTGGGGCATTTGCCATGCCCGCGCGTACATGGATGATCTGGTGGTATTGCACGCCACGTGCTGGTTCCGCATTGTGGAAGTTGGGGGCCAGTAGAGCAGGGAAGTCAGCGAGCAGCACTCTATACTCACTTTGTATGAGAGTGTTGACTCCCAAAGGCTGGAAAGTGCGTTGGTGCAGAGTGAGAGGGAAAACCTGGAAGGTGGTGGCATTAACTAGACGCCATTGTTTGAGGTCGACCAGGAGTATTTTCCCCAGAGGAAATCCACTCATAGGAGAGCCTGGCCTACTGAGGTGATGGTACAGTCCCATCTGAAAATGTTCTTTCTAGTATGAATGGTTGCGTGACACATCCTATAGGTGAGGATGGTTGAACCATTGACAGCCTGTAGGGGTAGGCGTCTGGCATTGTTGTTCTGCTCAAAGAATGTGGGTGGAACTAGGCTGATTTTTGCACTGGTGTCTATCAGGAATTCCTGCTGTGCCTTCCGGTTGCAAAGGTAATGCAGGCCTTTTCTGGTGCCAACCACTGAGACCACTAAAGGCGGCCAGCTTGCTCATTTCCCTGTATCGGACTGGGTTTGCTGCCTGAAAAGGTGCAGGGTGGTAATCACTCCTGGGCATTGTGGCCCTACCGATGATGGTGGTAGTAACAGTATCCTGCTGTTTTGTCGCTGTGTTGTGGCTGGGCTGCTTCAATGGCCACCATGGGGGCGCATGAGGTGGCAGAGGTTTGTGCTGATGCTCCCACTGCACAAATGGGCTGCACGTGGATGGAGTCGGGATGTGGAGCATGGGAGAGCTGGTCTGCTTCTCTTGCCATGAGGTGCAATTTGGCAAAGTCCATGTTGGAGATGGCGGAGACAATGTGGACTGGCAACTTGGAAAGGATCAGGGCCTCAAATAGAAAGCACTTTGTGTATCCGTCTGCAAGGACCATTAGCTCCTGTATCAGTTCTGAGGGGTTGCGATCACCTAGGCCCTACGTGTTAAGCACATGAATGACCTATTCATGCCGGCTAAGTTCAAATGACTTGAGCAAAAATCGTTTAAACATCGTGTACTTGTTGTCCATGGGTGGGTTGTTGACAAACAGGGCGACTTTCACTGCTGTTGCAGGGTCCACGGCGCTAACTGCTTTGTGCCCTTGGCTGTTATTCCTCGCAGGGTGAACTGTGATTCTGCAAGTTGCAGCCAGCTGCGTAGCTGGTTCGCCCAGAATGGCGATGAGTGGATGCTTGCGGCGTAAACTGCCACGGGAGATCTGTTGGTGGCAGCCACTGGGGCTTTGGACAAGTCAGCAGGATTCATCTTGCTGCGTGTTTGAGTTCTAAAACCATTAGAGCCTGTTCGGGGTCACCACTGTCGCACTGCTAAAGATAAAGCTGCTGAAATAAATGCTGCCCACACCAAGCAAGTTAACCAGTAACTGCCGTTTATTCATAACACGTGCATTCCTTTTAGGGGAAGCGACAGGCTCATGGGAGCGATGTTATAATGCTGCTGTGAGGCCTGGCCATTCTCCTGGCAACATGCTCCTGCAGCCTGGAACTTCTGCACGGTGAGGGGAAAGCCCCATTGTCCTGTCGTGCTGGCTGTTCACTACGGCGATTTGGCCCATCATGTGTGGGGTTGACCTGGCCTGCTACAAATGCATCAAAATGGCAAGAATCCAAATTCTAGCATTTCCATCACACTCATAATTCCTATATGACATGTCCAGAATAAGTATTCATTGTAACCAGCACCAATTTATGGATTGTTTTGAACGAACTTCTAGGATCCTTGTGGTGACTTCCAACTTTTAAATTTTGGATGGGAGAAGGAACGTCAACCACATTTATATCAGTGTAAGATGTAGTGGGGTGTGTTTGAACAGACTTCTTCACCTGATTCCAAATTCAACAAAACCAGGAGTCCCAAATATTATGAAGATATACTTTAGTACATTTATTATTGGATCTTGAGGTTTTACAGGTCCAATGTGAGTATGTCATCATATTGTACTGGAAACCATGCATACTTCCACAGAGCAGTTCCAGTACAACAGCATTGGACAAAATAAACCAGCCTTCAAAATCACCGGTCATACTTCAATGGCTTTCTCATACTTAAATAATCCAATTCCATTTATAACTGCCAGCACTTTATAAAGTTTGCACAAGGGATGTCATGTTAATATTTTTGAATCCTTGGTCAATTTTCACTGCCTTCTCATGAGAAAAAGAAAATAAAACAAAGCATGCAAGGTCACACAGCAATCCATCTTGATCACCTGGTGCAGGGCATTTATACAAAGCCATTGGAGACCAATCTCTTTGGCATGGATATGTTTATTGTGGTGGCTATGAAGCGTATCATTGTTTTGTTGAATCCTGAGTCAGGATCATTAAATAATCTGTTAGCAGACTTGTATTCTACACATACCATATTACAGAACAGTAGAATGAGTGAAACTGAGATGGGGTTTAAATAAAGTTTGAGGTCAATTAAAGTCTTGAAGGAGGGGCCATTTGGGTTTCATCAGCTGTAGCTGGACTTGGCCAGGATGATGGAACACTCCAACAGTAACGAGATGATACCGAAATGGAACCCAATGGAGCAACATGTTTGGAATCAAATCTGAAAATGTTTGAAACACTCTGCAGGTCTGACAGCATCTGTGGAAAGGGTAATGGGGTTAATGTCAGGTTTTCATCAGCGCTAGTTAGTGTCAGGTCGAGGGGTCTTGGTCAGTGCTAGTTAGTGTCAGGTCGAGGAGATATCAACATTGCTAGTTAGTGTCAGGATAAGGATCCTTTGTCAATGACAGTTAGGGTCAGGTCGAGGAGCCTTCATCAGCACCAGCTAGTGTCAAGTGAAGGAGTCTTGGTCAGTGCTAATTTTGTCAGGTCAATGTCCCTTTGTCAAAGCTAGTGAGCATCAGGTCAAGGAGACTTCGTCAGTACTCATTAGCGTCAGGTCAAGGAGACTTTGTCAGTGCTAGTTAGTTTCAGGTCTTCGTCAGTGCTTGTTAGTGTCAGGTCACAGGGCCTTCATCAGCTCTGGATTATTAAGAGAAAAAGAAGGCCCTGCTGAACACTGACAGCATTTTTAAATTTTCATTTCCGATTTCTGGCATCTGCCATTCTTTCATTTTCAGCATCCTACGCTGTTATTGATACGTGCCTGAGGGGGACAAGCAGGTGAAATCCGGAGTAGGGAGATGGCTCCATCTGGAATGAGGCAAAGTCACCAGTTTCTGGAGGCCAAAGGCACTTCCTTTTTTAAATTTTTTGATATTTTTGTGTCAATAAGAAACCATTACTCAATTATATAGAGATAGTACATTACAGTGACATTCAATACAATAGATACAAAAATCTTTTTTTTTTTCTCCCCCACCCCCTTTCTCCTACCCCCAAAACAAAAAGTAGAAAGAAAAAGAAAGAAAACACTTAAATCTATACATTGATCACTATTCATATTCCTACCATAGTTTTTTTAAAAAATCTTCTAAATATTAATTGAGAGGAGTGGATGATGTAGATGGACTTTTACTAACGAAATCCATATATGGTTCCCAAATCTTATTTAAAAAATTCCCAATCTGGTTCCTTAGGGTATAAGGGATTCTTTCTAATGGTATAGCCAAAGGCACTTCCTGTTTGTGAATATTATTCCTCGCAGGGTGAACTGTGTAATATTTGGGAAATAAAGCACTGAATCCTCTTGGATTGCTTTTGTTTGCCAAAGCATATTTATTTTGCTGGAGTATTAATCCTCTCAATTGTGAAAATATTAGAATGAAGTTAGAGTGATCTATGTACTCATTCGTGGTGCATGGAAGTCATTGACAGAAAAATGCTGGAGAAATTCAGCATGTCTCGGTGTGTCTAAATGAAGTAAATTTTCAGGCCTGAGCCCTCCTCAAGGTCGATCTTGAGGAAGGGGTCAGAACCAAAGTCAGTAATACAGGTCGAGTACCCCTTATCCGAAATGCATGGGACCAGAAGGGTTTCAGGTTTTGGATTTTTTTGGATTTTGGAATAATGTGTTCAATTATATGAATAATGTTTTGTACTTACCAAAACAAAACTTGATCTCTGCCTACAAAAGAAGATAAATGCAGCACCAAATACCAGAAATTGTGTTGGATGGGGAAAAAAAACAGCGAGTAATGCACATAGGTCTGGCGGTGACAATGAATGGCAAAAAACTGGTGCCCACTGTGGCATCATGTCGGTGCTCCAAAAAAATTTGGATTTTGGAATACGGAACTTCGGACAAGGGGTACTTGACCAGTCTATCTTTATCTCATGTGAGACCGGCTGAGTTCCTCCAGCATTTCTGTGTTTTTACTACAATCACAGTGTCTGCAGACTTAAGTGCTTCAGTTGTGGATGTCTTGAAACTGTCAGTATTCATTATTTGTTCATCTGTAGTTATTTATGAATTAATAAGAATGTAAGGAATTAATCATATTGGTGGGTCTGGAGTCACAAAAATACAGAAACACGAGCACAGCAGATTTCCTTTCCTGAGGGAGTTCAGCGAGGCATGTGGCTTTCTCACAGTCATCCATGTCATTGTTTTATTAATTATGACTAGTTTCTTTTAATTACTTCAATGTAATTTGAAGTTCCCCAGCTGTGACAGTGTGGTTCTAAATTATGTTTGCATGTCCAGCCACAGACAAATTTACTGTGACTTTATCACTAATGTGAAAGCAGAACTGCGTCCATATTTTAAACCTGGTCAAGAGCTGTAGTTCAGCTCTCTGTGAAAACTGTGCAGCCTGCCATTGCAACTGGGGGAGTGCAGAAAGTCTGAGTACATACAACTGCCTCAAATACAATCCTCAAGTTAAGAACATAAGATAAGAAATAGGAGCAGGAGTCGACCATCTGGGCCATCGAGCCTGCTCCGCCATTCAATAAGATCATGGCTGACCTGATCATTGCCTCAAATCCACCTACTTACCTTTTCCCCATCCTTATCTATTCCTTTCATAATTGTATATGTTTCTATAAGATCTCCTCTCATTCTTCTGAATTTGAGTAAATATAGTCTCAGGTGATTTAGTCTATCCTCCTAGGTCAACCCCTCATCTCCAGGATTAATCTGGTGAACCTCCTCTGGTCTGCCTTCAAGGCCAGTATCTCCTTCCTCAAGAATGGAGACCAGAACTGTACCCAGTATTCCAGGTGCGGCCTCACCAGTACCTTGAATAGTTGCTACAGGACCTCCCTGCTCTTGAATTCAATTCCATTTGTCTTCTTAATAACCTGTTGTACCTGCAACCCAACATTTTGCGATTAATGCACAAGAACTTTCAAGTCCTTCCGCACCTCAGCATGCTGCAGTCTTTCACCACTTAAATAATAATCTGATCTTCTATTCTTCCTACCAAACTGGTTGACCTCGCATTTACTAACATTGTATTCCATCTGCCAGACCTTTGCCCTCTCACCTATCTTAACTATATCCTTCTGCGCCTCTCCACATCCTCTGTATAATTTTCTTTTCGACTCAATTTAGTATCATCCGCAAACTTGGCTACACTACACTCTGTACTTACCACTGTCTGCCAATCAGAAAAACATCCATTTATTCCGACCTTCTGCCAGTTAACCAATCCTCACTCCATGTAAATATACTTCGCCCAACTCCATTCATCTGTAACTTATTGATAAATAGCTTGTGTGGCATCTTATCAAATGTCTTCCGGAAATTGAAATATTCAATATCAACCTGTTCCCCTCTATCTAACTGATTACCCTCAGTTTCCTGGGATGCATCCCATCAGGACTATGGGATTTGTCCACTTTCAGTCCCATTAGTTTATTCATCACTATCTCTTTTGTAACAATTATTTTATTAAGGCCCTCACCTCCCTTTGCATCCCTATCGCCACTCTTTGGCATGCTGGACATGTCATCCACCTTGAAGATTGACACAAAATACTTGTTCAATGCCTCAGCCATTTCCTCATTTCTCAATGTCAATCTCCCTCTCTCATCTTCCAAGGGACCTATGTCGACTCTAATCACCCTCTTCCGTTCTGTTGTCAGCTGTAGTAAGGAATAGTGAGAAAGTTCACTTTGCGAGTAGCCCAGCTGGCCAATCCATTGAGAGTACGGTGCTTATACAGATAGAACACAACAAAGGCAACGTTATTGGTGTGAGGTTCATTCAGAGGTTGGATAACGGCGAGAAAGAAACTATCCTTGAATCTGATGGTATGTGATCTCACACTGTTGAATCTTCTGATGGGAGAAGAGAGTGTGATCAGGGTGAGATGAAGCTTTTTAATAGATACAACTGCCTCAAATACAATCCTCAAGTTGAGAACATAACAGAAATAGGATCAGGAGTCGACCATCCGGGTCATCGAGCCTGCACCGCCATTCAATAAGATCATGGCTGACCTGATCATTGACTCAACTCCACCAACCTGCCTTTTCCCCATATCTTTTAATTCCTTTTTAATGCAAAAATCTATCTAACTGAACTTTAAATATGTTTAAAGTATATCTAAAGCAGCAGGAAGTGCAAATGGTGGTAAATTAATATATTAAAAAGAAACCTATAGTAAAACCCTTGGTATCCGGCACCTACGGGAATTGGTAGATGCCGGATAAGTGAATTTGCCAGAGGCTTGAGATTGCATATTGCGTGATTTGCGACCTAACCTCTAGGAGGCACCAATTTTAAATGTTCATATTTTTTATCTCTTTAATTTCCACGATTGCCGGTTGCTTGATATTGTCAGCTCGGGGATTTTACTGTGGATATAAAATTATCTGAATCACACTGGGATCCAACCTGCAATTCAAAACTATGTTCAGATTATTTGGATCAGAAAACAGAGGCTTGAAATTTATCTTTATACTTCCCAACACTGAAGATTTTCAGCCGATCATTGGACTAAATAAAGTAGAGTTTGCAGACATCAGCTGAAAGAGGTGGAGGTACAAATATTTAATTTATTTCCCTTTCTGAAATAAATGAGCTTAAACCTTGAAAGATTAACGACTTCAGGCAATCACAGGAACATTTACTGTGTCCCATGATCCAATCACCTTTCTTCCCTTTTCCAATATGCTGCTTCTGTTGAATTTAATCGGATCAAGCTGAGCCGTAATTAAAAAGCATCTTTGAAACAGCGGAGACTGAACAAAGAGACACAGTTAGTGGTTTTCCATCTTGGGAAGGAAGGACCTATTATCTCCATATTGAAAGCAATTTAGAGGAAAAGATTTTCAGTTTGCCAAGACGTTTTTTGTTTGAAGTGATTATGAAAACGTTCCACGTTTTTGTGCATGTTCTTCACATGTAGATTCAATGCTTGTTTCGTTGCAGTTGCACGGAGTTGAATATGGGGGCGGCGAAGTTTGTGTAGTGGTTAGCACAACTCTATTACAGCGCCAGCGATCTGGATTCGAACCCACCGCTGTCTGTAAGGAGTTTGAACATTTGTCCCGTGTCTGCGTGGGTTTTCCCCCGGTGTTCTGGTTTCCTTGCATCCTCCAAAAATGTACAGAGGTTGGAAGGTTGAGGTGGAACACAAAAGCCTGCGGAGGCTACAACTGTAGTAAAATCACAGAAATACTGGAGGAACTGAGCAGCAGAGAAAGGGTGGTAATTGGATGTGGATAGGAGGATAGGAGAGGAAAGGTGAGAATTGATCAGCAGAAAGGGTGGCTCTGTGAATGTAGAGCTGGAGGAAAAGGGACGGGGGGGAAGGCAGAGCTAGAAGAAAGGAGAAGGGGAGAGATGGGGGGGGTGTCTAATGGAAATTGATGTTAATGCCATCTGCTTGGAGGTTGCCCAGATGGAATGTGATGTGTTGTTACTCCAATTTGCAGGTTGTCTCAGACTGGCAGTGCATGAGACCATGGACAGATATGTCAGCATGGGAATGGGGTGGGGAATTGAAATGAGTTGGCACTGGAAGGGTTAATTGGGCAGTATGGGTTTCAATGGCCGGAAGCAACTTCTACTCTATTATAAATAAATACTTGTAGATAGAAATTAATTTTCTTATCAATGTATGTTGCAAACCTGGTTTTGTCTTGGTTGATAACACTTTTGCTCTCTTTCTCCTCCATATCCTACCGGTCTGTTGTCATGTAAATTGAACCGTAGCTCTCTAAGAATTATGCTTGTTTCTTACTCAGAATGTTGTAGTGGGATTCCTTGTGCAAGAACCACATTGGGTTGTTGCCCTGTCTGAAAGTTCAGATGGTTGAGAGGTTCAGACCCAGGTCCTGTCCGTTGCCTTCCAACCCTGTTGTGGGGTTTAAGAGAAGCAATGCTCAACATTGATCCCTGTTTCGGGTTGTGGGAGAGCTGTGGCATTTGATACCTCACAAAAGTTAGATTTTCTGAAATATTTCTTTGGCTGAAAAGTGCCTGGGGTGTTTCGACAAGGATGGAAAAGTTGCCAGTGAAGTAGTGCAAGTCCTCCATTCTGCGTTAAATGCCATCTCTGGCAGCTGGAGTAGAGAGCAGGGAAAGTTCTGCTCAGAGCAGGAAGATGAAGCTGGGAAACACTGACAGAAACTGTACAGAGAGCAGCATGAGTAATGTAATGAGAAGAGTGACTTCACCACGGGGATGCAACAGCTCCTTTAAAACTTCGTACTCTGAGCTCCGTGGCTCCATGCATCACTCTCACATCTGCCAGCCACACTTGTTATTGTCCACTCTCAAGTAGGGTGGGCTGCCTCATAACTTTCACATACTGGGGTAGAGAGAGCTGGCTTAGGCTG
The DNA here is from genome assembly GCF_036971445.1 of Narcine bancroftii. Lineage (NCBI taxonomy): Eukaryota > Metazoa > Chordata > Chondrichthyes > Torpediniformes > Narcinidae > Narcine > Narcine bancroftii. The sequence continues at coordinate 133,892,300 of NC_091476.1, forward strand.
CATTCATGCTCACAAAGCAGATGCAATTAGTGGAAAACATTTTCCACAAAAATAACTATTTTATCCCGTGGGCATACACTTGTTTCTGTTCCTGGTGAGCGGTTCTGCACTGGATATTTTGCCAGCATTGCTCCTCCACTGATTGCTTCGCCCCTGTCGTTGAAGGTGAGCTGTTTCCAGTTCTATGGGTCTGGAGGTCAATGCAGTGCCTCTGTGGGATTTTGCAGACCCTATTGCAACTGGACTTTGGGGAGGGGGGAAATAATTTGGATTGTGCTTCTTTGAGCTGCTGTAATGGCGAATCAAAGTGCTCAGTATCTTCTTGGAAGCTCCTTTTCCATCTGAGTGTTTGTGCATCAGGGATTCCCATAAATTTGAGAATGTCACACATTCTCAATGAAGTTTGGAGAACATTTTTGAGGTGTTTTTTTTTAAAGTTTTCCTGGAAATATTTGGCCATCCCAAAGAATGGTCTATTTTGCAGAAACTGTATCAAGACATTTCAAGTGCTTAAGGTCCTTGCTGTAGATTGTCTACATCCATGAAGATCTAAGATCACTGCTGCCCAGTAGGTTAGACACTGGGCAAATGTATTGGCCTTTGAACACTTGTTTCCTCAGTTTATGGCAGTAATTAATTTTGACCATCAATGATCTATAAAGATCAGAAATAAATGAATAAGTATACAAGGTTCTTTTTATTGTCATGTAATAATACATTTAAAATGTAACCTACATGATATACTTTAAATTTTGTCTGCCATAAGGCAAACAAAGAGTTGGTATGAGTATTGCCCAGCACCCCTAATAATAGGATAAAGAAACAAAAGAGAGTCCCTTCAGAGAAACTGGGTGTCTGTATTGTGGAGGGTCATGGCTGTCATGTGACAGTGCTGTCCATTACCAGGTCAGAAGACCCACCACCTGCTAATCAGAGTTTGGCTCCACCCCACCCCACCTGATCATTGGCCCCTTTAAATACCTTTGTGCTTGGCCTTGGGACATTGGCCTTTGTAATCAATTAGACCCATCTGGCACCGAGCCATTGGCACCCAGTAGATCACCTGGGCTGGATTCCCCAGCCATCCAGTACTATAAAGGTCACCACGTGTGCTTGCCTGGCTCTTTTTTTTGGCCTTCTCTGAGGGACCACATTGCTTCACTCCAGGCCATGTACCGTGGAATGGTGCTGGCAAAATTGTTTGTTGAGGTGTGTACTGGTAAAGGGTTAGGAGCATCTTAGTTAATGTCCCAAGTAGTATAGAGCTGTGCCTGCACTGAGTCAAGGGATGGCAGGTATCATATTGTTCCTTTTCCTTGATTGTATTTAACAGCATTGTGTACTCTAGTTCGGGGTGTGTGTGTGTGTGTGTGTGTGTGTGTGTGTGTGTGTGTGTGTGTGTGTGTGTGTGTGTGTGTGTGTGTGTGTGTCCCTCTTGTGATCTTCCCACACTTCTGTAAATAAAGTCATTTACTATCAGACTATATTCAGACTTCTTGCTTTCAAGTTCCAGCTCACAACCGTGTCCATGGATTCATCTCCCATGCTCCCACAGCCTCTGCAGTCACAGACATTCCTGTTCAAACCATTGGCAATCCGAGCTCCAATACGATCGAGAAGCCTTCAGCATCTGAGGCCCTTTGGGAGATCTTCTTGCCATCAGCTCCCTCCCTAATTCCAGTTCCGATACCAGGCTCCCATAAGCTCGTTTCCTGCAGCCTGTGCAGGTACCTCAGCCGCTGAGTCTGCCGCTGGTCTGTCACAGTGGTCACAGTCCTGTAGGGTCATTTCCTCTGCTTCTCCTCAACAGGGTGGGGGGGGGAGGTTGCTCTTCCTGTTTCTGGTGCCCTGTACCAGTCTGCTGCTCCCTGGAGTCTGCAACACAATTGGGCACAGACCTCCATGGTTTTACTTACAGGCACGTCAACTCCTTAACAGGCTGATAGTCCTGTGTCTCTTTCCTAATGGGAGTAGCTGGAAGATGCCCTTGTGGGGTGATAAAGGTCATTGCTGATTTTCAGAGTCCTCTTTAAAAAATGATCCCAGTAAATTTCATCAATGGATTGGGCAGGGGTGGGGGAACCCCCAGTGATCCTCCCTGCCTCTTTTATGACCTCTGATCGATTTCTCTGCAGAACCCATACCACAAGGTGATGCAGTATGGTGACAGGATGGTGGCCAGTAGCCTTTCTCACCTCAGCCTTCTAAGGAAGTGCAGTCACTGTTACACCTTACTAATAAGTGAGGAGACGTGTGTCCAGGATAGATCACTTCTTAAGTGAACTCCGATGAACTCTGTGCTCTCCACTACCAAGCTATCAATGTGTGGTGGAGGGTGATTGTCCCTGGTCCTCCTGAAGTCCACAATCGTCTCCTTCGTTTTGTCCATATTGAGACTCTGGTTGTAATTCTCGCACCATTTCACAAGATTTTTCCACCTCTTCTCCGTGTGGCGACTTTTGTTGGTGATGAGGCCATCTACTTTCTGTTACGAAGTCCAGAATCCAGTTACAGAGATGGGTGCTGAGTCCCAGCAAGGACAGCTTCTCCACCAGCCTCTGAGGTATGATTGTATTGAACGCTGAGCTGAAGTCGATGAATAGCAACCTGGAGTATGAAGCATCATTCTCCAGTGGGATTCAGAATGGAGTGGAGGAACAAGGCTATAGAATTATCAGTGGAACAAGTCTGTCTGTAGGCAAATTGATACGAGCCCAGTCTCTTTGGGAGGTTTCAACAGCAAAACTTGCATTTATATAGTGACTGAAGGAAGTTGGAAGAAGTGGCATCAGGCAAAATGAGAAATCTGGTCAGATGAGCTATGAAGCCATTCAAGTTGATTTCAAGTCTTATCTTGGAGAAGATGGAAGATTACAGAGCGACATTATCTTCAATGTTTGGATCTCTGCAGCTGAAGGCCAGGCTGCCAGTGACGCAACAATGTTCAACAGGATAGAGCTATAGAATCATGCAAATCTTGAGGTTTGGGGAAAAGTTTGGAAAAAATTAGCTCATCGAGGGTGTGAAGAAAAGGCTGAGAATTACTTGAAATGGGGTCATGACTTTGTATCTTAAACTATCGGATGCCTTCTAAATCCTCTCCTACTTAAAAATGTATTTAGAATGTATCTACAAACTTCTGTCAAATGTTTTGGGGCAATCTTAGACGGACTAATTAAATGGTGAGTTTGGATCACAAGCAATGACTCATTGAGAATTGAGAGATGTTGACTGTTGTTGGCATCAGTGATGGTGTTGACAAGTGAGGGATTCTAAAGGAGACAGACAGAATGTAGGTTCCTGGAGAGAGGATTGGCGATCAGATAACTGACTTTTGTTTTATCCTGTTGAAGAGTACAAGAGAGATGGTAAATATCAAATGCTAATAATATTGGAAAGCTTTAAAATGTACAGAATATATAAGTAATTTTGCTGCCCTGTGGACCAATGCTGTTTACTGTGTTCACCTCTAGTGTGGCCATGGAATAAATAAGCTCACATACTCTTTGGAAGAAATTTCACAGCAGCCAAACCTATTGCTGCAATAACATGTTTTCCATGAGTAGAGGGGAGCGGGAAGGGGATTAGGCACTAACTGTGTGTGAGTGGAATGGCTGAAGTCCAGGGTCCATCATGCCATTTCAGTCCAGTGCTGACTTACACACTTCAATGAAACACATTTTGCAGATGTCTCTCATACTCACATACAAAGATTCTTCAACCTTTTTAAGTCACAAGCCAGAATAAACACTGATGTGAAAAGTCATTAAATGTAGGATGGACTGTGCACGGTGCACAGATTTTACGTTATCTGGTAGCTAATTATTAAAGTCAGTTCAACAGCTGTTTTCCCATCAGGATGCTGAGTTTACGGTGAAATTTAAACTCATTCCATAGCAGTGTGAGACTGGTCCAGATATCAATCTGTACGTCAGTTTCAACCCCACTCTCAACATTCTTTGCTATTCTGATTACACTTCACCTTTGTTCTTTCATACCACATTCTCTCATTTATCGTGTAACTGCCTGTTGTAATAAATAATAGTTAAAAGCAAATACGTACATGTGGAAACTAGTAATTCAGACACTTCACTTTTCATGTTTCTGTAAGGTCATCTTATTGTATAAAAGTTACAATGAAATAATTCTGACATATTCTAAGATGACTGCCAAATGATATTGATCCCAATGTAAACTATAAGTCCTTCCTTCAAAACAGTCTCTGCTTTCTCTTTGCAATCTAAGTCCTATTTCCTCAACCAGCATTTGGACCCTCAGATCTCTTGAGAACTGTTCTTATCCAAGCGTCGGGAGCCTTTTCCTGAATCATTTTGGATCAAATTATGATACTTGAGGCCAAGCTGATAGATAATGATGGGATGAAACAATTCTTGGCCTCATTTGTTCATGATTGTTGATGACATGCTTGAGCACGAGTTTACCATTGGCTTCAGGATTTGCCATTGCAATAGTGACCTCAATCTGAATCTGTCTCAAGGACTGGCGATGCCGCCAGACAGTTGTCAACAACACATCTCTGGCATTGCTTCAGTCAGGAATGACATGAATAAATTAAGAATATATTTGAATAGAAAAGTTAAATCACAGCAAAGTTTAATTTAAAAACATAATTTGAAAACATCCAAATCAGCAAATATGTATGCAATCATAAGGTGTGCATACTTATGCCCACCTGTGTGTTAAGGTATAGACAGAAGAGCCTGTTCTCAGTTATCTGGGGTTTTGACATCCTCTTTAGTCTCTGGTGAAGTCCCAGAGGACTGGAGAATAGCCAACATTCAATAGAAATAAAGTAGGAAATTATAGGTTAGTGACCCTTCTATTAGTGATAGGGAAATTATTAGAGAAGATTCTTAGGGAGAGGATCTACTTGCATCTGGAAAAACGTTGGCTAATGAGGTATAGTCAGCCTACCTTTGTGCTGGGGAGGTCATGTCTTGTGCTGGAAGGCTTTGGGCCAGAACTCAATATGGAAGATCATTAAACTGGCTGAGAAGATCACTGGGGTCTCCCTTTCCTCTATGGACAACATCTCCTAGGAGTGTTCTTAAATAGGGCTCAAAGAATAATAGAGAATCCTTTTCATCCAGCACACAGTATCTTTGGCCCACTACCATCAGGAAGGAGGTGCAAGAGCATCAAAATCAGGACTGCCAGGCTGGGAAATAGCTTCTTCCTGCAGGTTGTGAGATTGATGAACAGTATCCTGTAACTGAGTAAACCATCCCAAAGTATTTAGGTATATTTACTTCAAATGATATCTTTATGTATGTATGCATGTATTATGTGTTGTATATTTTGTGTGCGCAGCACTGTGGTCCGGAGAAACACTATTTTGTCAAGTTGAATATGTAGTCAGACAATAATAAACTTGATCTTGATGGAGTGACATGTGAAATAAAGTGTTCATTATTTTATTGGTGTAAACTTTATTGAATGCTGAGAAGTTACTTAATTTCAAATAACTTTCTGAGAAAGTGGCTTGATTATTTTAGAATGTCATTTGATTCAAAATTGTATATCCATAGAAATATTGGCCTTGAACTTAATTTTCACTTTGCTGTTCACTAAAGCACCAGTTGAATCAGTGCTGCTCTGAGTCAGGGGTCCTGCTCCTTGGAGATCAATCAGTCCCAGGCCCCTAATGTGCTTGCCCAGCCCTTCACAGCATGTTGAGCTATGATGGTGTTCTCGCGTTGCCAGAAGCTGTGTGGTCTGCATGTTTCCAGCAGCAGTGTTAAATGCATCATCAAGAATGAAGATGACTGAGGAGTTTATGTTGGGGTAGGGAGTGTTTTTTTTTTTTGACAGAGTGGGAGAGTGGGGAGGGGGGTTGAAATTGCCCTTGGGTGAGCAAGGGTAAATTCACCTTGTCAAATTTACTCATGCTAATCTAATTGCAGTTGCTATGGAAACAGCACAACTGTATGCTCATAACTTCCTGTGTGTCAGGATCACAAGGAAATTAAAGTGCAGCTGTTGTCTGGAAGGATTATCATGGAATTTAGTAAGTGAGGAGCAGAATCTATGGAGATAAATAGAAAATGGGATTGCATGTTCAATGGAGATGGCTGTTTTACAGTTAAATTTACACTGCAGCATGTAAATGACAAAGCATAAGTGGGCTTTCCGTTGCAAACATTGGCCCACTATGCAACAATAATGATGTCAACCAGCCTTTTACTTCAGAGATTTCTTGCTGACATCCTCAGTAAAGCAGGTTTAGGACATTTTGGCACCCACAGTTTGGTGCTGGACATTTTGGCCCATCGCCCCACTCACTGTCTACTGGCCAACTCTGCCCATCAGCACTGTCTGAAACACAGGCTTTACGACACTGCCTGAACCCCCTGCATTGCAGAAACTCCCTCCACCCGGAAACCACTCCCCTGGCAAACCAGGGCTTTTCATAACTTATAGTGATATATTTAAATTATTAAAAACATGTTGGGGAACAATCAAAAGCAAGGGCTTTTGGAAAATTAGAATGATATATTTATAGTAAGTTTAATTAGCTGTTTTCAGACTTCATTTTATTATTTGTTAAAGAACAACAAAAGAAACTCAAATATTTTCTAGCTTCCTGCCTATACTCATCACCATTTTGCTGTGGTTTTCTGATATTTTGATGTTACTAATCTGATATTGAATAAAACTGTCACGATGATTGATGGAACTAATTAATATTAATGACCAGGTGTTTGTTTTCTTCTCTATATTTATCTGTTACACTATGGTGCATTTATATTTTTAGAATCATCTTGGGGAGATGACGTTCCATTATTCTGAAACACCAGTGGTTCAGGCAGTGCTGTTATGCCGCGGAGACTGGGCTAGCACCGAACATTAACTTAAGTATTACAATAAATGCCAAAATGTTTCTGAAATGCCGCAACGCCGGGGCTTTGCTGGGCCAGCACCAAACTGTGGGTGAAAAAAATGTCCGAAGGGCTACAAAAGTTTTTTTCCGCCAAGATGTGAGCACCAAAATGTCCAACTCCGCACCAATGTGTAGAATAATATTACATTGGCTTCCTCCAACTATTTATCAGGAAATAAATTTGGGATGGCAACAATAACAAGCAGCAGAATGAAACCAATGTGGCCTCGCGGAGGGATTTAGCATAGAAATGGGTCCTTCTGTTATGAAGAAGGCACAAAGGAACAAAACTAGGCTAGGTGAATAGGCAAGAAGATGCGATATAATGTGGGAACATGTGATATTATCCAATTTGTCAGAAAGGATTTGAAAAGCGAGATCATAATGATATTAAAGTACTATGAGCCTCAAAAAGTCATGGTATAAAGGAATGAGGGAATTCCCGATGCATGAAACATTCAGGTTTAGAATGGAGGTACAAAGTAATTAGGAAATCTAATGGACAAATGTGTCATATATTGAAAGACATCTGGAATATGAGTAGGGTAGTTTTGATTCAACATTCCAGGGCACAGATGAGTGGGCATAAGGAATACTGTGTGGCCACCTTGAAGCCAGATCCATCCACAGAGAAAAATTTGAACTTACCTTTTTATGGAACAGACCTAAAAGGCTGCTCCTGTGCTGCTTTTATGAAGAGCATTGCCTCGTAGCGTCCTCCAGAGCTATGGAGGCTGGGCGATTGGGAAAATGTCATCTACAGTGCCATAGTGCTGCTGGTCACCATGAGGTCTAACAAACACGCCAAGCAATAGCTGTCTTCGTTACCCATAATCCTCCACACTGCTGGAACCGCTATGGGAAACGCAGAGCAGTTCTAGCTGTATAGGGGATTATAGGTAACGAAGATGGCCATTGATCCTTCTTCCAGCTCTTCTGCCCGGTGATGCCCCTCCGACTCTTCACTTCCCTCTTGTATCCGTCAGTTTCCCTAGCTCTGCTTCTCTGTCTCCACTCCTCAGCCTCTAGCCCCAGTGGTTCGGCAGGCTCTGACTCTCCTTGCCCCTGCTGGGCCTTCGGCTCCTTGCTGCTCTCCTGCTCCTCAGTCTCAATGGCCTTGGTGAAGGAGCAAGGGGGCGGAGGGGGAGCGAGAAGAGATAATTTCCAAGTGGCAGGAAGGAGTCCTCACCCAAGCACCAATCCCTGTGGGAGCCCTGGTGGTGACTTCTGGGTCACAGGCTGATGGCATCATCAACCCGCCCCTAGCTAACCATTTGCAGTGGCAGTACATTTATGATCCGTGGAGGAGTGTTCTGCTCCACTGCTGCCACAGGTTGAAAAGGGATTGGAGATGGTGCCTTGGAGCTGCTCACAGAGCATTTATGATGGTAAGTTCTGTGACGTAAGGGAGAGAATTTCAGCCTTTACGGTTGTATTTTTTACTCTATAAAAGGGCTAACCAGATAGCATTAATATTGATTTCTCCAGTTTCTATTAACCCCACCCCTTCTTTGCCCGCCTGTTTCCTTTCCTCTAGTTCTCTCTGTTTTCCCCTTTCTCTCTGTCTCTTTCACAGAGACAAAAATTAATCCTTACCTTTCCTCTCTTAAATCCTCTTATCAAATCCAATGAACACATTTTGTCTGTTGATCTCTACTCCTCCCCCTCCCATTCTTCCCCCTTTCTTTATCCAGACTTTAGTTCAGTTACTGTGTTTCTTTACATAACTTTACGAAGAGCTCAGGCCTGAAACATTGGTAATGTATATTTACTTGCAAGATAGCTGAATTTCTTCAGCATTTCAGAAAGTGATTAGGAGGAATTTCTTCCCTCAGAAGATTGTAAGGCTCTGGAATTCTCCACCCACGGAACTGTGGCAGAGAAGTCACTGGACAAATTCATGGTGACAGACATTTGACCTAAAAGGGAAGTCAAGGTGCTTGGTAACAGATGGGAAAAGTGGTGCTAAGGACTAGACAGGAACTGAACCAGAGGCTGTGTGACCTACTCCTTTTCCTATTTCATAGGCTCTTGTGCTAGAAAGCTGTCCATTGGCCCATTGAAGAAATGGAGTCCAAATGCTCATTGAACCAATGACCCGAAGTGACTTGGGTGATGGTCGTTTAAACCAGAAAATGCTTCCTAAGTGTTTTGTCAATTTCTTTGACCATCACACATTGACCATTCAAGTCATTCGGTCAAGTGGTTGTTTAACATTAGAAGTAAATCTAATTTTTGAGAAGGAACCATATTATGGATTGGTTTTCCTGCATTCATTTTATGATGTTGATAAGCTGAAGTGAAGAGGGCAGTAAGGGTGTGGGATGAGGTTGACATTTAAATCAGCAGATATGAGGAATCTGAAAGGGACCATCATTTTTCAAGTGTAACGATGTGATATTAAACCTAGAAAAACAGCTGGGCAAATCTGTTTAGTGAAGGTATTTCTCACATTATACTCATTGGTAAGGTAAAAGAAGACAAGGCAAGAGGCGAACAAATGAAAATGAAATCCAGGGCTTGCACAAAACTAAGGGAGAAGTAGTGGTCATACGCTGGCTGATCAATATTAGTTTTCACAGCTCAGAACTGCACTAGAATGTGTGTTGGAGTCGATGCTGACCATAGAGGATGCAACATCAGATGAAATTGGCACCCGACCTTACCTGCATTTGCTCAGCTGTAAACCTAAATATTAGAGGCAGCTGAAGCTGGGATTGGAACAAGTGTGACATTTACACCATTTTTGGTCAAGTCATCCCTCTTAACCCTATTGCTGCTACCCGATATAAAGTTTGGAATTTATAGGTTTCGTACAATCAATTCTGTGGCCAGTAGTTCGCATTCAGAAACGTACGAAGTATAGTGGTTACAAACGCAGTATAGGAGCCGTCAACCAATTTTCCCACATATAGTAGAGGAGCCAGATCATCTGTTCTTAGGAATGTTGATTGATCGATAAATATTGGCCAAGGAGACTGGGAATAACTCCCTTGTCCTTCAAAGAAAAATTTCTGGAGGAGGAGACAGGGTCTCTGTTTAACATCTCATCGGAAAGGCACAACTTTTAACAGTGAGGTGGGTTCTCAGAACTACATTGGAAGGTCAGTCTGGAACCTTGTGCATAAATATATGGAGCTTGAAAACTTTCCCAGAAAATATATTTTAAACATGGATGTACCTTGAGAAATGGAAAACTAATAAGAGAATAAAATAAATATATTTTTATTATAGTTTTACTTAGGTGCCAATTTAAACTGATGTTCATATTGGAACAAAGTTTACAAGCTGAAATCTGACTTAGTGGTGAAAATAAATCATGAATATCAGCTAATTCTGGTTTGACGTCATTTTGGGCTGAGTGATGTCAGACCACACCTTATGACTTCATAGTATGATGGTTGTGGATGAGCCAAGAATGGCATCTGGCACGATTAGTGGATGACATTTTCATCCCTAATGAATTTGGGAAATGTGGTAAGACGCAGGCTGAATCAATTCTGTAGAAGTTGCTTTTTCCTAAAGTCTGACTTGGACCATGTTTCAATGACTCAATATGTCCTTTATTACATATTGCACTCATTTTGGAAAGAATAGTTCTGGGCCAAAAATCATACCATTAAGATAGGTGGAAGAAAAACTAGTACACTTCCAAAGCCAAGCCTGGTTTGAAATTCCCAAGCATTGTACTGGCTATGTACATCCCAGTTATGTCACTGTACTTAACCTGTCCAAGATCTTGTCTGAAATGCAGCATCAATCAACCTCATGAAGAATGATCAGAAGTCATATAAATTCTTATCACTTAGCAAAATATAATATATTGGACCAATTAGTTTCCTGCAATATCCAGTTTAAAATGCATTGATCATTTATCCCTCTTTGGAATCCTGTAGAATGATGGAAGGCCCCGCTACTAATTACATCAAGATAGAATTTTATAGCTCCAGTTGTATCATTCAGCCAGCACGTCTGTCTGTTTAATGCTTCGTGTTTATCGACCAAGTTTATGTTGCCTTTACAGTGGTCCTACCACAAACCACATTTTCAGACACTGCATAATTCACAAGTGCCATGGAGTTATTGTGCACTGTAGTGTGATTCTGCTTCCAATCCCTGTAACTATTCACCCCATCACACAGCCTTGCTTTGACTTATCCTTGGCCTTCCATGAACACTTATTCGGATTGAACTCCATTTGTCATTCTTCAACTCTACTGTGTAACCTTTTGTAATCTATGACTATTCACAATTTCTCCAACTTTCACAGCATCCACAAATGTACTGACCCATCCGCTTCTTCATCTAGGCTAGGGATGGCCAATCTATGGCAAATGCGCGAAAAGTGGTGCATTAAAGGAGGCACGGTTAATGTAGAGGGTGACCTGATAAGTGTAGAAGGAGGCATAATTACTGTAGATGTAGGCCCGATTCACCTAGATGGAGTCCAATTCCTCCTCCCCTCTGTACAGCGCCCCCCCCCCCCCCCAGTCACCCCACACATGCATTGGACACACATCTCTTTCTTCTCTGCTCCATCCACCCTTCCTCCTCCTCCCATTCATTCTCAACTTAGTAAAAGGCCAAAGCCAAGTTCAACATGACAGCCACTAAGGCTAGCTCTCGCGAGATCTCCTTGTCACCATTTATTTTGACGAATGGAATTTAAATGGTTGGCCACCCAATCTAGGTGATTTATAAAAATCACAAAGAGCAGGAGTTCTAGAGCAGATCCCTACAGAACTCCACTTGTCGCCGAATGAATATAACCTGGTAGGTTTTGGAGGATGGGAGGGAAATCGGAGAACCATGAGGAAACCCACACAGACACGGGAAACATACAAACTCTTTACAGACAGCAATGGATTTCAAGTCCAGTTGTTGGCGTTGTAACAGTGTTGCGCTGACCACAATACTAACTGTGCCCCCCACTTATTTAGATAAATGATATATGATAGACTAGTCAATGGAAAAGATGGAATAAAAGGATGCAATTAACAACTTGTAGACCTTGTGAAGTGCAGAGTTGTTACATTTGATGTGGCCAGGCATGTCATAGTGTCAGCGGAACAATGTCAGCACTTCCAAAGAAGTTGCAGGTGTTAGACCATTGTGCAGCTGCAGGTTCAGAATGTGTACATAAATATTGTCAGCCAAAGGACTTCCCAACTGACTGATTCTGCATGCCAAAGCTGCCAGTTCACCCATCTGCACTTTTCATCTCTAGATCCTGGCAGTGAATTCCAGAATTATGATGATTCCTTGCACTGCATATGATCTTGCTTCAGATTCCAGGCTGATGAGAGGATAGCAAGTCAGAAGTGGGGCGAAGCTGCTTCTAAAATTGTTTTAGGTTAATGTTTTTAATGTTCTCAGTTAGGTTTAAAAAAACAAAAAATGTTTTCTTAGCTGTGGATCAGTTTTATCTGTCTCTCTAATATTGAAATATTAGAAATCACATAGCATTTACAGCTGGCAAAGTTCCAACCTCAGATTTTCCAGCTGTAAAAGGCTGTCAAAGGTTTGTTAGGAGCACAGATCCTCAATGCATTTTCAGAGATCAATTCCTAATACCTTGAAATTTGAGATGCTGTTGCCTTCAGGATTTTGGCTCAGGTGAGATTGGTGTTCTGTTCTGAGAGCAGAGAAGTATGAGTGTGGTGAACCATGGGTGGTGATTCTGGATCAGAAGGCTAGGCCAGCCATAATCTTGCAGAGCCTGTGTAAATCATCAGACATTTTGAAAATGCCCCTTCCAAAACTGGTCTTTGTGTGTTGGGGAAGATAAAGAGAATGGCACCAAATTATTTAAGGACTTACAGTAGTGCAGTCAGAGCAAAGATTGTGGAAATGGGTGACGGGGTTCAATGTTAGGGTAAATCAATGGTTCTCAACCTTTTTCTTTCCACTCACATACCACTTTAAGTAATCCCTATGCCATTGGTGCTATATGATTAGTAAGGGATTGCATAACGTGGGATATGAGTGGGGAGGGAAGGTTGAGAACCGCTGTTCTAGACCCAATTGTTACTGAAATATTTTGCTTGAGAATAATTTGTCATTGGCCCATTTCCTTTGGAGTTTTGAAACCATGCACATAACGAGTCAATTAGGGACAATTAAAACAGTGCTTTTCTAACTTTTTCTTTCCACCCACATACCACCTTAAGCAATCCCTTTCTAATCACAGAGCACCTATGGAAAAGGGAATATTTAAAATGGAATGTGAGTGGAAAGAAAAAGGTTGAGAACCACTGAAATGCAAGTCGGCTTTTTCCACTGAGATTAGGTGAGTTGAAAGCCAAAGGGCATTGGTTAAGGATGAAAGGGGAAAAGTTTAAGGGGAACAAGAGGGGGAACTTCACACAGTGGCAGTGTAGGCCGAGCTGCCAGCTGAAGTGGTGAATGCGGGCTCAATTTTAACATTTAAGAAAAATTTGGATAGGAGGAGAATGGAGGAATATGGACTGGGAGCAGGTCAGTGGAACTAGGCAGAGAATAATAGTCCAGCGCAGAAGAGAAGGTCCAAAAGGTCTGTTCTGTAATGTTCTATGGTTCTATGGCTTGAACTGAAATGTTGTGATTCAGTTGTGCATACACCATCAGACACGTACAGATCTAAAAAACATGTGAATTGGCTTTGAAAGATGCTAAGAACCATCTTTTTGTCCTGGAAAGTAATCATTGCAGCCCACTCTGCCAGTAAAAGCAGTTAGGATCTCTGCCACTGAGAAAAGTGTCAAGGCAGCTGGCGAGGCTCCCTCAAAAGGATTCTTGGGGAAAGTGTAACTTTTCTCAAGGTGCCAGAGTGAATGCAACTCGAGTTTCTGATTGTGGCCATATCCTGGGATTTCTGCTGAAATGTGGAAGTGTGGGACAATCTGATGGATAGAATAGCTGAATTTCCTGCTTATTGTTCAGTTTCAATTTTATTTTGATGTGGAGCTGGGACAAGGTGTATGCAGGGGAAAATTTCCAAATGCGTGGATGTAATAAAGCTTCAGGATGTGGCAAGCAGTGAACGGGATAGTAATAGATTGCAAGAAAATGCAGAAAGAATAGTGACAGTTGGAATGTAATGGAGAAATTAGAAATAAAATAACTTTGATCATACACAGTTGAAAAACTAAAGGATGGGCAGGAACTGAGTGAGTGCACAGCGTGTAAGTGGTTGTTGATGTACAGGGAGTGGTTAGAAAAGGGAAGGAAATCAAAGCAGAGAACCTGGTTATGACACAATGATCTCCTATCATTGGGAAGAGAGTGAAGGTTCCAAAGTGGGTGGTGCCATCCCCAGGGGGTGGGGGAAAGATCCAAGGGGGCGGTGAGGAAAAAGGGGATGGTCTGAATGTTGGTTTGTATCTTGGTGACATGCCACACAACAGCCAGAAGAGACAGCAGATGTTGTGGGGACTGGAGATCATTGTATTTTCACATCTTCAAGGGCCAAGGCTCTCGGTTTGTAAACATTGCAAGTTATCTTGAGTCTTGTAATGTACATTTAAATTATAAAGATATGATTGGGGGACCCCACAATATTTCCTTATGTTTTTTGCTCAAAATTCTTTGTTTTGTTTTACTCTCTAGCAGCACATGATATATTCATTTTTTTTATATTTATGTAACATCAGGCAGCATTAACTTATATTTCATAAATGCACATATACATGTTACACATATATAGGCTGTGTTCTTTATTTTTCAATCTTTTTATTAAACATGTAAGTAAATAATACTTGAAGAGAATAGAATACAGCATCGAACAGTCAAATATATTGCAATACATAATACTACATGTAACATTACAACATTGAGCAATATTATCCCTTTCTCCTCAACTTGGAATATTTAAAAAAAGAGAAAACAAAGTTGTTAAAACCACATTTAACCCACTGAAATAATAAAATAAAAGGCTGGGCAGCCTAAACTGAGAGTTCACTACAGATCTGGAACTTGCCAATTTAAAAAAAAAACAACAGAAATCGAAAACAGTCTGGAAGATGAAGTCAAAATACAAATCAACTCATGCGAAAATAGTTTATAAAAGGACACCGTCTCAAAAGTGCAACTTCTAATTTTTTTCTAAACTTAATTATGACATAACCTGGGAGAACCATTGCATCGAAGTAGGTGAATTAGGATCTTTCCATTTGAATAAAATGGCTCTTCTGACCGACAGTGTAGTAAAGGGCACAACCCGATGTGCAGAGGTGGGAACTCGACCCACCTCTGGAACTATCATTCCAAAAATAACAATCAATGGAATAGGTTGCAAACTAATACCCAATATAATTGACAAAGTCTTGAAAATATCTGTTCAATACAGAGCAAGACCAAAACATGTGCTACTTGTGATTTACATCTATTGCACATAGGATTAACATTAACCATATAACCATATACAGCACAGAACAGGCCAGTTTGGCCCTACTAGTCCATGCCGGAACAAATCCCCACCCTCCTAGTCCCACTGACCAGCAGGAAAGATATGGGCCATATGTACGCTATGTGGTTTTACCAGCTACACATAGTTTTTGTTAAATAATGTTAAGTAGTTCTTAAGTATTTGATTTTTTTTTTAGTTTCACATTTGTATTATTGTGTCATGTACTTTTCCGAGTAATTACACTGATATTATTTCCTTAAGTTTTTTCTGATGCATTTTGTTGCGATTGGTATGATTTTTATAAAGAACTTATTTTTTGTTGCAAAATAAATTATGGCTGCAGCACAGCAAACAATAGTGGTAGATCAGTTTTTGTTTGATATTTGCAGAAGACCTAATACCATGAAAGAGGCATG
This sequence comes from Narcine bancroftii, assembly GCF_036971445.1. NCBI lineage: Eukaryota > Metazoa > Chordata > Chondrichthyes > Torpediniformes > Narcinidae > Narcine > Narcine bancroftii. Next base: position 133,908,003 of record NC_091476.1, read on the forward strand.
TGCGCGCGTGGGGTGGGTGGGCGCGGTTGTGCTCAGGATATGGCCTGGTAGCCAAGGGAGCAGTAGCTTGAAAAAGTTTGGGAACCACCATTCTAGAGGGAGGCAGAGAGATTTACTTCACTAGTTCCAGATCAGACAAGAGAAGTTGTTCTTGGAGTCCAAAGTTTGAAAGGAGATATGATGGGGAGGCTTGTGACTAACTTAGAAAGGATAGAGTAGAGGAAGAGATACTGTTCCCTTTTGTAAATGGTTCAAGAAAAACAGATTTACAAATTATAGAAGAAGATACTAGTGGTCAAGCTTTCATATGTTGGGAAAGGGAAAGAAATGGAATCTGTTACCTCAGGGTTGGAAACACAGTCTTCAGAACTTTCAAAAGGGAATTTGATTGGCATATAAGGCATAATAATTTCCTTGGCAACTAGAAGAACAAAGGAATTTGGACCAAGGACTGCTTTATTAGGAGCCAGGATAGACAGAGTTTTGGGGGAACCCTTGGCTAGTGAAGGAAATGAGGTTGAAAAACAAGAAGAAAGAAGCACAGTAAATTAGCTTCATGGCTCTGTGGACAGATGTTGGACACAGAACAAGCATATGGATGTTAGGAAGCTGTCGAGTGACCTGCAATGGGCACTCGCTCTCTTAAGAGTTCTGCTAACATAGGCCTTGAGTGTGTGACAGCCTAAATGATTGGCTTTGGTGTAGTGCACAAGAACAAAAGTATTTTGGAAGATTGAAGGAGAAGATTATCTATAAACAAGATCTGTCCTGACAGCAACTGCAAAACGAAAATCTGGAGAACAGCCATTACAAGAAATAGGGCCTCAAGTTGAAAGTGCAGAGAAGACCATGATACCTGCAGTGAGTTTGCCCAGTTCATTTCTCACGGGTAGTATTTAAGCCTAAGCTATGAATCTTGTGATTTAGTAAGTAGTAATAAGAATAGTAAATCAAAGGCGAAGTTTTGTAAGTTAGCTGCATGCTTAAGTAATGTCAGTGCTACTAAAGATTAAGTTGTATTAAACCTAGTTTGAACTCTTTTATTTGACACGACATCTTCAAAGGTTAATGGGTCAATGAGATGACTTGCAGAGAGAGTGCAAAAATGCAAAGCTCACTGCCTGTGTCCATTGTGTAATGGAGATGAAAGAGGACATTGAAGAGCAATGTGTGTCATCAGCCGTTTATGTAATGCAGAGGTGTGGAGGCAAACTCTGCCTTCAAAGGCCCTGGTAGGAAAACAGAATTTATTTTCTGCTTTGGAGAGGTAAAAGGTTCTGACTGTTCATCCATACATAAGAGTTTGGACAAGATATTGGAGGATGCCCAATGTCTGTAGAACCACAACCAAATTGCTTCAGAAGTGGGCAAGTGAGGAGGAGAAAATGAGAGAGTGAAATTAATCAAGGAGTGTAACAATAATGGATAGAATGCTTAACTCTTGGAGTGGAGTCATTGAAATCTCACCAAAATTTGGGATGAACAGTACGTGAAGTTTTGATTTGAAGGATTACAGGTTGGACTACATAAGGCCTGAACATTCGACTGAATATGTTCCTATAACATTATGTTTTTAAATGCAAGCAATTAGGAAATTGTCTGCCTTTCAATTTCTCTCTAAAATTGCTTCATTTTGTTAAAAATGCGGGGTGTACATTCAAAGCTTCTCGTCTCCCCAGCTCCTGTTAAGTTGAGTTTGTTTAATTGAGAGTAAACTCAGCAGGTGATTATAATTGAGCATTGAACAGCACCATTGTAACTTAGCCATTTGTGTCGTATGTTGTGGTTTGTTCAATTGCTTCGATCCATTTCCCCAGGCTGCTTTCAGGAGCTAAAAGTGATGACTGGTTAAATCATTCCTTCAGTCTGTTAGCACTTGCACAACGTCCGCTCTCTGATCCATCGGTTCTGGCTGACGGCAATTACATCCATTTCCAGAATCTGCCTCTGCAGTGCTCTAATGTTACCTGTTTCGTGGCACTTGAGTCTCGCATGATCCGTGAGTGGTGTCTAGATCTGAATGTCTCCATCATTCTGGTAATATAGTAATCGGAGTTGCTTGACAGTAATATTGTTTATTTGGATGCATCATCTTTACCTTGTTCAGATACGCTTAGAGTATCTATGTTGCAAACACAGAATGGTTATAGGGTTAAGCTAGAAATTCAAAGTATTGAATTATCCTAGCATGGAGAGCTTAATTGGAAGAGCATTTAGTTCTATCATGTTGAAAATGTATAATTTCTGTAGTTCGATCATTGCAAGTATTTAAATTGAAAGTAGATAATTATTTGAAATATTAGGGATTTAAGAGGCATTGGGAATTGACACCAAAATCTGGGGAAGATCACCCATGATAATTTCAATTGGGCTATGCTTGAAGGGCTAAATGACCTACTCTTGCTCTTGTAACGTTCGTGTGAACAAATTATCAAGATGTGAGTTCAGATATCACAGGAGATGAGCAAATTAAATTTAACTCATAAAAATTAAATCAGTGATGGTAACTATGACATTATCAAGCTGCTGATTTTCAAATGGACTCTGATTGGTCTACACATGACCATGTGACTGCTGATGACAATTTGACTTCCCACCTCACGCGCCCCCCCCCCCCCACCCCCACAACCGAAATAACTCAGGACTCAGTTCAAGGACAATTGGGAAGTCAATAAAGCTGATATAATGATATCCAGTAAAAAATACGAAATGGCTGGAGGAACTCAGCTGGTCTCACAGCATCCATTGGAGGTAAAGGTATATAAACAATGTTTTGGGCATGCGTACAATTTGTGGCCACTCAAAGGTATTAAATATTTAGGAATTAGGATAGATAATAATTTAGATAATCTATATCAATTAAAATTTCTCCCCTTGCTTTAGAAGATTCAAGATAATTTAGATAGTTGGGAGACTCTACCAATTAGTTTAATTGGTAAAATTAACTATTACAATGAATATACTGCCAAGAGTCCAATACCTCTTTCAGTCAATGCCAATTGCTTTGCCAAGTTAGAAAAGTACATAAGAATATTTATTTGGAAGAATAAGTCACCCAGAATCTCCATTTATATATAAAAAAAAATAAATTGATGTGGCCTTTTGAATTGGGAGGATTGCAACTCCCAGATTTTAAATCATATTTTCAGGCAGCCCAATTGAAATTTATCACCTTTTTTTAATGAAGGAGACAAACATTCATGGGTAAATATAGAGCTGCATAAAGTTAGAGAAAAGATAGCAGAAGACATGATATAGAAATGGAATTCAAAAATGTTTGTGGGGATTAATAAGACAAACATTGATTATTTATCTTTACCAACTATGGGCGCTGCGAGACCGGCTGAGTTCCTCCAGCATTTTTATGTTTTTACTACAATCGCTTTTGTGTTTCACTCCATACTGATGTCCAGTTCTGGTGAATAATTTTAGATCATGGTTACTGCTAGAGTGTTCCATTCCTGCCCAATAAATTCAAAAAGGCATGGAGATTAAGAGAAACCATTAAATCTCCAAAGTTCATGTTCATTCCTAAACAGGATGTCTATCCACTAAAGTGGTACAGATAACTTCCTTCATCAATTTCCACCAGAATTTGAGGATCGTGCTTCAGATACACACACTCATTATTGTATGACTTAGCAACTAGGGGTTGTTATTTCAGGTGACAGTAGTTGGCACTAATAAATCATCTTATGTTTCAGAGGATGAAACATCCCTATCTGGCAGACATTTTCCATGTGACTTATGAAGCTTTCAAAACACCATGACGTTGAAAGTTAATGAAAAATAACAGTACAGAATATGGTCAAAATATTTGTCTTCTAAATTGTTGCTGAAGTCTAGACATCTGATGAGAATGGAATTAAAAGGCTCCTTTAATCTTATTCCATTGAATCTTGGCAATTATTCAGAGACCTTTCTTATAGTCTTAACTACAGCTGTTCTGGAAAAATAAATGAAGTATTTTAATACGGAAGGTGCAGAAATATTTTATTTAAATGCCAATGCAAGAAATGCAAATAGTTAGTCTCACAACTGATATTTTTAAAAATAAAAACAAGCATTTATTTTTCTAAATCAATTTAAAAATAAATAAAAGGCATGCTAATGACCTAATTAATGGGATTGGCTTGATGGACTGTGAGACTGCACCATCCCATCAAAGAAGAGCACTTTCCCAATGATAAGCCTTTGGCTTTCCATTGACATCAAGTAAACTCCCCAGCTCTGAATGCAACAACTTGTTCTTTGGTTTGATCAGAACTCTACCTTAACACAAAAACACAAACAGAAACGAACAAGGGTGAAAACTTGTTTGAATGTTAATAATTCTTTGGAACCATGATGCTTTAGTGATTGTTGGCAGTCTAAATGCAAGTCTTTTGTTAAGACTTTTTTAAAATTGTGATCTCACCGTGGGTGTAGGTTATAAGCAAGTTCCAAGCAGCAAACATTAGTATAAAATTCTGTTTCTGTGTATATTGTAACAAAACTCAATCCTGTCTCACTCTATGCCTGCACACTTGTGTTTTCTGGTTTTATTAAGCTCAGTAGTGCTCTACAATTCTGCTTTCCTTTTAGTGTCAAGTAAGAGAGCATTAATCTGGCATTGAACTGTGACTCAGTTGTTCACGTACTAATGAAACTGTAATGAAAGGTTTTGTTTCACTTAGTTCGAAACAACATTTTCATTCAGAATAAACCTTTGGGTTAACAACAGCATTGACCGCAGCTGCATATTAAACTACATTTTAAGAATTGCTTGAGCAAAATGTGTTTAATCCCCTCCCCTGCCATTTCCACTATTTTAAACATTTATTGCCAAATGTTTTGGGAGATGCCAGTACCTTGTAAAATGCAGCACAAAATTGCCATTGTTTCACTTTGCTCCACAAACTGACCCCAGCACATTTAATCAACCCTGGGTTAATTGTGCCTCTTGTTTAATTCAGCCCTGCATGATGCCCATTTTAATCAATTGCCATAAATTCATGTAAAATGGTTCCAAAAATGTGACATTTGCACTTTTTAACATATTTCTCATCTTGCTCACAACTGTATTGCGATTTCTGCTTGTGTCTTAGTTTAATGATTCATGCTGTGCATGCTAATGTAATATATTGCTGATTTAATTGAATATAAAATAGGTTTGTGCTTGCTGCACCCATTAGCTTCTAATTCATTATGTGTCTGCCAGGTTTTAACAGCTGCTTTCCTGTTCTGCATACTGCAAACTTTGACTTGTCGGTGCAACCTTTTACTTAGTGTGGGTCTGACACCTCTATAAACAGAGATCTGAACATTGACATTCCACTACCATGCCCTCAACTGTTTACACTATTAAATGACCATATGATGTCAGAGTCACCTGTGGCCATGATCAGCAGGTGTAAATGACACAGATCATGGTCATAATGAAAGCATTAGGAGAAATCCTGTACATTGCGCTAAGGGAGAGAGACCTGGAATCAATTCAAAGGATTATGATAACTTAATTTGCTGCTCTTTAAAATGTTGAATGTTGATTCCTAGAAAGAAGAATATTTGCTAGTTTACTCCCCAATCTCCTTGCTCAGTTTATTATGATTCAAAAATAATAATTTTCTAGATTGTTTATTGACATCAGGCTGCTGTATTGGCTTCAAAATGATCAGATATATTCCCAATACAAAGGGCCAGATTGTTTCAAGTATCAATATTTCAAAGGAAACTCAAGCACCCCTGAACTAATGCCTTTCTCTATCAATCTGACTCATTTTATTTCAAGCTTTTTTGATTTTTCAACACCAGATTATGCTTTCAACGTATGATTTTGCCAACATTTTTTTGAGCCTACTGCTGTGGCCTGGACCATTGGTGTCATTGCAGAGCCTAAATGTCTTAGTTGGATGTGAGAACAACAGCATAACTTTACGAGCCATGGGTTGCAAAGTTGAGTATCAATTAGCAGAGCGTGGGCTCGTGAATAGGCATTACTGAATCTAAAGTCACAATCCCTTTGAACCTACAACCCATACTTCAGTAGCTGAGATTGTAACACTTAGTATTTTTGGAATTCTGTCGCCTACTAAATAAAGTCTTTGTTTCTTCATTCGACTGTTCCCCCCCCCCCCCCCCATTAGTTTTGTGTTTCTTTTTGAAAGCATGGCTGTTTGCAGGAGGTCCAGACTGACCTTGCTTACTAAGGGTACAGGCAGATGCAAAACAATTGACCATAGGTTTACATCCCTCTCCAAACTCTGAAAGGTGACATGGTGTTAGCTCACAGAAAGGACCAGGTGCCAGGAATGGCACTGTGCAAGAGACACAAGAAAGGTGTGCAGAACTCTCCTCTGCAATTCCTAGCAGATTTTGAGATTGATGTGATGTTCACAAACAGCTGCAAAAGCTTTTGTGTTCCTGGCAGACATAAGTGTTAGAAATTCTCCTGGGACTACTCTAGTCACCATCCTGGAGTGAATATATGTACCATCCATGTCTCAGGGAAGTAACAGTGGGCAGGACTTGGCATGGAGGAAGATATCCTAATTTAGTTCATTGACACTAAACTCACAACCCTTTTGTGAAAAATTGATTCACAAACTGTTTTCTATTTGCACAGTGCCATTGAACCAATCTCATTCCAAGCCAACATTACATTGGCGGCATGGTTAGTGTAATGGTTAATACAATGTTGTGACAGTGCCAGTGACTGGGAGCAGGGTTCCAATCCCACACTGTCTGTAAGGAGTTTGTACATTCTCCCCAGGCCTGTGTGGGTTTCCTCCAGGTGCTCTGGTTTCCCACCACCCTTCAAAATGTAGGTTAATTGGTTGTATTTGGACGGCAAGGGCTCGTGGCCAAAAGGGTCTGTTATCGAGCTGTATGTATGTATGTCTAAATTACTTCCATGGCTTCTGATTCCTTGTTTTAACAAACACCAGCTTCCACAAGACTAGCTTTGGCTTCTCATTGCCCTCCACTACTCTAGTTGAAACATTGATCAATGTAAATTGTCTCTGTATTCCCAACAGCAGAGTTGAATGGGGCATATGACATTCACTGGAAGCCAAGTGGAGGTCTCAGAGTTGCCAGGCTTGAGGGATGAGTCCTCACTGTTACGGTTCTTTGGAACTTGCAGAGTTATTATTTTCTCAGCATTATACGTTTCATTTCCAGGCCAAATTAACAGATACTGGTTGCCTGAAATATGCCAGTGCCCTCCCAACACTATCCTCTCAATTACTTTGTAAAAGTGACCCTATCGATGTGCAATGTTGGCAAGTGCCACAGCAATCTAAATGAGTGACCATTACTGTGCAGCTGACATGGATGTTGAAAAGCAGTTGACAGGAAACTGGTCCCATGAGCAAATTCATGCTGCTGGTGGTATCATTGGTAGAAAATGGCATTTGAAGAATTGACTTGACCATATGTAAGAGACCATTGAACACTTGGTGGCACCTACACTTTTGTCCTTGGTGTTTTGTTCTGGAAATCCACCACCTGAGCTCATTTCAGGTTTACATGTGCCAATCACGGACACAGGATGCTGACTTTCTGTTCACATTCTAACTCAATTATTTGAATGCAATTACACAAATGTGTAGCCTGATCTCTTCACAGTTTTAACTCATCCATTTATATTTGTAGCAATCATCACGTTCTAAAGCTTCTGCGTGGAAAGGTTCCCGATGATTTTAAGCAGAGTAGACTAACTTCACCTGAAATTTGCCATTTGTTATTATATAAACCATAAATCAATCAACTAAACTGAAATTTAAATAAGTCTTCTCATCCATCATCCCCCACCCTTGGTTCCATCCATTCAAAATTGTGGTTCATCTTTCCCCAGATACTTTCCATTTTATTACCATTATTACCTTCTCAAAAAAGAGGTCTAGGTGCCTCAAGACTCATGCCATCAGGTTGAGGAACAGTGGCTACTCCTCCACCATCAGACTCCTCAACAACAAACTCAATTAGAGACTCATTTAAGGATTCTTACTTTGTGCATTATTTATTACTGAAATTTCTATCTGCATTTTGCAGTCAATTTATTTATAGTTCTTTCTTTCTTTACACTTTTCTATTTTGTATAGTTATCTTTTCTTGAGTACAGTTTTTTTGCATTAGTGTACCATTAAGTAGAAATTCTGCCTGGCCCACAGGAAAAAAGAATCTCAGGGTTGTATGTGATGTCATGTATGTACTTTGACAAACCTTAACTTTGAACTTTTCTTTACTTTTCAAATTCCCAGCACTTGCTGCCTTTACCTCCACTAAATCACTCCCCTCTCACTATCTCCAACTTCATGCAATAAAATTCATCTTTCTTTTCCTGACCCCTTTATCTCACTCTTCCTTTATATAACACTTGCCAATCAACTGCTTCTGCCTCCAACACTGTCCATCATCACCACTCCTCCCACCCCATCCTCATTAACTGGCAGTCTCCCCTCTGCATCCTCAGTCTTGATAAAGAGTTAGAACCATAGAACATCACAGCACAGAAACGGGGGATCCAATCTGAAATGTTGCCCATCCTTTTTCTCTTATTGATTCTGCTCACCCCATGAGTTCCTCCAGTTTGTGTAATACAAGCTGTAACCTGTTGGAATACAGTTTGAATAACGAGAAGTAAGATTAACCTAAACTCTATTCTTGGCCACGTGGACACTTTCAATCAAATTTAAAAAAAAATCTGCATAGTCAAAGCAGATTCTAGCTATTTAAACACATGCTGTCCAATTACACCCAAATTAATCTACAATCCCATATGTTTTGGAGGTTTAGAGGAAACTGAAACGTGTGTGTGTGTGTGTGTGTGTGTGTGCGTTGTCCCTGTGCTCTACAGTTTTAAATTGGAATCAAACAATTCACATGTAATTAAAGTGCACATTTAAGATTTTGTACAAGGTTAATTGTACAAGGTTTTTTGTACAAGGTTTGACCATGTAGAAAATAATGCATTTTTTATATATAGTCCTCTCATTTCAGGGCACCATAATGTTTGGGACATTTTTGGCTTCACAGGCTTCGCTCCGGCATGTTTAATTGCTTCATTGGTGGAGGTATAAGAGAGCTAGGCTTGCTTCTAAGCTTTTGATCCATTTGAAGTCAGTCGTTGCCATTTTTCAGCATGAAGATCAGAGTTGTGCCAATGAATGTCAAAGAAGCTATTATGAGGCTGAAAAACAAGAATAAAACAGTAAGAGACATCACCCAAACCTTAGGATTACCAAAAATCAACTGTTTGAAACATCATTAAGAAGAAAGAGCGAACTGGTGAGCTCAGTAATCGCAAAGGTACTTATATTCCAAGGAAGATCTCCACTGCTGGTGACAGAAGAATTCTCATCATCTCAATCCCCAAACTTGTGTCCAAAAGATCAGAAACACTCTTCAGGAGGCAAATGTGGATAGGTCAATGACTACTGTCTGCAGAAGGCTTCATGAACAGAAATACAGAACTAGATGATGCAAAACACTAGTTCGTAACAGAAAGGATGGCCAGATTACAGTTTGGCAAGAAGTATTTAAAAGAGCCTCCAGAATTCTGGAAAAATGTCTTGTGGACAGATGAGAGCAAGATTAACCTGTATCAGACTGATGGCAAGAGAAAAGTGTGGAGGCCTAAATGCATTGCCAAAGACCCAAAGCATATCACCTTTGCTATGGTTTGTATCTTGCAGTGTAGCCTCTTTATTTCTGTTCAGGAAGTTTTCTGCAGACAGTAGTCATCAACACATACGTTTCCGTTTCCTCTAAACCTCCAAAACATATGGGACTGTAGATTAATTTGGGTGTAATTGGACAGCATGTGTTTAAATAGCCAGAATCTGCTTCGACTATGCCTATCGTTCCCCTCAGTCTGTGTAATTATTGGGCTACCAATAGCATTCCATCAGCTGAAGTGGGTGAATGGAAACTGACACAGCCTTCATGGTATCTTCATGCTTGCTGCTCATGTATTTAGGAATAAGACAAAATGAATCCACCCACTTACATTCAACAATTTGAAGCACATTTCAGATCAATATCACCGCAAGTATTGGGATTTTTCTGGATAGTTACATGAGTAGTATCACTCACTCACTCACTCACTCACTCACTCACTCACTCACTCACTCACTCACTCACTCACTCACTCACTCGGAAGACCTCCATTGCTGATGACATCATAATGAAGAAATCCCCAAACTCCCACCCGACAGACCAGAAACATTCTTCAGGAGTCAGGTGTAAATGTGTTGACGACTACTGTCTGCAGAAAACTTCCTGAACAGAAATAAAGAGGCTACACTGCAAAATACAAACCATAGCAAAGGTGGTATGCTTTGAATCTTGGGCATTTCATTTAAGCCTCCACACTTTTCTCTTGCCATCAGTCTGATACCGGTTAATCTTGCTCTCATCTGTCCACAAGACATTTTTCCTGGGTCTAGGCTAGGAAAATGAGTGGGAAGGAGAGGGGACTCAACCTTTATGGTCACATGGGAAGAATCAAGGGAGGAGCTAAGGTAGGGAGACCACGGAGGGCGGGCCAGCCAGTACAAATAAGTCATATCACCACCAGGGACATTGCTCCCCATCTGATTTTCAAGATTTCACTAGCACAATGCATTAAACCAGGAAAAACCTTGCTTCTGCATGGCTCGATTTTCATCAGAACTTCAGACTACTTTTAGCTATTTGGATTTAAATATTCTGTTTAAATGCCTGTATTGTGAATTCACCAAAGGGCCACACTTTGTAATTTAACAAGGACCATTGTACTGGCGTGGGATAGAATGAATGTGAGTTTACTCTCATGTCTTTGGCTTTGCTTCACGGATGAAGATTTATGGAGGGGTAAATGTTCACGTCAGCTGCAGGCTCGTTTGTGGCTGACAAGTCCGATGCGGGACAGGCAGACACGGTTGCAGCGGTTGTAGGGGAAAATTGGTTGGTTGGGGTTGGGTGTTGGATTTTTCCTCCTTTGTCTTTTGTCAGTGAGGTGGGCTCTGTGGTCTTCTTCAAAGGAGGTTGCTGCCCGCCGAACTGTGAGGCGCCAAGATGCACGGTTTGAGGCGAGATCAGCCCACTGGCGGTGGTCAATGTGGCAGGCACCAAGAGATTTCTTTAGGCAGTCCTTGTACCTCTTCTTTGGTGTACCTCTGTCTCGGTGGCCAGTGGAGAGCTCACCATATAACACGATCTTGGGAAGGCGATGGTCCTCCATTCTGGAGACGTGACCCATCCAGCGCAGCTGGATCTTCAGCAGCGTGGATTTGATGCTGTCGGCCTCTGCCATCTTGAATACTTCGATGTTAGGGATGAAGTCGCTCCAATGAATGTTGAGGATGGAGCAGAGACAACGCTGGTTGAAGCGTTCTAGGAGCCGTAGGTGATGCCGGTAGAGGACCCTTGATTCGGAGCCGAACAGGAGTGTGGGTATGACAATGGCTCTGTATACGCTAATCTTTGTGAAGTTTTTCAGTTGGTTGTTTTTCCAGACTCTTTTGTGTAGTCTTCCAAAGGTGCTATTTGCCTTGGTGAGTCTGTTGTCTATCTCGTTGTCGATCCTTGCATCTGATGAAATGGTGCAGCCGAGATAGGTAAACTGGTTGACCGTTTTGAGTTTTGTGTGCCCAATGGAGATGTGGGGGGGGGCTGATGGAGGACCTCCGTTTTCTTCAGGCTGACTTCCAGGCCAAACATTTTGGCAGCTTCCGCAAAACAGGACGTCAAGCGCTGAAGAGCTGGCTCTGAATGGGCAACTAAAGCGGCATCGTCTGCAAAGAGTAGTTCACGGACAAGTTGCTCTTGTGTCTTGGTGTGAGCTTGCAGGCGCCTCAGATTGAAGAGACTGCCATCTGTGCGGTACCGGGTGTAAACAGCTTCTTCATTGTTGAGGTCTTTCATGGCTTGTTTCAGCATCATGCTGAAGAAGATTAAAAAGAGGGTTGGTGCGAGAACGCAGCCTTGCTTCACGCCATTGTTAATGGAGAAGGGTTCAGAGAGCTCATTGCTGTATCTGACCCGACCTTGTTGGTTTTCGTGCAGTTGGATAACCATGTTGAGGAACTTTGAGGAACTCATGTACATGAGTACAATATACAGATGCGACAAAATTCTTAATTTCTGCAGGCAAATGTGTACATCAGATATAACAACTGCAATATTAAAAATATAAATTGTGAACGACACAAAATTGAATGTTCAGACAAAGATCAGATCTTTAGACTTGACCTGAGCATAAAACAAGATGATGTAAAAAGCAGTCATTTTCCGAAATTGTTGTGATCTGACAACAATAAATTAATCTGTCGTATATTTTGAAGTTTTTCTCCTCTGATATCCAGTGATCATTATTCTCAAATTGATGGACAGTTTCAGGTTCTTTTATTCAAATGAGAGCCTTGATTACAATGATGAATGCCATCAGCAGAAACTGTGTTTCATAAGATAGTCAAACGCAAGGGAACCATATGTCTATTTGCAATTTAATATTTGTTAAGACAGAATTTAAAAAAAAAGTTCTAACTATTGCAAGGACACCCTTGGAATTTTGAGTAATTAACAAATATGTTTTATGATCTCATCGTGAATTATTACCACCTTTTTGACACTATCGCCAATTAATTTATGATATTGGGTGACCGATAAATCTTGAATTGGTGTAAAAATGCTATTAGTCTTTGCTGTCAGATGCTGTTAGACTCACCTGTGGTTCTGGGGGTCTGCATGCTTTACTGAAAGGCTTATTTTGGCACAAAATGATCCTGGTGGAATAAAACCTCAGCCAGACACTATCAAGGAACTTCTTGTTCCAGCTGATGTAACCAAGAGCTGAAGATTTAGAAATAGTTGGCTCGAACCCATGTTCTACGTAATACCAACCTGCTGTACGCTAATTGAAACTCAGCTTTTCCATTGATTCATGGACTTAATATTTCTGTAAGAGCTGTTCAGTCCATTCCTGCAGGCACCCTGCAAGCAGCAAAGCATGCCCAGAAAGGTGGACTAAGTTCCCACATCGGAACTGTATTGAAGCCTCTACTTCATCCAATACCCTCACTTAAATGGAGGAAGTTGGCAAACAGTGAACAGTGTAATGTCACACAGTACATTAGCTGAATGGTGACATCATCATCTAAACTTTGTACATGCCTAGGGGCCTGCTCAAGACTTGAGCTTTGTTAATTATTTTTTAAAAATATATACATCTGAACTCATATGACATCATCCTCTAATCGTGATGTTGCATGAAAATTTTAATGAGTTATTTAGCTGATTCAATGGCCACTTATTTGGACCCACTGCTGAAGATCAAATATTTGCTATGTATAGCTAAATTAAGCCTTTTTGAGTTATTTGATTGCTCTAAAGTAGAAAAGAGGAATTTTTACTTTATATCATAACATTTATTAATGTTAATTCAGTTTGTGCAATTAAACAGTTTTTAAAATTAAGTTTTAAGATGTTCTGTAACTTCCTTTAGTCAGTGTCTCCAGAACTCTTTCTGGTACGAACCCAACAGGTAACACTACTCCTTGGATAGGCCACTCCTGCAATTGGTTAAACATTGATATTAAGAAGATCATGAATTTGATTTCTCTGTGTATTGAAGTTGTTCATTTTCAATGTGCTGGTTCAGAAAGGGAAACTTAATCCAGATTAATTTCTTATTATGAAATGTGAGAGAGAGAGAGAGTTTAACTGCCATAGGACCTCATCTGGCTATTTCCATCCCCATAGATGGTACATTAGACTTTGCTTTGACATTTCAGAGTGTTTGTATTAGATAATAGCTTCTTCTGATTATGCCATGGGGAATCCCAGTTTGAGAGCATTGTTCAGTAATATTCATCACTGACCTGAAACTCAATCAGACTGATTGCATAAAAACCATGGCAACAGAATTATGTCAGAGACTAGGTATCCTCAGTGACTCATCGCTTGCCACATCAAAGACACTCGGTATCCTCAAGTGGCTCACCTCTTACCACATCAAAGGGACAAGTCAAAAGTGTGATGAACTATTCTCCATTTGTCTGGATGAGTGCAGTGACAACAACCTTCGAGTAGCTCACAGCTATCCAGGACAAGGCAGCCCATTCACTACCCACCCCAATTTCTTTTAGCATTGGTGCATAATGGCTGCATTGTTCGCCATCTACAAAATCCACTGCTCTTCCTTATCCAGACTACTGCCTCCCAAAGAGAGATAAAGACCACAAATGTGTGAGCAAACCACCAGAGAGGACACTCTCGCATTTGCACACATCATAATTTGAATGTACAGGTATACCATCAGTCCTTCGTCAATGCTGGGTCTAAATATCTACATAGCACTTTTGTGGGAGACCTTTGCCCAAGGAAATGCAGTGGTTTAACCTTGTCATGAGCAAATAGGGATGGGAAATAAATTCTGATTTTGCCAATGAAAATATTTTGCCCTGGATTACCAAAGATTATCAGTGGGAAATCTTCCTGATAAACCAGCTCTTTCCACTGCCAAGTTTTCATTTCTCTTGGAAGAGAGGGGGATAGAATTCCCTGGGAATGCTGTGAGCCTAAAACCATTAGACAGTGTTAGGCTTATTACTGCTGACTGATATCCGCACCGACTGGTAATATATGGAAACAGGATAAATCACAATACCAGCAGAGGTCATCTCAAAGCTTGGACTGTCAAATGAGAATTTTTACTGCAATGCCCACTTTTCTATGAATGGAAGTCATTCAGATGTTAAGCCTGTGATGTCTCTTAGAAATTCCTGTAAGTCCAAACTTCCATTTAGCTCCATGTCACATATTTTCTTTCATATACTCATCTCAATTAAGGGGAAATTTGTAATGGGGCAATTTCCTTACCCCATCTTTAGGATATGGGAAGATTAGTTCAGGTGCCTTGCTGTTTGGTGTGGGTGATCATGTCTCTCCATCCATCACAGTCTCTGACCCTCTGAATTTAGTTGTTGGCTTCCCTGTTTCTAGCCATTATGTTAATCTATCTATCATTTTCATTCTCTGACTGCCCCGCTTTTTACTTCCAGCTTTCCAGTTGTAATTAAATTTTCTCATTTATCTCTTTGCATGATGTGTCCAAAGAATTTTGATTATTGTTTTCTGATTTTTTTTTTAAGTAATGCATGTTTAGTTTTTGTTCTTTGCAGAACTTTTTCATTTATTATCCAGTCTGTGTATGATATGCGAAACATTCTTCTGAGAAACCACATCTCTGCTGCATTGATTCTTGCCGTTGCTATTCTTGCTTTTATGTCTATTTCACATTTGCCATCAAATGTTACCCATGATGGGATTAAAGAGTTCACAAATCAGAAGAAAAGCGGGGTAACAACAGGATGTATATTAAAAAAAAATGGCTTTTCAATTATGAAAAAAAGGAAAAAATAGTGCAAAGATGGTCAGAATACATCAAAGATCTATATGATGACAAAGACTGAGAGGGCAACTTTAATGTTGGTAATAGCAACGATGGCCCAGCAATAACGAAAGAAGTGGTGGAACATGCTATGAAGAAAATGCGGAAGGAGAGATCATCAGGACCAGTTAACATTCCGGTTGAACTGTATAAACTGCTAGAAGATTTTGGTGCAGAGAAATGATCAATTCTATTCAATAGTGGCAAAATACCAGAAGATCCTTGAAAGACAGTATTCATTGCACTGTCAAAGAAACCAAGTGGAACAGAGTGTGAACAACACAGAACAATTAGTTTAATGAGTCACCTCACATAAAAAAAAACTCTACTTAGAATCATTATGATCAGAATAAGAAACAAAATTAAACCAGAGATTAGTGAAAAACAATGTGGCTTTTTCGGTGCCATGCAATTGTTCAGCAGAAGGATGTGTAAGACGCACCTTCCATCCAATAGCCTCTATGGGCAATCAGAAGTCTTTGAGTGTTGAAAATGAGTAAGAATGGAGTATAATTTTGTAGTACCTGTTTAGCCTCTCAATCAGGGTCATGTGAAGCCATGGTGATGGTGGATGGTTTTTACAAGTAGATTCTACAATTTGGAATTTATGATTGTAAAACTAAAAACGCTGGGCAGATGAATCTGCTGATCAATGGCCAGGGTTACTCGTCCAGTATGGACACTGCAACTGAAGGAGGCAATGGGAAACCACTTCAGTACTCTTCCCTTTTATAATCATGAACTCAAATCAACTATGGTCTCAGATCAAAGATGTGAATGGAGCCTTCACGGAAGGAGCCTCATCTGGTAGAGGATCTCATGAGCCACAAGTGAACCCTGACCATTATCCAGCGACTGTTGGAAGATTAAAAGCAAAGAAGTGACTAGCAACTTGGAATGCAAGAACCCATAACCATCCTGGTAAACTAAACAATATCACCAGGAAATGAAAAGATTAAAAATCAACATCTTGGGAATGTGCGAGATGAGATGGAAAGGAGCTGGTAAAATAAGCTCAGAGGGATATATCATTGTTTATTCTGGAGGAGAACTACATGAAAAAGGTGTTGAAATTATGTTAGATGAAGAACATGCAAAAGCAATAAACGGACAATATCAGATCGAATGTTACTTGTGAAACTACACAACCTTTTGACATTAATATCATTTAAGTTTATGCCCCGATAGCAGGCAGCAGTGAAGAAAAGATTGATCAATTTTATGACAAACTAGAAACAGCATTAATGGAAGGATATTGGAGCATATTGGGAGAAGCTGTGAGGTCAGAGGGAGAATGTACAGACTCCACGTGCACTCCACTGAAGGCAAGGATCAAACACCAGTCACTGGAGTTGGAGAGCACATGAAATAACATTTCCAATTCAGAATTGATTAGGTAATTGCATAAATTAGCCCACAGTGGAAATTGGCACCAACATGTTGGCCAAGTTGTGGAGAACAGCAGACATGAAATTTCCATCTCCACATGGTACAGATACACAGTACTCTTGAAAAGACTTTATTTTCTACCTCTTGTTGAATCCCAGTTCTATGCATTTGAGCTTAAAATATCTGGAGCTCATTTTCCAGAAGTGATCGGCAGAGTGAAGTGAGTAAATTTTGGAATCAAGAAGGGTGTTTGTGGTTTTAGACATATAATTAAACATGCTCAAAAATTTTCTACAACTGAGGAATTTTGCCTCAACCACGACATAGCAGTTCTTGCTGTTACTTCACATCCAGCTGAGGAAAAGGAACAACAAATAGGGAAAACATTTCTGGGAAATACAGCTGGAAAATCCCAATGTGCGGATCGCTCTGGTTTTATGATGTAAGGTTAACTGGAATATCCATCCTATGAGTCTTTGACAAGATGTGAATGATGACTGCAAGGTGACTAAAGTTTTTCTTTCACTTCAGGGACCCTGAAATAATCAAAGCTGCAGTTATCCATGGAGATCTTTTATTCTGAATTTTCTTCAACAACATAATTTGAAACGGACTTACAATTGTTTAATCATTTAATCAAGTCAAGGCCATGCTCGCAGAATCTTGGCTGGATTAATGTCCATCTCAAAGCTTTTCAGAATTTGAAAAAAAAACACGGTTTTCATTTGTTTACACAAGCTATTACATCACCAGCAAATGGGTTTGAATTTGGGGTTGTCTATAATGCTGCATGGATTTTCCCTGAGTGCTTCAGTTTCCTCCCACCATTCAAAAATATATGGGGTTGTAGTTAATTTGGGTGTAATTGGGCGGCGCAGGTTTAAATGACCAGAATCGACTTCTACCATGCTATAAGTAAAATTTAACATTTTTAAATTTAAGAGCCACCCTCCCCTATTGAATTGAGGTTCCGCCTTTTTTGGTCTTGGCTCAGTTCCACTTCACTGCCAGTTGTTTATAATCTAAAGCTAAACCACAGCCTTGTAGGTATTCCATCGGTCCATACCCACCACTTTTTTGGATAGAGAATATAAAAATTTGCTGCCTTCTGAGAGAAGCGATTTCTCCTCATTTGCATCATAAATGGACCACCCCATTTTATTCTTAAAACTGTTTCCAGATTTATTTATGCTGGGAAACATGCTCTCAGCATTTACCATATCCATCCCATTCTGAATCTCACAAGTTCTAAAGAATCCACTCCAATGATTATAGATCAAATCTGTTATCCAGTGAAATTTGCCTCTCATTCTTTAAATAATACGACCGAATCCATGCCCCAGGCCTGGTCACATCAAAGCTCAATATAATGTAGTCAGGATTTTTTTTTTTAATCTCTAGCCTTCTTTCTTTTAGGATCTTGGCCTTTTAGAAGACCCTGATAATTCATATAATTCTTTAAACGTGAGCCAATTTTTCCAGCTGTTAATTAGTTAATGTTTTGGATAAAATGTGCTCTTTTATGGTACAAGTTCCTATTTGGAAAATTCAGCATAAAAATCCAGACTGTAATTTTACTGTAGCACTGAGGGAATATTTCTTCTTGGGTGTCACTTATTTTGAGGACGATTTGTTTCTATTTCAGATTCCTGGATTCTGAGGTAGGAGAGCACCACAATGAATCCATAGACACCACATAGATGGAGGTTGATAGGACAGACAAAATGTTGACATGTCCTTACACTAATTGCAAATAGTCTCCCATTGAAGTGACAAGGTGCTCAGCACTTCCTGCATTCTCCTTCTTCATTTCAAGTGTTTCACGACTTGGGAATCACAAGAGTTTGAGGAGCTGATTTTTTTTTGAAGCAGGTTGCCTTGTGTAGTGCTATTAATTAGACCTGACAGGACAGAAGTCAAGATTAATAGACTTTAATCACTATGAACTTAACAGTCATACCTTACATGCTGTTGGCCCAATTCCATGGCAGTACTGGGGGAGGGGAATTGGATGATACCGCCTTTATTAGGGATCCTGGAGGGGGAGGAGTTACAGTATCAGGGGTGGGCCAACCAGCAAAATGACTGCATGACAGTGTTACACCACACTTTGTCTTCCTGAATCTCTTACGTTATGGCGGAATTTTGGGGAATTTTTGTTTTCAGGCAAGGGGGTGATACGCCTGACCATCAGACCTTCAATGGGAAGAGGACCCTGTGACTGGTGGATAAACTCAGCAGGTCACACAGCATCTATAGGAAGTGAAAAATAACCGACATTTCACGCTGGAGCACTTTGTCAAGGTGTGAGCCCAAAGCAAGCAGGTGCCTGAATAAAAAGGTTGGGGCAGAGAAGTAAGGAGGGAGGAAGGGACAGGTAGAGGAGTACGGACTTACAGATAAGAGGTTATAGGTGAGAGGGTAGAAGAGTAAAAAGCTGAGAAGTGATAAGAGGGATGTGGTAGCTCTCTGAATGAGAGGAAGGGATGGGGAAGCTGGAGGAAAGGGACGGGGACGTCTACATTAATGCCATCTGGCACTCTTGTGTAGAGCACAATAATCACATGCAAACCATGGTAAAGATGGTTCGGTTTGGATCTTGGGCTGTTCCTCTATGTCTCCACACTTTTCTATTGCCATCTCTCTGATACAGGTTAATGTTGGTATCATCTGTCCACAAGACCTTTTTCCAGAATTCTGCATACACTTTTAAAGACTTCTTGACAAACTGTAATCTGGCCATCCTTTCTGTGGCTAACTAGTGGTTTTCATCTTGCAGTGTAGCCTCTGTATTTAATTTCATGAAGTGTTCTGCGGACAGTAGTCATTGACACGTCCACACCTGCCTCCTGAAGAATGTTTCTAATCTGTCAGTCATGCGTATGGGATTTTTCTTCATGATGATGAGAATTCTTCTGTCATCAGTCTCTTTGTGATTACTGAGGTCACCAGTACACTCTTTCTTCTTGATGATGTTCCAAACTGTTAATTTTGGTAACTCTAAGGATTGGGTGATGTCTCCTACTATTTCATTTTTGTTTTTCACCTCATATTGGCTTCTTTGACTTTCATTTGGCACAACTCTGGTCCTCATGTTGAAAACTGGCAACGACAGACTCCAAAGGCGATCAAAAGCTTAGAAGAAAGAATAACTTTCTTATACCTACCCCAATGAAACATTCCTTGATACTCACAAACACCTGTGAAGCTTAATGCCCCAAATATATGGTGCCCTGAAATTAAAGGACTTTGTATAAAAAGTGCTGTAATTTCTATATGGTCAAACCAAAATGTATATAAATAACTTGAATAAAATCTGGAATGTGCATTTTAATTATGTGTGAATTGTTTGATTATACAACTAAAACTGTGGAGCACAAGGGCAAATAAAAGAAGAAAGTGTGTTTGTCTCAAACATTATGGAGGACACAGTATCTTCCACCTTTACCCAACCCCCTACAAATATGCCATTGGATGCGATGTGCTTTGGAATGCTTTTAAAAGGATGGGAAATGTATTATTGAAATGAAAATCTCATTTTAAAAAATCTTTCCATGTGCAACATTTTGGGGTGAGATAATGGAGTTTACGTGTACAATCCTCTCCACCTTATAGAGTTAAACCGTGCATCCTTCCCTTTTATTTCTCTCTTGACCCTCAATTTCTACTTTCTTGCCCTTATCACTTCTCCGGTTTGCATCCTCGATTATTATGTGAAAAATCAAATTGATTCTCTGCTCCTTTGGAGTCATCTCCATACTTTACTGCTGTGTGATATTTCACCACTTGTGATTGCCCCCGGGCTGTTACAATGCAAACACATACAGAATAAACGCAGACCTTCATGTGAAATATGGCTGAAATGCCGGAGCCCTGCCAAAATCAACAGTTCCTTTACTTTGCATTACCTGCATCATTGGTGCTAAATCAAACTCTTTGCTTTATATGCAAGTTATTTAAAATGATGCCAGGCATAAGGGCCACTGGACATGGCCAGTTTTTCACAGTTATTGAGAATCAATGCAAGAACTGTTGATTACTTCAGCATTAAATTGAGGATAAATTTGACCCTGCTTACACAGCAGAGATTCTACGTAGATAAATTAGCAAGGAACCTGGTATTTCATGTCTCAAATCCAACCTCTGGGGAGTATGGGATTGTGTTTTCACATTGACTGCAATGAGATGTATTTGGTGTGCACCCTCAGACACAGCAAGGCACTTTTCTGAAGGATATAAAGGTTGATGGGAGAGCTTCAGGCAGTGAATAGGGTTTGAAAGATAGGAGCCAGAAAACAGAAAATAGGTGGTAACAGAAATCTGGAGTCCCTGAGAAGATGAAGAGGTGTCGGCAAGATAAAGAAGTGGACATTTATTAGAGATGTAGAGATACAACAGGCCCCCCTTCCCATTGAGTCCCTGCCAACCATCAACCATTTGTATGGACTAATACTGCTTTCATCCTAGTTTTTATTCTTCCCACATTCCATCAACACCCCTTAGATTCTATATCTCCACCTTCACATGTGGTACAACCCAGTCTTTGGGATTTGAGAGGAAACTGGAGCATCCACGCTATCACAGGGAGAATATGCAGACTCAGCACAGTTAGAACTCAAAGTCATGATTGGTGCTGGCACTTTGAGGCAGCAACATCTTTAGATGGCCCAATGTGTTGTTAATACCCCATCATTTAGTTCTGAGTAAACTAGTCGAACGTACATGATGCAACAACATTTCCTTAATTCTAATCCCCAATTAAAAAAAAAATGCCTTGAAACACAACTCCTGAATTCCCATTCAGCAATGAAGTGATATCTCCAGATATCTGGCCTCTTTAGAACTTGCCCAGTGATAGTCAGTTCTTGCAGGGTAGATGGGAAATAGAGAAAATTTTAATGTGAGAAGTCCCATTGTATATACTTGCATGCTGGGTAATGCATATAGTGTAGCCAATCCTGAAATGTTTTGCATTTGTAAAAAGTTGAAGACTAAAAAAAATGTGAACGAGTAGGACATTTGATGTTTCAATCCTATTCTGTCATCATATGAGATCAGGGTGCTTGCGTACATCAGTCCAAAGCCATCAGAGAAACTATAAACCAGATAAATGATCCAAATCACATACTGTATTAGCTATTACTTTGCAAAGAATTTGGACTGTCTTTTGCTTAATCATTATGCAACCATCACTTGGAAGCTATGGAGACGGTGGAGAGGAGATTTAGCAGGATGTTGCCTGGATTGGAAACTGTCTTATGAGGCAAGGTTAGCAGAGCAAAGGCTTTATTCTTTGGAGTGAAAAAGGATGAGAGGTGACTTAATAGAGGTTTACAAGATTCTGAGAGGCATAGATAAGGTAGGCAGTCAACACCTTTCCCCAGGGTTGGAGTAGCAAATTCTGGAGGTTATCTGTGCAAAATGAAGGGAGGAAAGTTTGGAGAGACATCGGGGGTAGCTTGTTTACACAGAGAGGTGTGGGTGGCTGGAATGCATTGCTATGGGTGGTAGTGAGGGTGAAACATTAGGGGCATTTAAGATACTTTTAGATAGGCACATGGATGAAAGAAAAATAGAAGGTTCTGTGATAGGGAGGGTTTAGTGTTTTTTTGGTGCTTATATATAGATCGGCATGTTAAGGGCCGAGGGGCTTGTACTGTTCTGTAATGTTCCATCAGGATTTATTACTGTTTTATCCCAGTCAGTGACTCATGATTTGTAGTCATATTCATAAGGTGAAGTGACTGAGGACTTCACCTGAAACCACAGCTTGGACTGGATTTACTGTGCACTTAAGCATGATTTAAAAACAAATAGTAATATAATGCTTTAAAGAAAGTTTATTTATAAACTGTCACTGACACATATGGAAGTGTTCGGTGTGGATGTTGCAGCTCAGGGTACAGAGCCAGCAATAGTTATTTCAGGCACTTAGTTTCAGGATTCGAAGGATATCTTTTGCATGAATGATCTCAGTCAAAATGACATTCAGATCAGCTGCATATTTCACAAACAATGTGCTGGCAAGTTGACCTCAGTCACTAATTTCTACTTGTGGATCCATGTTTCTGTCATTTCTCATTCTTCTGTCTTACTGCTCAGGAGAAGATGGCCACTGTTCCCCTCCTGGAATCCAGTTAATCCTTCCTGATAAGATGAGACTCTAGGTCTCAGTCTCAACTATAAATTTAATTTATTACTTTTAATTTAGACAAGCACTATAATAGGCCCTTCCTGCCATGAGCTTGTGTTGCCCAAATTCTCTAATTAATCTATAATTCCTGGATATTTTAGAGGGTGGGAGGGCATGGAAGAAACCCACACAGACACGGAGAGAATTTACCAACTCCTTTCAGATTTGAACCCGGGTCGTTGGCACACTTATAGTTTTGTGCTAACCATGTCACCCACTGGCACAGGGTTAGCCAGTTAGAATAAAACCAGCAGGGGCAGAATGAATCCACTGAAATAAAAAAAAACTCTCTTTGATTGAGGAAATTCTCTCTGATGAAAGGCCAGTGACCTGAAATGTTCACTTTTCTTCTCTCTCCATTGATGCTGTATGGCTCCTTGACTTCCACCCACAGTCTGATTTTTTTTTTGCTCCAAATTCCAGCATCTGCAAACTCTTTTGGTTGCAGCATTTTCAGACTTTATTTCAGATTAATTGCCTCCACAGTATTTTGCTGTACAGTTTTCCCTGGCATCCTGTCCAAATGTCACAGAGAGAAAAAAAATTAGATTGCTGACCATGGGAGTGTGTTGCATTCAAAGGGCCTTAATTATTTTGATGAACAAGAAAATCTGCAGATATTGGGATCTAGTGCAGAACACAGAAATGCTGGAGAAACTCAACAGGTCTCCCTGAGACCTGAAGTGTAAGTTTGTTTATTATAATTTGATTGCACATACACAAACAGTGTCTCTCTGGACCATGGAGAGCAACAAAACACTATACATAATGATCATATAAATAATCAAAATAATAATATATGAATATTTTGGGATGGTTTACTCAGTTACAGGATATTGTTCGTCAGTCTCACATCCTGCGAGGAGGCTTTTCCCCAGGCTGGCAGTCTGAATTTTGATGCTCCTGGTAGTGGGTTGAAGATACTGTGGACTGGATGGAAAGGGTCTTCTATAATTCCTTGAGCCCTATTTAGACAATGCTCCTAATAAATGTTGTCTAGAGGTATTGTTAGTCCAGGATGGGTCATCCTTTATATCCATGCCACAAAACTTTGTGCCCTCCACTCTCTCTATGATGGATCCTTTGATGTGTCATGGAGAATGGTTGACCTTTATCCTCCTCATCTCATTTGCCTTGTCCATGGTGTTATTCTCGCACCTTTTTATGAGACTTTCAACCTCCTCTTTGTAATACAAATCATAATTTTTGCTGATGAGTATACCTATGTTTTGCCTTCCTAATTACATGGGAGATTTCAGCCCTTACAGATCTTAATGACATTTTGTCTCCTGACCTGAAAGCAGCATCACAACCTCTGAGTGATGTGTAAACCTCCATGCCGAGGCATGGTTTATGGTTTGCCCTGGCTGTGTAGCATTTGATCACCATGACACCTCAATACACTTGTCTCTGTAGCTGGTCACTGTGACTGTATACTCGTCAATGTTGATGGCGTAGGTGACCGCCTCCCTGAATGCAGTCTGTGGTTTCATAGCAGTTGTGCAATGCTGCTCAGGCTTCCTCTGGCCAGGTCCTGATCTTCTTGTGAATTGGTTTGAACAACTCAGGCTATGTTTTCCAACGAAGGGCTCAGGCCTGAAATCCTGACTCCCATGGATGCTGGGCAACTCACTGAATTTCTCCAGCACTTTTGAGTATTCAATTGTTTTGCTACAGATTTCAAGCATCTGTGTTATTTTATTTTGATTTAATTGGGAGTAAATTGCTTAAGGGACCACAGAAATGCAGGCCTCTTTTCTAATTGATGAGGCAGTATGTTCTATGTCTGAAATGACCTCTGCACTGCTCAGGGTGTCAATCTTCCCTCTCTTTTTGCCTTTTGAAGTCACTCACGATGTTCAATCTTGACTGAGTGGGCCAGGACGTATTGAGAAAGAACTGTCCAAAAGCCTGCGCCACTCAACAATGTGATTATTAACAGGTAAAAGCAAAGCTGGAAAGGCATTCATTCAGAGTTCACAAGTGATCTGGATGCTGTTTAGCTTTCCAGCTGTACACTAATTGGAACACAATTTTGTCTTCCTATGTGAACTTAAGGAGAAAATATTTATCTTGCTTGAAAATTTAGATTAATGTTCAAAATATTATATATGTAGTTTACTGTTTGATGCATCCATATTTCACTTCAACAGGCACGTAGGATACACCAACAATAATATAAATTGGACATCCATAATGTGGCATGATATGGAAAAAGGAAATAAATACAAAAGGGTGTACCTTATGTAGCATAGATAAAAGCTCACACTCGACTGGAGGGAGCACTAATACTTTTATTAGCTTACAACACAGGCAGGGTTCATGTACAGGCTTCAGAGGGGTTCAGGGTTTAGGCGGGAAACCAGGGTTATATACGGGACCCGAGGGAGGAGCCAGGAGGTGGACCATTTGTCAGTACAGGACACTTCTAGTAAATCCCAGTTCACTACACCTTGCATGCCTGTTTGGGAGCAACTAGTGAGAATTTCAATGCATCGATACATTTGTACTTGCGTACATGACAACAAACTGTCGTTTCATTTGATGAGACGTTTGTCCCCATGAGTCACCCACTTGGCTGCCTAGAAATGTCCGGAGTTTGGCTCATCATGTTCTGAACCCGTGGCTTCACCTGAGAGGCTGTGCTGAGATGCAGGAAAGTCAACTCGCTACTCCTCGAGCAGAGCACCAGGAAGCGATCATGTGTTCCAGATGCCGCAGGCTTGTGTGAGGATTTTCTATGACACTAGATTTTAATACTTCTATGATTTCACCAAATGGGTGTGGGTTTTATATTCCCATAAATCACTGGATTTCACAGGACTCTGTGTAAATGATTAATAGTCTATGTCGTTGAAAGCTAAAAATTGCATGCTGAATTTCCTGAGAGACTTTATTCTTGGATCGGATTCATGTTTCAATTAGTAATTAGAAATAACAGCAGAGGGAATTGGATAGGCACTTGTGAGAAAATAATGTGCAGTGCTGTCGGGCAGGAGCCTGAGAATGGGAATGATGAGCTGGCTTTACAGGAAGCAGATTGGATGTGGTGGGGAAGCTCCTTCAGGACCCAAATAGTTCTTGGATTCAAGAACTTGAGCTCATTTATTGTCACAGGTACTAAGTTGCAGTGACAGAGATTGTTTTTGGAGCAGACCAGTAGACATCTCATAGATGGTGCAACAAGTAAGACACAGTATAAAAGTGCAGAGATATTCTGAGAGATCAGTTTGTATAGGGAATGCAATTTTAATATTTTTAGGCCCATTCAAGACTGATAATGAAGGGAGAGAAACTGACCTTGACCCTGGTGGTACATGATCTCATGCTGCTGAATCTGATGGGAGGAGGGTGAAAAGTGTATTCTGGGATGTGATAAACCTATGAATCGAAAGTGCCTACACTGATCAATCTTCCAAGAATCTGCTGATCATGCTCTCAGCTTTTAAATATCAATGAAACCCTTATATTACGGTCACTTGTCTATTACAGCTGTGCCTCTGCAGGACATGGATGAAGATCAAGTTTGGGCCACTGAGGTCTTCCTCTCATGTTAGTTAACTCAAAACCCCCACACTGAAATACCACATCTTCAGCATTTGTAAACGCTGGGCATCATGAGGAAGGATTCTATTGTAAACCTGTCAGACAGCTTAAAGCTCCCAATAGTCAAGCAAAGCAGTTTTATCCTCTCTTGAGAGGTGTTTAATGACCACATGGAAAAAGCTATAGAGAAGAATTTAAGTTGAACAACACGCCTGTTACCATAACAAAGATAATGTTGTTTTATTAGTCTATTTACAAGCCTGAAATTCATCCACAATTTGGAACTCATTCGATACCGTATGTTTTGGTTACTAATTAGTCGTGGAGCTGAACTTTCTCACTAGCTCAATAACTACCAATTAAATAATCTTATCTAATGATTTCCACATTTCAGAATGGAACACATGTTGTAAGTGCCCAGAGGTGACAGACATGGTTTGTGGTTGCAGGTTCTTCCCATGAAAACATCCAATAGGCACATCTGATTATTTAACCCTGGGAAAGATAAATGATCTGCTTTGTTTTGGCACATGCTGTGTTTAACATTTAAGCTTGCTTCTATGGATAGGCAGTGGTCAGGGACTATGGAAACACAACCTGCCAGGATCAGAGGGTGCAGAAGGAGGGCTGCCTTTCTGTTAACCTTTCTCTCTTTTTGCGGTCCCCCTGCCAAGAGAACAGTGTGGCTGTGGTACTTCCCCATCTCCCTCAATAGCAACTCATCAAATAAGAATGAATCTTCATTGACTGACCCTAACTGGGGATGCAGATTAATCACTGGGAATTGTTCTGTACAAGGTAGGATCGTACCTCAGTGGGTAGTGAAAACTGTCCAACGGATTGTTGGAATGCAATTACCTACCATCGAATCTATCTCCAGCACTTTTGAGTATTCAATTGTTTTGCTACAGATTTCAAGCATCTGAGTTATTTTATTTTGATTTAATTAGAAGAAAATTGCTTAAAGGACCACAATGTTTGGACAGGGCAAAGAATATCATTAAAGACGCAACACACCCTAACCATGAACTATTTACTCTCCTACCATCGGGCAGATGCAATAGGATCCTTCGCTCAAGAACTACTAGACTTAAAAAGAGCTTTCTTCATGAAGCTCTGATAATGTTAAATATAAATTCACAGCGTTGAGCAGTGCTGCACTTATAATTCAGAATCAATCATCTTTTTTAACAATTTATTTTAGAATATTGCAGTCTTAATGCATATGCTTAATTGTGTGTGTGATTTTTGTTGTTGTATGTGTTTATTGTATTGTATTCTATTTTATATTTCAGTTGATGCTAACCATGTTTCATTGGGCTGGTACACCAGTACACCAGCATAATGACAATAAAGAGTATCTTCATTATCAAAGCTGATCATTTTTACTTAAGTTTAGACATACAGCATGGTAACAGGGCATTTCGGACCTTGAGTCCATGCCGCCACATTTACACCCCATTACATTTTGAACAGTGAGAGGTATCTGGGGCCCCTGGAGAAAACCCATGCAATCACAGGGAGAACGAACAAACTTCTTACAGACATCATGGGATTTGAACCCAGGTCCAGTCCTGATTGCTGGTGCTGTATCGGCATTGTGCTAACTGCTACGCCAACCATGTCACCCTCAAAAAGAGGTTAGACTTGTGAAGTGACCCATGAGGAAAGATGTGACTTGAAATATTTATATAATCTCCCAGAGTGGTTAACACAATTTTATCACAGCACCAGTGACCCGGATTTGAATCCGATGTGGTCTGTAAGGACCTTGTACATTGTAGTTCCTCTGGGTGTTCCGGTTTCCTCTCACATTCCAAAGTGGTATGGGGTTAGTAGGTTAATTGGAGACGGGCTTATGAGTTGGAAGGCCGTGTCACTGTACTGTATCTCCAAATTTT
Source organism: Narcine bancroftii (assembly GCF_036971445.1). Taxonomy (NCBI): domain Eukaryota; kingdom Metazoa; phylum Chordata; class Chondrichthyes; order Torpediniformes; family Narcinidae; genus Narcine; species Narcine bancroftii. Next base: position 133,936,447 of record NC_091476.1, read on the forward strand.
TTTAAAATTCCACACCCCCCCCCCCACCCATGCATTTCCAGCAATCTTATATTTTACATTTTCTTCAGATTATGTGAATTATCCTGGAAGATATTACAGGATCAAAATGTTTTACAACTGTAAATTGTTGTGGTTATTGATGCTTTATATTTCTCCTGATTTATTCTGAGTGATATTGTGAATGTTATTGTTTTGAATTTAGTGAAGCTGCTTTACCTCTAACAATCTGGATACTTATTAGCACATTGACTAGACTCATGTCAATGGATCAATATTCCTGGAAATCCAAGCGAGACTACAAAATCAGTCCAAAACATTGGGGAAATTTAGATTTAAGGTAGTGAAGGTTTAGATTGTTGAATAGATGTATATAGGTCGACTCAAAATAGTCAGTTAAAGGGCCTGTACTGTGATGTAATGTTCTATGTTCCATTCTTCTGGGCCACTGAAGTTGCTCCTTCCATTTGTATGAGAAATTCAATCATACATGATTGAACGGCATTGTTAGCATAGCGCAATGCTGAGACAGTGTCAGTGACCTGAGTTCGAATCCAGCACTGTCTGTAAGGACTGTGCATCTTTCCCGTGTCTGCGTGGGTTTCCTCTGGTACTCTAGTTTCCTCCCACCCTTCAAAACATAGAGGGGTTGTAGGTCAATTTGGTGTAATTGGGTGGCAAGGGCTCATGGGCCAGAAGGGCCTGTTACATTGCTGTTTGTCTAAATTAAATTTAAAAAAAACTACTGTGACTGAGTGCATAGTGGAGATATCACTGGTGCCAGCTGGTTTGCCGAGGAGCTGGTACACTCACAGCCCTGATGAAGGGTTCTGCTCTGAAATGGTGACTGTTCTTTTTTCTCTCATTGATGCTGCTTGACCTGCTGAGTTCCTCCAGCAGATTGTTACTTTCTTTGGTGAATCTGTAAAAGTTGGTCAGCGACCTTGGGGGCATTCTGAATGTCCTTGGGCTTTTGCGAAATTAGTGTAAATCTGAAGGCTACATTTTCCAGACTTAGAGGCTGGTGGTGACCTTGAATGAGCTGTCAGCTGGAAGTGGATCCAATTTCATCTAAAAGGCATTGGGGAAGGTGCTAAATTAGCAAAGGTAGAGAGTGGTCTGGGCCAAATCTGGGCAAATGGGATTGGAGTAGATAGACATCACAGTTGGTGTGGACAAGGTGGGTTTACAGCGCTTCATGTTTCAATGACTATGTGATTACAAGCAGTACTCAAGCTGCTTTTAAACTAATGGCTAAAGATGACTTTCAACAAAATCTCCTTGTAATATTCTCCTAGAGCTACAGAGATTCTGTTTCTTTTTCATCCAAAGCTCGCCTTTAGCATCCTGAATTATTTAAAAATTGATTTGCATGGATCCTGTCTGGTTTGCTCCCTGTGCCCAGGGCAATGAATAATTGTGATAATGAAAACTGAATGCGAATAGTATACTTCAGGTACACGATCGTTTATCCGGAACTCATAGGGGACAGTGTGTTCCAAATTTTGGATTTTTCCAGATTTCGGAAAGCCCACCTGAATTGTGCTGCCGTATTCACCCCTACCCCCTTCCAGTCACGCGGCCGCCTCCCCCAAGTGCCGGACCCTTGGCCGCCAGACCGCCTTCCCCAAGCGCTGGTCCCTCGGCCACCTCCCCCAAGCGCTGGTCCCTCGGCCACCTCCCCCAAGCACTGGTCCCTCGGCCGCCTCCTCCAAGCACCGGCTGCCTCCCCCAGGTGCCGGCCATTTCCCCCAAGCGCCGGTCCCTAGACTGCCTCCCTCAAGCGCCGGCCGCCCGGCCACCTCCCCCAAGCGCTGGTCCCTTTGCCGCTTCCCCCAAGTGCCGGGCACCTCTCTCCCCATTTACCGGATTTTGGAGCTTTCCGGATTTTAGAAGTCCGGATAAAGGATTGTGTACCTGTACTCATTTATAGAGCTGCCACTTCAAGTCATTCTAGTCTAAATCGAAAACATATTAGAGCCTCTGACCTATTAAATCATGCAGTTTTCCTCACTTTATATTTTGCTTTATCTTCTTGTCTTGAGAGTTGGCACCATGGTACCAGGCAGTGATGCAACCAGCAGGTCTTCTGTGGAGAGCATTCTGGCTGGTTGCTTCACTGCCTGGTACAGAGGCGCTAATTCTTAGGATAAGAATAAGCTCCAGAGGGTTGTTAACTCAGCCTGCGACATCACAGGTACCAGACTTCATTCCATCGAGGACACCAACATGAGGCAGTGTCTTAAAAAAGCAGCCTCTATCCTCAAAGATTCCAACTACCCAGCCCATGCCCTCTCCACTCTGCTACCATCAAGAAAAAGGAATAGGAGCCTAAAGACGAGCACTCAGCATCACAAGAACAGCTTCTTCCCTGCTGCCATCAGATTCCTGAATCATCAATTAACCAAAGACACTGCCTTACTTTTCAGGCACAACTATTTTCTTACTTTTTAAAAATTTATGGTAATGTTGTAAGATGATTATAATGTGAGTGTTTGCACTATAATGCAAAACAGAATTTCATAACTTGTTCATGACAATAAATTCTGATTCTAGTTTGCAGTATTGCAAGGTTAAATAATAGTTCTATTTATTTCTTCCAGTAGCGCCAGAAACAAGGCTTATAACGAAGGGAATGATGTTGGATAAAGTCAAAAGGTGAGGAAATGTTTTCATTAATAGAACATAAAACAATTCTTTGGGTACGTTACTGAAAATATCATTTTCACTGCACTGGTTACTTCCATGAAAGATTGTTAAGATGAATCAGAAATGTAATACTATTGGTGAGATGTTGTCTCAGGTCCATAGACTGTAGAACTGGGAGTTACCATCTCAGGTTCATAATGATTGTGAATCTCTGGAGTTGTCCATTTCAAAGGGCCATGGATGTTCAGTTCTTTATTAGTTCAAGACTGAATTCAATCAAATAAGGGATTGAGGCATCAGGAGATCAGTTCAGAATCAGATTCAGGTTTATTATCACAAATGTGTGTCATGAAATGCATGGTTTTGTAGCAGCAGTATAGTGCAGAACAAGGTAGAAAATCACTATAAAATTACAATTCTGTAAATACAAGATTTTTTTTAAAAGTGCTGCAAAAAGGGAAAAGTAAGAGAAAACCATAGGTTCATTGTTCGTTTAGGAATCTGATGGTGGAAGGGAAGAAGCTGTTTTTATAATGTTGTACCTCCTCCCTGTTGGTAGCAGTGTGAAGAGGGCATGGTCTGGGTGATGAGGGTCCTTGATGATAGAAACTGCTTTCTTTAGGCACTGCTTCTTAATGATGTCATTAATGGGGTGAAGACTAAAGCCCCTGATGGCATTATCTGAGTTTACAACCCTCCATACCAGACAGTAACACAATAAGACAGTTAGAACAACAGTGAGAGTAGATGAGGTAAAGGGTCAGCTATTGTCTCACAGAATAGCTGATAGGCCAACTCCTGCTTCTATTTCTCATGTTCCTGTGTTTCATCAGTTTGTGTTTCTTGGTTACTGGAATTTTTCACATTTTCCACAGTTCAATTCTAAACTCAAGGAAAAGCCATTAAACCAAGTACAGTATAACAAATCTTTTTCATGTTATTCTCTCATTCCCGTGGCTTTCCACTCCCTATAGAATGGGCACTAAAATTTAAAATATCTTGAGTGAAAGACTTCTGCTAATGAGGCAGATTTTTCCATACAATATCTTGCACAGTATGAGCTACAATCTCTATTACAACATCTTGGGCAGACAGTATATGATTAATGATGTGGGATGCTCTCCATTACTTTGTTTTGTGATCGGTTCAATGTGTGTTGGGATTCAGGCCATCTCATTCTGCTTCAAACTAAATATGAACCTAAAATTGATGCCAGGTTAAATTAGCTCTTGTATCATTAAAGACTTGATGAAGTGATGAGGGAGTATGGTAGCTTTGTGGTTGGATGATTGGATTAGGATTGCACATGGTTTAGAAAAGTTTAAGTTTATTTGCCACATTATATTTGGTACATTGAGAAGGAAGTGATCTACCATCAGATCACTGGTGAGACCTCACAGAGCATTATGAGCAGATTTGAACTCCTTGTTTCAGAAAGGAGTGCTGAAATTAGAGAGGGTTCAAAGGAGGCTCACAAGAATGATTCAGGGAATGTATGATATGAGGAACTTTGACAGCTTTTGGCCTGTACCCATTGGAATTTAGGAGAAGGAAACATTTTGAACATTGAAAGGCATAGACAGAGTAAATTTAGAAAGGTTGGATCCCATGGTGGAAGGGTCTAGGGCAGCACTTCCCAATCAGTGAGCCATGGCCCACTGGTGGACTGCATCATGCTTCCATGTGGACCTTGGAGACTTCCCAACCTGATGAGGTCTGGGTAGGTCTGAAGTGGTATCTCAGTCCTCCTGGGTGACCTTAGGTGGGGTGGTGAGCAATCTCCCATGAGGTCAGTGAGGTCAACTGGTTGTCTTCCAATATAAGCAGCTTGACGCTTAGCACTCAGCCACAGTTCCTATCAGGCCTCCACACAAGACAGATTCAGACTAATTCAGAAATGTCTGTTTTCTGTCTTCTTACTGCTTGTTGTTCTTCACTTCAGTCAAGACTCAAGAGGCTCCTCTTTATAAAGTAAGACATAATATTTTTCTCCTCTAAAATGGGATATAAATTATTTTTGCTGTACTTTTACTCAACGACACCAAAGTGCATTGGCTATCTTCAGGAAATGTTGTGGCATGAGTGTTTGAACTATGAGAAGAGTTACAGTTGTTCTTGAAGATGTAAAAGAAGTACGCAATGGAAACTTGTTTCAATGAAATGTTATGGGTATTTTGCCTTGTCTACCTTGTGGATATTTTTGATTGATTAAACAAATTGAATCTCAGGATGCAAGGCAAGGACACAATTGTTTATTGATGCTTTCAATGCATTTATACAAAAGCTTGAAAACTGAAAGCACAAGGCAGAGGGAAAGAATTTTCCCATGTTTGAATATCTTTCAGCAGTAGCTGTTACTGGAATGGAAGCTGATGTTGTAAAGGAAGTTGTCTCACATCGGCTGCCTCTGAGAAGAATTCCTTCACCACTACTTCCCCGAAATCAACCAAGAATGACTGGCACTGAGGAACCCCTTTCTTGTTAAAGTCAACACAGTCCCTGATAATCTGCAAGGTGAACTCATTGACCTTCAACGACTCTGGATGCAGAGATGTGTTTGAGACTTTGTCTATTTTTGAGTTTTGGCCAAGAATAATGGATAGCTACTCCAATATTGTGAAGGAGTGTCTTCTTTTTGATGGTGCTGCAGTTGAAGACAAAGGCACAAAACAGCACACATCTCAGGTGTGCATTATCTACAAGAGAACTAACGATGTGGAAACTGGTGAAGAAACTTCAGAAACAGGGGTCTCATTAAAGTAGCCTGAGCTTTGATTTTGATTGGGTGTTTATATTTTCAGTGTAAGCTTGCGATGTTTTTTGTTCTTTAAAAATGTTAAATAAAATACCTTAAATTATCTGATTTTCTTCCAGAGCTGGCTTTAGCTTGAAAATATTGCTCTGTCATTGCCACTAGTGGGCCATGGCATGTTAGGCTGGAAGCCAGGTGGGCCACGGAAACTGAAAAATGATTGAGAATCACTGGTCTAGGATGAGAGGGCACAACTTCAGGATTGAAGGGCATCCACTTTGAACAGAGAGGCTTAGAAATTTCTTCAACTAGATGATAGTGAATCTGTGGAATTTTTTGTCACAGGTGGTTGTGGAGGCCCTGTCATTGGGTGTATTTAATGCAGAGATTGATAAATTATTGATTAGCCAGGGCATCAAAAGTGATGTGGAGAAGGCCAGTGGGTTGAATGGAAAATGGATCAGCTCATGATTAAATGGTGGGGAAGACTCAATGGGCTGATTATTATATTTCTGCCCCGATGTCTTATGATTTTCTGAGCTCAAATTCAATTTGGGTTGATAGTAAAGTCAAGGAATTAATCGAAATTCTATCAGTAAAGGTAACCATGCCCTTTTTAATACCCCTGATGCCCTCCTAAGTTTGGGTTAAATGTGACTGCAGATGTACTAAACCAATCTGCTGGAGGAACTCGGTGGGTCAAGCAGCATCCGTGGAAGGAGAGGATAGTCAATGTTTCAAGCTGGACTAATGGCGCCTGTTTGTGTATCTTTATGGCAAGCCAAAGTTGATGGGTGTTTGTGTGCACAACAATAAAGGAATCTTGAGTGAAACGCAGAAGTTTGCAGATGCTGCGATTGTAGTAAAAATGCTGGAGGAACTCAACAGGTCTTGCAGCATCCAGAGGTCAAGGTATGTAACCAACGATCTTGCTCAGTAAATACAGTCTCCACATCCATTAATGAATATTTTAAAAAAGAAAACTCTGCTTGGAATAGCTTTCTCCAAATGGCATGAAGAGGATCGATAGATTTTGGTCTAGTTGAGTGATGCAAAAAGAAAGACCTGGGAGCAGCTCTCCTAGGTGAAGCGTCAGCTTTCATTCTTTCACCATTACATTTCATAATTTCCCCTTTTAAAGTTTGTTTCATGCAAATGAGCAATGAGAGGTTCAAGGAGGACCCTGATCTGTTTCTCAAAACGTAGACCTTCCCCCCCCCCCCCCCCCGACTGATGCAGCTCGGGCCACTGAGTTTCTCAGGCATATTTTGTTTAGATTTCAGCTTTTTTGTCAGAGTACATACATGACATCACATACAACCCTGAGATTGTTTTTTTCTGTGGGTCAGGCAGAATTGCCTCATTATTATTGGTAGTGCAAAAAAAATGTCTGAATCAGAATTTATTGTCATGAACAAATCATGAAATTCGGTGTTTTGCAGCATGTAAACCCCTACATGTAAATAAATAAAGAACTGCAAACAGATAGCAAATGCAAGCAAATTGTGTGATACAACATAAATTTAAAAAATCAATAAAGTGGATAAGTAAGAGTCCTTAAATGAGTCCCTGATTGAGTCTGATGTTGAGGAGCCTGATGATGGAGGGGGAGCAGCTGTTCCTGAACCTGGTGGTGCGAGTCTTGAGGCCCCTGGACCGCTTTCCTGATGGCAGCAGCGAGAACAGGACGTGCGCTGGGTGGTTTGGATCCTTGATGATTGCTGTTGCTCTCTGACGGCAGCGTTCCCTGTAGATGTCCTTGATAGTGGGGAGGGTTTTTCCTGTGATGTCCTGGGCTGTGCCCACTACCTTTTTGGAGGACTTTACGCTCATGGGTATTGGTGGCCCCGTACCAGACCGTGAGGCAGCTGGTCAGCCCACTTAGGTTCAGATTCCAGCACCTGCAATCTCTTGATCTGAGCTACTTTGGTTGACTCTGTGATAATGGCACTTTTGATTTAGTTATTGTAGTGCACTTAACATTGCTTGTACACAAAATTGTTTTTTTTTTAAAGATTATTAGTCTTTTCAGGATTGAGTAATGACTTACTGTTCTCTGAGCTGCAGAATGTTTACACAAAACTCTGGAGACACTGTGTGAAGAGCTGTTGAACAAGCTACATGCCCTTTCATGTGTACCTCGCCCACTGAGCTCATACATGTCACAGCCACAGGTTGCTGCTTATAAAATGTATAAATAAATATTTGGGGAATTTCACTGCTCGTGGAAAGTCCTAATTTATTCAGGGGAATCACCGGCGATACTCTCCAGTTTGTGTTGACTGCCATCTTGTGCTAACAGTGCCAGGAGCAGTATGTGGCACAGATGTGGGAGGCTATCAACTTTCAAACTATCTCCTACCCCTCCAATCTCCTCATACAGGTAGGGGATCCCATCGCCAGGTCTTAAGTTCAAATCTATCATCTCCCTGCACCTCCGTAATGTCACACTGACCTAGGGTCTTCCTAGACACACTCCTTCAAAGCTGAGCTGAAACATTCATGGTCTGCTTTTGCCAGGAGGCTGGGGTGGAGGTACTCCCCTGAACATCACAAAAGCACTGTGCACCAGGGGATTTTCAAGTTTGCTATCGTCTGATTGAACATACAACCCAAAGAAAAAAAAAACATATCTCTGGACCAGAAATAGTGTCCAGTCCCTGATTATCAGACATATCTTACTATTCAATGAAAATGGACAGAGCCAGGCCACCATGTTTTTACTAATTTGTAGTAGGAAGGTCATTGTTTATTATTAGATTTAATTTAAATTTTATAAACAGTAATGAGCATGTTAACATAAAGCATTGATATGAAATTTCTTTGATTTTTCAACAAATATTAAACCTCCTAAAGCATGCCAGTTCTACAAGCAGTGTGAGGTCAACTTATGCACCGCAAGCTGTTCAATGCTGTGGACTGTGTTGTGATTGTGTGGTATTCTCATACTGGAGATGAAGAAGTCTCTAACATGTGTAATGGAGAGCAGGAAGGCCAGAGAGACTGCCAAATCAGCAAAAGTCATCCTTTGAAGAGGGCGGATATTGAAGAGGGATTAGGAAAACTCGCCACTGTGAAAGAGGCATAGGAAAAAAAAGGAAAGGTGGTGTAGGGAGTTGCGATTCAGGGACTCTGCATGGAAGAAAGTAGGTGTGAAAAGAGATGGAATTTGATGGTTGTGTAGAACTTGTAAAAAAATAACATTGCCTAAATGTTCAGTAACAACAGGAAACTGAGCGACAAAAGCTAGTAGGTTTGGAAAAAGACATAAACAAAGAAATGGAGACAAGAACTGGGGACCAGCGGGCCAATAATTAATTTCCTGCTGACATGATGGTCTCTTTATACAGAGAAAGTGAACCCAGAAACCAGAATTGTTTATGACAGAAAATTAAAGAGCCAACATTAACCATGCCCCACAGGGACTGAATTGAAAGTTGAAAGATATTTATAATTGAATTTGCAATTCTATTTGGAAATAACTATTAAGTAAAATTAAAATGAAATGACTGCAGGCTCAGGTTGTGGGATCCACATAGATTGGGTTAGACTCCTCTTGCTTGCTGTCAAGGCCTAAGGTTCATTAGGGCCCCACATTAGGGCCAAAGTATATGATTTAGGCCGGCACTCTTGCAGTCCCTTGCTGGAGATATCACTTTTCAGACAAGATGATAAACCATGACCCCATCTTATTTTTTTTCATTTTGGGCCAGTCTGAGATGTTTCATAGAACTTTTCATTTACCAAGTCATGTCGAGCAGATAATCAACAGCATAGTCAAAAAGGAGAGAGGCAACAAAGTTTAAGGATGGAGTTGGAGAAACTTGGAACTTTTGGTAAGTGAAGGAATGGTCGCCAGTGATAGAATGATTCATATGGTCCATTAACCTGTCATACAAATTCATTTAAAATGGAATTTTTTAGGCCATCACAGAGCAGTTGTTAAATCTGATCAGATTGTATTGGATCCCTTCAGTCAGGTTAACCTACAGCACAGTGCAGCAGCTGCCGCCATTGTATTTTTTAATCTAATTCATTTAAAAATGCCTTGCAGCTTATGTTTTGATGATACTTTGATGAAGGGCTCAAGCCCAAAATGTCAGTAATGTATCTTTCCCTTTGCTACATAAAGGACATTGTTTGACCTGCTGAGCTTCCCCAGCATTTTGTGTTTTTACTATTGCAGCTTATGTTACTGAGAAATTACATGTTCACTGTATTTACAACTGCTAATAAAGAAAGGCTCCATGGAAAGCAAACTCAGGAGATTTGTTATTGCAATGTGCAGCTGCAGGGAAACTTCAGCCAGGGTAAATAGAACATGTTAATGGTTTTGTTGCACCCAATTGAATCTTGAATATCCTTTATAGTTTTGAGGATCCTGCTCTGTTCCATGGAACAGCATCTGTTCACCTCCACTGGCTGGAACACAAGGTTGAAGAAACACCTGGAGGAAACAAACGAGTACTTCTTTAACCGAGCAAATTGGAAAGCTTGTTATTTTTCTGTTCTGCTAAAGAATTCAGACTGTAGATTTTCTACAGCTCAAGTAAGCTTTGTGGACTGATAATGTTTTCTCTCAGTGGCTATTGGTGCGGAGTGAGATTCCAAAGTCAGCTGAGCCAATGAGTGAAGTGAAAGTCTGCATGTGCAGACTTGATAACTTGAGGTCATGTCAACCTGTTTATGTTATCTTTCTGACTGTCAACGGTAAGCGCAGCAAAAATCCATGTCCACAAGAGTCAGCTTGCTTGGTTGTACATTGAAATATAAATCATAGGGATTTGTGACCTTCAAAGGAAACCCTCTGACAAAACAGATACACACGCTGAAAATCGATGGAAGTTTTGAAGATCTGAATATAATGAGAAATTAGAGTTTATGTTATATACACAAGGACAATGTGCAGGTGCATCGAAATGTCTTACTTGTTGCAGTCAAACAGGCACATAAAACACACCAAACTCAGTTGTATACTTTTAATTACCACGTATGTCAAGGCAAAAAAGGAGATCAAAAATAAATAAAAATGCCATGGTTAGCGTAGCAGTTAGCGCAACAGTATTACAGTGCCAGTGACCTGGGTTCGAATCCACTGTCTGTGAAGAGTTTGTACGTGCTTTGCATTTCTGCATGGGCTTTCTCTGGGCGCTCTGGTTTCCTCCCACCCTCAAAAATGTATGGGAGTTTTAATTTGATGAAAATGGAGGAATTTGGTCTGCATGGGCTCATGTGCCAGAAGGGCCTGTTAACGTGCTGTATGTCTAAATTTAAAATTATATTTTAAAAAAAGGTAGATAGATAATAACTTGCAGTTAGTAGAAGAAATAAGGTAATACTTCAATAGCGCAAGCTGATCTTTTGGTGGTCCTGGAGTAGTTTATAGTTAAGGTAGTACGGTGTGGTCTATATAAAATGCACAAAGGCAAAGCTGCACACCTTTTGTGCCCATGATGACCAGTCAGCCCTTCCATTACTCAGCCATTTTGGAATATGGTGAGTTTCTTTCATCCATTGTAATGAATAAGCTGACATTCCAACTTCTGGAATAAATAGTTTGTTTTGGGCATTTAAACAATAATGGAATGAACTCATGGAGTCCTGGATTGGCACAGCATGTTAAATGGCCTCTTGACAAACCAAAACATATTTAATTTTTTTTTAATGATGATTCAAGATACTAATGTCCATGAAATCTTCTGGAAAAGTTCATTTCTTCAATTAAAATACTTTTGCATCCAAGTCCAAGATTTGTAGGTTCAAGCTCCATTCTGGCTCTGAACTGACCAGTTTTAACAGAACTTTATGTTACTTGAACTGTCTCTTTTGCAGGGATGGTAAAGTGACTAATTATTCTGCCTCTTCGTCGAATAAAAAGGTATCCTCTCATGCCTCCAAATTTCAAAGTGGAGGAGGGGAGTTTTCTTCAAAGTTGGACCCAATGTTTATTCCTCTACCAATATCACTAAAACCCAGGCTACCTGATCATGATTACAATCTTATTAATGGAAGCTTGCTGTGCTTATTTCAGGTGCAAACACATGGGAACATTCCCACTTTCTGTACACCATCCTGAACTCAAAATTGCCACTGGGTCTCAATCCTGGAACTTCTACCCATACAAGAGAACTTCACCAGAAGGACGCTCACCCCCACCTTCTCAAGGGCTACGTGAAAATGATAAGCCTGCCACGGCAAACAGCACACCTTTGGAAAATAGGTCACGTAAGGGAAGTCTCTACTGTCCTGTGGAGGATTTGCAAACTCCACACAGGCTGGTGTGGAGGCCATGATTGAAGTCGGGGTGCTTCTCTGTGAGATCACGGCGGCGCCATTGTGCCACTCGTACTCCGATGATTTAGTTCAGTTGATTGAAATAACTCCTCATGATGGTAATCTGCAGAGAAACTGATATTCCAGTGGCTGATGTTCAGACTAAGCCTGCCTAATTGACAAAAAGAATATTGTCTTTACAAAGTATGCACCAAGGATAACATTGCACAGTTTCCTCAGGGCATAAAACAAGGATCAGTCAATTGTATACCAGGTATGTGTGGTGGTAATTTAAAGAAGCATTTCCTTTTACACTGTTTTGGCTGAGGCATATGAGACATTTGCATGCCCTAACAGAATCGCAAAGCTGTATGGCAATGGGAGCCAAGTTATTGTACAGAATAATATGTTCCTTTATCACAGATGAATAAGGAAGGATGTCTGATGGAAAGGATCTCTACCTTAGCAATTATGAATGAGATGGATTTCCTGAGGGAGGCTTTGTTCTGTTCATGTATGTTTTGGTCAATAGGAAATGGAACGAGAGATTGCGATGTCACAAGCCGAGCCGTGGGCTATTTTTAGTCTTTAACATCTTTGACTGAATCTGGTAACTCCGTACCATTCTCCTGCTCTGTGACCCCTTGAGCCATGAGCTCCTCCAACACTGGCCTCATAATCACTCCCAAATTTAGTTTGTCTCATTGACCTTTGGTTGGTTGACCTGCTTTCTCCTCCTGATGTGAATGAGAAATTTAATTTGACAAGCAATAATTTCAAGCATTAACAACCATATGATTTCTGGTAAAGATCCTAAGTACCATATTTGACGGCATATAGGACCAACTGGCATATGGGACCCCACCCCCCCAACACCATTTTTAGCATGAGATTTCAGGAAAAATTTGTTTTAGTGTACTCTCCTCGATGGAAACCCTCTCACCTTGCATGGCTGAGATGCTGAAACAACCTCACACATGAGCAACAGCAACATGTTCTCTTGCCTGATGTACTCCAAGGCTCAGGCTGTTTCCCTGCCTCCCCAACTGCACAAACGGCCATTGATTGACAGGCGCACCAGGACTCATGGGCTTGCGAGAGCGGGAGGGGGAGAAGCTAGAGCAATGGTCAGGGCCCAGGCCTACTGTCGTAGGGGAGCATACAATAGATCACTTGCTTTGAGGGGAGCGCCGGGCCCCAGTGATCAGGCTCCACACTGATGCGTTGTTCAACGACCATGGCGCACCAAGTAGATTGAATGAGGTGCAGAGGTGGGTGGCAGTGAGCGAACAGCCTGTTGAGCTGAGTTTGACACGCCGCTCGCTCCTACGCCTCATTCTATTTGCTCGAGGGCTGTGCTTGTCGAACAAAGCCTGATCATCAAGGCTCAGCACTCTCCTCAAAGCACTGTGGGAAAGACTGAGCGAGCAAGAGGGAGGGAGAGAGTGGGAGGGAGGGCGGGCAGGTTCAAGGGAGCGGGCCTTCTCACTGGGGGGTAAGCGGCAACGGTGACTCCAGCATGGGGCACTTGAGCGAAGGTGGTCCGCGAAGCTGCAGGCCTGCTTCCTGGACTGCCGCAGCACCTCCTTGGACATCTTGAAGCTGGGTGAGTAGGTTGAACACTTCCCTCATGTCGCTATCTTGCGGATGAAAGTCTCCACTGCATTTGTACTTTGGTGCCCAAAATGGCAGCACCAAAATGTCACCTTTGCGTTTAGGACCTGGAGTGGTTTTGAGGTTATTTTTGGGTGAAAAAGAGGTGTGCTCTTTGTTGTAAAATACGGTAAATGGAAATTGTTATTGCTGGGCAAGTACTGTTCACAGTCATTGTGGAATTTGAAAATGAACTTACCCATGTTAACAAGTAAACTAGTCCTAGCTCCAAGAGGGATCACGAGTTGGGTGGTTGGGAACTTGCAGGGAGCAGGCGTTGTGGGAGAGTGGAGGGTCCTGGATTTCTAAGGGATCTAAGGGAGACAGAATATAGTTTGGATTTGTGGGATTTTGTTTGGAATGAGCAGTCAGGGAGATCTAAATCTTGGTGTTGATAGATAGCTAAAGGTACTGGCAATCAATGCAGAAGCATTGGGAGCTGAATCTCTAATGAGCCAAACTGCAGGATTCTAAGAGAGCAAATTTCCTTATTAACTTGAGTTGAAGAGGCACTGACTGACCGACTGGAGGAGAATTAAAATTTGCCAGGCCTCGGATAAAGGTATATGCAATTATCAGTCACATAAATATTTCAGTGGATGAATTTTTCCCCCCACAGCACAGGAACTGCTTGTCCTTGCAAGCTCTGGGCTACATTGGGCTCATTCTTCAGAACACAGGATGAGAAAGAGCATATGCAAAGGACATTAAGTCTAGTAATGAGTCTGGCATTGAAAGCTTGAGACATTTGTATGGCATTTGTTCATTTATTATTTTATTAGCTGTGTTACTAATAAATGGGTTGCCACTTCTGTTAGAGTCAAGAAATCACATGTGCATTGCCATGAGTTATTCCTGTGGGTTTCCAAAGCATTGAGTGTTATGAAAAATTCCACTTAAAATCTGCTCATTTCAGAATCAGAATCAGAATTTATTGGCATGAATGTGTCTCATGAAATTTGTTGTATTGTGACAGCGTTTATTGTGCATTACAGGTGCAAAAATGGCCTTGTATTACATTTTTAAAAATAATTAAAATAAAAACTGAGGTAATGTCCATTCAGAAATCTGATGGCAGAGGGTAAGAAGCTGTTTTTCTATTATTGGGTCTTCATCTTCAGGTTCTTCTACCTCCTTCCTGATGGTAGCAGTGAGGGCATAGCCTGGGTGGTGAAGGTCCTTGATGATAGAAGCAGCTTTCTTGAGACACCATCTCTTGTAGATGTCCTTAATGGAGTGAAGACATGCCCATGATGGCACGCTCCAAGTTCACAAATCTCTGTAGTCCTTTTCTGTCTTGTCCATTAGACAATGAAGCAACCTGTCAGTTACACCTGTAGGAATTTGCAAGAGTCTTTGGTGACATAGCAAATCACCTAAAACTCCTTCTGAGGTATAGCCACTGGCAAGCGTTCTTCATAATTGCCCTGACAGGATAGATCTTCAGAGATGTTAACACCCAGGAATTTGAAGTTCTTTACGCTCTCCACTGCTGACCTCTCGATAAAGACTGGCTTGTGTTCTGGCTCCCCCCCCCCACCCCCCCACCTGAAGTCCACGATCAGTTCCTTAGTTTTGCTATCATAGCGTGCAAGGTTGTTGCTGTGATACCACTCAACTGGCTGATCTATCTTGTGCCTCTACACTTCCTCATTGGTGTCTATGATTCTGTTGACAATCATGGTGCTATTGGCTGATGTGTAGATAGCATTTGAATTGTACCCGGCCACACAGTTATGGGTGGAGAAGGAGTAGAGCAGTGAAGTGTTTGCTGGAAATGTGTACGAAATACATGCAGGTTTTACAATGCCACTCACTGCTCCATTCACTTGATGGGAATCACCATTTTCTTTTCCATAATTTCCTCTTTAAGATCACCCACTGGAGAGCTAGAAACTTTTGTGCCTTGATTCTGATTTCTGCTCAAAGATCAGTGCAGAAGGTAACTCGCATTCTCAGTACATGCTTGTGGCTGTATATAATCAAGCCTCACCCTGGCAGTATGCTCACTTTCTATCTATCTGAATACAGTTAATGTGAACAAGATACAGATGATTGTTATGACATCCTGTCACACTCTATCCATGCCAGAAACTTGAAACTAATAAATAACATTTCAAATATCACATGAACAAATCTCAAAGCTTAATCTTGTTCATGGGTGATATTAGATTCCTAACTTTTTTTCCACCTACTTTTTGAAGAACAGGTGATTTTAGAAAATTGTTGAACTCATAATTACCTGACTTTGCAATGTAAACAGCACCGCTTCCAAATTCTGGTTCAGAATTCGATGTCCGCATCTGCATGATTCCAATATTTCTGTGTTTGCAAGATGACATTTTGAGAGCTTGAATTTGATGAGGAGCTAAAAGCTTGGAACAACTGTGCCATGATTTATGTAACAATTATTGTAAAGAAGCCATTTTCAACGTGGGTCAAGACCTGATGTGCCCCAGTTTCATGTGACATGAATTTGAGAATAAATTCAAAGTGGAAATTTGTATTTTATAATTTGCTTCGTGGATCTTGAGATTAGGAGGTGTGATACCTCAGATACCCAAACAGCAGTGCCCAAACCCAAAGCAATTTCTACTTCATTTGATGAAGAGGTTTTGTGGGAATGGTTGAATAGTGGGAACATTGGGAGCAGTAGCAATGAGGAAGTGAACAGTAGGGGGATAGATGAACTAGTCGAGTGGTGTCACAACAACAACCTTCCCCTCAAGGTTAACAAAACCAAGGAGCTGATTGCAGAAGTAAAACACCAAAGTCTGCAGACACCATGGTTGAAGGAAAAGCACAAAGCTGGAGAAAATCAGCAGGTCAAACAATGTACTTCGTAGAGCAAAGGTAAAGACACTGGTACATGACCAATGTTTTGGGTTTGAGTTCTTCATCAAGGTATGGTCAAAATGTGGGCAGGCATCAGTACAAATGGTGGGGAAGGAGTCACAGTCCCATAGGCAGGAGGTAATAGGTGGATGAGGGAGAGAGGGCATACCAGCATACAAAGGGAGAGGGATATCTCTATGAGTGGAGAGGGAAGGGGATGGAGAACTGAAGGAAATAAGACAGAGGGATGGAGAAGAGAAGGACAGGGAGTAAGCTAGCAGAAACCAGAGAAGTTGAGTGGTAGAGAAGGCTGAGACAGAAATTTACAGGTGGTCTTGGTTTGACATATCACGTGGGTGTGGGGCACAGAATTGAAATGGAAACTGGAAGAATCTTGTCACTGATGCAGACAGAGTGATGGTGTTTAGCAAAGTGATCTCCCAGTCTGCATCCAGTCTCTCTGATGTAGAGAAGGCCACAACTCGAGCACCTGATGCAATAGATGACTCTCACAGATGCATAAGTGAAGTGTTGCTTCATTGCGAAGGTCTGTTTTGGGCTCTGAATAGTGGTGAGGGAGGAGTATTATGAGCTCCTGTTTCATTTAGTGTGAGTATCACTTTAAGGGCTAGTACAGGCTGAAACCATTCACAGCTTTAGAGAGACTGGATGGCATCAGCTAGTGCAAGCTGTACCCAAATTCGCTATGTTGCAGAGGAGAAAGGACATTGTGTGCTTTTTTCCAGGGACACAGGTGGTGAGAGAGTTTTCTATGTGGAACATGGGAGAAACAACACTTTATTGACTGGTGGCCATCTCATCGAACACGAAGCAGGAATGATTCTGTGTGATAATAGACAATTCGGCTCATGATCCCTGTCAGGGGAATTATTGAACCCCACCATGACCAAGGGAAAGATCACTTTGATTGATCTGTACCTGGGTTTTGGAAGCATCATGGAAGTCGCATGGTTTGTTTCCCCTATGCAAGGAAAATGGTAGTTGTGACAACCGTTCATACGAAAGGATATTTCTCTGGAAGAAACTTGACGAAGATTTATGAGTTTTCAGTAGTTCGGTCACTCAGTTAGTCTCTCACTCTTCTTCATGATTACTTCAGTGCATCAGATTTCTAAGACTGAACTTTGGAGTGACTTTCCAGAATTGTGTCTAAGCTATATCTCTCTCTCTCTCTGCTTGATTTGACTAATGTGTTATATTAGCAGTTATTAATAAACATAGTATTTTAAAAGAAAAAAAACTGCCTTGGTGAATTTCCATTGCTGTTCATCTGTGACGTAACAGGAGTATAGCCACAGGGAAAGGTGTCAAGGGGGCGATTAATAGGAGGGGATGAGTGGACGAGTGAGTCATGGAGGTAGCTGTCCCTATGGAAGGTGGAGAAGGGAAGATGTGTCTGGTGGTGAGATCATGATGTCGCTGGCAGAAATTACAGAGTAATTTACAGAGTAAATGAATTGGATGAAGTGGCTGGTAGGGTGATGGGTGGAGACAAGGGGAATCCTGTTTTTGTTCTGTCTGGGGGCAGAGGGGGCCTGGCAGATTAGCAAGAACAGGAGGAAATCTGGGTAAGGGCTGAGTTGATGGTGGTGGAGGGGAAGCCACGCTTTTGGAATAAGGAAGACATTTTGGATGATCTGGATGGGAAGACTTCATCTTGAGAACAGATACAAATGAAACATAAAAATTAAGAAAAAGGAATAGGATCATTTCAGGGGATTGGGTGTGAAGAACTATAGTCGAGGTAGTTGTGGGAGTTGATGGGTTTGTAAAAAATGCCTGTAGAAAGCTTGTCTCCTGAGATGCAGTCAAAAAGATCAAGAAAGGGGAATATTGCCAGAGATGGATCAAGTGAATTTGAGGTCAGGGTAAAAGATGGCAGCAAAGTGGATGAAGTTTATGAGCTCATCACGGGTTAATGAGGAAAAATCGATGTAGTTGTCAATATAGTGGAGGAAGAGTTGAGGGGTCTTGCCTGTGTTGGATTGCTCCATAAAACCACAAACAGGCAGGTGTAACTGGGACCCATGGGGGTACCCATCGCTACTCCTTTTATTTGGAGAAAATGGAATGAGTCAACAGAGAAGTTATTGAGGATAAGAACAAGTTCTGCCAGGCAGAGGAGGGTGTTTGTGGAGAGTGAATTTTTGGGTCTCTTGTCAAGAAACAAACAAAGGGCTTTGTGACCTTCAGTATGGGGTATGGAGGCATAAAGAGATTGGACATCCATTGTGAAAATGAAGTGGTCAAGTTCAGGGAATTGGAACTCATTGAAGAGAAGGAGGGTATGTGAGGTATCATGGATCGAGGTGGGCAGGGATTGGATCCGGGAGACAAAATGGATTTGAGACAAGATGACATGGAGATGTAAAGAGATTGGATGTCCATTGTGAAAATGAGGCAGTCAGGTTCGGGGAATTGGAAGCTATTGAAGAGAAGGAATGTACATGAGGTATCATGGATGAAGAAGGGGAGGAAATCAGGAGAAAATAAACCAGTCCTCACCGAAGGGTCAGCAGTGGAGAGGGTCAAGCTCTTCAAATTCCTGGGTGTCACCATCTCTAAGGATCTGACCTGGGCCCTCCATATCGATGTCATCATGACGAAGGCTTGCCAGCAGCTATACTTTTTTAGGAGTTTGAGGAGATTTGGTATGCCACCAAAGACCCTTGAATATTTCTACAGGTGTGCTATGGAGAGCATTCCGACTGCTTGTATCACTGTCTGGTATGGAAGTGCCAATGCCCAGAGAGTTATTAACTCAGCCACAGGCGCACCAGACTTCACTCCATTGAGGACATCTACAAGAAACAGTATCTTAATAAAGCAGCCTCTATCCTCAAGGACCCCCACCACCTAGGGCATGCCCTTTTCACACTGCTACCATCAGGAAGAGGCACTGAAGCCTGAAGATAAGCTCACAGCAGCACAAGGACAGCTTCTTCCCCTCTGTCATTAGATTCCTGAATTTTCAATGTTCCACAGGCACTACCTCACTTTCCCCTATTTTCTTTCATTATTTATTTGTTTTCAAAAGGTATCACAATATTTGCACTGTAATGCTGTCGCAATACAACAAATTTTGTGACAATAAATTCTGATTCCATTTCTGAATCTGATTCCAATTCAATGGAAGGGAAACATCAGAGTGAAATGAGCATGAACGTTACTTATGATTAGCACCAAACTACAGGTGTATTCACAGGAGACCACCTCCAGTCTTGCGCAGGAAGGGCACCATAGCTTTTCCTTGGCTGCAGGCTCTCTATATCCAGGATTTAATTGACTTGTCCATAAATTCAAATGACTCGCGCTGTATCTTAAAACTTGAATCCACTTGATTCATTGTGATTTAAACTAAAGTTACTAAAAGTGCCAAGTTTGTGGCTAAGTTTAGCATTGTTGCTATGGGTACCAACAATATAGCAAATAGTGCAGAAGTTTGAACAAGGAACTGTAATAGAGAAAAACTACTTGCACACTGAGGAAATTATTACAATTGTTATTTAGTTATTATTTGGGCTACTTTATTGGTTTATTTAATGATTGACAAAGTATTCTTCAATGTTCTTTTAGCAACGCACAAAGAATTTAAATTAGGTTTCTATCTGACCCCAACCATCGGATTGGGTACATGATTTATATAGCTAGACAAATATACATTATAATCATGAACAGTTGCTTGGTTGATTTTAGAGTATGTATTTCAAGGATCTCATCCAGTCGAGCGCAAGGTATTGGCAGTGAGTGATGTGTTATACCAGCTGCTTTAGACTGGGAGTATTCATACCACCTGTAAGCAAGCTGCTTTTGTGAGAAGGGAGAAAAATGAAGGAAATTGGTTGAATATATTTCAATATGTTCAACAAATTTAGTCAAGTAATCAGTGACTTTGTTTTGCATCTTGAAGTAATTGATGTTTTTGGATGGATTTTACCAGAATGTTGCTTTCGCTGTCTCTCTAGATGAGAGCTACAAGAGAACTTGATGACTAAGAACAGGTTGCACGCATTTTGTGGATATCTATCTAGAAATATTTTGCATCCCCTTAACTCATTCTCCTCATTAGTAATAATCACTGGGCTGTCATCATTCTCTGGGAACCAGTGACAAGTCTTACAAGAGAATTGTTGTGACTGGTAGATGCGTTTTCTGGAATAGGCATCAGAAACCTGGTCGTTCCACATGCTTTACACTTCAAATGCCTTGACCAAATTAGAATAGATCATTGGATTGAACAAATTCCAGCTGAAAATTTAGAAACTGGATGTGGAACACCTCTGATTGAGCTTTGTTGCCATTCCTAATTACTGCCAAGCACTGAGGTTAAACAGGTCAAATAGATCACAAACTTCAATGTCTAGTTTGCTCTTTATGTATCAATTTAACATGAACAATGCAGGAGACCCTGATGATATTTTGACATTGGGTGCCCTGTGTATGGAGTTCATACTACTCCTTGTTACCACGTGTGTTCCCTCCCATAGACCAAGGAGGCGGCAATAGGTGGGCTAATTGGTCACAGTAAGTTCTCCTCGGTATTGGTGAGTGATGGAATCTGGAGATTAGAAAGAAATGATTGGATGGATGAAGCAAAGCTTGCCACTGTCAATGCCAAGTGCGGGCAAACACACATACTCATTTTGAATTAGATGGAAAAGATATTCAATTGGGAGAAACTAACACTTAGCTGGTAGGTTAATTGGTCATTGTAGGTTGTCACAAGTATGTAGATGAATACTGGAGTCTGGGGATAATACACAAAAGTGCTAGAGAAACTCTGCAGGTCCTGCAGTGTCAATAGGAGGCTTGATGAAGTGATCAGACCTGAGAATTTGGTTATATATTTATGGACACTGCATGACATGCTGAGTTTCTCCAGCACTTTTATATATTAACTCCAATCACAGTGCTTCCAGACTTTTGTGTTTCACTCGAGACTGGGGATAGGAGTCTGGATTGTGGGGAGAGGAGGACAATTAGTGGGGAAATGAGGTTGCACTGATGCTTCATCTTGTTCTTGTTCAGTGATCACCAGATGCATAATAGCCATGAGGTCATCAGACAACCATACCTAGGATCCTCCCAAACTCTAAGAATCAACTCAGAAAGCAAAGAAATACCTACATTTTAATGGTACCTTTTACCAGGTCAGAGCATGTAGAAATACATCACAATCTATTTGGTTGACATAGAGTCATGGAATCATAGAATGGTACAGCATGGAAACAAGTCCTTCAGTTCTTGGCATCTCTACTGACTATCCTGCCTGTTATACCAGTCCCTGTTGCCTGCATTAATTACATCTCCATCTATGCTTGGCTCATTCAAGTACCTGTCCAAATGCCCCTTAAACGTTGTTATTGTTCCTGCCTCCACCACGTCCTCTGATAGTTCATCCCAGACACCAATTCCATTGTGGGAAAAATGTATCCCTCAGATCCTCTTTAAACCTTCTTCCTCTCTCATTAAACCAATGCTTTATTGCTTTAGATGCCTATACTCTGGGAAACAATCTCTAACTATCTACTCTATCCATACCTAGTGACCAGAAATGCATGTACAACTGTTTTGTTTAATTATAACATGATGTCTCAATTCTTGCACTCAATGCCTCGGCTGATGAAGGTAAGAACACCCTGTACCTTCATTAACTTGTTTACCTGTGTAACCACTTTAAAGGAACTATATATACTGGTACCCCCCCCCCCCCCCCCCGGACTCCCTGTTCAATAACATTCTACAAAATGTACAGTTTTGCACTTATCTGGGTTAAATGGCTAGGCAGCACAGTTAGTGTGGTGGTTAACACAATGCTGTTGCAGTGCCAGTGATTGGTACCAGGGTTCAAATCCCACGCTGTCTGTAAGGAGTTTGTATGCTCTCTGCATGTCTGCATGCATTTTCCCAAGGGCTTGCAGTTTCCTCCCACCCTTCAAAATGTACCAGGGCTTGTAGGTTAATTGGATGTCATTGGGCGGCAGGACCAAAAGGACCTGTTTCTGTGCTGTATGTCTAAATTAAATTTAATGCCATCTTCCATTCCTTTGCCCACTTTCTCAGTTGTTCTTGTTACCTCAGACAATCTTCTTTGTAGTCTTACTCACATAATTAAAATATATGACCGACAACGGACCAACCACTGACCCCTGTGGCACACCACTAGTCAAATGAGCCTCTAGTCTATAAACCAGCCTCTGACCACCGTCAATTTATTATCCAATTAGCTCGCTCCCCCTGGGCCACATGTGTTTCAACCTTCCAGATCAGCCTTATTAATGACCACAGAGAAAGTCTTCCCCTGACATTGTCTTGATCATCTCTTCAGAAGACTCCATCAAATTGTCCAAGTATCCTCATGAGAAATGCCCCCATTTATTTTAGCAACTGCAGCATAAATATTAAAGTGTAAATAAGATTTTGTGGTTTCAAGAATAGATGATCTAAATTTGTTTTATGCCTACATGAAAAAATGGGAATTCATATTCCCTCCAGTTGTGACTGGGTTTGGGAGTTGTGTACATTGTTCAAGGAAAGCTTGGTCTTTTCGTGATAGTGTTAAAGAATCACGGAATGAGATACTGCCTGTTCTGTCTGTCTGGATCCATGAAGATTAGGAAAAAAAAAACCTCCATCCACTCCTTTCCTACCTTTTCAAAATTATAATAGAGAGCACAGAGCATAGAAGAGTACAGGGCTTTCAGCCCACAACATTGTGCTGACCTATATGAACATTCTCTATGATCTATCTTGCCTTTCCCTCCTTCACAGCCCATAACCCCATCTCTTACAGCCATGTGCCCATGTGGGGCTTGGATTAAATATTACCAATGAAGGGAAGTGAAGAAGCAATATTTCAGGTAGACACCCTTCATCCATGTTGTTCTAGTTGAAAGATTTATACATAAGAACATAAAAACAGGAACAGGAGTCAGCCATTTGGCCCGTTGAACCTGCTCTGTCATTCAATAAGATCGTGGCTGGCCTGGCTGTGGATTCAGCTCTGTTTCTTAAATTTCATCCTGGTCCAAGAAATGGGCAGGTTTAAAACTTAACCTTTCATTTGAATCCTGCAATATCTTGCAGGAATATAGAATGGATATTTTCATTTGTGGACAGTCTGATATAAAAGGTACCTGAAAATAGTGACTTGGATGCTTCCTTGGAATTTTGTGTAGAAATACACACACCTGCACTTGATTAGATTTTTCTTGAAACAGACCACACAACCTCTGCAGAAGCTAAACATCTGGCAGATTATCAGAGATTACCATGCCTTGGATTGTGCATTCTCCCATAGAATGAGAAGGTTCTAGAATGGGTCATGGGTTATAGCAACTATGATGCTTGGTATTGTCAGATACATCTGTTCTTGTA
Source organism: Narcine bancroftii (assembly GCF_036971445.1). NCBI lineage: Eukaryota > Metazoa > Chordata > Chondrichthyes > Torpediniformes > Narcinidae > Narcine > Narcine bancroftii. The sequence continues at coordinate 133,960,004 of NC_091476.1, forward strand.
ATGCAAGGCTAGAACTTATTGAACGTTGACATTGGAAATGTAAACCATCTCATAGTTTCCAGAATGTGTTAATATTTGATCTTGTTTCAATTAACGTGATGTATTGTGGGATGTTAATTTCAGCAGTATCTATGGCCCAGATTCAGCTTTTCGTCAGTCAGTGCTTTTATATTCAATCATTGTGTTTGGGGGATCCAGCATGCCTATTTATGTAGCAACATGTACCTATCCCAGAAAATTAACTGGTGTGTGGTAACCACAAAATGATGCAATATCCTCATGATTTCCATCTGCTGCATTTGAAAAATAAATGGAAAACAAGTCATGCTCAATACTTTACAGATTTTCAAGATTACAACCCAAATTCAAGGCACAGAGATGAGGAGAATTTTTTTAGCAAGAAGGTGGTGAATCTGTGGAACTTGTTGCCTCAAACACCATTGGGTAGATTTATAGCAGAGGTTTAAAGGTTCTCGAAGAATAAGCGTGTCAAAAGTTAGGGGAGAAAGCAGGAGAATGGGGCTGAGAGGAAAAATACACCAGCCATTATTCAAACGGTGGAGCACATCAGCACACTTGATGGGCCGAATTGCCCAATTCTGCTCCTATGAGTTGTGGTCTTAATCTGGAATGATTTATTTGGTCTTTGAGTTGTAGTGGGGATTGTGACTTTTCTCAAGACTTTTGTTGTCATCTTTACATTCTGAAAGAACAACAGTGTTTAGCAGAAATTGGAGAAAGAGAAAGCAAGAGTTTCAAAGGGTCAGATGGCCTCCAGCTCTTAATCATTATGTTAAAAAGCACCAACACTGCTGATGCTGGAAGGTTGAGTGAACAAAGAGAAGCTGGAGGGTCCCAGTGGGTCACGGAGCTTCTGTGGAGAAAAATGGTCAGTCAACGTTTGAGACTAAAGTGGAAATGGTGAAATCAAGTGTATGGGGGGGGGGGGGGGGGATGAAGCTAGGGAGGGGCTAAAAGGAGATAACATATTGGACAGAAGGTTGGAGAGGTGGAGAGTCTGGTAGAAGGAGAGATCACTGGGAAGGATTAGAGTGATAAGTAAGAATGGGAATCAGAAAAGGAGAAATGGAATCTGGAATCAGATAGATCCTTCCTGAATTTGGGTTAAAGGCTGCCTGGGAGGAATATGATGTTCCTCAAGTTTATGTTTAATCTCACCCTGGCCATGGATGAGGCCAAAGGCAGACATGTCTGTGTGGGAATAGTTGGTGAGTTCTAGCTTGGGTCTACAGAAAGAGCACAAAAGTTCAACCAATCAGATGCCCAATCTATATTTAGTTTCACCAAAGAGAGGAAGCCAAACTGAATACAGAAAATCTAATTAATGAGGTTGAATGATGTACATGTAAATCACTGCCTCGCCTGGAAGGTATGCTTGTGGGCCTGGATGGAGAAGAGCCTTTGTTAACTTTGCATTCAAGAAAGAAGCAGAGGGTTGTGAGGCCTTTCTGATGGGGAATGGATGTGTAAAGGAATCACACATCCATGTTGAAGATAACGTGGTGAGGGCCGTAGAATCGGAATTTTTTTGCAGAGCTTGAGAGTGTGTGGTGCCTAGGATGTAGATGGGAAAGGATAAGCCAAGATTATGTTGAGGTAAAAGGAGATCAGTTCAGTATGAATTGAACAGCCAGAAACCATGGATGTGCCAGGGCAGTTCTGCATGTGAATTTTGGGTGGGAGGTAGAAGCGGGTGGCAGGGAGCTAGTCCCCTGAAGTGTGATCCCCTGATTCAGGAGATCCCCTGAAGTGATGAGGTCTGCGATGGTCTAGGAAGAGATATCTTGATGGATGCTGGTGAAATATGGTTTGAAGTAGAGGTATGAGCAGGTATCTGAGTGCTGCTTTATGACCTTTAAAAATTACAGGGGCCTACATTATCAAAACGGGATCTGATTCACAATGATTGTTATCTTAGGAGTTGCATCTTGATCTATCTTTATTGTCAAGTGTGTACTAATTTTCATGTTTGTGAAAAGGGCATGAAAGTTAATAAACATTTTTAGACAAAGTCATTTTAACTTCCAATTATATCACAGGCATGAAGATCTTACTTTTACTATTGGTACTGGGAGCAGAATGGCCTTCTCAGGAAATAAATGTTTTGCTTTTAGTCTACCTTTGATCTCTCCTTTGACCATGATTCAAGTCACATCCACATTTCCAGCAGAGATTCAGTGATCACTTCATCAGATCATTAGTTTCTTCATTCTCAGCTGGAGAATCCACAAACAATGTTCCCTGTAGAAGATTGAGAAATCACCACAAACAATTCCTGGATTAGAATCAGAATCAGAATTTATTGTCATGAACAAGTCATGAAATTCAGTGTTTTGAGGCAGTGTCACAGTGCAAACATTCATATTATAACCATCTTACAACATTACTATAAAAAAATCAATAATAGTGCATGAAAAGTAAAGCAGGGTAGTGGGCTGAGCAAGCGCACAGCGCAGTATCGCGAACTGTAACCGGCGCGGTTCTGCGGGCATGCAGAACCATAATACAGACAGCTCAATACTTTCCTAATGGATTGCATGCAAGAGATACTAAGTGCTGAGGAATGGAACGTTCATCTGCTGAGTCTCTTGCAGAAGATGTGGGACAATCACAAGGCTTCATTTAAACCTGCCGGTCCCGTGGATTGGCAGCAAACTCGTAGTGATGTCCCACCTTGTCCCGTGGAGCCCAGGGCATGCGGGGTATAAAAGAACATTGTAAAACCTGAATAAAGTCAGTCTTGAGTTGACTAATCTGGTGTGTGTGTTTGTATTACACTCTACTGGTCTGGCAAGCCTTCGGATGAACGACGCCTATCTGGTGTAGGCTTTATGGTCAAGAACTTCATTGCCTCCAAAC